>NC_090305.1:61829102-63119325 GCF_039906515.1 Pseudorca crassidens
TCAGCAAACAGTAGGCCATTGAAAGTGATGACAGTTATTAATGGGATTAGAACAGTAATAAAACTTTATAGAGGAGTTTAATAACTCGTTTACAGACCATGAAACAAAGCTAATAGTCAACCTTCATGGGTGAAGTGTTCTATTTGTCCTGTGGTCCACTGCTTTGACTTTCAGTCCAATATCAAGAGATCACTTAGATTTCAAATGTCTTAATGTGCATCTTATTGTTAAAGCCTGTAGAATTTTGCACAATTAAAAAATGAGTCCCCAAAGAGCAATGATTTAGTGTTAACATTTTCAGTAAAATGTAAGCTATCAGCTCTTTCCATTTACAGATACATAAATGAGTGATTGGCAGACAGTATGATCTTCTGTCTATATAAGCACCAAATTTTGGATTTAATCCAGTTTTTTTCTTTAGGTATCTCTTGGATATTAGGTATAAATAACTGAATAAATCATAGGGCTTTTGTTTCTCATTCTGTTAACAGTTTCCACCGTAACTGAGTCTGGGCATTATAGTTTGTCCTCCCCTCCCTCCTAAGAGCTCTTCCACTGCACCATGCCCAGAAGACTTCGTTCCTGTTGGAAACAATTCTTCTGATTTGGGTTTTGTTTCCTTCAATTTCATTCAGTAACCCTTTTTTGAACCACAGAGGGTTTAGAGATAGAGTATTCCTGAAAATCATTTATTCAAAAACCGCTCATTGTACGGATGATGAAAGCAAGGCCAACAAGGTGCAGAAACTTGCCCTGGGCTCCCCGAGCTGGAAAGCAGCTGGGATGACCCTGAGATGTAGAGATCGTAACTTGAGCCCCTTTGCTCCCTATGCCTTCTCCAAGGGCTGGCTTACCTCCATCTTCAGAACTGCAGGTGTTTGGTAAAAGCACCATTGGGTATTTTCTTCTGCCTCTCATTTGGAACCAAGCTTTTGCTTTAGTTTTGTTTGCTGTTGATGAAATTGACTGGAACACTGCCTTCTTTCTTTGAGGGTAATATTACTGATGACTCATGGTCCTCCTTTAAAGACATGGGTCAGTATCTTCTCCCTTGATGTCCTTGGTGACCAGTGGCATGCCATATCTATCTATCTATCTATCTATATATATAGATATATATATAGATCTATCTATCTATCTATATATATAGATATATATATATAGATCTATCTATATATATAGATAGATAGATATCTGGCCAGTGTTAAGAAAAGACATCTCTGCCCAGAGAATAAAGCCATGCATTCTTTAATCCTGGGCTTCCACCAGCTGAGCTTTCTATCTGGGGATGGCATTCACCCTAGTTCTCTGATATGTAACTGGTATGGAAAGCTTGATACCTACTTTAAAGATAGGTTTCAAATAATCAAAAAAGTGAGGAGTTGTTATATTTGAAATAAAGAAGAAAGAGTAATTGTTTGGGGACAGGTCCATTTTCTGAAATTGAAGTAGTAAGCAGGTTGGTGGAATTCTCAGTCCTCCTAATCATGTCTTGACAGGGTGGCCAATCCAAAGGGTTTTGACTCAGACAGCTTGATCAGGTATTTGTTATTGGGTAAAGGGATACTCATTCAGATTTTTCTAGCACAACACTGGGCATGTCATTGTTGCTCAAGAAATATTTATTAAATGAATCAGTAAAAGAATGAATGAACAAATGCACTTGAAAATTAAAGATCATTGCATATGGTGTGTGCCTGTGAGAGGATCAGGTGATAGGAGAGAGAATAGGTCCAATAATAAAAATAATGACAGTAATTACAGTAATAAGATGTAGGACCCAAGATGGCATGTTTTCTAAAGACCAAGGTGTCTGTCCTTGAACAACTCTGAATCAGGGTCTCTACCTGGCAAAGTGAATGTCCCTTGAGGAAAACCAGTCATCCACATCCTGGGAGCCCATAGGGGGAGCTTTCAGAATGGCAACATGAAAGTGGAACCTGGTTTTGGCCTGAGGGGTTATTTTACTTTAAAGTTGAAGTGTCTTGAGGTAAAACATATGTAGCCAATGATGCCGTAGACTCATGTATTGTTGAAGGGGCAAAAATGTACAAATATATACCAATGTAAACATTTTCACAAGCCTCCATTACAGCTGTGTAGCAAAACCAGAGAGAGAGAGAGAGGCGCGCGCGCACGCGCGCGCACACACACACACACACACACACACACACACACACACACACAGAAAAACCCTGAAGCGTTAGTCCTCAAACGTGGACTTTCCAATTAAATGTGCCTAATTCTTTTCTGGTTTAAAATGGCCCGATCGTAACTCACTCTGCAGTCTTTTCAAAATCCAGCTCCCTTTGAGAACAGTTTCTCCTCTCCCACTCCTCCCCAAGACAGTCTGGACCTACAGGGGTGCTTGTGTGTCCTAGTGGGCTGGGGGAAGAGAGAGGCTCTTTGGATCCCCTTACAATTAGATACAGATAAACATTATTTTAAGCTCATTTCCTTCATTTTAATGGTATGAAATGCCTTTTAGATTTTAATCAAATATGCTCCATTATTTTTGAAAATGTGATTTAGCGTTTTATGATAGAGCAGTTGGTGATTTAGTTTATCTTTTTTCTTAATTAGTAGACTTTAGTTTTTAGAGCAGTTTGAAGTTTATAGAAAAGCTGAACAGAAAGGACAGAGGGGCCCCTGTATGTCGTCCTCCCCTATCTCCCCTGTACGGGTTCCCTTCTTATTAACATCTTTCATTAGTGTGTTATATTTATTATAGTTGAATCAATTATTATAATTGAACCAATTGATACATTATTATTATATAAAATCCATAGTTTTCTTTAGGGTTCACTCTTTGCATTATACAGTTCTGTGGGGTTTGCCAGGTATATGATGTCATGTATCCACCATTACATTATCATACAGAATAGTTTCACTGCCCTAAAAATCCTCTGCTCCACATGTCCATCTCTCCCTCCTTCCCACCCCAAGCCCCTGATCTTTGTAATATCTTTCTAGTTCTACCGTTTCCAGAATGTCATCTGTTTGGAAGCATCCAAATGCAGCCTTTTCATACTGGCTTCTTTTACCAAACAATATGCATTTTAAGGTTCCTCTGTGTCTTTTTGTGGCTTGATAGCTCATTTCTTTTTATTGCTGAATAACATTCCATTGTATTTACCTTATTTATTTATTTAGGCTGCTCCGGGTCTTAATTGTGGCACGTGGGATCTTTGGTGTGGCATGCGGGCTCTTTAGTTGTGGCCTGAGGACTTCTCAGCTGCAGCATGCATGTGGGATCTAGTTCCCTGACCAGGGATCGAACCCGGGCCCCCTGCATTGGGAGTGCGGAGTCTCACCCACTGGACCACCAGGGAAGTCCCTACCATATATAGTCTATCAGTATTCCATTGGGTTACCACAATTTGTTTATCCAGTTACCTATTGAAAATACCTTCGTTGCGTCTAAGTTTTTGTAATTATGAATGAAGCTGCTATAAGTATCTGTGTGCAGGTTTTTGTGTGGACTTAAGTTTCCAGCTTGTTCTAGTAAACACTAAGGAGCAGAATTGGCTGGATTGTCTGGTAAACCTATGTATAATTTTGTAAGCAAGGCCCAGACTGTCTTCCACAGTGGCTGTACCGCTTTGCATTCCCACCAGCAATGAGTGAGAGTTATTTTTACTGTGTATCCTCACCAGCATTTGGTGTCAGTGTTTTGGATTTTCACTATTCTAATAAGTTTGTGGTGGTGTCTTGTTTTAATTTGCAATTCCCTAATGATGTACGATATGGAGCATCTTTTCATATGCTTATTTGGCATCTGTGTGTATTTTCTTTGATGAAGTATGTGTTCAGATCTTCTGCCTGTTTTTTAATTGGGTTGTTTGTTGTCTTATTGTTGAGCTCTAAGGAGTCTTCCCGTATTTTGGATACAAGTCCTTTCTCAGATATGTGTTTTGCAAATATTTTCTCCCAGTCTGTGGTTTATCTTTTTATTTTCTTCTGGTTTGATTAGTTTTGATACTTGGTTTTAATGGCTGTTACAGCTGAAAAGTAAACCTCATCACAGTGCATAGATCTTTGTGGAGAAAACGCACCATTGACTCTGCTTCCTAAATTATACTTATTTTCAAAACCGTATGCCAGTTATGCAAATATTTTAAAAAATAATTCGTCTAGTAAAATTTCATTTTCCCAGAACATTGCCTATTCTTACAAACTAATTGGAACACATCACATTCTTCTATAAGAATTGCTTGGAAAACATTTAAGTGGGTGTGAAAATAGCCTCCATTTTTTGGTCCTATCTCATTTACTTTTTACTGAGTTTTAACATGTAGTAATAAACTACATAATTTTTAAGCATACAGCTTAATGAATTTTTACATATGTATAAACTTATAAAACCAACACATAGATCCAGATAAAGAACATTTTTACTACACCAGAAAGTTCCTTCTTATCTCTTCCCAGCCCATGCTCATATCCAGGGCCAATCAGTATTCTTATTTCTATCACCATTGATTACTTTAGTCTGTTCATGAACTTCATATAAAAGAAATATAAATATATCCACTTTTGTGTCTGGCTACTTTCATGGCATAATTTCTGTGAGACTCATCCACCTTGGTTCTTTTATAAGTTTTTTTTTTAACTTAAAAAATTTCTGTTTAGTATCCCATTGTACTAATGCATTACAGATTCTTTCTTTTCCTACTGCTATACATTTGGCTTGCTTTCAGTTTATGTCTGTTATGAATAAAGCCACTGTGAACATTCTTTTTTTATATATAAATTTATTTTATTTTTGACTGTGTTGGGTCTTCGTTGCTGCGCACAGGCTTTCTCTAGTTGTGGCAAGTGGGGGCTACTCTTTGTTGCCCTGCAGGGGCTTCTCATTGCAGTGGCTTCTCTTGCTGCAGAGCACGGGCTCTAGGCACGTGGGCTCAGTAGTTGCGTCTCGTGGGCTGTAGAGTGCAGGCTCAGTAGTTGTGGCTCATGGGCTTAGTTGCTCCGCGGCATGTGGGATCTTCCTGGACCAGGGCTCAAACCCGTGTCCCCTGCGTTGGCAGGCGGATTCTTAACCACTGTGCCACCAGAGAAGTCCCTGAACATTCTTGTACATATCTTATTGTGCACATATCCCCTCATTTGTTTCAGAAACATACAGAACCACGCATGCACACCCACACAGACACACATACCTACATACATACATCTACTAGTGGAATTGCTGAGTCATAGGGAAGCCATGTTAGTCTTGAATAGATTTTGCCAAACCGTTTTCTCAAGCGTTATGCTAATTTGTACGTAAGCTGGCAATGTAAGAGAATTCCAGTTGCTCTACGTATTTGGTCTTTGTCTTTTTAATTTTAGTCTTTATGTTGGTGTGTAGTAATATCTCGTGTTTTAAATTTGTAACATTTTTATATATTGATTGGCCATTTGGATATCCTCTTTTGTGCCTCGCATGTCTTTCACTCATTTCTAATGTTGACTCGTGTTTTTCTTACTGAGTTATAGGTTTCTTTATATATTGTAAGCAGGAGTCCTTGGTTGGATATGTGTATTGCAAATAATTTCTTCAATTCTCTAGTGTGCCTTTATACCCCTCAGTGATAAACTTAAGGAACAAATGTTCTTAATTTAATGAATTATACAGTAAGTCCCCTACATATGAACGAATTCCATTCCGAGAGTGCGTTCGTAAGTCTAATTTGTTCGTAAGTCCAACAGAATTAGCGTAGGTACCCAACTAACACAATCGTCTATATAGTACTGTACTGTTATAGATTTATAATACTTTTCACACAAATAGTACATAAAAAACAAACAAAAAATAAAGAAAACATTCTTAATCTTACAGTACAGTACAACAGGGGCTGGCAACGAGTAAACAGGCAAGAAGAGTTGCTGACTGGAGGAGGGAGAGGAGGTGGGAGATGGTAGAGCTGAAGGGCCATAGCAATAGGAGACAGAGGGCAAGCTGCAATTTCACTCATGCCTGACGTTGATGGTTCTGCTTCCTTGCTGGAACCAGATGCACGTTTGCATCTTTGAAAGTTCTCAACTTGAAGGTCCATTTGTAGGGGACTTACTGTAATTTATATTTTTATGGTTCATGCTTTTTGTGCCTTGTTGAAATATTTTTGCCTGTGCCATAGTCATGAAGATGTTTTCCTATGCTTTCTTCTAAGCTTTATTATTTTCCTTTTATATGTAGGCCTATGAAACATCTCCAATTACTATTTGTGTATGGTGTGATAAAATGGTCATGGTTCATTTTTTATCTTCTGCATTATTCATTTAAAGACATTTTCTCTTTGTCTAATTTTTCTTATGGTATATATCTGAGGATTTTCAGCAGATATTAGAACAAATTATGCTATAGAAAAACTCCATCAGATGATGCTGTATACTTTTTCAAACATCCTTTTTCAAAATGCTCTCTTTATAGTAGTTAACTTTTTCACTCAATGTTAAAACTTCTCTTTCACCTTGAAGGGACAGGTGAAGAGTGTGTTAAGAAGGGATGTGTGTGTGTGTGTGTGTGTGTGTGTGTGTGTGTGTAATCATCTGCTAGATAGCATACTGACAACTTATTTGTTACCACACAAAATCTTAGCAAGTTTCTTTTTACAAAGAAAAAACTGCGTAAGTCATTTTCAGGTTTAGCAGCTCTTTTAAGATCTTGGTCATGACATTAACAATGATCACTCTATACATCTCATTACAAAATATTATAAAGACATTCCTATTTTAACGATCTTGCTTTTTTTTTTTTTTATTGTTTTTAAAAAACTAACCCCATCACTGGCTTAGTGTTTGAGAGTGGGCTCTCTTGATCCAGGTTGCCTGGGTTTAAGTCCTGGTTCTGAAACTTATATCCACAATGACCTTGGGCAAGTCTTAACTTCTCTGTGCCTCAGTGGCCTCACCTGTAACAATAGGTTTAATTACAGTGTCCAGTATAGGGGTTGTTGCAAATAGTACATGAATGAGTGTAAAGAGGTCAGGATGTTGTCTTGTACAAAGTTCATGCTCCATAAATAGTATACATTCAAATACTGTCAAGTATGAAACCTCAAAGAGGCTTCTGTATATCTTTCATTGTTTCCTAAAATGTTGAGAAATACTAGACTGAAAATCACATGAAACAGTTTTATTTTTCTATTGTAGGTGCTTAGTATAAAATTCTTTCCAATGATGGTGGGAGTTAATATAACTAACATAATCATATAATTTCTAGCGAAAATATCAGGATAAAATACATTGCAGGATTTGTTGCTATAGTAGTAGCTTTCAGAATTTTAGTTTTTTAAACTGACTTCTTTTCAGGACTGATTAGGTTGTCATTGCTTTTAGCATCATACTGTAGCTGAGGAAAAGTGTAGGAAGCAGAATTGTTCTGAATTTTTGTTTGTTTGTATTATTAGTATTAACTTCAAGTTCACTTTTTTTCAGGAGTGAGATACTTTACCTTTTTTAAAAAAAATTTTTGGCTGCTTTGGGTCTTCATTGCAGTGCGCGGGTTTCTCATTAACGTGGCTTCTCTTGTTGCGGAACACAGGCTCTAGGCACGCGGGCTTCAGTAGTTGTGGCACGCAGGCCCAGTAGTTGTGGCTCGCGGGCTCTAGAGCGCAGGCTCAGTAGTTGTGGTGCATGGGCTTAGTTGCTCCGCGGCATGTGGGATCTTCCCAGACCAGGGCTCAAACCCGTGTCCCCTGCATTGGCAGGAGGATTCTTAACCACTGTGCCACCAGGGAAGTCCAGTACTTTACCTTTTGATTATAATTTAGTTAATACTAAATAATATAGTTGGTGGCATCCATTGAACCAGATGCACATGAACTGCTATTATGTCCCAGTCCCTGGAATTTTACAAAACCCATGGGATTGCCCACTCTCCCCAAGTCCTGCAGCTCACTCTTTTCCCTCTGGATAACCAAGCGCCACTCTCTTTGTGCAGCAAAGTGATGCATAGATCCAGTGGAAATACCAGTTTTGTTATTTTTTTTGGTAAAAATAATTATAAGTTAAGTTCTTATATTTTCTTATCACACTCCAGTTGATCACTTTGGCCTGTGGTCTAAAATAGCAAAAACACTAGCTTAAGTAACAGAGGACACGGAAATGATTCAATAATGAAGGACTCAGTGTTGGAAGGCAAGAAAATTAATCTGAGAGGAAAAATAAACTATTTATGGGAGACAGGCATTTCTAGTTTAGTTTTTCTTACTATGTGGACAGTTAAAAGAATAACACTACAGAAATGCATTTGACAAAATATAACACCTATTTGTAATTTAAAAACCATTAGCTTACTAAGATTAGAAGGGAATTACCTTAGTTTGATAAAGAATATCTGAAAAAAAAAACCCCCAAAACTAAAGCAAAATGTCATATTCAATGGTAGAACATTGAGAATTTCACCCTGGGATTCAAATAAATCAAAGATATCCATCATCATCACTTTATCAGTAAACATTGTATTGGATGTCCTAGCCAGTGCAAGAAGGTAAGAAAAAGAAATAGATGTGTAAGAATTGGAAAGAAATAAATAAAAGTACTATTATTTTCAGATGACATGAATGTGAACCTAGAAAATTCAAAAGAATCTCTGAGCTATTGACATTAATAAGAAAATTTATCAAGGTTACCAGTGACAAGGTCAATATAAAAATCAATTGATATAAATATTAAAAAATCAATCATGTTTCCACCAAGTTTAAACCAAAAATTTAAGACTTGCTGTGTATAAGTAGCATCCAAAATTCAAGTAACTAGGAGTAAATCTAATGGGCAAAATGTCTACACTGAAAACTATAAGATGTTATTGAGAGGCATGTACAAGGATGTTCATAGTACAATATTTATAATTACAGAAAAGTGGAAACTACTCAAATACTCATCAACTTTAGAATGTTTAAATATACTTTGGCATATTCACACATTGTAATGCTACACAGCAACGAGAATAATGAACTACAACTACTCTTAGTACAGTGTGAATGGATCTCATGAGCATAACTTGTGATTCTAGTTCTGCCGACTACAAAACCAGGCAGTTAATCCTTGAAATTGGAAGTCAGTGCAGTAATGACTTTTGAGGAGGAGAATAATGTCTGGCAGAAGAATAAGAGGATTCTGGGTAATGGTGATTTTCTCTCTCAAGCTGCAGGCTCTTTACATGGGTGTTTTCAGTTGGGGAAATTTCATCTAGCTGTGCACTTATGATATTTACACATTTTTTTTGTTTATATCAATAAAAAGTTTTTCTAAAAAAATCTATTACTGTTTGTATCCACAGATGGTAGGTTAACACTGAGTATATGCCTACCTTAGATTCAGTAAGTCAGATTGGTTTGTCATTTGATAGTACCACATAATAGCTGTGTGACCTTGTGCACTCAGCTAGGGCACATGTGTGAATTGCTTCCTCATCTGTAATATGGGGATAATATCATCATTGTTTAGTTACATTGAGAATTAATATGGCACATAAATGTCACTGAGAAAATGATCATTTCCTTTTAAGGGACTGTGTGTGTGTGAATGTGTGTAAAAAAATATATGTATATGTGTGTGTATATAAAAGTATGTGTGTATGTACACATACACACATATCTATGATAGAAAGCAACAACTCAGTGGAATTTTATATTACAACTCACGATTAGATGATCTTTCTACAAATGAAACCGTATGTCTAAATGTACGTTTATAATTTACATTTTGAAACGAAAGTATAGCCATATATTTAGCTATGTTCAAATATAGAGCAGAGTTCATTCAAAAATTTTTTACAGTGAGATTGTGGCCGTATTTTTTTTCCTCTAAAAGCTATTATGTATGATAAAATGTATCATTAGTTACATTTAGGTTGTTATAGATGATAGGTTGGGATCTAATAATGATTTGTCTCCCTTTGCAGCTTGTCAGCTTTAATCAGTAGGTAATGAGACATTGATGGAAAATGAAATTCAGAGTTATGCTCTACACTTCCATATTTGCATACATCACTCGGAAGACCTGAGCCATTTTATAGTCCAAAATAACAGAAATAGCTTTTATTTCCGTTCATGTACTCATTCAAACGTTTATTTATTTGAATATTTGTTGAGAATGACTAATTCCAACTACTTTTTTAGGCACCAGTCATAGCAATGGATAAAACAAGGGCCCCTGTCTTACCGGTGATTATATTCTAAAGGAGAGAGGCAGTAATAATTTGTGTGTCAAATATATGTCAGATCATGACATGAATAAAGGGGCAGGACGTGCGAGATGGGGGTGCGTACAGGAAGATTGGGGAAAGCTTCTCTTTTAAGATGACATTTGAGCAGAGACGTGAGGGAAGGAAGAGAAAATCATATCATTGTGAAGGGGATGAGCATTCTCTAGCTGACCAACTGAATACCTCGGTCTTAATTCAAAATCAAATGACCCAAAATAAGAATTTAAAAAACATACCTACTTCAATGGGGTGTTTTTCTTCTGTTTGTTTTTGTCTATTTCGACTCAACCAAAGTGGCCTTTCCTATTGCTGAAATCAAAGCAGTGATTCAAATGACTAGTTCTGAGTGGTGAGGCTCTGTAATTCAGTATTTCTAGCTCTAGCTCCCCTTTTCAGAATCCTTGCTTTCAAAATGTATTTATATCATGAGGGACTTCCCTGGTGGCGCAGTGGTTGAGAATCCGCCTGCCAATGCGGGGGACGTGGGTTCGATCCCTGGTCCAGGAGGATCCGACATGTCACAGAGCAAGTAAGCCTGTGTGCCACATCTAGTGAGCCTGTGCTGTGGCGCCCGCGAGCCACAACTACTGAAGCCCACGCGCCTAGAGCCCGTGCTCTGCAACAAGAGAAAGCCTGCACACAGCAACAAAGACCCAGTGCAGCCAAAAATATAAGTAAGTAAGTAAATAAATAAATAAAATGTATTTATGTCATGAGTAAAATTCAGATTTTTTTTTCAGAAGAACACGGTATTGTTTTATGTCATTTTAGAACATTCAGATGTCAACTATTAATCATCAGGTTTCTTCTTAACAAACCAGAAAAGAAAAAGAAAACCAAATGATTCATAAAGCATGTGTACTAATTACATATATGTTATATTTTTAAGTTAAATATAATGTGAAAAAGGGACTTCCCTGGTGGTCCAGTGGCTAAGGCTCTGCGCTCGCAATGCAGGGGGTCCGGGTTTGATCCCTGGTCAGTGAACTAGATCCCGCATGCTGCAACTAAGACCCGGCGCAGCCATATAGATAGATAGATAAAATGTGAAAAACTCATTATTTAGGTTAATTTTTTAGCCAGTTCAGAACTCAGTGTCTTTAATCTTTTTCAACATTCTAACCTAAATAAATGATTTCTAAACAAACAAATAAAAATTAGTTATCCTGTGACATTAGCAGGAATTTTTCTGAGATTTTTAGGGCAGACAGGACCTTTGGAGCTCTTCTAGTCTGATTCCTTAGTGTCGGTGAGGAGGTCCTGAGGAAGGTAGGGTGCCTGCAAAACTAGATGAGACAGCTGTGATCTGCAGGCTCTAAAACCAATGCCTCTTCCTCTTCCCCAGACCAGTTATAGTTTTGTCTTTTAAAAAATGTGCTGGGGGCTTTCCTGGTGGCTCAGTGGTTGAAAGTCCGCCTGCCGATGCAGGGGACACGAGTTCGTGCCCCGGTCCAGGAAGATCCCACATGCCGCGGAGCGGCTGGGCCCGTGAGCCATGGTCGCTGGGCCTGCACGTCCGAAGCCTGTGCTCCGCAATGGGAGAGGCCACGGCAGTGAGAGGCCCGCGTACCGCAAAAAAAAAAAAAAAAAAGTGCTGGACTGAGAGTTCTGGGACATCACCAGCACTTCTGGTGTCCCCCACAGTGTAAAGAAGAGGTGATGTCATGATTATTTGTGTAAATAATCTCTGAAACGTTTTACATATATTTAGTTTGTTAACAACTAAAGTTTGATCTCTGTTGGCTTTGTTATTTGCCTTTGTGCTCCCAGTGGCAGAGCCACTGAGGGTCCTTCGGGTCGTCAATTACATCTTAAGCGATGTCCAGCTCCCTGAGATTTTGTTGCACTAACCTGGTTTCTTGTGAGAGTTACAAAATTAAATGGTGACTTGCTGAGAAAAGGCTTCCTTGCTTCTAGAAGACTGAGGCTCTGGGCACCTGACATTCATAATTCTAACTTAGTCTTCGGTATGTAGGATTCCTTTTCACAGTCATATGGGGCTAAGTGTTTTCTGTTCTCTTCGTTAATTAGCTAATTAGTTACCATGCCCATACCTTCTCTGAACTTCCGCAACTATTGAAAAGTCCATTAAAAATGCAGGTATTTTCTTCTTAGGCTAGTTTATCAGTCTGGTGTATTTCTATGTCAAAAGGCATTGCTTTTTTTTTTTTTTTATAATTGGAGTATAGTTGCTTTACACTGCTGTGTCAGTTTCTGCTGTACAGCAAAGTAAGCATTGCATTTTTAAGGCAGTCGATGCGTAGATTTGGTGTGTGTGTTTAACCAGATTTATTAAGATATAATTTACATGTAATAAAATACACTAATTAGGTATGCAATGTGATGAGTGTACAGTTGTGAAACCACCACCATAATCAAGATATGGAACATATTCCCCAGTTTCCTTGTGCCCCTTTGCAGTGAATTTTCTCACCCACTCTCAGGCCCATGCAGCTGCTAATTTTTTGTGTGTCTATAGTTTCGTCTTTTAAAAAATGTGCTGGACTGAGAGTTCAGGGACATCACCAGCACTTCTGGGAATTTCTGAGTTGACCTGATCCTAGAGATTGGCTACAGGGAACATGAGGGCCCTCACTCCATCTCCCTGATTCCTGAAGAAACGTTTCCTACCTTTGCTGAGCTTGGCTTCTCCTTGCCCTTTACACCATCTCTCCTGCCTCCCACCACCAGAGATAAAAAGACTAAAATAAGGAAGCTGATACCCTGGCCCCACCTTAGACCAATGAAATTAGGGTTATTGTACATTGGGACCCTGGCATTGCTATTTTCTAAATATCGGGGTGTCAGCCAGGATTGAGAACCACTGCCTTAAATGGTTTCAGTAGAAAAAAAAAGATAAGATGAAAACTAATGAACTAGGATTCAACTTAAGAAGTTAGAAAAAGAAAAGAAAGGGGAAAAACCCAAAGGAAGGTGATAATAAAGAGGAGAGCAACAATTAATGAAGCAGAAAAGTTCGTTAATACAGTAGAGAAGATCAGCAAAGGCAACACATAGGTCTTTGAAATGATTGATAAAATTGATCAAACTCAAGAAAGCCTCAACAGAAAAAGGACAGAGGGTACAAATAAATAGTGATAAGAATAAAAAAGAGCAGTGACTGAAGAAATAATAAAAGAATATTATGGAAATATTATGGCAATAAATTTGGAAACATAGAAAAACTCTTAGAAAAAGATAACTTACCAAACTTGATTCAAGATGTAGAAAGTCTGAATTGTATTATAACTAGACTGAGTATATAATTTATCATCCAAATCTAGTACTTTCAAAATATTTGTTTAATATGTGTAAATCAGTAGTGTTCCAGACCAAGTAGAATACGTAGTCACCTTCCCAGAAAGAATAAATCAGGCCCAGATGGTTTTACATGGGAGTTCTACCGAAAGTTCAAAGGCCAGATAATTTCAACTTTACACTCTTCCATTATCCCCTACTCATTCTGTGAGGTCAGTTTAATCTCATACTGAAACTAGCCTAGGACAATACATTAACAAAAAATTACAAATCAGTCTCATGTATGAACATAAATGGCAAACAGAATTCAGTGAAATATGAAAGAGAAAATACAGTGTAAACATAGGTTTTAATCCAGTAATCTAAGAATGGTTCAGCATTAGAAAAATCTATAAAATGTCACTAACCACGTTTACAGACTAAAGAGGAAAAAAGTACAATTGATACAGAAAGCCATTTGATAAAATTCAACACCCCTTTAAGATTAAAAGGAACCCCCCCAAAAAAAGCTCTTAGCCAAATAAAAACAGAAGGAGACTTCCTTAACTTGCTATAGAGCATTTACCAAAAATATCCAGCAAACCTAAATTGTAAGATAATGCCTAAGAGGCATTACTTCTGAAAATTAGGAACAAGATTATTGCCCATAGACACAGTAAGCCCCTATCCAGCACAGAATGATGTTTAAAGAATATAAAAAGTATAACAATTTTAAAGAAACAAATTGTTGCTATTTATAGATATAATTTTCTACATGGAAAGCCACTACAAGAAAATTATTAGAAATAAAGGGAATTAGCAAGTTGGCTCAATTTAAGATTAATATATAAAAATTATTTCTATATATAAAAATATAATATTTAGCAGTAAAAAGTGAAGTCCCAGTACATTAATCTAAAAATCTATGTGCAAGGCCTTTATGTGGAAAATTGTAAAACTTTATTGAATGACGTTAGTGAAGACAATTGGAGAGATCTGTCTTATTCATGGACTAGAAGACCTGACTATAGCAGAGGTACTAAGTCTCCCAAATTGGTTAATGAACTCAGTACAGTTAAAATAAGTGTACTATCAGTGTTTTGATTTTGATTCTTGAAAGTTGGTTATCTGATTCTAAGCTTTATATCAAAGAAGAAAGGCCATGTATAGTCAAATTCTACTAATTAAGACAGCAGAGTTTTGGTTCAGATATGGTCAAATAAACCCATGGAACAGAAAGATTGCTTAGAATTAGAGCCCTACTTGTTCTGTGGCAGAAGTAGCATTCCAGATCTCTGGAGAAATGATGTAATATTCAATAAATGGTCCTATGATAATAGTTTCTTAGGATAAAGAAATAAATGGGGCCTCTGCTTCATACCATTCACAAGAATCAAGTCCAGATGTTTTATATATTTAAAATACAAAAGAGTGAACTCTAGGGCTTCCCTGGTGGTGCAGTGGTTGGGAGTCCGCCTGCCGATGCAGGGGACACGGGTTCATGCCCCGGTCCGGGAAGATCCCACATGCCGCGGAGCGGCTGGGCCCGTGAGCCATGGCCGCTGAGCCTGCGCGTCTGGAGCCTGTGCTCCGCAACAGGAGAGGCCACAACGGTGAGAGGCCTGCGTACCGAAAAAAACAAACAAACAAACAAAACCGAGTAAACTGTAAAACTTTTAGAAGAAATGTTGAGTGCCTTAAGGTTTTAAAAATTTGTTCATCGTAAGGCACCATATTCAAAGTGAAAAGACAAAGCATAAACAGAGAGAAGCTGTTTCTGACGTACATAATTGGCATAGGATTAGTTTCCCATGTATATGAAGAACTCCCACAATTCAGTGAGAATTGAAAAAGACAAACAGCCCACTAGAAAATTAAGCAAAAGAAATGAATAGGTGCTTACTGAACAGATATATGGCTAATAAATATGAAATTGCAAATAAATATGAAAATAACAGTCTTTTTAATAATCAGGAAATACAAATTAAATTCTCAACGAGTTATTTTTATACTATTAGATTGGCTCTAGATTACTGCTAAAGTTAATGGATCAAAGTGAGCACTGTGTATGGGTGTCTACAGTCATGACGCGACTGTGGACAATAGTTACACTATCTTGTAAAATCGAATATTTGTATGTCCTTTGAGCAATTTCTCTCCTACAGATATATCTTGGAGAAGTTCTTGCATATGTGAACCCAGAGAAATGTACAAAAATATTTATAGCAGCATGGAAACAACCCAAGTGAACATCAATAGGTAAATGGATTTATCAGTGTGATAAAACCGTATACTGGAATATTTTCCAGCAATGAAATTGAATGTCTCCTAGCTATATGCACCAATAAATATTAAGTGAGAAAAAAAGTAGGCTGCACAATTCTATGTGTAGTATAATAACCAACTTTATAAAATTCAGAAACAAAATTAAACAATACATTTAGGGATACGTATAAATAATAGGATTGTGAAAGCAAAAGCAAGGGAATAGAACATTCAAAATCCAGAATAGTGGGTATATCTATGGAGGATTATCGAGGAAGGTTAAATGGAGTTGGTGAATTTTTAAGTTCAGTGTAACATTTATGTGCATTTTATTATTATGCTTCATAATTTATATGCCAATATTTTGATTACATCAAAATAACAAAATTTAATAAAATGTTGGAACTACAATGACAGATTATTTAGAAAATAATGGCTCAGGAAAAATGATATATTCACACTTTGTTTTTTCAGTTAAGCTCTTCTTGGACTGAAGTTAATGGGTTTGAATTCTTTTGTTAATAAATAAGAAAAATGAAGATAAATGGACCATGTATTCAACTCAGGGAGTTCAAATGAAAGCAGCAATAGAATGGAAGAATTAATTAATAAGTGTTAGGCAAATAGTTCAAAGCTAAAAATAAAGTTAGCAGAACAAATATCAGAGCTTAAACGTTTCTGCAGAGGCAGATAGGGCTATGCAACAACGTCAGGCAACTACAAAACGTCCAGTGGACCTTTGTCTGGAGGTGCTCCTGTGGGGAGCTGAATCCCCATGTAGGGAACTTCTATGCAGAGAGATGGGTGAAACCTCTCAGGAGACGCTGGGCCATAGCACGTGGTACACTGTGGGTTACAGGGACTGGAGAACTTGGTCATTCTGGCCGCAGGTGGGTAGGACTGGGGTGGTGGGTTCGTAGGCAGGGAGTCTCTGGTCAAAAACAACCTTGTTCTTTACCCTACTGTGCCGTGCTGATGTTATCTTATTGTCCCCCACGAACGTGCCATTTCCATCAACATAAAGCTAGCAAGCTCTTGTGGAATTAGTCCATTAATTAAAATTTCAGTACATTAATTGTTTATTGCCAGATATTTAAAGCCAAAAGTGAAACTGGACAACTGAAAAAATCTTCAAACTCCTACCCCTTGCATTTTGCAGTGGATTGTCCTACACACAGGAAAAAAGCTGCCCCTTGCCAAGAAACATTAGTATTCCACTGTGATGCCTCAGAGGTTTTGCAAGTATTTATTTACTTCAGACTTTAATGTAGTCGTCTCATAATTGCCCAGGCCACCAGAAGGGGAAGGTGCATGGTTGGAAGGGGGCATTTAAGGATAGATCACAAGCAAGACATCTTTCTCTTCAACAGTGCACCTCTACTCTCAGCTGTTTTGTATATTAGGGTTCTTCATGATATTTCCTAGCAAAAGAGTTTTCCTCAGTTAAAAAAATTTTGAAAACCAGTGTTCAATTGCACTTTACCTGTAACAGTTGAGTTCCTTGCTCAATAAAAGTATTAGCAAGAGAATGAGAGAATGGATGAATGAAGTGGTCCCATGGTAA
The DNA here is from genome assembly GCF_039906515.1 of Pseudorca crassidens. Classification (NCBI taxonomy): domain Eukaryota; kingdom Metazoa; phylum Chordata; class Mammalia; order Artiodactyla; family Delphinidae; genus Pseudorca; species Pseudorca crassidens. Next base: position 61,846,364 of record NC_090305.1, read on the forward strand.
GAACATGTAACCGAGTCAATTTTAATTCAGCTTGATATTTAAATTGTCATTAGATTTGATAGCACAGTATAATACAGAGGCATGAGATTTAGGGCAGGTTTTTTGCTGGGCCCGATTTCCCATCTGAGCTTTTGGTTTCTAGAGATTTGTCTTTTCAGGTCATTTCACATAAATGGAACCATACAATAGAGTATAGTCTTTTGCATCTGACTTTTTAAAAACTTACATAACACTTTTGAGGTTTATCAGTGTTGTAGTGCGTATCAGTATTTTGTTACTTCTCATTAAAGAATAGTGTTCCATTGTGTTTATTTTTTTTAACTTTTTATTTTGTATTGGAGTATAGTTGGTTAACAATGTTGTGACAGTAACTGGTGTACAGCAAAGATTCAGTTGTACATATACATGTATCTATTCTTTTTCAAATTCTTTTCCCATTTAGGTTGTTACATAATATTGAGCAGAGTTCCCTGTGTTATACCATTGTGTTTTTATTTCTTTATAAATTTATTTATTTATTTATTTTTGGCTGCGTTGGGTCTTCGTTGCTGTGCACGGGCTTTTCTCTAGTTGCAGCGAGTGGGGGCTACTCTTGGTTGCGGTGCTCGGGCTTCTTACTGTGGTGGCTTCTCTTCTTGCAGAGCACGGGCTCTTGAGCACAGGCTCAGTAGTTGTGCCACACAGGCTTATTTGCTCCGCGGCATGTGGGATCTTCCTGGACCAGGGCTCAAACCCGTGTCCCCTGCATTGGCAGGTGGATTCTTAACCACTGTGCCGCTAGGGAAGTCCTAGTTTTTATTTCTTAAAGAATTCTTACTGTTAATTCATTATGATCATATTTTCTTTTATGTCTTTCAACATGTTTTTATTTGCTGCTCTAAACCCTGTGTCATCTTGGTGTCTCTGATGTATCTTTTCTTGGTTATGGATAACATTTCCATGACTTTTTGCATATTTTTCATTGCCTGGTGGCAGTTCTGGAGGCTGTATTGTGAATCTGAATTTTGTTGTCTTCCTTTAGAGAATGTTGACTTCTGTACTGGCTGTCATTTTATTTACTGGTGGTTCTGTTTGATTCTTTCAAGGCTTGTTTTAAATTTTTGTTACCACAGGTTATTAGTAAGGTGTGGTTTTTCTAAGGTCTCAGTTGAATACTCAGTGTGTTTAACAAGGTCTCCTTTTTCTGGATTGTCAGAACTCCTTGTCTCCCAGCTCTGTGCAGTTTTCACACTCTCCATTCAACCTACAACTTCCAAAGTACTGTTCTCTATCACATCTCCTGGAATCTCATCCAGTGAACATTTTAGTATTTGGCTGAAGACTTTAGGGTACCACTAAGCAGGTCTCTAAAACTTTTTTTTTTTTTTGCCGTACACGGGCCTCTCACTGTTGTGGCCTCTCCCGTTGCGGAGCACAGGCTCTGGACGTGCAGGCTCAGTGGCCATGGCTCATGGGCCCAGCTGCTCCGCAGCATGTGGGATCTTCCCGGACCGGGGCACGAACCCGTGCCCCCTGCATCGGCAGGCAGACTCTCAACCACTGCGCCACCAGGGAAGCCCAATGACCTAATTCTTGCAGATCTGAAACTTTTTTTCTGGACAGCTCCACCCTCTTCATTAGTCTCCCTTGCAAATTCTAGCTGCTTCAGCAAACCCTAGCTTCAGTCTCCTGCTCCTCAGTAAAGTGAGTCTGCGATGCTCTGCTTGGGCCCCATCACCCTGTGCTTAGTCTGGAAAGTTCTTTTGGGAAGAATGCCAGTGTGATTATAGAGCTCATTTCATGCATTTTCCCTCTCTTCAGGAACAGAATCCTGTACTACTTGTCTTACATCTGAAAAACAGTTGTGTCTTTCATTTTGTCTAGGTTTAACATTATTTATGGTAGAAGGACTAGTTTGATACCAGTTATACCATCACGACTGGATGTCAGATTCCTCAGTCTGTTTTAAATTAGAAGTTTACTTATTATCCGTATCTCATCCTTTATTCGAGTCATTTGTGTTTCCTTCTCTTCAAAAGATATATCTATTTGTTTCCTTTGAGCACTTTTCTTCTGTGTTTTTAGTGTTTTCTTATTGGCTTGTCAGTGTTCTTTACAAATAAATGAACATTGACCCCACCATATGTTATGCAGGTATTTGCTATTTTCTTGTTTGACTTTTAATGTTGTTTGTTAATCTTGCATTTTAGTACAGAAATATGAGATTTTTATAAATATTACTTATAAATCTTTTATGGCTTTTGGGTTTTGTGTTATATTAGGAATGCTTTCTCAACTCTAAATTGAAAGTTCTCTTTTATTTTTTTCTGTTACTTTTATGAATTCAGTTTTGATTATTAAATCATTGATTCACCTGGAATTTATTTGATTTTAAATTGTGAGAGTAGGATTTATTATTTTATGAATACTCAGTAGTGCCAGTACTGTTAAGTGAATGTTCCGTCTTTTCTCCATTGATCTGAAATGCAATCATATTACATTTCTGTGTATTTTTGTGTGGATTTCAGGCCTCTTCATTTTTCCAAGTTTATGTACTCACATGCCAGTGCCAAACTCTTAATTTTTGTAGTATTGTTAGTTATGTATTTAAATGTTTGATTGAGATAATTCTCGCTTCTAGTTACTTTACCTTTTTCAAAAGGTTCCTTGCTATTTTGATTTCTTTCCATGATAACTTTGTAATTAGGTTGTCTAGTTTCAGAAAACACACTGAGTGCTTATTCTTATCTCAATTACTTTGAATTTATAGATTAATTTAAGCATCAAAATTTTATGATTTTGAGCTTTTCTATCTAAAAACATGTTATGACTCTCCATTTGTCTATCTGTCTGATTCAGTGTCCCTTGATAGTGTTTTAAGCGTGTCTTCACATAGACTTTGCAGAGTTCTCATTACATTTATTCCTAAGTATCTCATCTTCTTTTGTTGCTATTGTAAATGCGATTGTCTTTTCAATTCCGTCTTCTAAGTGGCTATTACTCTTTTACACTGAATGTTTTTCCTTTGCAACAAATTTTAATCTGTGATATTCATAACCTTCCTCTAAATGCTGTTCCCTGTCTCTGTCTACTTTTGTCACTGTCAGTCACACAGATATCTGTTGAGCACTGGTAGATGTCAGCCACTGAGATGGACTCTGGGTATATGATGCAGAAGATGTAGTCCATACCCTCAAGCACCAGTGATTTTATTGTCCCTCTCATCTAAATTAATTTACATATTCATTTATTCGTTCAGAAAGTACTGAATATATTTCAAATACCATGATAAGCATTAAAGGACCCACAGAAAAAGCACCCTGTTCAATTCAACTATATATATTCCAATATTTTTTAAATGTACTTTTCATTCCATTATAATTTCTTTCTTTGAGGAACTTGCTGTCTAGTTGGGGAGAAACATTTTGCGTGAAAAGATAAGTAGTACCAGAAGATGATATTTCAAAAATGGAAGGCATAAATGGAAGCTCTCAAAGGAGAAGGAAGTGAGTGGAAGTGTGTACTTTGAGTGAAGTGGAGGCTGTTGGGAAGATGAGGAGGAAAGACCACCTTGGCTTGAAAGAACAGCAGGAACAGAGGTCAGAGGTAGGAGTGAAGGAGGAGGTGCAGGGTGCCGAGAATATGCATCCTGGCTTGACAGGTGGGTCTGTGTTGGCAGGCAGGGTGTGGAGGACCTTGAATGCTGGGTTGGACTCTGACTTGGTCAAGTAGGTGATGGCACAGTGCTCGGGCTCTCTCTTGGCAGTGAAGGGACATTACGTCAGTGATACTGAACCAAGATTAGGCTGCCCCACTTGTGGGATGGAGATTGGAGGCAGAGAGAACTGACAGGAGGCTGAAACAGTAATTGTAGATACGTGGTGATACAAGCCAAAACTGGAACAGGAGAGGAACAGCTGTAGCATACAGGGTCATTCAAGAGACACGGCAATAGGGCACAGGCGTTTGGGCGGAGAGGGAAGAGATAGCCTTGCTACCAAGGTTTCAAATCTCGGGAAAATTCATCATACCTTTGACCTTTTCCTGAAGATGTCAGTCAGGGGGTCCTATCCTCTGAATCGAATTAACATGTAAAGTTGGGGAAGTGAAAGTATTCATATGTTAGAATAATCCTAGTCATACCCTTTGTGTATTGATATTAATACTATATGTTTTAGTCTTTATAGTTAGAATACAATGATTAGAATTTTGCTAGCCAAGGTAGGTGGGAGGTGACATCTGAAGGACAGTCTCCTTTGAGAGATATCAGTTGAAGAACTCCTCCATAGTAGAACTTGTGTTTACTGGATGTCAGAGTGTTAGTGCTGAATGCTTTGGAAACTTAGCAGCAAAGTAGATGCATTTCTTATACTAGAAACAAGAACTTTGCACGTAGTGCCAACGGAGATGAAGCTTAGGGGCAAAGCATGTATTGGGGGGGTTTAGGGGGAGAAAAGATTGTGCCAGGAAGGGTGATGGTGCTGGCTTTTGGGTCATCACGTTATTAGTAGGATTTGGCTCCACTACCAGAGGAGACCCACCTATTAATTGTGAAACACTGGGCCAAGCAAGAGAATGAAAGCATAACACCCCCTACCATCTAGATACTCCCAGTCTTCAGAAAGATCCTGTTACTGTCCCCTTGTGCCCAATGAAACATTCTCTTACCAACCAACTGGTGATGAGTGACAGAGAACCCAGCAAGGCAGTGAGAAATAAGCCGTTGTTGAAAATAGATGATCAAATGCTAAAGTGCTTGTAGTGAAGTACTTTTTGAAAATTCTATTGATAACTTTAACAGTAGGAAAAATAGGAAGGAAACAGACTTATCTACACTGTATGTAAAAGAAAGAGAGATAGGGCTTCCCTGGTGGTGCAGTGGTTGAGAGTCCGCCTGCCGATGCAGGCGACATGGGTTCGTGCCCCGGTCCAGGAAGATCCCACATGCCGCGGAGTGGCTGGGCCCGTGAGCCATGGCCGCTGAGCCTGCACGTCCGGAGGCTGTGCTCTGCAACAGGAGAGGCCACAACAGTGAGAGGCCTGCATACCGCAAAAAAAAAAAAAAAAAAAGGAAAGAAAAATAGGATGGTAATTTTGAGGGACCACCAAAGCCAAAGCCAGTGGGAGGTTTCCTTTGGATTGAGAAATTGGCTTAGTTGAAAACAACAGATGAAAGGGAGAGAGGAAGGAAACTTAAGTGAAATTGAATAACTCAGAAATGAGGGTGGGTTGGGGGGAAGTGGGTCGAAGGTTTGGAGAAAGCAGAAGGGTATGGGATAGCAGTCCTGTTTTTTTTTTTTCCCCCCATAACATTCGGTTTTTTTCTCTCTCTCTTTTTAAAAAGAATTTATTGGAGTGTAGTTGATTTACAATGTTGTGTCAGTAGGAATGAGACTGCTTTTGCTCTGAGACCTCCAGGAAGGATGACCAGAGTATGTCATTTTCTCAGCTCCATTTTCTGTCTCCTTGACTTTCACAATTCCTGTACCAAAGCCATCCCAATTAGATAAGCAAAGCCAGTACTTAAATGTCTCACAAGCTTCCAAGTAGTATTTATTTTCTTGGTATCAAGCTTCCTCAAAGCTGAGACACTTGAAACTTTCTTCAAGGTGGAACAAACCTCATGAAAGTGTCAGAATGGAATACAAGTATACTTGGTGTTACAAAGGTTAAAACTGAACTCTGAACAGAAGCCTTACTCACTGCTAACAAATTTGTAAGTTTCAGATCATGATTAAAAAAAAGAAAGTGCTGTCAATTTACAATTCAATTTTTTATAAGATGTAAAATATCTGTATCTTTTCCAATCATAAAAGCAACATATACTCATTATGAAAATTTATATAATGAGGAAGTGTATGAAGTTAAAAGCAAACCCAGGTGACCTGGGTTATCCATGTACGTAGAGCTTTCCCAGCAGAAGTAGACAGTGAGGAAGAATCCAGGTCTGGAGTTAGCTTGCCTGGGTTTACACCTTACTTACAATTCTCTGGGAGGTCCCCACTTTCTCGTCTGCAAACTAATGGGAATAATAACTGGATGGCCATGGAGGATTAGATGAGATGTGTGTAAAGATAAAGTGTGTAAAACAGCACTGCGCTGAAAAACTAGGAAGTGTTTAATAAAAAAAATTACTCTTAAATGCCTGTAGTATATATGCTATTATACTGTATGTATTATTTATTAACTTGGTTTTCCATATTCTATGCTGTAGACATGTTTCTGTATCAGTACATGTAGCTCTACTTCATCTTTTTTAATGGTTGCAAATCTCATTAGTCCCCTCCCCACATAGGCTTTTAAAGAAGCCTGTTAACTATGAAAGTAGTTAACTATTATTATTGACTTGGCTAGATTATCCAACAGAATTTTTATTTTTTTAACTGAAGTATAGTTGATTTGCAACATTGTGTTAGTTTCAGGTGAAGAGCAAAATGATTGTTATATATGTGTGTGTGTGTGTGTGTGTGTGTGTGTGTGTATAAACTGAATCATATATACATATATATATTCTTACATTCTTTTCCATTATAGGTTGTTACAAGATATTGAATGTAGTTCCCTGTGCTGTATATACAGTGGGTCCTTGTTGTCTTCCAACAGAATTTTTAATGAAAATTGTGAGAGTGGGCATCCTCTCCTTGTTCCTGCCCTGAATGCATATGCCTCTATTGTTGATTGGCCAGTTATATAAATGGACAGTGGTCAGATCCTATATGAAAATAGACTTCCGACTTACAACCTCTGCAGCAACCATTCCAGGACGCCAGACCATCACCTCTGTAGCATTTGGCCCAAATCGGTCAGGACTTGGTCAGTAACTGCCGGCTTCCTTAATTTTTTCCCCTGCTTCCAACTCACGACCAGCCACAGAAAGTCAAATATGCTCCCCCAGACAAGGACAAGGTGCCTTGCTCTTAGTTAACCCACCTCCAGCTTCCCCATGCCAACAGCCTCCAATCAGTGTGTTTGCGAAGCCTCTCTGTCTTTTCACTATAAAGCTGTCTCTCTCCTGCCTGCCTGCCTTTGACTCTCTGCCAAACACAAGTGATGCTAGCTGACTCCTTTGCTACAGCAAGCTCCGAATAGCCTCTGCTTGTTCTCATTTGGGTAATATTTGTTTATTCCCACACACTGTTAAGTGTGTCTTCTATTAATGGTTTTTCTAATGATTAATCAGCTATGAATTTCTAAACTGAGCCCTTCTTCGATCTTGTTGTAATGTCAGTTACTCAACACAAGTTTGTTGAGTACCCAGTATGAGCCAGGGACTGTGCTAGGCTTAGGTGAGACAGGAATAGCCCCAATAGATGTGTTTCCTGCTCTTGTAGAATTTACGGTCTAGTAGGGAAGACATACAACTCATCAGATAAGTACACACCTTGATTGCGGTGTGAAGGACAAAAGAGCTTCAGGAAACTGAGGAGTGAATGGGGAGGAAACCCAGAAGTGTGGGGTATCCTGTAAGCCGAGAAGGCGGCAGCATTTCCAGGAGGTCAAATGTGTCAAGAGCCATGAAGAGGTCAAGTGTAAGCAGGTAAAGAATGAGTATTACGTTTTTCTGTTTTTAACCAGTATTCCTCATATATTTTCTTCTATGGTTGTTTCTGCCAGCTTCATCGTTTACATTAATATTTAAGGGAGTTTTTTGCAAGTTCCTTTATAGCTTGAATTGATTTCCAATGTGACTTCAGATTTTTCATAAATTCGATATATAAAAGCTACATATAAAATTCTTTGTGAGGATTTTGGCCAGACAGGTGAAAAGGAACCCTGAGGCCAACTGGCTGTAATGAGAGTCAGCCGGAAAGAAGACATGGCCCCAGGAGAATCCTTCCCTGATCCTCTGGACCGGCTCTGCAGTCTCTCTGGTTTCACATCTCATGTCACTTCATTGGTATCTCCCGGTGGCATTTGACATCTTCTGCTTTGGGTTAGATGTGTTTGTCTGGTGTCTCCTCATCCCTGATTTGTGGCCACTTACCCAAGCCACAGAGGGAGGGACCCCTCCGCCTGTGCCTCTATAAACATCAGGAGTGCTGCCTTGTACTTGACAGGTGCTCAAGGATTTTTTTTTTTGGACTGAAGTTCAGGTGTTGAGGATCTAGTGATAGCTATCACTAAGAAGAACAAATTCCAATAACTGTTTAGAAAAATCTTGATGAATTTATTCAATTAGATGTTTGAAAAGAATGATGGGGGAGGATCCATGCTAAGCTCCGAATTTCAAGGTGGAGACCTAGGAGAATGGTGATGGCTGCCACAATGCTGATGTTTCCTAACACTGCATTTGCAAGCTCGACATTCAGTGTTTCTTCATTTAGAGTCCGCAGCAATCGCTGGGCAGTGCCGGGTTTTGGCATGAATGCAGAATACTATTGTAAAGATATTTTGCTTCATATAAAGACAAGCACAGCTGTTGTTAAGCATCAAAGCTAAGTACAAATAAACAAGGACCTGCTGTATAGCACAGGGAACTATACTCAATGTTTTTTAATAACCTATATGGGAAAAGAATCTGAAAAAGAATATATATATTCATATATATATATTAATCACTTTGCTGTATGCCTGAAACTAATACATTATAAATCAACTATACTTCAGTAAAAAATAAAAAAATTAAAAATGCAAAAAAAAGAAATTCTTCCTAATGTTTATTTTCTCCACCAGAAAATGGAAAAGGATATACATTCCCTGCTGATTGTTGTCGTTTACTTGACAGCACTGGTGTGGAATACCTAATATTGCTTTGTGTCTCCTGCACCATCAGCTAGAATAGGCTCATTCTGTGAGTGGCATCTGTTAATTAACTAATGTGGAAAGATGTCACTGACGTGGAAGACTGTTGTGGGATAATAGACCTGCTGTGTACAAATGCCAAAATCACTTTTGCAAAATAAGATTTTTTCTTTTTTCTTTTTTTTTTTTTTGCGGTACGCGGGCCTCTCACTGTTGTGGCCTCTCCTGTTGCGGAGCACAGGCTCCGGACGTGCAGGCTCAGCGGCCATGGCTCACGGGCCCAGCCGCTCCGCGGCATGTGGGATCTTCCTGGACTGGGGCACGAACCCGTGTCCCCTGCATCGGTAGGCGGGCTGTCAGCCACTGCGCCACCAGGGAAGCCCGCAAAATAAGATTTTAATGAAGCAGATTGATTTTCAAGGCAGAGTGTCTTGGTGCCATGGCAGTTTTCTAGCCCTTCTTTTTGTTTACACTTCTTCTTTAGCCCTTTCTATTTCTCTAGTAGTGGGAGAGATTCAACTTGCTATGTAAAGCCCTCCCCATTACCTTGCTTATCCTTATCTCTTCCTAATTACATCTTTTAAAATAAATCTGGGGGTTTTTTTGCATTCACTTATTAGACTGAATAGTTTTATTTTCCTCTTTTTCCTTTTTCAGTCATTTCAGTTACAGAAAAGCAATCTTGCATAGTGTGTAATAGCACAGACTGTGGAGCCAGATGGCCCTGGCAAAGGCATCTAACCTTTCTCAGCCTCAGTTTCATCATCTGTGAAATGGAGCTGTTAAGGAGATTTTTTTGTTGTTGTTGTTAGATATCTGTTAAAGCACTTAGAATAGTACCTGGCACGTGATAAGAGCCATCTAGGTTTTTGCTATTATTACTGTTTCTCTGGCTAGTTCTAATATCTAGCTTTTAGTTTAGAGTATTGATGCTATTTTATTATTTATTTATTTATTTTACTAATAGTCACAGTTTGTTATTGTGAATCTTTATTGAAGTGTCTGCAAATAATTTTCCATGTAGCATTTTAGTAGGTTTAGAAGAACACAACATTCATTTGCCACATTCTGACTTATAATTACAAAGTATCAGAGCTAAAGGAAACTTCAGGTGTCACACAGTGCTCCTTCATCGTCATTTTCTAGTAAGGAAATTATGGCTCAGTAAGAAGGAGAGAGTTGACCACAGTCACTCTGTTAGGTTCTGTAGGGCTGAGACCAGGATATGTGTCTCCAGGCTGTCAGTCCATTGTGCTTTCTCTGCTATAATTTGAATGATATAGTCTCCCTCTCCATATTTGGCCAACCAGAAATGAGCCAATTCATAAGCTTTTCCTACAGAACAAGGTAATGACTATAGAACATCTCTAACATTATCAGATTGGGTTCTCTAAGGCTTTGGTCTATGAGCTGATGCAAACGCAGAAGTATGTCTCATCAGTAGGAACAGTGGCTGAGGACTTCTTGGTAAAGACGACAGACTAAGCCAAAAGAATTGCTTTTGTTTCCTCCTTGTATTAGTTTCTAACAAAGCGACAGGTTTAGCATCCTAAAACAACATAAAAAATGTATTCTCTTACAGTTCTGGAGCTCAGAAGTCTAAAGGCATCTGTTCGCAGGGCTTCGTTCCTTCTAGAGGTTTCTGTTTTCCTGCCTTGAAAACCCAAGTTGAAGAGCTGCTAGAAGCTGCTGTATTCCTAGGCTTGTGGCCCCTCCCTTGCATCACTCCAACCTCTTGCTTCTGTCGTCACATTTCCTACTACTATCTCCGATCTCCTGCTTCCCTCTTCTAAGAACCCTTGTGATTACATTCGACCCACTTGGATAATCCAGGATAATCTCTCCCTCTCAGGATCCTTAATCACATTTATATAGTCCCTTTTGCCATTATAAGGTAATATTCACAGTTTGCAGGGATTAGGATGTGGATACCTTTAGGGAGAGGGGGCATTATTTATACTACCATGGTCTCAAAATGCCATTAAAATAAGAGTCAAATTATTAAAATTGAAATTATTAATAATTAATTATTAAATTATTAATAATTTATCATTAATAATTATTAAATTATCAAAATTTTAAATTATTAAAATAAGAGTTAAATTATTAACTCCAGGGAAAACAAGAAATTTCCCAGGAAAGGAAAAATAATCATAGTTTTCTATATGATTTATTTAGGAATAGTGTTTACAGTCATAGCAATGTAATCACTGAACATCAATCTGATTAAAAGTAAGAGATAATCATAGTTGGGGATGAGGTGTGGGAATTGTGTGCATGTGAGTTGGGGTGGGGAAAGAGAGCTGCATCTTCATTATTTTTTTAAAAAATTTATTTATTTATTTATGGCTGTGTTGGGTCTTCGTTTTCTGTGTGAGGGCTTTCTCTAGTTGTGGCAAGCGGGGGCCACTCTTCATCGCGGTGCGCGGGCCTCTCTTGTTGCGGAGCACAGGCTCCAGACGCGCAGGCTCAGTAGTTGTGGCTCACGGGCCCAGTTGCTCCGTGGCATGTGGGATCTTCCCAGACCAGGGCTCGAACCCGTGTCCCCTGCATTGGCAGGCAGATTCTCAACCACTGCGCAACCAGGGAAGCCCTGCATCTTCATTATTGCGTGGTAGGAAGTCATCAGATAATGTGTAAAGCTAAAAAACTGCAAGCGTGTTATTTAGTGATACAGAGATAAAAAAATAATCAAGTAAAACTAGTTGCCTCTGGGGAGAGGAAGATGACCTGGGGCTGCAATAGACTGACAAAAATAAAAATAAATAAATAAATGCAGATTGAAAGAAAGGGAAGTAGGACGGAGATAACGCATGGAGTCAAGAAAGGATTTTTTGAAGATGACTGAGTAACTTGAAAATTGACAGTTGGGGAACTGCTAATCTATCCAGTTAAAAGAGGACTTAAAAACAAGAATTCCCAGTCTCCTGTGTTGGTTAGGACTCTTACCTGCATGTATCAGAAACCTGACTCAAACTAGCCACCTGAAACGTGGAAGGTCTGCAAGTCCAAGGGTGTCTGATGGCACTCGAGGCAGAATCATTCCTGGGCCCCAGAAACAGCTAGAACCAGGGACCCGAATGTGACACCCGAAGCCCTTCTCCCCCCAGTTTCTCTTTTCTGTCCATCACTTTCCTTTTCTTTCTTGCTATAGCCCTGCATCCTTGCTGTTTGATCCTTGAGATGACGCATCACAACTGCCACTCCCCTGTTTCAAATGTTAAAATGTGTTCCCCAGAGAGATGTGGCTCTCTCCTTCCCTGCCCTGCTTCTGGAACTCCAGGGGAAGAAAACAGGGCTGGGGACACAGTCGCCTCGCGCAGAGCATACAGCGGCCAGGCGATATCTAAACTTCCCGGCTTCTCCTTCTTGGGATTAACTTTATCATGGAATTTTATTTAAAAAATGGGATACTATCTAGTTATTTAAAAGAACAAGTAAGCACGTTATATAGTGCGGGAAGATGTCTCTGACAGATTCTTCAGTGAAAAAAAGCAAGCCATAGAATCTGTTCCATGCATGTATGTGTGCGTGTGTTTATGTATATTTCACATGCCTCGAAAGAATCCATAGCAAGCCCTTATGTATCGTGATGTTTAAGGAAATGGAATGTCTGGGGAGTTTTAATTCTCTATGTCACACATTTTATATACAAATACATATATCTGTATTATTCGAATATTTACAGAGTGTAAGAAAAAAATGCAAAATGTGAATTTGTCCATAATGAGTATATATCGCTTTTATAATAAGAAACCAATGGGAGAAATCTTTGCCACTTTGCATTGCCTATAGGATAAAACCTAGGGTCTTCTGCCTTGGGAATCTGACTGAAGCCGCCCTCTCACAGGCCCTGTGTTCTAGCCCTCACACAATTGCTTGACTACGGCATGTTCAAATCCCAACTGGAAATCTTTCTCGTGTTTCTTGACCAAAACTAGTGAGCCCCGCCTCCCTCCTGCCTATCCAAACCCTCATGTCCTACCAAGGCCACTTTTAGTCCCTCCTTCCCCTGTCCTCCCACCGATCATTGGTCTCTGACAGATAGCACCAAGCTGACCTTTTATTCTGTGATGTTTCCCATGTGGATATCTTTTTAATGGGCCTTGCAAAGAAGGAGCCACTTGTTGAGTTTTTTCCCCCATTGTCTGGCACTATGAAATGTACATCATATGAGCTCTGCATATTGCAAATGAACCATTGGCTAAGGGACTGATGCATGTTTTCTCCTGAACGTTTACCCACCAGCTGGGAGGTAGATGGCAGGGGAAGGAAAGACTGAAGGTCTTCTGGGCCCTCAAGGGCACATCTCTAGCTCAGGGCCCAGCTCACAGAAGCCCCTTCATAATTCAGCAAGTGCTGCATTGTAGTTGGAACGGAATTAGACAAAGCTTCCAGGCTTTGGGGAGTGGACTTCGGGCTGTGTTGCTGCCGAGGAGTCTCCCTCCCTCCCAGGAGGGTTTCCTTCCCTGCTCCTCCACTCCACTCTCTTCTAGCGCTTTCCTGGGCGTTGCACGTGTATGATTCATTGTTCTTTACCCATTAATTTCCTGATAAAAACTGGAAAGTTTCTGTACCTTTGAGTTAATAAAATTTACTTAGTCATAAACAACATTGTATTATAAATTTCAGGTATGAAATTAGTATCCACTTCTACTTTTTATAGTCTCACTTTCCAAAATTGTTCCAGGCATATTTGTTTAAATTAATCCTATGCTCTCTTAGCTGTCTCTGAGTAATTAAAATTCACGTTATCTTCAGTGCATAAATCCTTTACGTGTTAAGCTGCTCCTTTCAATGGTTTTTATAATTGAGTTCATTCTGTCCAAAACTTTTACCTCTCAGGTATGCAACTAGAGCCTCATTCTGGCCACACAGAAATAGGTTTATGTGTTGCTAAAATTCAGGACCTCTGTTTAAACCAGAAAAGGGCATTGCAGCCCCTGAGACAGGTGGCCAGGATAAATCATACACCTGGAATAATTCAGTCCAGTGTTCTTTATCTGTGGAACTAAGTGATTCTGTGCTAATCACAGGAGAATCCAGGGAGAGTTGTAGACTCAGGGGAGCTGGAGTGAGTTTGTTTTTAAGATACTCTCATAGACAAAGTTTTCTTAGGAAAGTAATTCAGAATGAATGCCCTGAATACAGAGTCCGTTCAGGTTTTCGGAAGAAAAATGTCATTTAAACATTAGTGTCTGTCATATTTGAGAGGTCCCAGCCTATGACATACTTTCCGTTTCAGGTTCAATGAGTTAGTAATTTCAGAGCACAGAATTATGAATTGGCTAGTCATCCTCATCTAGCAAGACCTACTCAGTGTTCCTCTCCTGACTGGGGAAAGCCAAACTCTCATGGGCCCTCGGTGTTTGGGAGGGACAGGTGTGAGGCTGAGGGCTTTAGGTGAGAGTGGGCACCAAAGCTCCAGGGCAGAGGCATGCAGAATTGGAAGGGCAGGGACTTCCCTGCTGGTCCAGTCGTTAAGACTCCGTGCTTCCACTGCAGGGAGCGCGTGTTTGACCCCTGGTCAGAGAACTAAGGTCCTGCATGCCACACGGCATGGCCAAAAAAAAAAAGAAAAAAAAAAAAACAGAATTGGGAGAGCAGATGCGGGAGGAGGATGAAGGCTGGGGTGAGGGGTTGGGCTGGGACCGGGCACTGTGTGGACACCCAGGGCCTCTTAGGAAGCACCTATGCCAGCCTGTGCAGGCAGGTTGGACACAGATAAACGGGCTGGAAAAACAGAGGCAAAGACTGACACTAAGATGGTTCAGTAATTCTTAACCTCAGAGATGTTTAGACGTGTTTTCGTTTGGGGTCATTTCTGTGTGTGTGTGTGTCAGCTCCTTAATTTTGGCCAGGAATGGTTGCTGGGATGCTACAGCTCAGGACCCATGCCGTTCACAGATGCCTCCGTTTACCCTTCAGTGTATCCAGGACAGCATTGCCCCTTTCACCCTCCATGTTGTTCTATTTAAAAGGAGACGTTTAACTCAGCTGATGTGATGTGACTTTGGTGGTTTTGGTGGTTAAGCATTGATCATTTTGGGAAAAACAAAACCATTTCCCCACATCGAGTTGCACAGATGCTTTTATACTCCTCTTCCGGATTGTCTGTTTAGGTTGACTCTAATGAACCCTAGTGGAAATGACCACATGTTTGTATGATGTAAAAGTAGAATTATCTGCAAGGGAGCCTCTATCTGGGGAGCTTATGCTTGGATTTAGAGTGTTGTTTTCAAATCATTAATGATAGAAATGGAAAGTACTTTCAAAAGCTTGGAATTTCAAAGTGTACTCTTATATTAGTTCTCTGCTCCAACAGATTTTGAGAAAGTAGTGTTATAATAAGGACACAGTGACCAAAGCTGGGAACAGCTCATGCACATTAATATTTCTGGAATATGAAACGCTTGAAAATAACTTATGGGGATGACCCCTTTAGAGATTTGCTTATAATTAACACAGAATAATTCTTGGATTTTTTTTGAAGAGTTGGTTATGATTCATGTAAAATAGTTCTTGCGTTCTATGACTTAATGAATTTTGATTTCTTTTAGAGATGCTGGGATGGAGTACTAAGATGGCATTATGGCCAGAGGACTGGGAAGTACTAGGACGCTATCCCAAATGTCTTTGTACAGCATCTCTAAGGGAGATGACAGGCAAGCAATGCACAGAAACCCTTTTCATTATACTGGTCTCCATAGAGGACCGCCCTTAGCCCCACTTCCTATACTAGGTCCATCTGCTGGCCTAGAAACAGAGTTGGGTGTTACTATTCCTGTGTATTTGCCTCGGCGTTGGAACTTCACTCTTGGATCTCAACACCCTCCTGCAGGAGAGCCTTCTCTTCCTTGCACACAGATGCAAGCCAGCTAGCCCGAGGGGAGGGCCAGGGGACATAGCAAGGGGCTGTGCATTTGCCCTGAGGGTCTGGAGCAGAGCTGACCTTAGCCACAGGTGGCTAGTGTATCTCAGACTGGGTCTGGTTGAGGGAAGAGGAGCAGAAACCCCCTCCCAAGACAGCAACAAAAGAAATGGCTGGGCCCTTCCCAGGGGCTCAGGCCTCTGCCTCTGCTGTATTGTCGTTAGCCTTCTTAGGGGCAGGGGAAGGTAGAAAAGAGCCATATACACGTGCCTGCTGACAGGTGAATCCCTTGGAAAGTTTTCACTCTGGAGAACACAGCGTCGCAGTATCCTGGAACTTCATTCAGTCTCTTGGGAGGTGGAGTGTCTTTCTCTTGACTGGGGAGAGTGAAAGTACAGAAATAGGGAATGTTAACTTCCTTTCCTCCCCTTCGCCACCTCCTTAGATTTATGCCTTCACTTTAGTAAAATGCATCATGTGTTAGCTCATTCACAGAGCTTTGCCTATTTGAACAGTCTAATCCTCAAGTTCCATAGGGTGAGGTGAGGGGACCAACAGGCTGCCTTCTTTGCTCCCACAGAGGATGTGGACAACTGATGTGGTCAGCTTTATGCAAATGCCAGTCCACGCTCTCCTGCCTTCCAAGAAACTCTATTTCCTAACTCTCTCTATGGGGAAATTCTGGACAGCATGGAAGCAAATATGTCAAAACCTACATGGTATGTGGGAAAATGTAACAAGGAAGGTCTGGCAACTTGAAGTCTGACTTCAGGGCACAGGACCTAACAGATTTTACCAACAACAGTCATCAGTAACCTGGAAGTGACCCAATCGGTGAACTTTTCTCAGGCTTTGAACTGTGTCAACTAGGTACCCTTGACGCCCTTTTTCTGTTTGATTCTGGTCATTTGTTGATGTCTGTGGCATTATGTTATTATGGCTCTTTCTCTGTTATGTTGGCACCTTTGCCTCCATCTCCCCTGTAAATTCCTCCCCTGTCTGGGACCTACTCATCTTTCAGTCTTTAACTCTGGGCCTCTGTCTTGCCCGTCCTCGGGAACTTTTCCACTTTCTCCAGTCGTCTCCCACCTTTTTCCGATCTGACTGTTAGCTGGTTTCTAGGCCTTTATCTCCAGCAGCCTTTGGGCCTTGGCTTTTGGATGTTATCTCAAACCCAGTGTGTCTTGAAAACTAACGTACATTATAGTTCCTGGGAAACTCGCTTGCCCATTTCCTCCAGTGAGGGTCTAGTTCTCCTGTCTCTTACTGAGGCTTTTTGGCCACACCTCACTGTTGCCAGGAAGTCACAAATCACACTTGCTGAGGGATGTTTCTGCCCCCTCCTTGCTTCCCACCTCACCAGCACTTGTTCATGGCATAACTGCAGAGGTTTCCTCATTGACCTTCTGGTCTCAGTTCCCCACTGGTTGCTCCCAGAGGCTCCGTGGTATTGACAGAAATGGACCTTGGAGTTATATGCAGGTTCAGATCACTTTGTGACTCCTGCTTACTCTGTGACCTTGAACTGGTTACTTAAATCCCCCGAGTTTTCGTTTTCACATCTAGAAAGTGGAGATATTAGCATCTGTCCCCTGGAGCTGTTAGAGAATTCAGGTGAGATATCAAATGTAAAAAGCCAAGTAAAAGTCCAGTGCCAGGCACAAAGCAGGTGCTCAGTAAATGCTGCTCTCATCCCAGCAGAGACCACACTTCCTGCTTCACTTAACTTCCTCCGACCTCTCTCAGTCTATCCCAACTGATTTTCTTTTAAAATTTAGGTATGGTTTATATACGGTGAAAGGGACAAATGTTATATATACAGTTCAGTCATTTTTGAAAAATGCATACCTTCCTGTAACCAACACCTCGTTAAAGTATAGAACGTTTCTGTTACCCTAGAAAGTTCTGTTCTGCCCCTCCCTCAGAAGCGGCTACTATTCTGTTTCAATCAACATAGACGAGTTTTCTTTAAATGTATTCATACAGCTGAGTTTATATACCCTCTTTTTGTTCCCGGTGTCTTTCTTTCAGCCCTGTTTTTGAGATTCAGCCATGTTATTATGGGATTTAGTGGTTCATTCCTTTTTGTTGCTGAGTGGTACTCCATTGTATGAATATATCTCAGTTTGTTTATCTGTTCTCCTGTTGATGGACACCTGGGCTATTTCCGATTTGGGGCTATTTTGAACACAGGTCTAATGAGTCTTTCTGTGGACATACGTTTTCATTTTACTTGGATAAATCCCTAAGAGTGGAATTGCTAGGAAATGTAGTACATATGTATTTAAATTTATAAAAAAATGCCATCTGTTTCCCATCAGCAGTATATGGAAGTTCTGGTCATTCTACATCCTCACCAACATTTGGTGTTGTCAGTTTTTTCATTATAATTATTCCTGTTTGTGTGTGGTGGTACCTCCTTGTAAATTTGGAGTTTCCTGATGACTAATGATGTTGAACACTTTTCATGTGCTTACTGACATATCTTTTGTAAACTAAGTGTTCAAGTCTATTATCCATTTTAAACATTGGGTATTTTGGGTTTTTATTATTGAGTTTAGGAATCATTTACGTATTCTGGATATAAGTTCCCCTTTTTTTTTATCACCGGTGTCCCTGGAACTTTATAATGCCACCACTCTCTCTGATTGTCATTGTCATGACAGCGCAAGTGGCTAAATATGGCTACTTGTGATACACATGATATTTGGACTTCAGTTATTCCAATTATTGCTTACTTAAGGTCAGTTCAACATACATGAAAGAGAGTTTTAAAACCCACATCATCTGTCAGTTGACACCATCCATGTCGCATTTATTCCATTTATCCCATGATAGTTTGCTAAGAGAAACTGTCAGTTGCCAAGTGTCACTTCTGTGGCCAAAATCTGAATTATTTTTTAATTTTTATTTTATTTATTTATTTAGGAATGTTAAAATATTTATTCAGAGATTAGCCATATATTGGGGGTCGTTTCCTAAAACCCAAACATGAAAACCCCCAAAGGAAAATTCCATATAGACTATGATTGCAAATGACTAATGCAATATAATTTAAGTAAAACATGGAAAATACATTGCCTTTTTAATAAAGATCTAAATTGTGTTCCTTTTTGAAGGCTTTGTTTTGTTTTTGAATTTTATTTTATATTTTTTATACAGCAGGTTCTTATTAGTCATCCATTTTATACATATTAGTGTATACATGTCAATCCCAATCTCCCAATTCATCCCACCACCGCCCCCCACCACTTTCCCCCCTTGGTGTCCATACATTTGTTCTCTGCATCTGTATCTCAATTTCTGCCCTACAAACCAGTTCATCTGTACCATTTTCTAGGTTCCACATATATGCGTTAATATACGATATTTGTTTTTCTCTTTCTGACCTACTTCATCTGTATGACAGTCTCTAGATCCATCCACGTCTCTACAAATGAGCCAATTTTGTTCCTTTTTATGGCTGAGTAATATTCCATTGTATATATGTACCACATCTTCTTTATCCATTCATCTGTCGATGGGCATTTAGGTTGCTTCCGTGTCCTGGCTATTGTAAATAGTGCTGCAGTGAACATTGGGGTGCATGTGTCTTTTTGAATTATGGTTTTCTCAGGGTATATGCCCAGTAGTGGAATTGCTGGGTCATATGGTAATTCTATTTTTAGTTTTTTAAGGAACCTCCATACTGTTCTCCATAGTGGCTGTATCAATTTACATTCCAATCAACAGTGCAAGAGGGTTCCCCTTTCTCCACACCCTCTCCAGCATTTGTTGTTTGTAGATTTTCTGATGATGCCCATTGTAACTGGTATGAGGTGATACCACACTGTAGTTTTGATTTGCATTTCTCTAATGATTAGTGATGTTGAGCATCTTTTCATGTGTTTGTTGGCAATCTGTATATATTCTCTGGAGAAATGTCTACTTAGGTCTTCTGCCCATTTTTGGATTGGGTTGTTTGTTTTTTTAATATTGAGCTGCATGAGCTTTTTCTACATTTTGGAGATTAATCCTTTGTCCATTGATTCGTTTGCAAATATTTTATCCCATTCTGAGCGTTGTCTTTTCGTCTTGTTTGTAGTTTCCTTTGCTTTGCAAAAGCTTTGAAGTTTCAGTAGGTCCCATTTGTTAATTTTTGTTTTTATTTCCGTTACTCCAGGAGGTGGATCAAAAAAGATCTTGCTGTGATTTATGTCAAAGAGTGTTCTTCCTATGTTTTCCTCTAAGAGTTTTATAGTGTCTGGCCTTACATTTAGGTCTCTAATCCATTTTGAGTTTATTTTTGTATATGGTGTTAGGGAGTGTTTTAATTTCATTCTTTTACATGTAGCTGTCCAGTTTTCCCAGCACCACTTATTGAAGAGACTGTCTTTTCTCCATTGTATATCCTTGCCTCCTTTGTCATAGATTAGTTGACCATAGGCATGTGGGTTTATCTCTGGGCTTTCTATCCTTTTCCATTGATCTATATTTCTGGTTTTGTGCCACTACCATACTGTCTTGATTACTGTAGCTTTGTAGTGTGATCTGAAGTCAGGGAGTCTGATTCCTCCAGCTCCATTATTTTCCCTCAAGACTGCTTTGACTATTCGGGATCTTTTTTGTCTCCATACAAATTTTAAGATTTTTTGTTCTACTTCCGTAAAACATGCCATTGGTAATTTGATAGGGATTGCATTAAATCTGTAGATTGCTTTGGGTAGTATAGTCATTTTCACAGTATTGATTCTTTCCATCCAAGAACATGGTATATCTCTCCATCTCTTTGTATCATCTTTAATTTCTTTCCTCAGTGTCTTATAGTTTTCTGCATACAGATCTTCTGTCTCCCTAGGTAGGTTTATTCCTAGGTATTTTATTCTTTTCGTTGCAGTGGTAAATAGGAGTGTTTCCTTAATTTCTCTTTCAAATTTTTCATCATTGGTGTATAGGAATACAAAAGATTTCTGTGCATTAATTTTGTATCCTGCAACTTTACCACTTCATTGATTAGCTCTAGTAGTTTTCTGGTGGCATCTTTGGGGTTCTTTATGTATTATATCATGTCATTTGCAAACAGTGACAGTATTACTTCTTCTTTTCCAATTTGTATTCCTTTTATTTCTTTTTCTTCTCTGATTGCTTTGGCTAACACTTCCAAAACTATGTTGAATAATAGTGGTGAGAGTGGGCAGCCTTTTCTGTTCCTGATCTTAGAGGAAATGCTTTCAGTTTTTCACCACTGAGAATGATGTTTGCTGTGGGTTTGTCGTGTATGGCCTTTATTATGTTGAGGTAAGTTCCCTGTATGCCCACTTTCTGGAGAGTTTTTATCCTAAATGGGTGTTGAATTTTGTCAAAAGCTTTTTCTGCATGTATTGAGATGATCATATGGTTTTTCTTCTTCAGTTTGTTAATATGGTATATCACATTGATTTGCTTATGTTGAAGAATCCTTGTATCCCTGGGATACAAGGGATAAATCTCACTTGATCTCTTTCCTAGTATTTTGTTGAGGATTTTTGCATCCATAATCATGAGTGATATTGTTCTGTAATTTTCTTTTTTTGTAGTATCTTTGTCTGGTTTTGGTATCAGGGTGATGGTGGCTTCGTAGAATGAATTTGGGAGTGTTCCTTCCTCTGCAATTTTTTGTTAAGTCTTTGAGAAGAATAGGTGTTAGCTCTTCTCTAAATGTTTGTTAGGATTCACCTGTGAAGCCATCTGGTCCTGGACTTTTGTTTGTTGGAATACTTTTAATCACAGTTTCAATTTCATTACTTGTAATTGGTCTGTTCATATTTTCTGTGTCTTCCTGGTTCAGTCTTGGAAGGTTATTCCTTTCTAAGAATTTGTCCATTTCTTCCAGGTTGTCCATTTTATTGGCATAGAGTTGCTTGTAGTAGTCTCATAGGATGCTTTTGTATTTCTGTGGTGTCTGTTTTAACTTCTCCTTTTTCGTTTCTAATTTTATTGGTTTGAGTCCTCTCCCTCTTTTTCTTGATGAGTCTGGCTAATGGTTTATCAATTTTGTTTATCTTCTCAAAGAACCAGCTTTTAGTTTTACTGATCTTTGTTATTGTTTTCTTTGTTTCTATTTCATTTATTTCTGCTCTGATCTTTATGATTTCTTTCCTTCTGCTAACTTTGGATTTTGTTTGTTCTTCTTTCTCTAGTTCCTTTAGGTGTAAGGTTAGATTGTTTATTTGAGATTTTTCTTGTTTCTTTAAGTAGGCTTGTATAGCTATAAACTTCCCTCTTAGAACTGCTTTTGCTTCATCCCATAGGTTTTGGATCATCATGTTTTCATTGTCATTTGTCTCTAGGTAGTTTTTGATTTCCTCTTTGATTTCTTCAGTGATCTCTTGGTTATTTAGTAACGTATTGTTTAGCCTCCATATGTTTGTGTTTTTTATGTTTTTTTCCCTGTAATTGATTTCTAATCTCATAGTGTTGTGGTCAGAAAAGGTACTTGATATGATTTTAATTTTCTTAAATTTACCAAGGCTTGATTTGTGACCCAAGATGTGATCTGTCTTGGAGAATGTTCTGTGCGCACTTGAGAAGAAAGTGTAATCTGGTGTTTTTGGATGGAATGTCCCATAAATATCAACTAAATCTATCTGGTCTATTGTGTCATTTAAAGCTTGTGTTTCCTTAGTTATTTTCGCTTTGGATGGTCTGTCCGTGGGTGTAAGTGAGATGTTAAAAGTCCCCCCATTATTATTGTGTTACTGTCGATTTCCTCTTTTAGAGCTGTTAGCAGTTGCCTTATGTATTGAGGTGCTCCTATGTTGGGAGCATATATAATTGTTACATCTTCTTCTTGGATTGATCCCTTGATCATTATGTAGTGTCCTTCTCTGTCTCTTGCAATAGTCTTTATTTTAAAGTCTATTTTGTCTGATATGAGTATTGGTACTCCAGCTTTCTTTTGATTTCCATTTGCATTGAATATCTTTTTCCATCCCCTCACTTTCAGTCTGTGTGTGTCCCTCAGTCTGAAGTGGGTCTCTTGTAGACAGCATATATATGGGTCTTGTTTTTATATCTATTCAGTGAGTCTGTGTCTTTTGGTTGGAGCATTTAATCCATTGACGTTTAAGGTAATTATTGATATGTATGTTCCTATGACCATTTTCTTAATTGTTATGGGTTTGTTTTTGTAGGTCTTTTTCTTCTCTTGTGTTTCCCACTTAGAGAAGTTCCTTTAGCATTTGTTGTAGAGCTGGTTTGGTGGTGCTGAATTCTCTTAGCTTTTGCTTGTCTGTAAAGCTTTTGATTTCTCCATTGAATCTGAATGAGATCCTTGCTGAGTAGAGTAATCTTGGTTGTAGGTTCTTCCCTTTCATCACTTTAAATATGTCATGTCATTCCCTTCTGGCTTGTAGAGTTTCTGCTGAGAAATCAGCTGTTAACCTTATGCGAGTTCCCTTGTATGTTATTTGTCTTTTTTCCCTTGCTGCTTAGAGATGAGGTTCCATTTCTGGAGTGTGGAATTGGAAATATCTGCATGAACTCATTATTTTTTTTCTGTCTAGAAGATGTATACTTCTCATCTCTGTCCACTGAATCAGTGACCCAGTAGCAATGAGTGCTTCTAATGCTGAGACCATGGTCTCTAAATACCAGTCTCATTAAAAGAAACCGGGACTCCTTCGAGAGGTAGCTAATGCACAGTCTTAGGCAGGAATTCATAAGATGAGCTTGAGACATATTATCTTAGTAGAAGGTAGGTCACTTTCAAGGGGCTCTTAGTGGCCAAAGATGGAACAAGTTTAGCATAAAAATAATAGTGATTGAAATCAACTAAAATCCGTAAAATATGTTATTTAAAAATCTATTATATTCACATTGATGCTCCAAAGTGAACTGATCAGTAACCTTGGTAATTTCTAGCTTCCCCCACCCCCCTACCTCAGTCCCATTTGGACTTGCAAACACTCCAAAATCATTGTTGTGAAAGCTGGTGAATGATAACAAAGAAACATTTATCAAGCATGTACCTTGCCTTTCCTTTACAAACCATATTTTAGGATAGCAAAATAAATTGATAAATGAAGGTTCTTTATGGAAGAAAAGCAGATGAAAAAATATACAAGGAATGACAGAATTTGGAAATTCCGTATTGCCATGTCTAAAGAAATAATACAACTGGACATTGGTCATTAGTAGATAACGTTTGATGTGGAAGTTTATACTGGATGAGTTAGGCTAACAACCCGTGAACCCATGGGTCAATTTCAACATCATTAAGGGTAGACCAACCAGACCGTATATCCTTCCAGATATAATGCGACAGGATATACACAGTAGCCAGCTCCAAGTATTCTTGCCAAAATAATCAAACCTGAATTAAATTGAGTCTCTAGGTCTAATTACCAGTTTACAGGAAATGCAGGGATATAAGAACAACCCAACAAGAGTATCTGCAGGAAAAGTATTCTCATTTCTCCAACAAATAAATGGCCTGAAAAATTGCAGGTGGGGAAGAGGACTGTTAGAGGTTGAAGGAGACTTAAGATCTGTGGCCAAATGGAATGTGTGGACCTGCTTTGTATCTTGAGTCAAACAGATGAACTGTAAAAAAAAGACAGTTTTTTTGTGACAGTTGAGTTTTGAACGCAGATGATATATTGAGTATGTTAAGAAGAGGGTTAGTTATATTAGGTGGTAATGACGTTGTGGTTATGTTTTTTAAAAAAAGGTATTTGTGAGACTTACAGAAGCAGTTACAGGAGAAATACGATGATATCTAGAATTTGCTTTAAAATACTAAAAAAAAGGAGATGGGGATAATTAAACAATATTGGCAAACTATTGATAATTATGAAAGAGGGTGATAGGGATTCATTTTACTGAAATTTCTCATGACTTTCTTTGTTTTCATAATAAAACGTTTAAATAAGAAAAACTTGCATTTTCATCTGAAGTGAAAGTTCTGTCTATGAAGAGCAGTGACTATATGGCTGAGCTAGGCCATGTAACATCGTATTAATGGACTTCGCTGGCATTTTCACTGTTATGAAAAAATATTTAGGTCACACTTCATTTCTAATCTCATATGAGCACCTTCCCTGACAGCAGGTGACTTCCAAGTGTAATGTCAGAGCTTGGTGTTCGTTGCCTGTTTTTTCACAGGCTGGAAAGGCTTGCCAGCCCAGCGTGGATTCGATCGCATTCATTGTTTGTGCTCCTTGCTTGAAAACTGAATAAAGATCAGGAAGAGCACAGTTGTTCATCAGCTGTTTCGTCTGAATCAAGCAGCATGTAGATGGGTATCCAGGGGTCCACCTCCTCCTTCTGAAGGACCGCTGTTCACATAGCTGGGTCCCTTGCACCTCTGACCATCAGCATGATGTGTCACAAAGTAATCATGAACTCCCCAAAAGAGAACATCTCTCTTGCAGCATATGTTTACCACATACTACGTTTTAAAGCCCTTCTACCCTACCTGCAGCTCACAGACGCCAAGTGCCGATTCATAGAGTGCACTTGAGTGACGCATGCTAACTCAGAAGAGAACGCCTGTCGGTGTAATGCATGTGTCCTAATAATTGCTTTTCTTTACTATGTGTCATCGATGGTTTATGCTATGAAACCTTGTCACTTGATAGAGAAATTTTGCTAATAATTCATTCAACTTTCCCTTCAAGTGTGTTTATTTTCAGCTTTGCGGCTTATACCGGTTTTTGCCGCAAGGATTACAACTTTGAATGATGCTCTGTAATTTTGGTTTCTCTCTGCCTTTAGTGATAAAATTAATTGCTTTTGTAGTCTAATTACTTTGCACTTGTCTAGGAACACTAGATTGGTTTACTGAAAATGACCGTGTGCAGTGTCTGGGAAAGGTACCAAAGGTCGGATGGCTGTGCCTGGCAGAGTTTCCATCCGATTGTCCTGAGAACTAGCGACCAGTGGATTGCAGGGCCAATAAATAAGTGGATGGCAGGTCCAGCTTACAACACGTCCTCCTTCCTTACCATGTTTTATTCCCCATCTGCTCGTGTGAAATATTTATAGTCGAAGATTCACTTTTTTCTAGAACATTGAGATCTGTTGATACTGAAGGACGCCCTTACCGTTTCGGTTTATAACATTTCATGTTGTCTTTTCACCACGTTTACATCTGAATCATTTTGGGAATTCAAAATGTAATGCTGTGTTACAATAATAATAAAAATGCCAACTTAAATGTATTGGTCATAACAAACTACATCAAAGTGAAAGTTGAGGGCTTCCCTGGTGGCGCAGTGGTTGAGAGTCCGCCTGCCGATGCAGGGGACACGTGTTCGTGCCCCGGTCCGGGAGGATCCCACATGCCGCGGAGCGGCTGGGCCCGTGAGCCATGGCTGCTGAGCCTGCGCGTCTGGAGCCTGTGCTCCGCAACAGGAGAGGCCACAGCCGTGAGAGGCCCACGTACCACAAAAAAAAAAAAAAAAAAGTGCAAGTTGATGAAGGCCAGCCACAGTGTGAATATGAAGTTTGCAGACACAGACCTGGCAATTTCTCAATTTCACATTGCTTAAAATCATTATCGTACACTTTGGAATGCATGTGAAAAAAATCACTTCATTTCTTTAGCCTCTGGAGGTGACCCAATGACTTTTCCATCCTTGATAGCTCCCCAGTTCACTTGTGGTCTCTGAGCCACCCCATGAAGAACTGTACCTTTAAACAGAACCTGGGGACAGGATGTTTGCTTACAGCACTGTGCAGTGTCAGGGAGTCTTCCATCCCTGGAAGCCTGTCCATGTAGTATAGTGTTTCTCAGAGTGTAATTTGGGGAACCCTTCCATCAAAATCAGCGGGGGAGCTTTTTAACAAGTATATTCCTAGGCCTCATTCCAGGCTCCTGAGCAGACTCTCTGGGCGTGTGGCCTGGGAACCTGCATTTTAGAAACCTTTCCCAAGTGTACCTGGTACAAATACAGTTGAAGGACTGTTTAGAGTTTATGCAACGTAGACTATGTATGCCTGCTCTGCTGGGTTTACGTGACACGTTATTTTTATATTTTATGATGAATGTTTTACCCTTCTCCTATTTTACCCCCAGGACTGGTCCATCATGTCTGTAACCTGTTCACTGAAACTGCCACACTGTGCTTGGATGTGGACAATAAAAACAACAACGAGATGGCAGCCGCCCTGCTATTTTCCCTGCTGGATATTTTGCACAGCATGCTGACCTATACCTCCGGGGTCGTGCGACTGGCTCTGCAGGTAGAGGACCTCTTTCTCCACATCTTGAACAACCCCGTGCCACGTCCCACTTCCCTTTCCTTCTCTTTTCTCTAATCTTCCTTGAATGTGGCTTTATTTTTGGAAAAGAACATATGATTCCATAGGGAGGGAATACCATATTTATTAGCCATCTTTGGGTGACCAGTGTCAAGGACAGGTAATTTGAACACAAAGTCTGAAAGGAAAGCAGGAGAGGCCCAAGCAAAGAATGGGTGAGTACTCATTAGGGAACTGCTGGCGACCCAGAGATCATCTGGACTGTGAGGTTGGCCAAGCAGTGTGTAGTCTTTCCTGTCCAGAGATGGCACTCCAGCCCACCCCCAGCAGGATGGATTAGCTAGCGAGCAGCAGCGGATTGAGGTTTTAGGTGCGCATACACACGCACACATAATGTGTTTGTATGTGCATAGATACACACACATACATATACATGCATATGCAACACATAAACCCTCACACTTGCTTTCCGTTATGACTGATAATGTGGAATTGCAAGATGGTTTTTTGGTTTTTTGTTTTTTAATATCTTTATTGGAGTATAATTGCTTTACAATGGTTTCTGCTCTATCACAAAGTGAATCGTCTATACGTATACGTATATCTCCATATCCCCTCCCTCTTGCGTCTCCCTCCCACCCTCCCTATCCCACCCCTCTAGGTGGGCAAAAAGCACCGAGCTGATCTCCCTGTGCTATGTGGCTGCTTCCCACGAGCTATCTATTTTATTTATTTTACATTTGGTAGTGTATATATGTCCATGACACTCTCTCACTTTGTCCCAGCTTACCCTTCCCTCTCCCTGTGTCCTCAAGTCTGTTCTCTACGTCTGCATCTTTATTCCTGTCCTGCCCCTAGGTTCTTCAGAACCTTTTTTTTTTTTTTAAGATTCCATATATATGTGTTAGCATACAGTATTTGTTTTTCTCTTTCTGACTTACTTCACTCTGTGTGACAGTCTCTATCTCCATCCACCTCACTACAACTAACTCAATTTCGTTTCTTTTTATGGCTGTAATATTCCATTGTATACATGTGCCACATCTTCTTTATCCATTCATCTGCTGATGGACACTGAGGTTACTTCCATGTCCTGGCTATTGTAAATAGAGCTGCAATGAACATTGTGGTACATGACTCCTTTTGGAATTATGGTTTTCTCAGGGTATATGCCCAGTAGTGGGATTGCTGGGTCGTATGATAGTTCTATTTGTAGTTTTTTAAGGAATCTCCATACTGTTCTCCATAGTGGCTGCATCAATTGACATTCCCACCAGCAGTGCAAGAGGGTTCCCTTTTCTCCACACCCTCTCCAGCATTTATTGTTTGTAGATTTTTTGATGATGGCCATTCTGACCAGTGTGAGGTGATACCCCACTGTAGTTTTGATTTGCTTTTCTCTAATGATAGTGATGTTGAGCATCCTTTCATGTGTTTGTTGGCAATCTGTATATCTTGTTTGGAGAAATGTCTGTTTAGGTCTTCTGCCCATTTTGGTATTGGGTTGTTTGTTTTTTTGATATTGAGCTGCATGAGCTGCTTGTATATTTGGGAGATTAATCCTTTGTCAGTTGCTTCATTTGCAAATATTTTCTTCCATTCTGAGGGTTGTCTTTTCATCTTGTTTATGGTTTCCTTTGCTGTGCAAAAGCTTTTACATTTCATTAGGTCCCTTTGTTTATTTCTGTTTTTATTTCCATTTCTCTAGGAGGTGGGTTAAAAAGGATCTTGCTGTGATTTATGTCATAGTTTTCCTCTAAGAGTTTTATAGAGTCTCGCCTTACATTTAGGTCTTTAATCCATTTTGAGTTTATTTTTGTGTATGGTGTTAGGAAGTGTTCTAATTTCATCCTTTTACATGTAGCTGTCCAGTTTTCCCAGCACCACTTATTGAAGAGACTGTCTTTTCTCCATTGTATATTCTTGCCTCCTTTATCAAAGATAAGGTGACCATATGTACGTGGGTTTATCTCTGGGCTTTCTCTCCTGTTCCATTGGTCTATATTTCTGTTTTTGTGCCACTACCATACTGTCTTGATTACTGTAGCTTTGAGCTAGAGGAATCAGGCCCCCTGCAAGATGGTTTTTGAGGGCTAGAGATGTATTGGATTGGCCAAAACGTTCCTTCAGTTTTTAAGTAAAAAGACACATTTTTCATTTGCACCAAGAACTTCATTGAACAACATGTTCACCCTTTTTTGTTTCACTGCCTCTGCCATTTTCAGGCAACTTCATAATTCCATTTTCCCAAAACTTTTTGTCTTTTTGAGCAAATAACTGTTCCAGGTGCCTTTACAGTCTTCCACGGAATGGAAATTTTTTACATTAAGAGAATTTTGTGAAGACCTAAATAAATGGAAATCTGAAGGTGCAATGTCTGGTAAATATGGCGGATGAATCAGAAGTTCCCACCCAAGCTGTAACAGTTTCTGCCTGGTCATCATAGAAACATGCAGTCTTGCGTTATCCTGATGGAAGATTATGTGTTTTCTGTTGACTAATTCTGGACACTTTTCATTGAGTGCTGCTTTCAGTTGGCCTAATTAGGGCAGTCCTTGTTGGAATTAATCGTTTGGTTTTCTGGAAGGAGCTCATAATAGAGGACTCCCTTCTGATCCCACCATATACACATCACCTTCTTTGGAAGAAGACCAGCCTTTGGTGTGGTTGGTGATGGTTCATTTCACTTGCCCCACAGTCTCTTCCATTCCACGTTATTGGGCAGTATCCACTTTTTATCACCCATCACAATTTGTTTTAGAAACAAAACGTTTTCATTACATTTCAATGGAGAATCGCATGCGGAAATACGGTCAGGGAGGTTTTTTCCCCTTATGTGGAACCCAAACATCAAAACGATGAACATAACCAAGTTGGTGCAAATGATTTTCAGCGCTCGATTTGGATATTTTGAGTATGTTGGCTATCTCCTGTGTGGTATAATGTTGATTGTTCTCAGTTAATGTCTCCGTTTGATCGCTCTCAATTTCAACTGGTCTACCCGACCGCGGAGCATCAGCCAGCGAGAAATCTCCAGCATGAAACTTCAGAAACCGCTTTTGACATGTTCGATCAGTCACAGCATCTGCTCCATACACTGCACAAATCTTTTTTTGCGTTTCAGTTGTGTTTTTACCTTTCTTGAAATAATAAAGGATAATATGCTGAAAATGTTGCTTTTTTTCTTCCATCTTCAATATTAAAATGGCTACACAAAAATCCACCAATTTTGATAAGTTTTTTTTTTTTTTTTGTGGTACGCTGGCCTCTCACTGTCGTGCCCTCTCCTGTTGCAGAGCACAGGCTCTGGACGCGCAGGCCCAGTGGCCATGGCTCATGGGCCCAGCCGCTCCGCGGCATGTGGGATCTTCCCAGACTGGGGCACGAACCCGTGTCCCCTGCATCAGCAGGCGGACTCTCAGCCACTGCGCCACTAGGGAAGCCTGATAAGTTTTTATTTAAATGCATGCTGATATGACAGCTGTCACTAACAAAATTGTTTCAAATGAAGTTAAAGACAACTAAGTGCCACGAGGGCCATCTTATGGAGAAACTGAATGAATCTTTTGGCCACCCCAATATTTAGTGGCTATAGAAAAGTCAGGTAGCCCCAGACTGTAACCTGGCATCGTGCTCTGAGGAAGGAAGGGCATGTGAGTTCACTGAGTAGTACTTTCTTTGTTAGGTACCACCACATGCTTATCTCCTTTCATGTTTTCTCTAAAGAATTGAGTCAGCTGATACTTAGATCATGGGATAGCACACAGCCAATATGAATTCACTGTTATATTTAGAATCCCAATAAAATTGCAAGAGATGGTATATCAGTGGTAGCATCCTGGCTTGGATAGATGCAGAAGTTGATGTTGAAAGCAGACTGTTCTGTTACCTTGCCAAGAGTCACAGTAGCACACCCAAGAATGAATCGCCAGACCCCGGTTTAGTGTCTGTTATTCATCATTATCTTTTACCCGCAGTTAAGGTGGTGAAGTATGTAGCTTGTCTTGTGTGTTTTAATAAATAATTCCAAGATCCCCTCAACCAAGATGATAGTTAGTCGATAAGTTTTAACCCAAACTTGTAAAGCCAGTAGATGAAAATGGCCTTTGGACTACGTTGCTGTTTTTATTTGCACATATTCTAAATGAACAGTAAAGCTTGGCTAAGTACTTATGGAATCCTGAATTATGGATTTCTCTTAGTTTTCCCTCTCTTTTCTAATAAATGTCTCTTCAGAGAGCATTGTTTCTTTTTCTTAAAATTTTTATTGGAATATAGTTGATTTACATTGTTGTGTTGGTTTCTGCTATACAGCACAGTGAATCAGTTATACATACACATAGATCCACTCTTTTTTAGATTCTTTTCCCATGTAGGTCATTACAGAGTATTGAGTAGAGTGCCCTGTACTATACAGTTGGTCCTTTTAAGTTATCGAGAGCATTGGTTCTTATTTCAGTTTCCACAGTGGTAGCTTTATGTAATTCTTCAAGGTGTCGTTGATAGTTACTCTCACAAGATGCTTTGATGATATCAATCTGTAAAGATTATGGGGCTTCCCTGGTGGCGCAGTGGTTGAGAGTCCGCCTGCCGATGCAGGGGACACGGGTTCGTGCCCCGGTCCGGGAAGATCCCACGTGCCGCGGAGCGGCTGGGCCTGTGAGCCATGGCCGCTGGGCCTGCGCATCTGGAGCCTGTGCTCCGCAACGGGAGAGGCCACAACAGTGAGAGGCCCGCATATCGCAAAAAAAAAAAAAAAAAAAAAAGATTGTGTAGGTTGTGGATAAAAAGGATCAGAAGTCTAAAAATTCTTTAAATTCCAGAACATAGAAATCCTCTTTTATTTCAAGTGATCAGGTAGGGTGTTTAAAAGGAAACTCCTTAGTACAAAATATTTTCTAATTCTTTTTTTCAATTTGTTAGTGTACCAACAGATCACTGTTTTTTATTCTTTCATTTTTTTCAGCACCACTTTTTTTTTTTTTTTTGCGTTACGCGGGCCTCTCACTGTTGTGGCCTCTCCCGTTGCGGAGCACAGGCTCTGCACGCGCAGGCTCAGCGGCCATGGCTCACGGGCCCAGTCGCTCCGGGGCATGTGGGACCTTCCCGGACTGGGGCACGAAGTCGTGCCCCCTGCATCGGCAGGTGGACTCTCAACCACTGCGCCACCATGGAAGCCCTCAGCACCACTTTGTATTTTACTGCTCTCATCTTTCTAAATCTTTCCCTATAATATCTGCCAAGTATTGCTTTTGACCTTGATGACCGACTTTGATCTACATGATACCTGGTGTCAGTCTGAAAGAGGTAGGGTCCTTGAGACTGAATTAGGGAAAAGGTTGGGAAAAGAAATGGAGTGGGCACTGACACATCCTTCTAGAACACTGAGCTGAAAGTTCTTTCCAAAGCGTGTCACCTCTTCCATTTGTCTGCACACCTGGGATTCTTCTGCATTCAAAGCTCATGTCTGCTTTTAACAGGAACCTCTCGAAAGCAGAAGAGCTGAGTGTTGCCAGTGTTTAAAATGATAATAGTGCTTAGATTTATGAAGCGTTTTTCTTTTTCAGGGAGGAGAGGGATATGATGCAGGAATGTGTACTGGGAAGGTGAGGAGTAGGGGAGGGAGGTGTCACAATCTCTACTAGGAGTCCAGTCCCTATCCCCAACCGACCTTGTGAGTTTATGTGTGAAAGATGTGGAAGCAGAGACAAATAGATGCTCAGGACTCACTGGTGTGGTGGGAGCACCTGGGCCTTGTGGGCTGGAACACCTTGGATTTGAATCCCAGCCACGTCACTTTTTTTTTTTTTTTTTTTTTTTTTCGGTACGTGGGTCTCTCACTGTTGTGGCCTCTCCCGTTGTGGAGCACAGGCTCCGGACGCGCAGGCTCAGCGGCCATGGCTCACGGGCCCAGCCGCTCCGTGGCATGTGGGATCTTCCTGGACCGGGGCACGAACCTGTGTCCCCTGCATCAGCAGGTGGACTCTCAACCACTGCGCCACCAGGGAAGCTCCCAGCCACGTCACTTTTACCTGTGAGGCGCTGGGCACGTTACTTGACCTGTCTGAGTATCAGTTTCCTTGTCTGTAAAGTAGACATGCTAAGTACTCAGCAGGGGACTTAAATGAGAGAATACAAGATATGTAAATATGATGTGCCTTAAGTATACCTGGCCCAGGGAAGGTAAGCGATAAATGGTTGCTGTATTATTAATAGCAACAAGATGAAAGGTGCTCACTTCCCCTTCCTGTTTACAGAGGGTTCCTGGGGGCCGTGGTTTCTTCGTTTCTGTGTCCTGGCACATGGGAGGGCACTCAGTTCGTATTTACGGAGTGAACTAACTCCTAGCAGGCTTACGAGATATAAATTTATGGTTTTATTTTGCATTTGTGAGCCTAGCCCAGGGCTTGGCGCCTGTGATTTTGGCAGGAATCGAGAGAAGAAGGGTGTTAAGTGTCAGGGAGCTTCATTTTGGTATGACGGTCAATACCCAAATAGTGGAGCAAATCATCATCTTAATACACTGAGATGCCTCACCACTGGAAGGTACAGGGTCCTGCAGAGTGAACAGTGGCGGGGGATGTTACCAAGTTTGGGGGCTAGGGAAAGAAAATATTCAATATTAAAATCCAGGTCACCTGACTTCCCAATCTGGGCCTTGTCTCTCACTTCTGGAGTGATGGGGGACAGCTTGATACATTACTCTGGTAATAGGACGGTTTAACTGCTGTTGGTCGGCAGGTGTGTCGCCATTGCCTGGATGACTGAAATGTGGCCCCTGAGTCGTCTTTGATCTCACACTCACGTGAAGGCTGCCAGGGTAGGGGCTACAGTCTCTATTTCAGTATCCCTTGGAGTTACCAGTTCGACTCCTCCAGGCTTTGCCCTTATTGTTGTCCCCCATGAGCTACCCTGTCTGGTGGCTGAGTGCAAGTGAGATTTATCTGCTGTAGTCCGTGGTCCTCC
Source organism: Pseudorca crassidens (assembly GCF_039906515.1). NCBI lineage: Eukaryota > Metazoa > Chordata > Mammalia > Artiodactyla > Delphinidae > Pseudorca > Pseudorca crassidens. The sequence continues at coordinate 61,880,145 of NC_090305.1, forward strand.
TCGTTTCTCTCCTGCCCTTGAAAACTTCGATGACATCTCACTATCTACATATCATTTTCTAACTCCTTGGCAAGACGGTCAAGACCTCGTATGATCAGCCCCAGGGTGGTTTTCCAGCCTCGTCCACCAGCCCTCATGCAGCCCACGCGCACCCCAAACAGTCACCTTGGCATTTTCCACATGGATCCGGTGCCTTGTCACTCCCGGCCTTTCCTCACGTGATTCCAGCACCTGAAACACCGGCTGTCCACGTCATTCCCTGCAGACCTCGTTCCCACCATCCAAAAGGTGACTTTGTGTCACCTTTTCCTACTCCCGCCCCAGCTCCTCTATTCCCTCCTCCACTGTGGCAGTTTTCACACTCTGCCTTTAGTGCAGTTATTTGAAAACTTGCCATTCTTCTTCTTCTATTTTTAAATTTTATTGAAGTATAGTTGATTTACAGTGTTGTGTTCATTTCTGCCGTCCAGCAAAGTGACTCAGTTATGCATATGTGTACTCTTTTTCATTATGGTTTGTCACAGGATATCGAACATAGTTCCCTATGCTCTACAGTAGGACCTTGTTGTTTATCCCTTCTATGTATAATAGTTTGCATCTGCTAATCCCAAACTCCCAATCCATCTTCCCTCCCCCACCCCACTCCTCCCGCCTTGGCAACCACAAGTCTGTTCTCTATGTTTGTGTCTGTTTTATAGATAAGTTCATTTGTGTTGTGTTTTAGATTCCACATATAAGTGCTATCATATGGTATTTGTCTTTCTCTTTCTGACTTACTTTGCATAGTATGATCATCTCTAGATCCATCCATGTTTCTGGAAATGGCACTATTTCATTCTTTTTAACGGCTGAGTAGTATTCCATTGTATATAGGTACCACATCTTCTTTATCCATTCATCTGTCAGTGGAGATTTAGGCCGTTTCCGTGTCTTAGCTACTGTAAGTCGTGCTGCTGTGAGCATAGGGGTGCCTGTATCTTTCTGAATTATAGTTTTGTCTGGATATACGCCCAGGAATGATATTGCTGGATCATATGGCGACTCTGTTTTTAGTTTTTTGAGGAACTTCCATACTGTTTTCCATCGTAAAGCACGCCATTGTTTTAATGAAACCGTGGGGTTCTACAGAGTGGGGACTGAGTCGTATCATCTGTGCATGGCAAGCGTGTGGATGATGGTGTCTGGGGAGCGCACCGAGTGTTGACTTGAATTGTCTAGGCCACACCATTGCACGTTGTGCTCTGTTGTGCTTGAACCTGCTTAGGGCGTTGGCAGCAGCTGCCTGAGGAATTGACTCTTGTTCACTACAGGCGCCGTACCTCTGTGTTTATGTAACAAAGCTGTGTTGAGGACCTGCCCCCTGTGCACTAGATTCATGTAGCAGTGGTAGATGTAATAGAGTTCTTCCTGGCCTTTCTTCTTGTGCCAAGAAGTTAGCTGTATCCCCTTATCTCATTTTGGGTAATGCTGTAATGCCATTTAATATTACATACGGCTCATAAGTTGACATGCCCGTGTTTTATATGTTTACAGCTATTAAATTTATATTTGTACCTAGAGTTCTCGTCTGAGTTCCATACTTAATATATTCAGTAGCTTCCTAAACGTGACCACTAGAATGCCCCACAGTCCCCTCAAATTCAACATGTCTAAAGCGGAGCTCAGGATTCACCTCCCAAACCATTCCCCTGCCAGCAAGCCCTGCCCCTCTCATCCTGCTGTGCAAACTAGAAACCTGGGGGGCATTCTTAAAATTTCCCTTTTTCATATTCCTCATTTAATTTGTCAGCAAATAATTCAGATTTTGCCTCAAGCACTACTGCTAGCACCCAATCAGGCTGCCCTCTCCTCTTGCCCAGGCTGTAACAGCTGGGTGAGCCAAGAACCATGGATGGCCAGGAGTGGGGTTGGTTACCAGCCAGCAAGGACTGGGGCAGTGAGTTGCTGAAAGGGATCAGTGGGACAGAGGCAAAGGCAGAGGACTGGACAGGGAGGACCGTAGCAACATCACGGCAAAGGTGGGTCTTCTCGCTGTGGAAAGAGCCCCTTGCAGAATGCACACGTAAGGATCTGGGAATCGAGAGGCTGACTCTGGAGAGTGTACCGTTGGGGAGCTGGAGAGACCCTGAGAGAGGCTGGCCAGGCCCCTGTACTCATTGCTCGGCTACCCACACGTGATCCCCTTGGCGCACAGAGTTTCTGCTGTGGGCCTGGATTTTTGTGAGGACAGTTGAATTTCATATGCATTCCTGATGTGCACCTTCCTCTTGTGCAAGCTATAGCATTCCCTTTCTGGAACGCTTGGCATCTTTATAAGGAGGTGGTACCCGAATACTGGCGGGCTGGGTCAGGTTGTTTCTTGGTAACAATAACAAATGACTGTAGAGGGTCTGGAGGCCCACTGGATATCCTGGCGGGAAGAGTCCCACAGTGTGTGCTTGTGCTTGTAGCCGTGTCTCCTCGCTTATGTGTGTTTGGAAAGGAAGCAGTGGCCCCATGCCCCTCCCTGCCTAGGTGCTGGTTTGCAAGACTGCCTTATTTTTCCCAAGAGACAGTCGGTCCTCTCTGAAGGATAACATATTAATGTGCAAAGGCCGATATTCCACCTCACATGGTGCTTCAGAAGGCAGGATCAACAGCCGAACTTCAGAAAGGTTCAGACCTAGGGTAGTGCTACGCGTTTGTTTTCTGGGAGGAAATTTCACCTCTCTAACAGAGGCCAGGGGTTGAGGTAGGGATAGGGGAGGGGAGAGGGGAGAGGAAGCTTCTAGCTACCAATTATTGTTGTCCCCCTCGGCTGCAGAGAGGTGCAAGCTGTTAAAAGGAAGGTGTCTGATTTTCCACAACATCCATTTTTTTTTTCTTTCCTTTTGAACGAAGGAAAGTGCGCCACTTAAATTCTCTCCATACGCCCGAAGGCAGAAGGAACCTTGGCATTTATGAGAGGGTTAGTGACCTAAGGCGGGGCAGCCTGCTTTAAAAAGGCTCTGGCAAAGGTCATTACCTAAAAGTAGTTTTGTTCTGAGTGAAATTAAAAACAGAGAGGGTGTATGCGAATGAAATGTATATGTGCTATAGCAAATACAATAAATAATCAGTGCCTTCTCTCAGTATAAAATTATTCATCTCTATGATAGAAATCTTCTCTGAAATGAGGCAGTTCTATAAAACTCCTGGGAAAGACACACTTAAAGTTAAAGCCACTCATTTGTGAATTCTTACTTCCATTGTGTACTTCCTAAGCAACGTAGACCTGTATCTGAAGCTTCTTCATGCAGTGGTCCAAAGCCTGTTCATTCGATAAATATTCTAGATGTTATTTGAGCAGGTGTGTGCATATAGAGAAGGAAAGCACAGCAGAATGCATTTGGTCTGCGTCATATAATGTGTATGTATAACAGTGCCCAGAAGAGGTGAGCTTGTGTGATTTGGAGGCATTTAGCCTGGATTCATCCTCCAGCTTTGTCACCCATTGTCCGTGGGACTTTAGACAAACTACTCAACCTCTCTGAACTTCAGTTTTCTCCCCTGAAAAATGGGGATAACTGCACCTCGTCTCAGGATGGTTGGGAAGATAAAGTGCTTTACCACCCGCAGTGTGTGAACATCAATATCATCCCTCCAACGACAGCCCTGGTTGTTGCTTTATCTGTGGTCCGCCCAGATCCGCCTCTGTGGCCTCAGCTGGTGGCAGTGTGTGTGCTCTGTCACGTGATTACCGAGCATAACTTCTCTTCAGGGGCCTGAGGTCAGATGCTTCCTCTGCGCCGTCGTCTGTTGGGACTGGGTGGACCTGTCTCCTACGGCCAAACCGACTAATCTCCAAGACCCCCTTCCCCTCTCCTCCCCCTGTTCAGGCACAGAAGTCCGGCTCTGGAGGGGACACTCAGGCCGCAGAAGACCTGCTGCTGCTCGGCAAGCCTCTGACAGACCTTATCAGCCTGCTCATCCCGCTGGTAAGAGCTCACACACCTGCTTGTGTGTCTCTCAGGTCGTTGCAGAGGGTGAAGTGATTTTATTTGAATTTCATGATGTCTTGAGTTGCTATGCTCTTTTGATTCCTTTCAAAACTAGAACCAAAAGAAATTTCAGAAGATTATTTAGTCTGGAAATACTAAATTTCTGCTTTAATATGCGGTGGCTAATCGTTCATTTAGGTGGATATTTAAGTAAGGCAGAGCCTCAAATTCTTCGTAATGGATATGAGGTTAAAATAAAAAAAAAAAAGGAAAATCAAGAAATGAATTCCAAGAAGGAAGAAGAAATCCATTGTGGGCATCAATTCTCTTTCAAAAAGATATTTTAGGGTTACTTGGCATGCAGGACTACCCTGAAATGCAGAAGCGCAGACAGAGCTAGAGCATATCCACCACAGTCTCCATAGAAATAGAATGAAATAAGTGAAATTACACGAAAACAGATGAGACTGCACAAGACTACTGAGTATGTGAAAAGAACCCAATGGAGACTTGGATCAACTGAACCTCATTGTAGTTTTGACGTGCATTTCCCTGATAATTAGCAATGTTGAGCATCTTTTCATGTGTCTGTTGGCTATCTATATGTTTTCTTTGGAGAAATGTCTTTTTAGGTCTGCTGCCCATTTTTTGATTGGGTTGTTTGTTTTTTTTGTTATTGAGTTGTATGAGCTGTTTGTATATTTTGGAAATATGCAGGACATAGATGGGGCTCCAGTGAACAGAGGGAAGACTAACCAAATCATGCACTCTTTAAGGACATATAAAAGACTCTAAACAGCCCCATTAAATATAACTGATGCAATATATGGTATGTAGGATAATACTCATATTAATAGCATATAAGATTTAAACAAAAAAAGCTTAAAGGCAGTTGAAGAATCTATTTCAGGTAAACTTCTAGGACACTCTATTTCACATATGTATCTTATAGACAGGGTTTTGGTGTTTGCCACATTCTGAGATTTGCTTTAATAGTTGAATTTATTCCAATTAGATTTATTCTTAAACTTTATCTTTGGTCTTAATTTTATTGTCTTATTGTATATTTTCTTTCTAAATGTTTTCCTCTATTAGACGTAAGGTTTAATGCAAAACAAAAAACCTTTATCAGGACAAAGAGAAGGACTCTACAATGGTAAGGAGTAAAATCCACAGGAAGATACAATAACTATGAACCTTTTTGTGTCAAATATCAGAGCATAGAACTATAAAAACAGAGAAGGACCAAAACATACAGGGAAAGACCAAAACATATAGGGGAAAAAAAGTACAGTAATATCAAGAGATTTAACCTTTCTTTCTCATTGCTTGACGACCCAAGTGGATGAAAATGATGACATAGAGCAGGAGTTGACAAACTAAGGCATGTGGACTAACTCTGGCCCACTGCCTGTTTTTGTAAGTAAAGTTTTATTGAATACAGCCACACAAACAATTGTCTATGGCTGCTTTTGCATCTTGAGGGTAGAGTTGAGGAGTTACAACAGGGACTCTGTAGCCCACAGGCCTGTGTTGTTTACTGTCTGGCTCTTTACGGAAAAAGTTTGTTGACCCCTGGTATAGAGGATATGAAAACTTTAGTAAGATTAATCTAATAGAAGTATATCTGTCTCTCTACCCTGAAAATAGAGACTGTGCCTTCTTTTCAATTTTCTGGAAATACTTTAAAAAGTTCACCATGCGTTAGGTTAAAACATATCAATAAATTCCAATAAGTAGGAATTGTATAGACCACATTGTTTAACCATAATATACTTAAACTAGAAGGAAAAATAAAAACAATAAAAATACACTGTTAGCAAATATTATCGATGAGCACAGTCAAAGACATTGTGATTGCGTCAGTCTGGGTCCCATCAGAAGACAAACCACATAGTGATTTAAATAAAAGAATTTCAGTATAAAGAATTATTAAGCTATAACTGACGAGTAAATGTAAGATTTAAAAAGAACTCTGTAGGGTATCCGAAAGCTGAGGGAGAGGGAGAGTACCTCAGGAAGGACAAACTTGAAAGGGGATACCTCTTCCCCAAGGCTGTGGGTCAGACCTCATTGGAGAAGGTGTGACTACAGCCCACAGGACAGTGGGCAAATTTGCTGGGTTGCCCAGGCCAGAGCTCGCCCACAATCCCTGGGAAGCAGGAAGCAACCCTTGAGAGTGCCGGTGAATCGTAGCTAGTGGGCATACCCACAGAGGGTGGCAGGGTGCCGCTGCTGGTGGTGGGAGGCCTGGAGGGTCCGATGTCTGTGTAGGGAGGACCACAGGAGACGAACCCAGAGAGGCAGGCAAGTAGGGGGAGTCGGGGTGCCAGTGCTCGGGAAAGCCTGGGATGTACAGTCTCCACTAGGGAGAGCAGTGGAACTGTGATCACAGGCCAGGCTAGGATGAGGGCTGCAGAGGGGCCCAATATTGTGGGCGCCTGGTAAGTTCAGACCTCCACCAGATGCCACGACACCCGTACTTCTGGCCTACACTATAGCTGCCAGAAACAGCTGGAGAGCCCCTTCTTGCTGCAGTGTATCCTCTGAGATATTTTCCCCAGCCTTTGGGACTCTGAACTCCTGTTACTAGTAACTTGATCACACTTAGGTTCTAGTACATTGGCCAGATGTCTCCCTAAAGTGTGCGAACTGTGTTGTGTACATACACATTTACCACTGGAGTCATTAGGTTTAAAAATGGCCTGCGACAAACAATATGTCTTCTCTGGAAAAGATTAATACACATTTACAGCTGTGTATACAGTGAAGAAAAATAGTAATAAGGCTATTGAGGGCCTCAACTAGAGCACATACAGACCAAAGATAAATTTTTACAGTGGTTGTTAAAAATGTGATAAGTTACAGAATGAGGTGCTGGAATTGCTTTCCCACAGGGAAAAATAAGCAGACTTTTAGTTTTCACTGGACTTGGGTAATTGTAGAGGTATTTTACCTAAAGGAAGGAGAGTGAACTTGTTAGCTTTTGAGGTTCCTTCCAGATAGGGTCCTGTGAAAGTAAGCATACTTATCCTTCAGGGAGCATGAAACCTGTCAACCCGTAATTTACGACCCATGTTTACACTATAAAATCATAGTGAACTGTGGGTATAAGATGGATTCTCAGTCTGTTTTTTTTTAATATAAACTTATTTATTTTTGGCTGCTTTGGGTCTTCGTTGCTGCACCCCGGCTTTCTCTAGTTGCGGTGAGCGGGGGCTACTCTACGTTGCGGTGTGTGGGCTTCTCGTTGCGGTGGCTTCTCTTGTTGCGAAGTCCGGGCTCTAGTCGCGCGGGCTTCGGTAGTTGTAGCTTGTGGTCTCTAGAGCTCAGGCTCAGTAGTTGTGGCTCACAGGCTTAGTTGCTCCGCGGCATGTAGGATCTTCCCAGACCAGTGCTCGAACCCATGTCCCCTGCATTGGCAGGCGGATTCTTAACCACTGCGCCACCAGGGAAGTCCTCTCAGTCTGTCTTGAGTGTGAACTACTTAGAGAATCTGATGATTCTAGACTCTCCGGGAAAAATGCCTAGACTCGCCTATATGCAAAGTTCTGTACACAATACAGAATTTCAAGGGGCTCTTTGAACCCTCAATTGGTAACCGTAGTGTGAGTAAGATATGGCTAATAAAATATATAACAAGTTGACTATGTCTCCTGAAGAAAAGACAAAGCAGGGTAGTTGTTTGACGTAAATATTTTCTTTTTTAAAAAATAAATTTATTTTATTTATTTATTTTTGGCTGCGTTGGGTCTTCATTGCTGCACACGGGCTTTCTCTAGTTGCGGTGAGCAGGGTCTACTCTTCATTGCAGTGTGCGGGCTTTTCATTGCAGTGGCTTCTCTTGTTGGGGAGCATAGGCTCTAGGAGTGCAGGCTTCAGTAGTTGTGGCGCACGGGCTCAGTAGTTGTGGCTCGCGGGCGAGCGCAGGCTCATTAATTGTGGCACATGGGCTTAGTTGTTCTGCAGGGCTCGGAACTGTGTCTCCTGCATTGGCAGGCAGATTCTTCACCACTGTGCCACCAGGGAAGCCCCTAAATATTTTCTTTTTCAAGAAAATACAAAGCCAGGATATGTATCCCAGATGAGTTTTGTAACTAGATAATTAATTGCTATAAAAATTACACTGCAGCTTCCTTTTCCCCTATTAAAATAAGTATTTTCAAATTTATAAGAGAGAAGTGTTTTTAAGGTTTTCCTTATTATATGCCAAAGATGCCAGTCTTCAGCCTGGCTTATACTTTTCATATTAACCATGCCTTTCTTGGCCACCGGAAAGCTGTCCCTCTGCAGTCTGGGTAGGATTGCAGTCCTCACCTAGCATCCCCGATGTTGATCTCCTGTAATATCCTCTGGATAACTTTTTTTTTAGTGAAGTGTCTGGCATTTCTTCTTGGCTGTAAACTTGTAGCCTCCTGGCAAAAAAATTATTGAATTACAGAGATCCAGCATATACTCTGCAGATAATAATATACAGGATCCTCAGTATACCTCCATAAGCATCATGCATAAGATCAAAGAACAGCCATTGGGTACACAAACATGCCAATTTATCACACAGTACAATATAGAAATTCTTTTGCTATGCTTCTAGGTTCCCTGGGGCCCTGTGGAGGGAATAACTAACTACATGATTTGGGCCAAGGAAGAAGGGCTGTTTGAATTTTTTCTCTTTTTTTGTTGTGATGAAATAAACATAACGTAAAATTTACCCCGTTAATCAATTTTAAGTGCTCAGTTCAGTAGTATTAAATATATTCATAATGTTGTGCAGTCATAACCACCATCCACCTCTGTAATTCTTTTCATCTTGTAAAACTGAAACTCTATTCCCATTAAACAGTAACTATCCCTTCCCCGCTCCACACAGCCACCCTTCTATTGGGTTGGCCAAAAAGTGCCTTCTGTTTTTAAGTAAAAATAAAAGACACATTTTTCATTTGCACCAAGAACCTTATTGAACAACGTATTCACCCTTTTGTTCCACTACCTTCTGCCATTTTTCAGGCAACTTCATAATTCCATCTTCCCAAAACTTTTTATCTTTTTGAGCAAATAACTGTTCCAGGTGCCTTTTACAATCTTCCACGGAATGGAAATTTTTTCCATTAAGAGAATTTTGTGAAGACCTAAATAAATGGAAATCCGAAGTGCAGTGTCTGGTATATATGGCGGATGAATCAGAACTTCCCAGTCAAGTTGTAACAGTTTTTGCCTGGTCATCATAGAAACATGCGGTCTTGCGTTACCCTGATGGAAGCTTATGTGTTTTCTGTTGACTAATTCTGGACACTTTTCATTGAGTGCTGCTTTCAGTTGGTCTAACTGGGAGCAGTACTTGCTGGAATTAATCGTTTGGTTTTCTGGAAGGAGCTCATAATAGAGGACTCCCTTCTGATCCCACCATATACACATCACCTTCTTTGGATGAAGACCAGCCTTTGGTGTGGTTGGTGACGGTTCATTTCACTTGCCCCACAGTCTCTTCCATTCCACGTTATTGGGCAGTATCCACTTTTTATCATCCATCACAATTTGTTTTAGAAACAAAACGTTTTCATTACATTTCAATGGAGAATCGTATGTGGAAATACAGTCAAGAAGATTTTTTTCCCTTAACTTATGTGGAACCCAAACGTCAAAGCGATGAAACATAACCAAGTTGGTGCAAATGATTTTCAGTGCTTGATTTGGATATTTTGAGTATGTTGGCTATCTCCTGTGTGGTATAACGTTGATTGTTCTCAATTAATGTCCCAATTTGATTGCTATCAACTTCAACTTGTGTACCTGACCGTGGAGCATCGGCCAGTGAGAAATCTCTGGTCCGAAACTTCGTCAACCACTTTTGACGTGTTTGATCAGCCACAGCATCTTCTCCATACACTGCACAAATCTTTTTTTGCATTTCAGTTGTGTTTTTACCTTTCTTGAAGTAATAAAGCATAATATACCGAAAATGTTCCCTTTTTTCTTCCATCTTCAATATTAAAATGGCTACACAAAAATCCACCAATTTTGCTAAGTCTTTTTTTAAATGCACGCTGATATGACAGCTGTCACACACAGTCTAACAAAATTGTTTCCAATGAAGTTAAAGACAACTAAATGCTGCTAGAGCCATCTTACGGGAAAAGTGAACAAAACTTTTGGCCAACCCAATATTTTCTGTCTCTGTGATTTTGACTGTTCTAAGTACCTCATGTATGTGGAGTCATATATTATGTGTCATTTTGTGACTGGCTTATTTCTTTTAGCATAGAAGTGGTATTTCATTGCAGTTTTAATGTGTTTTTCTCTAACGATTAGTGATATTGGGCACCTTTTCACGTGCTTATTGATCATTTGGATATCTTCTTTGATGAAATGTCTATTCACGTCCTTTGCCCATTTTTGAATTAGGTTGTTTGGTTTCTTGCTGTCGAGTATTAGAAACTGTGTAATCTGAAAATTAACCCATTATCAAATATATGATATTAAAATACTTTATGCCATTCTGTGGATTGCCTTTTTACCTTGCTGGTATTGTGTTTTGACGCACACTTTCTGAAAATTTTCATAAAGTCCAGTTTGCCTAATTTCTCACTTGTTGCCTGGTGCCTTTTGTGTCATATCCAGGAGATCGTTACCAAATGCAGTGTCATGAAGATTTTGCCCTATGTTTCTGCCAAGAGTTTTATAGTTTTAGGTCTTACACTTAGGTCTTTCATTCACTTTGAGTTTATTTTCACGTATGGTGTTAGGTAAGGGTCTAACTTCATTCTTTTGAACGTAGGTATCCAGTTTTCTCAGAACCGTTTGACGAAAAGACTGTCCTTTCCCATTGAACGGTCTTGGCACCCTTGTCAAAAATCATTTGACTATATATGTGTGGGTTTATTTCTGGAATCTCTGTTCTCTTCAGTTAGTCTGTATGTCATTCTTCTGGTTTGATCATTGTAGAGTAAGTTTTAAAATCAAGGAGTCCAGCTTTATTGTCCTTTTTCAAGATGGTTTTGGTTATTTGGGGTGACTTGAAATTACATACGCATTTTTGGATGGGGTTTTCTATTTCTGCAGAAAACTTTATTGGGATTTTGAGAGGGATGGCATCGAATCTGTAGATTGCTTTGGGTACTATTGTTGTGTATTATATTAATTGATTTTCATATACTGAACCATCCTTGCATTCCAGGAATAAAGCCCACTTGTTCATGGTGTTTAATACTTTTAATATGCTGCTGAATTTGGTTGTCCAGAATTTTAAGATTTTTGCGTCAGTGGTCATTAGGGATACTGATCTGCAGTTTTATTTTTTATACTGTCTTTGTCTGGGTTTGGAATCAGGGTGATGCTGGACTCATAGAACAAGTTAGGTGTTCCCTTCTCTTCAATTTTTGGGAAAAATTTGAGAAGGATTAGTATTAGTTCTTCTTAAAATGTTTAACAGAATTCATCAGTGAAGCCCTCCAATTCTGGTTGGGGAACTAATATCCCGCAAACTGCACGGTGTGGCCAAAAAAATTAATAAATAAGTAGGGACTTCCCTGGTGGTCCAGTGGTTAAGAATCCGCCAGGGGATGTGGGTTCCATCCCTGGTTGGGAAACTAAGATCCCACGTGACGTGGCGCAACTAAGCCCGTGCACTCTAGAGAGCACGCCACAACTAGAAAGCCCATGTGTTGCAACTACTGAGCCTGTGCGCTCTGGAGCCTTCACGGCACAGCTAGAGAGCCCTCACACTGCGACTGCTGAGTCCATGCGGTCTGGAGCCCACGTGCCACAAATACTGAGCCCGCATGCCACAACTAGAGAGAAGCCCATGCGCTGCAACGAACACACCGCACACTGCAAGGAAAGGTCCCGAATGCCGCAATAAAGATCCCGTGTGCTGCAACTAAGACCCTAAGCAGCCAAATACATAAATAAAAATGTTAATAAGTAAATAAATAAATGAAAGAAAGGAAAATAGGAGACTATTTTTTAAAAAAATCACATTATCTCACTTGGCATCCAGCACGGGCAGCAGAATTGGTGTTTGACGTGTAGCTGAGGAGCCAGCCCCATGTGCGTGCCAGGAGATAGCACCTAGGCTCTGTGCTGTTGTGGTCTGCAGAGGTACTTGCAGAAGAGTTTTGATTACTAATTCAATTTCCTTACTAGTTACAGTTCTCTTCACATTTTCTACTTCTTCATGATTCAGTCTTGGTTGCTTTTGTGTTTCTGGGAATTTTTTCAGCACGATATTTTTTTTTGTAGGAATTGTTTAATTTGTTCTAAAATGTTCATGAAATACAAAGAACCTTAGTATAGCCAAGACAACTTTGGAAGAAAACAAAGTTGAAGGGTTGACACTACTTGATGTCAAGATGTACTATGAAGTTACTATAATCAAAATAGTGAGGCATTGGTGGAAAGATGCCTTTGAAGTTTGTGGATATGTTTGTTACCTTGATTGCTGTATGTTATAAATAAATATGTGTAGTTTTTTGGCATGTCAGTTATGCTTCAAGGAAACTGTTAAAAATAAGTCCTTTTGAGGCTACTCTATTATTTTCATTTCTTCCTGAATGAATTCACCCGGTAGTCGTTGTGTTTAGTGGTTCTCTTTCTCTATTTTAGGCTTCCTTCCTAGTCAGGCTCATTAGGAGTGGATGTTATTTGTATTTTGTGATGCTGCTGTTTCTTTTCTCTGCACCAGCCCCTTGCTATCTAGTGATATTATGGTTACCTTGACTCTGCTCTGGGTCCCCAAATTCCAATATCATGATGATACTGGATTTATCACAAATCCAGACATCGAGCCTGCAGGGGATTTGGCACAGGTTCTGTTGCTGCTCTTTTCAACAGTAGAGCAGCTTCATTTATTATCCGAAGCCCCAAGGCTGGAACAACTTCTTCAGCTTCCTTTTGTGGACAGGAACCCCAACCTCCATTTCACACTCTGTGCCTGACTTTTGTCCTAGCTCCACATGGGGTGTGGCCCCAGTTGTATTGGAGATCCTAGTTGGTATAGATACTTCTAACAGCTTTTGAACCTCAAGCTTCCGTGTGTTTGTTTCATTTCTGGTCCACAAAGATATTTGTATCGTATAATTTTTTTTCTTCTTGTAGTTATTATGGAGGTAGTAGTGCAAAATTTGAAGTCACACACTATCTTGACTGAAAGTCACTTGTCTGTTTAGTTCCCAGCCTTACTACCCACCCTTTCAAAGTGGTTGGCCATCACAAGCTCTCAGTAAATAATTGTGGGGTGCATGAATGAGATATAACAAGTGCCAAAGCCTAGTTACAAAATTGTAATACGAGCTGATTTATATCATGCTGTTTGTATGTGTGTATAAAGGACACAAAAAGAAGTGAGGGTAGAGTGATTTATACCAAGGACTTAACAGGATATTTCTCGACAATTTTTTATTAAAATTTTGATTTAGGGTGTGAGTCATAAATCAGAAAGGTTTAGTGTAATGAGGTGGGGCAAGGATCCTCCCGAGAGGGCACAGGACAGGTGACATTCAGCCTCAGCCTTGGAAACATTCTTCCCTCAAGAGTGGCCAGAAGCTGGCCTCAGAGGCAGCTCTCACCCTGCATCAGTGGGAACCAAGGGGTCTTCTTGCTTTTCCCTGAGTATAGTATGTAAGGCATGGAAGCAAAGCAAGGAAGCAGCTTAGTGCCAGCTCTTTCCTCTCTAGAGATATCTGACATTCTGTCCATCAGGTGGAGAGTTGTATCTGGACTGTAATTTTAGCTTCAGAATCTTGAACATTTTTCCTAATACACCTTATTTTTAGTAAACAGTGAGGTTTTTTTTTCTTCTAAATTTAGGATTCGAATTCTCAGGGTCAGATCTGACGGGTACCCCATGCTTCTTGAATGATTCAGAAGCATGTATCTCTCCCACCATCTCTGCCAGTGGCCAGAACAGTAGGAAAACTTCATAAATATTCACCAGCTCTGCAACTCTTAAGTTTCTCACAGTAGCTGCTACAACAGAATTCACTCTTTAATTCTGCCAGTGAGGGTCAACATACTGTTCTGTTCAATGGAGACGAAGAACGATTTGGTTGGATTTCCGGTGGCAATAAATTCGCTCTGTGATGCTATACTAAACTATATTTTGATCCTCCGAAGTAAGCAACTAGGTATGTCTCAGTAGAGCATAAAAGTTTATGTTGAATTTTAAAATGTTGTCCTTCTACTTTAGGCTCAGGAAGTTCCATGTCTGGGCACCTGTGCTACATCCATGAAATGATAAGAGTAGTGATTTCTTTTAGAAAAAAGCAAATGAAATTTTTTTGATCTACATTCATTGTGATGATTTGCTAATCGTAATTCTTTTTTAAAAAATATTCTTTTTTCTTTTCTCCTATTTTTTAAAAAGTGAATCATAGTTAATTTACAATGTTGTGTTAGCTTCAGGTATACAGCACAGTGATTCAGATATATACTTTTATCAGATTCTTTTCCTTTATGGGTTGTTACAAAATACTGAGTATAGTTCCCTGTGCTATACAGTAAGTCCTTGTTGTTTACCTATTTTATATATGCTACTGTGCATATGTTAATCCCAGACTCCTAATTTATACCACCCCGCCGCCCCCTTTCCCCTTTGGTAACTGTAAGTTTGCTTTCTATGTCTGTGGATCTATTTCTGTTTCGTAAATAAGTTCATTTGTATCGTTTTTTTTAAGATTCCACATTTAAGCGATAGCATATGATGTTAGTCTTCCTCTGTCTGGCTTACTTCACTTAGTATGACAACCTCTAGGTCCATCCGTGTTGCTGCAAATGGCATTATTTCATTCCTTTTTTAAAAAAATTTATTTTATTTATTTATCTTTGGCTGTGTTGGGTCTTCGTTGCTGTGCGTGGGCTTTCTCTAGTTGCGGCGAGCGGGGGCTACTCTTCGTTGAGGGTCACAGGTTTCTCGTTGTGGTGGCTACTCTTGTTGCGGAGCAGGGGCTCTAGGCACGCAGGCTTCAGTAGTTGTGGCACGCGGGTTCAGTAGTTGTGGCTTGCGGGCTCTAGAGCGCAGGCTCAGTAGTTGTGGTGCTTGGGCTTAGTTGCTCCACAGCATGTGGGATCTTCCCAGACCAGGGCTCGAACCCATGTCCCCTGCATTGGCAGGTGGATTCTTAACCACTGTGCCACGAAGGAAGCCCTATTTCATTCCTTTTTATGGCAGAGTAATATTCCATTCTTGATGCCCTTCCTGAGTAGGTGTGTCACTAGCAGCAGCCCCTGGGTCTCCTTTCTAATTACTGTCAAAGAGCATGACTACCTGGTCCCCCTTCCCAAGCAGGCCATTTTGGGCAGATGGACCCTAACATGTCCTTATCCAGTGACCCAGCACAGCCAATTGACACAGTGTGTAAAAAGCACCTTTTTCATCCAATTTATCTGAAAGGTTCACCAGGGAGTTAAAATGACCATGTCTTGCCTACAGGTCAGTAGTTGGACCAGAAGAGCTCTGCTGGTCCCTTCAATCTCTGTCATTTTAAAATTCACTCCAGAGATAATGAAAACTACCTAGTATCAGTATCAGAAAAGGTGTAGTATTTTTCAGAAAAAAATTCTCAAGGAATCTTGGTTACATGCAGTTCCATGTTCCTACTTTTAAGTATCACTTGGGCCAAAAGATAATTGTATTCATATTTAGTTCAAAGTTATGACTTATTCTCACATAGAATCTTAGCAATTTTAGACTTATTTGGGGCCATGTCTGCATGATCTGGTGAAACAAATTGAGAATCATCAACCTTGACTGAGTTGAACTCATTAGCATACTTCTTAGAAATTGGTGTATCGTTGTGTGGATTCTAAGCCTACGTGTGTACCTTCTAATAGGTATTTTTATTTTTATTTTCATTCGATTCCCTAGGGTCATTAGTAGTCAGGTTTCCATAGTTTCTGTCTGTCCTTGAAATTGAGCCATCTTCGGGAACAACAGTATGACATCACTAAAGACTTGTCATGCAGAATTCATTTCCTGTCATCATTCTACCATCAAGAGCATGCCTTTTGGACTATACACTTTCAAATGCAGTAGACAAACACTCATTTTACAGAGAAGTAGATTTGCGTATAAACTGTTTGGTTAAGCTTCTCCTGGCTTTCTTTTTGTCAGTGTGAATGGAAGGGTTAAATTTTCAACTCACAACTTTTTTTATAAGTGTGGTTTAGCACATAATTAAAGATACACTTGAGGCAAAAACAGGAAACTCACATTTCACATAAATGAAACCTCAAAGCTGTTTGGAATGTGGAGGCCAAGATAATTACAAAATCCATCATGCAGAAACACTGCAAATACAGAAAATTCAATGTGTAACTTTGTGATCAGTTTCTCTTAATTTATCACTGAGAGAAAAATAAATTGAATATTTAATAACTAACCTCTTCTTTTCTGTACTCGTTATTGTTTAAAAATCAGTTCAAAACATTTTGAGCATTAACACTGGGAAAATATAAAGTACCAAAATATAAAATAATAATAGAATAATGTGTTATGTTTTTATGCTGGAAACTCACATACATGATGCCAGAAAGTGCAAATGAAAAATGAAACATGAGACGGTAATCCTGAGGTATGGGTAGAACAGCTCCCTTCTGAGTTTTCATTTGTTTGTTTGTTTTTAATGCTTACAGTGACACGTAGTTTCTGGGTGTGCCTGTGAAGGTGTTTCTGAAAGAGATTAGCATTTGAACAGTAGACTCAGTAAAGCAGGCAGAGGAAGGTCAATTTGCTCTGCGCTTGAGCTGGGACTTACATCTGCTGCCGTCATATGTTAGAACTCTTGGATCTTGGGTCTTTAGACTCAGACTAGGATTTACACCATTGGCTCCCTTGGTTTTCAGGGCCTTTAGGTTTGGAGAAGAACTATACCATCAGCTTTCCTGAACTTCGAGCTCATGGATGGCAAATCATGGAACTTCTCAGCTTCCATAACCATGGGAGCCAGTCCTTCATAATACATCTCTTTCTGCATAATTGTATATCTCCTGTTGGCTCTTTCTCTGGAGAATCCTGTCTAATATACTAGGTGAAAGGGTTGTAAATTTTAAATTTTGATATATATTACCAAATTGCTGTCCCTAAAAGGTGGAGAACCAGTTTTCATTCTCACTAAAAGAGAGACTGCCTGTTTCCCCACAGCCTTGCTGATACTGAGTTTTATGAAATTACATCATTTGCTTTTCTTATAGATGAAATTTTGTATGTCTTTGGTGTTTTGTATTTATTTCATTTTAAATGTAATTTAGCATCTTTTGTGAGTTTGTTAGCCGTTTGTGTGTTTTTTCCTATAAATTGCTTTAGTGTAATCTTTGCTCATTTATTTTCTATTTAGTTTTTTTCTATTGATTTTTAAAAATTCTTTGTATATTAAGTTTATAATTTTGTCATAACAAATATACTTTTTTATTTTCTCTTTGTATTTCTAATTTTTATTGGTACTTTAGCTATAAAGGTAGTTTTCATTCAGTAGTCAACATTATCAGTGTTTTTCTTTTTTTTTTGGTGGTACGGCGGCCTCTCACTATTGTGGCCTCTCCCGTTGCGGAGCACAGGCTCCGGATGCGCAGGCTCAGCGGCCATGGCTCACGGGCCCAGGCGCTCCATGGCATGTGGGATCTTCCCGGACCGGGGCACGAACCCGTGTCCCCTGAATCGGCAGGCGGACTCTCAACCACTGCGCCCCCAGGGAAGCCCATCAGTGTTTTTCTTTATGACTTTTGAATTTTATGTCATCTTTTAAAAGGCCTTCACATTCCAAGACTATAAATATATTCACCTGTATTTTCTTTTAGTACTTTCATGTTTGTTTGTTTTCTACTTTTAGATATTTGATTTAGTCAGGATTATTTTGTTGTAAGGAGAAAGGTGGACATCTGCATGGTGGTGTATTTGTAAAAGATTTCAAACATCAAGTACTACTAAGATTTTTGTTTTGTATCCTTTTCCATATAATTTTTAGATAAGTGGGAGTAGCACCTGCATATCTTATGAAAATACCATTTCTTTGAATATAATTGATTATATTTATTCTTTGTGCCACAATCATTAAATAATTGGGAGCAGTTTGTGTCCTAAGAGATAATAGGAAAACATGTCCTATGAAAATAGCATCTCTTTGGCCTAATTGGATGTTTTCCTAATAAAACTGAAGGGGATGAAACCATAGTGATTCTTTTATAGCATAGAAAAGGAAGTGAGTAGTAGCCTCCAAGTAGGAGAGCTATTCTGATATATCCTGCCAGGGGTTACACAGAAGAGCCTTGCTTTTACATTATGTGATCCTCCAGAGAAAGTAGCATTTTCAGCTGGTTTACTCTGTGGAAAGACACCTTTTCTCCATTGGTTAATCAGAGAGAAACAGTCACACTCAAGACATGCGGGGTGATGAAGAAAATTCCATTTAAAGTTGCGAGGTGTTGATGGATAACAGATAACTTGAGATATATATTTATGTATGTGTGTGTGTGTGTGCGTGTGTGTGTGTGTGTGTGTGTGTATTGTATATAGGTATTTTATGTCTACTTTAAGGTCATACTGATTGCGTTTTACTTTGTCAATGCTGCTCTTTAAATATCCCGGCCTCGTACAGTGTATGCTAGATTTTTAAACTGTGGAAACTGCTGTTACTTGTCTTCAACAGGGATAATAGCCTAATAACGCGGAGCTCTGCATTTATAGATAACAGCAACAAAAAGAAAATGGTTACATCTTTAAAAAGGGGAAACAAAACAATGATATCTGATTGATTTGACAGTCCATGTGAGGCTGTTTGGCAAGGCACAGTGGCATTTCCATGATGGAGTTGGGTCACCTCTGAACACCAGTTAATTTAATTACGGTTGTGTTGGCTTCATTGGTTGCCCAGACGAAAGACCTTGGGCAAGTTAGTAAGTCTCCATTTCCATGTCAAAAAAAAGGAGAAAATTTTAACACCACACGGGGTTGTTGGGAAGACTAAAGGAACAGTGTGTGAAGAACTGTTGGCACGGCACTTGGCACATAGTAACCCCCACCACCAGTGTGCTTTTCTCCCTCTGTTGTATCCATACTGGTGGCGGCGTTATCTTTATTACTCAGTAGTACAGTAACATGCGATGCAAAAACCCCTACGGCTACAACCTCAAAATGCAATTCCCAGGTGCCTTCAGACCATATTTAAGATGAGCAGTAAACACCCTGAATTTGTCTTATTTTTGCCACCCGGAAAAAAGCCCTTTGATTTCATGTAACTTCAGAAAGCATGCCGGTGCATCATTTTTGAAGCAGAAAAATAATGTGGATATTTACCCGTAACTGTGGTACAGTGAAGTTAGCAGTTTTGATAATGGTGTTTGGCTTTTTTGTTTTGTTTAATGCCCGCAAAATTATCCTGCCTATAGCTCCCAGAGGTCCTTCCCATACAGCATGTTCTGTAATCATATTACGGATCTAATAAACATCTCTCTTATTGTAATAAACTCTTTGTGAATAGCCTCATTAATGTGCTGAAATAATGTACCCAGGGGTATTTGCAACAATTTCATTGTAGCTCTAAAATAAGCTGCCCTAACTGCCACTTCATCTCCAGTGAGTGTGCCCTGCAGTGTCTCACAGATCACGAAGATACAAGGGGCAGAGCCTCCCAGTAAAGCTGCTTTGGGGGCAACAAAGTCCCACAGAATAAAACTTCAGACAAACAATCTCACTTTTATTTTAATTCTGGATCAGTTTCTTTGAATAAGTGAACCATTAGTTTGTAAAGCTGAGACTTTACCGTATGGAATTTATGCTTAATGTCTAGATAATAAAGCCATAACTATAATTAACCATTTTATGCAGAGAATTTTCTTCTCCCAATTGTAAAAGGTTGCCTGGTTTCATAAGTTTTTTACTGTAAGGAAATGTTTTTTTAATTTTATTAGCCTGGTAACTTTACTATAAAATATCCATTCGTTTAATGGAAATAAAAACCCTTTTTAGGGATAAATGTATTATCTCCTATACATTTTCCTTTGGGGTATATTCTCTACCTCAAACCTGTATTATTTAGATATGAGCTTTTCAGAAAGGGATTATTTTAGCATAAAGAGAACTGCAGGTGTTTTTTGATATCCTGGATTCAGTAAACAGTAATTTTTGCAGAATTCTAATCCATGTAATTCTGTAATAAATTTTTGAATCCTTTTTTATTATTATTATTTACTTATTTATTTTTGGCTGCGTTGGGTCTTCGTTGCTGTGCGTGGGCTTTCGCTAGTTGCGGCGAGCGGGGGCTACTCTTCATTGTGTTGTGCGCGGGCTTCTCATTGCGGTGGCTTCTCTTGTTGCGGAGCACGGGCTCTAGGCACATGGGCTTCAGTAGCTGTGGCTCTTGGGCTTAGTTGCTCCATGGCATGTGGGATCTTCCCGGACCAGGGCTCGAACCCGTGTCCCCTGCATTGGCAGGGGGATTCTTAACCACTGTGCCACCAGGGAAGTCCACATTTTTGAATCTTATAACCAAAAAGTAAAAAATTCGAGTTTCTTTGTTCATTATTTGGCAGTCATAAGAAATCATGATGGTCTGTTGCAGGAACTGTTAAATGCAGCCTTAGCCCTTCACATCTTCTCCAGCCATTATCGTTCGTTATAGTGAGTCTTGCGTTTACCTCTTGACAGTTTGTGAGGGTCATTACAGAAGGTACCCAGGAAATTTCCCCTTTTTAAAATTTTTGGGGTAGGGAAGACAGCTTTACTTCAAATATTTGAATTACAAAATATGCCATCAGCCCATTAAAACAACTCCAAGCAATATAGAAATGATAGAAGTAAAACTAAAGTCTCCCTTCCCCGAACCAGGAACTACCTCCAGTGTAACTATGGCTTACATTTGATGTGTGTCCTGGCATTCTTTTTACTTTGCTTACAATCACATGCGTTTGTATCATTGTTTTTCTCTTGTATTGTTTTAGCTTCCATTCCTAAAAATAGTACCAGAGGATAGATATTTTGTAACTTGCTTTTCTTTTTACTTATGGCAATAGTATGGACATCTTTCCAAGTCAGCATTTATACTAGAGAATGGACTTGAGGATATGGGGAAGGGGAAGGGTAAGCTGTGACAAAGCGAGAGAGAGGCATGGACATATATACACTATCAAACGTAAGGTAGATAGCTAGTGGGAAGCAGCCACATGGCACAGGGAGATCAGGAGCTTTGTGACCACCTAGAGGGGTGAGATAGGATGGGAGAGAGGGAGACGCAAGAGGGAAGAGATATGGGAACATATGTATATGTATAACTGATTCACTTTGTTATAAAGCAGAAATTAACACATCATTGTAAAGCAATTATACTCCAATAAAGATGTTTTAAAAAATGATCTCGTTCTTTTTATTTTTTTAATTAAAAATTTTTTTTTCTTTAAACACAAGATAGCATATATTTTTAACATCTGTATTAGACTATAATTTACAATGGTGTGTTAGTTTCTGCTTTATAACAAAGTGAATCAGTTATACATATACATATGTTCCCATATCTCTTCCCTCTTGCGTCTCCCTCCCTCCCACCCTCCCTATCCCACCCCTCCAGGCCGTCACAAAGCACCCAGCTGATCTCCCTGTGCTATGCGGCTGCTTCCCACTAGCTATCTACCTTACATTTGGTAGTGTATATATGTCCATGCCTCTCTCTCGCTTTGTCACAGCTTACCCTTCCCCCTCCCCATATCCTCAAGTCCATCCTCTAGTAGGTCTGTGTCTTTATTCCTGTCTTACCCCTAGGGTCTTCATGACATTTTTTTTCTTAAATTCCATATATATGTGTTAGCATACAGTATTTGTCTTTCTCTTTCTGACTTACTTCACTCTGTATGACAGACTCTAGGTCTATCACCTCATTACAAATAGCTCAATTTCGTTTCTTTTTATGGCTGAGTAATATTCCATTGTATATATGTGCCACATCTTCTTTATCCATTCATCCGATGATGGACACTTAGGTTGTTTCCATCTCCTGGCTATTGTAAATAGAGCTGCAGTGAACATTTTGGTACATGACTCTTTTTGAATTATGGTTTTCTCAGGGTATATGCCCAGTAGTGGGATTGCTGGGTCATATGGTAGTTCTATTTGTAGTTTTTTAAGGAACCTCCATACTGTTCTCCATAGTGGCTGTACCAAATCACATTCCCACCAGGAGTGCAAGAGTGTTCCCTTTTCTCCACACCCTCTCCAGCATTTATTGTTTCTAGATTTTTTGATGATGGCCATTCTGACTGGCGTGAGATGATATCTCATTGTAGTTTTGATTTGCATTTCTCTAATGATTAATGATGTTGAGCATTTTTTCATGTGTTTATTGGCAGTCTGTGTGTGTTCTTTGGAGAAATGTCTATATAGGTCTTCTGCCCATTTTTGTATTGGGTTGGTTTTTTTTTCGTTATTGAGCTGCATGAGCTGCTTATAAATTTTGGAGATTAATCCTTTGTCGGTTGCTTCATTTGCAAATATTTTCTCCCATTCTGAGGGTTTGTCTTTTGGTCTTGTTTATGGTTTCCTTTGCTGTGCAAAAGCTTTGAAATTTCATTAGGTCCTATTTGTTTATTTTTGTTTTTATTTCCATTTCTCTAGGAGGTGGGTCAAAAAGGATCTTGCTGTGATTTATGTCATAAAGTGTCCTGCCTATGTTTTCCTCTAAGAGTTTGATAGTTTCTGGCCTTACATTTAGGTCTTTAATCCCTTTTGAGCTTATTTTTGTGTATGGTGTTAGGGAGTGTTCTAATCTCATACTTTTATATGTACCTGTCCAGTTTTCCCAGCACCACCTATTGAAGAGGCTGTCCTTTCTCCATTGTACATTCCTGCCTCCTTTATCAAAGATAAGGTGACATATGTGCGTGGGTTTATCTCTGGGCTTTCTGTCCTGTTCCATTGATCTATATTTCTGTTTTTGTGCCAGTACCATATTGTCTTGATTACTGTAGCTTTGTAGTATAGTCTGAAGTCAGGGAGCCTGATTCCTCCAGCTCCATTTTTCGTTCTCAAGATTTCTTTGGCTCTTTGGGGTTTTTTGTGTTTCCATACAAATTGTGAAATTTTTGTTCTAGTTCTGTGAAAAATGCCAGTGGTAGTTTGATAGGGATTGCATTGAATCTGTAGATTGCTTTGGGTAGTAGAGTCATTTTCACAATGTTGATTCTTCCAATCCAAGAACGTGGTATATCTCTCCATCTATTTGTATCATCTTTAATTTCTTTCATCAGTGTCTTATAATTTTCTGCATACAGGTCTTTTGTCTCCTTAAGTAGATTTATTCCTAGATATTTTATTCTTTTTGTTGCAATGGTAAATGGGAGTGTTTTCTTGATTTCACTTTCAGATTTTTCATCATTAGTGTATAGGAATGCAAGAGATTTCTGTGCATTAATTTTGTATCCTGCTACTTTACCAAATTCATTGATTAGCTCTAGTAGTTTTCTGGTAGCATCTTTAGGATTCTCTATGTATAGTATCATGTCATCTGCAAACAGTGACAGCTTTACTTCTTCTTTTCCAATTTGGATTCCTTTTATTTCCTTTTCTTCTCTGATTGCTGTGGCTAAAACTTCCAAAACTATGTTGAATAGTAGTGGTGAGAGTGGGCAACCTTGTCTTGTTCCTGATGTTAGAGGAAATGGTTTCAGTTTTTCACCACTGAGAATGATATTCACTGTGGGTTTGTCATGTATGGCCTTTATTATGTTGAGGTAAGTTCCCTCTGTGCCTACTTTCTGGAGGGTTTTTATCCTAAATCGGTGTTGAATTTTGTCGAAAGCTTTTTCTGCGTCTATTGAGATGATCATATCGTTTTTATCCTTCAGTTTGTTAATATGGTGTATCACATTGATTGATTTGCATGTATTGAAGAATCCTTGCATTCCTGGGATAAACCCCACTTCATCATGGTATATGATCATTTTAATGTGCTGTTGGATTCTGTTTGCTAGTATTTTGTTGAGGATTTTTGCATCTATGTTCATCAGTGATATTGGCCTGTAGTTTTCTTTCTTTGTGACATCCTTGTCTGGTTTTGGTATCAAGGTGATGGTGGGCTCGTAGAACACCTCATTCTTTTTAATAGCTTCACAGTATTTTATAGTGTGAATGTACTATTGTTCATTCAGTTGAAACATCTCCTGATGCATGGCCAGTCAGGTTGTTTCCACTTATTTGCTATTAGGAGCATAATACAATACACATCTTTGTTTGGGTTTAGGTACTTCTGTATTTCCTTTGGTAGATAAGCACCCAGAAGTGAGATGGCTAGATTAAAAGGTACTTTTCAATTTTAATAAATATTAATTGCTATATGGCTTCCCAAAAGATTTTAGCAGTTTATATTCTAATTAAAAGTGTATAAATATACTCATTTTCCTACATCTTCAGCACTACATCTTCTGAGTCTTTCTGAAATTTTGTCCATTTGACAGGTAAAAATGATGTCTCACTAACTATATTAATTTGGATCCCATGGCTGTAGCATTGGGAAAGAGAAAGGAAATATAGCCACACAAATGGAAACTATGTGTAACATTAAGGCATTAACTTTGTATAGAGAAGTAGATGATTTTATAGAAAATTAAAAATTACCAAAATTGGCATCAGAATAGATAAAAATATCAAACTTCAAAAGATGTAAGTTTGATCATCTAATAATATGTCTCTCAAACTATTTAAATAGGAATCCACAAGGTCTAAACTTGTTTTCACCACAAGCATGTGGAAAGGAAGGATATGGCAATCCAACGGAGATGTTATGAGTATATATACCATGTAGAAATTCACAGATGTCAATATAGGTATTATCACGAAAGCAAATGTTGTTAGGTAAGGTAAAAATCAGAATTATTTATGTTTTAAAAGTTACACGTTGGTTACAGAGGACATGATCACCCTCTTTGCCTTCTAGATGTCTTATGAGACTCCATTATTAGAAACGATATTTTCAAGGACAACTTTATGATATACAATAGATTCTCCTTTTCTGCAACTGCAGGGAAAGAAGGAACATTTTCCTCTTTATTATTCTGCTAAGATTTCTTTCACAAACAGTTAGAAGGGCTGCCAATTTGAAGGGTAGGTACTAGAATTGCATCAGTTACTACCGAAAGAAAAAACTTAAAATATAGAAAAAAAAAAAAAAACCCAGACAACCAGATTCTAATAATGTGATATTTTGCATCTACAAGATCTATCATTAAAACATTGCAGGCCTGGGTGGTTTTACAAGTGAGTTCTAAATTTTCAACAAATAGACAACCTCTATACTATTTAAATAATTTAGAGTACAGAAAAAGATGGAAAGCTTTTTAGTTTATTTTCATAAAGCTATAATAAATCTAATACCATAACCTACTTTAAAATAGTACAGAACAAATGAAGATCACTTTTACTTATTAACAGAGGTGAGAAAATTTCAAAAAGGTAAATCAGATCTAGCAGTATATTAAAGGACCACTGTAACCAAATAGGTTTTTATCCAGGAATTCAAGAATAGTTCAAGCACTCGAAAAGCATAATTTAATATTTTAAGAAATTGAAGGAGAATAAAAACATGATCATCATAATCAGTGCTAAAAATTAGTTCAGCTAAACCAGTCTTCATTTTTAAAAACTCCATTTAAGATAGAGTGAATCTTCCAAACATGTTGAAAGTTATTTTCTAGAAATTAATTGTAAGCATTTAAAATAAACATTGAAAGCATTTTCATTAAAATTGAATAAAGAGGGCTTCCCTGGTGGCACAGTGGTTGGGACAGGGGACAGGAGTTCGTGCCCCGGTCCGGGAAGATCCCACATGCCGTGGAGCGGCTGGGCCTGTGAGCCATGGCTGCTGGGCCTGCGTGTCCGGAGCCTGTGCGCCGCAGCGGGAGAGGCCACAACAGTGAGAGGCCCACGTACCGCAAAAAAAAAAAAAAAAATTGAATAAAGAGGAATGTCTTCTACTGTCCCGAAGTAGTCAGCAGTGGCGGGGGGAGGGGGATGTGTTGTTGGTAATGCTGTAAGATAAGAGAAATATTAAGTCTAAAAATGACAGTTACTTTCAGTTGCTAAGGTTTTTATACCTAGGGAAGAAAAGATTGAAATAAAAAACTTGTTGGACTAAAAGCAAATTTCAGTAAGTTGGTGGCTTAAAACATAATACCCCAAAACCAAGAGCTTTTCTTTATACTGGCATTAATCTGTTAGAAGTTTTTCTGTGAAAAGAACTCCACACCCCTGCCCCCCGCAAAAAGGCCAAAACTAAATGTAACAAGAAAATGCAAGTTATATGACGATAACTGTGTAACATTCTCAAAGACATAAGATAGGACCTGAATGAATGGAGAGACATGCAGGTACCTGGTGGTAAGATTTAAAAATACAGATTCTTCCCAAACTCATCTACAAATTTTAAATCATAATTTCATGCACACTCTTTACTTCATTAAAATGGTCCTGTGGAATAAATGTGAGATTTACGAAGAAAATCTTGAACAGGAAGGTCTCTTTTCACTGTTCTCACTTTTCACACGTCCATCCCCTCTCACAAGACGCCTTTAAAGGAAAAGTGCAGGAACTCAAGAAAGAATAAAGCTAGAACAATGAAGAGAAAGGGAACATGGGAGTCAGTAGCAGATTAAGATTTCAACATATTTCTAGGAGATAGAAGGAAGCCTGTAGAAGGATTAAACAGGCAGAGGAAGCCTGGCCCCAAAACACCCTGCGGGGTTGCCAGCAGGGTGGTGGGAGTTGGCCTTCCCACTGAAACCCCACAGCATCTCTGGCCTCTGGGGAGGAGATGAAAATAGGGATGTTTTCAAAAGTCTGTATGAGGAAAGCTCTGCACTTGATCCCTCTTACGCTTTTCTCCAATTTCCACATACAGAAGACCAAGTAGCCCTAGTACATGTCCTCCAACATGATGCCGGGACTTTTCCTAAAGAAGTCGAAGCTGAGAAGAAATCACACAGTACCCCAGAGTAACGCCTGCCTGAATTTTCTGAGGAGGGTGGTGGTAGAAGTGATTTGAGTCTTCCCTGAAGAGAAGCTTTCCAAGCTCCACACTGCAGTGTAGGGCTGGGCTACCACGCTCTCCCCGGGTGATCTCACTCAACTCCTTGATTTCAGTGGTGGCTATACAAGGAGGATTTCCAAGTTTGTATCTTTAGCCATGACCGTCCCTGGAACTCCACTCACATATCCTATAATGCTACCTACAATATCACCATGAGAATATCTAAGCCCATGGTGGTTCAAGCAGTGAATGAGGATCTGACTCAGGTTTGTGCCGGCTCTGCACCATCTTGCCCTCTCTGGCCTCATTGTCTAGCCTCTTCTACCACATTCACTCCAGTCATGCTGCCTCGTTGCTCAGACAGGGTCTTGTCAGCCACAGCAAGGCCTTTGGACTATATCTAAATGCGCTGAGAAGTTTTCGGAGGTTTTGAGCAGGAGGGCGATATGATCTGATAAAAGTTTTTTAAAAAATCACTGTGGCTTCTGTGTGGAAAATAAATTGTAGGGAACACAAGTGGAAGCATAATGGAACATTTGGTTACTTCTTGGGTATCTGTCTCGAACATCTTTCTGTCATCCAATGACAAAAGCAGAATCCACCTGAATGTCTACAGTGGAGAGAGAGAAAAATAGCAGAAAGGGACATATGATCAGGCCAAAGCTTTTACACAGAACCCTAGCATCTTAACAGTCGGTGTTGACGTATTTACCCTCTATGGTTTCTGCAACTTTGGTGCTTCAGTAGAATTATTTAAATCTCCTTCTGTATTGACTGGTTATAATTTTTTAAATGAGCTATATTTTCCCATTCTTTAGTTATTGATGAGGAAAATGTGAAGTTTATTATGAAACTAGTCAGGGCAGTGCAGGAGGCCCAGAAGTCGATGCTGATTTGACCTACCAGTGACTTTCAACTTATTTTTGGATTTTTTAAAAACCCTGGTACTCTAGTCCATGATATATAGACTTACAACTGAATCAGTAATGGTAATGGCAGGTTTTCTTCCATCAAAATTTCCACATTTAGGAATATAATGTGCCTGGGGGTCCAAGAAGTAAGGATAACTTCTCAGGGGAAGGGGACAGTGTCAAGGCTGTGGTCAACAGTGTTTCCGGGGCGCTGTCATAAGGAATTAACCACCATTCATCAGCTTAATGCTCTTTTCTGCTGCCTCTTCAGCTGAGTTTGGGCAGGAGGGATGTATTAAAATGAAGAGGAACAGGGATTCATGGCCTAATGTGAAATCTTGTTAAAGATGTCCTGGTAAAACAGAGGGAATCTTTTCTCCAGGTGTTTAAATAATATCAAAGGGGTAGAAAACCTTGTATTACTAAGTGTTTTTCTTTCTTGATTAATATATTCTCTTCTCTGAAAATAAATATTCCCTTATAATTTTGGCAAAACACTGTACTAGGCAATATTTTAAAAATAGAATATAAAATGAGAAAGGTTTTGAAATGTTGTATTGTATTATGCGGGTTGAGTAAAGGGAAGTAAACAGTACAACTGTGATTTTCAATTGTTTTAAAACAGTTTTTAAAGTTGAAGTATAAGTTTACTTTGAGATATATCCAATGTGTGTGTGTGTTTATATTTGTTATCTCTCTCACAAAGCATTTGAGTTTGCTAATGAGAATGTTTGCTATCAAGTTAGGGTTGTCCGGTAGATTACAAGATGCCAAATGGATATACTTACACTAAAAAAGATAAATTGTTTATCTGAAATTCAAACTTAACTTGGGTGTCCTTTAAAAAAAAAAAAAAAGGCTGGCAATCCTAAGTAGAAAACGTGAAGAAAACAATGAAGGTAAGATAGGGTGAAGTTTCTATACAAATATGAAGTCTAATATAATTGCTAAAGTTGGGCCATGGTTTTGGCCTTAAGAGTCCTGGTTGCAAGACAAAAATGAGAATATAATCATTTACAAGATGTACCTTGCCCAGTAAGTGGGGTGAGTAGTGGGGTGAGAGTTCTTTGGGGCAAAAAACATATTCTAGTTTTTAGCTCTGAAAGAACACTTTTTTTATGAGTCTCCATTAAAGGGATCCTTTGCAATGGGGGTGGTGGCGGTACTATCTACCTCTTATTGAGCATTTATGAACTAGGCAGTGTTTTTCAAAGAGAAGTTTTTGATTAAATGAAGTCCATTTTACCTTTTTCTTTTTCTTTTGTGAATTGCACTTTTTGCATCATATGTAAGAAATCTTTCCCACATCTAAGGTTAACAAAGTTTTTGCCTCTGTTTTCTCTTAGAAATTTTACAGGGGTAGGTTTATATTTAGGTCTATCAATATATATATTTTAAAGAACCATATGAGTGTCAGGGATTCCTGAGGATTCTGGCTTCTTTCATTTACTGTGGATGTTCCTTGGTGGTTCTGAGCTACCTTAGCTAACCGTAGAATTGACACATGCTATCAACTATTTTGAGTTAATTCTGGTACGTGGTAAAAGGTCTAGATTGAAGTTTATATTTCTGCATATTGTTTGAGCACATTTGTTGAAACTATATTCTCAACTGTATTGCCATTGCACCTTTGTCAAAACTCAGTTGTGTTTGTGAGGGTCTAGTTCCTGGGCTCTGATCTGTGTCTAACTTTATGCCAATGCCATACTGTTTTAATTATTTCAGCATTATAATAATGTCTTGAAATCAGGTAATATTATTCTTTCAACTAATATATACATGTATAATATAAAAACTTAGTTTGTTGATTTCTACCAAAAAAAAAAACCTATTGGGGTTTCGATTGGGATTACATTTAGTCTTAATTTTGGGAGAATTGGCATTTTAACAAAATTGAGTCTTCTCACTCATGAACAAGATATATTCCTCCAGTTATATGGATCCTCTTTAATTTCTCTCGGCAGTATTTTGTGGGGTTTAGTGTACAGGTCTTTCATCTTTTGTCAGATTTATCCCTAAATCTTTGAATTTTTTAGATGTTATTGTACATGATATTGTTTTTTTATGAGTACATATTATAATTATTTACTGTTGGACATTTAGATTGTTTATAATTTTTTCACTTACAGCATTGCAATAAATAACTTTGTACATGCAGATATACTCACATGTGATTATTTCCCTTTAAAATTTTTTAAAATTATATTTTATTGAAGTATAGTTGCTGTGCAATATTATATAATGTTATGGGGGTACAATATAGTGATTCATAATTTTTAAAGGTTATACTCCATTTATAGTTATTGTAAAATGTTGGCTGTATTCCCCGTGTTGTACAGTATATCCTTGTAGCTTTATTTTTAAAAACTGATTTATTTATTTTTTAGTATTTATTTATTTATCTATTTATTTATTTTGGCTGCACCGGGTCCCAGTTGCAGCATGCGGGCTCTTAGTTGCAGCCTGTGGGCTACTTAGTTCCGGCATGCAGGCTCTTAGTTGTGGCATGTGGACTTCTCACTTACGGCTTGCATACTCCTAGTTGCAGCATGTGAACTCTTAGTTGTGGCATGCATGCGGGATCTAGTTCCCTGACCAATGATCGAACCCAGGCCCTCTGCACTTGGAGCACGGAGTCCTACCCACTGGACCACCAGGGAAGTCCCCCTTGTAGCTTATTTTATACCTAATAGTTTGTATCTCTTAATCACCTACTCCTATTGATATATTGCCCCTCCCCCCCATTGGTATCCACTAGTTTGTTCTCTGTATCTGTGAGTCTGCTTCTTTTTTGTTATACTCACTAGTTTGTTGTATTTTTAAGATTCCACGTGTAAGTGGTATCATACAGTATTTGTCTTTCTCCATCCCACTTATTTCACTGAGCATAATGCCCTCCAAGTCCATCCATATTGCTGCAAATGGCAAAATTTCATTCTTTTTATGGCCAAATAGTATTCCATTGGGTGTGTGTATGTGTGTGTACATATATATATTTATTTATTTATTTATATACTGCATCTTCTTTATCCATTCATCTGTTGATGAACATGTAGGTTGCTTCCATATCTTGACAACTGTAAATAATGCTGCTATGAGCATTGGAGTGCATGTATCTCTTTTCCATTTAGTGTTTTTGTTAACTGTGTTAAACTCATTTATGGGGTCTAGTGGATTGTTTGTGAATTCCATTGGATTTTCTACATCGAGAATCATGTCTTCTGCAAATAAGCAGTTAAGTCTTCCTTTCCAATCTGGATGCCTTTTATTTATTAATTTATTTTGGCCTGACTGTGCTGACCAGAACCTCCCATGTTGAGCGGAAGTGGTGAGAGCAGATGTTCCTATCTATCTTTCTGATCTCAGGGTGAGGCATTCAGTCTCTGACATATTTTTTATCAGGCTAAAGAAGTTTCCTTCCACTCCTTGTTTGCTGAGTTTTTGTTAGAAATAGGTGTTGAATATTGTTAAATACTTTTTCTACTGAGATGATCATATGGTTTTTCTTTTTTAGTTATTATGGTGTTATGGGTTGACTGTATCCCTCAAAAAATATGTGTTAAAATCCTAACCCCCCAGTACCTCAGAGTGGGACCTTATTTGGAAATAGGCTCATTGCATGTATATGTAATTTGTTAAGATGAAGTCATACTGGAATAGTGAGGGCTCCCTAATCCATTATGACTGCTGTCCTTATAAGAAGATGGCCATATGAAGCCAGAGACACAAGGGAGAATGCAGTGTGACGATGCAGGCAGAGATTGGAGTTCTGCTGCCACAAGCCAAGGAACGTCTGGGGCTACTGGGGGCTGGAGGAAGCAAGGAGGGATTCCCCCCTGGAGGCTTCAGAAGGGGCATGGCTCTGCCTTGATTTCAGACTTCTAGCCTCCAGAACAGTGAGAAGATAAATTTTTGTTCTTTTAACCCACCTAGTTTGTGATCCTTTATTATGATGGTAGCCCTGGGAAATTAATACATATGATTTATTACATTGACTGATTTTTGAACATTAAACAGACCTACATTCCTAGGATACACTCTGTTTAGTCAGGATGTATTGTCTTATTATTATCCTTTTAATATTTTGTTTGATAATATAATATCCTTTTAATATTTTATTGTTCCTTTATTTAATATTATTATCCTTTTAATATTATTATCCTTTGATTTGCTATAATTTTGTTTAGAATTTGTGCATCTGTGTTCATGTTTTGTAGTTTACTTTTTTATACTGTTTTTGTCTGGTTTTGGTATCAGGGTAGTGTTGGTCTCAGAAAATGAGTTGGGAAGTATTCTCTCCTCTTCGTTTTTCTTGAAGACTTTGTGCAGAGTTGCTGTTGTTTTTTTAAAAAAGATTTATCAGGGGCTTCCCTGGTGGCGCAGTGGTTGAGAGTCCGCCTGCCGATGCAGGGGACACCGGTTCGTGCCCCGGTCCGGGAGGATCCTACATGCCGCGGAGAGGCTGGGCGCGTGAGCCATGGCCGCTGAGCCTGTGCGTCCGGAGCCTGTGCTCCGCAACGGGAAAGGCCACAGCAGTGAGAGGCCCGCGTACCGCAAAAAAAAAAAAAAAAAAAAGATTTATCAGGAAGTATTTGTACCTTTAACCCCTGTAAAGTGTACAGTTCACTGCTGTTTAGTATTTTCTCAGAGTTGTGCACCATCACCATTATCTAATTCCAGAACATCTTCGTCTGAATGTTCAGAAAGGAATTTCATATTCATTAAGAGTCACTTCCCATTCTCTCCCCTCCAGACCCTTTTCAATCACTAATTTACTTTCTGATTCTATAGATTGGCCTATGCTGGATATTTCTTATATATGGAACTATATAATATGTGGCCTTTCTCTTAGCATGATGCTTTTTCCAAGGTTCATTCATGTCTGTAGCATGTATCAGTACTTCATTCTTGGTTTTGGCAGATAATATTCTATTACATAGATACACCATAGTTGCTTATCCATTTATTATGGACATTTGAGTTGTTAACACTTTTTGGCTATTTTGAATAAGGCTACTGTGAACAATTGTGTACAAGTTTTTGTGTAAATGTGCTTTCTTTCTCTTGAGTATGTATCTGAGAGTGGAATTGCTCAGTCCTGTGATCAGTCTGTTTAACCTTTTGAGGAAATAGAGTGCTTTACAAAGCTGCCATCAGCACCAGCAATGTATGAAGGTTCTAGTTTCCCCACACGCTCACCAGCACTTGTCATTGTCTGTATTCTTAATTATAGCCATCCTAGTGGGTGTGAAGTGGTATCTCCTAGTGGTTTTGATTTGCATTTCCCTGATGGCTAATGATGTTGAATATCTTTTCCTGTGGTTATTGACCATTTATATACCTTTTGGGAAGAAATGTCTATTTTCTTTGCCCTTTAAAAATTATGTTATTTGTCTTTTTATTACTGAGTTGTAAGAGTTTTTATATTGTGTGTGTATGCAAGTCCCTTATTAGGTATTAGATTTATAGCAATTTTCCCTTATTCTGTGGGTGGTCTTTTTACTTTCTTCATGGTATCATTTACAGCACAAAATGTTTTAATTTTGTTGAAGTCCAGTTTATCAAAATTTTTTTGGTTGTTGCTTGTGCTTTTGGTGTCATACCCGAGAAACCATTGCCTAACCCAAGGACACAAAGGTGTAATTACTCCTATGTGTTCTTCTAAAAGTTTTATATGTTTAGCTCTTGTATTTAGGTATTTGATCCATTTGGAGATAATTTTTGGATGTGGTGTGGTGTACAGGTCCACCTTCGTTCTTTTGCGTATGGATATCTAGTTGTCTTAGCACCATTTGTTGAAAAGACCATTTTTCTCACCACCCCCCCATTAAATTGTCTTGGCACTCTTGTTGAAAATCAGCTTACCATAAATGTAAGCGTTTAATTAGGGGCTCTAAATTCTATTCCATTGATCATTATGCATGTCCTTATTCCAGTACTACATTTACTGGATTACTGTAGCTTTGTAGCAAAATTTGAAATTGGGAAATGTGATCCCTCCAAATTTATTCTTCTTTTGTAAGTTTGTTTCGGCTATTCTTAGTCCCTTGCATTTCCATATGAATTTTAGGATCATCAATTTCTAAAAAAAAAAAAAAAAATCCAGCTGCAGCTCTGAATGCTTTTAATCTGTAGATCAGTTTGGGGCATGTTGCCAACTTAATAATGTTAACTCTTCCAATCCTTGAACATGGAATGTTTTACCGTTTATGTACCTTGTTTAATTTTTTCCAAGAATGTTTCACTTTTCAGTGTACAAGTTATGTACTTCTTTTAACATTAGTTCTAAATATTCTGTTATTTTTGATGCTATTATAAGTGAAATTGTTTTCTTAATTTAGTTTTCAGATTCTTCATTGCTAGTGTATAGAGATACAATTGCTTTTTTTTATTGGGGTGTAGTTGCTTTACAGTGTTGTGTTAGTTTCTGCTATACAGCGAAGTGAATCAACTATGTGTATACATATATCCCTCTTTTTTGGATTTCCTTCCCATTTAGGTCACCACAGAGCATTAAGTAGAGTTCTCTATGCTATACAGCAGGTTCTCATTAGTTACCTATTTTATACATATTAGTGTATGTTGATCTCTTATTCTACCACCTTTCAGAACTTGTTTATTTTTATAGTTAAAAAAAAGTGGATTCTCTAGGATTTTCTGTATGTAAGATCATGTAATCTGCAAATAGGGTTTGCCTTTCTAGATGATTTTTATTTCTTTTCCTTGCCTTATTGCCCTAGCTAGAACTTCCAATGTAGTGGTGAATAGACCTGGCAAGAATGGACGTCTATCTTGTTCATGATCTTAGAGGGAAGGAATCCACTCTGTACCCATTAAGTATGGTGTCAGCTATAGATTTTTCCCTAGATATCCTTTATCAATTTGAGAAGGTTCTCTTCTATTTATAATTTGTTGAGTTTTTTTTATCCTAAAAGAGGTTTTAATTTTGTCAAATGCTTATTCTATGACTGTTGAAAGGCTCTTATAATTTTTGTCTTTTATTCTATTAATATTGCACCTAACATTGATTTTTAGATGCTAAACTAGCCTTACATTCCTAGGATAAATCCCACTTGGCCATAGTATACAATACTTTTAATATGTTGCTGAATTTGGTTTGCTAACACATTTTTTCATCTATATTCATAAGGGCTATTGGACTGAAGTTGTCTTTTCTTGGAATGTGTTTGTCTAGTTTTGGTATCAGTACTGGCCACATAGAATGAGTTTGGAAGTTTCCATTTCCTTTAGCTTTCTGGAAGAATTTGTATAGACTTGGTAGTCACCAATAAAGCCATCTGGGCCTGTAGTTTTCTTTGTAGGAAGGTTTTTAACCGTAAATTCATTTTCTCTAATGGATAAAGTGCTATCCAGGTTACCTGTGTCTTCAGAGTGAGCTTTGGCCTGCTCTCTTCTCTCTGGTACTTTGTCCTATGAACTCTAGCTGCTTTGGTTTTCTGAGACTTTTCACTCTGTCTCCTCAACTTAAAATTTTTATCTGCTGGTTTCCACCTCAGTTGCCGTCCCTGTGCTTAGGCCTGGTGACCTCGTAAGCCTCTGACCTGGGACAAGAGTAGAGCTCACCTCAATTGTTCTCCATCCCTTGGGCATCACTGTCCTACATTACCTGATGTCTAGTGTCTTAAAAACCATTGTTTCATGTATTTTTCTGCTAGTTTGTTTTTGCAAGCACTTGGGTATAATCTTATCCTGTTAGTCCAGGGAAGATGGAAAGATTTTTATACCATCACAATCTTTTTGGTAGTGGTGGGGCAGGGCACACAAAACAAAACAAAACACAAACATTATCAAGTTTACAAGGATCCAAGAAATAAGCCGTCTTTGAAATTATTACTTATGATAAGCATCCTCCCATCATTTCAACAGTGAAGCAAAACTAACTCAGAAATGTTAAAGTAGACTGAAATAGAAGCATGAATGCCTGTTCGTATCTCACTAACTACCCAAAAGCTATGAAAATAGAGAAAGGATTAAATATCTTACAATCATGGGAGAATGGAAGGAGAAGCTGTTAGTGGAAAAGAAATTTTGTGCAGTTACTAGATGATAGAAAGCAGATGGAACTGAATCGAAATACAGTGAAGAAACCTATCACCCAGAACATACATAGGAAGAAACTAACCAGAAGGTAGGAACAGATGCAGATGATCTATAAACTCAGAGTGGAAAACTGATGGAGGCCCTAGGCACTTAACCAGGCTAATTGAAGGTGCACATTTAGAACCGGCAGGCCTGTCAGTCCCCTTCCCTTATTAATTTTGCTCTGCTTTATTGCAACATAATAGGTCAAGAACTGCACTGTAAAGAGAATGAACTATCTGATGTGATTTCTAGTTTGGGGTTATGCCCTAGAGAGAAGCATTGTGGAGCTTGAGGAAATCATAGAACACAGGCAGAGGAGGCAACTTGAAGAATCAGACATATACAAATGGAAAGGAAATGGAAGCCAGCTGCCTATAATAATCTGACCAATCTTTCATTCATAGAATAGAAAGCCAAGGACCACCAGACATTTGGGGAAGCATAACAGCCAGAAGGAGAGAAACCAACGTGAATAAACAACTGAGCACAAAAGAAAGTTGATAGGAAGTGTAATGGGTTGAATTGTGTCCGCCACAAAAATGATATGTTGAAGTCCTAACTCCCAGCACTTCAGAATATTAAACCTCATTTGAAAATACTGATGGTCTAGATGTAGTTAATTAAGATGAGGTCATACTCAAGTAGGGGGGGGCCCTAATCCAATATGACTGGTGTCTTTGTAAGAAGACAACCGTGTAAATTCAGACACACACAGGGAGGAAGCCATGTGATGGCGGAGGCAGAGATGGGAATTATGCAGCCACAAACTAAGAAATGCCAGAGGTTTCCAGCAAGTCATAAGAAGCAAGCGAAGATTCATACTATGAGTTTCAGAGGTAGCAGGGTCCTGCTGTTTGATTTTGAACTTCTAGCTTCCAGAACCGCGAGGTAATACATTTCTGTTGTTTATGTCACCCAGTTTGTGGTACTTTGTTATGGCAACCCTAAGAAAATAATATTGGGAATAAAAGAGAATTTAATAATACTTAATGAAAACATAAAACAAATGTTCAAGTAACCCACAGGAAGGTTAAAAAAAGAGAGAGGGAATCAGAAAAATAAGAAACAGGGGAAATAAATAGAAGACAATAAAATTGCATGTTGGACTTAAACCCTAGCATCTTAATATTTATCATAAAAATGTAAATGGTCTAAATGCACCAATTAAAAGACAGAGATGACTAGAATGGATAAGAAAACATGGTCCAACAGTATGTTGTCTACAAAAATCTCACTTCAAATATGATATAGGCAGGTTGAAAGTAAAAGCTTGAAAAGTATATACCATGCAAATATTAATTTTTAAAAAGCAGGAGTGGCTGCCCTAATATACATGTTAATTTCCTGATTGTGATCTTGTACTATAGTTATGCAAGATGTTTCCATTGGGGAAGTTGGGTGAAGTATGTGTGGTATCTATTTGTATTGTTTCTTACAGTGGTATATGAACCTGCAAATATCTCAAAATAAGATTTACTCACCTGCAAAAGAATGAAGGTGGTCGCCTACTCATACCGTATACAAAAATTAATTCAAAATGGATCAAGACCTAAATGTAAAAGCTGAAACTATAAAGTTCTTAAAAATAAATGTAAGAGCTAAAACTATAAAAATTCTCAGAAGAAGCTTAAATCTCAGGACCTTGAAATAGGCAATGGTTTCTTAGGTTTGACACCAAAATCACAAGGAATAAAAGGAACAGATAGGGACTTCCCTGGTGGTCCAGTGGTTAAGACTTTGCCTTCCCATGCAGGGAGTGTGGGTTCAATCCCTGGTCAGGGAGCTAAGATCCCCCATGCCTTATGGCCAAAAACTCAAAAAAACATAAAATAGAAGCAATATTGTAACAAATTCAATCACGACTTTAAAAATGGTCCACATCAAAAAAATCTTTTAAAAAATGGATAAATTTGACTTCATCAAAATAAAAAAATATTTTGTGCCTCAAAGGACACTATCAAGGGACTTCCCTGGTGGTCCAGTGGCTGAGACTCAGTGCCCCCAATGCAGGGGGCCCAGGTTCGATTCCTGGTCAGGGAACTAGATCCCACATGCTGCAACTAGACCTGGCACAGCCAAATAAATAAATAAATATTTTTTTAAAAAAAGGACACTATCAAGAAAGTGAAAAGGCAACCCACAGAATGGGAAAACATTTTTGAAAATCATATGTCTGCTAAGGGATTTGTATTTAAAATATATAAAGAACACTTAGACTCAATTCTAAAAAGACATATGACCTATCTTAAAAAGTGGACAAAGTATCTGAATAGACATTTCTCCAAAGATGATATGCAAATGGACAATAAGCACATGAAAAGATTTTCAACATCATTAGCCATCAGGGAAGTACAAATGAAAGGCCACCACGAGTTACCACTCCACATGCACTAGGATAACTGTAATTAAAAATATAGGTAATAACAAGTGTTGGTGAGGATGTGGGAAAACTGGAAACCTCATGCATTGCTGGTGCTAATGGCAGCTTTAGAAAACAGTCTGGCGGCTCCTCAGAAAGTTACACATAGGCTTCCCTGGTGGCGCAGTGGTTGAGAGTCCGCCTGCTGATGCAGGGAACACGGGTTCGTGCCCCAGTCTGGGAAGATCCCACATGCCATGGAGCGGCTGGGCCCGTGAGCCATGGCGGCTGAGCCTGTGCGTCCGTAGCCTGTGCTCCGCAACGGGAGAGGCCACAGCAGTGAGAGGCCCGCGTACTGCAAAAAAAAAGAAAAAAAAAAAGTTACACATAGTGTTATCACATGACTCAGCACCTCCACTTCTAAGTATATACCCAAGAGAAACAAATGCTTGTCTGCACAAAAACGTTTGCACACATGTTCACAGCAGTGTTATTCATACTAGTCAAAAGGTGAAAACAACTCAGATGTCCATCAACTGATGAATGGATAAACAAAATGTGGTATATCCATACAGTGGAATATTACTACGTAATAAAAAGAAATGAAATACTAATACATGCTACAGCGTGGATGACTCTTGAGAACATGCTAAGCGAAAGAAGCCAGTCAGATAGGGTCATATTTTGTATGATTTCAAGTATCTGAAATGTCCAGAATAGGCAAAGCCAGAGAGACAGAAAGCACGTTAGCACTGGGCAGGGACTGGGGGTAGAGAGGAAGAGATGACGTGAAGGTAGCGGTTACAAGGTACAGGGTTTCTTTTTCAGGTAATGAAAAAATTCTAAAATTGGTTCTGTTGGTGGTTGCACCACTCTGAAAAATACTAAAAACCATTGAATGGCAGATATATGTTAACTGACTGAATTGTATGTCACAGGAATTATAGCTCAACAAAGCTATTAGAAATAAAATAAAACATTAAAAGGTTAAAATGCTTATGGTATGATTATTATTTCATAATATACCTTTTAATACAGAAACAATGCTTTCTCTCTGCCTGTTTAGTCAATAATGATTTGGAAACAGACAAGTTCAACCTTGTCTGTTTCTTAATATCTTCTAGAAAGTGGATTTTCCTAAACAAGTAAACAAGAATGTAAGTATTGTGCCTCGGAAAAATCAAAGTGTTTTCACACCTATAGATGCACATACACCTGTATGAATATATGCATATATACATATGCATATAAAATATATGTTGGTCCTTTGCTTGTCACAGGTCATTCATCACTATGGATTAAAGAAAGGACTGCAGGATTTCCTTCTGATTTTGTGCTGTTAGCCTTGTTTGAGTTACTGTATGCATTTTGAAAAAGATCCATTCAAAAAAATACTCCTTTAATTAAACTTTGTACTCAGACTGACATTTTATCCGTTACGCCAAATTTTACTGTGGTTCTTGAGGAATACCAACACCATCTTCAGTTAAGCTTAAGTCATCCAATTTATTAATTTTCAGCTTCCTAACGAGGATCCTGAAATTTTTGAAGTTTCATCCAAGTGTCTGTCTATACTGGTTCAGTTGTATGGAGGAGAAAACCCAGACAGCCTGTCTCCCGAAAATGCAGAGAATTTTGCTGATTTACTGATGTCCAAAGAGGACCCGAAGGAGCAGAAGCTTCTGTTGAGGATTCTCAGAAGAATGGTGAGTCCACACAGAAACTGGGGCTTGGGTGGGTGGCCTCAGTGGCAGCCAGTAGATGGGGAGTTGTCATTTTTTTCGACCTAGTTTCATTAAAGAACTCCCAGTTACCTTTTCCCGTAGTCACCTACTGTTAACATTTATCATATTCTGCATATCTATCTGCATATACAAGTATTTTTCTTGAACTGTGAGAGAGTAAGTTAGACACATTGTTCTTGCTTACTCCTTAGTATGTGAGTGTGTATTTCCTAATGAAATGGATGTTCTGTTACTTAACTACAGTTATCAAAACCAGGAAATTTAACATTGATACAAATCTTTTACTAATCAGCCATCTGTATTCCAGTTTTGTCAGCTGTCCCCATAATGTGCTTTATAGCTTGTTTTCTGGTGTAGAAACCAGTCCAGGATCATGTATTTTAGTAGATGTGTGTCCTTAATGTGGAATAGTTCTGCAGCCTTTCTTCGTCTTTCATGACATTTCTGAACAACGGGCCAGATGTTTTGTAGACTCTCCCTCAATGTAGGTCTCTCTGATGTTTTCTGGACAATTGGATTCAGGTAAGCCCCAGAAGAAATACTGTGTCCTTGTCAATCCATCAGATCCAGAGGCTTATGATGTCTGTTTGCCCTTTACTGGTGATGTTAATTTTGATCACGTCATTAAGTCAATGTGTTGTTGTTATTTTTAAATTTTTTAATGGTTGCAAAAGGGAGATTTTCAAACTCGCAACGTTTCTAATCCCCAGTATGGTACTGTAGGAAAAATTTTCCCTTTCGCCCATTTATTTTTTATTTATTTTATTTTAGTTTAGTTTTTGGCGGCGTTGGGTCTTCGTTGCTGCACCAGGGCTTTCTCTAGTTGAGGCGAGCGGGGGCTACCCTTCATTGCGGTGCACGGGCTTCTCATTGTGGTGGCTTTTTTTGTTGCAGAGCACAGGGCTCTAGGTGCACGGGCTTCAGTAGCTGTGGCTCACGGGCTCTAGAGCGCAGGCTCAGTAGTTGTGGCTCACGGGCTCTAGGGCACAGGCTCAGTAGTTGTGGCGCTCGGCTTTAGCTGCTCCGCGGCATGTGGGATCTTCCCGGACCAGGGCTCGAACCTGTGTCCCCTGCATTGGCAGGCGGATTCTTAACCACTGCGCCACCAGGGAAGTCCGTCGCCCCATTTATTTTATTTTTAAAAATACAAATAGCTGATGTTTACTTGAAAGTACTTTTGAAGACTGACTTATTTTCTTTTTCCAGTAGATCTTGTTCTGCTGCTTTTGAAGGCCGTTATTTACAGCAGCTGTTGTGGAAGTTAGTCAAGGAGTGGAGGTCCCGTTAGTCTGTGTCGTGTTCTGGATTGTCAGTCTGTGTTCACTTCTAGATCCAATTATCTTGAGGGGTCCTTTGGCAGTGGAGGCCATGGATGCTCCAGAGAGTTGCCTTCAAGACAGTTTTTATGCTAGTTTGATAGACAGCTGCAGTACGTGACCCAGCTAGATCTACACAGCAGGTTATGGGTGACAGAACTAGAACAGAGATAGAGAGTTACCCTCCTCGCTGCTACATTATGCTTCTGTACGGCCAGACCTCCCGACCGCAGCAATGCTTCCCGTCTAGTGGAGTCATTCCCTGAGTAACCGGATGATGACACAATCTAAGCAAGCATCCCAAAGTGTAGGATAAATACTTCTGGGGAAAGTAGATCTTGAGCATGGTACCCCAACCTAGCACTAGATGACATTGAATCACATAGTAAGGCAAATATTGCCTCTTCCATTTTATTTTGATCTTTCTGATGATTTCAGGGGAAAGTCTCAATTTGGTACTACTGTGTCTTTAACACCTCTCGAATCCTTCAGAATGTCCCTTTTTAACAGAGAGGAAGCCTCTCAGATGACTAGCTTTTTCAGTAGAGATAAGATATTTCTTTCAAAAAATAATTTTATTCATTTAAAAATGGTGAGTCAATGTGAGGTCAAGTACTAGAAAATATGGTAATATGAGTGATACGTACATGTGGCAGAATCGTGTGTTTGGTACAGAATGACGAAAGCTTGGGGATATTGACCTCACATCTGATACAATTAATTTTATAGAGATTCACCATCTCGTATTTGAAAATGTGAGGGCCAGATTTAGTTTGGAATTTATAATTTCCAGATCTTTTGGGCATGGTGCTTATACTATATATGATATGACTCCACAGCAGTCACCTGGCATGGTACCGTCGTCAAGCATGGTAATATTTCTGCTACAAAGTGTATGAACATTCACACCAAGTGGGTAAATAAAAACTGTATGTGACCCCACGTGGGTTAGGTCAGGTTTTGCCACCAAATATGGTTTTGAACCAAACTTAAGAAAAAAAGTTTTGATTTTCAGAGCTTTCTAGATTTTAGAATTGCAGAGAGATTATGGACCTATCTTTGGAATAAATTACATCATTTTTAAAAACCAGGTTAATTTAATCATGCAGGAAACAGTTAGACCCCAACTTGGTCAAAGTAACCAGATTACACCATCTTTTAGTTTATTTTACTGTCTGAAATGATTTCCTTATAGTTTCTGACCTGCCACATATAGGGCCAGGTAGGTTTTGTTGGTGGAAGAAAAGTTGAATCCAAGTGACTTTATCTGTGTATGTGAAAATAGAAGTAGTTTCTGGTTCTGCTCATCTGCTTGTTTTTTTTTTTAATTGTAGTAAAGTAAACATAATATAAAGTTTACCAGCCATCTGTGATAAGTGCTTTATATAATCTTCTGAAAACTTTCTAAATTAGCCATGGATGGGTCAATGTTGGGTTCAAGTGGTACAAAACGCACAATCAGGGATTCTGGGCCTTGAACTTGCCTATCCTCGGTTCTGCTTAAACTTAGTACTGAGTTCAGTACGTTTGGAGAGAAACAGCAGCAGATGACCCAGAGTTGTATGATGCCAGCGCGCACTCCCGACTGATGTGGTCCTTCCCCTCTCTCTCGCCGCTTCCTGTCCTCACCTCCGTGATTGCCATTGTTTTGTAACTGTCAGCTTACCGTCTGTTCTCACCTTCACATTACCCTTGTTCAGGGTAGTGATGTGGTCTTTTTCAGCGTGTTATAGTGTCTAGCCCATGAAAGGTTGTCAGCAGATGATGCTTCTAACTGTGTTAAGGACTTCTGGTGAATTATCTCATTTAATCTTCACAGCTACCTTAGCCGTCAGCTCCAGTGACTGCTTCCATTTATAGGTTACAAGCTAAGGCTCAAAGAGCTTACGTAACACTCCCAAGGCCACCAGCTAGGACTCGGCAGAGCTGGGACCAGCCAAGCTGACCTGACCCTAGCTTGTGCTCTTGCCAAGTAGCTAGCCACCTTGCTGCCGCTCTGTCCAGGACTGATCTGGACTCTGAGGGCATTTGTTAAGCTGAACCTGACTGAATTTCGATCTAGAAGGCACCGAAGAGATTCATTCTTTCATTCATGGGAAAATAATAGTTATTACTATGTGCATCCTCTACGCTGGGGGAACTAAGACAGTAGGATATGCTCTTCCTGCTGCCTGTTCTCAGGGATCCCTAACTGGAGCGAGAGAGAAACGCCAGCTTCATTATAAAGCAGAATGCAATCAGTGCCACGCTAGAGGAGCCAGCAAAGTTCCACAGAAACATTCCCTTCGGGGAGGAGATTGGCCAGGACATGGTGTTTGAGCAGTGTGTAGAAGGATGTGTCGGTCATCCACGCATGGACCGGGAAGAAGCACATCCTGAATCATGGCCCCAAAATCCACAGGGCTAGACTGACAGACATAAAAAATGGACCAGGAGAGGCCAGAGGGTACCAAACATTTGGAGTTCGGACACCGTTGTTAGAATTAGGAAGTTCTGGTCTCTGAAACCAAAGGACAGTGGTAGCATCTCAACTGAATTCAAATTATGTTTACGGTGAAATAAAGCTTTCTCACAGTGCCTGGCATGTAATTGGTATTTAATAAGTATCCACTGAGCTGAGTAAGAAATGTCTATAAAATCTCTACTTTTGTTATTGGCAGTTGTTCATTTTTGCTCTTCAGTGTATATTGTGAGCTCATTTGAGTGCTTTGTAGATGCACAGGCCAGAATGAGAGGGACCTTAAAAGGCATTTAGTTGTTCCCCAGTCTGATGCTTTGGTCCCCTCCACACTGTCCCTGCCAAGTTTCTTAGAAGGGGGTGAGATTGGATAGGTAGATGCATAGAGGATGGGAACCTGGGAGATAGAAAGAATGTGAGCAAAGATTTCCTGTGATTTTAAGGAGGCTGGTGTCTCAGGCTCTCCTCGGTGGCCTGGGGGAGCCAGACTTGATAGAGAGGCAGGGAGCAATTTGGATTTGTTACCTGAATCAGTAATTGGATTAAGGAGGCTTGTTAAGTGCAGCCTTCTGATTGTAAGAAGTTAAGGAGGTAAAGACAAGCTCTTTAAGGACCTACCTCAAAGGGCATTTATTAATTGCATACTCCTTCTGGGAGCAATTCTTTTTTTCTTAATTGAGGCAAAACCGGCATATAGCATTATATTAGTTTTAGGTGTACAAGATATTTGTATATATTGCAAAATGATCACCACAGTAAGTCTGGCTAACATCCATTGCCATAAATAGTTACACATTTTTTTCTAAGATTTACTTTCTTAGGAACTTTCAATTATACGATACAGTATTATTAACTATAGTCACCATGCTGTACGTCACATCCCAATGACTTATGTATTTTATAACTGGAAATTTGTACCTTTTAATCCCTTCACCCATTGTACCCACTCCCAACCCCTCACCACCAATCTACTGTCTGTATCTATGAGCTTGGCTTTTACTTTCCATTTTTTTCTTTTAAGATTCCACACAAAATTGAGATTATGTGGAATTTATCTTTCTCTGTCT
This sequence comes from Pseudorca crassidens, assembly GCF_039906515.1. Classification (NCBI taxonomy): domain Eukaryota; kingdom Metazoa; phylum Chordata; class Mammalia; order Artiodactyla; family Delphinidae; genus Pseudorca; species Pseudorca crassidens. The sequence continues at coordinate 61,925,057 of NC_090305.1, forward strand.
GACTTATGTCACTTAGCATAATTCCCTCAAGGTCCATCCATGTTGTCACAAATGGCAAGATTTCTTTTTTTTTTTTGCTTGCACCAGGACTTAGTTGCAGCAGGTGGGCTCCTTAGTTGCAGCTCATGGGTTCCTTAGTTGTGGCATGCAAACTATTAGTTGTGGCATGCATGTGGGATCTAGTTCCCTGACCAGGGATCAAACCCAAGCCTCCTGTATTGGGAGCATGGAGTCTTATCCACTGCACCACCAGGGAAGTCCCAAGATTTCATTCTTTTTTATGGCCAAATAATATTCCATTGTGTGTGTGTTTGTGTTTGTGTATCAAATTTTCTTTATACATTCTTCTATCATTGGACGTTTAGATTGTTTCCGTATCTTGGCTATTGTAAATAATGCTGCAGTGAACATTGGTGTATATTTCTTTTTGAATTAGTGTTTTTGTTTTCTCTGCATATATACCCAGAAGTGGAATTGCTGGGCCTTATGGTAGTTCTAATGTTAATTTTTTGAGGAACTTCTGCACTGTATTCCATGGTGTTTGCACCAGTTTACATTCCTACTGACAGTACACAAGAATTCCCTTTTCTCCACATCCTTGCCAACATTTGTTATTGGTTGTCTTTTTGATAATAACCATTCTGACTGGCATGAGGTGACATCTCCTTGTGGTTTTGATTTGCATTTCCCTGGTGTTTAGTGATGTTGAGCATTTTTTCATATACCTGCTAGCTATCTATATATCTTCTTTGGAAAAATGTCTGTTCAGGTCTTCTGCCCATTTTTTATTCAGATTGCCTTTTTACTATTAAGTTGTATGAGCTCTTTCTATTAATATATTTTGGATATTATTCCCTTATAAGATATATGATTTGCAGATATTTTCTCTCATTAGGTAGGTTGCCTTTCATTTTGTTGACGGTTTCCTTCACTGTGAAGAAGCTTTTTAGTTTGCTGTAGTCCCACTTGTTTATTGCTTTTGTTGCCTTTGCTTTTGGTGTCAGATCCAAAAAAATCATCTCTAAGACCAGAGTCAAGGAGCTTACTGCTTATGTTTTCTCCTAGGAGTTGTATGGTTTTAGGTCTTATGTGCAAGTCTTTAATCCATTTGGAGTTAATTTTTGTGTGTGTTGTAAGATAATGGTTCAGTTTCATTCTTTTGCATGTGTTCAGTTTTCCCAACACCATTTATTGAACAGACTGACCTTTCTCTATTGAATATTCTTGGCTTTTATGTCAAAAATTAATTGAACATACATGCATGGGTTTATTTCTGGGCTCTCTATCCTGTTCCATTGATATATTTGTGTGTTTTCAATGCCAGTACCATACTGTTTTGATTACTATATCTTTGTAATATAGTTTGAAACCAGGGAGTGTGATGCCTCCAGCTTTGTTCTTCTTTTTCAAGATTGCTTTGGCTACTTGGGGTCTTTTGTGGTTTCATACGAATTTTAGGATTGTTTGTTCTATTTCTTTGAAAAATGCCATTGGAATTTTGATAGAGATTGCACTGAATCTGTAAATTGCTTTTGGAGCATTTCTAAAAACAAGAGGGCTCTACTCTGTGAAACTGTTTCTTTTTAAGCCCTGATTGAGGAGTGCCTCTTTCCCCAAAGCTGAGCAAGCCGGGATGATTTCAGAGAGGGCAACCCCAAAATACCCTTGGTCCTACAGTTTCTATGGCCACGTAATGAGCGTGTCCATGACCGGTAAACTGTGGTTATTAGAGAGCCATCTTAGGAATAATGTGGCAGATTCCTCCCTGTGAGTTACACAAAAGGCCCTTTCTTGAAATATCTGTTTCAGCTCCCAATCTTGTGACTGTAACTTTCTAAAAGCAGAATTTTCACTAACAGATGAAAGAAATAAGATGTTTAATTTGTGCTGATGGGGTTGGGATATGTTTTGCCCCTAGGGTGCTCTTTCTTATTTAGTCTGCATTTAGAACACTGAGAAAATGTTGGGGAAACTTGAGAATTTAATTATGTGCTGTAATTTACCAGGATGTTTGGTGGTTTTATAATTATACTTTGTACTCTGGCTTTAAAAATGTGATGGAGATCCTTCCGGTTGCTGCCAGGTTTACCTGTCCCTTAAACTTGATATCAGTGGGAGTTTTCTCAGGGTAATGATCGTGGATCAGCTGCTTGTCACTTAATTAAAGCTAGCTTTACTCCAACACTCAAAATATTGACTACACACAAGCCACCACAAACTTGTTCTGTAAAACTGACTGCTCTCTGAAAGCAGAGGGTGGTCGTAACACGCTGAGGTTGCTAACTCCTTTCACCTGCCCGCTCACCCATCTACCTGGTACAGCAGAGGTGGCAGCAGTGGGACTTGGGCTCGCTTTCTGAGGGTGATTAGTATTAAAGATTATTACAAATATCCATCCCTTGGGGACCCTTTACCCTGCCGCCTTCAGAAAATCTTGCTATGCTCGCCACCATTTTTCTTCCAAATTTTCATGTAGGTCCCCTGGTCCTTTCCATTTTCACCATGAGAGCAGAGATGTTGTGTTGCTGAAAATCAGTGTAATAGCATTTCTTCACATACAGAGTTTTTAAAGCTCTGAAGAGACCAAATGAGGAAACTAGGAAATCTGCAGCCATTCTTTTTCTGTTTTAGGAGCAGGATGAGTTGTAGATGTAGAATCAGAAGGGACCTAATTTCTATTAGAAAAGTAAAGAACTGTTCCTTGAGGTGTAACAAGAAGGCAAAATGATACCTCTCCCTCCTAGCTTATTTTTCTCATGGTAAGGCCTTCTTTTCTTGACTTATTTTCCTAAAGGGAAAGAAGTGGGGAGATTGTTGTGAAGCCAGTGAAAATTTTTAGAGAAACACTATGTACCCAAAGGAGTAAAAAGCAAATGTAATCAATTTTTATGAAATCTCGCCCCTTAGAACGTTTTCCTGACACTCTGAGAGGATGCTCTTAGGAGTTTCCAAGAGGGATCTTTCCCTGAATCCACACACACCGTTTATTGGTACACTGGATGAGCGTCTATGCCCGCGATTGCCATAGGACTCACAAGTTAATTGGGAACTCTTTGATTAATTTGGTTGTATCTTTCCAACAAAGAAAAGAAACATCTTGCTGAAAAATTTTTCCTTAGTTCCCTGAGGGAACATTCCTGAGATTCTGAGCAAGACAAAATCAGGAAGCTTATGGCCAGTGGAATAGGGTCATTTACAGCCAGTCGCTGTCAAGACCGAACCTTCTGTGTTTCTGTGAGTGAAGCCACATCCACCTCAGAGAGGAAGTATGTGGATCTTTGCCGTGGGTTTCCTGAGGATGTGCAACATGTCTCATCCCTCTGAACATGTCTCATTCTCGCGCACATTTCCCGTGTGCATCTGCCCTCTCCCTTGCCCCTTCCCACATGGAGGTTCCTCAAGGTCAGGCTGGGCACCTTCCTGTCCTCCTTCTCAGTCTGATGTTTGCGGGCCCTGGGCAGCATAATTTCCCTTCTGTTTTGACTTCTTATTTCAAGAGATTCAGCTCCCTACCTGCCTCCTGAAATTCTTTTGTCAGATAAAATTCGTTCTCTAATGAGTCTTTTCCTCTTTCCGTTCCCATTGCCATGGATGGTATCTTTATCCACCTTTCTATTATGAAAGGTTTCAAAACCACTCGAAAGTTGAAAGAGTAATATGATTGAGAACCTGTGTAATCAAGAATTATTTTCAGAATTGTTATCATTTCACCATATTTTTCAAGTCTCCGTATGTACTTTATTCACACAAAATGTTGTCACCCTGATATTTTTTATTTCTACGTGTGTGTTTTAAATCATGTGAAAGCAAAGGAATCATGACACTTGGCCCAATAACATTTTCACACCCAAGAAAATTAATAACGATTCGTAATATCATTAATACCCAATTCATATTTAATTTTCCTAGTTAAAAAACGACTTAATAGCTTTTTTTAAAAAAGCCATGTTCCAGTCAAGGCTCACATACTGAATTTGTTGTTTTCTTAGCCTCCTTTAATCTAGAAGAGTCTTCCTGCCTTTTTTTTCCCCTATGAAATTGACTTTTTGGAGAGTCTGAGTCAGTTGTCTGGTAGAATGCCCAACAGTCTGAAATAGTATGAATATTTCCTCACGGCATTTTTGGTCACAGTATCTCATTGGTAACGGCCCCTAATCTTGTATCCCATCAGGAAGCATATGATGCTAGGCTGCCCACTTTCAGTGATGCTAAGTTTGATTGCTTGGCTAAGGGGTTATCTTCTGCTTCTCCATCAGGTAGATACATGTTTCCCTTCGCGATCACTAAGTAATCCTCACAGAGATGCTTTGGCACTGTGTGAATATCTGTACTCCCCACAACTTCTTGAAGAAAAGACTATAAAAAGACTATAAAAACTGGGCTAATGGTGATGGAGCAAAAGAAATAGTTAATTTTTAAGCATTCATTTTTAAACTGTGGAAAGGACCAATCTGCTATCCTTGAGAACAGGTATCCCTCAAAAAGAGAGAAGACTTACTGCTTTCTTGCATAGTATTAGTTTGTTGAGAATCTACCCATTGTAAATTATAAGTAAACAGCTAAGGGTCCTTGGAATTTGTTTTATGTTTTGTATCCTCCTCGTGACCAAGGAGGGGAAGAAGCTGTGAGGGATCATTTATTTATTCAAACTTTGAATATTCTCATTTATAGGTACTTATTATCTGGTTCAAGTGATAGTGATTACAAGTAACTGTGGACTTTTCCTGATTCTTCGTGATCATTCTGACCATCATCAAGCCCACTGTGCAGCTGTTGCTGTGCAGAATGCTCTAGACTCTCTTGGTAATGTGGGATTTTTTTAATGACATGCTTTTTTTTTTTTTTTTGGCGTTACGCGGGCCTCTCACTGTTGTGGCCTCTCCCGTTGCGGAGCACAGGCTCCGGATGCGCAGGCTCTGCGGCCATGGCTCACGGGCCTAGCCGCTCCGCGGCATGTGGGATCTTCCCGGACCGGGGCACGAACCAGTGTCCCCTGCATCGGCAGGCGGTCTCTCAACCACTGCGCCACCAGGGAAGCCCATGACATGCTTTTAACAAAACCATTCTTAAAATAGTGAACATTCAAAGCATGTTAAAAATTAGGATGAACACGTTTACTTCCTTGTGGATACAGAGAGCAACGAAAATTGCTCTGGAGGACCTTTCCTTAGGAAGACCTGTACTAAATGTTTCTAATTTTTGTATTTAAAAGAATATTTTAAATGCAATTTTCCTTTGTATAATCTATAACAATTTTAATAAATGAATTCTGTCCGCTAAAAGAATAGTTAATGTCTACATTATATTCATAGGAATATCTTCCTTTCCTCAAAAGGGTTGTTTTCAAGTTGTTATACTGTATATGACAAAGAACCAGAGTTGGGTTTTGGGTTTTCAGTTTTTAAATAATCATGGGAAAAGCTAAAGATAAAAAATCTTTCAGTTGATATTTTACATATTTATCTGAGAGAGTATTTTAAATTCAAGCCGTTAGAAAAGTTTAATTTAAAGGTGAATTATGACCTCTTATTGTTGTTTTGTATAAGCAAGTGTTTTGAAATTGATCAACAGAAATACTTGACCAAGTTTAGGTATATGATTTTGCAACACAGGGGTTCCTTTTTGTTATGGAATAAGTAATACTGGAAAACTAACCACCACTTCATGTAAATTCACTTAAACTGGCCGCCTAACAACTGTGGTAAATAATGAAAAAATGTGTGGCTGGGGCTTGATCTCAAGAAATAAAACTGACATTTATTTAAATGCATTGATTTTGTCTTTTAACAACATTATGAAGACATTCTTGTAATGGGTCACTTCGCATTTTGTAAGCCTGTGCAGAAGAAGTCTTCGCTAAGGGTGACCACTCGCTCAGCAAGTAGTTATGCAGTGCCTGTTCAGTGCTGGGGATAGAGCTGCGAACAACACAGACTAAGATCCCTGCTCTACTGGAGCTTACCAGGGAGAGTGAGATGACAACTGCATTTATTAAATAAACTATTGATATTTTAGATAGTAAAAGCACTAAGAAGAAACATATAGAAGGAAAGAAAGATAGGACGTACAGTGGGACATCTGCAGCCCTGGATGATGTGACCAGGGAAGGTCTCACCGAGATGACATCTGAGTAAAGACCTGAAGGAAGCCAGGGGGAGATTTGGAGCAAGACACACTAGACAGGGGACAGCATTTGCTAAGTCTGCAAGGCAGGTACCTACCCAGGAACCCCAAGGAAGCCGGTGTGTCCAAAGCAAAATGAGCAAGAAATAGATATGTAAGATGTGAGGGAGATGACAGAGAAGGGTTTGGTGGAGGGAGGAAGTTATCCTTGCAAGACTGGCCTTCATCCTGAGTGAGACGAGAGGCTGTGGAGGGTTTTGAGCAGAAGGGTGAAGCGATCTGGTTGCCACGCTGAGAGCGGTCATTGAAGCGGGCGAGGGGTGAGAGATGCCAACAGGTTATTGCAGTCCTGGGGAGTCCTGGTCATGGCTTGGAGCGGTTATATTTTGGATAAATCTTGACAGTACAACCAGTAGAATTTGCCAGCAGATTGGATATGGGCTGTGAGGCAAACAGTCGTCAAAGATGATTCCAGTTTAGGCCCAGCCCAAAACCTAGATGGCCAAAACTCAGGAGGAGCTGGTCTGGGGGAAGAGGGGAAATCGGGAGCAGTGTTTGGGACACGTTATGGGTAGATGCCTGTCAGCCATCCAAGTGGGAATGTCTAGTTGGCTGTTGGATCTACAGGTCTGGAATTCCAAGTAAGAGAAGTCTGGACTGGAGGGAGAAGCGGTGAGAGGTGGTGATCAGAACATGGGCTGTTCGAATGTGGATTCTGGAAGGCTGCCAGTTAATGGCAAAAACCAGGTCTAGAGTAAAGCCACAGGAGTGAGTGTCTGAAGTGTGGAGGAAGACAGGGTCATGGGAAGGAAAGCCAGAGACCTGAGTGGTACTAGAAGGACCCTCTCTATGGACAGCCATATTACCAGGCACTGTGACAAGAGTGGCACTGGGGACAAGGACAGTGAGCTGGGAACCCAGTGATCCACAGCTGCAGTAGGGAAGAGTAGCAGGCGGTATTCTCTGGCGACATTAGGTTTAAAGCTGGGGGGGGGGGGGCGCTTCCCTGGTGGCGCAGTGGTTGAGAGTCCGCCTGCCGATGCAGGGGACGCAGGTTCGTGCCCCAGTCTGGGAAGATCCCACATGCCGCGGAGCGGCTGGGCCCGTGAGCCGTGGCCACTGAGCCTGCGCGTCCGGAGCCTGTGCTCCGCAACGGGAGAGGCCACAATAGTGAGAGGCCTGTGTACCGCAAAAAAAAAAAAAAAAAAAAAAACCCTGGTGGGTAATGGAGGAGAGGTGGGGAATGGTCAGGAAGCAGCAGGGAGGACCACGGAGCCATCTCCGTGAATAAGGAACCCGAGAAAGGGCTGTACAGAGCACTGTGGGTATGAGCCCAGGGGAAGAGGGGTGACCTGGGAGACCTGGGCTCTGCATTGTGATCAGTGTAAACTAGGATGAAGTGTGGGTGCTGGAGACTGGTCCCGACTGAGATTGCGCCGACAGGATGCATGAGGCTGTGAGCAGGAGGCAGGGACCTTGCCGGTGCCTGCAGAGTTCTGGGCCTTCTCCTGACTCTAGCCAGGACAGAGGTGACCCCACGTCTCTCTGCCCACGAGAATCAACAGAGGGCTTGTCTTGCTCTGAGTGGGCAGAACCCACCCGAACCCTGCCAGGGCGGCCTGTAGCTGGGCCCTTTTCCTCCGTCACATTGGGCTGTACCAGCAATTCTAGACATTTTTGCGTGTCATCTTTCACATTCTCAAAAGTGCATGATAGCACATTATAACCGCCTTCATATCTAACCTTCTCAGCATCATCATAAAATGCGGTCTTTTTTGCAAAACTGTTTAAGGTCTTAATTAATTTTCCATTGCTATTCAAATTAGTATTCCCCTTTGAAGTTCCTGCCCTTTCTTCACACTTGAAGAGATTTTTCTCTTCTTTAGCTGGTGACCATCCGGTGTTGTCTATCTGTCAGACCTTCCCTCTTCAAAGACTTTGTATGTCTGTGTCTTTATTTCTGTCCTGCCCCTAGGTTCATCAGAATCATTTATTTTATTTTATTTTATTTAGATTCCATATATATGTGTTAGCATATGGTATTTGTTTTTCTCTTTCCGACTTACATAGAGAATGGACTTGAGGACACAGGGAGGGGGAATGGTAAGCTGGGATGAAGTGAGAGAGTGGCATGGACATATATACACTACCGAATGTAAAATAGGTAGCTAGTGGGAAGCAGCCGCATAGCACAGGGAGATCAGCTCGGTGCTTTGTGACCACCTAGTGGGGTGGGATAGGAAGGGTGGGAGGGAGATGCAAGAGGGAGGGGATATGGGGATATATGTATATGTATAGCTGATTCACTTTGTTATAAAGCAGAAACTAACACAACATTGTAAAGCAATTATACTCCAGTAAAGGTGTTAAAAAAAGAGACTTTATGTAATTCTTCCACTATTACTGGCAATGATTTAATGAAATCCCATATCTTTTGTAAGATTTGAATTTTCCCTTTGCAGTTGATTTCTATATCACAGATATGCTAATTAAAAAAAACAAGAAACATTGTGCCTAGGCCTGGCTGAACACGTGTGTGTGTGTTTGTGTGTATGTGTGTACATGAGAGAGAATCACCCATCAGTTTATCAGTAAACATATTCATGCCCCAAGCTCCTGGAGGCTGGGTTTTTGAAAATAAAAATTTGGGTAATAAGAACCCTTTGCCACTCTGTAATCACCCTTTCAGCTTAGCAAATCTGATGATCCCACATTCAGGCATAGTTTCTGCTTAAGAATTTGCCTTTAAAATTAACCATCACAATAAATGACCCTTCTGATCTATGTCAGTAGACGTTTACTTTGATCTTTCAGTGTTTTGATTTGTGGGGTGGATGAGTAAGCCTGAGCAAACCCACACGATCTCTTTCTAGTATTTCTCCTTAGGACTTCAGGAGATAGATGAGGAGGTTAGGTGGCTGACATGTGGGGTACAGAGACCAATTCTCATTGACATCTTAGGGAGTTGAGCCAAAAATCCTAGACCAGTATCTCAGGGGTTGTTACTGAGACCTGTCATAACTTTTTCTGTTTCGGGGATTAGCTTTTTCTAACAACATTTGCTAAAGGAAACGTATTGAAAGTGCTCCTGAGAATTATTTCCCGTAGCATCTTGCTTTCCTATTTCAGTTGCAAACATGCCACTGTCATGACCCTCCTGGAAGCAAATAATGATTGGGACTCTCATTTCGAATTATCCTCGCCTCCCTTGCTGATTTATACACAGAACAGATTTATCCTTTTGTCAAAGAAAGTTGTTAAGTTCTACACAGTATAATTTTTTTCAGGATATTAAATACTTTTATTTACTATAAACTGATAGTACTTTCTTTCTTTAAACCCCAAGAAGCATTGTAGGTTTCATTAATTGGGTCACAAAGATATTTGGTTTTAAGTACCACAGAAGTTTTGATGCCATTTGCTTTTTTTAAAATTCCTTCATTATTATGTCAAGAAACAAAGTCTGTTTATAAACTCCACATGGACTTTTTGTGTGATGGTTATGAGAAGGTTTTAATGAAATTTGAGAGTGTCTCTAGAGATCACAGATCCTGGGGCCTTTAACGTTACTGTGTTGCTTAGCAACCTGGAAGTCATTTCATTTCCAGGCTCTGTAATAATATGATATACTTTTCTTTGCCAGTCCCTGATGAAAATGTAATGGAAATAATCCCTTTCTAAAGGTTGCACTCCATGAGTGGGCGGCAACATAGACTTTTTTTTTTCACCGTCTGGGCAGGTTTTTAATTCATTGCACAAGTATTGCCTTCTGAATGTTGTACGTGACAATGAAATATATTCTAAGATGGTATTCTTAAAAGGAAGACCTACTCTTCTGATATAATGATTAGAAATACCATAGAAGTTGTCAACATACATAAGTGTACTTTCACCATGTTGAAAAAAAGGGGTAAACTTATCAGTTGACCACCAGTTAATGCAAGAATGTCTGCTTGCTCCTAGATAATTTATTAAATCCAAGTATTTGCAGGTATTAGACAGGTCTTAAGAGTACAGTAAAACCAAATGCTTTTGAGTAATAGGAACAAAGCCAGTCTACATTAGTGAAAAGTTTGACTTATTTACTGTTTTTGAAAAAATATTTTTGTAATTTTTCTAAAGCAGTATTTTTTAATTATAAAAGTAATACACAGTTTGAACATGAAGTTCATACATAGTAGCATTGGTCATAAGAAGTGGTAACGATCCAGATGTCTGTCAACTGATGAATGGATAAATAAAATGTGGTATATCCATGCAATGGAATATTATTCAGCCATAAAAAAGGAATGAAGTACTGGTACATGCTATCACATAGATGAACCGTGAGAGTGTTTTGCTAAGTGAAAGAACTTAGATGCAAAATGCCACACACTGTGTGTTTCCATTTTTATGAAATATGTACTAGAATTGACAAATCTACAGAGACAGAAAGAGTAGTGGTTGCCAAGGGCTGGAGAGAAAAGGGAAGGGAGAGTGACTGTTAATGGATACGGGGTTTGGGGGAATGATGAAGGTGTTCTAAAACCTATTGTGGTGATGATTATACACCTTTGTGCATATTCTAAAAACCACTGAATTGTACACTTTAAAATGGTGAATTTTATGATACGTGACTTTGTTATAAAAAATAACGGCATCCAAAAAAAGGAATATGACTTGGGAAATATATAAGAGTAAAAAGGAAATAAGGTCACCCTTAAACTTATAATCCATACATTACCATAGTTAATGTTTTATTTCTTTGTAGACACACAGATGACATATATGTATCTATGTGTATATACATATGCACATAAACACATACACATATATTGACATACAATTTCTAAACAAGTTAAGATTTTAAATTATGATGGTGAAAAAGTTCATGTGTTTACCTTGATTGCCTCCCAAAATCATTGAAATGATCAAAATCGGTATAAAAATAAGTGAAAATGCTCAACCTCACTGGAAACAAGGAAAGGTATCAGTGATAGATGCCTAGTTTGGGAAGTTTCTACAAGACACAATTAGTTTAACAGAAAGACTATTCAGAATTTAGGAAACCATAGACCGCCATAGGGAAAGAAGCAGAAATGCTGAGACGCTCTGGAAGAATCTCAGGAACAGCAGAGGCTCAGAGGAAGGGCAGAGCCCAGGCCCAGCCCACACCTTGGAGCTGTTCACTGTGCACAGGGTCTTCCCTAGGGTGCCCTGTGGTGGGCACAAGAATAACTGAATTCCAGGCTGGGCTGCCCTGGTCCTCCAGAGCCACTGCCCTCCGCCAAAGTGGGTGCTCAACCTTCCATCCTGTTCCTTCTCTGAAGTTAAGTCTTCATTCATTTTTCTTACATTTCTCTCACTCACCCCAGGGCAAGGCTGCCCATAGCTCTCAGCAGCATCCTTCAGGAGCAGCTTCCCCAAGGAAATCAAAGTGAGATCTTACAAATTCCTGAGGTACCAGTCCTCACTCATTAGATCTTCATTTTACGAAAGATGGGCAGACAAAGAAGAATTGCTGGACATTTGAGGAAAGTCTGTGGCCAAAGAGTGGCCACAGGTGAACCAGAAAAGCCAGTGGCCACAGGAAAAAAAATATAAGAAAGAAGACTTAAAAAAAAATTCTAATTAGTATTCTCACAGAGACTTCAAAGATTATCGCATCCGTAAAACAAAACATGACGTTCCAGTTTTAAAACCCAGTAGAGGGATTGAATAACGGAATAAACTGACAAAAGCCAAGTGAATTATTTATGAAACCAACTTGAAGAATTCTTTCTGAGCACAGAGTGAGAGAAATGTTACGAATTGTGGCAGATGGGTCCAGGAAACCCCACAGCTCTTCGTGGGAACAGTATATTAGCAGGTCTGATGATCCACCCACATTCAACACCCTCCTGGCACAGAGAAGGTGATGAAACCCTCAGCTGTGGACAGTTTCCCCACATCCTCCACAGGAGAGCACTTTGCTTATAGCGTATGTGCCTAAGTGGATATCTATTCCCTTCTTTTTGGTCTTAAATGAAGCAAGTGTTAATGTTTACTGTGATGTGAAGAAGTGTTCACTCACGACAGGCCCTGGTAGGACAGCTAGATTTTCCAGACCAGATACTGAGATGATTCAGCAAAAGGCACTTTTAAAAAATTGAAGCATAATTGATGTACAATGTTATATAAGTTACGGGTGTACAGTACAGTGATTCATAATTTTTAAAGGTTATACTCCATTTATAGTTATTTTTAAATATTGGCTATATTCCCTGTGTTGTATAATATATCCTTGTAGCTTGTTTTGTGATAATGGTTTGTACCCTTTACTCCCCTGCCCTTGGATTGTCTCTCCGCTCTTTCCCCTCCCCACTGGTGACCGCTAGTTTGTCCTCTATGTCTGAGTCTATTTCTTTTTTGTTATATTCAGTAGTTTGTTGTATTTTTAATATTTCACATATAAGTGATGTCATACAGCATTTGTCTTCCTCCGTCTGACTTATTTCACATAGAATAATACCCTCCAAGTCCTTCCATGTTGTTGCAAATTTCATTCTTTTTTTATGGCTGAGTGATATTCCATTATATATGTATACACATACATACATATACATGCGTGTATGTGTATATATACATATACACACACACACACACACACACACACACACACCACATCTTCTTTATCCATTCATGATGAACACTTTGATGAACACCTAGATTGCTTCCATGTCTTGGCTATTGTAAATAATGCTGCTATAAACATTGGGGTGCATGTATCTTTACCAGTTAATGTTTTGAGGTTTTCTTGGATATATACCCAGGAGAGGAATTTCTGGGTCATCTGGTAGTTCTATTTTTAGTTTTTTGAGAAACCTCCATACTGTTCTCCACAGTGGCTGAACCAATTTACATTCCCACCAACAGTGTAGGAGGGTTCCCTTTTCTCTGCATCCTCGCCAACATTTGTTGTTCATGGTCTTTTTGATGATAGCCATTCTGACACATGTGAAGTGATATCTTGTGGTTTTGGTTTGCATTTCCCTGATAATTAGCGATGTTGAGCATCTTTTCGCGTGCCTGTTGGCCATCTGCATGTGCTCTTTGGAAAAATGTCTATTCAGGTCTTCTGCCCAATTTTTAATCAGGTTGTTTGTTTTTTGGATGTTGAGTTGTATGAGCTGTTTATATATTTTTGGATATTAACCCCTTATAGGTCATATTATTTGCAAATATTTTCTCCCATGCAGTAGGTTGTCTTTCATTTTGTCGATGGTTTCCTTTGCTGTGCAAAAGCTTTTAAGTTTAATTAGGTCCCATTTGTTTATTTTTGAAAAAGCACTTTTGGATTCAGAACTGAGTCTAGTGAAAATACTGAAAAGTGCCACCTTGGGCATAGTTTCCTGGTGTGGTGGAGTTAACAGGACCTCTAGGCCCTTGCTACTCAAAACGTGATCCCAGACCTTCAGCAGCTTCATTACTTGGAAGCTTATTTGAAATGCAGAATCTCAGGCCCCACCCTATGCCTGTTGAGTCAGAATTTGTGCTTTAACGTGGTCCCCAAGTGGTTCTAGAGGTGGTTCTAGCATGGTCTAGAGGTGGCTTCTGAAAATCCAGAATGGGTGGTTAGCAGAGCCGTAAGCAAGATTTGAGTCTGAGAGATGCCCTTTTCAGAACCCAGTGTGTCTTTAGCCAATTCCAGATACTTTCAGTTATGTTTGCTGGGAAGGGGACTGGAACTCTTTTGTTTTTTGAGACTGGAACTCTTAATTTGTGTCTGTCCATTTATTTCTGGAAGACCTACTGACATCAACTTCTAAAAATCTTTTTTATTTCTTATTTTAATTTTTCTCTTATTTGAAAACGATAATGACATTCAAAATTGACGTAACTGTTCAGGGTTTCTGTCTCTAAAGGCTATTTTATCTAGTAAAGAATTCACAAGGGGAGAGACTTGGAGCAACACCAGGAGAGAAATATCAGGAAGAGAATACTGATTAAATAAAGCTGTGAAACAGGCTAGCGGAAAGTAGGAGAGTTTTTTAAAAAATCTGTTAAAATGGTAATATCCTCCGGCTAATGCATTAATAATGCAGTAGCAAGGGCAAAGGGCCCAGCTTAGGGGCTGGCGGAGAGCAGGTGGGCCAGCATTGTTGCTGATCCATCAGTTCAGGTGCAGAGGCTGGGACATGGGTTCGGGGGAGTACTGAGTGAGCCCTTTTAGACAGTCAAGCACCAGTGACTGGATTAAGGGAAGACACTTGGACATGGACAGGAAGGTTCAGACCTCACTCTGTCCCTTACCTGCAGTGTGTCCTTGGACAGGTCACTTAACATCTCAGAGCTGAGTGCTAATTTACCTGGTAGGGCCCTTAATAGAGGATTACAGGAGATAGTTACGCAAAGGGTTTATCATAGTGCAGTGCATCCCTTGTCACAGCACAGAGAAAGCCACCGATAAAAGACTTAACGTACACGCGCGCACACACAGATACATATTTTGGAAATGGCAAGTGTCTTCCTAAATATCCGGGATCCAGGCATACACGCCTACCAGATTGTACACTCACATCCTTCTTATTTGCTCAGTAAAGGCTTTTTCTGGTTGAGAATGCATCCTTCCTGTCAGGGATACACACCTCCTGCTGAGGGGTTCAGTGGCAGCCGAATGAGAACACATACCGCATGACGCACGTGTTTTCATTGCTTGTCTCTGCAAGAACCCAGAGCTCGGAAGTCAGCTTTCTTGCAGCTACAGTCAGCTGTGGGGAAGCAAGCCTGGGCCCCAGCAGTCTCCCGGCACAGGGAAGGCGTCTGCCGTCTGCTTCGCTGAACTAGGGATCTGTCTCGCCCAGGAAAGCACAGAGCAGTCACCAGGGCTGCTCATGACTTATGCATGAAGCGAGGTGATCCCATCTGGCCTCCCTCAAGGTCTTGACCCTTCCTTGGCCCTTCCCTGCTGCCAGCACATAATCCTTAACCCCTGGGGAACCAGAGGCCCGTGGCCAATTACTGTGGGCATCTCCGTGTGCCCCCCAAGGAGCTCCTTGTGCCTTGTTAGGCTTAATTGCATGGCCCCTGAGAGCTGGGCCTCTGGTATGGGTCTCATCAGTGGCCCCAGGGCATTCTGAGGATGGGCCGCACTCCTGGGAGAGTCCACTGCGAGGTGGTGCACGGGCTGGCGGCCTCCATTACCACTACAAAGGCTGCAGGCTGGCGGGCTGGCGGACTCTGCATCACTGCACAGTAACCTCCCAGGGACAGTGCAGCCAGAGTGGGGCTCTGTTCTCCGGAGCTTCTGAGCCATCGTAAAGCTGGAGTGTTCTCTGCTGCTAAGTGCAGGGACCTTCCAGTTATTGTCACTGTTAATCAGATGACTCTAAAGACTAGGAAATGGTTTTCTTCAAAGTTACTGTCTTGACCACCCTCTTCATAATGATATAACAGCCAACGTGTATTGGGTGTTTTCTCGGCTGGCCACTAAGCTGAGTCACTGACCTGGAAAACATTAGAGCCACCCTATGAGGGGAGATAGGAACACCCCATTTCCCCAGTTGGGGAAACTGAGGCACAGGAGGCCCTGTGAGTATGTGGGGAATCGAGGATTTGAATCCAGATATTTTAATTTAACATCTTTAACCATCATAAGTAGTGTATATTGTATCATATTTACTGCAAATAAGGAAGAAATTGTACACCTTAAACGATTAAGATGGTAAATTTTATGTGACATGTATTTTACCACAATTTTTAAAAATTGAAAAAAGGAAAGGAAGAATGGGCAAAATCCTCCAGGGACCTGTTTTTGTAAACGTGTTGCTGATGTGACTCTTCCTAACTGATCTCTGCTTTATCAGTAGCCTGAATATGTCAGTCTCTAATTCAATCCCAAATGTCTTTTCTCTTAAAATCGTCTTTTCTCAAAAAAAAAAAAAAAAAATCCCCAAATAATTTAGCACTGTCATACCTAGGAACTTTCTGTATATTTCAGGCAGCAGTACTTGGAGGGGCTGCATTTTTCATGCTCTTTAATCCACAGGTCTATGCCTGTAGGACCTCACACCTGAAATGAATCACCTTACTATAATTAACCCTCTGCTGTCTGCTCTGGCCCAAGAGGTGGGCTGTTCTGGTTCATTGAGGCATTCAACTGATGGTGTCTCAGGAAACTAGACTGCAGTAAGAGAATGTTTATCAGCAAAACTCTTCTAAACACAAATTAAGCTCTGCTTGACTATTTTGAGCTCCTTTCTGAGTAGACAGTGACCTGTGTAATGTTTCAAACAGCGAAACGCCAAGTATAGGCTTACTCAGTTATTTTGTTGTTTTTTACAAGAAGGCTGAAGCTCTTACTTCATAATGATATAAATCCATAATATAAACCACCTTCCCTAGAAGCAACTCCAAAGCATTAGAATCTACCTTTAAAGATATTATGGCAGAAACTTGCATGTAATACACATCTATTATATCAGAATTTGAGTAAGGTGCTGCATTTTATTATCATTATTGCTATTACACACTCACACAGAAACATGTGGAGAACAAAATAATAAAGACTCATGTAACCACCACCCAATAAGATGCTGCTTTGAAAAAAGGTTTAATCACACTAGGATATGAAAACTGATGGTAATGTTGTAATATAAAATAATCCCTTATAATGATGTATGTCCAACAGTACAGCTTTCCAGCTTCTAAGCAGTTTTCTGGAGTATATGCAACAAGTTCTGATGGATTCAGTTGCCCGCATCCTCAGGGGATGGCCCGTGTCAGCCCTGATCCCAGGAAAAGATGAATTTGTGTCCCAGAGCACTTTTCAAACAACAGGAGAAGGAATTGGTACTTTTGATAATTTTGTCTATTTTTCCTGAGTTGTATCTCATCAAATGAGGGTTTTCTCTCAGTCGACTCTTAGTTTACTGTTTTCTCTTTCAAACCTTTTTAAAAGATGTCCAAACCCATCATTTTTTTTTCATCTTCTCTCTCGGCTAATGATTTTTCTTCACACTTCGCTGAGAAATTAGATCAGGAGAGAACTGCCACAGGCTCCCACCCCGACATCGCCACCTCCCTCCTCTTCTGCGGGGGAGGCCAAGGCCTCCGTCCCCTCCCTCTTGCTCAAGGATGTGCCTGCAGCGTCTGTTCCCCTTCCATCTCCTGCATCACAATGTTCCCCTCAGCGGGGTCAGTCCCATCAGTGTACTGATACGTTGTCACATCAGCCATCTTTAAAAAGGAGAAAACACTTTCTGTACCCACATCTCTGCCTAGCTGCCCCATTTCTCTCCCCGTCCCAGCACAGCTCCTTGGGATCCAGCTAGCCAGGCTTCCGTACGCACCCCTCCGTCAAAACAGCCCTGAGCATGGTGGCTTGTGAACAGCAGTTCTCGGCCTTCCTTTCACTCGGCCTTGGCACAGCTGGTGGCTCCTTGAGGAAACTCCGCCCTTGGATTCCGGGACGCCACACTCTCTTGCTTCTCCTCCTGACACGCTGGCCATTCCTCTTGATTTCCCTTGCTGGTCTCTCTAAACACTGCGGCGCTGCAAACTCCGCCCTAAGCCCACTCCTCTCCATCTGCTTCTGCTTCTCAGGGAGCTCAGCTCCCGGGGCCCCTGAACTTGAATCTGATGGCGTCGGCAGCCAGCTCCCCATCTTTGCTCAGCCGACCATGGGTATCTCAGATGTCCTGTGGCCTTCCTTCCCGAAGCCTGCTGCCCCATCACCCTCCCCATCTCAGCCATGGCAGCTTCAGGTGTGTCAGGTCAGACCTTGCACAGGCTATACGAGTGCTTCTCCAGCAGGGCGGCCTTTGAGCGGGGCCCAAAGGAAGCAGGGGAATAAGTGAAGGCATCTTTAACTTCTCCCCATCTCGCTCCAACCCCGTTGTCCACACAGATCAAGAACCTGATCTTTTCAGTACCTCCACCTCCCCTGTGCTGATCCATCACCTCTCATGTCAATTATGATAACTGCCTGAACGGGCCTTCCTGCTTTACCAGTGCGCCCCCCCACCCCCACCCCCACCCCCATCCGGCCCCAGCCCCGCCCCACAGGCTGTTCTCAACACAGCCGCCAGGGCGATCCTTTTAAAGCCCGAGTGAAGTACGGCTCCTGTCTCAGAGGAAAGTCACAGCCCTTTCCTCACCTGCAAGGCTCTCACAGTTTGGCCTCCACTCCCGGCACATATCAGCATCCCTCCTGCCACCTTTCTTCTTGCTGCCTCCAATCCAGACATACTTGCTGCTCCTCAAATACACCAGCCACGCTGGTACCTCAAGGCCTCTCTCTCTGGAAGATGCTTTCCCAATCCCACATGGCTTCCCACCTCCTTTCAGGTCTTGACTCAGGTGTCACCTGGACCGAGAGGCCTTCCCTGGGCAGCCTCAGTGAACGAGACGCCCCTTTCCCTGCCTCTGTGCCCTCTGCCTCCTGACCCAGCTTGCTTTTTCTCCATTACACTCATCGTTTGCTGGTGTCTTGTCTGTTTGCTTGTTTATTTTCTATTGCTTATCTCCGTCACTAAGATATAAGCTCTATGAGGTCTGTTTTTAGCATCTTTTCTGTGTCCCTCACACACAGAATTATACTGGGCCTGTGGTTTGTTTGGATAAATGAATGGTTTTTATAAACATTGCACCTGTTCCTCCTTGGCTGGACTCAAGCCACAGGCTGGCCTGCAGAGCCCACTACTTCGTGGTGTGTTTGCCCCCAAATGCCCTGTGGCAAGAGATCGTGTAAGAGGCAGCGTGGCATAATGATAAGCAGCCAGGACTCCAGAGCCAAAATCGCTCGTTTGAAACGTAGCTCCGCTTACCAGCCCTGTGACCTCAGGTTCCTTAACCTGCAGTGTCCCAATGTCTTCATCTGTGGCATGGGATTCTAATAATACTGTCTTTGTGTAGCGCTATTGTGAAGATCAGATGAGTTACTTCTGCAGAAGCAGTTAGAACAGTGCCTAGCACATTGCGAGGTACTATCTAAGTGTCAGCTCTGTTATTTTTATTTATCTTTGGATCTGCCGTGACGCCAGCCACAGGAGCCTGAATTAAGTGAGCATTCATCAAATTGACATGTCTCCTGTCGGGGGGACGACGTAAGGGAGAGTGGGTGGCATGTTGGATCGTTGGGCTGCAGACTGATACCCAAGCCACTCCCATTTCATAAAGGTGTTCAGCAAACGCGCTGAGCCCTGCTCTGCACCATGCTCTGTGCTGGGCATCGGGCAAAGCATGATGGGCAAACCCAGATAGGTCTCCAGTCCCAGGGAGCTCTCAGCCCTGCCCTGTTGAGCCGTCCCGCTCCGAGAAGCTGACAGTGAGGGAAGTAGCCCAAATGCAGTCTGTGGTTTCATCTCACTGGCTCCCACCCACCCCAAGGCGGTTGTGGTCTTCCTGCCAGCTCCGTGCACCACGCTCAGAGGAACGTTCTGCCCACACACCACTGACGTTCTCAGAGTTGGCTCAGAGCTGCTTCCCTCCAAGATATGGTTCATGAGGAGACAAGGCTTTCATTTCCAGTCTAGGTATAAGTCCCTGTTTATGCCATTGGGAAACCTTGGATAAGTTACCTAACTTCCGTAAACGTTCTTTGTTTTATCAATGAACTACAGATGAAAGCATCTGCCTGTAGGCTACTATGAGGATCAAATGTTTACCTAAATGTTGTCACATATCCCAAGCTTTTAGGGTCACCAGTTCCCTTAATCTCCAAGGAAAATATGCCATAGGGTCCAGCACTCCCCCAGGGTTGCAGAGGATGCCTGGAAAGTGGAGGGGGCTTCGATTTTATAGGTTACTTACATCCCCAATTCCTGCCTGCTGCTGGCCTTTTTCTCCCTGCCCTGCTCAGAGCTTGGACCTGAGCCACCTTCAAAGTTCCACCTTCCCAAAGGTGGAGAATGGGGTGTTTGCAACCTGCTGCCTGAATCGGTAGGCCATATTTTTACTCTGCATCCCACTTCCACGCTGCCCCTTTATTTATTTATTTTTTTGCGATACGCGGGCCTCTCACTCTTGTGGCCTCTCCCATTGCGGAGCGCAGGCTCAGCGGCCATGTCTCACGGACCCAGTCGCTCCGCAGCATGTGGGATCTTCCCAGACCGGGGCACGAACCCGTGTCCCCTGCATCGGCAGGCGGACTCTCAACCATTGCGCCACCAGGGAAGCCCTGCCCCTTTCTTTTCAGCTCCTGCCTTGTCCCCTACCTGGGACTTGCCCTTGCCACTTGAAGCTACCCCTCAGGCTCCTGGCTCTCATGGGCTTTGCCTGGTATCACCTTACCTTCCACACTGACCCTGCCTTCCTTGTGGACCACCTAGACTGGAGGAACATTCTTGTTTTCTTAGCTAACAAAATTCAATCTTTATTTTATTTGCTGATTGTACAGGTAACATCAGACCTTTAGTCATAATCATTCAAATGTGGCAGAAATGACTAAGAAAGTTAAAAATCCCAGAAAAGGGAGTCCGACTAAACATACTGTCCCACAGCTGCCCTTTTGCACTGGCTGGTATGGCGTGGAGTTTTAAATCTGGTTCGTCTACAATTAATAAATAGGAAGCGTATAGTTTACCATGCTGTGATTTGGAATACCACCGCATTCTCGGACTTCTGTGAGTGATTGTATCAGAAAAGAAAGGTCAGAACTACTAAGAATTCAAAAGGGAGTATCAAGAGAAAGGGCACTAGCTGATAATAGGGCAGACCCGACAATAACAAGTCAGATGCGTTTCTGCCAGGCAGCTTCAGGTCTCGTCTGTGTGTCTGACACATCCCAGTGACTGTCACAGCTCAATCTCCTATTAACAAGACCTGATGTTTTTTTGAGCGATCCTCTTTCCTTTATAGGAATACACGTAAGGTCACAGTAGAGCCAATGAACAGTTCGGCACAGAGAACACGAAGGGACAGGACCCCTGCGTGGTAGCCTTCAATATGAACATAAATTTAATTACGAGGGCCATGGCCTATTATTCATCTTACCCAAGTAAGAATGATTTTTAAAAATTACCTGTATGGAAAAATTACTGGAGAGTTAAATGAAATATCCAGGTGTTTACCTGAAAGAGGCTGTGGGGTATCCTCAGGGCTAGAAATCAGGTTTACCAAGAGTTTTTGTTCATAAGTTTTCTGTTTTGAATTTGATGACATTTTTCAAGCTAGCGGTTTCATTTTAGCATACCCAGTAATGAAATAAACAAAGTGTGAAGTGTGAGACACTGCTAGTTAAACATTTATACCAGCCCTACCCTGTCATTTCTTGAAACTATTAAAATGTAATGTTTTTATATGAAATCATTATAAATTTATAACAAGTCTAATCTGTGGTGATGCGCCGTTCCATGGACTGTGAATTATTGTTCTAAATTTCGGGTGGCAAATGCTTTCTCTGAGCTGTGGTGCTCAGATTAGTTCCTATGATGCAGTGTAAGAATATATCTTCTAATTTGCATAAAACATGAGTGCTGATTATACAGTTTGATTTGAGACCTTCTAAAATATTTTTCCCGAACAACAGTCTTGACAATCAGCTCTCTTACAATAAGGAAGTGCTGATTGATTTGTGAATATTTCCCTGAAGACTTTCTACCCCAAAATCTCTATTATTAAGAATGTATCCGTAGCGATGATGACACCAAAAAACATCACCAAGTCTTCAAGATGGGTGCAATAATTGGGCTGTAAGCAGATGTCAGGTTCTGCAGGGCTTTAGCTATGCCCAAGGGCGTTCTTGGGCTTGGAGGTGGGGATTTAACCCAGGGCTGGATCTCTCTTCCAGGGCAAGTTTAGGTGTGGATGGACCAAAAGCTACCATGTTTTGGGGGTGATTGAAGAGTATTAGGAATGCCTTTTCACCTCAGAGTATCTCTGCCTTTCAGGTCCTCCCTGAAACCATCATCAGTTCCTAAAATTCCACCACTAGAGATCTTTCTTTGGGGAACGAGCTCTCATTAATAGGCAGGCACTCTTGGAAAATGTGTTGTGTTTGCCCTTAGCACCGTTACTTCCTTGGCAAATAAGAGTTTTCTAGCGGCTTTCCAACGTGGTAGGGAGCTGAGAACAACTCCTTGAAGAATGATGAAGCTAATAGGAAGAGGGCAGTGATTTGATGCATGTGTTAGGGGAAAGGAAAGAAGATGATCCAGATCACTGGGGATAAGGGAATCCACAAGGTAGGAGTGGGGTCAGCAAGCCATTCTGGATTTCCACAATATAACAGAAGGCAAGTGTTTACCTAGACAACACTGCACGGTAGCTCCTGTCTGCAATGGCATGAATACAGATTTGGAAAACAAGTTATACTGTAGTAAACACAGGTTCTTTGGTGGGCTGGCCTGAACCCCTCAGAGTTTCATTGCTCTGTCTCACAGTGGGGCCTTCGTTTCCTGAGCGTCCAGGACCCTTTTATAAGTTGGCCTCGGTTAAGCTTCTCTTTGGTTCCCTCACTTAAGAGCAGATAAAGTACAATAAAAGAGCACTCTATTGGGTCTTGACCTCAAAGAGCTCCCAGTCTTAACAGGCAAGAGGCCTGTTACCACACATTGTTTGTAATTAGAAGGTGAAATCAAGAAACAGTTAAACAAAGATGAGAATTACCTGCAAATGGGGTCTAAAGGTAGCTGGTTGAAAACCATTCAGCATGGACATCCCGGAAACAGCCAGGGAGGCTGGTTTGTAATGGATGCAGCCTCTGCTAAGTCACTCAAGCCTTCAATAAAAGGGCATTGGTCCTCACGGTCTCATAAGGCCCCTCCCCATGAGGTCACGACCCCAGCACAGCGTCCGCTCAGCCACTGTGGACTGACGGGAGAAGGAGGGTGACGGGAGCCAGTGATGCGCCAGCCATAGTCATCCTCTCATGTGACTCACAACTGGACTACATATCCCAGCACCCCTTGCATTCGGGTTCTAGCCAATGGGGTGTGAGCACAGGTGTGGCCTCTGAGCTGAGGCTCCTTAGGAGGCAAATGTGTCTTTTCCATCATCTCTCTTCCCCTTTGCCAGTTGGATACACAGGGCTGTGAGGCCCCCGTGGGACAGTGGGGCCACAAGATGGAAGGAACATGTGCCTCGGAGGCATCAGGTCACCTTTGAAGCTTGTACTGAACTGTTAAAGGAGACAGTAATAAACTTCTAGGGTGTTAAGTCCCTGAGGTTTAGGTGAAATAATGGTAGGGACTATCTGCTACTTCATCTAGCATTATTTTAACCAATGTAGTAGGTGTTACGTTAGTTACTTCTATGGAAGTAAGATGGAAAGTTGTTTTGCTTTAGTTGTGATTGACTTCTTTTTTTTTTTTCTGTATATCCTTACAATGAATATTATTCAGCCTTAAAAGGAAACGAAATTCTGACACATGCTACAACATGGATGAACCGAAAAAAACTATGCTAAGTGAAATAAGCCAGACACAAAAGGACACATAGTGTATGATTCCAATTTACTTGAGGCACATAGTGGTTGACTTCTTATTAACGGATTGTTAACCAAATACGTCAATAGAGATGTGTGCCTATTTCCCTGGCCTTCTGAGAGCCTTATCGGGTTTGTATTCAGTGAAGTAGGTCACTGCTTAGTGGAGCCAGGCCCTGCAGGTTCTAGCCCGTGGGAACCTGATGTCCAGAGAGGCTTCTAAGATGGGGAGACTCAGCAGAAATGGGTGTTAAGCTTAGAACTTCATAGAGTAAGCAGGTAAGCAGGAAACAGTATCCCTGGGAGAGGCCAAAGTCAGATGGTTTCTTAGATTCTTTAAGCCCAACGAGGAAGGCCACCAGATACTGCTGGCCTTGAAGGCAAGTCCAGTTGAGGAAAAGCACGGGAAGGAAAGAGTAGGAGGCAGATGTCGAGGCCCATGGGCACCATTCTGACCCAGTGGAAGAGGCTACTGATCTGTTTTGCTTGGGATTGGAAAATGCATATACCCTGTTCTCTTGTGAGTTGACCTTGTCTGACCTCGAGAGCTTTCTCATCCCCTGTTAACCAGCACCTTAGGTAAGATCCCCTGAGTCATTTGCCTTCCTCCGTGCCACACAGCTTCCTGTTTGGGTTTTGGGCTCCTCAGAGGCTGGGAACCTAGTCTAAAGGAGGAGGTTAAGCAAAGAGGACTGCTAAGTTGCTCTGCTGGGCCAGTCAAAAGGGCACTTTTCTGGGAGGGGAGGTTACTGTGGTGTTAAGTACTTTTGGCTTCTTCTTGGTGGCCAGAGAGTCCTGAGCCTGGAATCAGAGCATGGGGAGAATGAGCTTATACCTGAGAGAGAGGGGTCCCAGCAATATGAAGGGGGCAGGGAAAGCACTGGTTAACAGGCGACCAGCTAAAACCCCTAGAGGGACACAAAAACTTGATACAGACTTCTAGGTGTTCTTTTTGTTTTTGGTGGTGGCCTTGGGTCTTCGTTGCTGCGTGCGGGCTTTCTCTAGTTGTGGCGAGCGCGGGCTACTCTTCGTTGTAGTGTGCGGGATTCTCATTGCGGTGGCTTCTCTTGTTGCGGAGCACGGGCTCTAGGCGCGTGGGCTTCAGTAGTTGTGGCTCGCGGGCTCTAGAGTGCAGGCTCAGTAGTTGTGGCGCACGGGCTTAGTTGCTCCACGGCATGTGGGATCTTCCCGGACCAGGGCTCTAACCCGTGTCCCCTGCATTGGCAGGCGGATTCTTAACCACTGCACCACCAGGGAAGCCCTAAGTCTTCTGTTTTGAATGGCAAATCCTTTCTCATACTCTCAGTAAATACTGTTGTGAATATTATTCAAGAAAGCTGTGACTGGAGGGATAAAGGAAGTGGGAGCAGTGTGCACCCTGGCAGGGGCAGCGTGGGGTGTGACCTCACCTTTGTGGCTACAGTGACCGTTGGAGCGCTTGTTGGGGAGGGAATCAGTGGTGCCCGAATCCAGGTGGTAAGTAGGAGCTGAGTCAGAGGATGCCTGCAGCCGAGTAAGAGTGTGAGGACATAGCTATACCTGGGAACAGTCTGGAGACATTCCATCCCCCTCACATACACTGGAGCAGTGTTTGTCTTTTTTTCTTTTGCCATTTTGTACCCAAGGAAACTTAAGACATTTTTCCTATTTGCTTCTCCCTATAAAATTTAAATACCACAGATATTTTATATATATACATACATACATATATACGAATATACGTGTGTATATGTGTGTATATATATATATGTGTGTGTGTATGTGTGTATATATATATATATATATATATATATATATATATATATATATATATATATATATATAGTGGTCCTTTGGAGGGACACGAATCATTGTAATAACTAAGGTGTAGTCCTGTCCCCAGCCAAAAGCCAATTTCTACCCCTATGGGAGCAATATTGCCCTGGTAAAAATGCATCTCCTAGAAGGTGACCTGGATAGAGGAGGGAAGGTCGGGTCCTGTACCCCGTGGATAGGGTGACCCCAGCAGTCACTTGGGTGACTGACGCTGGACACAGAGGAACACCTGTCCCTCTGGCGTGGAGATTCACTAGGTGGTACGGAAGTTGGCTACGTTTGAAAAGGCAGAAACTTGGATATGTCCTAAGTTTATCTTTAGGCAGTCCGTAAGGCTCCTGTAGCAATCCTGGGGCGTGGGTGGCAGGTGGGGAAGTGTCTACAGCTTGTAGCTGGAATAAGAAGAGAAAGAATGAAGCAGTGCCCTGTCAAATACCATCCACTCTGGAATGCCTGAAATTTCTAATTATTTCAAAATATATCCTGGAAAAATTGGCGATTATGCCACTTTTTATCAGCTGCAACTGGATGCGTGTGGTTTCAACCAAAGAGCTTCTGGTTTGACTCCTTTTGCGAAGAAGGAAGGGCCATTAATCTCTGCCTCCACGGGCTCTGGTATCCGGCCTTCCACCAACAATCCCAAAGAAGTATTTCCTGCCAGCCTAAGTTGTCATTTAGGAGAGTCAAGGCCTTGACTCACCAACTTCTGAAGGGGTTTGTCAAGTGGTGACACAGGGTGTGAAGTTCCCCTCTCCTGCCCAGAGGCTTGCTGGTTGTCCAGAGGACAACTCTCGGGTGGTTTGGCCCATCTTCCGTCCAGAACACTCCTGTTGGGAGTGAAAAAGGTGGCCGCTCACTCTGAGAGCCATCTGGAAGGGAGAAATTGATCATGTGACACACTTAGAAGTTTTGTTTTGGCTTTTGCCGAATGAATGAGGGGAATCTTTCATTACAAGGTCCTACGGTTGCCATCACTGATGCTCCTGAGAAACCCTGAGTTCTTTTGACTGAGCTTTCATTCTGGAAAAACCGGGTGGAGGCAGATACCTCGTGAACCTCCCTGTGGGGGAGGAAGAGGCCCTGCCGCTCACCCTCCAAAAGGACCAAGTCTCGTTAATTCCTCTACAGAAAGAAATCTGCAGACGTCTGGCGACAGTACCCAACTCCTTTGAGACTTTAAAATGGAAATTCAAACTTCTGGATCTTTTCTGTGATGACAGGGGCAGCTCCAGTGAGGCAAACCTTTCCAAACACAGAGACACTTCTTGAAAGACGTAGGAAAGAGTGAGCCATGAATACTACACAATTCTGGAGTTGCTTGATGCGAGCCTAGATTTGGTTACTGTAAAAACCTACACACGCACACACACACACCCCTGGCTATCAGACACTCTGCCATAATCTCACTTTCTTACTGAAGCTAAATATAACAGCAAGCCTTCAAACTGAAGTTTATTCTGAAGCAGGATTACTTTTTGGTTTATATGCACAATAGGCATATAAAAAGGATAATGAAAGGTATATAATACTTTATACAGATTATTTCTACATTGTATTCATCTTAAAGAAATAAACTTGCAATGAAATATAACTAGTTGCATGAAAACTCTTGCGTTTCTGTTCATGCACATTTTTCTGGAGAATGGATCCATGACTTTTAGTCTTAAAAAGGCCCATGACTTAAAACAAAAAACAAGAAAAATAAAATAGAAAACAAAGGGTCAAGGACAGGCTCTATAGGGGAGAGAGAAACAGCCACGTTAGAATTTTATAAAATGATTCCCTCAGCTTACACTTTCATTATCTTCTTAGGTTAAATATGAGGGCGCTAAGTATGATGAATAGTAGGTTTGCATAAAATATGGACAAGATCTGTGTTTATGAAGGAATGACTCAAATCACATTTATCATAATGTAATACTAAATTATAAAATATATACCATGTGCCTGGAAATATACCCGTGAAATAGCACAGAGAATTTATGTCCATATTAATAATGGCAAGATGGTCAAAGTAATCTGGGTCTTATTTTTCAGAAGGATATGTGTGACCTTGACAGTGGTGCCACGGTGATACTTCCTTTTATGGAGGAAAAACCGACATAAAGGAAAATTATTCTGTCTCATTGAAAGTAGAGATGAAGTACCTTGGGCCCTATATTCCATAGCGAGACCCCTCCAAGGAGAAACTTGTATGCCTTGTATGTGTGCTCAGAGCTCCAAGGGGAAATTGGCCTTATGTTTATATTTGATAAATGGGATGAGGGTAGAAAAGACCCTGTTCCTGTTTTGCCATTCTAAAGCCTGCCTTTGCCTTTCCTAGAGTTCAGTTCTACATGAGGGACAGGACTTTGAAGCTGCTTCTTATTACTACGACTAGTAATACTTCTACTAGTAACACTACTACCAGTGCTACCACTACAGGTCCCTCTCATCTATCTGCTCAAGAAATGTTGGGTGTTGGCGAATGGGGAAGTTCCATGCTGGCCCCTGAGGAAGACTCAGGCATAGGGGCTGGGAGGAGAGGAGTTTGGCTTAAGTCATCCCAAGCTGAATGGACTTAGAGGCCAGCTCTCAGGAACCAACCTAGAAAATCAGACTTCCTTAAGGATGACCCCAGAGACCTGCAGCTTCTGAGCGTGCATTATTCTGCAGGTGCTTCTTTTGCCCCAGTCAAGTCACAAGAGTCTGTGACTGCCTTCTAGGAGCTATATTAGATATGGACGAGAGATGGAGGGATGTTCTGTTATTGTGAGAAAACTAGGCTCTATAAATGATAAAACTAGGGGGCGGGTATGAGGTAAATTCAGTAGGAGTTCAGCCTTCCATCTCGTGTGGCCTTTGGTATGGCCTGACCTCTGGAGATCCACTGGTCTTCCAGATGTGCCCCGTCTCTCTTGGCACCTGTATCTTAGAGACTGACTTAGGGAAGAGTGAACCACTCAGGTCACAGCTTTAGGAGGGCACTTTGGTTCCTTGGGTCTCTTGGTTCGGGGTCAGCTTACGGAAGATGTTCTCTTCTCTGGAGTCGCCAAGCTTTCTGAGTCTGGGCGTAAGAGGAGCACCAAGAGGGCACAGCCAAGCCATGTTCATACCTTCTAATTCAGATTATGCTGAACGTAATAGATGAGTAGATTGATGGACATGGAAGGAAGCTCTCTGGGAAGTGTGATGTATTATGCCAATGTGAGGAACTTCTGTTGACCTCTTGTGATTTTTCCTGCTGTAAAACTAACAATGCTCTGAAGAGTTTGATATGTACATTTTGTGTGTGTGTGTGTGGTATGCGGGCCTCTCACTGCCGTGGCCTCTGCCGTTGCAGAGCACAGGCTCCGGATGCGCAGGCCCAGCGGCCATGGCTCACGGGCCCAGCCACTCCGCGGCATGTGGGATCTTCCCGGACCGGGGCACGAACCCATATCCCCTGCCTCAGCAGGCGGACTCTCAACCACTGCGCTACCAGGGAAGCCCTGAGGTGTACATTTACCCTTGTTTTCCTGGAGCTCGGTGTGTGTGTTCAGTTACACTTCTCTCTCTTAGAATATGATGATCTTGGGGCAGCATAAGGAGAGGGACATAGGCTTTGGAGGACAAGAAATTTCAGCTGTTTGGACCTCCCTGAGCTCACGTAGCCTCTCTGACCCCCATTTCTCCTCTGCGAAGCAGAGATAATAAAATGTACATTCTAGAATTGTTTTTGAGAAATAAATAAAATAGTGTAAAGAAAACACTTGCAGAAACCCCAGCATGTCACAGACACACTCAATGGTAGCCATTACGTTGTTCTCCAGGACACCTTGTGTAGGGACCCGGAAATGCCGCATTGTGTTTGCTGGTGGTCAGTGCTACACCTGTGCCAGAACTTCATCCTTTTGCCTTTGAGACCTTGTCTTTCTTTTTGCCTCCTCTCCATCCCCATTTAGTTTTTGAACGTATTAAATCAGCAAATCTGCCTGTTCATAACTTTCTGATGCCTTATTTTTCATATAGGGAACAGGTACTGATGCCTGTGGTAAATCAGGCTCTGCACTAGGGGTTACCGTGGGTTTACGCTGCCCTCAATGAGCCCACAGTACGTGGCACAGCAAGGCAACATGTGGTCCATGCGCTGCAATGACTCCATTGGGACGAGGGCCTCCTTTTTTTCCTGGAGATACTAGGTGGTATCTGAGATGAGTTTGAAACATTCATGTATGATGTAGGCGTGCTGATATAGGGGGAAGAGCATTCCAGATACAGGGAACAGCATGAGAAAGAGTATGGAGGCAGAAAAGGGAGATCCATATGGGGGAAGGAAAGGAAGTTTTAGATGGAGGTTTTTTAAATTTAATTTTTTTATTGAAGTATAGTTGATTTACAATGCTTCAAGTGTAGAGCAAAGTGATTCAGTTATACCTATATATATACACACATACTTATATATGTTCTTTTTCAGATTCCTTTCCATTATAGGTTATTAAAAGATATTGAATATGGTTCCCTGTGCTATACAGTAGGTCCTTGTTTATCTGTTTTATATATAGTAGTGTGTATATGTTAATCCCAAATTCCTAATTTATCCCTCCCACCCTCTCTTTCCCCTTCGGTAACCATAAGTTTGTTTTCTGTGTCTGCGAGTCTATTTCTGTTTTGTAAGTAAATTCATTTGTTATCATTCTGTTTAGATTCCACATATAAGTGATATCATTTGATACTTGTCTTTCTGTCTGACTCACTTCATTTAGTGTGATAATATCTAGGTCCATCCACATTGCTGCAAATGGCATTATTTCATTCTTTTTTATGGCTGAGTAGTATTCCATTGTGTGTATGTGTACACACACACACACACACACACACTGTATTTTATTTTTACAAGAGATAAATAGACTGACACCAAGCATTGTAAATGGATGACCACAACAAAAGCAACGATTGCAATTACCAAACACGAAACACACTCATACTATGTCATAATATTGACATTCAGCCCAGGAATCCTCCACTGTAACAGCTCCTTTACTTTGCAGTGAAAATTGATTTGTATATTCTTTGCCTCTGAGTCCTTGTGGGATTTTTTTTTTTAATTCAAACAGAAAGTCACAAAAATTATAATCATCCTCATCAGTTCACTCAGTCCCATGTAATTAATTTTTTTTATCTTGATCTTTTGTTAGCACTTTTTTGAGTTCATCAGTTTTTCATTAGAGTTCTGAAAATGCTTATTCATTCAGTTCAGCAGTACAGTCAGTTACCAGAAACCTGTACTTGTCAGAGTCTTTTCCATGAATTCCTTGGAGATGAAACCCTCTTATAGGAATATATTTGCAAAAGCATCAGAGTACACCCAGAGCTGTCTGTAAATGACAAAAGACTTAAAAATGACTGCGGTTAAACATTTGATCAAAGTTCATAATAATGCAATTGACAAGGAAATTTAGTTATTTCTGAGATACACATTTTAAAGTAATAACTAGAATTATGACTTATAACATTATACCAGAACATATAAGAGTTTTAGAAATTTCATGTAATGTCTGAAACATTTATATTAACATATTTCCATACAAATAACCCAATGAAAGTTTAGTATTAGTTGTTTTGTTTGTTTATACTGCAGGTTCTTATTAGTCATCAATTTTATACACATCAGTGTATACATGTTAATCCCAATCGCCCAATTCAGCACACCACCATCCCCACCCCACCACAGTTTTCCTCACTTGGTGTCCATATGTCTGTTCTCTACATCTGTGTCTCAACTTTTGTCCTGCAAACTGGCTCATCTGTACCATTTTTCTAGGTTCCATTGAGATGGAACATTGAGATGATGGACATTGAGATGCGTGTATCTTTTTGAATTAGAGTTTTTGTCTTTTCTGGATATATGCCCCGGAGTGGGATTACAGGATCATATGGTAGCTCTATTTGTAGTTTTTTAAGGAGCCTCCACACTGTTCTCCATAGTAGCTGTGCCCATTTACGTTCCCACCAGCAGTGCAGGAGGGTTCCCTTTTCTAGATGGAGTGTTAAATGCATGAAAGGGAAGAGGAAGAAATGAAGTTGCCAAGATGAATCAGAGCCTGATCTGGAAGGGGTTTGTCTACCGCCTGATTTTTGAGAGCTGGGAGAAATATGTCTTGTCTCCTGCAATGTTATAGGCTGTCAATTCTCCCTTTTTTTTTAGACTGTGAACTCTAAACTAGAAATATGCAAAGTTAGAATTCTCTGTTTTATGATTTCTCCAAAAATAAAGAAGCATTTTGCATGCTGAAGACTTGAAAGCAGTAGACACACAACAAGTCTAGTTAGAACATGTGTAACTTTGGACTGAGTCTACTATTGGGATAGACTTTAAAGCCGATACTGTGTGCCTTTGAACTCAGCCAGAGCTGCAGGGATAGCACTTTCATTTAGTTCTATTCAGAAAAAAGTATAAATCTTTACTTGTGAATCCTATGTTGTTGTTGTTTTTTTACCTAAATACTTGTCCCTGTGTCTAAAAAGGGGGGATTCCAGTGACTAAATTCTGTAATTGGAGTTCTTTGAAGATAATCCTGAGTAATGACTCATGTATTACAGGTTATTTTTAAACCATTAGAAAAGTTGGAAGCTCATCAGAAAAAGCATTGAGTCTATACATGACAGAGCCCCCAAATCCACATGACTGACTCACACCCTTGTCACGTTCAATGCCGTATACTCAAAAATACCTGGAAAATGGTTTTCTAAGTGAATTATTTTAGGAGAAGAGAACTCAAGGATATAGCATCTCTGCTTGCTGTCATCTTTTTCAATTATTTTACCTAAGATTTCTTTTCCACGGCATATGTGAAAATGTACTTCTTCCTTACTCATTTTGCGGTTATTACGAAAAGTCGGTCACGATGCAAATGAACGTCATCCAAAAGCTTGCACGTATTGAACTAAGCCTGAAACCATTCGATGTTAGGATTCTTCTGCCCCTTTCAGCCTCCCCTGCTCCCTCCCCACGTCTGCTGTAGATGCGCGTCCTGGGCCCCATTTTCCGGGCACTAAAAGCGCTGAGTGGGTGCTTGCGGAACTCACCTTCTGCAGAGAAGGAGAGCTAAGGACTTCAGTAGCCAAAAAAGTTGGGAACAATGCTGTGGAAGAGGAAATCTAGTTGTGAGACACGTACAAGAAAGAGACAATACGAACTTTCAAGAAGCTGATAAAATTAAGTACCGATGTCATGACGTGTCCAAACGTGAGCGGTGTGTCATGTTGAAGGTGACAAGAAGGATGGACGGTCCCAGTGAAAGCATGTCCTCAGTGCATGGGGCAATCCGCTCGGTAAATACTGGTTGAGCGCCTCGTGAAAGCACCTTCCTGCCCTGCCGAGAGCCTATCAGCGGGTCCCCAGTGCGCTCAGGATAACCCTGGAGTCTTGAACTCGGCTTTTGAAGTCCCTGCTGACTTCTGCTCATCTCCCTAGTGTTGCCTTGCCCTCCTCCCTCCTTGTACCTTCACTGCAGCTACTCTGGCCACTGACAGTTCCCCTCGCTGACCGGACTCTTGTTCACCTTTGAGTTGCTCCCTGTCCCTGGAGCTCTGTTCCCTCCCAGCTCTACCTCCTGTACTCACCTTCTTCCCCTGGCAAACCCCTGTTGTCTCTGCAGGCTCAGTTTACAGCCTTTTCTAACCCGAGTTGGGTAGCATCTTGGGCTTCCCCCAGTGTAGCATTTCACGGCATTATTGTGTTTCGTTTCTGCACGTAGACTGGATGGTCTTTGAGGAACTGTCTTGTTCACATCCACTAGCAGTTAGCAGAGTGCATGGACCATACGTAGAAGACTCCCTGACATCGAGAGGGAGGGAGGACAGAAGAATGGAGGAGAGAAAGAAGGGAGGAAGAAGAAAGAGAGAGAATCGAATGCCTGCAAGGCATTGAGCCAGACACTGGGAGTAAAGCATCAGTTAAAAAAAATAAATTCCCCCGCCCGCAAGGAGCTCACAGCTTGGTGGGGAAGAGAGGTTCGTACTAAATTATGAAAAATACAGCACGAGAAAGCATATGACACAGGTGCAAGTCATATGCAACCAAGTGTGCTGAACCCCCTCAGGGCAGCTCTTGAGCACGAGAATGAGGCCTTGCTACAGACCTCAGGGTCCGCGGGGAGCAGGGGCCTCCAACAGGTGAGGCCAGGCGGTCGGGTGAGGAGGCCGCCCTGGGTGGAATGCTGGCTGGGGAGGTTGCCATCTGCAGACACAGGTGCCCACGGGACCCACCTTGCTTCCTCTTGGGATGGTTGGATCAAGCCTGTGCTTTGTGTAGGGACACTGAGGACCTCTGGACTTACGTGCCCCAAATCACAGAAGAGCACCCAGGGCTGCCCTCCTCTGATTCCTGCAGGCGTGCTCTCTCTCGCTCTCTCTGTCTCTCTCTCTCTCTGTCTCTCTCTCTCTGTCTCTGTCTCTGTCTGTCTCTGTCTCTGTCTCTCTTTCACATGAAGAGAGAGGGAGGGAGGGAGGGAGGACTTTCAGCATTAGTATTGTTCTGAGGAGCTGCCTGAAGTAAGGTTTACCCTCTACCCAGAGCTAGCCCAACTTCAACAGTTGCTGCGATGCTGTTATAATAAAGAATACGGGTGGCAAAGTATATACAAGCTTATCAAATTTGGGCATTAACCACTATGATCTTGGTTAAAGTGTTTAAAAACATATGAAGCTAATATAAAGATGCCCAAAATACAGTCTAAGTGAGTCACTGTTTTTCGCGTAAACTGTGTAAGACCAAAGAGAGGGGCACATCAGCCCTGCTGCGGCTCCTTGTTTCCCGTTTATGTCTCATCAGTAATCTCACGAGGCCCCGGGTGGGAAAGAAAAAGATAATTAGCATTAGGCTGTGGGAGAAGCTTCCACAGTGACAGAGGCTTATTCATTGTTACGGACAATCACAATGCGACAGGAGCTCATAAGGATGCAAATTAAAACAAGACCACAGCTTGTCAGTGGTTTGCTTTTTTGTTCCTCTGACTCTTTATTAGACAGTAGCCGCTTGCGTATTTCTTCTATGACTTTAGCTCTAATAACAGTAGCAACATCCTAATTATTAGGGGCCTCTAAATCAGCTTTGATTGCAACACGGACAAGGAAAAGCTATGAGAAGCCTCAGCTCAGTAGAAAGTCGAGGTGGAAGCTTTAGATTGTGGTGCAAGTCCATTAGCCTCTCAGGCAGCCCTTTTCCTCTCCACGCCCATCCCTTTCCCCGGGATGTGAAGTGGCCTGTGGCCGTGCACATCTGATATGACTGGGTGTGCTGGCCTGTCCCCATGCACGAAAACGCAAATGGTGAAGCTTGATTCTGAACCCTCACCTCAGTAACATCCTCTCCCCATACGCTTCTCTACTCAGCATCGACGAAGAACTGAAAAGGAGGCAGAGAAACTTATTAAACCATCATGGCAGTTTCTTCCATTTCATCCACGTCTTACCACAAACCATGTTTGAGTTTTTTTCTCCAAAAAATTACGTAATTTAACACATCTGCTAAATTTTTGTGCATTCTTAACTTTTAATATAGTGCAATTTGTTTATAAATGTTTCAGGAAATGTTCTTCTGATATTTGAGATGATTTTACAGATGCTTTAGGTCTTGTCCTTCTCCCTTGTAGCCTCCACCAGGAGATATAGCCAACTTCCTCCAGCGATTCTCAGGAAGAGTAGTCCTGAGCCCAAGGGACAGAGATGAGAGGGGTGCCTGCCCCACTGGGAGCAGACCAAGAGTGTGGGACGGGTGAGGAGAGTGGCTCATGACTGCCATTCATACCTGTCTGTTCATCTGTTCTCCTGGGCCAGACATGGCTACTTGCTGGTGATGTTATCCCTAGGGATACCTGTTGATAACGTTGGTAGGAGAGAAAGGAGATTTGAGGGATGAGGTTATTTTCAAAGTTTCCCCTTCCCCTGTCAGTTAAAGAATTTGCAGTAGAGGCATATAGTGTGCTCTGTGAGCATGGCTTAGGCACCTCTGTCTTTTGTGAAATCAAAGTTACAATATAGTGGTAGTGATGGTTCCAACATCAGGCTTTCTCTCTTTATTTAGGTTGCTGTTCTGCTTTGGGCAGGTTTCCATGGTGTAGGTAAACTTCCACTTGTGGGGCTGTGGTTGTCCAAGCTTCCCTGGTCTGTGCTTAATGTGGTACCACAGGCCAGAGCTCAATTCCCAAACAAAATCACAGTACTTTCTCTGTACTTTTTCTGAAACGGGCCTAGCCCTGCCTTTTGTCACCATCTGTAATGATCAGCTATTATGACAGTAATGCACAGCATGGTGATATAACACACTACCCCAGAACTCTGTAGCATTGCGTCAATAAGCATTTATTTCTTGATCACATGATGGCAGGTCATCTGGGTTTCTCTGATCTAGACTAGGCTCAGCCAGGCCTGGCCCAGCCCACAGGTTGGATTCAGCCCTGCTCCATTCCTCAGGGCCAGTGGACCAGTCGGAACAAGGCCTTCTCCTGGCAGTGGCAGAAGCACAAAAGACCAAACCCAACCATGCGAGTACATTCCCGGCCTCTGCTTGTGTCACGTCCACGAACATCCCATTGGCCAAATCGTGTCACATGGTCAAGCCCCAACTCAAGGAGATACAAATATCTCTACCCGCTGTGAAGCCAGATCAAGTCGCATGGCCAAGGCCCAGTGAATCGTTGCTGAAAGTAATGTAAACTCTCACACCATCACAGGGCCTGGCCACAGGAGGTAAATCCCATATCAGTCTCCTTGTTCCTCTCTTGCTGCTTATGCTGAAGACTCTTAACACCTTCATGGTGTAACCACAGTACTTGCGGGAGAATTAAGAACTCACATGTTGGAGAACAATTATAGGCTCTTAATCCAGAGGGAGCACCAGTTATGACACCAGCCTGGGACATTCCCAGATGGGATGACACAACAGCCAGGCTTCCATTTGGAAATTTGAGGAGGCTGGTCCTATTCTCAGCTTAGGAACCATTCTCTTACCCCCAGCCCCAGCGTATCATTTGTACATGTGTCTGTCTCCTCTGCTGGGCTCTGATGTCCTTCAAGAGCAGAAACTTGTCCCTTTGTCCCCTGTGTTTCCACCTCAACCCCATCCAGTTCTATAAAAGACTCCCAGGGAACGCCTAGAAAATGGCAGAAACTTCAGCCTTGCACTGCATGTGGTTACCAGTATGAACTTGGGCTTATTTTCGCATCATTTTAATCACAGAACATTTGAGATGTAAAGACTTTGAGCAATCATGCAGTTCAGCAGTGTCCAGTAGAATCTCCTGCAGTTGGAAATGTTCTATGTCATACTGTCCAATACAGCAGCCACTAGTCATAGGTAGCCCTTGAGTACTTCTAATGTGTCTAGGGGAACTGAGGAACTGAGTTTTAATTGTATTTAATTTTAATTAATTTAGATGTATACTTAAATAGCCACACGTGGCTAGTCACTACTTTATTACAATGTAGGTCTAGTTAACCCCTTGTTGGTCCAGAGTGGACATCAGTAGATATTTCTTGAATGGATGGATGGATGGATGGATGGATGAGTGAGAAAGAGAGAAATGTCCCCCACCCCAGTGTCACACAGCAAATTCGTGGCAAAACCAAAATAAGGGGCTGGGGTATGGACAGGCTGACCTGGGCGCTCCCCTGACGCCATGTCACCTCCTCAAGGCCTGTTTGCATTACTTTCATCTTAACTTCTGTACTTGTAACCTTCTAGCAACATCTGAATACCTCACGGTCAAATAGGTTGTGGGGAAAAAAAAAAAAACAGAAAAACAAAACTATTTTTCTGCCTTTAGTAATTTGAAGAGTGAGCATTAAAAACCCAAACATCAAATAATTTTTACACAGTAGAAATAACATATACTTTCCATCCAAATTAAAACCCACGCTCCCAGCAATTTAATTATGCAAATGTGATATAAGCAGCAGTGAAACAGTGTTAAAGGGGAAGAATGAAGATTGATAAGCTGAAATTTCTGGTGACATTTTCCTTTTTAATTTCCTCTTCTGGTTAATATAATGCTGATTTTCATGCACTGCTTAGGTGGAGACTTTCTTTGTGATAAGTGCCTCTACAAATTTATGCAAATAGTATTAATCACTGTTGAGAAACCAGCAGCCTTTCCCAGCCCTGCTACCCACAAGTGTTAGACAGCAACGCTAGGTGGGTCTTGAGCTCTGAACGTGATTAAATACACTGGTTAAGCAAAGCTGCTGTGTTCAGAAAGGACTGTTTTCCTTTAGCTGCTTGGAGAATTCTAAATTTAAAGTATAATTCCCACCTTTGCTCTAAGAGGGGCCCCCAACCGAAAATTGAAGAGTGGATGTAGGTTGTGTTGCTCCCACTTCACCCGAGGAGCCCCATTCCACTGGTCCTTTGCAGTCAGGAACTCTGTCTTAGGGTGGGTTCTTCAGAAGCAGACCTTGAGATGAGGATTCGGGTACAAGGAGTTGACTGAGGAAGTGCTCCCTGGTGAAACCTATAAGGGGTTGGGAGACACAGGACACGGAAGGGGAGAAAGCCAAACAACAGTGGGATCTCAGGCAGAGTTCTGAGGAGGGTGGTCTCATCCTGATTCCACAGGGGACACTGAATGTAAGTTGTGCATCAGAATTGGTCCCCACTTGAGACCAGGGGACTGGGCTTTTGTCCGTGGCCCTCCAGTCAGTCATTGGCAAGAGGTATCCTGTGGGATGTGACTTCCCAGGTACTGCAGCCCACTGGGAGTGCAGGCCCTTGGGTGTGCTCTGCAGACTTGGGAAGAGAGACCCGAGGGGATTGGGCAGAGCACCAGATCTGGAATCTTACTCCAGGCCCCTGCTCACAGCTGGCACCCCCAGCCTGCTGCTCTTCCTCCAAAGCACGTGGTCTCTCTTCCCTGGAGTCCGCTTGGGGCCCTTGAGGGCTTCCTATCCAGGCAACTGGGATTTCTTTCATAAGGGTTATTATTCCATCAGATCACAGTGGTATGTTAACAGCAGTCTTCAAGTTTTAAACAGAGGGGTGAGCCGTGGAGGGAATTTGTAGCCAGGCCAGTGAGGAAGATGTTTGGGTCAAGAGAGCTCCTCACGGGCAAGGCCAGCTAATGAGGAGCCCACATAATCCAGAAATGAAGATTTGGTGTTTTTCCTCCAGCATCTGGGAATTTCCTTATAAATCTTAGGAATGCTGTGGTGATTCCTGCCTTGCCGTGGCCAGCACGTTCCGAGCTTGATCTCGGAGCAGTGGAGTGTCCAGCGGGTCATCCTGCCACTCCTGCAGCCGCCTCCACAGGCCTGGGCACAGTCAGGGGAAGGAAACTGGAATTCCGGGTGTGGGTACCCTTGTGTCGAGGCACTCAGATCCTACTGGAGAAAAATTGGAGCCCCAGACACTCTCTCTCTTCTTATTTACTTCCTCCCTCTCAAAGAAGGTGCTTCTCTGATGGGCTCTTTCTGCAAAGCAGAAATGCTATTTTGAAGGTGAACATAAAAGCTTTCTTGGCAAAGAAATTGCTTTGTTCCGTTTGAGAATCCTCTCTGCCTTTGAGAGAAGAGAGGGTGTGGGGCTGTGAGAACTTGATTAGCCCTCATCAACTTTCCCTCTGGTTTTCAGAGACGAGGCTAGACAGAAAGGCTCACACATTCTCCCCATGGCTCTCTGTGTCCCCTAGTCGCCGAACTTCAAGGACCGCCATATCCAGAGCTGCCGGAGGTCCTGGGATTCTATTAGGATGGCAAACCCAGGGGGCTGGGCCAGAGCCCATACTGCGGGAGAGGAACCAGATTTGGATTTACTGTCCGGATTGAGACAGACTAAGTGGCTTTGATAATTCCACCTTATGAAATGAGGACATTGTATGAAGGGGGAATTGTATACTGTAAATTTTAGCTCTTGGTGGTGATAATGGTGGTGAATTCTGGGCCTCAAGACTTCACAATT
This sequence comes from Pseudorca crassidens, assembly GCF_039906515.1. Classification (NCBI taxonomy): domain Eukaryota; kingdom Metazoa; phylum Chordata; class Mammalia; order Artiodactyla; family Delphinidae; genus Pseudorca; species Pseudorca crassidens. The sequence continues at coordinate 61,964,290 of NC_090305.1, forward strand.
CTATGTGAATGCACGGCTGTGTTTGCATCTGTGCACACACATGTGCGTGTCTGTGTGTGTGTGTGTGTGTGTGTGTGTGTGTGTGTATCGTTTTTCCTATCCTGGCAAGTGTGGCTGGTGTTCATGTGACCTCAGATACCAGCCCTTCCCGCACCCCGCCCCCCAGAACAGGGAACGTAGGAGCCCCCTTCTTCACCCAGGCCCTTCCAGACACCCCCAGTGACAGAGAGGGGTGACAGCTACTCTTATTCCCAACCCCCTCCCCCTCCCCAAGCCTATACAAGGACTCTGTCAAAACAATGTCAATTTTATTTTCCCAAAATTGCCTAGTTTCGTATTTTTAAATAAACACAGTAAATATATACTGTGTAGTAGAATTTTAGAGCCCAGAAATGTAATATTCAAAATAAAAATTAAATCATCATCAGGATTTGGAGTTACAAGACATGGATTTGAGACCTGCATTTACCGTTGGCTCATTATGTGGCCTGCGGTGTCTCGGAGCTTCCCTTTCCCCATCTGGAAAGTGGGGCTAAGGCCCAAGTAGAAAGACTGTGTGACAGTCCAGTAGGATGACATTTGAAAAGCGTAGTGACCTGGAGAGGACTTCTCACACAGAGCTAATGTCATCAGCGTCTTTAATAAAGTGTCTGGAGCTGTGGTGAAGCCCCTCCCCAGTTGGTATTTTTTTAATAGCTCTTTACTGGAGTATAACTGCTTCACGATACAGCACTAGCCTCTGTTGCACAGCAAAGTGAATCAGCCACATACACACATACATCCCCATATCCCCTCCCACCCTCCCTATCCCACCCCTCTAGGTGGTCACAAGGCACTGAGCTGATCTCCCTGTGCTGTGCAGCTGCTTCCCACTAGCTGTTTTACACTTGGTAGTGTATATATGTCGATGCTACTCTCTCACTTTGCCCCAGCTTCCCCTTCCTTCCCGTGTCCTCAAGTCCAAGCAGAGCTTCATTCTCCCCCGTCATTCCCAGCAGGTTACTGGCAGTGGGGCTGTAGCCGCACGGCTTCCTGTGCCGGGCATCCCTCAGGCTGCAGGCAGACGGCAGGAACGTCCTGACTCCCCGTCTCCCAGGCTCCCCAGAGACCCCATCCTACCTGGTCCCACCCATTGCTGGGCTCTGTAAGTGCAAACGCTGGACGCCTACCTGGGGCAGTTAGTGGCCTGGCCAAAGAAGGGGCAGCCCACGGGCATTTGTAAAGGGGAGTGTGGGTGGACTTTGCAGTGAAATAGCAGTTTCTCCTCCAGCCCCACGCCTGCCTGTACCAGCAAGTTCACTTCTTAAACCTTCAGTACATTGACTCCTCCTTGAGAGCTGGTGAAGAGAAGTGGCTTCTGTGCTTGTGCAGAAGCAACATGGGACAGACATCCATGGGACACTCCTCTGACCACTTTGTCTTTCCCAAGCTGGAGCCCAGCAAGACCCCTGGACTTCAGATGGGGCTTGAAGGTCTCCCACCTTCATTTTCTGTTACGTTTTCTTACAAGCTTTAAACTTGGTGTGGAGGACCCTTTACTGCATGTTATTTTCCTAGAGCTCTTGTCGGTAGTTTCTTTTGTACAGAAAGTGTCGTCCTCCAGAGGCAGTTCCATTATAGTGGGGGTTTTCCTGGTAACAATACGGGGGTCCCGCTGGGAGTGCCTGAGGCTGGGATGCTGCGTGTTACAGGGGTGGCAAGCTGAGCCCTGATTCTCCCACTCGCCTTCCCTGCCTGGTCTCCAGAGGGAGCTGAGTGAGTCTGGGTGGAGGACAGGCTCACCTTCTTTGTGGCAAATACTATGCAGTCAGCTGGCATAACTGGTTCCCTCTTTCCTCCATGTAGCACCTCTCTTTATCCCTCTCTCTCTCTTTCTCTCAGCCTTGTTCTAGAAAAGGTTTACAAGGTTTTTGGGTTTTTTTTTCTATTTTCTGGTTAAGTATTTCTTTATAAGAATGTAGAGCATTTTTTATTTGGGTTCTTTTCATTTTTTTGCATATTCCTTTAGAGGCTCAGAATGGACATTTAAAAATTATCTAAAATAAGAAATAATGTGAGACAAGAACATTGGTGCTCTTCAAAGACCAAATACATCCTTTCTTTCTGTCCTCATGCATGTGACATTCAACTCTCTTAAATGCCTCATGCCTCCAAGACACACGTGTTTTGTAACTGCCAATTTCCATGGTGTAAGTCAGCATTATGTACAGTATTCCTTAACAAAATAGTTCTTTGCGTATACACCTTATAATAATTTATAAGGCCATAATTTTCTTACATCTTGTGTCATTAGTGGTTGTGACTTCTTTGCAAAAGGGAAAAAGTATTTCATTTTATGATACTCTTTCTTGTATATTTTTTGTCTGTCCCCAAGACACATCAGCTACCACCAAGAAATATTTTAGTAATTTCCAATGCTGTTAAACTTGATGATAATACGAAGATGAAGATATTCTCATTTAACTACTTAAGAATTTATTAAATAAAAGAAAATAGAGATTGATGAATATTCAGAGTCACTGATGACATCAGTTCTCCTGTCCCAGGTCATGAAATGGGATTCTTCACACTCAGATCATCTTACTGTGGAGTTAACCAGCATTAAGCGACCTGAGCCTTAGTTCCTAACTCAAATTAAGCTAATTAAAAAGTCCACTCTTTTTTTGTTTTGTTTTTTAGCTGTCTTTTTAAAAAATTATCTCTTTTTTTGCAAAGACATAATGTAATTATTGACTACATTCCCCTCACTGTGCATTTTATATTCTGACTCATTTATTTTGTAACTGAAAGTTTGTACCTCTTAATTCCTCCCCCCAAGCACCCTTCCCTTTGGCAACTACCTCTTTGTTCTCTTCTGTTTCTATTTTGTTACGTTTGTTGTTTTTTCTTTTTTTAGATTCCACATATAAGTGAAATTGTATGGTATTTGTCTTTCTCTGACTTATTTCAGTTAGAATGATACACTCTAGGTCCATACATGTCAAAAATGGCAAGATTTCATTCTTCTTTATGGCTGAGTAATAGTCTACTGTATGTGTGTACATGAGTGCATGTGGGTGTGTGTGTGTGTATGTATCTCATTTTCTTTATTCATTCATCTGTCAGTGGGCACTTAGGTTGCTTCTATATCTTGGTTATTGTAAATAATGCTGCAGGGAACATAGGGGTGCTTGTATCTTTTTGAATTAGTGTTTTTGTTTCTTTGGATAAAGACCCAGGAGTAGAATTGCCAGATTGTATTGTAGTTCTATTTTTTTTTTTTTGAGGAATCTCCATACTGTTTTTCATAGTGGATGCACCGATTTCCATTCCCATCAACAGTGCATGAGGGTTCCCTTTTCTCCACATCCTTGTCAACACTTGTTATTGGTTGTCTTTTTGATAATAGCCATTCTGACAGGTGTGAGGTGATATCTCATTGTAGTTTTGATTTGCATTTCCCTGATGATTAGTGATGTTGATCTTTTCATGGACCTCTTGGCCATCGTATATCTTCTTTGGAAAAATGTCTTTTTGGATCTTCTGCCTAATTTTTATTTGGAATTTTTTTTTTTTTTTTTTTTTTTTTTTACTATTGAGTTGTATGATTTCTTTCTATATTTTGGATATTAGCCCCTTATCGGATATATTGTTTACAAATATCTTCTTCCATTCAGTAGACTGCCTTTTTTTAATTTTTTTAATTTGGTTTTATTTATTTTTTTTATACAGCAGGTTCTTATTAGTCATCAGTTTTATACACATCATTGTATACATGTCAATCCCAGTTGCCCAATTCAACACACCCCCACATCCACCCCCCCGCCGCTTTCCCCCCTTGGTGTCCATACGTTTGTTCTCTACATCTGTGTCTCAGTTTCTGCCCTGCAAACCAGTTCATCTGTACCATTTTTCCAGGTTCCACATATATGCATTAATATACGATATTTGTTTTTCTCTTTCTGACTTAATTCACTCTGTATGACAGTCTCCAGATATATCCACATCTCAACAAATGACTCAATTTCGTTCCTTTTGATGGCTGAGTAATATTCCATTGTATATATGCACCACATCTTCTTTATCCATTCGTCTGTCGTTGGGCATTAGGTTGCTTCCATGACCTGGCATTGTAAATAGTGCTGCAATGAACATTGGGGTGCATGTGTCTTTTTGAATTATGATTTTCTCTGGGTATATGCCCAGTAGTGGGATTCCTGGGTCATATAGTAATTCTGTTTTTAGTTTTCTAAGGAACCTCCATACTGTTCTCCATAGTGGCTTTATCAATTTACATTCCCACCAACAGTGCAAGAGGGTTCCCTTTTCTCCACAGCCTCTCCAGCATTTGTTGTTTGTAGATTTTCTGATGATACCCATTCTAACTGGTGTGAGGTGATACCTCATTGTAGTTTTGATTTACATTTCTCTAATAATTAGTGGTGTTGAGCAGCTTTTCATGTGCCTCTTGGCCATCTGTATGTCATCTTTGGAAAAATGTCTATTCAGAACCTCTGCCTATTTTTTAATAGGATTTTTTTTTACTATTGAGTTGTATGAGTTCTTTCTATATTGTGGATATTAGCCCCTTTTTGGTTATATTGTTTACAAATATCTCCTTCCATGCAGTAGGCTCCCTTTTTATTTGTCGATAGTTTCCTTTGCTGTGCAAAAGCTTTTTAGTTTGATGTAATCCCATTTGTTTATTTTTGCTTTTGTTTCCCTTGTCCAAGGAGACATATCCAAAAAGTATTGCTAAGACTGATGTCAAAGAGCATACTGCCTATGTTTTCTTCTAGAAGTTTTATGGTTTCTAGTCTTACATTTAAGTTTTTAATCCATTTTGAGTTTATTTTTGTATATAGTGTGAGAAAGTAGTCTAATTTGCTTCTTTTGCATGTAGCTGTACAGTTTTCTCAGCACCATTTATTGAAGAGGCTGTCTTTTCCTCATTGTGTATTCTTGCTTCCTTTGTTGTAAATTAATTGCCCGTATAAGTGTGGGTTCATTTCTGGACTCTCTATTCTGTTCCATTCATCTATATGTCTGTTTTTGTGCCAGTACCATACCATTTTGCTGACTATAGCTTTGTAGTGTAATTTGAAATCAGGGATCATGATACCTCCAGCTTTGTTATTCTTTCTCAAGACTGTTTTGGTTATTATGGGCCTTTTGTGTTTCCATATGTATTTCAGAATCATTTGTTCTAATTCTGTGAAAAATGCCACTGGTATTTTGATGGGGATTCCATTGAATCTGTAGATTGCCTTGGGTAGTACTGTCATTTTAACAATATTAATTCTTCCAATCAGTGATCATAGTATATCTTTCCATCTGTTTCTGTCTTCTTCAGTTTCTTTCAGCAGTGTCTGTTTTCAGAGTATAGATCTTTAGCCTCCTTAGTTAGATTTATTCCTAGGTATTTTATTCTTTTTGATATGATTGTAAATGGGGTTTTTCTTAATTTCTCTTTCTGATAGCTCCTCATTGGTGTATAGAAATGCAACATATTTCTATATATTAATTTTGTATCCTGCAACTTTACTGAATTCACCAATGAGTTCTAGTAGTTTTCTGGTAACATCTTTAGGATTGTCTGTGTATACCTCATATCATCTACAAACAGTGACAATTTTACTTCTTACTTTCTAATTTGAATTCCTTTTATTTCTTTTTCTTGTCTGATTGCAGAGGCTAGGGCTTCCAATTCTGTGTTGAAAAAAAGTGGCGAGAGTGGACATCATTGTCTTGTTCTTGATCTTAGAGGTAATGCTTTCAGCTTTTCACTGTTGAGTATGATGTTAGCTGTGGGCTTTCATATATGGCCTTTATTATGTTGAGGTATGTTCCCTCTATACCCACTTTGTGGAGAGTTTTTATCATAAATGGATATTGAATTGTGTCAAATGCTTTTTCTGCATCTGTTATTATTCTTCAGTTTGTGAATGTGGTGTATCACATTGAGCAGTTTGCAAATTTTGAACTATCCTTGCATCCCTGGGATAAATCCCACTTGGTTGTGGTGTGTGATCCTTTTAATGTATTGCTGAGTTTGGTTTGCTAACATTTGTTTGAGAATTTTTGCACCTATATTCATCAGTGATCTTGGCCTGTAATTTTATTTTTTGTGATATCTTTGTTTGGTTTTGATATCAGGGTGGTAGTGGCCTCATAGAATGAGTGAAGAAGCATTCCTTCCTCCCCACTATTTTGCAATAGTTTGAGGAGGATAGGTTTTAACTCTTCTCTGAATGTTTGTTAGAATTCACCTGTGAAGCCATCTGGTCCTGGACTTTTGTTAGCTGGGAGTAAAACTCCACTCTTAATAAGTAAGCTAACTACTATTTTTTTTTTGTAACTTAATTACTCATTCTAAAGAACACAATTATAAAGAAAGAATCTTGTGCCATTGTTAAAAGTACCTTTTAAAAAATCAATTTAGAATTGTCAAAATTTTGTTTCTGTCACTTGTATAACCATCAGTTTCATGTAAATAACAATTTCCCTTTGTTGACCTTTCACTCTCAACTTTATAAATTTTCATCCTACTTTAAATTCTCTGTCCCTAGGAAAAGAGTCATCATTTTGACTGTCCCTTTCCCCCCCAGCTGTGATGTTCCAGAACCCTGTTCAGTTTTTCCTTCCCCCTTTATCTGAATCTTGATCTTTACTCCTTCAAAGGGTGAATTAAAACATAAGTTAACTAAACATGAAACTTTTGGGCTTGCCTGGTGGCACAGTGGTTAAGAATCCACCTCCCAATGTAGGGGACCCAGGTTCGAGCCCTGGTCTGGGAAGATCTCACATGCCACGGAGCAACTAAGCCCGTGTGCCACAACTACTGAGCCTGTGCTCTAGAGTCCGTGAGCCACAACTACTGAAACCTGCACACCTAGAGCCCGTGCTCCGCATCAAAAGAAACCACCGCAATGAGAAGCCCACGCACCGCAACGAAGAGTAGCCCCTGCTCGCCGCAACTACAGAAAGCCTGTGTGCAGCAATGAAGACCCAACACAGGCAAAAATAAATAAGTAAAATAAATAAGTTTAAAAAACAGAAAAAAATGAAACTTTTTTGTGGTTAATTCTTTTCCACAAAATTCACATCCATTCTGATACTAATATACACATCTCAGATATCTTTCTTAGGCAGTAATCTTCAAAGACCCAGAACTTTTTCTTTGTTTAAATGGTATGTAGCCACACAAGGGGACTTCCTGCCACCCTGTTTGGAGAGTATGTGGAAGTTGAGTGAGGGAAGAGTAGCAGACAGAAGCACCTGCAGAGCCCACATTAGCGTCACTCTCCACAGCTCATGGTTATATATATTTGTGGACAAGCATGAAGCCTCCAAAGATGCTTAAAGCAGGTTTACCAGTTTTAAAATGTCTGTATTTATTCATATTTATATAAATATATGGTCTACGCAGAAAAATAGCCCTTGAAAAAAATCCCCCGAAGTCATGATGGAGGTCCAAGAATTTAGAGCTGAAAGGAACCTAGGATATCAGATGGGACACCCTTTCTTTGTAGCCAAGGCTTTGGGTCCCTCCAGTGTAACGGAGGAAAACAAAGAACACAGTGGCTAATAGAACCGAAAGAGACTTGACAGACCTCCAAATGAGAGTGGATGAGGCAGCCTGTCAGCCCAATTCAGAGCAATAATTTTAACAAAGATTTCTATAGGTTAAGCTCTCTCCAATTTGCAACCCCTTTCACAAACCTCCAATTCGGTACTCTTCCTATCACCATAGCAACACTCTTCTAATAAACAACTAGAAGGGAAGAAGCGATTTTGCAAACGTGACTGTCTCCTACCCTCAGTTTTGCCATTGTGTGTGTGTGTTTTCCTCAGTTTTCCTATCCTGTTAACTTTTATTCTCTCTCAAGATCTTACCATTTTATAATAAATAGCACCTGGCCATTAAAATGGGAAAGCCAGGCCTGGAAGCTTTAATAACTTGGCACTATGTATTTCACTTAGATCAATGGTTCTCAAGTGCCAATCCATGGCCCAGCTGCTTTGGAGTCAATTAGACCCCAATCCAGACCCGCTGAATCACAATCTCTGGTCAGCCCAGGAGTCTGAATTCTTAATGTTCTCCACTGAGGTGCTACCAGGTTTGCCAATCATGATTTATCTTATATTATACGTGACCTGAATAGCCAGCATCCCAACTGTTTATATGTCCTTTACAGCAAATAGATGAAAAATAAAACAGCTCAGTTCAAACTGCCTGAATGATAAAAGGAAACTACAGGATCTGTTTCTGACAACTTCTCCCCGCAAAAAAAAGAAGAAAAAGAAAATTATCACAAGATGACACTACCCTTAGTTACCCTTAGGTAAGATATGAAAGATTTCAGAATTTTAAAAATACCAGACACTGAGGCAAAGAAACAGTACTGCAGGCCAAGGTGAGTATGAAACATTTGCTGATTTCAACTCTTTCCCCGGGCAGAGGCCCAGTACAGATCCCCCAATTCTGATTGTCTATCCGACTTCTCAGCACTAACTTTTCCATGATTTTTAGTGTATCTCCATTTAAAGGGAAGTAAAAGGCGTCACAGTCACAAATAGAAATGAGTGGTGACTGAATCACCAGTTCCCCTCTGTGAATGCAGGTCTGTTGAGGTTGTGTACACCGTCGGGTTTTACTATTATAACATTAATTTCCATAGATGCCACTGGCAATCAGTCTGCAGTTTGAAATTATCCAGGTCACACTTGTCTGCATGATTCAATTTAGTGACTTGATCTGAAACATTTCTGGATGATGTCTTCACAGTTTATTCTGACTCTGATATAGTCTGAAATGGGACCTTCAGGAAAGATTCTCTCTCACGCTGTCTGGATTTATCATGGCCATGCATAAGTCATCCAGCAGTGTGTTATTTTCCTGCCCTCTGCGTCTCAATGCACGATGCTTTGCTTGAAGAAAGAAAAAAAAAAAAAAAGATTTGCTTCAGAAATTTCAGCTGAGATGACTAGAAAATCTTTTTGAAGATTGATTAAAGTTGGTTTAAAGGTTAATACCAACCTTCTTAAAGAAAGGCTCTTAAACTATTACCTTGCTTGCTATATACCATCTGGCCTTCCGAAGCAGCACAGTATAGGCTTATTCCATTGAGCAACTAAGGCTTCTGGCTTCTGACCAAGACTGACGTTGGGAAGATGGGTAGCTCTAAATACTGTCGCTTTGTAGCACTAAGTGTCATTAATCATGATGAAATCAAGTGGTTTCTTGCTTGGACTTGACTGTTCTCCAGAATTTTTCCTAAAATCACTTGAGTGTTTGACTGGAATTCACAGATGTTGATGTGGCCCTCAGATCCGCTTTGTCATTGGTGCTTCTGGCGTTGATCGGCTTTGAAATGGAAATGTAGGCTTGTTGATTTGTGTTTTATTTTTTCCCTCTTGGCCGGAGAATCTCTGCTTACTGGAGGAATCAGCCTTGCCCTCTAGGCCATATAGTGGTCATGCTCAGATTTCCGGTGGGTGCAGAAGAAAGACTCGTGAGCTTTTAAGATTCAGCATCCCAAGATCTTACTTCTTTTAATTATTATCTTGTACTGCTACACCATATATTTCTTACATCTTACTTTCTCTTTAAAAGCTATTTATTTTAGCTTATAGAAAACTTGGAAAGACACTTAAGAGGGAAGAAAAATTATACCATCGTCCCAGATAAATTATTGGTTATAATTTTGATGTATTTCTTTCTAATCATGTATCTACTCATTCCATATTAAAATATATTCACTGATCACTTGCTCTATATAAGGCACTAAGGAAGACTCTGAAGTTATTGACAGTCAACCAAACAGAGACCAGTTGCATTATTAGGTATCTCTCATTAAATACAAATGGATAAAACAAAGTGCTTAGAAATTTGCCTTCAACAGCCTTAGAGCTCTATTCTGTGGGCTTGGCAAAGGTGTTAATGATGAGGGAAGCGGATTGCAGAGAAAAAGTTCATTTTCACCTTGAATCTATAAAATACTTAGGAAAGTGTGTAAGTAAATATAGAAAAAGGAGAAACTGAGGAATCCTAAATGATGTCGTGACACTTTTGTTACCCTGGGGTTGGGGATGTGGAGAGAAAAGAAGAGCATAGGAATAACCTCAGGTAGACATTTTTCCTCATGTTTTTACTTTTTTCCCAAGAATCTAAAGGCAAGGAATTAATATTAAACAGTCAGGTTTTATTCTATAGTTGTGCATGTTATTATCCCAAGAACACTCCATTTTCTTCAGGTAATTGGAGTAGATTAGCTGTCAAGAACCGTGGAGTAGATGCCCAGTTTGAATTGACTCGCCCAAATGTTTCTGCTCGCTTGATGAGTCCCTTACATGCATCACTGCTGTACCATTTCCTCGACTGCTGGCCCAGAGGAGCTCCCTGCCCCTCGGTAGACAGTCTTGCCTGACACAGTCCATACTAACTAGATCTCTTACCCTAATGAATGGTTGCAGGCCCGACCTGCAGAACTAACATCTACCTAAGTCGGTCTGGGGGCAACTCCCTTCTTTCACCCAAACGGCCGCTGTGCCTGAAAGAGTTCATTATGGAGTTTACTAATAGCCCGTGTGTGTGCGTGCGCGTGCGTGCGTGCATGCGCTACATGAGCAGACTCCTTGGTCTTTGGGAAACTGCAATGCCAAGTGCTAAGCTGCAGATCTCATGTGACTCCCTACAGAGCCTGGCAGATGGACCATTCCTTCTGGTCTCCCTCTGGCCTCCTCACCTCGTTTCTCTATGACCCTTTTAGCCACTGTGAGCATAACAGCATGGCTTAGTAAGAACCCTGAACTCCAGACTCCTTCCCTGGCTGTGGCTGGACTGCTTTCATAGGCTTAGCTCTGCTGCCTGGAACTATTATGGAGCCCAAGTGAAATTATGGGCATAAAAGTCCTTCTAAGCCACAGAGTGCTGGGGCCAAAGGGTTCTTTGGAGTTTTTAGATGCCTTAGGGGTAAATGGGTCTCTTAGCCTGTGACTTGGCTCTGGGCCTCTAACTCTCCAGTCACCCCTCACCTTGATGATCCACAGGCTTCTTACAGCATCATTGCTTGTCCATGCCCAGCCGTGGTCCCTGAACCCTCATTCCCAGATGGGTTTGTAGCACAGTAGGAGAATAGTTAGACCTCACTTAACTGGTTTTGCCTATAAAAACTGCCTAGGTAAGCATTGCCTGAGGAACTGGGACAATGTGTGAGCAGTGGCCAGCCTCGGGAAAGGTCCAGATGTGCTCAGATTGTCAGATAAGTCCTGAAACTCACAAAAAAAGAAGTCAGCATAGCATCCATTTCCTTGGGAAAGCAAAAGCAGTCCCAGGAGGCTTGTGGGGAGGAGAGAGAAGTCGATTGAATGAAACAAGGAGGAAATAGGCATGCAGGGATCCGAGAGATGCAGAGCATCCTTGTGCTGGCAAATTCTAACGTCTCTGGCATTAATTCTAGTACACTTGAGTCCAGAAAGCTCAGTGACGGCAGGGTTGTAACATCAGTGGCAGGAAACAGCTCTCAGCTTCAGGGGAGAAGCACATTTAACTGTCTAAAGAGAAACCACTGGGGCTGTGGAGGTGAGGCCAAGTAATGTGATATTAATCTGAAACATCTTCATGCTTGTACACATTGGGAACTTCTAATCTTGGTGCCTGTGTTTTAATAATCCTGTATGTTTCTGTATTTTTATTCCTTAATGCAATACCATTTTTCAAATCTAATATGCTCTTCCAATAAATACCCTTTCTTATGGAGAGCTTTATTTTTTCATTCAAATGGTTTTAAACCCAAAGATATATAAACAAAGGTGTTTATTGTTACATTGCATTAGTGAAAACTTGGAAATAATCTAAATATTCATCAATATGGGGACCTATTATGTAAATGTCGGTCTATCTGTATAATAGAATACCATGCAATACACAAAAATAATGAGGTGGAACTATATATATTGATAGGAAGAGATGTTTGTGGTATTGGGTTATAAAACTGTATTTTTGGTAAGACTCCGTATTTATAAATACTGAATATATGTAACTAAATAAGTTTAGAAAAGAGTTTATAAGGAATAGGCATTACACTATTAAAGCGTATTCCTCTAAAGGTGAAAGTTGTAGAGGGAAATTTTCCTTTTCTTATCCATGTATATATGAATTGATCTGTACTATGTGGGTTTCTTACAGTGAGCATGTGACTTTTTTTTTTTTTTAGAATTCAGGTTCCTTCAAAATTAAACAGCAGTAGAAAGAAAAAGATCCCTAGAGGCACCAGATATTATAATTTTCTTGAACTGGATTCACTGCTCCCCAGATTAAGCCAAGAAGTTTGGCAAACCTGAAAAACCAGAGATTTCAAAGTAGCCATAATAGCCACTGGATGTTCCCCAACATCCTCTGTTTAAGAATTTCAACTGTTGACACACACAGCAACCTGGACGCATCTCAGAGGCATTGTGCTGAGTGAAAGAAGCCAGTGTCCAAAAGTTCCATATAGTAGGATTCCCTTTATCTGACACTGTCAAAATGACAGAGCTATGGGGAAGAGATCAGTGGTTACCAGGGTTTGGGAAAAGGGGCAGCAGAAGGGAATTAGTTCTGGTGATGGAATTGTACCATATCTTGATTGTGGTGACGGTAAACGTGCAATTTACACGCCAAAATTCTCAGTGACAGAAACATATATTTTACTGTACGTTAATTAAAAAAATTTTTAAAGAGGTAAAATAAAAGGGGAACCAAGGAAGATTGTGTGTGTCTGTCCCACCTAAGAACTTGGCTGTGGTCTTCTGGTTTGTTCAGCACCATATATCCACCTACTCTGCAGGCCTCGCTCTCCTTGGCCGAGTCCCAGGGGCAGCCTCACCCTCACCTCTGCCCCAGTTCCTCCACCTACAAGGGATTGTTTGGTTTCTATTTGAGTGAATCCCGTATCAGGAAGCTCAGCATCTTTCAAGGCTTTATGTTGGATTTACATATAGGCCTTCTGTGTAGCTTCCTCTCTGTAACTTCCACCAATGGAATCTAATTTTGCTCACTGGTAATAAAATAAAACTAAGTCCAATCTCTCTTAAAACTCCAGAAACTTCTGTATATTGCAGTCACATCTCTGCTCTCTCAGCATCCCGCCTCTCCTCCTCAGAACTGTTTCTTTGCTCGTCCTGCTACATGCTGGTTTCCAGACCCTCCACCCCTCTGGTCTCTTTCGTCTGCCGCCTCGTTTGTCAGCATCCCTCTGAAAATGCAGGGCCCAGAGTGAATGTGCTTCTCCGTCTGTGGTCTGACAATAGAGAACAGAGCGGGCCCACTCTCTTGCTGATTCTAACAGTTCTTAATTTAGTGACAGTGATGGTTTCTTCTCCATCTGTAGAAACTGTATCACTCTGTGGACTGGAAGTGTGCAAACACTGCCTTTTTACACATGCCGCTGTGAAGCCTCAACTCCCCATCCTGTTCAGTAGGAGCGGGTTCTTTTGTCGTTCGCTGCAGAATTCCGCATTTATCCTGTTCAGTTACGTCCTCCTCGGGTGACCATCCTGAATTATCCAGATCACTTTGCATCCTGCAGTGTTCTGGCGTCTGGCATATCTACCTTTCTCCCCACGCTCAGGCTCAGACGTGCCAAGTCTTCATCTCCATTATCTTCATCCTCTAAGACGTGAAGAAGGGAGAAGTCTGAACTTCATTTCTGCCCCATTGCCTCTGACTCGGCGGGAGAGCCTTTTCCACAGGAAAATAAATGGCCAGCATGCCCTAAGGTTTCCTCTGCCTGTGTTCCTTTCCAAAAAGATCCCTCTTGTGTTCTGAATGTTGTCACTCTTCATTGGTGACTGTTAACTGTACGCCTTGATGCCAGTTTAGGTGGCTGGGGCAGGATGGCGCCGCAGAAATACAAGTTATCATGCTAATTAGCATCACTGCATACTTAAGCAGGTTGGAAACCTCACGGCCTCCTCTGGTACTTCATAGGTGTGTAGTTATTATGAAATTACTACACATCTGCATGTCTTATTTCCATAATTGCTGTACTTGAAAGGTGACTACTGGTCTCTTCCAGAATGAAAAGGTGTCAATTATGTTCATAATTGGGAATTCTGAAGCAGCTTCTCTTAGTGGGTCCTGGAGGGGAGTGTGCTGGAGATGACAGAGAAGGCAAGTGGCCGGGGCCCCGGTGCCAGTGCGAGGGCAAATGGCTATGAACGGAAGTAGAGATTCCATAGAGAGAAGTGAGAAAAATATCTCAAGGAAAAGCAATTTATAAATGGTCATCGACTTGAGGACACGGGGAGGGGGACGGGTAAGCTGGGACGAAGTGAGAGAGTGGCATTGACATACATACACTACCAAACGTAAAATAGATAGCAAGTGGGAAGCAGCCGCATAGCACAGGGAGATCAGCTCGGTGCTTTGTGTCCACCTAGAGGGGTGGGATAGGGAGGGTGGGAGGGAGACGCAAGAGGGAGGGGTTATGGGGATATATGTATACATGTAGCTGATTCACTTTGTTATACAGCAGAAACTAGTACAACATCGTAAAGCAATTATACTCCAATAAAGATGTAAAAAAAAATAAGAAAATAAATATCATCGAAGCACTTTGTTGGCGTGATTAAAAAGTGCCCTTTGCTATAATGAGGTAAATTAAATAGGCCAGGGATTTGGTGCAATTTCCTTCTGAACAAAGTCCCCTGTGGACTTTGTCCAGCAAGACATCTTCTTCCAGCAGGCTGCTCAGGATGTGAGGATAAAGGTAGAAGGTGCTAGATTGTCCTTTTTCTTCCCCTTCTAGAAACCAGGGGTTTAATTCCAAAAATTGTTTTTTCTCATTTCACCAAAAATAAATAAACCGCCCCCAAAGCAAAACTTCTGTGCTGGTCCACCTTATCAAAAGCTTGGAAACACCAAGTCAGAGAGCCTAACATATAAATGCAGTGTTATCAAACACTGAGCTGTTTTATATAGTTATTGCTAAACTAGTTGGTCAAGGGACTGAATTCAATCCGGAGCCCTTACCTAAAACATCTGCCAGTGTGTTCTAAAGGCCCTGCTCTTGATGGGATGAGCGGGGGGAGAGGGGTTATGTGACTTCTGGCAGGGGTCCCTCTGGTTGCTAGTCTGGCTCATGGTGCCCCTGTCCTCTGTGGCCTTTACTGTGTCCCTCCAAAGCATCAGGCGCTGTCAAAGAGGACCATTTCTAAATGACCTTGAAACAGTTAAACTGTCCATCCTACCCATCAGCGTGAAGTGACTTAGGGAGAAAGAGAAGAAGACACTTCATTAAAAACAGCTTACAACTTCTGTCAAATGGACTTCGCACATGACCACCAATAGATTGCATGTGAGCTTTTCTTTTATTCCAGAATCCCCAAACATGTACCCTATTGACTGTAAGCTTCTTTGCCTTAAGTCTGCCATTGACCTAATATTTTTCTTTGTACTTTTTTTTCAACACAGGAGGGAGGATATAATGTAATCCACTATATGCGTGTTCTTGTGTATATACAAGCTCGCAAATGGAACTTTCTTTAACTTAAGGTTAATACATTTTCCAACAAATGTAGGGTAATCTAGTTGAAGAGGAGAATTGGGAATTGTAGCCAGCAGGCGTTTCAATCACAGATTCTAAAGTGCACTTCAGTTAATAATGAAATTCTTGCAGGAATTAGCTGCAAACTTGTATTCAGGAATCGAATTTGAGGAGTTGTCCGTATTGATTTGTGAGGTATAATGGTACCTCTCGTGACCAGAATGCTTGTGAATTTGCTGCCTGCAGAAAGAATGAGAGAGCGGGTCAGAGCAGTCTGTTCTTGGGGAGCTCCAGCTGTGCTGAAGCAAACAGTCCCAGTTAGTGGGAGGTCCAGGAGCCTCATCATTTTGCACAGTGATTTTTACTGGAGTATGATAAAGACCTGGCTTTACTTTATTACATATATAAAAGCATTATTTTATATGTCTATATAAATATATACATTTATCTATATAGATGTGTACAGACATACACACGTGCATGTATACACATACAATTAGGTGTGTGTGTGTGTGTATAGTATGTAAAATAAAATCCATTGTTTCATTAAAAACACCTTCTCAGTTCCAGGAACTTGGCTCCTCACATGCAATTTCAGTGTCTCTGAAAATCATTTTCAACCAAGACAATGACATAAATCCTTGAATTTACTGAATGGATAAGTATTTGTATTGAAAGTATCTGCTTTACATAACATCACATAAAATCTGATTTCTTTTTTATACTTAATTGGAGTTTAACTCTTATCTTTCTTCTAAGAAACCAGTGAATAATTTATATTTAAATATAAATATTGTTTGAAAAGTTGTTTCTGTCTCTAATCCACACGTAGTCCATCTTAATTCTTCCAGCTGCCCAGGACACTCCCACCTCCTGGGCTTCTTTTATTTATTTATTTTTAAAATATCATTTATTTATTTATTTATTTTTGGCTGTGTTGGGTCTTCGTTTCTGTACGAGGGCCCTCTCCAGTTGTGGCAAGCAGGGGCCACTCTTCATCGCAGTGCGTGGGCCTCTCACTATCGCGGCCTCTCTTGTTGCGGAGCACAGGCTCCAGACGCACGGGCTCCGTAGTTGTGGCTCACGGGCCCAGCCGCTCCGCGGCATGTGGGATCTTCCCAGGCCAGGGCTCGAACCCGCGTCCCCTGCATTAGCAGGCACATTCTCAACCAGTGCGCCACCAGGGAAGCCCCTGGGCTTCTTTTAGATGTCATTTTTCTGAGTGACCAAACTGATATTGTCACTTTTTGGATAGAGAGCTTTGCCTAGGGGATTCTTGGGAGAATATTGCCACAATAGCCGTCTTATAGTCACCAGGGGCTGAGTGTACAGTTCAAGCAGTTCTTTCATGAAAAGCATATCATTTAAGCCATCAGAAGATCGTGGTTTATGCTGTGAAGAAATGAGGGACATTCTTCCCACTGTAAGAGGACCAGCCCTGCTGGCCCTTCCCTTCTCCCTGCTAGTGTAGATAATCTCA
The DNA here is from genome assembly GCF_039906515.1 of Pseudorca crassidens. Classification (NCBI taxonomy): domain Eukaryota; kingdom Metazoa; phylum Chordata; class Mammalia; order Artiodactyla; family Delphinidae; genus Pseudorca; species Pseudorca crassidens. The sequence continues at coordinate 61,981,279 of NC_090305.1, forward strand.
TTTGGCTGGGTAATTACCTCCTTTGGAAGGATGATGGTATGTTTTTATTCTCGCGGTGCTAATGTTTTCCCAATCTATAGTTTTAGTACAAGGTTTCCTTCACGGGGCTTCCCTGGTGGCGCGGTGGTTGAGAGGCCGCCTGCCGATGCAGGGGACACGGGTTCGTGCCCCGGTCCAGGAAGATCCCACATGCCGGGGAGCGGCTGGGCCCGTGAGCCATGGCCGCTGAGCCTGCGCGTCCGGAGCCTGTGCTCCGCAAAGGGAGGGGCCACAACAGTGAGAGGCCTGCGTATCGCCAAAAAAAAAAAAAAAAAAAAAAAAAAAAAGATTTCCATCACGCAAGAGGGAAACGTGCACAGTTTATCATGATATGCTGGTTGGAAAACAAGAAAACCAAAGGAGGCTCTTCTGAGATCACGGTGCACAGGGTGAAGGAGGAAGATGTCCTTATGTTGCTTTTGATGAAGTGAAGAGAAAAATGCTGGTGAGTAGAGGCCCGGAGAGAGAGGGTGCCTTTCACCTCAAGCCTTTGCTTTTGCGCCTACTGTTCCCCCATTGTTCTTTCCACTTGCCCAAATCCCGTCCATCCTTCAAGCCCCATTGCCATTTCTGCTCTCTCAATAGCTGTCAGCCCCCTCCTCTGCTGTCTGCACACTGAATGGTTGTTCCCCCGACACTTAATCCTCTGTACCTGATGGTAGTTCTCTGTGCCCTGTTGTCTCTGATTATTGAGTTCTTATTAAACTTTTCATGTTTGCTCTGCTATATCACATTGCCTCTGTGTAGCTCTGCACACAGAGTAGATACTCAGTAAATGCACTGAATTTGCTAAAGGATCTTCATAAGATGTTCCGTGGTTCCCCCCTCACTCAGCTTAGCCTTCTTATTCTGCAGAGGATTGATGACTGTTGCACAGTAGGAGATACAGTGACACTAACTAGCTATCTCCTCCCCGGCAGCCAGGCCCCCATCTTCTTTGTGTCCCCTTGTGTCCCCAGCACAGGCCAGGCACACCAGAGATTCTCAGAACCTGCTTGCTGAATTGAAAGAAAGAGAAAGGACTGCCGTCTTGATGCTGCGGCCCCAGATGAAATAGCTGCAGCCTCTGAACCCTGATCTCTGGCTTGCCTGCCTTCCTGCTGAGCCAAACCTGCAGTGACAGTCATCATTCCTCAAAGCCAAAGAACTGAAATGCTGCTGGATCATGAAGCAGCTCAAGATAACCAGGTGTAGGCTTTGCTGCCTCCCCCGCTTTAGGAACCCAGGGAAGTAACTAACCTGTACCGCCCACAAGAAGGGGGAAACATTTCCAATCTTTTCTTTTTTTTCTATTTTTTTAAATTCTAACGTCCATCTGTTCCCTCTTGAATTGCGGTTATTTTGCTTGTTACTTTTTGTTGACAGTAAAAATGCCTCTCCATCACCTTACCTGCCTTTTACACCACCTGCAAGCGCTCATGGGAGTGAGATTGGGGAGGGGGTGCTGGGGGGAAGAGGACTCTCTGCAAACCTGCAGGTGCAGCCAGCCCTGCCTGGTGGGTAGTAAGTAGGCAGGGCCATATGCATGGCTGCAGGATCCCTGAATGTCAGTCAGCTCCTAGCCGGCCAATGGAGAATTAACTTTCTATAGCACGGGAGTGCTGAGACCACTGGAGTATTTAGTCAATACTGTAAATCCTGGTTAACAAAAATGTGTATTTCTTTGTCTCAGAGCTGAATTTAAAGTTTCTCCGTCTAGAGAGACTTACTTTCCCCACTCTTTTTTGTTGTTTGTTGCTGTTACTCAGCTAGGACCCAGGATTTAGTTGTTTCTTCTCCTTCTCCAATCTCCACTCACGCACAGAGAGCTCTTTTATGTATGTATGTGGGTGCATTTCAAATGACACTGTACTATTGATAATGTTTTTTTAAAACACTTTTTTCCCGCAACGCTGTACTTTAAAACTCCATTCATGTTACTATATGTGCATGTAGTTCTTTGCATCTGGAGTACAGATCCAGGATGAACTTACAGGACCAAACGTAGGGCATGGGCAGGCTGTCTTTCAAAAAGTACTGAAAGATTGTTTGACTTGATTTGACAGAGGTTTGACCCGCACCAGGTTAAACCCGTCCACAGTGGCTCTTGAGGGTTCTTGGCTTCTGCACATCCTTGCGGGATTCGGTATTACCCAACTTTCTGTTTGCTGGGCACTGATATCCATTTTGACGGGTGTCAAGTAATAGCTCATCGTAAATTTAATTTGTGTTTCTCTGCAAACAAATGCTTCTGTGAATTTTCTATTTCTATCCTTTGCTCATCGTTCTGTTGGCATCTTTGGCCTTTTCTGGTTGATTTGCAAGTATCGCTTATATGTTCTGGGTATTTAGATCTAAAGATGGCACATATTATCTCCACGCCTGTCATGCTTGTTAACTTTGCCTGTGATGTGCTTCGTTAACCAGAAAAAATATCAGCTGTTTGCCTTTGGTTTGTACCTTTGGAGCCTTGCTTAAGAATTCTTTCCCTTATCCAGATCATATAGATAACTACCTACAATGTGTCCTTCTCACCTTAATTTTCAAAGTGTCATCCTGTAAATCTTCGGTATATATTTATTTCTGTTTCTTTTTGAGTGAAGCAACAATTTTGACTCGAGTTTTAATATGTTTGTGATGTAGTCTAGCAAGTACGCTGAGATTGGCTGATTTGGCCAGAAGGAAGCATCCGTCATTTCTTTAACCAGTGGTTCCCAAACTTTAGTTTTCATGGGAATCACCTGGGAGCTTTGAACAAATACAGATTCTTGACCTCTACCAAAGATTCTGGTTCATTAGGTCTGGGGTCAGGCTCTGCTTTTTATCCAGTTCTAGGTGGTTCTGATGCAGGTGGTCTGTAGCTATTACCTTGAGAGCTACTACCTTACAGGGGGTCCAGTTGTATCAGGTACATTGCTTTAAGAAACACTGTCCACAAAAATTCACATAAGGGACTTAGAGCAAAGGGAGCGTCACGGAAAATTTACCTGCAACATCAACCCAGCCTTTAGAGTGGGAGTCTCACTGGGTGGGAGGGAGCAAGACTTCTATATATGCAGGAGTTGTTGAATATTTTATACCCCAGCTCTTTGCACACTAATGCTGAGTTTCTAAAGGACACTGGAGACTAAAAAAGGGTTTTCCGAGGCTGTTACGACCCTAATTATTACCTCTCATCTTATTTTAAAGGGGCCCCCTGAAGTAGTAATGGAATCGTGAAATCTTGGGAGGAAAAACCTTCCCAGGATCCGAATTTGCTGCATTATAAAGGGAAAAAGTAAGAACCAGGAAGACCTGGCAGTTAAGATCCATGGACTGTTTCCAGGCCTAAAAAAATGCAGTAAGATATAATTGCATGAAATTACTGAATCTTCAAACTCATTCTGAAGCAGCCTACATGCCTTATTTGAAGGATGGGCCTCAGGATCAATTCAGAAGCCTGTTCAAAACTGAGAAGTGGGCTTCCCTGGTGACGCAGTGGTTGAGAGTCTGCCTGCCGATATGGGGGGCACGGGTTTGAGCCCCGGTCCGGGAGGATGCCACGTGCTGCGGAGCGGCTGGGCCCGTGGGCCGTGGCCGCTGGGCCTGCGCGTCCGGAGCCTGTGCTCCGCAGCGGGAGAGGCCACAACAGTGAGAGGCCCGCATACCGCAAAAAAAAAACCCAAAAAACAACTGAGAAGCATTTTTGTCCAGGACCGTGGCTGGCGAAAGCTGTTCTCAGTGGCCAGCCTGGGTTGTGGAGCTGGGCAAGGTTAGCAAGTGTCCTCTTTGTCCCACAGGCACTGGAGGAATTTATGCTAGGTGCGTGAGGCTCCTGGGGACCCAACAACTCTCCCTGTTACTGAAAATTCGGCTGTAATTCCAACAGTTGACTTGTATAATCACATTCATCGTCGTTTTCAGGGTAATGATAGTGATACCCTCTGGATTCACATAGCACGGTTTACATAGGACTTTGCACTAGATTATCTCATAATAATAATGGCTGCCTTTTGTTGAGTGCCCACAATGAGATGGAGGCTTTATGTATATGACCCTTAATTCTCCCAAGAAATCTGTACTTTTATAGTTGGGGAAACAGGCTCAAAACCACTAGGAGAATTTCCTTTAAGTTTCATAATCAGTAAGCAACAGAGCTGGAATCAGAATTCAAAGAGCAGATTTTCTAATCATATATGGCCTATTTCATAATTTAAAGAAAATTCAAGTTTATTTTCGTTTAAACCCTTAAACATTTGAAATATAACGTATTTATATCATTACTGAGTTTTACTAAGTTATGGGAAAGTTTTGTATCTAAACGTATGAAGAAACCATTATGGAATCAGTAGATAAAAGCTTGGTCTCTCCATTTATTAATTCAGTGACTCCGGCTCCACCTCTTATTAATTCAGTGGTTTAAGGAGACTTATTTAACCTCTCTGACCTCAGTTTCCAGATCTGTTAATTGGGTACAATAGCAATACCAATTTCATATAGCTTTTAGGAGGCTTGCATGACCTAATATATAAAAGTGTTTAGAAAAGTATCAGGTGCATGGTAAACAGTAAATGTTAGATGTTTAAAAATTGAATACGGTGATATGGCATTTCCTTGGCAGATTGGAGATGTACTTGCTTTGATCACATACCAGAATATATTTAGGCTAGTAAAAACAGTGTTTGCAAAGGTCTCTCCTTGTTTAATAGAACCTAGATTTTGAAAGAACCACAGACCTGCAGGTTCTCCCTTTTGATCTGGGCTCTCCCCAGATTGATAGCACTTAAACATCTAGCTCATTCTTTTCTGGGCGGGGGGGTGGGGGTGGGGGGGAGCAGTAAAGCTTTATTATTATTTTTTTAACATCTTTATTGGCATATAATTGCTTTACAATGGTTTGTCAGTTTCTGCTTTATAGCAAAGTGAATCAGCTATACATATACATATATCCCCGTATCTCCTCCCTCTTCTGCCTCCCTCCCACCCTCCCTACCCTACCCCTCTAGGTGGTCACAAAGCACCGAGCTGATCTCCCTGTGCTATGTGGCTGCTTCCCAGCTATCTATTTTACATTTGGTGGTGTATATAAGCCCATGCCACTCTCTCACTTAGTCCCAGCTTACGCTTCCTCCTCCCTGTGTCCTCAAGTCCATTCTCTACGTCTGCGTCTTTATTCCTGTCCTGCCCCTAGGTTCTTCAGAACCTTTTTTTTTTTTAGATTCCATATACATGTGTTAGCATACAGTATTTGTTTTTCTCTTTCTGACTTACTTCACTCTGTATGACAGTCTCTAGGTCCATCCATCTCACTACAAATAACTCAATTTTGTTCCTTTTTATGGCTGAGTAATATTCCATTGTGTATATATGTGCCACATCTTCTTTATCCATTCATCTGTTGACGGACACTTAGGTTGCTTCCATGTCCTGGCTATTGTAAATAGCTAGCTCATTTTTGATGAGTTATGAAAACCATGCACATATGACATGAAAAGCGCTTTTAAATCTTTTGAGCCATTGAGAGCTCAGTGGAAACGAGGTGTCCTAATAGCTCTTATGATGGAAATCACCTAGTTTGCGGTATAAATTGCTGTCACAAGCAGCCCCTTGTACTAGTCCACAGACACCCCACCCTAGAGGAGATGCCCACAGACACCTGAGAAAGAAACAGTCTGCAGGTCCGTTCCCAAGGCTGCCTCAGTCTCCACATGGCCACTTAAATGTCTCTGGGGCCATCTTGTACTAGTTTTAATATTGCGTTTAAGTAAAAAAAAAAAAAGGACCTATTTCTAGAAATCCACAAGAAATATCTAAACTCATTTTCATAGACCTGTTACTGTTAATCATATCTTTTCAGACGCGATCCTTTATTCCTCAAAATCCATCATAATAGAATCAGTGGTACTGAGTCCTACACAGTTCTTTTTAGAACAAAATTAACACATCCTGGAATTAAGTTTTCTAAATGAATCAGTCATCTTCTACCAGTTATGGGGACGTCGCTGATTAAGACCTCCTCATTCCAAATGCTGCCCATTTTCTTTGTAAGCCACAGTTGGACACACAATGTCAACAACAGTGTCCAAATAGTTTTTCTAGATTTGCTCTGACCACGCAGACCACACGGCCGACTGCCTGCCGCTGTCACTCCGAGATGACTCAGGTGGCTGGCTGGCCCTGTTCATCAGGATTTGCCTCGGGGCACGTCACAAACCCTGGACTTTTCTTTCTACCAGCATCGTGCATAGTACCCTAACTACAGAGAAGATTCTCATTAAAGTGTTTTAGGATTAGGTAGCCATAAACAAATCTTCATTTGTGGCATTTCTCGTAGTACTATTATATTTATACTTAAAAAGCTACAGTTTTGAAGTAAAAACTAAATATAACTGTGCCTACTTACTGAATTCAAGACCAAACCCAAGTATTCATTTTTATGAAAATATGCAAACAACCATTTTTTAAAAACTAACACATGTATATGGAATCTAAAAAAAAAAAAAGAAAAGAAAAAATGGTCAGAAGAACCTAGGGGCAAAACGGAAATAAAGATGCAGACGTAGAGAATGGACTTGAGGACACGGGAAGGGGGAAGGGTAAGCTGGGACAAAGTGAGAGAGTGGCATGGACATATATACACTACCAAACGTAAAATAGATAGCTGGTGGGAAGCAGCCGCATAGCACAGGGAGATCAGCTCGGTGCTTTGTGACCACCTAGAGGAGTGGAGTAGGGAGGGTGGGAGGGAGGGAGATGCAAGAGGGAAGAGATATGGGGACATATGTATATGTATAACTGATTCACTTTGTTATAAAGCAGAAACTGACACACCATTGTAAAGCAATTATACTCTAATAAAGATGTTAAAATAAAAATAAAAAATAAAATAAAAATGTAAAAAAGAAACTAACAACACAGTTCAAACAGATGTGTACTTCTTAATTTATAACCTCAAACTTAATCTACAGACTGAAATTATGTTTTGAGACCCACATTTTAAAATTATCTTCTCAAGTCTCTATGCCAGAGAAACAAAATCTCATCTATTACCATTTATCACTCATGGAATGGAAGAACAAAAACAAGGGTTTTTTTGTCCATCTTACTTTTTTCACCTATATTTTCCTTCATTAGGATTTGCTCAAGAGGCAAGATAAAGAGTTGTAAGCAATTTTTGCCTTAAAACATTAATAATTTACCTTAATCCCTGGGACAATAGCAAAGGATATACCCATTAGTTAAAAGGTCAATAAAACTACATCCACAGGAGAAGGGAGGTCAAGTGACAATTCCCTGCAGCATGTGTGAGTTAACAGTAAACAGCTATCAAAAGAGAGGAGCTGGCAGCAGCTTTCCCAACCTCAGGACCGGAAACTAAGTCTTTCTTGTCTGTAATCATGGGAAGTTATTCTAGTGAGTGGCAGAGCCCCAGTCTGTGGTTTAGATAGCATTGCAGGATAAACCAAAACACCTTCTGGAGTATTTCGATAAATTTCTCCATCAGAATTGCAATTCTGTTCGGCATCAGCTGTTTATCCTGAGGTTCCTACTATGATAAAATGAGTAAATTTTTGTTTAGAAGGATGTGTATTTGACCAAGAAAAAAAATGGTGGTTGTGTCTTGGTCAGTGTGAGGGGAGGGAGGGGGACATCAGGCTGGAACTGGGCTATGTCACCTCCTCTTCCATCACAGAAGTTTAGCAAACCCTTGTGTTAGATTAGTTACCTTTATAAATAATCAGCTGTACAGGGACAGCAAAAAAGTGAAATGATAGTGTTTCAAAATCAGAAGCGAGTTTGAATTGCTGAGAGAGTAGATGTAATTGCCTATTTTACATTAAAATATTCAATCATTCAAACCTTTGAATGTTTAAGGAGAGTATTAATGTTTTTAGAAAATGATATAATATGTTTTTAAAATTTCAAAGAAAAATATATGGGCGAAGAGCAAAAGAAGAGGAAAATATTCCAAGATGTTAACTCATTCACTTAACGAAGATTTGAGTGCCTGTTATGTACAAGAGGCTGTTGTAGATGCTGGCATATGATGACGAACCCAAAAAAAGACAAGTTCCTGCCTTCATGGAGCTGGCACACCAGCTGTGGGGAGGGGGCACACATACTAGTTTGTTTGTTTTTTTAATTGAAATATAGCCAGTTTACAATATTATGTTAGTTTTAGGTGTATAACACAGCGATTCAGTATTTTTGCAGATTATACTCCATTATAAGTTATTAGAAGATGATGGCTATAATTGCCTGTGCTGTACAATATATCCTTGTTGGTTATCTATTTTATACATAGTAGTCTGTATCTCTTAATCTCACACTCCTAATTTGTCCCTTCCCCTTTCCCTCTCCCCTTTGGTAACCAGAAGTTTGATTTCTATCATTTTTGATTGAGGTGTAGTTGATATACAATATTGTGTTTCAGGCATACATAATGATTCACAATTTTTAAAGGTTATACTTCATTTATAGTTACTGTGAAAATATTGGCTGTATTCCCTGTGCTATATAGTATATCCTTGTAGCATATTTATTTTATACATGGTAGTGGGTTTTTAAAAATATTTATTTGTTTATTTTGACTACGCCAGGTCTTAGTTGTGGCACATAGGATCTTCGTTGCGGCATGCAGCCTTCTTAGTTGCGTCATGCGAACTCTTAGTTGTGGCATACATGCAGCATCTAGTTCCCCGACCAGGGATAGAACCCGGCCCCCCTGCATCGGGAGCTCGGAGTCCTACCCACTGGACCACCAGGGGGGCAAGTCCCTATACGTAGTAGTTTGTACCTCTTAATCCCCTACCCCAGCAGTCCTCAACCTTTTTGGCACCAGGGACCGGTTTCGTGGAAGACAATTTTTCCACCGACAGTGGTGGGGGGTGGGTGTGGAGGATGGTTGAGGCGGTAATGCAAGCAGTGGGGAGCGGCAGATGAAGCTTTGCTCACTCGCCCACCGCTCACCTGCTGTGCGGCCCGGTTCCTAACAGGGCTTTGGGGACCCCAGCCCTACCCCTATCTTGCCCCTCCCTCCTTCCGTCTCTCCACTGATATCCACTACTTTGTTCTCTGTATCTCTGAGTCTGTTTCTTTTTTGTTATATTCACTAGTTTGTTTTATTTTTTAGATTCCACATGTAAGTGATATCATACAGTATTTGTTTTTGTCTGACTTATTTCACTTAGCATAGTAGCCTCCAAGTCCAGTCACATTGCTGCAGATGGCAAGATTTCATTCTTTTTGTGGCTGAATAGTATTCCATTTTTGTGTGTGTTTGTGTGTGTGTGTAACATATCTTCTTTATCCATTCACCTGTTGGTGGACACTTAGGTTTCTTCTATATCTTGACTATTGTAAATAGTGCTGCTATGGACATTGGGGTCCATGTAGCCTTTTAAATTACTTTTCGTTTTCTTCAGTTATATATACAGGAGTAAAATTGCTGGACCATATGGTATTTCTAGTTTTAATTATTTGAGAAACCTCCATACTGTTTTCCACAGTGGCTACACCAATTTACATTCCCACCAACAGTGTACAAGGGTTACCTTATCTCCACATCCTCACCAGTATTTGTTATTTGTGGTCTTTTTGATGGTAGTCATTCTGACAGGTATGAGGTGATAGCTCATGGTGATTTTGAGGTGCATTTCTCTAATTATTAGAGATGTTGTGCATCTTCTCATGCGCCTGTGGGCCATCTGTATGTCTTCTTTGGAAAAATGTCTTTTCAAGTCTTCTGCCCATTTTTAATTGGTTTTTTTTTAATATGTTGAGTTATAAGAGCTGTTTATATATTTGTGCAAAAGCTTTTAAGCTTAATTAGGTCCCATTTGTTTATTTTTGCTTTTGTTTCCTTTGCCTTAGGAGACAGATCCAAAAAAATGTTGCTGTGATTTATGTCAGAGTGTCCTGCCTATGTTTTCTTCTGGGAGTTTTATGGTTTCTGGACTTATATTTAGGTCTTTAATCCTTTTTTTTTTTTTTTTTTTTTTTTTGCGCTGTGTGGGCCTCTCACCACTGTGGCCTCTCCCGCCGTGGAGCACAGGCTCCAGACGCGCAGGCTCAGCAGCCACGGCTCACGGGCCCAGCCACTCTGCGGCATGCAGGACCCTCCCGGACTGGGGCACGAACCCGTGTCCCCTGCATTGGCAGGCGGACTCTCAACCACTGCGACACCAGGGAAGCCCCTTTAATCCATTTTGAGTTTATTTTTGTATATGGTGTTAGAAAATGTTCTAATTTTATTATATATATATATATATAGCTGTCCATTTTTTCCAATACCACTTATTGAAGAGACTGTCTTTTCTCCATTGTATATTTTTGCCTCCTTTGTCATAGATTACCATAAGTGCATGGATTTATTTCTGAGCTCTCTATATTGTTCCATTGATTTATGTGTCTGATTTTGTGCCAGCACCATACTGTTTTGATTACTGTAGCTTTGTAGTAGAGTCGGAAGTCAGGGAGTCTGATACCTCCAGCTCTGTTCTTCTGTCTCAAGATCATTTTGGGTGTTCAGGGTCTTCTGAGTTTCCATACAGATTTTAAAATTATTTGTTCTAGTTTTGTAGAAAATATTCTAGTTCTGTGTAGCTGGGTCCTGGAGGTCCTGGTCCTGGACCTTCTCACGGGCAGGGCATGTCCAGGAGTGGCTAAGGGCTCAGGGGGGTTCTTAAGGCAGCCTATTTGCTGGTGGGTGGTGCTCTGTCTTCACCCAGTTAGTTGCTTGGTCTGAGGCATCCCAATACTGGTGTCTACATACTGGTGGGTGGGAGTGGTGCTGGGTCCTGAGGCTAATAAGCCAGAGGGAGGATTCCAAGATGCCATTTGTCAGCACCAATGTCCATGTGCTAGAATGAGCTCCCCAAATTCATTGCTGCCAGTGTCTGTGTCCCCAGGGTGAACTCCAGTTGCCCCTTGCTTCTCCAGGAGACTCTGCAAGATCAGCAAGTAGTTCTGACACAAGCTCCTTTCAAATGACTGCTTCTGCCCTGGGTCTCAGAGTGTGTGAGATTTTTGTGTGCATTCTTTAAAAGTGGAGTCTCTATTTCTCACAGCCCTGTGGGTCTCCTGAAAGTAAGTCCTCCTGGCCTTCAGAGCCAGATGTTCTGGGGGCTTGTCTTCCTGATGCAGGACACCCAGGCTGGGGAGCCTGACGTGGGGCTCAGACCCTTTGTTCCTTGGGGAAAACCTGTGCAATTATAATTATTCTCCCATTTGTGTATTGTCCACCCGGGGTTATGGGTCTTGACTATACTGCTACTCTACCCCTCCTACCCATCTTGTTGTGATTCCTTCTTTATGTCTTTGATGGTAGAAGATCTTTTCTCATAGGTTCCCGTCTTTTTCACTAATAGTTGTTCTGTAAATATTTGTAATTTTGGTGTGCCCATGAAAGGAGGTGAGCTCAGATTCTTTCTACTCTCCCTTCTTGGCAGTCAAGTCCTCTGTTCATTTTTCTTCATTCTTGTTTTCTCTTTGTTCTTTGGATTGCGTAGTCTCTCTGTTGATATAACTTCAAGTTTACAGATTCTTTTTTCTGCCCTTTGAAATCTGTTGAGGGTCTCTAGTGAACTTTCTGTTTCATTCTTGTACTTTTCAACACCAGAATTTAATTTTTTTAAAAAAATTATCTGTATTGATATTCTCTATTTGATGAGATATTGTCATCATACTTTGCTTTACTTCTTTAACCATGGTTTCTGTTACGTCTTTGAGCATATTTATAATGCTGCTTTGAAGTTTACGTCTGTTAAACCTAGTGTCTGGGCCCTGTCACGGTTTCTGTTGCCTTTTTTTTCCTGTTTGGGTCATGTTTTTCTGTTTCTTTGCATGTTCATAATTTATTGTTGGTAACTGGATATTTAAGATAATATATTGTAGCAACTCCGGTTACTGGTCCACCTTCCCTCAGAGTTTGTTGTTGCTAGTTGCTTGTTTATTTGTTCAGTGACTGGCAAGTTATTGTAGTGGAGTCTGTTTCTCCTCACCCTCTCAACAGCATGGAGCCTCTCATGAAACTTTCTCAGGAGTGCAACCTTGGATATATTGCACAGTCACCCTGAGATGATCATGATTTCAGTAGGCTCTCTATCTCTTTCCCTGATCTCTCCAATAAGCTGTCTGCATTTTTGGTATCATATCAAACTGTTAGCCTTTATTAATTGCCGAGTACTATCTTTGTTTTCAAAATGCTCTGGGAAGAAATTGCTCACAGTCTGATCCAATTAAATTTGGGCCCCTTTGCAGGGAATTTTTGAGGCCGGTCTTGAGATTTGTTCTGACCCCAGGAGGGCTCCTCTAAGCTGTCTCTTTCCTTGGTTCTCTCTGGTGAAGAAGTTGGCCTGCAGCTTAGGTTGTTGCTATGTTGAAGCTACTAACCTCCCGTTGCTTGCTTACTACCAAAAGCTTATTTGTTTTTGAGAGCATCCTTTGCCTTGAACCTCCTCACACTCTGTTCCAAATAAAGTCAGTTCCTGTGGGAAGAGCTTTGGCATTCTTGGTTCTTAAATCCTGCCTCTTCCCCTGGGCAAAATCTCTGAGCCACAAATCTGGAGCTGGGGGAGGAGACAGTGACCAGTTTCTCTTACAGTGACACCCTTGTTTTGTGAGCAGCGTCAGGTGGGGGCTGAGGCCTCTGGCCTTCTCAGTTTATGTATTCCAGGGTGGATCCTCTGCCCTATGAACAAACAGGGGTGAGGGCCATCTGGGCACCAGTATTCTCAGTGTGCCACACCTGATGTTAGAGCATCTGCTCTCTGAGTGGGAGCTGGGTGGAGGAAGGGAGCCCCCAGCCTCTCAGCCGTATTTGTCTAGAGTTTAGCCTCTGCAACACATAGTTGGACAGGATGAGAAACACAGGTGGCTTGCTCCTCCTAGGAGTGTATCATAGCCCTTAAGCGGGAACTGGCAGGAAAGGGAGCACTGTATTCTTGGTGCACCAGCCTGGAGTGGAGTTTCCATCATACTGAGGTGGAAAGGGTGAGAGATTAAGTGGATCATGGTTGAAATGCCACAGACTTTCACTGTTCATACTATTAGTGGGTTTTCTTTAATAACTGTTTCTTCATTTGTTGTATGCCCTTAAGACAATTTTAGACACCTTTAAAAAATAATTTCTACCAATTATGCTTGTTTTGCTGGGACTGGGTCCATGGAGCTCCTCATACTGCCATTCCAGAAGTCAGGAATACCATATTTACTCAAAAGAACAACTAATGACAAACTGATTAGACTCAAACATTTGGCAGTCATTTTCTCAAAAATGAAAGAAGTCAGTCACTTTGGAAAAGACAACACATTTGTTGCCAAAAAATTCAGTTTTCAAGCAAAAATTAGAATTTTAGAAATGTGTAATCGCCACTGAGAGTTTGGCAGCCTCCCGATACTTAAAGACTTTTCTGATGAGATCAGTGGTGATATTAATGAGTATGACTTTTTTAATATTAAATAATGAAATGTGTCAACATTTGGGCATATCTTTACAACTCAGTAGAACAATATTTTCAAGATGACAAACACAAGATATTACAAAATTTTATGTGGTAAAAGACCTATTTTAAGTGCATGATAAACTGATCAATTTCAACATAATAGAGTATGAAAAGTTTACTGATACGGTTTCCATTTCATGTCAGTTATCCTTAAGAAACTGACACTTGCTGTATTTTGGAGTAGTATCAAAGAAGAATATTCACAGTTCCTGAAAAGACAATTATGATACTTCTCCATTTTCCAATTTTGTATCTGTGTGAGGCTGAACTTTCTTCATGTACTTCGACCAAAACAATATATCCCAGCAGATTGAATGCAGAAGCAGATATACGAATACAACTGTCTTTTAATACACCAGACATTAAAGAATTTTCAAGTGTAAAATAATGCCACTCTTTTTTTTTCTTTTTTCTTTTTTTTTTTTTTTTTTTTTTTTTGCGGTACGCGGGCCTCTCACTGTTGTGGCCTCTCCCGTTGCGGAGCACAGGCTCCGGACGCGCAGGCTCAGCGGCCATGGCTCACAGGCCCAGCCGCCCCGCGGCATGCGGGATCTTCCCGGACCGGGCACGAACCCGTGTCCCCTGCATCGGCAGGCGGACTCTCAACCACTGCGCCACCAGGGAAGCCCAATAATGCCACTCTCGTTCCTAAATTTTCTTATTTTAAAAAATGCATTTTTAAGTAAAACATTTGCTAATATGCATGGTTTTATTATTATAATTTTTAAATGAATTTATAAATATTTTTTAAATGTCTCAGCTTTAATTTCTAGTACAGTAAATCTTGATAAATATACCCCACATAAACAAAATGTCTTTGAGGTCCTCCAGTTTTAAAAATGTAAGGGGTCCTGAGAACAAAAACTTTGAAAACTACTCATCTAATGTAGACCTACATATAATTTTCATTAGATCAGTGTTTTCATATATATATGTGTGTGTGTGAGTGTGTGTGTGTATATTTGTACATATGTGTGTGTGTGTGTGTATATATATATATATATATACACACACACACACAATACATATATGTATGAAAGCCTGCACCAGACAAAGATGTATTCTTTACAAGGACATATGGAACAATTACACTTACAGCTTATTAAAAAAATTGTTAACAAATTTAAAATAAATAATATACTCAGACCACATTGCTAACCACAGTCAAATTAAATTAGAAATGAATAATAAAATAAACCATCCCATCACCACTATCACCACTACCATTATTTGTTTGTTTGGAAACTATGGAATATACATATTCTTAAATAATTCATGTCTTTAAAAGAATTTCATAATGTTAAAATTAAAAATATTTAGAACAGTTATGGTTGTCTATTGCCACAAAACAAAGCATACTGAAACTTCGTGGGCTAAAAATATAACATTTATTTTGTTGACTGGTCTGTAGTTTGGCTTAGACTTAGTAAAGTCATATGTCTCTGCCCCTCTATTCCACGGGACATCAGCTGGCACACCTCAAAGGCTGGGGGTTGGAATCATCTGAAGGCTTACTCTTGTGTCTGGCAGTGGATGGTAGCTGTCAGCTGGAACACCTATACACGGCCTCTTCACATAGCCTGGACTTCCCCAGAACCTGCTGGCTTGTTCTAAGGATGACCGTCTCAGTAGAGCCTTGCAGTAGCTGTATCTCCTGCTATGACCTAGCTTCAGAAGTCACTCACCATCACTTCTCTCCACTTGAGCTCAGTCAGTCAGGCTGAAGGAAGCAGGAAATTAGACTCCATCTTTTGATAGAAGGATTATCAAAGAACTCCTGGGCATGTTTTAAAACTACTATAGAATTGAAGTAATAACATTATGTAGCTTAACCTAGGCAGTACTTTAGTGCCTTAGCTAGCTAGAAGGACATTTTAGCATTAAAAACAAATTTTGAAAACAAGAAACATTGAAAATAAATGTGTTGAATGTTCAATTAAAGAAGCTTGTAAAAGAATAACAGATTAAGCTGAAAGAAAGCAGAAAGAAATGCTAGATATGAGTGGAAATTAATGAAATAGAAAATAATGCAATAAGTGAGAAGATCAACAAAATCAAAAGATGTTCTTAGAAAATACTAATAAAATAGTCCAACTGGCTAAGGGAAAATAACAAATAAGTACCAACAATGGGAGCAACCCCTAACGTTTAGTGAGCACTAGATATAATAGTTGTTATCACTTTTATTGCCAAGGATGGGTCTAAGCATATTACATACATTAACTAGTTTAATTTTCACAACAATCATGTGAGATTGGTTCTTTAGGTAACCCTAATTTACAGATGATGAAACCAAAGTATTATAGAGGTTGAATAATTTACCCATGGGACACATAGCCACTGAGTGCCTTACTATTTGCTGTATCTGTAATTATGCACCTCTTTTGATTCCTGATGGTATTTTTTGTCTTCTCTCATTTTCTCCTGAGGTTTGTCTACTCTATTGGTCTTTAAGAACCATCTCTCGACATTGTTGATTTGTGTGTTTGTTTGTTTCTGTTTCATACATCTTTGCTCCTACAGTTCTATTTTCTTTAGATTTAGTCTTTTCTGCTTCTAATTTATTATTGAATAATTTTCATGATAAGCTTGTTACTTTTCAGCCTTTCTTCTTTTCTAATATAATCATTTAGGGCTATAAATATCCCTCATAGGGCCATTTGCGCAATTCTACAAGTTTTGATATATAGCATTTTTATTATCACTCAGATCTAAATTTTTTAACAATTTTATGATAATCCCTTCTTTGGATCATGAATTATTTTTAAATGAGGTTTTGGAGTTCCAAATCTCTGGGTTGTTTTGTTGTTACTGACTTCTAATTGAATTGTCCTATGGTCAGAGGACCTTATCTGTATGGATCCTAATTCTGGAAAATTTTTGAGACTTGCTTTATAGCCTAGTGTGTTATCACTAATGTTTTATATGTGCATTAGGAGAATATGCGTGCTTCACTTGGGTGTAAAGCTCTATATATACTCATTAAATTGAGCTTATTCGTTATTTTGATGAAATATTCTATATCTACTTAAATTTTGTATCTGTCTGATTATCAGCCAGATTGTAAATTTGTACCTTTCTCCCTTTAGTTCTATCAGTTTTTGCTCCCTATATTTTGACACTATTTTACTGGTGCATTCGAGTTTAGAATTGTTTTATGTTATTGGTGATTTCAAACCTTATTATTCTGTAATAACTTCTTCTATCCCTAATAATGGTTTTTATCTTAAGGTCTATTTTTTAAATTAATATAGTTACACTAGATTTCTTTGATTATTACTTTCCTGGTTGGTCTTTTTCCACATTTTTCCTGCAACCTTTCCATGCCTTTGTTTTAGAAGTATCTCTTATAAAGAGCATGGAGCTGGATTTTGGTTTTTTTGCTATTCTTTGGATAACTCTCTTACACTTTTAACTTAAATGTTTTCTTAGTTTAACTCTTTTATTGTAAAATATCTTTCAGACAGAGGGCATGTAAACATATTTGCATAATTTAAAGAATAATTATAATGCAAACAGATGGGTAACCATGATGCAGTTTAGGAAAAGAACATTTTCAGCCCCTCGGAATCCCTTGTGCTATATTCTGCTCTCTTCCTCAGTGTAACCACTCTCCTTGCTTTGTGATAATCATTCCGTTGCTTTTCTTTATAATTTCATCATCTTTCCCACTAATTTTAAAATTTCTTTTAATTTCTAATAAAAACACTTAAGACTTTAAATTATCCTTTCAGTAGCCCTTTAGTTAAAAACTGCAAATTTCAAATGTAGTCCTTCTATTCTTTTTTAGTTCTAAGTGCGTTCTGTGTTCCATTAAATACATTCCGTATTCCATGAGTTCACCCTTGGTCATTTAGCAGTATGTTTTAAATATTCAAAATTTATGATTTTTTAAAGTATCTTTTAATTATTTTTGTCTATTTTAATTGTATCATAGGTCAGAAGATACCATCTTGCTGATAATAGTTGTTAGCTATTCATTGAGCCTATCCTTTGTGGTCAATTTTTGTCATTTTTTCACGTGTTTGAAAAAAACTCTACGCTTTAGCTATAAGGATACAGAATTGTATGTGTGTCCGGTATATTTATCTTGTTAGTTCTATTCCTTTCCTGTCTTTATCATCTTCCCAATGTTTTCGTCTTCATGATAGACATCTCTCATGTGATTATAGATTTCAATATCTCCTTATAATTTGTTCATTTCTACTCGTGTATTTAGGGTTGTAGTGTTTATGTATATGCACATTACAGTTGTTAGCTTCCTGGCAAACTTCCTAGAGAACTGTTGTTTTATCAGTGTGTTCAGGCCTTCCTCATCTTCATCCTGGTTTTTTTATTTGGAGTATCATTGCTGTACAATATTATATAAGTTATAGGTGTACAATATAATGATTCACAATTTTTAAAGGTTATACTCCATTTATAGTTATTATAAAATATTGGGTGTATTCCCCATCTTATACAATATATTCTTGCAGCTTATTCTATACCTAATGGTTTGTACCTTTTAGTCCTCTATTCCTATGTCCCCCCTAATGCTTTTTACCTTAAGGTTTGTTTTACCCTTTGTTTGCTTGTTGTGTTGGTCAGGGTTCTCCAGAGTAACAGAACCAATAAGATGTGTATATAGAGAGGTTTATTTTAAGTAATTGGCTCACACAATTTTGGAGGCTTGGTGAGTTCAAAATCTGCAGGGTAGGCCAGGAGGCTGGAGACCCATGGAAGTTGCGGGTGGAGTCCAAAGGCAATCTGCTGGCAGAATTCCCTCTTTTTCTGGGGGGGTCAGTCTTTTTCTACTAAGGCCTTCAACTGATTGGATGTGTCCCACCTACATTATGGAGGGTAATCTGCTTTACTCAAAGTCTGCTGATTTCAATGTTAATCTCATCTAAAAAATGCCTTCACAGAAACATCTGGAATAGTGTTTGACAAAATGTCTGGGTACTGTGGCCTAACCAAGTTGAAACATAAATTACCATCATACTTGTTACTTCATTTTTAGTTTTACTCTCAGCCTTGCTCTGCTTTTGTGCTTTTAGGTAGGTTTCATTTGTTATTCATTTGAATAACATAAAGTTAGATTTTGTTGTTGTTGTTGTTGTTGTTGTTTTAACATCTTTATTGGGGTATAATTGCTTTACAATGGTGTGTTAGTTTCTGCTTTATAACAAAGTGAATCAGTTATACATATACATATGTTCCCATATCTCTTCCCTCTTGCATCTGTTGTTGTTTTTATCTGATCTGGCAATCTCTGTCTTGTAACTAGTCCATTTATTCTGTTCACATTTATTGTGATCATATTTGGAGTTAATTTTTTCTGCCATTTTATTGTATTTTTCTGATTCTTTCCCCTTCCCTTTTTTTTTCCTGGCTTCTAGTAAACTGATTGAGAAGTAAATAAATATATACCTTTTTCCTTCTTCTACTGGTTTGAAAAATAGATACATTTTGTTTCTTTTATTTAGTAATCATCTTTAAATAGTTAACAGGTATAGTTAATTCAACGAAGTCTAAATGCAGTGTTACTCAAAGCATGAACCATAGATTGGTGCCAATCCAAGAACTTTTCTCTACAATGAGATTTAGTTCACAATGAGATTAATAAAGAGATTGAGTTTGCTCAGCACGTGAGGATGGAAAGTGAGACCTTCGATAAATATGAGAAGGGAAGTGGAAACTCAAGCTTTTGTGTACCAAAATGAGCATGTTCTCAGGCGGCCACCCCTGCTCCAGGTTTTAATTTCTTCCTTGTGTTTTCCCACTGGGGATTTCCCTTACTTCCTTGCTAGTTCAGCTGTTTATTTAAGGGAATGTGGGTTATATTTTATCAGCACATCTAGGCTATTATAGTGTGAGAATTTTTGGTCTAGGTCTTAACGTTGGGAATGGAAGTCTCTCACAAGGCATCTTTATCATCAGGAAAAATATTAATTCATTTAAATGAAACAAAGAGACCCACCTTTACAGAGGGCTGTAGAAATCTTCCCCCTCTGGGCCTGGCCCTGTCATTCTGATGGCCCAGCATGTGCACCCCTCTCCGTATTAGGGGAATGTTCCCCGCCTTGTAACTCTTGGCAGGAAGCTGCCAAGACTGCCTCAAGTGATAATACTTTGTACTCCTGTTCCAGCCTCCCTTGCAGCTGGGCTGCAGGTGGGGATTTCAGCTCTATCTCTCAGACTCCCTCACTGCACAAATGGCATTGCCAAGAAGAAGCGGGGCTGTTGCTAGTCATGGCTGTAGGAAAACGAGCTTCCCACTCAGCAGAGAGCGTGGGGTAGACTGGGGTCCCTTGTGGCGGTGGTGGTAATTGGTGTGAGCTTTGTCCCTGAAGGCTTAGCCTCAAGGCTTCCAGCTCCCCCCAGAATCGTGAGCCCCTGATGTCTTTCTCTGCTGAAGTCAGCCAGGGTTGATCTCGGCAGCTTGCTACTAAAAAGTAAGAATCCAAGGGTTACATTTATCCACGTTCAAAGTTCCTGTTTCTACTGAGCCAACAAGACCACGTTCTCTTGAAGAAGGAAACCCCGGGCAGATGTTTCACCGTTTTACACGTGCTACTGAGTACCCCCTACTCACATTTTTCAGGGCTTCAAATGTGTCCGTCTCTTTAGTGACAAATACAAGCAGAGCATCCATTGGACATGACTACTGGATGTCCGGCCCCCTCCCAGGTATTTCTGGGTATTCTTGGGGGTTTTGAACACCTCTTGGCTGTCACCTCTCTCGTTATTCTCTGCCACGCAGCTCCCAATTTCAGTCCCAGGCACTTCTGCAGGCTGCTGTCCTCCCCAGCTTGGCATACCTCAGAGCACAGGTGTAGCTACAGAGCTTGCTACCCAAGGTGACCCTGAGTTACAGACTTGAGCATGTCAGAAGGAAACTACAGTGCAGAAAAGACACATTTACAGCTGCAGTCTTAAAGACCATCACTGGTCCCTGGCCCAGAGAACCCCTTATCTCAGAGGACACTGCTAGACACATATGCAGAAACTCACTTCTGTTTGTGAATCACTTCTGTATTTTAGTGTGAAGAAATAACTTAGGGAGAAATCAAGCTGACACCTCACTCACTTCACTGCCTCCATGGAGAGGCATTTGCACGTTACTCCAAATGTGCTCTAATATAAATGTGGTGGCACAGTTCTGCAGTCACAGGATCTTAATCTGAATGATTACCACTTCTCCCGTTTTCTTTGGGAAGTGGAATTAACACTCCAGCATGAACTAGAAATGCTAAATTGTTAATAGCCTCCCTAGACTTTTACTTCTTGCTATGACATCTTCAATGATTTAATCTTGATTTAGGGAGAATAAAATATCACAGTGTAAGCTCCTGAACTGGAAGTTCTTTAAATGTTCTTCAAGAATAGGCAGCTCTTTTCTCCTGAACCCTGAGAAGAAGACAGTGTCAAAATCAATTATGAGCCAAATTATCATTATCAGAGCCAATGCTATCATTTTAAAAAATTGTAATGACTTAAGAATAATGATAACATTTGCTCATTTATATTTGAATGTTTGACGTTTTATGAATTTTGAATACGATACTGATTTTGGTCCTTCTGACATAAATGCATAATTCTGTCTTCTAATCTTTTGCTATGGACTGTTTCAGTACACTTCATTTTAAGAAAAACTTCACTTTAATATTATGAAATTCTCTTATGATGTCTGCATTGAATTAGGGATAAATTATTTAGATTTTCAAATATTTAAATAAACTTGTTTATCTAAAGTTTGACATAGAGAGAGCCAAAGATAGCTGATTTGCTAACGTAAATCACTGAAATGTTTGAAATTATCCATATTCCCCAACAGACATTCATCATGATTTTTTAATTTAGAATCATAGCTTTTTATTATTTTTCTTCATTTAAAAATTCTATGTTCACTTTAAATAAGGACTGTTTTGCAACTTGGAATCTGAACTTTTGGCAGAATAATTGGGAAGTAAATAAACCTGTGCTACAACAGAGCAGTATTCTAAATATTTCAAGTACTTTGAAAATAGTTAAAGTAAATGGCTCATCACAACATGCTGAGTTTTCATAAAACTATCTCTTTTGATCACAAACTTGGTTATTCAGAGAATAATCTCACTGCATCGTTCCTGTCAGCTATTCTTGCATATTCTTTCTTCAGAAGGCCACCAGGGGAACTTCCCTGGTGGCCCAGTGGTTAAGACTCCACGCTTCCATTGCAGGGGGCATGGGTTTGATCCCTGGTAGGGGAGCTAAGATTCCACGTGTGGCCAAAAAAAAGGCCACTAGACATTTAAAAGCCACAATGGTAGGCTGGCCTCCACCGTCATCCCTGTTCCCTCTCTTATTCTGGATTCAAGACATATGAAAATCCCTGTGTACTAGCTTGCTTAAGCAACTGAGTCTTGATTCAAATATCATTTTGTGTCCACTCAATCATGAGCTGGAGAAAACTCCGTTTATCTCAGAGAGGAAAGCTGAACATACTTTAAACTGATACTCAAACTCTTTAAATACGTCTATTCAATTCTCCATTAGCCAAGCATTCTTCATAGCATTTCTATTGATAAAATTTGTTTCCTACACAAGAGAAGGAAAAGACCTACAAAAACAAACCCAAAACAATTAAGAAAATGCTAATAGGAACATACCAATCAATAATTACTTTAAATGTAAATGAATTAAATGCTGAAGTCAAAAGACACAGACTGGCTGAATGGATACAAAAACAAGACCCATATATATGCTGTCTACAAGAGACCCACTTCAGACTTAGGGACACATACAGACTGGAAGTGAGGGGATGGAAAAAGATATTCCATGCAAATGAAATCAAAAGAAAGCTTGAGTAGCAACAGTCATATCAGACAAAATAGACTTTAAAATAAAGACTATTACAAGAGACAGGGAAGGACACTACATAATGATCAGGGCATCAATCCAAGAAGAAGATATAACAACTGTAAATATCTATGCACCCAACATAGGAGCACCTCAATACATAAGGCAAATGCTAACAGCCATAAAAGGGGGAATTGACAGTAACACGATAATAGTAGAGGACTTTGACACCCCACTTACACCAATGGACAGATCATCCAGACAGAAAATAAATAAGAAAACACAAGCTTTAAATGACACATTAGACCACATGGACTTAATTGATGTTTATAGGACATTCCATCCAAAAACAACAGAATACACTTTCTTCTCAAGTGCACACAGAACATTCTCCAGGATAGATCACATCTTGGATCACAAATCAAGCCTTGGTAAATTTGAGAAAATTGAAATCATATCAAGCATCTTTTCCAACCACAGTGCTGTGAGACTAGATATCAATTATAGGGGAAAAAAATACAAACACGTGGAGGCTAAACAATACGCTACTAAACAACCAAGAGATACCTAGAAACAAATGACAATGAAAACACGACAACCCAAAACCTATGGGATGCAGCAAAAGCAGTTCTAACAGGGAAGTTTATAGCAGTACAGTCTTACCTCAAGAAACAAGAAAAATCTCAAATAAACAACCTAACCTTACACCTAAAGTAATTAGAGAAAGAAGAACCAAAAAAACCCTAAAGTTAGCAGAAGGAAAGAAATCATAAAGATCATGTCAAGGGCTTCCCTGGTGGTGCAGTGGTTGAGAGTCCGCCTGCCAATGCAGGGGACACGGGTTCGTGCCCTGGTCCGGGAAGATCCCACATGCTGCAGAGCGGCTAGGCCCGTGAGCCATGGCCACTGAGCCTGTGTGTCCGGAGCCTCCACAACAGTGAGAGGCCCGCGTACCGCAAAAATAAATAAATAAATAAATGAAAAAAGAAATGAAGGAAACAGTAGCAAAGATGAATAAAACTAAAAGTTGGTTCTTTGAGAAGATAAACAAAATTGATAAACCATTAGCCAGACTCATCAGGAAAAAAAGGGAGACGACCCAAATGAACAGAATTAGAAAGGAAGAAGGGAATTAACAACTGGCACCGCAGAAATACAAAGGATCATGAGAGACTACTGCAAACAACTATATGCCAATAAAATGGACAACCTGAAAGAAATGGACAAATTATTTTTTTTAATTATAAATTTATTTATTTTTGTCTCTGTTGGGTCTTCATTGCTGCACATGGGCTTTCTCTAGTTGTGATGAGTGGTGGCTACTGTTCGTTGCGGTGCATGGGCTTCTCATTGTGGTGGCTTCTCTCGTTGCGGAGCACAGGCTCTAGAACACACACTCAGTAGTTGTGGCACACGGGCTCAGTTGCTCCGCAGCATGTGGGATCTTCCCGGACCAGGGCTCAAACCCATGTCCCCTGCATTGGCAGGTGGATTCTTAACCACTGCATCACCAGGGAAGCCCCTGGACAAATTCTTAGAAAGGTACAACCTTCCAGGACTAAATCAGGAAGAAACAGAAAATGTGGACAGACCAATCACAAGCACTGAAATTGAAACTATGGTTAAAAATATTCCAACAGGGCTTCCCTGGTGGCGCAGTGGTTGAGAGTCCTCCTGCCAATGCAGGGGACGCGGGTATGTGCCCCGGTCCGGGAAGATCCCACATGCCGCGGAGCGGCTGGGCCCGTGAGCCATGGCCACTGGGCCTGCACATCCGGAGCCTGTGCTCCGCAACAGGAGAGGCCACAGCAGTGAGAGGCCCGCTTACCACAAAAAATTAAAAAATTAAAAAAAAAATATTCCAACAAACCATAGCCCAGGGCCAGATGGCTTCACAGGGGAATTCTATCAAACATTTAGAGAAGAGATAACACTTCTTCTTCTCAAACTCTTCCAAAGTATAGCAGAGAGAGGAACACTCCCAAACTCATTCTACGAGACCACCATCACCCTGATACCAAAACCAGACAAAGATGTCACAAAAAAAGAAAACTACAGGCCAGTATCACTGATGAACATAGATGTAAAAATCCTCAGCAAAATACTAGCAAATAGAATCCAACAGCCCATTAAAAGGATCATACACCATGATCAAGTGGGGTTTATCCTAGGAATTGAAGGATTCTTCAGTATATGCAAATCAACCACTGTGATACACCATATTAACAAAGTGAAGGACTAAAACCATATGATAATTTCAATAGATGCAGAAAAAGCTATTGACAAAATTCAACACCCATTTATGATAAAAACTCTCCAGAAAGTGGGCATACAGGGAACCTATCTCAACATAATAAAAGCCATATATGACAGACCAACTGCCAACATCATTCTCAATGGTGAAAAAAATGAAAGGATTTCCTCTAAGATCAGGAACAAGACAAGGATGTCCACTCTTGCCACTCTTATTCAACATAGTTTTGGAAGTTTTAGCCATGACAATCAGAGAAGAAAAAGAAATAAAAGGAATCCAAATTGGAAAAGAAGAAGTAAAACTGTCACTGTTTGCAGATGACATGACACTATACATAGAAAATCCTAAAGATGCCACCAGAAAACTACTAGAGCAAATCAATGAATTTGGTAAAGTAGCAGGGTACAAAATTAATGCACAGAAATCTCTTGCATTCCTATATACTAATGATGAAAAATCAGAAAGAGAAATTAAGGAAACACTCCCATTTACCATTCCAACAAAAAGAATAGTATACCTAGGAATAAACCTACCTAAGGAGGCAAAGGACCTGTATGCAGAAAACTATAAGACACTGATGAAAGAAATCAAAGATGATACAAACAGCTGGAGAGATATACTATGTTCTTAGATTGGAAGTTTCAACACTGTGAAAATGACTATATTGGGACTTCCCTGGTAGCACAGTGGTTAAGAATCCACCTGCCAATGCAGGGGACACAGGTTTGATCCCTGGTCTGGGAAGAACCTACATGCCGCGGAACAGCTAAGCCCACGAGCCACAGCTACTGAGCCCGCATGCCACAACTACTGAAGCCCGCATGCCTAGAGCCTGTGGTACACAAGACAAGCCACCACAATGAGAAGCCTGTACACTGCAACGAAGAGTAGCCCCTGCTCGCTTCAGCTAGAGAAAGCCCGTGCACAGCAATGAAGACCCAACACAGCCAAAAATATATATAAATAAATAAAAATTTAAAAAAAAGAAAATGTACTACCCAAAGCAATCTACAGATTCAATGCAATCCCTATCAAATTACCAATGACATTTTTCAGAGAACTAGAACAAGAAATTTTACAATTTGTATGGAAACACAGAAGACCCCGAATTGCCAAAGCAATCTGGAGAAAGAAAAACAGAGCTAGAGGAATCAGGCTCCCTGACTTCAGACTATACTACAAAGCTACAGTAATCAAGCCAGTATGGTACTGGCACAAAAACAGAAATACAGATCAATGGAACAGGATAGAAAGCCCAGAGATAAACCCACGCACATATGGTTACCTTATCTTTGACAAAGGAGAAAAGACAGCCTCTTCAATAAGTGGGAAGCTGGGAAAACTGGACAGCTACTTGTAAAAGAATGAAATTAGAATATACCCTAAAACCATACACAAAAATAAACTCAAAATGGATTAAAGACCTAAATGTAAGGCCAGACACTATAAAACTCTTAGAGGAAAGTATAGGAAGAACACTCTATGACATAAATCACAGCAAGATCCTTTTTGACCCACCTCCTAGAGTAATGGAAGTAAAAACAAAAATGAACAGAAGGGACTTAATGAAACTTAAAAGCTTTTGCAGAGCAAAGGAAACCATAAACAAGACGAAAAGACAGCCCTCAGAATGAGAGAAAATATTTGCAAATGAAGCAACTGACAAAGGATTAATCTCCAAAATATACAAGCAGCTCATGCCACTCAATATCAAAAAAACAACCCAATCCAAAAATGGGCAGAAGACCTAAGCAGACATTTCTCCAAAGAAGAGATACAGATTGCCAATAAAAACATGAAAAGATGCTCAACATCACTAATCATTAGAGAAATGCAAATCAAAACCACAATGAGGTATCACCTCACACCTGTCAGAATGGGCATCATCAAAAAATCTAGAAACAATAAATGCTGGAGAGGGTATGGAGAAAAGGGAACCCTCTTGCACTGTTGGTGGGAATGTAAATGGATACAGCCACTGTGGAGAAGAGTATTGGAGGTTCCTTAAAAAACTAAAAATAGAACTACCCTATGACCTAGCAGTCCCACTGCTGGGCATATCCCCTGAGAAAACCATAATTCAAAAAGAGTCATGTACCACAATGTTCATTGCAGCACTATTTACAATAGCCAGGACATGGAAGCAACCTAAATGTCCATCAACAGATGAATGGATAAAGAAGGTGTGGCACATATATACAATGGAATATTACTTAGCCATAAAAAGAAACAAAATTGAGCTATTTGTAATGAGGTGGATGGACCTAGAGACTGTCGTACAGAGTGAAGTAAGTCAGAAAGAGAAAAACAACATGCAAATGCATATATATGGACTCTAAAAATATGGTACTGATGAACCTAGTGGCAGGGCAGTAATAAAGACGCAGACGTAGAGAACGGACTTGAGGACACGTGGGGGAAGGGGAAGCTGGGACGAAGTGAGAGAGTGACATGGACATATATACACTACCAAACGTAAAATAGATAGCTAGTGGGAAGCAGCCGCATAGCCCAGGGAGATCAGCTCGGTGCTTTGTGACCACCTAGAGGGGTGGGATAGGGAGGGAAGATGCAAGAGGGAGAGGATATGGGGATATATGTATACATATAGCTGATTCACTTTGTTGTACAGTAGAAACTAACACAACATTGTCAAGCAATTATACTCCAGTAAAGATGTTAAAACAAAAAAAGTTTCCTGTGAGAACACACAAAATGCCCACGTTCTTCACCCAAGAGCTTTGAATGATTCTAATTTCCCCCTGTTCTTGCTCTGACTCTGACATCTTCAGCCTGGCCATTTGTCATCAGATAAGCCTGGGCTTCAGTGTCAATCTTAAATAGAAATTTTAATGAATTAATATTATAAAAATATTTATTAATCAAGAGGCCTAGATTGTTTTAGAACCTTGAACTGAGTTTTACTATAGGTAATCAACATCAAATAGCTCTTAGAAATAGAGTACCTCTTGCCAACAGGTGTTACATTCATCATGGATTCAAAGTTAGTTTTCACAGACATGTTTTGTCCCTATAAGTATTTTGATTATGAGATCTTTTAGTGATATCTGACAATGTTTATTAAATGGCAACGAGTCTCTTGATTTTATGTTTTTCACATTTTTTCATTTGTATTAATAGATACTTAAAAATGGGTTTACCCAGATGCATTCCTTTGCAGTATTGTAAACACAGCACCCCTGTTTCTGCAGAAAATCATGGTCAACCATTCTACCCAGTGCTTAAGCTGTTGTCTGGCTAAAAGTTAAGTAAGTTAGGATTGGCGGGAAATCTTTTCAGCTGTCTCTGTACCATTAAATAAGTTAGTGATCATGTGTTATATCAGTTCCTGGTGGGTAACTCGGAGCTAATTAGTAGGTATCCTGGGTCTCAGCAAGATTCAGTCCACTGTATTGTCATCATATTGAAATGCACGTTTCCTCTCATTTTTAAAGACTGAATAGCATTTCACTTAAAGTGAAAAAGAAATGCCAACTGGTTAAGAGAGAAAAAATCTACTTAGTATAATATTCTTCATATCAGCGGCACCATCCCTGCAGGTATCAATTTCTCCCCACTTCGTTCAGCACAGTCTTGACTAATGAAGGAAGCCGGCAGTGCCGATGGTCCCTGGGCAATGAATGATTCAGAAATCACGCCTTTTCATTTCGGAGTGAAATACAGCAGCCTCCTCGGACCCTTTCTGGCTCCTGTTCCATCAGTACGGACGTGACCTTGGGCAAGTCCCTGAGCCAGTCACACCACGTACTTCCAAGACCCTCCTCCTCAGTCTGGGTTCAGCTACTTCCTTATTGTGATTTTAGATCCCAGCTATTCTAGGTCAGAAGAAGCCCCCAAAATCCGTGAGATGGTCAAAATTTTATTATGTTCAGTCCAGAAAGTGTTCCGTCGGTATTGTGAGATCTGTGCTCAAGAGCTGTTCTGGGACTGACGTTCAGTTAATGCGTCCCGGAGCTTCTGGCTTTTCTATCATCCGTCAGAGGGCAGAAGTGCTGCGCCATGCCCGGCACTGGATTGTCGCACTGGTAATACCATCTTTTATTGTTTCAAGGCTCCAAATTAACAGGACCTTTTTTGGAGTTGAAGGTTTCACAGTTTCTCTCTTTCTTATCCCTGATCCCAGGGTCTAAAATTAAGGGGAGGAAAAAAAGTCAATTGAACAAATACTTATCTACCATGTACCAGACTTTGTTCCAAGATCTGGGGATGCATCAGTGAAACAGAACAGACATAAATCCCTGCTCTTGTAGACTTTACGTTCTAGTCGGGGGGAAGCTGACAGTCAGCAACAAGCACAGGACATTATATTATACAGTGTATTATGAATTCTACAATGTAGCAGGAAATACTAAGTGCTGGGGGCAATTAACAAAGGAATGGGAGTATAAGGTATGAAGGGGTTTGGCTACAATTAGGAAGGTGACATTTGTGTAAGGACTTGAAGGAGGTGAGGGAGTGAGCCGTGTAGGTGTCTGGAAGAGAATCCCGGGGAGAGGAAACGGCAGATGCAAAAACCCTGAGACGGGAGCGTACTTGACTTACTCAAAAACCAGGAGGTTCAAGGAACAGCAAGAAACCTGGCGGGCTCGGGGAACATCAGGGGAGGCCAGTGTGGATAGAGAAGAGAGAGGGAGGAGGAGAACAGTGGAAGGTAACGTCAGATCACTTATTACAGTTTCAAGAACAAAGACAATCGTGACTCGGCCCAGGGTGGTGGTAGCAGGGGTGGTGCGAAGTGGTCAGATTTTTGAAATGTTTTGGAGACAGAACTGGATTTCCTAACAGATTGGATTTGGAGCGTGAGAGAGAGAAAGGAGTCAAAAATGACTGCAGGTAGAGTAGATTTGGAGAGCAAGATGGGGTGTTCACTTGTTCAATATGTTAAACTTGAGATGCCTATTAGACACACAAACTCATGTCCACCAGCGTAGTTGACTTTTCCTTCCAGTCTTGGTATTGACTTGGTCTTGGCGAGGCATGTGCACAGGCTCAGAATCTTCCGGGATTTCCTTGCTGTTGCATGGATGTGATAAGCTGAAGGTTAGGCTGAGTTCCTAGAGCGTTAGCTATAACCCACCCCTTAATTTGCCATGCAAAAGAGCCTTCCAGAATGCAAGAAGGTGAATGTAATATTTCTAGGTGGTAACCTTGGGTTTCTAATCTGTTTTCTAAGAAGAGAAAATTAATTCTTTTATAAATGTCAGTGCTCTAACTACTGTTAGCCACAAGTCACTTGTATCATGCCTGGGAGGATGTCAGCATAGCATGCTCCTAGCTGAGACCTATGTGGTGCTTTCTTGTCACCATCTGGGTGAGGAAGTGTCCAGTGCCCTCACCAGGCTGTCTGGTGGCTGTGTGTGGACATCCTTAAATTAAGACAAAGCTTCTCCCAGCTGTGCTCATATTATTTGGGAAGGGTTCTGCAATCACAGGATAATTTTAATACAAAAATCAGTGAAAACTTATTGCAAGATTCTGTATTGTTACGATTATGTTAAATAATGCCCATTAAAAACATACATGTAGAGCAAAGTTACACATACATACACACTCAAATACTGTATCTGTAGCGATGAAGCTTCCTCCTCTAAAAACTCATTTTTTGAAACGCCAATACCCACCAGTTCTCACAATTCAGAGCTGCTGTAAATGTCCCAGAAATAAATATCTAAGTAACATTTACCTCTTCCTTAATTCTCTGCATTTTCAAAATCTCATGCCAACCTCATTTATCCAGTGGTATATAAATCAGACAGCTCTATGGTTGCCCCAGGCTTTCATCCACTCAAAGAAATGTAACCAAAGCTCCCAGTTTTCAATGTTTCATCTGCTAACTGTGTACCTCCTAAAAATAAATCCAGTTTTGGCAAGTGTGTGATGACACTGGTGCTCAAACCCTGCTCAGGTCAATGGAAATTGGTTCAGCCCCTGCGGAAAGGATCTGATGGCGTGTTTCAAGGGCCGTATTATTGTTAGTAACCTGCACTCAGTAATTCTGTCCCTAAGCATCTATCCTAAAGAAATCATCCAAAACATGGGAAACGTTTTATGTAAAAAATTATTTATAATTCTTGGAAGTTACAAGCAATCCAGAAGCCCGTCAACATGGGCATGATTAGATAAATGATATTATACTCCTTCAGTGCAGTATTTTATAGTCAGAAAATACTATAATAAATACAGGTTAGCAATGTGGAAAAAGATATGGGCTATAATGGTTGGAAGTAAAGAAGCACAAAAAGCGTATGTTCACTAGAGTCACAAACTACTCCTCTTGAGTAGAGAATCACAGAACATAAAAATCTCCCCATCTAAATTTCTGGGAGACCCCACCCCCAGTTGCATCAGTTAACTATTGTTGCATTAACCAATCACCCCGAAACTTGACTTAAAACAAGAGCCATAGTCATAGCTCATGATTCTGCAAGTCAGCCATTTAGGCTGGGAGGTGCTGGCCTTTCTGGGGCGTCTCATGCATCCCTGCTCAGCTGCAGGTCAGGTAGGTGGCTCTGCAGGACTGCTGGGCTGTCTCACATATCTGGAGCCTTGGCTGGGACAGCTGGGCCAGTTCTGCCCCATGTGACCTCTTCTCCGGCAGGCTAATCCCGGCTTGTTCTCTTAGAGGTCCAAGAGGGAGAATGGAAGTGTGCAAAACCTCTTGAACCCTAGGCTTGGAACTGGTACCACATGGCTTCCATCACATCCTATTGGCCAAAGCAAATCAGAAGGCCAACCTGGATTCAAGAGCGGGAAATAGACGCTACCTCTTGATGGGAGGAGCTGCAGAGTCACATAGTCGGGGGTGTAGATACAGAGGGGAAAATCATTGCAGCCATTTTTGTAAATGTTCTGTGCCGCCAACTCATTGAATTGTTGAGGTTCCTAACCCTCGGTGATTCTCTAAAGAGTTCAGCTGTTCCAAACCTGATGTTTTACTCCAGCCTGAGATCCCACCCAAACACCCAAACAAGCACCACTTGGGATGGGCCATGGTGTGCATCCTGGCTGGTCAGTCCCTTGCCATGCCATTTCTTACGTATTTTGAATATTTCTTCCATTTGACCCTCTCTGATTGGAGGACTCCTAATATGCATGAAAGTTTACAACCTTCCCGGTGTTATCACTCCTCTAATACACAGTCTGGAGAAGGAGAACCTAATTGTTAACTGATTTAATCTTCAATAACAGAGGGCATAGCTATGGAAGCTGGGACCCTTATTTCCTATTTCTAGATCAAATCTTATTTTCTTTTTGATTTAAGAGGGAGAAATGAGAATAGGAAGATCTAAATATTTCCAAATAGCACCAATTCTGGTGAATTTATTTATGTTAAAGACAGGAAAACATGAGTGGACAGGGCATAGTGTTGAAGTTCTCTCTGACTTTTGGGGACTGACCAATATAGGGTTGAATAGAAAGCTTTTAAACTCTTCAGTTTTTATCTTTAAATTCTTAGCAAAAGCCACTACTTTTGGGTTTTGAGTCCCAATGTTCTCTCTCCTTATGGACAGAAAAACTTCAATAGTTCATCCATCAGCAAACACAAAAGCTCAATTTTAAAAGTATCTCAGCAGCTTTCTGGTTTGAAGTTTCTGTATTAGCCTTGTAAGCCAAATATTATTTTTCATCCATTGCATTTTAAGCTGAATATCGCTTGCTGTATGTGTTGTATGATACCGTTTTGGGGTCTGATTCTTCCATTCATTAGCAGAATCCAGTGATAGATGCAATATCCTCCGTAGAGATGGGCAGTTTTTTGCCTGCTGTAAACCCATAAGGTGAAGTTCTGCCTAGTCAATTGTTGACTGGGGAGGTATTGATTTGTGTTAGGCCTTCGACCTATAGGTGCTACCGGTGTGGACGTTACATTGCCAAGAGAGCATCGTTCGTGTCCTTTGCATCTGGGATGATGAGCTGAAGTTCGTGCTCTTCTGCAATATGATAATGCATTAGCCCATCCAAGAACTTCTGATGGCCTGGCCATCCTCAGACTCTTACGGTGCGAGAGGCTGTGCTTGGCAAGGTACTTTGCTTTGGAAAGCAGCAGTGGTCCATCAGAAAGCACCTCAGGTGCTGGAGAAAACACATCAGTTAACAGTGTGAATTTTTCTTTGCCTTCAGTTGATTTCAGTGGCTGTTAACCTATGGAGCTTTAAGAAAGTGTTGGCCCCTAGTCCCCGAAGATTCTGATGTGCTGGGTCTGGAGGGACCCGAAGACCTGTGTGTTTCAAAGCTGTGGAGGTGATTCTGGTGTGTAACAAGGGTTGAGACCCCCTGGATTAGACCTGTGTTCTGAGGAAGGAAGGTCTGGCAATCCTTTAAAGAGGGCTCAACGTCGGCAGCCTTTGGTCTCCTCCTTTCCAGTGCAAGATGCTGGGAAACTCTGTGGGACCCTCCTGTGGTGTGGCATCAGTCTCAGAATCAAAAAGCTGAGGCACACCCTCTGTTCTGCTTCCCAAGTGACGGTAGCGGGAAGCAGCCACCCCCTGCAGGTGCCAGGCGTCAGTGACTACAGAGAGTCAGGAGCTAGGGGTCCGGAAGGAATCCAGGATCGCAAAGCACACACGGGAAAGCTAAACAGCAAATAAGTGCAGGCGAGAGCACGGCAGGGACTCACGGAGGCTGTAAGAGGCAGAGGAGTTTCTGGAGACATGGGGTCCCTGCAGGATGGATGGGCTTCAGTGAGGCAAGGAGAGAGCACCTTCCCGGCAGGGAGCTGGTACACGGTAGCACCTGGGGCATGGCCCCCTCCCCGTCTCAGGCCCCATTTGCAGAGGTCTGAAGCGTGACAGGCCTGTGCTTGGGAAAAGTTGGGGGATTAGGTCTTACCACTGTGTTCACTGTCCGTTTCCCCAACCTGATACTTCCTCCTCCTTCCTTCTGTGACCCCCATTCTGCTTGTTCTGCCTCGATCTGGATGTCACCCCAAGGCCCTTTGCAGCCTGGGCCCCGTCTCCCCGCAGTGACCAGCTTCTGGCCGTGGAGACCCCGGCTTTTTGCTCAGGCCCTTTGTGGTCTTAGAGCCGTTAGGCGCGGCATTCCCTCTGCTTACGACACTCCGATGCTCCGCTCTTCCTCTCGCTCCTCGTGTGGCGGCCTCCCGTTCTCCTTCAGGCCCCAGCGTAAATGTCAGCCCCCAGCAAAGACCTCTCATGTCTCATGCTTCTTCCTTTTTGCGCCAATGGCACTGAGCTGGCCGCCTCCCCGCCGTGGTCCCCAGCTGCTGGGCAGAGATTTCTGTGCTTGTTCTACAGGCAGGACACACCTTCCTGACTCCCAGCTCAGCCAAGGAGCTCAGCTCTGGTTTAGCAAGTCTGGGGCCTGTAACCTCGGGCGCCCACCAGGCTGGTGCTACAGCCGCTCTTGTGGTGGGCACCCTGGTCAAGATCCCTGGAGGGTTCGGCTTCCCGCCCTGCTCTCCACTACCCTTTAGGAATCCTTTCCCTCTCTTTCAGACTGAATTTTGTGTCTCCTCGCCATTTTGGTTGTGTGCTACCCTGCGTTTCAGTGCGTTTCGACAAAAGGAGGGACTTTCCCCCCTTCACTGCTGCTGGCCATATTGACCCGGAGTCACATTACTACAAACCAAATCTGATCACTTCCTTTCCCGAAACTCTCATGATTCTCTCCTACTCACAGAGACAGGTACAGGCTCCTTCACATGGCGCACGAAGCCTGGCACAGCAGGCCCCATGGTCCTGGACTCACCACGCCCTTCACACTGTCATGCCTTGGTTCCCGCTGTCCTCTCCACAGACAGTCGTTTTGCTTCCTGTCCATCTCACAGACTGCATCTAATCCTTCAAGATGCAGATCAAGTGTCGCCTCTACCATGAGGCCCTCTCCACCCATCTCACACCTGCCCTCTGCTAATCCCCTGGCGTCCACCTGTGCTGCTCCCAGCGAATCATGGCTTCTCTCGGCCTGACTGATCTCACCCCCAAAATCGAATCTGCCGTCAGCTGGAAAGGGACCCTGGGGATTGTAGTTTCTGGGGTTCCCTGCTGTGACAGGCAAGAGCTTAGAAGGGTACCGATGGTCCAGAGTATCAGGAAATGGCCTACATGTGCCACAGGCCTTCCCCACAGGGAACTCATGACCTAGAGGAGCCCGAGTAATCCTGGGCAGCACCCGGTACGTGCTTTATGACATTGCCTCCCAGCCACTTGGTATCTCAGCAACAGAACTCAGTCCAGTTCCTTGGGCTTCCCCGAACCGTTCCCAGTGCAAGCCCACTGGTCACTAATACCACCACGCAACCAGAAAGGGCTCATTGAGGAGTGGAAGCCAGGGAG
This sequence comes from Pseudorca crassidens, assembly GCF_039906515.1. Classification (NCBI taxonomy): domain Eukaryota; kingdom Metazoa; phylum Chordata; class Mammalia; order Artiodactyla; family Delphinidae; genus Pseudorca; species Pseudorca crassidens. The sequence continues at coordinate 62,016,174 of NC_090305.1, forward strand.
GATGGCAGAAGCCTAGGCGAAAGGCAATATCACCTAGAGAGTAAGAGCAGAGGCTTGGAAGCCAGAATGTGAGGGTTCGAATCCCAACTCCTCCACTTTCCAGCTGGGTGGAAGTTACTTGACCCCTCTCTCAATTTCCCCATCTGTTAAATGGAGGTCATAATCATGCCTCTGCATCCAGCTGTTGTCTGATTAAATGAGTTCATACATATAAAGTGCCTGGGACATAGTAAATCTTCAGTAAGCTTAGCTGTCATCGTCACCACCACCACCATAACCGGCATCAACGTCATCCCTATAATAACATACGGCAGAGACCTCACCAGGTCTTGTACCAAAGTAAGGTTGCATTAATGGAGAACGTGAACATCGGGGGCCCGGTGCCAGGTATTAGACTGACTCACTCTCCTCCTTGGGCTTCTGCCCTCCAGTCTGAGCTCTGTCACCTCTGTACAACGAGGAGAGTTTGGATGAATATGCCCCCAGATTCCTCCTGCTCTATCAGCCTTGGATCCTGCAGCCACCTTCAACCCGAGGCTCGGAATGATGCCGGGGGATACCGCTCAGGCTTTCATCCTGGCGAACGTTCACCTCCGCCTTGGCCTTTTGTCAGTAGAATGTGTTTGTGTTGAGTCGCCAAGTCATATTAAAGTCACTTTGTATTTTATGGATATTTTCACTAATGCTAAATTTCTGAGGGAATTTTGTGGAAGTGATTATGATTATTGTTATGGGTTTTGGGTACAGATGATTATAAAATCTAATTAAGAATTCTGAGTATTGAGTCGCCCTTGAGGATTGAAGCATTTATTCCAGTCGTTTTAGTGCACTGTGTCTTCTCCCTCAAATGCCTGAAACGGTAAACTCGGCAAGCAATAGCCATGATTTTTCAATGGTCCTTGCACTCAGACGATGGTGTATTATTCCAGAGGCAAGAACATTTTAAGTATGTGGTTTATAATTGCCATAACAACAGCCGTAACGAAACAAAGCAATTTCAATGAGTTAACTAAAAATGTGTAAATGTGTGGGAGATGCAGCTATACTCGCAAAAGGTCGAAAGCCTCAGGAGTGGCCTGGCTGCTTCACATGCTCCCCCCACGGTGCCCTCGGACACGGAGCCTCCTCCACACCCAGTGTGTTTGGTGCTGTGGGTCCCCGACAGTCAGGTGGGGAGGCCCGGCTGGGGAGACGCTGCTCTCTTGTGAACCAGAACAAAGGGGAATCCAAAGGTTTGACCATCAACATTTCAAGACTAGGTTGGAAATGATGGCCACTCAGAGAATTACTTTGAGGAGGGTCCTTCTCCGAGTATACACAGCCACCGGGCACGTGCGTGAGTGGGGCTGGCCGGTCTTTGGCTGCCGTTCCCTTGGGGTATGATAAGTTAAGGCCCCTCAAAGCGTTCTCAGCGCCACGTATTAGGTACTAGTAGTTATGTTATCAGCAAGTCACAAAAACCCCGAGTCAGGGCTTCCCTGGTGGCGCAGTGGTTGAGAGTCCGCCTGCCGATGCAGGGGACACGGGTTCGTGCCCCGGTCCGGGAAGATCCCACATGCTGCGGAGCGGCTGGGCCCATGAGCCATGGCCGCTGAGCCTGCGCGTCTGGAGCCTGTGCTCCGCAACGGGAGAGGCCACAACAGTGAGAGGCCCGTGTACCGCCAAAAAAAAAAAAAAACAAAACCCCAAGTCAAACAGTGCAAGCAGGGAGTGGGTGTGTTACACCTCATGGAAGGGGGTCTGGAGCTGCACGAGGTTCCGAGTCTCTGCTTGCCCCTCATTGTGCAGCTGCCCTCCTTCTACGAGCTGCTTTCTTGCGCTGTAGCAGGACATTTGCCGCAGCTTCAGATCATACCAAGACCGACCCTCCAGAGTTTCACCACCTCCTGCCCAGGTCTTAGAGAAGGGACCCTTTCCAAGAAGCTCCCAGCAGAGTTGCCCTAAAGTCTCAGTGACTAGATTCAGGTCAGGGTCCTGGCTGGCGATCAGCTCCCAGCATTCACTCAGACAGGCAGAAATGACCTCCTGTCCCCCGGAGGCTCGGTTAGGAAGGGAGAAGTGGAAGCTGGCTTTGTTATGATCACACATGGTGTATTTCAATTTTTTTTTTTTCTGTTTGTGAAATCACTTGAAGTTGAGTTTTCCCACAAAACTACATACAAAGTAACCAGACTCAAACTGAATTTTAGTGTAATTCTTATCTTTGTCCAAAAAAAAATCACTGTGTTCCCTTTAGGTCTCTCCAAGCACCCTGAAGGTAACTCTGAAGACACTTAACCCAGTCACATTATGTTACACAGACTCATGGCATCTCTTGGCCAACTGAAGGTCCAACTGAAGGTCCAACCTAGTTTAAGAAAACAAGGCTTACATACTCTGCCCCCAAACGTCCCCACGTGTAGCCCTGATAAATAATAAAATTCACTGGACTAAACTTTATGAATAAATGTGACTTTGGTTCCGGTGCAATAACTTCCTGTTCACAGATGGCTCTCGTTCATATGTTTGGACTCTGGCGGATGTTAATATCATCCTAGGAAGGTTTGAGGCTCTTACTGGGAGGATTTGGTTGAGAGAAAAGCTCTTGCTTCTCCTGGAGTTACCGCCAGGCCCTCGATGTGCAGGGAGTGCCTTGTGCATCGGCCTCTGCCATCTTCTGTGAGCGGTTTGCACAAACAGTGAACAGCGCATTACAAGGTGAAATTGCAGCAGGCCGACCCTGAGACAGATAGTCCAGGCCTTGCTGTCTTGGGCCCCTGGAGAATCACGGTTGGGTAAAGATGATGGACATCCGTGGAGAGCCTCCTGGATGAACTGTCACTCCTAGGGTTGAGGTCTTCAGAGGAGCTGAGGGCCTGAGGCAGCGAGGGCTGGTGTGGAGAGAGAAGGCAGCCCCGAGCGTGTGAGGGCCTGAGCTTGGGGTAGAAGGAAGATGCCCTGCAGTTTGGGCAAACCTGTGCCCCTACCCCGCTCTGAGTGTGTGTTCGGGGCCACCTTTCTTCACCAGGCGCCAGCCTCCCTGCCTCCCTAGCCGTGGCTGTGGCTGCAGCCTGAGGTGTTGCCTGGGCCCTGCCTCCTGTCCTGAAGGCCTGGACGGGCCTTGGGGCTACACCCCAGCGGGACCCTCTGCGGCTTGTCACCGCCTCAGCCAGCCAGCTGCCCTCGCTCACTCCCCCTTCCGCTGCTGCCTCGGCTTAGGGCTGGTTCGTGGCCTCTGAGGTCCTGGGCTGGGCAGATCTAAAAATGCAGCCTCGTGAGGCTACGTTTAGGGCCAAATCCAGGCTCAGGAACTTCCCTCTCGGGCCCAAGAAAGCCGCTCTGAGCCACACTCCAGGTTAATTTAGGGCCAAATCCAGGTTCTGGAACTTCCCTCTTGGGCCCAAGGAAGCCACTCTGAGCCGCACTCACCCCCTCTGAAAAGCTGAGATAAAAATAATGCCCACCTCAGAGGGTTATTTCAAGGATTCGAGAAGATAACATATGAATGACCTTCACAAACCATAATGCACCGATCTATTATCTTTTTTAAGGAAATGGTACCATATCGATCTCTGAAGATACAGTCTGTCTTGTTCAGCGTGGCACGTAAATCTGTCCATCAAAACGAGGTCCCAGAAAAGACCTTCTTTCCCTAGTTCTTGACAAAATGAGTTCAGCTTTAAGGCAATCTCAGGTTCAAATTTCAATTGATGAAAAGAATGTAGAGTGAACAATCTCTCATCCAGTGCTGTTTTCCAATCACTAGACTCTCCTCTCTGGAGGCAGCCAGAATGATCATTTTTCTGGGCATTGCTTCAGAGATGCTTTATGGAGGGGAATGTTGACTGTCCGTCATCCTCCCTTTTTACACAAATGGCAGCTGACTCTGCACACTGCACCTCTCTTTCCCACCCCCCCACTTGTTTTATCTTTGCCAATCAGAGAGGTGGTAATGGTATTTTGCTGTAGTTTTCATTTGTATTTTACTTACTGTAAGTGAGACTAAGCACGTTTCCTGTCTTAAAGCTATGTGAGTTTCCTTTCTTGTGAACTGTGTTTTTGTATGTTTTGCCCATTTTTTAAAAAGTTGACCCTGTTATTGATTTCTAAGTGCTCTTTACTAGGGAAAGGAGCTCTTCGTGAACTATGTCACAACTGTTTTCCCAGTTTTTCATTTACCTTTTAAAAAAATTTTTATTTATTTATTTGGCTGCGCCGGGTCTTAGTTGTGGCATGCGGGATCTAGTTCCCTGACCAGGGGTCGAACCCAGGCCCCCTGATTGGGAGCGTGGAGTCTTAACCACTGGACCACCAGGGAAGTCCCTCGTTTACCTTTTGATTCTGTTCGTATTGGTGGTTTCCGAGCAGAATTTGATTTTATGTAGTCAAGTTTCTGTCAAAATTCTTTGCAAAAAAAAGAAGGAGGACAAAGTGCTGTTCAGCTCTGACCTTCCAGGGAGTCTGTCTCGAGCCTTTATTCTTTTTCAAACCCCTGTTGTGATCCTCTGATCTCCGCTGTCAGCCAAGGGAAGGTGGCAAGGGCTAGGGCTTTGACCTGGGATGGTCCAAAGAAGCAAGGGAAAGTCTAAAACTTTGAGCCTTGCACCAGATGGAGAACACAGGTGACACCTGAAGTGAAGGGCTGTCTTGAAGGCCAGGTAACTGGAGCATAGGGCTTCCCCAGAGCTCTGGGAAGGGCGTCTTTTGTTCTCTTGGGGTTGGTTAAAGGTTCTAAGCCCGCTCCACACTTACCATCATCAGACAACTGTAGGAGAATGAGAGAATTCACCTAGTCAGTGAGTTGAAATCCACAGTGTGTGGTCAGCCAGTGGGGCAGGTGTCTGCCCTTCACAGATACCTTCCCTAGCTCACTTGCTCCCCCCAGACACTAAACCAGGCTCTTGTGGATCAGCGATAGTCTCACCTGTTACATATTCTGTCATTGTAGAATCCTGGAATCAGGGGCTGGTTCTCAGTCCTTTCTGCATTGAGGTCCCTTCCTAAATACAGGTGTGGCAAGGCCCATGCCCAGCAAGGACAGCTTGCTACCCACCTGCTCTGCCTGTAGGCTGGTGGCAGCAGCAGCTGAGTCAGTCTTGGTCGGTGGGCACAGCAGAGCCTCACGTTTCCTGGGCAAATGGCATCACCGTGGACCCCACCAATGCTGGGAAAGGTTCTGAGCGGGTTCAGCAGCAGCTGAGTTATCCTCTCTTGAGCTTTCCAACATTTGACGGATACACCAACTTGTCTGAACTAGTAGCCGGAAGGTTTGCTCCGAATGCCATTACTGCTTCTTCCCCACCCTTTCTCTCTCCGCCCTTTGGCCATTCTCTTAAAGCCGGATTCTAATCTTTCTTTGAATAGAGTATTTCTCAAAAGAAATGTTTTCTCCCTCTGCTAGATACTCGTGCAAGAGAAGATACGCAGGAGGCTTTGATCTTCTAGGCATTCTTTTTAAGTTTGATCTTTTGATCTAATGTTTTGTTTCTGTGTACTTAATGGTTTGCTTCAAAATCACCTAAATATCAAGTCAAAGAAGACAAATACTTTTCAAAAGCCGAACCCATACCCATGCTTTATTGTAGCCCCTAACAAAGCGCTATTAAATTGTCCTTTGCAACCAGCAAATTGTTTCTACCCTGGCAGGAGGTGAAGAGCAGAGCTGCGCCAACCGGAAGCCCAGATAGCGAATGACACGGCAGTCACTCTGCTTTGTCACATCACTGTCCTAATATCCTTTATAGGAAGTAATATATAAGTTCTTCTTGCAGAACGTTCACTGAGCACCACAGGCTGTGCAGTGGGCCCACGTCTTTCTCGTGAGGGCTTTGAGTTGACCTAGTTCACCCGACTTCAACCCCATTGGACTCTGGGCCTCTGAGGCAGTTTAGTGGGCAGTGCAGGGCCCAGCTGTCTCAGGCACTCCCACACAGAAGTGTTAGTGGACAGGGCACCGCATCCAGGTTATCGGAGTTGCAGAGCTATGATAGAGGCATTCTTTTCCCATCACCTTTCATCTTCCCTGCTGCCAGGTAGGTAGGAGTCCTAGGCACATGAAGCCATGAGATACAGGACGCAGAGGAATTCCGACAGCCTGGAGCACAGCCGCATGGGATGTAAGTGGCTGCAGTGCTTGCTGAAGTGTCAGAAATCTAAACAAACTGCAGTGGCTCAAGCCCACCAGGATTTTGATTCTGGTTCAGTATAGGTATAGTCATGTAGTCTAGGCCAAGGCCTGTAATTAATTTGGCTATATCTGCCAAAAGGTTCTCGCAAACAAGAATTTAAGATTCTGTGTTTGCTACGCATCTTTAACTCAGTGAGTCAGTCCTTAGAGCTTTTTTTTTAGAAAAAGGTAATTAATCTGTGCTTTCTGAAGAAAACTGTTACCACTGTAACTGAACATCAGTGTATTATTGGCTATCCGTGTTGCTGTACAACCTTAAAATATACTGCAAAGTAATGCATGTGCACACAAAAAAGGAAAAACTGGACATGTTCTAGGTATCCAGCGATAGAGAAATGTTTAGATAAATTTTGGATGTGTAAGCATTACAAAGTAATACATGAGGACTTCCACTTTAGGGCAAGGTGGAAGAATAGGAAGAATACAGCCTCTCGCCTGAAACAACAACACGATATATATAAACAGTATATAATAAGCAATAAAACAGTGGTTTTTAAGACACTGGGCATTAGGCAGTGAAAGATAGTGATCCCTGAAAGACAGTATACAACAGTCCTACCCAACAGCCAGTATCCTAGAATTGAATCTCATTGGCCTGGCTTGGGTGACCTTCCACTGGGACTTCTTAGACAGGCTTTGGTCATATGCCCACACCTGGAGGAAAGGGTGGGTATCAACCTCATCCAAACCACACCCAAAGAAAAGTCCAGAAGAGAGAAAGCGGTCTGGACAATTAAAGTACTGCTCCCATCCCAACAGGCTGTACCCAAGGTCCTAACGCCTTTGCCCTGCCAGGACCATGATCCTGGGGTGCGCTGGGAAGTGGCTCTCTGAGGGGGACTTTGGAAGGGATGTGGCTGGGGCCTGGCCTGGGTGTGCTGCTGGCTGTCAGGAGAGGGGACCGCTCTGGACACTTGAGAGGAGGAGCTTGTTGGGGTGGTTCCTTGGTATTTTGTATATTTTCTCTTCCAGACGAACCTCGAATCATATCAAATTCCATCCAAAAAACTCTCATTGGCATTTGATAAGGGTTGCATCGGATTTTCAGGTGAACCCTGAGAGAGCTGACGTCTTTCTGTATCTTCTTCTCATCCCTGAGCATGTAATTTCTCTTCTCGTATTTGAATCTTCTTCAGAAGTTTTCAGTTTTCTTAATAAGTCTTGCACAGTTTTTGTGAGTTTACTTTTCCTCTCTAGGTATTTCATAGCATTTGTCATCTTTTCTTTATTTTCTAACTGGTTATTGTAGATTGTATCACGTATGATTATTTTGGTTCCCAAATGACAAAGAAAAACTCAGTTAAAACTTCTTTATAATAAGTGATTGGATAAACAAACTGGTATATCCATACAATGAAGTACTAAGTAATAAAAAGGAAAGGATTAGTGATACGGGCTACAATATGGATGAATCTCAACATAATTATGTTGAGTAAAAGAAGCTAGACAGAAAAGAATATGTACTAGATGACTCCACTTATATAAAATTTCATGAAGTGCAAAGTAGCATATTGTGACAGAAAGCAGATGAGTGGTCACCTGGATGTGGAGGGGGGAGTGGGGAGGAGAAGGAAGAGATTATAAATGGGCAGGAGGAAACTTTTGAGGGTGATGGGTATGTTCACCATCTTGATTGTGGTGTTTGCGTCACATAGGTATACAACACGTGTACATATACACATATGTATACAACTGTATACATATGTACTATATACTCATATATACACAGCTGTATACATATGTACAGTTTAACAAATTGTACACCTTCTGTTTGTATAGTTTATCATGTCAATCAAGCCTCAGTAAAGCTGTTAAAAATTAATATGTGCAGACAGAATGAAAGTGATAAAATATAGAAAAAAGATGTAGAAAATGTAAAAAAAAATACAGTTTTATAAGTCCTATATCAATTAGGTAAAAACTGCACGTGATACAGATGGTTAAAAAGAAACCATTTAGAAAGATGGTTATTTTAAGGAAAAAAAATTATTACAATAAATTTTGCCAGTTGTTTTAATAATACAGAAACAAATAGAAGACAAAAATGCCCTCTATTCTCAGATTTTGTCATTTTTATGGATTTGAATTTCTATTTCTCTATTTAAGGTTTTTAATAGCTTCCTTAGAAATATAAACTTTCTGTACCAAAATCGCTTCATGTATAAAATGGGAACTTTAATAACACTTAACCCTTAGAAGCTTAAATGAGCTAATTCATTTGTAAGTTCTTAGAACAGCAGTACCTGGCATACAGTAAGTGCTCAGTATTTGTTCGCTCCTGCCATGACCAGCTGCTACTAACAGGGCGTTGCCACAAGGCTACCTCGGATCTCGGAAGGACCAGCAGAAGATTGAGCTTTAGAGCACTGATTCCCCCCCATCACTGTGTACTCAGAGACAAATAACAAAAGTTAGAAAAGAGATAGGGAGGGAAGGGAAGGGGCTCAAGATCTTTGTTTATACTTTCTCACTCTGAGGACTTGAGACCTCACAGAAGTGCAGAGTGATTCTTTGGGTTCTGTAGGGAGAGGAGTGGACAGGTGGGGAGGTGGAGCCCTCAGTCAAGGTCATGGGCCCTTAGCTGGGTGCAGTATGATGGATGGAGTGAGTACCTTACCTGAATGTCCAGTCCTGGCCCTCAGACCCTCCCCCATCTGGCTGTCTCATCCTCACCTCTTTTTTTTTGGACTTTGGGCCCCCTATTTGAAGAGGTCGTTTTTATTGTGTACAGATCCTTTTTTCTCTGAGTGACCTCTTGGCCTCCACGTTAGCTAACAGCCTGGTCTGTCATTATCCTGGGCGGCTGACAGTGATGTGTGTACGTGTGTTTATTCTAATGTATATGTATATTTCACCTAGTACAGAAAAGTCTATAATTTTCACATATAACAGTTCATACTGATAAATAGTGTTTTCATTGCACCTTCAAACTAGAGGTAGTGTCATCACAAAGTACTGAGGGTGGAAAAAAGATGAGCCACCGCAGAGTCCAGGATGTTCCCCAGCACCCTTTCAGCTACAGTTATGTTCAAGTGCTTTACTCTATACTTCTATTTACTAAGTAATTTAACGTTATACGGAAATGTAAAATCAAATGTTTACCATTTGAATAACTCTAAGAGGCATGGAGATTGTACTATTTAAAGGAATCCTATGAAGGTCCAGTATGTAGATAATTTGCCTAAAGTTGCATTTCCTTAAAACAGTCCCAGAATCCCTGAGGTCTTAACTCATGTTTCACCATCATGAACCAAAGCATCCCATCAAGGTAACAATGGATCGTGGTGCTATTCTGTCATGAGGTGAAATGGGCTGTAGCCTCATAATAGCCCTAAATTAAGGGAGCCCGTGTTCCCCTGAAGCCATCTCATCCGGATATGGGACACTGTGCATTAGCAGAGGGCCATCAATTCCTGGAACTCATTTATCTATCCTCGGCCCAGTAACTGTTCCTAGGATCTTCTGTAAAAGGACATGTTGAGTGGCGTGGAAAATTCCTACAGCCCATGGCCTTTATTCTTTTCGTGGATTTGCACTGAAATTATTAGTGAAGCTAATTGAGGAGGATTATCCATTTCCAAGGGATACCTTGGAATGGTGATCGAGTGATTAGCCTCTAAATACAAAATAAGAACGTCGTGCCCGTCACACTTTTTCCAGAATCCTGATCCATTCCAAAACTCATACAAAACTAATTTCAGGGGAATATAATAAAGCTTGCTTAACTTAAACTCTCACTCATGTTGGTCATATGGGAAAAAAAAGAAATACCTAGTGATAGCCGAGGGCCAGTTTGGTCTGGATATAAAACATCTCCCCTGGATTGGTTGAGTCAGTCAGTGTAACTGGTGAGCACTTTGGTCCAGAGAGCAGCTCAGGGGCTGGCCTCTGTGAGCTGCATCTGAGGTACTGCTGCTGGGCCGGCAGCAGCTATATGCAAAAGCTGTACTTTCTGGAGCCACATTCAGGGATGGCGGAGCGTGGGGTTTCAAGGATGTTTCGCCAGGGGGCGCTCTGCCTTAGGAAGCCTGGGAGGACCCTGCAGCACACGTGCATTCCCGGTGGGATACATCCCAGTGATGGTCACAGACCCAGGTACCGCAGAAGGAAGGCCATTGTGTATCACGACAAAGGCTGGTCCAAGACCTAGCTTCATATGTAAAAAAAAAAAAAAAAAAAAAAAAAGGAGAGGTAACGTCCTGAATTTCCTCAGACATCCTAGCATAACTTGAGAAGGCAGCATAATCCGCCCCAGCCAGGATCCAAAACCCAGGGTCTCTCAGCCTCAGCGCTGTGGACACTTGAGCAAGGTTCCCCCTCCTCCCCTCTAGTGAAAGAAACCCTTTTCTCTGTCTCAGTTTATTTTCCTGTCTCTGCTCAGTGAAAACCTCCTTAGAATACTTCTGCCTCTGAACTAGGGTCCTTGAGGCACTTTAAGTCATGAATACTCAACCTCATCTGAAAGCACCGAACGGTTTCCTCTTGGGCGATGCTCTTTGGCTTCTAAGAAGCTTGACCTTGTACTCGGAGCCATTAAGGAAAACGTGGAGAAACCTCGGCCCAGCCTGTCTGTGGGCAAACCACCTACTTCTGAGAATCCCCCCACGGTCACTCGCCTGGGTCGAGGGGGAGGCCCTCTTGGTCACAGAGCTCTGGGCCCGACTCTGCGAGGCCCCTTCTGTGTCCCGTCTGCTCTAGAAAGGAGCGCAGGCAGAGCCTGAGGCTTTTCTAGACCTCCACCCACTAGAGACTCACTTGGACCACAGCTCTGGCCTCCCTATCAAAGTGCTCAGGGTGACCCGGAAGGAGGCCGCACGAGTGGTCACTGCTCCCTTGAGTCCAGGACCCTAACCCTGTCCTGTCACCAGCACCGGCTCCTTGTCCCCGTGCCCCGCCTCCACCGGGGCCCAGCCACCCAAGGATGAGGGCGGAGCCTGCAGAGGTCGGCCACCTCAGCCTGCCAGACCCTTTCGTAGAGGAATACCCAGACTCTTTGATGTTGCTCCGGAAGGCTCCAAAACCTCGCTTCAGTTAATTTTAACCGAGGCCAGTTGGACACTTGTCGGGGAAGTTGTTTCCTGCACGTACCAACTCTGCTTGGCCCTGTGCGGTCCATCAGGTTCGCCCAGAGCGGGAATGTTTGGGTCGGCAGACTTCTCCTGGGAGTTTTCCACCCCCTGTCACGCACATGCACACACCCTGTCATCACCCAGCCGTGCAGAATGGATGCCTTGGGGGCAGCTGACGGCTGACCTGTCTCTCTGAGGTGAAAATCCAGGAACTTCACCAGGCCCCTTCCCCCTTGTGGGACCAGCCTTTCTCAAAGGGCCTCACAAAGATTTCCCTCCAGCGGTGGTCTGGCCTGTGGGAGGGGAGCCCGAGATCTCAAAGGAGCTGCTCATTTTCTAAAAATGGTCATCAGTAAAATATTTCCAAATGGAGTATTTGATCAAGTCCCTCAACAAACATAAGAGCCACCAGGGGAATTTTCAGCAGTCAATGTCTGGCCTAAATTTGGACTAATTGATGCCTGATGGTTTTAATTATATCAACCAAATGTGCTTTAATTTTCCTTCCCATTTCATTTCCCTCCCGGTGTTATCAGTCCGAGGAAATTTCAGCAGCCCCTAATGTTTCCTTAGAGAGTCCCAGAGGATAAGGTAACGTTTGGAGGACAGTGCAAGACAGCAGAGGAAGTAAGTAGACGCTTAGGTCTGCCCGACCGTGTCTGCCTTGTTCGGATGGGTGTCTAGGATGCTGCCGAGGTGACGGAGTCCCTCAGAAAGCAGGCTGCTCCCCGCGGCCACGCTTTTGCTGACCGTGGCTGCCTGTGTCTGCAGACCTGCCCACCAGCCCTGAGCGGCCCCTCACTTGCCTTCCTGGCTGGAGGCCAGGCTGAGTGTTCTGGTCCAGTCTCCAGGCCTGGCTGTCTTGAACTGCAGCCCCCGAGACCCTCTGTCAGAACTTACAAATCCCAACTCCATGCCTCTGGAGTCCTCTGTCGTGGCGGCCCTGAGGGCCTGTGGTGACAAGGTACTAGACCCAACCCCAAGGCTCCTTCTATACTTGTGAATTCAGTGGATTCACGGCAGCCAAGGGGCTTCTGCTCAGCGCAGCGTGTGACTATAAGCAGAAATTACAGCCGGCCACGACCAACTGACCTTTCCCCCCACCTGTGACATGTGTGTTTCAGGAGGAGGTTGAAGACTTCGCTCATTTAGGTGACAATTTCACCGTGTGTTTCGGAAGTGGTCACTTACCAAAAAATGAAACACTCGTTTACTAAGTCTGTTTACAAGCTTGCTGGTAATGGTCAGTAATTTATGCCCGCCCCCCCGAGAATTAATATGTAATCCGTGTTAGCAGTTTTTCAGATCTAAGCTCTCCATGCCTGCCTTTCCTTCCTCTTCTCGGAAAAGTCCTTGAATTGCTTTATTTCTGATAGAAATCTCCAGGGCTCTGTTTCCATAGCATAGAGGCTAGGATGCAGACTCTCCTCTCGTTCCCCCCCAAGGGTCTGTTTAGGTGCTTTGCCTGCGAGGAAAGGTCCGTCAGCACCCTCACCCCGGCGGTTACCCACGCCTCACCTCTGCTGACGTGCAGGCTCTGCTGTCCAGGACGAAGGGCCCGGCAGCATCTCGTCTGTGCTTAGTCGAAGGCTCAGCAGAAGGGAGGGTGCTGGCCGGTGAGTCCTTGGGTGTGGTTCGCTGAGCCCTGCCGCCTCCCCCTGGGCCGGTTCTGCAGCCCCTCCTCACTGGCTCCCTGCTTCCAGCGAGTCCCTGCATCTGCCACCTCCAGGTCCCCAGCAGGGTCCTTCCCCGCTTAGGACCCGCGTGACAGCTGCTCTTCCCCTCCGCAGAATACGGGCCCCCAGTCTCTTCTCGTGGCTGGTTCTTTCTCACCGTCACATCCTCACGCGTCGTCTCCTCGGGGAGACTGTCCTGGGCACGCGGCCGCCCGCCGCACTTTCTCTTCTCCCCTCTCCCCTGCTTGATTCTTCCTGACGCCCACCGCTGTCTCAAATTATCCTGTTTACTCTTTTTTTAATTGAAGTATTGTTGATTTACAGTGTTTCAGGTGTACAGCAGAGTGATTCAGTTATACATACATACATACGTATATTCTTTTTCAGATTCTTTTCCATTATAGGTTATTACAAGATTTTGAATATAGTTCCCTGTGCTATACAGTAGGTCCTTGTTGTTTATCTGTTATATATAATAGTGGTTCTCTCTCTGTTAAACCCAACTTATCCCTCCCTGCCCTTTCCCCTTTGGTAACCAAGCTTGTTGTTGTCTGTGAATCTATTTCTGTTTTGTAAATGAGTTCATTGTATCAGTTTTTAGATTCCACCTGTGAGTGATATCATATGCTATTAGTCTTCCTCTGTCTGACTTATTTCCCTTAGTATGATCACCTCCGGTTCCATCCATGTTGCTGCAAATGGCATTATTTCATTCTTTTTTATGGCTGAGTAGTATTCCATTGTATATACACAGACAGCATCTTCTTTATCCATTCATCAGTCGATGGACATTTAGGTTGTTTCCATGTCTTGGCTATTGTGAATAGTGCTGCTAAGAACATTGGGGTGCGTGTATCTTTTTGAATTAGAGTTTTCATCTTTTCCGGTTATATGCCCAGGAGTGGAATTGCTGGATCATGTGGTGACTCTGTTTTTAGTTTTTTTTAAGTATATTCCGTTTACATTTTAACTGTGTTTCTCACAGTGGAAGCTCTGCCTTGACACCCATCCTACACTATATCCCCAGAATCTAACTAAAGAGGACTTGGCATATAGCAGGTGGTCAAGACACCCTGTCTTCTTCTTTTTTTTGGCCACGCCATGCTGTTTGCGGGATCTTAGTTCCCCAACCAGGGATCGAAACTGCGCCCTTGGCAGTGAAAGCGCAGAGTCCTAGCCACTGGATCGCCAGGGGATTCCCAACACCCTGTCTTCTTGACCACAGAATCATGCTAACTAAGATTTGTCAGACCCTTTACTGCTGCAGAAAGAGCCTTCATGTGTATTCAGCTGGTGTCGGACTGTGATTTCTTCTCTGCCCGCCTCTCACTAGCCTGAGGGCCTTGGGAGCGAGGATGATAACGCTGGAGACCTCAAACTGAGCATGTGCCCATCGTCATTTCACGTAATCGCAGTCACGTTCCACACATTGCTTTTGTATTTTCTGCTCTTTACCTAACATTACAAGGTGTGCGTTTTCCTGATTGTTCTTATTTATGATGCTGGATCACAGCAGCGTGGTTTAGTGGCCGACAGTATCCTCACTAGGTCGAGTGAGGAACTGGGGAAAGAAGGAAACTGGGGGGACCTATGAAGCCTTGTTGACCTGATATCACTCACTTGCCCCCGCTCCTTTCCCCACCATCCAATAGAAAGTTCAGAAAAAGGACTGGAAGCAGGCACTGAATAAGCCACTTCCGCTATCTACTTCTCCACCTCAAAGCCCCGCCATTAACACACACACCCTACCCACACCACAAATTCAAGGACTGCGTTGTCAAATAGACCCCTCAGTATGACCCCATAGAGCATTCCTAAGGATCAGCTGAGATTTGTCTGGGTCAAGGTCCCATAATATCTCCTCACATAGTTCCTCACTTCTTACTACCCTAAGTTCTCACACTTACCAAATCACAGGACAGTTACTATCTTCGGTGTTTTCTCTTGTGAGGAACTGATTCCAGACACATCCCGTGGTTGACATCCTAGCACCACTGACTGGGAAATGTATTCTATCGTGTTTGCCTTTCTAAGCACTTGGATCAGGTCCTCTGGGGAAGATGGTGCGGTCTGATCCTGTGTTTCCCCAGAACTTTCTTTGGGCCAACTTACAGTTTATTCTTATATCCACAAGAGATCCACAATCCTATTTCTTTGCCAATTAAAACTGCTTTTTCCTCACTTATTTTGGACTTGGCTGTTGTAGTTAGTTGGATCAGGTCTAAGAGATTTCCCAAACCAGCTATATTTATATTCAACATTTTAAACTTACTGGATGGAATGGCCAGAAGCTGATGTCATTATGAACAGTTTCTAAGCATTAAGGGCATTTTTACTGCCCCGAAGAGAGCTGAAGAGAGCTTCATTTAGCTGGCCTAAAATGAAGAGGGCAGATACGGATAATTTTCTTGTAGAAAGCAACCGTGTCTTACGGGGTGAAAAAGAAAAGCATTTACATCCTCAGCATGTCATTTCCATGAGCTCTGGATTTAGCAGGTGCCCACAGGTACAGACGGGAGTTTGGAGAGGAGAACTGAGGTGTCGGGCCAGGTTGGGGAGCGTACAGACCCCAGGAGGAGAGGAAGGAAAGGTCAACAGAGAGAAGAAAATCCTTCCACACTGGCGTGTTCTCACTAAGGTCAGCTCGCCCATGCCACTTGGTAACTATTTGCCCACCATCTGTCCTCCTTTGCTTTTGCTGCTTTTCCAAATCTGGAAAGATCAGATGAGAAGAGAGTGCTCCCCAATTTGACCCCGGCTCTAGAGACTGCGGTCTTAAACATGGCAGGCCAAGCCATTCCTTACGGGACCTGGGCTCCTGGAAGCCGGGGCTGGCTCCCCCTGGGCCAGAATGGCAGCCTCCTCCTTACTCATGGAAGGTGTCAGCTCCCGCCTTCCTCAGTGGCCACTGGCTGTCTCTGTGCCGCTGCTTCTGCAGCCAGACCCTTATGGGGGCGGCAAAGGGCAGCACGGCGACTGGGGCAGGGAGGGCGGTGGAGCGAGTTGGCCAGATCTGGGTCTCCATGCCAGCCTCACCCCATCTCTAATGTGAAGTCATAGAAGACCTTCCTCGTAGGGTTATTGTGAAGAGAACAGGAGATAACGGTACACAAACTGTAAGTTCACGTCCCATCCCCAGCAGGGACAGCCCTCCACCTGAGGGTGTGAGGAGAGATGCAGAAAAGCCTTCTGGTCACCAGGCGCTAAGAGAAACTGCGAAGCGCGTGGTGGTCTGCACATCAGGGTGTGTTTACTGGAAGTACATATGATCCAGGGACTCCTTCGGTCAAGACCTGGAACCCCTGACGCTGTCTAGGAGAGTGATTCTGTGGACGCTGCTCCCACTGGAAATGATGGAGATCAACAACAGCAACAGTGAGGGGAGCAAAGGGTGCCAGACGATCTACCGGGGTGGCAGGGGGCACCAAGCAGCACGGTTGGTAAGCCTTTACACTAGATCACCGGCGTGCAGCCAGTGGAGCCTGAAGTGAAACACCGTGTCATCGGTCTCTCGGTCATTGATGGTTATTCATCAGCCAGTCGGCCAACAGCTGAGCAGTGTGCTTAGCAGACGTGAGGATGGAACGGACTCTCTGGAAGGCCACATGGATCTTGAAGGTGGGGAGACTGGGTCTTAGCTCAGTTCCACTGCCTGCTGGCCAGGTGACCTTGGGCAAGTCACATTAGCCCTGCTGGCTTCCGTTTCCTCTTCCGTAAAGTGAGCCTAGGAATACTTCTTTTTCATGGTCGTCAGAAAGATCACATATTTGAAAGCACTTAACTCTGTTCCTGCACATAACAGGTGCTCAGAAATGGTGGTTTCCTTTCTTGAACCAAATTCCAAGCTCTTTTTGCTCTAAGGCCTGCTGACTCAGTTAGTTTTATAGACAAAGGTGAATCACGACAGTTTTTACCTGAAACAGAGGTTTTCTTAGCTCTGACTGTGCATGTTGGTGAACGCCCTGTGCATCCTCCCACCCTCTCCCCTCCCCGTCCTCCTTGAATGCTCGGCATGGAAACTCGTGGGTGCTTTTGAACAAGAGGAGCTCAGCTATTTTCTTCCTCTTCAGCCTTCTTCAACTTGAGGAATCACCATATCCGGATGCCACCGTCTTCCCGGGCCTCTGTGCTGCCAGGGTCTCCCTGTGGGTTAAAGCTACACTGGGCTCCATGCAGCGCGTGGAAGAACACCTCCGTAGCAGTCCGCCTGGACGCAAAGATGGTGCCACTTCTGGCCCGATACCACCCAGGTTCAGTGTAATGTCTCGGTCTCCCTGCAGAGAACCTGAGTTCACAGGATCTGGGCCAAATCCGGGTGACTAAGGCTTTGGAACTGGGCCTGCCTCATCCACAGGCCCACACCTCTGCCCTCGAGATGCCCCAGTGTAGGTTCCAACTGGACCCCCTCCTTGGTGATCAGCAGATCTACTGACAGGCATTCTTAGGGATGCCTCTAGATTTCCTTCAGATCATCCACCTGATTACTAGCCTGGGTCAGAAGGGGGCCTTTTGTTGAGGAATGTAACATTTCTAAATGGACTCCTGGGAAGGTACAGATGCCATGAGGCAGCCAAAGGCCGTGCACGAGAGTTACTCCCTTCCACCCCGGATGCATTCAGCAACTCATGGAAGACGCCCACGGGCCTGGATGCAGAGCAGCTTGTGTTCATACAGTCTTGCTTTAAATGTGGATGTGAAAGGCAGCTCAGGAAATTTCTGGAGACACCCAGAGTGAGCGCCAGGTGGAAAGCGGGGAGGGACTGCCAGATTCCATCACGCCGACCAGAGGTTCTTCCCAGATTCCAGCCTGGCATCAGACGGCAAGGGGATAGCGTGTCTCGATATGCAAGGGGTAGAAATGGCTTTGAAGTAACAAAAACCTTAACTGAAGAGAAGACAAAGTATATGTTAAGAGAACAAAATAAAGGAGCTCGATGGACGGGTTTATTTTTGAAATTGAAACGCTCTGAAGTAGAGTTGTCATCGTTACCTGCTTGTTTTTACTCGTATTTATGAGATCTGAAGGCCACGGAATTAAAATAATCCTCCCGTGTGTGAAGTGTGTGTCTGTAACAACAAGCACCGGGGAGCACCTGGGCCACGCTTGCTCTCGTCAGCTCCGTCTGCTGGGTTTTTTCTGGTCTGTCCGTGTTGCCCGGGCCTGTCTAGAGGAACTCACGATTAGAAAACTAAGGTTAACTTGGCGGCGGCGTGCCACACACATTCAGGATCAGGGAAGAGACAGACACGTATTATTACACACTCGTAACAGAGGCCGGCGGCCTGCCTGTGCCTGCCTCACTCACGGCTACGGAGCTCCACACGTGAAACCATTTCCAACCAGAGACGCTGGCAGCGGAGCTTTCACGAGCTGCAGGAGGACGATGCTGTGAGTCAGATTCATGGGCATAAACTCACAATGTATCACGATGATACGAAGTAAAGTACATTCTGACTTAACGCGTTTTTAAGGCCTTTGCTGAGGAATGTTGGCACCAGGCCTGGCTTTGTCCCCCGGTGGCCACTGTGCCCCGGGAGACCTAGTCTCCCCTCAGCTCCCCCGGGCACACTGAGGAGGCTGCCAAGTTCAGGCTCCTGTCATTACCGAGGGCTTGAGATGGCTTCTTTTGGTAGTTTGCATTTGGGAAGCTGAAATCCGGAAAGGAGCCAGCCCACACTCTGTCCTGGACGGTGGGTGTGTTTAAAAAAAAAAAAAAAAAAGCCATTACCTTACAATTTGTGAGCCTGGTGGGAACGTGAGGGACGATTCTGCAGGACACCAGCCTCTCCTTTCAGTGTTTTGGTTACACAGTGATTCCTGAATGCTCATTGACACAACCCACGTTCAAGGGGCTGTAGCAGAAGGTTGAATAAAGTAGCGTATTTACCCAAAGTCCATCATGTGCTTTTTCATATCCCCTCAATTAAACAGAGATGGAGGAATTGTCTTTCCAAGTTGATCTTAATTCTAAGCTCAAATTCCCAACCTTTTTATGGTGTTTCCCTTAAAGATCCCAATGTTTTGAATGGATGCCTGTCTACCAGGTGAACTGCATGTATTTAGTATAATTCATGTTTCCATTTTGATTGACTTTAGCCATCCAGCTACCAGTCAGATGTCTTAGGAGCAGGAACAATGTGAGGCAGGCATGGCTTAGTTTTCAGGAAATGGACACCTGCCATTTGATGTTTTGAAATAATAAAATCTACTCATGGACTCTTAGAGGTCCAGGAACCTCTGCTATAGAACGTTATTGCAAAATAAAATTGTTTCCTTGTCTTGGCTAATGGAAGTGACTTCTAATGAAAATATTAACTACAGGAGGAAGGTACTGTGTTGACACTCTTCGCTAGTGTCCTCTTGCATTATTTATTTTCTTAGAGAGTCACTGCAGTGCTCGCTCTTGACTACTGTCATCAGAGCCACGAGAAATTCTCCAGCAGTTGTTCAGCCGTGAATTCAGTATCTCAGTGGACAAGTGTCACTTCCCCTCCTGCTTCATGAAGGACGGGTCTCAGGGTGCCCAGAACGTTCTCTGCTTAGGTAACTCAGAAGAGGAGGAGGTGGGATGACTTTTGAGCAGACCCACAATTTGCTGTTTAACAAAGTTTAAGTACTGAGAAAATAGAAGGGTAAAGGCCACACTGTCTGATAAATACAGTGGGATGTTTCTAAAAGAAGGTTGGTACCCATCATAATTTATAACCTTTGGTGGCCAAAGAGGAGCCCAGACTCTGGGAGAAAGGAGTAACTCATTCCAAAGGATTATTTCAAAGTCATTTAAAATCCTAACATTACAAGCGTGACTAATCCTAGGAAATTGGTGTCAGAGGGCAAAATAATTTAGCAAGGCAAATTTAAAGTCTTATCTTTTCAAAAATTATCCAGACTTATCTTTACTGATATCTCATTAAAAATCCAGTCAGACCTATATACCAAGTAGGGCATGAAGGCTTTCCTAGCTGTTTTTCCATTTCCCTGTTGAAGGACATCTCGGTTCCTTTTTCTTTTTAGTGATTTTTGAATAAAGCTACTACAGACTTTTGCACACAGGTTTTTCGTGTGGACATAAGTCTTCATTTCTCTTGGGCAGATACCTAAGAGTACAATTGCTGGGCCGTATGGTAAAACTACGTTCAATTCTATAAGGAATTGCCAAAGTGTCTTCCACCGTGGCTGTACCATTTTGCATTCCCACAGCAATAAATGAGAGTTTCTGTTACTCTGCATCCTGGCTGGCCTTTGTTATTGTCAGTTTTATGAATTTTAGGCATTCTAATAGGTGTGTAGTGGTATTACATTGTAGTTTCAATTTGTGTTTCCCTAGTGACAAATGATATTGAGTATCATTTCATGTCCTTGTTTGCCATCTATAATACCTTCTTTGATGAAGTGTCTATTCAGATTTTCTGCCCATTTAAAAAATTGGGTTATTCTCTTGCTGAATTTTAAGAGTTCTTTATATGTTCTGGATAAAAGTCCTTTATCAGATATGTGATTTGCAAATATTTTCTCCTAGTCTGTGCTTTGTCTTATTCTCTTATCAATCTTCTACAAAGAGCAAAGGCTTTTTAAAAATTTTTATTGATTTATTTTTTAATTTTTTAAATTGAAGTATAGTTGATTTACAATAATGTTGGTTTCAGATGTACAGTAAAGTGATTCAGTTATACATACATATGTATATATCTATATTTTTTATTCTTTTCCATTATAGTTTATTGCATGATATTGAATATAGTTCCCTGTGCTATACAGTAAATCCTTGTTGTTTATCTATTTTATATATAGTAGTGTGTATCTGTTAATCCCAAATTCCCAATTTATCCCCCCCGCTTTCCCTTTGGTAGCCATAAGTTTGTTTTCTATGTCTGTGAGTCTGTTTCTGTTTTTAAAATAAGTTCATTTGTACTATTTTTTAGACTCCACATGTAAGTGATATCATATATTTGTCTTTCTCTGACTTACTTCACTTAGTATGATAATCTCTAGGTCCATCCATGCTGCAAATGGCAAAATTTCATTCTTTTTATGGCTGATTAATATTCCATCATACATATATAAAGAGCAAAGTTTTTAACATTGATAAAGTCCAATTTGTCCATTTTTTTCTTTCAGAGATTGTGCTTTTGTGTTGTATCTAAAAACTCATGAACAAACCCAAGGTCTCATATCTGTTCTCCTATATTTTCTTCCAGAAGTTGTATAGTTTCACATTTTGCATTCAGATCCATGATCCATTTTGAATGTTTTTTTTTTTTTTTTGGCCATGCCTCACGGCTTATGGGATTTTAGTTCCCAGACCAGGGATCGAACCCAGGCCCTCGGCAGTGAGAGCGTGGACTCCTAACCACTGGACCGCCCAGGAATTCCCTTGAATGATGTTTTATTTGAGGTATTAAGATATGTTCCTAGGGTCATGTTTTTGCGTATGGATGTCCATTTGTTCTAGCATCATTTGTTCAAACATGTTCCCCCATTCAGTTACCTTTGCACGCTTGTCAAAACTTTGATACTGTTTGTGTGGGTCTGCAAAAAATCCTGCTGGGGTTTTGATAGAAACTTCATTAAACCTATATTTTGGGAAAATTAATATCTTTACTGTATTGAGTCATCTAATTCATGAACACATTCTATCCATTTATTTAGTTTTTTAAAAATTTTTTCAGCATTTTATAATTTTTAACATATAGATCCTGACATATTTTGTTAATTTATATCGTTGAAATTTGTCAGAACTTGCTTTATGACCCAGCATGTGGTGTATGTTGAAAAGTTTCCATGGACATTTGAAAAGAACATATATTCTGCAGTTGTTAGATGAATTTTTCTATATATGTCGATTAGGTCAGGTTTGTTAATCTTGTTGTATAAAACGTCCATATCCCTTCTGATTTTCGTATGCATGTTACTGGGAGAGATTGAAAAATATCCCAGAATGATTATGGATTTGTGTAACTCTCACTTTGGTTCTGTCATTTTTTTGTTTTACAGATTTTGAGGTTGTTATTAGGTACGTTTAGAATTTAGACTTGATATATCTTCCTGGTCAGTTGATCTTTTTTTTTTTTTTTAATTAATTAATTTATTTATTTTTGGCTGTGTTGGGTCTTCGTTTCTGTGCGAGGGCTTTCTCTAGTTGTGGCAAGTGGGGGCCACTCTTCATCGCAGTGCGCGGGCCTCTCACTGTCGTGGCCTCTCTTGTTGTGGAGCGCAGGTTCAGTAGTTGTGGCTCACGGGCCTAGTTGCTCCGCGGTATGTGGGATCTTCCCAGACCAGGGCTCGAACCCGTGTCCCCTGCATTGGCAGGCAGGTTCTCAACCACTGCGCCACCAGGGAAGCCCAGTTGATCTTTTTATAAATATGATATGTCTCTCTTTATTCCTAGTTATAATTATTGGCTTAAAGTCGACTTTGTCTGATATTAGCTATACCAACTTCCTTTGGTTACAATTTGTGTGGCGTCTCTTTTTTCGTTCTTTAAACTTCAGTTGCTCTGTGCTCTTATATTTAAGGTATGTTTGTGAGCATCGTGTAGTTGTGTTTTATTTTGGTTATATCTAATCTAACAATGTTAGTTAATCTTTTATTTGTAGTACTTGGTAAATTTAGATATTGATATATTTGGGCCTACATTTACCACATTACTCTTGATTTCTGCTCTGTTTTTCCTTCCCTCTTTGGGTTTGGGTTTGTTTTGCTCTTTTTCTAGTTTCTTAACATGAAAGCTTGGATTATGGATTTGAGACGTTTCTTTTTTAATGCAAGTATTGTACTATAAATTTCTCTTTAAGCACTACTTCAGCTGCACCCCACAGACGTTGATATACTGTATTGACATTTTCATTCAGCTCAGAATCATTTCTGATTTTCCTTGGGATGTCCTCTTTGATCCTTGGATTATTTGAGTGTGTTGTTTAACTTCCAAGTGATTTGGAGATATTTTTGTTATCTTTGTTATTTATTTCTAGTTTAATTCCATGATGCTCAGAGAATATAATTTATATGATTTCAGCTCTCTTAAATTAGTAAATATTTGTTTTATTACCCAGAATATTGTATACCTTGGTGAATGTTCCTGGATTCTCGGGAAAAAATGTAAATTCTGCTGTTGGTGGGCTTCGTGCTCTACGAATATCAGTGAGATCCAGTTGGATGACGGTGTTGTTCACCTTTTCCATATCCGTGCTGATTTCTGGTCTGCTCATCCTATCTGTTACTATAAGAGTTATTTGAAGTCTCCAGCTAAAGCTGTGGACTTGTCTGTTTTTCCTTTCAGTTGTATCAGTTTTTCTTTATGTATTTTAAATTCCTGTTGTTAGATGCATACACATTTATTGTTTTATCTTCTTAGTGAGAGAACCCTTTTATCAGGATGCTATGTCTTTATTTATCCCTGATAATTTTCTTTGTTCTAAAGTCTTCTTTGCCTGATATTAATACAGCCACTCTAGCTTTCTGTTGATTCCTGTTTGTATGGTGTAGCTTTTTTAACCTTTTACTTTAACCAACACAGGTTGAAGGTGAGCCTAGAAGTTCATAAATAATTTTATGGGGTTGCTTTCTTGAGCTCTTCCCTGTTATTATCTCCCCAGTACTTTCTGGCTCCCTGGGTCTCCCATTTTCTGTCTGGCCACAAACTGCTTAACCTCCACAACTGTCATGTCGGGGCCAAACATTGTGAGAACAGAGAGAGAGAGAAGAGTTTTGGCTGTTGGCTTCTGTTGCTGCCACCACTGCCACCACAGAATTGCCTGGGGCCTGGGGCAAGAGAGAACTGAGGAAAAGGAAAGGGGGGTTCATCTAATCTCTCTGAGCTTTTCCAAGTTTCCTTTCCCATTCCTCAAGCCTGGCTTCTCCTGGGGCTCTCTCGTGTGCCCCACTTCTGGGGTTTGGGTGTGTTGAGTTCAAGGTGGTCTGTACTGGAGGGAGAGGGGAGACGGCGCTTCGGTTTCAGGGTCCTTCCCCAACCTGCCAGTGTTGTTTACTTTTCAGTGTTCTGAGAGAGCTGCGCTGTGCATCCTGTTCAGGCTTTACATGGAAAGGGTGGCATGTGCTTTCTCTGTCTTTCCCAGAACTAGAACCTCTGATTGATATTATTTAAAATTTTTATTTTCTAATTAACTCATATTGATAGAACAACAGTTGATGTTGCTAGTAAGAGTTCAGGTAAGTGGCCAAATCACATAGTTTTCAATGAATTCTCTTGGCTTTGTTTATGCTTGCATTTATGTCAGCTGCACACGGTGCTATTCTCGTCTCTCCCTTTGATCACATAGTTTTCTTCTGTTTGCACCTTCCAACTAGCCTCGTGAGTGAATGTAGTCTTGTTATCTCTTTGCAACTTGGAGCACAGCCTCTTACCCACGATCCCACGGTAGGGCTGGTCAGGGCAGTGAGTCTGGATGTAGCTCAACTGAGCTGTATGAGGCAGGGTTTTGAGAAAAATTAGATGGGAATCCTCGCTGAAGACCCTTTCAGGGTAAGTTTGTGCTTGCTTCAGACAGAATTGAACTACAGCAGCCTTCTGAACTCATCAAGTGGGGTGTAATTTCAGAACAAATTTATACACAGCTCTTTTAAGATGCAAATCTTTGCAGAAATTACACCTGATGCAGTCGAGCTGGCAGCTGGGGTGTGGCACACTCAGGAAGCAGGATAGGGTCTCAATGGAGGTGCACATTCATTCACGTGCAATTCAGAGGCCACATTAAGGTCTAACTACCCCTGTGACCTTCCTATCACCATGAGTGATTGATTAAGAAATATTCAGCCTCTCCCTGAGAACTACAGAGATGATAATCCAGCCCTGGTTGCTATGATCAAGTGGAAAGACAGAAAAAGGTGGGGACAGCCGAGGCCAGCCTGGTTCCAGCCTCATGTGGGGTTAGGGTCAAGCTCCCTGTGTACTGCCGTAGTGGTCCCTTAATGTCACTAAGCTTCAGTCACCTCATCTATAAAACACACTACATGCTTACCTTGCAAGGTGAGGCTACTGAAAGGGATAAGTGAGAAAATGTACAGGAAACTGCAGAGCCTTCTGAAATGTGAAGTTCCATACAAGTGTTTATTAGAAAATATTTATTAAATATCAAAGATAAAAATAGGACATGAAAGGTGAATTAAGAGAAACAGTCTAACTGCAGAATCAAGGTTCATTCCTGAAGTCTTCTCTGCCTCGTAGGGCATGGACTCGTTTTACCGAAGGGCTGAATTAGGAGGTCTCCAGGAGCCTGGGCTGGGTCAGCACCTATCCGAGTCCCTTCCAGCCCTGAGAGTTGATGATTCTGCCTCTGGTGCCCAAGTGTCCCTCCTCTGTGTCTCCCGGGCCGGTGGCCGTTGGCAGAGGCACACTTCCCAGGGTACGCGGGTGAGGGTGTGACCAGTTTGATTCCTAGTGCCTCTTTCTTTTCCCAGGCTCCTGAGATCACGGGAGCCCAGCATCATCCTTCTGTCCATATGAAAGAGGTTGTGTCGGGCTTGGGACGCATGGGCCCACTGGGTCCCGGAACCGACAACTGGAAAGTTTGTTCACCCGTGATCTGCTTTAACTGAAATGTTCAGGCTTCCAGAACACAGACCCTCCTGAGGGACCGACGGGAGGCACCCCATCCTCCCCTGGCGCATCTCCAGCTGCAGCGGACTCCTTCCTGCTCACCCCAAGGGTTGCCTCCGTGGTCAGCAGTGCACTGGGGCTCAGCGCTCACTGCCCAATAGCACTGGTGGCCTGAGACTCAGGGTGCCCGTCCAACGGATCATGGGTCAGGGATGGGCCAGCCGACCGCTTTCCTCTCCCTCCCTTGCAGATCACCTCCAATGAGAAGCACCTGGAGAGCCTCAAGAATTCGGGCAGCCTCCTGCGGGCTCTGGAGTGGCTGGCTGCGGCTGGGGGGTACGTAGGCCCAGGAGGGCTGTGGGAGGAGCAGCACAGAGCGTACCTGGGCTCAGCAAATAGCCTGGCATTCCTTTTCTCCGCTCTTCTTTCTTCCCCCGCCCCCCGGTTTCGCCTACACACCAGGGACCGTCACCTTCCCGCCTGACACTGCCCACTGAGATCCCTCCCTCCCAGTGTGGGATGGGCCACTCTGCCCCCCCACCCCCCAGGAGTCCCCACTGTGGAGGCAGGGAGAGGTAACGGGAGGGAGAAAAGAAGAGCATCCCGGCCCTGCAGTGCGGGGAGGCCGTATTCCCATCTACAGATGGCGACGGGAGCGGATTATGACCAGGTGGGAGACCTGATGAACCTCATGAGAAAAGCAGTACCTGTGTGTGCACACGTGCCCCCCGCAGCAGCCTGGCCAGAGGCCCCATTACCACCACCTTGCAGAGGGTCTGGAGGCCCACTCTACAGCCCCGGCTGCCGTCAGAGGGAAAACTTGAACGCCTAGAACAGTTTGACACGGAGAAGCTGAGGTTAGGTCAGCCTCTCAGTCCTCAGCTTCACAGTCAGTACGTCTAGAGCATCCTGGAAGTGAGGTGCCGAGACCAGGAAGGCCGTGTCACCCGGAACACGCTGCACCCTGTGGAGGGAGGAACCGGCCTCTCTGCCAGCCCCCCGGTGACGCCGATACTGGTGTAGTGAGGGCGCTGGGAGGGTTCTTGCCGTTGCCGCACACACCCCTGCACTCCCTGGAGAGGCGGTTCCGGGGTTGGGGGGGGCAGGTAGGGCTGACGAGTCATTTAAAATGTTAGTGCCACGTGACCAGAGAAAAATGGCATGGGAATAAAGAGAGAACTGCCCCCAGGTATCCACCCTTTAGGCAGCCGGTGTGCTGTGTAATGGCTCACTGCATGTGACAGTGCCAGGGCCTGGCAGGTGGGCTCTGTGGGCGGTTCAGGGGCTTGATTAAATGACTCGGGTGAGTGCCTTGTCCCCAGAGCTGAGGGAGGCGGCCGGAGGGCGTGGTGGCTCCTGAGCTGCAGCTGCTCTCCCTGCCCTGGGGAGGAGGCCCCACCTGCTAAGGGGTACCTGGCCTTCGCTGGGTGTGCGGGACGCGGGGTGGTGCACGGCATTCCTGGTAGTTTGTTTTCAGGGCCACAAGGTTCTATGGAATCTGCTTCCTGGTGTTTGGGGTTTTGTATTAGTTGGAGGAGCATATGCGGCTGAGGTATTGCTGGGAAGGTGAGTCTGCGAAGGCTCAGCTCCATGCAGCCTTGTTGTATTAATCCTGGATTGGGTGGGGAGGGGACAGCGCCTCCTGGCCTACCCCACCCCCTTTACTCTGTAGCTTAAGCCAAAGATGTCAGTTCTTACCCGTGGTTACTGTGAGCTGAGGGGAAGGACGGGCTGACTTTGATGGGAGGGGCCCCTGCTCAGCCCGGTGGCCCCTGTGGTGTGTGAGGCACGGACACTGGCTCCCCGGGCTGGGCCACAGGCCTTCCGCTAGACTGGTTTTTGTGAGGAGCAGGTGATGACCATACCTGGGGACCCTGGGCTTGTGCAGACAGCTGAGATGAGGCCCCTGTGAGCAGAGCAGATGTGTGCTGGCAGAGGGTGGGAGAGCCACCGGGAGGCATGGACTTGAGTGGGGAGCTGCTGAGAGCCCTTCCTCTCCACGGCCTGCCTGTGTGGGACTCCCCCGCCCCCCAGCTGGGTCCGAGGCCGGCACATCTTCATGCTGTACCAGTTTGGGAGCGCTGGACCCAAATTTGGACCAAGCATGTGAAAACGAGCCTCCCTGAGGCTGGTGGCCTCTTCCATACCCACACGTGTCACTCCAGCAACTAACACGTCTACACCAGGCAGATCTCATACTGGCCGACAGGCTGCTGCTCTGAAATTGTCCTGTTCGGGCTTTGTTCGGATGGCCCCACCAGAAAAAGGGTTTCTCATGTTGACAAAGAGTGACTGGATGGCAGCATTCTCAGTTCTGATGGGGCCCTGCCAGGTGGGTGTGTCCTCCTTGCCGGTCACTGGCCCCCAAGGGCTGCTCTGGCAGGCGGAGCGGGCAGCACGGCTCCACCCGGGTAGCCTGGTCTCAGCCGGGAGCAGGCCAAGTTCAAGTGCATTCCCTCAGCCCTCAAAGGGGCCTTTGATGCACAGAGCAGGAATGCATGGCGCCATCTCCGACCACAGTCCTGTCCCCCTGCGACCCACCTCTTCTATGCAGCCCCCTGGCATTTGGCAACAGCTGTATTTCTGTGTAGCGAAGGGTGTGCTATCAGCTAATTTTATACTTCAAGGCACACTGCTGTGCGCCATTCTTTTCTTTGGTGACAGTTGTTAAGGCACAGGTTTAAATGTGTCTCAAACAAGTTGCTCCAATAACGAAGTTTCCATTTGAAGCTCTTAATTGCACATCCACACCTATGAGAATAAGAAACCCAAAGCTTCTGGCTGATTGGCCAGGAAGGGGCAGCATGGAGCAGGGAGTGTCAGCAGCTGGGATCTTTGCTGGATGGCACAAGTCAGCTGCAGGCAGGCGCCGGGCAGGCTCACTGTGGGCCTCGGGCCAGCAGGCTCTGGCTGCCGTCCGCCTGACTTGCCCTCACAGCTCAGCATCGGTGCACCTGGCCAAAGTGAGCTGAGACGTCGAGGGGTGGGTGGCAGGGCCAGTGCTGAGCCCCTGTGGGACTGTGGGCTTCGGGGTCCTCACCTCATGGCCCTGGAGCCTGCAAACGCTGTTTCTGCTTCTCAAGATGATGCTAGGGGCAGCTCTGGGAAGCAGCTGGTCCATCAGGTACTCAGGTGCAAAAGAGGCCAGCCCCTTTGGAAGACAGAGCATTTTACCCTGGGGATGCCTAAATGTCTCTACTTTGGTTTTTCTCACAGTTCGTCGGCCAACAGTGCAGTGGCTTCCTTGGCCCTGGAGATCCTCCAAGCTGCTGGACACTAGGCAAGAAGGCATTTAGCGCGAGCCCACTCTGCGGCACCCACCCTCAGCTACACACGTTCACCACGTGGCACCTACAGCTCTATTTGGATCTAATAAAGTCAGCTGAACCCAGAACCTCTGGCTGAGATGATCTAACTCCAGACCCTAGAAAACCCACTCAGAATGGACCTCCTCAGTGCATGTGTGATGCATCTGGGAACCCCAGGTTTGCTAGCTGTTCTCAGAATGCTCTTTCCCTGTGTGGGCCAGGTAGGCCTCTGCTAAAGCCTGCACTGCCTGTGCTAGTCTAGGCCTGCCAGCGTCTATAAGCATCTTGCTTCTCTGGAGAAGATTTAACAGGCTAGGCAGGAATGCTCTCCCAGCTACAGCTCCAGAGCAAGCCTTTGGAAGTTATAGTCTCTTCTCTTCCTCCTACTTTTACCTGCTTGGCTTTTCTTCATTTCAGGGATGAAGTGATTCCAAGAATCTTGGGCAGAACTGGGCAAGACTGCACTAACAGGAACAGGTGGTTAAAACTTTGCCTAAAGGAATGCAAAACGCTCAAGGAATGCTGGCTTCCTTGAAGATCTGCTCATCTAGATGGGATGATGGCATCAAGGTAGAATCATACCCCCAACTTCTACCAGTGACCCCCCTTATCCTCGAAGCCTTTCCGGCTTCTTCCTCACACATATGCCCTTAGTGCCCCCTGTGTAAGAGTCAAGCCTGTGAAAATACTGGGTGGACACTGCGGAAAGGGGCTGGGACTGTTGTACTGAGGGAGGGAGGGCTGGACCGTGGGCAGCTTGAACCAGGTGAGCAAGTTGAGAACATTCCTTGGCCTCCTCTCTGGGTCCTCTGTTTCCCCACCTGCAGAATGAAAGGGCTCGACTAAATCAGTAGCTGCAGTGCTCTGGGCTGCTTAGAGAGGGGATCTGCCCCTTGACACACACTGCCTGAGCCCAGATGGGCTTCTGTCCCAGGCAGCAGCCCCTATGTGGGGGGAATGGGCGGGGGACGCAGAAGCAGGAGGCACAGGGGCACAAAGGCGGCCCCACACCTACTGCATCACGGGAAGCTGGGCACACTGTCGCCAACAGGCCCACTTTGCCGCGGTGATCTGGGTAATGTGCCAGCTTCCATTTGGCTTTGTAACAAACACAGCAGCTCCGTGCCCCCCTCTGTCAAAGGCGTGGATGTCACTTACTTTATTTAAACCTCACCACCTGCCAAGCAGACCTTCTTATCTCCATTTCACAGGTGAGAAAACTGAGGCTCAGAGGAGCCAGTCCACTTGCCCAAGGCCCCACTGCTGGGTTGAACTCGGGACTAGGACTCCGCAGCCTGTGTGTCTGCCAGTGGGACGTCCAGAGTCGAGCTGAGTAGCAGGGCTGTAAGGGGGGAACCCCACCCAGGAGCAGGCAGTGTCCTCTGCTCTCATAGCCTCCTAACTGCCCACAGGAAGTCCTGCTGGGCAATGTGCCCATCACCAGGCTGTGCACCCAGGTGGCCCTGGCCTGGCTGGATTTGTTCCTGGGGTGGGGGAAGCTGATGGGGAGCAGCTGGAGGCCTGGCCCTCAGCTCCTGTTGCTTTGCCTCTTTGGTCCAGGGAACAGGCACAGTTCTCCCTGTTTTCCCAGAAAATCTGTTCTCTCCTCTTTCATTCAGCTCTTAGGGGAAGCACCCTGGAGTTCTGGACCTAGAGTCCCCCAGAAGGTATTTCAGAGCCATCGAATTCGTCTTTCGCTACCCTTTTGAGTTGAGCAGGGAGGAGTCTTTGCTGCTTAAGGTGAAACAGGAGGAAAGTTTTAAAATTCCAGAACCACGTTAAGTGGACCGTGCCTGGCCCTGAGTCCCACAGCCTCGCCTCTTTGAGGAAAGGCGTATTTGAATAGGCAAGGGGCAAGGAGGAGATGTTCCCAAGCAGGGCTAGTACCCCACCAAGGGTGTTCAGCGCAGGGTGACAGGCGCTAAAGCTAGCCCACGCCAAGTTTTGCACCCTGGCATGAGGCTATGTCCTCCTTTTTGTCCTTCTCACAAAGGTGCCTTATGAAAGCAGCAGCCCCAATCCTAATGAGCTGAGGCAGGGGACATGAGCAGTCTGGCTGAGTAGACAAGAGGGAGGCGGAGAGCGGTGCCCTTCCCTGCCCCACACGAGAGGCCCATACCCTTTTGTGGCTTCCCCGGCTCCAGTTCTGAGAAGACCTGGGCCCCAGCCACCCATCAGAGCTCTCAGGATGCTCGCAGTGACCAGAGGCCCAGACCCAGGTAACTACCGGCCCTCCTCTTCCCACCACCTCCAAGCTTTAGCTGTTTGCTAATTGGCTACATGTAGTCCGTCGGCTGAGCCCCCCAGGGATGAATGGCATCACTGAAGTTGCAGGGTGAGGGGGCAAAGGAGGCAGCAGGAGCATGCCTTGCATGGAGCGGAGCAGAGCGGACCGGCGAGTGGCTGCACTAGGCTGCCTTCTTTCCCTAACAACAGGCCCAAAGCTTTGAGACCTTGCCTCAACTTACAGCCTGAGAGTAGGTGCCCAGTGAGCTGTCCCTCTGTGACGATCTATCTGGGGTGCCTCTGGCCTGGAGGGTATCCTGAGAGGAACTGACAGTCATCTGGCAGCTAAGCAAGTGGCTCTGTAGGACGCAGCAACAGAATTTACTGACTGACGGTTCTTTGGGCTTGTCTAGCTCTTCCTGTTTCCCATATTATCATGAGATTTCCCCTATTACCTCATGAGGTTCTGAGGTCAATTTTGTGAATGCAAGGCAGCTCTTAGCCCTGTGGGACAGCTCAGAAGTGGAGGCTCTGGTGGCTAAGGCTTTTGTCCATAGTGAGCGATAGTGAGAGGACCTGGGTCTCTCCTGCCTCCGCTTGAAGCAAAATGCCCTTTATTCTCCCTCCTCCAACAACAGAAAAATATGTAGAAATAAATCTCTCTGATAAATGGACTTATGCAGGGGCTGAGGTAGGAGCCTCAGGAGGGAACTGGTAGGGAAGGGGGAGGCAAGAAGCTACAAAAGCCCAAAGAGGCTTGGTCCCTGGGGAGACCTGTCTGGAGTGGGGTGGGGACAAGACTCACTGAGTTTCAGGAGGCTTTGGCCCCAACAGCCTCAAGCTTCCAGGAGGCCAAGGGAGGGAAGGGGCAACAAGCACCAGCCTTGGCCCAGAATAGGGACCAGGGCGGTGTGGAGTCTTGATGTGACCTGGAAGAAGGCTGGCCTTTCACACCTGGCCTCTGGCCTCTCAGAGGCTTGATGCTGAGGTGGCAGAGGAGGCCAGTCACCCCCCTGTAGATTACGCATGAGGTGGGGAGGTGGAGTGGACACCACACAGGACGTTGATGAATAAGAAAAAGGAAGCACTACCTTTCAGCCTCCCGCCCCCATTATTTTCTAATTGCATTTGATGGGTGTTCACTCAAGCAAGGCAAGCAGTTAGATTCTCACCTAGTAGAACAAAACAACTGCAGTGGAGCAACTCAGCTCTCTGCTGGTTTACAAACCATACGGCACGATTCGGATCTTCTGTTTTTATTACACTAATCAAGACATACTTATCTCAAGATCTTTCACTGTCAAGGATTCCAATAACCAGATCAAAGCCTCATGTCTAGAACACCTCATCCAACATGGAAAAGCTTCATTTTTCAGCTCATTGGTGGTCACTGCAATGGGATCAGATGTCCTACGCACCTCCATCCCCAGGTAACCACTGTTCTGTTTTTTTGTGGTAATCTAAATTTTCTTGCCTCTTAGGGGGCACTAATTTCTTTAGTTTTACCAGCTCTGGATGATCTCCTTAAAGCAGTTTGCCTTTCTCTTTGCACCAGTGCAGTCCTACGGCATGCATTTGTGACTTGCTTTTGTTCAGTATCATATTTGAGATATACCCATACTATTGGGTTGAAGCTGTGGTCTTTTACTGCATTGCGGCCATTCTCTTGCAAATTATTGGACACATGGGCTTCCAGTGAGGGCTTCTGATATTTTGTTGATCATGGATTTTTTCTTGCATTAATTTCAGTTTTATCCAAATGGCTACCTAACTGTTCTACACTTTTACTAAAAAGTCCCTCTTTTGCACACTGACTTCCAGTGCTACCCTTAAAGTGTCTATTGTCTTCATCTTATTCTGTTCCCTTAGTGTATACTTCTACACACATGCCAATAACAGTGTAAATTTAACCACCTCTAGCTTTACAGTTAGGCCTTGACAGCTGACAGAACAAGTCCTCCTGTCATCTTATTCTTCACAAGTGTCTCTGCCGTTCTTGGCTCTTTGTCCTTCTAAGTGCATTGCAGAACTACCTTTGCTGAATCAGATTAACCTTCATGTAAAGTTTTTACATGGAACTTCAAAACTATAATGATTTTAGGCAAAGCTCTGGAATGTTCTCTGGTTTAAAAAAAAAAAACCACCCTGCTGTGGTTCTTTATGTTAAAAGCTGAACTCACTAGAGATCTTCACTCTAACCAATAGCTCTAGCCTACCTAATAGTTATGCAATGCTGCCTTGGTTCGCTGTGTCATGCACTGGAGGCACAACTGCCCCCTCACCAGGTACACAAATGTTTCCTCTCCAATCCCAATTACATCTTAGACCACAGGGAAGAATTTATAAAGCTTTCTCAAAGGGTCCTCATCCAACAAAAGGGTACTGAATACATGTTTTTAAATACACAGTAAATCACAAACAAACAGCCCTCCCTAAGCACAAAACAGTTCCATGCTTTTTAAAGCCCAAAACACAAGTTCTAACAAACAGCTCTACTGACTCTGCCCTCAGGGATGAACTAAGCTTGTCAGACCTACCACCAGGATGACAGGCTCACCTGGCAGAGAGCATGGAAGAAGGCCCATTCTAGTTCTCTCTGATATGTTCAGATAAACATCGGCAGGTAAACCATCTTAACTATCAGTTCAAAGTGGAGTTGAAGGAATTCCCCGCTCCAAATGAGTCACACTTCTGTGAAGGTGCTTGAAGTCCAAATCCAGGTGAGTAATTCTTCATTATTACCTTAAAGGAATGAAACCATGTGATGGAGTCTGGGGTGGGGGATGCCTATTGGGCAACACAGGACAAAACTGAAAGCCAAAGAACTAGATGCCTTTAGTCACGTGGGCAGGATTATACACATGGCTGCAGCCAGGATGAAGGAGTCTTGGCCATAGGCTCTAAGCCCAGAGTCCTTCAGTTGGAGACGATGGACTCCCCCCTCTTCTTACACAAGCTCAGAATCAACGTTCAAGGCTGAAACACTTTTGGTGCAATTTAACCCAGGGATAAGTGCTAAAGAGGCTTGGCAAACAAACAATTCCGTCTACTAGCAGTAAGGCTCTTTCCATCATTACTTAAGTTTATTCAACTTCATCCTGAGGAAGACACATAGTGAAATAATTTATTACCCTCGCAAACCACTAAGTGACAAGGAAAAAAAGGTGACACAATCGAATGAATTAAAAGTTTAATTCTGAACCATTTTTATAACCGCATTTTCTCTTGAAGCATTGTATCACCGCAGGTTACAACAACTTTGGGATAAAAGGCAACTGGTAAACTGTCCAAAACAAGGTTCCAAATAACACCTCTTACTGATTTACCCTACCCATACATATCCCAAATAAAGTTTTTGATCAAAAACATGAAATAGATCCACCTGCTTATTTTAAGCATATTAAAAAGGAAACTAATTGGACCATTTCTATTTGTCTATTTTATACAAAAAGGCTACACAATGTTACACTTTATTCAGATTACAATTAGAGTGATTATGAATTAGTGTTCTACACCATTACTCAATTTTTAAAAATTAGAAATTGCTGTAGCAGTATTCACTATAACTTAACACTATGAGAGACTTAAAAAACTAACAAACAGTTACTGCAAAAAAAAGAAAAAAAGAAAAAAAAAGCTACTTCAAAGCAAGCAAAGTCAGTACCATTACAGATATTTTAAAAAAAATTTTAACAAGCAAGGCTAGAGTTTGATAAATTCCATCTTGTGATCCATTCTTGTGCATTCTTCACTTCTTGAGTCACTCCCAAAATCCATTTGTATTGTTACTCCTCGACCAAAAAGGACCAGAACAAAAAGTTTACTTCAATTGTTCCCATAGGAAACTCAGCTTGGTTAGTGTGTCAGGCACTTTCTGAGATACCAGCCCACCCCTCGAGCCCTCTCAGCAACTCTACAGGTCAATCACAATGCAAGTTCAGACAATACAGCTGTATAAAGAGAGAAAGGCTGCTATTAATGTTTAGAACAGCAAATGTTACTCATTTGAGTATTAAGTTGCAAAAGCTGTGGCAAAAAACATTAAAGTTAATAACTTCCACACATGACCACGTTAACAAACCAGAAATCTGAGAACATTCACATGTTCCAAGACATCTCCTTTCAATGTATCTTTTTTTGTGGCAGATTTACAAATAGGCCTAAACCACTCCCACCCTACCAACCAAGTCTTTCTGAAGTTCTGTAGGCAGAGTAAAAGTATTTTACCCAAACTGGCTTTTTTAACTTCTTACCTAAAGGACGATTACAGGTCAGTATCAAACCAGGCCAGCTGATTGCTGTCACCTGGAGGCAGCCCATCCATGAGGTCCTGGGCATGCCCCAGATCTGGCAGCCCATCAACTGGATAGTCAGCACCAGGGTGGTGGCCGCCCATCTCATGCTCCATCATGGGGTCCATACCCAAGGCATCCTGGCCGTATCCACCAGAGTGAAAAGAACGATAGCTGGGATCTAGGAGAGTCAGGGGTAGCAACGAAATGGGTAAGGGAGAGAGAGAGAGAGAAGACATAGAAGTGAACACTAAGGTTAGGGACATCCAAGGGCAGCAAGCTTGTCAGAAAGCGCTGCTTTCTAACCTCTTCAGCGTCTGGCTTTCTTCAGCTAAGTGCCAGTGCCAGGCCACCCACGAGGCCACACAAAGCCTGTTTCCACCAGAGGCAGACCAGCAGGTTCTAGTCCTGAGCCTCTGGCATTTACCCAGGCAGGGACAGGTTCCTGAGGGGGGAGCAGCAGCAAGCAATCTACTGTGTGTGACACCTAGGCATCAAGGAGTCATGGCAGGAGGTGAAGGCAATAACAAGGAGGTCTGGCAACTAATCTATTTGTTAGAAAGTCCAGGCGACACCCACAAAAGAAAACGTGCCAGTTTCCAATGAAACCTTTATATGTTTTGTATTAAGGGTTAACATTTACATGTACCTGTGAAAGGTAAGAAGCTTATAAGCTTTAGTGGTTAACTAGGAAAAACCAGGTAAGATTACAGCTGTTAGTGGTCTACCCCTAATTATGCTCCACTCGCCACTACCCAGGTTTGAATTGTATTTTTAGAGTTTTCTGCAAAGCTAACTATGTAAATACCCGTCCCAGAGCTGAGCTTGGGGACAGAAGTTTCCATACTCTCACTTCCTGGGTGGGTTGTAGACACAGGTATTATGGGTTCTCTGAACAAAAAAAACTGAATAAAAAGCCAGGCGACTTGTAACATCCTGCACTGCACCGCGGAGGCCTAGCAGTAGTGATACATATTTATTGGTGTGATCCTACTGCTTGCTCAGTGTGTGGCTCAGAATTCCCTGTGCTCCAATAAAGATACTGTTGCTGACTCTAGAATTTAAGAACTGCCTTTAATTGCTACCACTACTTTCCTGCCAACACTGGTTTCCCAGATGAGCAAACCAGCTCTTTTGATAAAGCTTTGGACCTTTAGCTTGATCTGGAGATAATCAAGAAATGTGAGACACATACCATCCTGGCGATATCCAAGGGGTTCTCCCTGGGCACCGATATCAAGTCCAAGATCAGCAGTCTAGATAAACAGGTATAAAGCAAAGAAGCAAAATGAAAATTCTCAACTCAAAGCATACTGTCCAATATTTTGAAAACATACTTATTTTCAGATTATGAAAAGAATAAAGAACTCAAACATTATAAAAATACTTAGAAAATGCAGAATTATTTTGAAATACAGATGTATACAATACAGAAATACTTCAAACTCTACCCTTCAAAGATACCTAGAGATACCTAGAGAAACATGTTTTCCCATTGCACACAGTATTAAAAATACTAATTTATTCTTTCCACAAGTATACATTATTAAGTACTTACTACGTGCCAGGCACTGTTCCTGGTGCTAGAAATATAACAGGAAACAAAACAGGCAAAGTGTCTACCCCCAAAAGGAGCTGCTGACAGGATATGTTATATGAAAAGACTTTTAGAGCCTGCGCAGCTAGAAGAACAAAGTTGCCATTAACTGTGAGAGGAGAGGTCTGGAGAAAGGGAGTGGGTGAGGACGTTCAGAGCTCAAGATGGAACATATTAAGATTGCCTACTAAACAGCCAACTAACATACTACTCACTGTTGGGCAGTTTGCTTTATTTTTTTTCCACCTAACAATATACAGGATCTTTCTCCTTTCATTCAACAAATATAATTCACTTTATGACTATGTACCATAATTGAAAAAACTTTCAGGGTGGTTCTACTGTTTCAATGAACAACTGTACTGAGGACAAATACTGAAAAAATTAATAGAAATTCAAGTAGAAAAGTAGGTGAAAAATTGAGCA
This sequence comes from Pseudorca crassidens, assembly GCF_039906515.1. Lineage (NCBI taxonomy): Eukaryota > Metazoa > Chordata > Mammalia > Artiodactyla > Delphinidae > Pseudorca > Pseudorca crassidens. The sequence goes on from NC_090305.1 coordinate 62,053,491, forward strand.
TTTTTTAAGAAGTACTGATAAACCGACCTCCAACTAACAGTGGTTAATAGACTGCCTCTTTCCTAACAACCTTTTGAAAAATGTTCTTTAATCTGCTAACTTTTTCATCTGTCTCCCTTGGAAATTCTAACTTGTTTGTTCTGAATAGGCTGTTTTTAAAGCTGTAGTTTTTCCTCACAGCAGTTGCTAAAAGAGTGTAAGGAATGAATATTCAAGCCAAGGACACAGTCAGTGCAAATGAACGTGTACTGAGTGGTTTGAGAGGAAACCACAAACCGCCTTATACCTGCTCTAGCAAACAGCCAAATAAACGTGCTCACGCTGCCTACCTCATTCCAAGCCATTGGCTCCGTTCTGAAGAGAGAACTGGTCAGCTCAACCGAAAGCCGTTTCTTATAATCCTGTGGCTTGTCCTCAGACATTCGGAACAAAACAGCAGCTGCATATGTTGCTGGGAGAAGGATGGAATAAAGGTCCTTGAGGAGAAGCTGGGGGTCACTGTACACAACCTAAAGGCTCTGGTTCCTTTCCTACTTACCCACGCCTTCATTCCTAGAATGAAGTAATTCTGTCAGAGGAGCTGTGGCTCCCTCAGCTTCAATAGCTTCTGCAGCCTCCTTGTCCTGAGCGAGTTCACAGAGCACCCCTGCAGCTACTCTTTGGATATTTTCAATGGGAGAATAAAGCAGCTAAGGAGAAAACATACACCCAAAACCTAATTAAGCCTAAAGTTAAAACATGACAAGCACCCACTGCACTGTAAACATTCCCAATTCAGAGTGTAAGCGGTATTTGTACTGCTTGTATTAAATCATAAACTCTAAATTTATGTTCTTGAGTGATGCTCAGGAGCAATGGTTTTCTAGAGCATTTTTAGCTATGAACCTTTTCTTCAGAGTTTTATTCAAGCTAAAACTTGGAAGACCCAGAGGTGGCTGGAGGCCTGTGCTCTAGCAGCCCAGACCAGCTTTCGTCCCTTCAAAACTGAGCAACCCTAAAGGTGGAGTAGAAAGTCTCCTTCCTTTCTTGAGGTTCTAGTCCCAGTGTTTCTCCTTCTACTGCCCAAGAAAAACGAAGGGAATTTTTCATAAATGTATTCAACTAAAAGGACATGACACGCTGAGATTCTATTTTTTATACTTTGAACAGGAAGCATGGGCAGTACTGCCATTTTAGAAATGGTGATAGTAGATGAAAAATTAAATGCTGGTGCCCCTATTTTGGTCTCTAATTTCCTGATATTTTGCTTATCTTTAAAATCCTGAAATTCTACTGACACACAGAATCTAGAACACCTCACTTAAAAGCAACATACCTGCACAAACAATGGAATGGTATTTAGGCCTCTGATAACAATTCGGTTGTGAACATCCCGAGCTAGGATGTGAAGGGCTCCAGTACAACCTTCAACTATTTCTTCCATGCGGACCCCCTCCTACCAAAAGAAATATGGTTAATAAATAGGGCATTGTCCTCTCTAAAGTTTATATACTTGAAAGGCTTTCTGTTCTGAGTAGCAATTACTAGATTATTCACATTATAAACCCAAAGTTCCCCCGAATTTGCAATTAATTAGTTCAGGAATGAAGGTGGACTCCATTCAGTTGAATGTCACTTTCTGAAAGTGGCCTCTTGTCAGCACTAATTCCAAGCAGCACCCCTCCCCCATCACGGTACTGTGCACAGCAAAGCACAGCTTCAATATACCTCTGAATCCCAAAGATAACTTTCTTACAGTCAGGGCACCAATCACTCTGGGTAAAGGGATATATAAAGAAAAGATACACAAAGATGGGAAAGTAACGTGCAGACTATGTCAGTGTTTTCCTTCAGATGCTCCCTCTATCTTTGTACATCTATGTGTATTTGGTGAAAACTTAGCAAAGTTTTATCACCAACTGCTAAAATTCTACTGAGCTGCCAGTAGAAAATCCACTCACCCCCTCCAAGACTATTCAACTGATAGCCTATACGGGAGAAGGAAGTTAGCTTTTGCAAAATATAACTACAATCTCCTTTCCCTCTATCTGAGTTTTTTAAAAGGTCATAATTCTGCTACTTGCGGCAGCTTTTATATTCAACTTCATTTTTATAAGGACACAAAAGCTCCTTTCTTCCTAGAGAGATTTTAAAAGGTACCCTTTGCATTCTATTAAGCCACCTCATGGAGACAGGCCAACACCAAAAGTAATGAATAGAGAAAGGCAAAGCCTCCTAATGAGTGCATCCATATCACAACTAGCAATCAGAGTCTCAAGATCTGTTCTTGTAAAGTCTTGTTCTCTAAAGTAACCTGATGAAATACGAGAGAATCTTTGAAGGTCTGAGTCTTAAAACACATTCTGAGGAATCAGAAGTGTCTTTAGATACTTGTAATGAAGCTAGTTTTAAGACTGCAAACTTGACATCAAAGTTTCAGGCTAAGATTATAGGTAAAGATCCCAGAAATGCTACTACTTAGTCTTGTAATTTGTTGGCATTCGTTAAGTCGAGGGAAATAGTTTTAAACCACTCTTGGAAGAGCTAGTAAAAGGTACGTTAAACATTTATAGGTAGAACTGCAGTGGGGGATAAGAGACTCTGAAATCAGACAGACTTGGATTCAAATTATGGCTCTGCTACTTCCTAAGGATGTGAACCTTTTGTATGGATTAAATGAGACCCCAAAGCAGTAAATCACACTCCACACCCCCATTGTACGATTGAGGAGGCAACGATGTTAAGGACATGTCAAAGGACATACCACTAGGGGCCACATTACTCCTTCTTATCTTCTATGCAGCCACAGAGACACGTCAGTTTTTTTAGTCAATAGCAAGCAGCCCTTCAGGCAGGCAGGAGGATGGAGGGAGCCAATGACCTCAGTAGTTCAGAATCTTATGGATTTTTGCATTCCTTTTAAATAGCCAGATGTCACTATTAAGATTCACCTACCACAAACTGCTGCTGTGTTCCACCCATAGATGTACGGCGCTGGGTATCCTGATGTGCACGAACCAGCAACTGAACTAGTCGTGGAATGGCACCCTGCTCACGCAAAGGTGCGTGATTTGCGGGACAAAGGGCAAGATTTCGAATCAATCCAACGGTAGCCTGCAGAAAAGAAGGAAGATTAAAGAACTGGCAAACAACTCAACAAAACCATTTTCTTACCCTAAAATTCCTAACACACTACATCTATCACAATCACTTGAAAGCAAAACTGACTACAGAAACACTTCAAACCCTCACCTCCATCCCAGACATATTTCCTATTTACTAAAGCATACAACTCCTACTTACCAATGCCCGGTGCCTAGACAGCCATCTAATAATAGTCAGAGGCAGTTCATTTTCAATTCTGCAACCTTCTACTTTCACTGACAATTTACCTTGATCAGAGGCCAATGGGATGGTGGATGTAGGAGTTTAACCACAACTGGCAGTCCATAGTGAAGGCGAACAGCATTCTGGGCCATCTCAGCTTCCTGGTGTCGGCTGGTCAGATGACGAAGAGCACAGATGGCAGGCTCAGTGATATCCTCCCTGTCACCAGCACGAAGGACAGTACGCACAAGAGCCTCTATACCACCCACTTGGCACACCATCATCTTGTTCTTGTAATTATTGCAAGTGAGATTAGAAAGAATTCCAGCTGCGCAGGTGACCACATTTATATCATCTGAGCCCAGAAGCTGAACAAGGGTCCCAAGAAGACCTTCCATCCCTTCCTATGGAGATTGAAAACAGACGCTCAGGACATATTCAGCTTGACTCTTTTCATTAAGGCACCAGTTTACTCAGAATTTACCTGTTTAGTTGCAGCATCTGAAAGATTCCTCAGAGTCCAAAGACAATTCTGAACAAGACGTTGACTTGGATCTGTCAGATGAAGTCCTAAAGCTTGCATTCCACCTAAAAAGATTTAAAAATATCTAAGGCGATGGCTATTAGCTCACAAGTCGTATCAGTACAAAGTGTCTTCTCTAGTCTTAGAAGGTGTCCCTCTTTATTGCCGAAGCTTATCCCCTCCATCGAAGTCCTTTATTTCCTTTCATTTTCTACAATGCTGCTCAGTTTCCCTTTCTCTTCCAGTTCATCTCACCTAGTGACAATTTCTGTCAAATATCTATTGTTCCTCCCCTGTGTGGAAAAAGCCTTCATTCTCTCCACAGTACCCCTGTAGGTAATATTCCTATTACTTATTTCCTTCATCCAATTATTTCAAAAATATTTAATACCAGGCCCTGTTTTGAGTTGGAGCTATACCAGTGAGCAGAACAGTCTAAAATTCCTACCTTCACAGAGCTCATGGTCTACTTGGAGGCAGACAATAAACAAATACACAACTAGTAAACTAAAACTATACAGTGTGTCAAATGGTGTTAAGTGCTACAAAAAACATAACACAAGACAAAGGAGGGGGCTACATTTTTAAGTAGGGTAATTAGGTCACCTAAGTGTGAGGGTGACATCTGAGCAAAGACCTGAAGGAGTTATGTAAACTCATGGGGTGAGAACAATCCAAAAAGAAGGCACCAGAATGCTTAATGTCTCGGACTGTATAAAAGACACTGACTCAAAAGATGTGCTTCCAAGCTTCGCAACCTTCCATCATTTTAGGACCCTAATGAAGGACGTTTACGCTGGCAGAGGAGTCTAAATGGAAGCTCAACTCCCCACACACTGGCTTAACTTTACCATCTCTCTGCTACCGACATCACTTCTAAATGCAGTGGGATGTACTTTCCCTTGTCTCCTTGTTTATCTTTTCAGGTCTGCTTTATTTCCTCAATTAGGTTAGGTCTACCTGCTATAATTCTCACGGCACCCTGTACTTTTCCCTTCACAGCATTTATCACAACTATAATTTAGCCTACCACCCCTACAGTAAGACAATATCATCCCTATCTCGTTCATTCCTCACAGTAGCTCCAGCTGCTAACAGAGAGCACAAGGCTGATGCTACTTCCCTGGTGGTCCAGTGGCTAAGACTCCATGCTCCCTATGCAGGGGGCCCAGGTTCGATCCCTGGTCAGGGAACTAGATCCCACATGCCACAACTAAGAGTTCACATGCCGCAACTAAAGACCCCGCATGCCCCAACTAAAAGATCCCTGACACCACAACGAAGATCCCACGTGCCGCAACTAAGACCTGGCGCAGCCAAATAAATAAATAATTTTTTTAAAAAAATTAAAATTATATTTAGAAAAAAAAGACTTGATTCCCCTCAGATCTCATTCCCTCCCTCCACTGTTAAGAGAGTGGATCTTAGTTCCAGATGCCTCTCAGAATAGCCTGCGAGACTTAAACACACACATTCTGATTCAGCATGCCCAGGGTAAAAGTCCGGTGCAGATGGCTTAGAGGCACCCCCGCCTCTTCCCTGTAGCCCTTACTCATATACACTAAGAGGGCAACTCCCAAATCTCTATCCCAGCCCAGTCTTCCCTTGCATTCCAGTAGCATACATTGCCAGCTACCTACTGATCTTTAGTCACTTTGAATATGTCAACTCAAATAACATTCATCCTTTGCTATGTATTTTTAATATCTAATGACTTTACTCCTAGAAGCCTGTAACACATCCCAGTGGCCTGGTCTGCTTGCTTTTGGTCATTCGAACTGTCATACGATGCTAGTATTAATATTCCCAACACCTCACTGTGATGCTGTGCCACTGCTCAACAGCCATCAATAGCTTCTCATTATAAGATAAAGACCAGGGACTTCCCTGGTGGTGCAGTGGTTAAGAATCTGCCTGCCAATGCAGGGGACACGGGTTGAAGCCCTGGTCCAGGAAGATCCCACATGCCATAGAGCAACTAAGCCTGTGCGCCACATCTACTGAGCCTGTGCTCTAGAGCCCATGAGCTACAACTACTGAGCCCTTGCACCACAACTGCTGAAGCCCACGCGCCCAAAGCCCGTGCTCCGCAACAAGAGAAGCCACCGCAATGAGAAGCCCACACACCGCAAGGACGAGTAGCCCCTGCTCGCCGCAACTAGAGAAAGCCCACGCACAGCAACGAAGACCCAACGCAGCCAAAAATAATTAATTTTTTAAAAAAAAGAAAGATAAAGACCAAATGCTTTAGCATAACCTTCAGGAGCCCTTTAGGATTTGGATCCCACCTAGTATTTCAAATTGACCTAAGCATTCTACACCTGTGTTTCCAAAGCTGGAATAAAGCATGAATAAACATCTTCCAGGGACCTAGAAACTCCTGCACAATATAGCCCTGCCTGGCTCTAGCTCATTACCCTCATCCTGAGCTATTCATCCCATTTACTCACTAGGTTCTAGTTACACAGACTTTCTCTTCGGCACCTAGAACTCAACAATTTCTTTCCTACCTTCGGGACCATCTGGAAGGCACTTAATCCTTCTCATATAGCTTACACCTTCTCATTCTGCAATTTCACTTAACATCTCCCCCTCTCAAGGAAGCCCCTTCCCTCCCCATTAATTCTGTATCACTATTTGCTTGCTGTTCATTTCTCTTGTAACATTCATTCCAATGTGATCACTCCATCTTTTTGCATATTTTTGTCACCTTCACCACCTATAAGAATAAATACAGGGACCATACCTATTTTGTTATCCATTGTATACCATGTGCTTATTACAGTGCTTGAAACACAGGGGCTGAATATTTTCAGAATAAACAAATGAGCATCAGAATAACCTAGGGAACTTCTAAAAATCAAGATTCCTAGGCCTCCAGTCCCATACATTTCCAGCTGCCTACTGACTCTCTTGTCACCTCAACACTCCAGGGATTCTGATTAAATAAGTCTAAAAATCTGTATTTGTTGCACACATTCCAGGTATTTCTGGAATAGCTGTTATCAAGCCAAGTATTAGCCATCATTTTTTTTTTTTTTTTTTTTTTTTTTGCGGTACGCGGGCCTCTCACCGTTGTGACCTCTCCCGTTGCGGAGCACAGGCTCCAGACATGCAGGCTCAGCAGCTGTGGCTCACGGGACCAGCCGCTCCGCAGCATGTGGGATCTTCCCGGACCGGGGCACAAACCCGTGTCCCCTGCATCGGCAGGCGGACTCTCAAGCACTGCACCACCAGGGAAGCCCCTAGCCATCATTTTTGATGGGTAATATGAACACTGCCTAAACTAGGCTTGCATAGCACCAAAGAAGGTGTCTAGCAGAACATACACTTTGTCTGAATGCAACTTTGGCTTCAAACTGAATAGGACCATCTACTTTCAGCCTGTTAACGTCAGTTCTATCACCCTTTTCCTAAGAAAGGTAATCTAATTAGAACTACACGTGCTGCAAACATGAGAACCCAGAATTGACAAGTATACTTACCAGCTTCTACAATAGCCGGCTTATTACTAGAGCAGACAGAGAGCACCTTCAGTACTCTGCTTGTGGTCCACAGTAGTTTCTCATAGGTGTAGGTCCTCATTATATTCACTAAAGCTTGAGGTCCACCACTAGCCAAAATTATCAGCTAGAAAGATGCATATATATTGTTAGTCATGGAATCTTGATCAAATGCCTGAGAAAAGCTACTATTACCAACCTATTTTATTATACAAAAATTTCAGCCAGCTTAATGACTTAAATATATTCCTGGTCGTCATTAGCTAGACCCCCATACTGGGGCCCTATTTAACCCCTCCTTGTACAACATTTCACTCAAATTCATGCACCCCAGTCCTCCCAAAAATATATAAACTCTGGCCCAGTTTTCTTCTTCCCACACGATCATAGTAAAAGGAAAAACAAAAACAACCAAACACCATGTTGGTATGAAACAGTAATGCCCAGATACACAAGTTACATCAAAGCCAATGTTGACTGAAAATGTGAACCAGAATGGGCACTTAAAAACTCTTAATGATCTGGCTCTTTGCTATTCCTAATCATAACCACCTCAAAAAGAGACAGCATAAAATAGTCATTCTTGCCCTTTACTCCCCCGCACACCCCCACCTCCTGACTCTACCCCGATCTGAAAACACATCTCATCACTTCAGGCCTCTGCTAAAAACTGTTTCCCATTATTCTTTTAACATGTTCCACTAAGCCCTGCAGGATCTGCCCTATCTCAACAGTCTCACCTCACACACTTCCTCTTCCTTACTCTGCATTTCTTGAATTTCCAAACCTTGCCCTGCTCCTCCCTCAGCAGAACTGTCAAAGATGCCATTTCCTCTCCCTAACCTTCATTCACCTTTGATCAATCCCATCTTATCCTCAAGAGCTAAACTCAACTATCACTTTCTCCAAGAAATCTGCTTGAACCCTCAGAAGAGGGTCTGGTTCATTTACATGCTCTCATAGCCCCTTTACTTCCTCCTAACACACGAATTAAATAGTAATTAGGGTATTATTTCAGTGTCTCTCTTCCACCCAAGAATAAAAGCTTTAAGAGAAGCTTGCATGCTATATCCCTATCACCTAGCATTAGTGCATTACATACTGACAACTCAAATATTTAAAGAAATAGAGATGTCCAACTTTTCTAGGATACATACAAAGGGTGAGGCATACAATGAATTTGCCAAAATCCATAGAAGGACATGACATTGGGGGTCTCCCATGCTCCATGACAACCACATTCAGTACAATTCTTTTACCTTGCTTTCTTGATTGCCATAAGCTAAAATCTGAAGGCAGTCTGTTGTAATAGCCAAGAATTTAACATTTGTTTTGTTGAGCAAGGCAACCATTTTCTGCAGCCCGCCAGCTAAACGCACTGCCATTTTAGCTCCTTCCTGATGCAATAAAAGGTTGTGGAGAGTTGTAATGGCATAAAACAATACAGAATCCACTGGTGAACTGGGAAGAAGAAAAAAGTCTCATCAGAAATGTTGTGATTGCACTCTTCTCCTTCTGAGCTTGGAGCATTCTGACCATGTTTTCTTACCCAAGCATCTTCACCAGGGCAGGAATGCCCCCAGACTTAAAGATGGCCAGCAAGCCCTCACGATGATGGGAAAGATTGTGTAAGGTCCCAGCAGTACAGCGAGCCGTTTCCACATCATTTGTATTCTGCATGGTGCGTACAATAGCAGACACCATCTGAGGAGAACGCATGATGGCGTGTCTGGAAGCTTCCTTTTTAGAAAGCTGATGGACCATAACTGCAGCCTTATTAACCACCACCTATAATGTACAGGAATTAAGAGACGTCATTTTCCAGTTTTCAAATACTGATACTGGGTAGATATTATAAGACTACTTCCTTGGGAGTTTCCTTCAAAGCAGATTAAAAAGCTAGCCATGTCACTACTTACCTGGTCTTCATCATTTAGCAGTTTTGTCAATTCAGGGATTGCACGTGTGGCAAGTTCTGCATCATCTTGATAGTTAATCAAATTTACAACTGCATGTTTCAGCATCTGTGATGGTTCAGCCAGACGCTGGACATTAGTGGGATGAGCGGCATCAAACTGTGTAGATGGGATCTGCATGCCCTCATCTAATGTCTCAGGGAACATAGCAGCTCGTACCCTCTGAGCTCGAGTCATTGCATACTGTCCATCGATATCTGGAAAAGGTAAATTCAACACTCACTATCCACAGCTCAGCATTCACCAAGTATTTGCTATCCTAAACAGTCAAGGTGATATTGCAATCACTCCCTTCTCTTTACGACACCATTTTATTTAAGCTATTACACACTAACTTTTATTAGAATAACTATTTAATTCTCAAAACTGCATTCTGACTTTCAGTAAGGCAATAATACTCTTACCAGCTACTTGTTCTTGAGTGAAGGACTGAGAAAATCCCTGCTCCCACTCATACAGGACTTGGGTGGTATCCACATCCTCTTCCTCAGGATTGCCTTTACCACTCAGAGAAGGAGCTGTGGTAGTGGCACCAGAATGGATTCCAGAGTCCAGGTAAGATTGTTGCTGCCAGTGACTAACAGCTGCTTTTCTGTCTGGCTCCATGGCCATGTCCAGCTCCATCAAGTCAGCTATAAAAATCAAACAGCACTAGTATTACTACCAGGGAAATGTTACCTTAATTAGAAAATAAAAATCTACGATATGACTTACTGAAATCTTTTTAGAAATAAAGTCAAGTCTGAAAGACAGCCAAGGATAAGAGAATGATGGCCAGGATCAGCTCAGTGATGAAAACTCTGTACTCTTAGGAGACCACCTAACAGTTACTCACTGAATCAGTGAAGAATGGTACTGCAGCCAGGCTCCAGAAGCAGTCATCCAGCCTAGATTCCTGCTGGTGGCTTGTTTGCTATTTCACCAAGCCATTAGGAGGAGTGAGCAGAAAATGGAGCAAAAGGTAGCCTGACAAGTAAGCAGGGAGAGAGGAAAGCAGGGGAATCTGAGCCAGACTGGGTTAATGGCAATGAAGCAGAGCCCCAATTCAGTAACTAAAGACTATGATACAAACCTTGGGTAGCCATTGTCCACGCAAGACTTTCAAAACCGTAGTATGGTGTACTTCAGAGACCCTAAAAGAATTAATCAAAGTCATTAGGATTTAAAAATTGTTTGACTTTAATACTCGTAAGTCACTAGGATGGCCTGTCAAACATCATGGACTACATCCACAAAAAGCCCCAAGTCGTCTTTTACCATGTGATATAGTGAAACACGGACCTCATGGTCTCCTCCAAACACTTCAACCACAGCTCTATCATTGCCAAACTTCTAAGTGAAAACTTCTCTTTAACAAGCACCTCTTTTCAGGAGAAATATAAATTACAGATAAACAGGATGTCAAAAAAGCAAAATTACTGAAGATGACAAAGAAAGCATAAGCACTCTACTAATGAAAGCCAGGGAGGGGAAAAAAGCTATTCAAAATCAACTCCTCCTTGAGTTCCAAAAGTCCTCTCCTCTCCCTTTTTAATTTCTTTCACTGAAAAATTCATAGGGCTTCTTTGGACAAGAGAGGTCCAGTGGGATTTTAAAAACACCAAATTTTCATTTAACGGGTCAATTGTTACTGTTTTCTTTTCTGATATAATACAATGCCATCTAAAATAACTTCATAAGGTATTTTATGTGTGGTGACTGGATCAGAACAGTAGATTTCAGATTTTGTACTAAGAAGTAAAATTACTTCTCAAATTAAAGTTTGCAACACAAATTAAAAGCACCATTTTAATCAAACTTTTCTAAGTTCAATTTTATAGCAATGATTTATTATAAATACAAGTGAATGCTTTGATCAATGTAAAAATCATTCACATATATATTTAAAAATCTTAGCATCTAATTTATGTCTGCATTTTGGCATTTTTGTGTAATATTCAGGAAAACACTGAATTACACAGGGAGCTATTTGCAAATGAGACCAGTTTAAGGGCTCATGGTCTCTAGATATTCCTAATAACAAAACTTCCTTTATTACATAGTTTGCCCCAAACAAGTTCCTCTTGCACTACAAATTAAAAATTAGATGTAAATTACCAACGTGGACTAAGATATTTAAGTGTGAACTGTGTTTTCTATCAGTGTCCAAAAAAGTTTAAATGTGTTTAATACAATGCAGTTGGAAACTGTACTCTGAAGTCCTATTTTCTCTATGTAAAGGAAGCATGTGTTGATTATTCCTGGATTTGCTCTTCCAAAACTAGATTTTTATAACCACGAAGATCACTTGACACCTAAAGCTGACAAGAGTTGTGGACACAATTGTTTTATCGTCCACAGTAGGAACAACTGACGATTTACTTACAAGGCAAAGTGAAGGACAGAAAATAACAAAGGTGATTCCTGTCAACAAGAAACTTATATTTTAAAATCATGTACTAAGTAGGATTATGTGTTTACTGTTTCGATTCAATAGGATGGGAAGGGGTGTGTAGAAACCTGCACTTTTAATGAACATTCTAAGGATGCAGAAAGTGATCTGCAGACCATATGCTGAGAAATACTATGATGGAAGAAACCCAGGTTCTCTGTCCACTGATGGCTGTATTTTACTTCGCATCTTCTGCCTATCTTTGAGAATGGCTATTTAACCATTTCTCCACCCCTCTGAAAAATGGGTTCCCCACTCCAGCTCCCAATATATTTCCAGGGAAGGGGACTTAAAACATGTTTTACGCTGAGCTTCTCCTCTGGCCAATGCCACAGGACTCAAAAACCAACTAGTCACATCTACAGGTGCAGCTGTTTAACAAGTGCTTTGATGTACCTGGCATCAAGAAAAAAAAAATACAGTGTTTTTTTCCTTGTTGAGACAAAGACAAAACATATTAGCCATATTACTGGGTAAAATCTACTTATGTGGGCTGACCTAGTAACTTGACCAAGATTATAATGATTTTATGGAAAAAAGCAAGTTCATGTTCCAAACTTACAATATCTACTTGCATGTTGGGGACGTCTTAGTACTATTATTTTTTTATAGCACTTTCAAACTTATGCAACATACATAAAAATTATTCTTGCTCTTCACGGCAACCCTCTGAAGTGAGGGAGGCCAAGTGTCAATCAGCAAGTAAAGAAGTAAAAAGTAGGAATGAAAATGGGGATCTACATAAGCAGCAGTATATACCAACTCACCCCTACACTGATCTGCAGACAAATCCAAATTTACCTAAAATTTGAGAAATATTTACTGAAGAAATTGAATTTCCTATCCAGAGAACTACGGCAGAATCTTGCCCCAAAGGAAAGCTTTCCTTATTCTTCCTCTTGGCAGAGCTTTCAGCCCAAGGGCTGGCTCTCCTCTACTACCCCCTGCCATACATTAAGGGCCTAGAGCTCCTAATTAACTAAGGCTTATCAAAGACTTAAGGAAAACCAGACTCCAGAGAAACAAAACTTTAAAATCGGGGTAAGGTGGGGAGGGAAACAGAATGTTTCACTTTATTGCCCTCATAAAAATTGGAGAGAATAAATAAAAAGTTCAATAGATAACTGAAATTGAGAAAAACTCCTAGAGGATAAAGGAGAAAGACACACAGAATACAAGAGAAGAAACAAGAGGATCAACTCAGGGGATCAAAGCTCCAACTTCAAAAAGAATTATAAGAAACAAAAATGAGGAAAAGCCCACTATGTACCAATCAAGATAAAGGGAGTATAATGATTAAAAAAAAAAAAAATGAAGTACTAAATGTTCCCAGATGCAAGTGACCACAACTATAGACTACATTTAGAATGCTGTGTGTCCTGACAGCTTTATCACCACCAAGTGGTGCTCTGACAAAGAAACAGGGTGCTGGGGGATCACCAACTTATCCAGTCTAATGAGGTAATGGATACATGCACACTTCCTTTTATTTTTCTCTTTTTGCTTAACATATACTCTTTTCCAATTATATATTTTGTAAAGAACACCTCAAAATTCATCTATTTCTGACTTAAACTCTATAAGGTTTAGAAAAATATATATCCATTACATATAATTTCAATCTAAGGAGAAAGTTCATCCTACACCGTACCTTATTCAAAGTATTACTATGAGTAATTTTTCCTTCAGCTTTTCTAACAAGACTACTTAAGCATGCTAGGTTTTTCTTTTTTCTTATGAAATTTTTCTAATATGCAGAAAAGTGGACACAACTTTATAATGCACACATCACCTATACTTAACAATTATTAATATTGTGCCATACTGATGCCTTCCTACAGAATGATTTTAAAGTAAATTACATACATAAATTACATACATTAGTACATTATGTGGCTATAAAAAGTAACGATATTTTCTTACATACCACAACATTATTATAAAAGATTAGCCTTAGAGCTAACTTCAAAATGATTGTTGGGGGGCTCTACTTCACCTTTTGTATTTTAAGTGGCCTTCAGTCAAAATCTACATGAGAAATCTTGACACAATATAGATATCACCCATCAACACAAAATTATCTTAATTACCTTGGATTTCAAAGTTTGAGTACTACTAACTAGAAGTAACTTTGCTATAAAACAGATTATAAAACCAGTTTATAATAGATTACTGGCTGTTCATGCTAACAATTAACTTTTCCAAGAATCTAGTAAGAAAGTGCACGAAAAACTTGATATACTCTCAGGAATCAGAAAAAAAGTTCTTACTAAAGTCTATTTTGTAAATCTAAAAGCACATACATATGCATTTTTATTAACTGTCACTACTAATACCTTGCCATTTAAAAACTTATAGTCTCCTCAAATCTTCCTGTCTCAGCACTTTTTATTCAACATTAACACTTTTAAGTCACAACTTACTCCAGTTTCCTTTCTGCTTTTACTCCTCAGCTGTGTGTGTGTGTGTGTGAGAGAGAGAGAGAGAGAAAGAGAGAAAGAGAAAGAGAGAGAGAGAGAGAGGGAGGGAGGGAGGGAGGGAGGGAGAGAGAGAGAGAGAGAGAGAGAGGGAGAGAGAGAGGGAGAGAGAGGGAGGGAGAGGGAGAGAGAGAGGGAGAGAGAGAGAGAGAGGGAGAGGGAGAGAGAGGGAGAGGGAGAGGGAGAGGGAGAGGGAGAGGGAGAGGGGGAGGGGGAGAGGGGGAGGGGAGAGGGGGGAGGGGAGGGGGAGGGGGGGAGGGGGAGGGAGAGGGGGAGGGAGAGGGGGAGGGAGAGGGGGAGGGGGAGGGGGAGGGGGAGGGGGAGGGAGAGGGAGAGGGAGAGGGAGAGAGGGAGAGGGAGAGAGGGGGAGAGAGAGAGAGGGAGAGAGGGGGAGAGAGACAGAGAGAGAGAGAGAGACAGAGAGAGAGACAGAGAGTGAGTCAGTCCATGTCCTGGGAGGGGTCTTCCCCAAACTGGGCAATAAAAAACAAACATTTAATGACACTTGCGCTCCTCTGAAACACCTAGATTGATACTCCTGGTATTATCTTTAAATATGTAGGTACAAAAATGGCCATTAGAAATCTGAACTGTCTGCGGCTAGGGAAAATTAGGATGTTCCTGATCATTTTCCTTCTTTCATTTTAGTGTCTCTTCTACCTCATCCATAAAATAATATATGCTTAGTATAAAATGGTATTTTCCTTTGGCATTCCCATAATAATGACATTGTTGTATTTGGTATTCTGTTAAATTTACTGTTAGGAGGGGCTTCCCTGGTGGCGCAGTAGTTGAGAGTCCGCCTGCCGAGGCAGGGGACACGGGTTCGTGCCCTGGTCCGGGAGGATCCCACATGCCGCGGAGCAGCTGGGCCCGTGAGCCATGGCCGCTGAGCCTGTGCGTCCGGAGCCTGTACTCCGCAACGGGAGAGGCCACAACAGTGAGAGGCCCGCGTACCGGGGGGAAAAAAAAAAAAATTTACTGTTAGGTGTTTTTTTTAAATATAAAAATATAAAAGCCAATTCCTTGTGTTGCAGACCCTTACCAAATATTATCTGTACTGTATCATAGGTCTATACTATAATTTAACCACACCTCCCATTCTTGAATATTTAGTTTGTCTTTCCTATTTAGTTTGCTATTCAAACAACACTGAAAAAACATCTTTGCATATAAATAGTTCTCTTAATTTCTTCCACCTCCCTTCCACCTAAGGACTGCTTCAATTACTGGGTTAAAGAATAAGAACGTTTAAGTTTTAAGGCTTTTGATATATAGCTCCAAAATACTGATGGAGCATAAATTGATACAGTTTTCAAAGAAGGCATTGTACTAGTGACCACCTTACCAAGGGCCTATCAAGCGTCAACTGTTATCTTGGACAATTTTTTTTTTTTCTTTTTTGGCTGCGCTGGGTCTTCGTTGCTGTGTGTGGGCTTTTCTCTAGTTGTGAGGAACGAGGGCTACTAGTCGTTGCAGCGTGCAGGCTTCTCATTGCGGTGGCTTCTCTTGCTGCAGAGCATGGGCTCTGGTGTGCAGGCTTCAGTAGCTGTGGCACACAGGCTCAGTAATTGTGGCTTGAGGGCTCTAGAGAGCAGGTTCAGTAGTTGTGGCGCATGGGCTTAGCTGCTCCACAGGATGTGGTATCTTCATGGACCAGGGCTTGAACCCGTGTCCCCTGCATTGGCAGGCGTACTCCCAACCACTGTGCCACCAGGGAAGCCCTCGGACAACTTTTAATAGCTATGTCCACCCATCTAATGTATATACCACCACCCCACCCTACAAGTTTTTCCAAATTCTGAGAAGACTGAATGCTTAATTTTTTCCCCTACTTGTAGCCGTTTGTCTTGCCAGATTTTTATGTCGTCCTTTTAACATTTTTATGCAGTACATGTATATGTCATGCATAAGAAGTCACTTGAATAATCGCTGATATAGTATATTTAAACCAACTACGTGTGTCTGAGAATATGATTTTACTATTTAAAATAATTCAATTATGGCAATATACTTTACATGTATGATGCATCCTTAGTCTCTCACTGATGAGTAACTGCACACAGCATCTCTGGTCAATAAACACAATCCTAAAATAGTTCTGATCCGTCAGGAAAAAAAAAATGTTTTAAGACAAATTTTCACTTTTTCCACTCTAAGAACAAATTACTACAAAAAGTAGAAACTGTTTTTCTCCAGCTTATACTAATATAAGCTACCAAAAAGACGGATCTTTTTCAATTTAATTTCTTTCTTTTAATTTTCCTTTTTTTTTTAACTAAAGTTGACTTAAAATATTGTGTTAATTTCAGGTGTACAGCTTCAGATTCTTTTCCATTATAAGTTATTACAAGATATTGTAACCTCCCTGTGCTATACAGTAAACCCTTGTTGTTTTTATCTGTTTTATATACAGTGGTATGTATCTGTTAATACCATACTCCTAACTGATCCCTCCCCCTCCCCTTTCCTCTTTGGTAACCCTTTTCCCCTTTGGTAACTATCTCTGTGAGTCTGTTTCTATTTTGTAAATAAGTTGATTTGTATCATTTTTTTAGATTCCACATATAAGTTATATCATATGATACCTGTCTTTCTCTAACTTACTTCACTTAGTATGATAAACTCTAGGTCCATCCATGGTGTGGCAAATGACATTATTTCATTCTTTTTTATGGTTGAGTAATATTCCTTTGCATGCATATATATATATATATATATACACACACACATATACACACGCACACACTGTGTATGTATGTGTGGTGTGTGTGTGGTGTGTGTGTGTGTGTGTGTATATATATATATATATATATACACACGAACACACACACACACCACACACACACCCCACATCTTCTTTACCCATTCATCTGCTGATGGACTGATGCACACTTAGGCTGCTTCCATGTCTTGGCTATTGTGAATAGTGCTGCTATGAACACTGGTGTGCATGTAAGATTGATATTTTAAAATACAGCTATTTCAAAATACATACAGAATAGCCTTTATCGACACAGGCACATTTTTATAATTTCCAAATATAATTTTATGCAAGTTGAAAAAAAACCCAACACTTCATATTGTTTATGTAGTAAAAGTACAAAGAATACACACCAGCTTCTTAATACTCAGGGGCAAAAGGCATAGTATGCAAAAGGATATTAAAGATGGCTTCAACTCTTTAGCTCTGTGTGTGTGTGTGTGTGTGTGTTTAATCAAACAAACAGCAAGGGCTTCCCTGGTGGTGCAGTGGTTGAGAGTCCGCCTGCCGATGCAGGGGACACAGGTTCGTGCCCCGGTCCGGGAAGATCCCACATGCCGCGGGGCGGCTGGGCCCATGAGCCATGGCCACTGAGCCTGTGCATCCGGAGCCTGTGCTCCGCAACGGGAGAGGCCACAACAGTGAGAGGCCCGCGTACCACAAAAAAAAAAAAAAAAAAAACAGCAAAATTACATCTGTTAATCTGGGTGGTGAGTACATGAGTGTTTATTACATTAATCTCTACACTCTGCATAGCAAAAATAGCTAAATAAAAATAAGAAAACAGCCATACATCAATATTTCAGATAAAATAATTTAAACTCCAAATATGATTTTAAAACACTTTTGTATGTTAATCTTTTGAAGTTCATTAAAATGGAGTTACCAAAAACAACATGAATATTTTATAGAAACTTTTGTTAAATCAGCCAAACCTTACACACTCAAGTCTCGAATATGAGAATAAAATAAGCATGTCCATCTCCTTGAAAAGGTAGCAGTCACAAAAGCTAAACAGCCTACATACAAGTCTATTTTAAAAGGCTAGGGGTTGTAGTTATGTGGGAGGATCTGTTTCCATTACATCTTGAAACTGAAAATTCTGTTTCTCAAAGTTCACAAAATGATGACTGGCTAAATACTTTTAAACTGAGGACACTCTTTTTTAACATTCTAGAGACACTTTTATACCCATTTTAAGTGGATTTTACAGTCTGATAAAGCTGCACAGAAAACACAGTTCAACCAAATTTTTAATGAAAGTTATTAAATTATATAAAAACTAGTTTCCTATATACATTTAGGACAGTCAGAAAAACATAATCACAAAGAGTTCACTCATAATTGCAACAATAAAAACAACAAAAAAGGTACATACAAAATTAAAGGAGAGCTGTCTTATCCTTGACTAGAATTTTTTTGTACTATATAAAGATGCCAGTTTTCTCTTAGTTTATAAATTCAATGTATTCCCAAGAAAATGCTCAGTTAGATTTCTTTAGGAGTGAAAATGATTCTTTTTTTTTTTGGCGTTACGCAGGCCTCACTGCTGTGGCCTCTTCCATTGCAGGGCACAGGCTCCGGACGCATAGGCTCAGCGGCCATGGCTCATGGGCCCAGCCGCTCCACGGCATGTGGGATGTGGGATCTTCCCGGACCGGGGCACGAACCCACGCCCCCTGCATCGGCAGGCGGACTCCCAACCACTGCGCCACCAGGAAAGCCCCTGAAAATGATTCTTAAATTCATTTGGAACGGAAGTGTGAAGATAATAGAAGAAAGACTAAAATAACGATAAGGGACCAATTCTATCAGATACTAAAATTCATTATAAAACAACAGCCAAAGCAATTAACAATTACATTATAGGGGGTAGGAATGGTTAAGAGACTATAGTAATCAGTAAGCACCCAGACTTAATGTAGCAATTTAATAAATGTAAACGGTGATATTTCAACTGGTGGGAGACAGCTGGATTCCTTGATTAATAGTATTAGGAGAAAGGGACTTTTCCTTATAAAATACCATTTTTTCATTCTTACTGTATTAAAATTAAACCTACATATGCCAAATATTTACAGGTTAAAAAAAAATACCAATGGGATAAAATATGGTCTATACAAGGGTGGTATATATGGAAATAAAACCATGGTAAGAAGCCCAACATAAGCATGACTTGGAACTCTGAAATCAAAAAGATAGGATAATTTGTGTGTGTGCATAAAACCTTAAAATCCCAAGCAAAAAACCACCATGTATAAAGTAATTTTTTAAATGACATATTGGACACCAGAAGCAAAATATGATTAAAGGCTAATATCCATAGTACACAAAGAACTGAGGAGAAAACAATAAGTACAGCAGAGAAAGGGCAGGAACCATCACTGAAGGAAAAATAGAAAGTAAGCAATAAACATATGCAAAAGGTTTAAACTCATTTATTTCTGCTTATCAGACTGGTAAGACTGAAAAGATAATACCGACTGCTGAGATGGATATAGTTAAACTAGCAGAAACTTTTTGGATGGTAAGTTGGCACTATCCATTAAATATAAGTGTAAACACTTTCACATAAAAATTCCAATTTTATAATAGAAATGTACTCTGCAGAATATTCACAGACAGAAGCATGCCAAGGGGCTGCACAGTGACGCATTCAGAGAAAAAGCTGGAAATTACCCAAATGCTCATCAACAAGGAGTGAATAAAAAATAATGTGTCCATTGAACGGAATGTATATTCATCTCTTCAACAAATATTTAAGTATCTTTTACGTTACTAGCATTGCAGGAACAGTGAATAAGAGAGAGTCAAGGTCATACGTCTAGGAAAGCCTGCATTCTACTATTAGAGAGTTAAGCAATAAAAACAAGATAATTTGAAGAGTGAGAACTGCCGTGAAGAAAATAAACAAGGTAAGAATAGAGTGACTTAGTTGGGGAGGAGGGCTACACTATGTAAGAGTGAGTGATGAGGATGGAAGCGACAGGAGCACAGAAGGAGGAGCTAGCCAAGTGAAGATGGGGCAGAACACTCCATGCAGAAAACCAATGCAAAGGAAGGAAAGACCTGTAGGGAAACAGTACTGAAAGGTCACCAGTATAACTAGAAATCAGAGAACCATGAAAAGAGGTAGGGAGCAGATGGATAAGGGTACATACTGGGAAGCCACTGGAATAACTAACACCTGTGATTTAGGATTTTTAAAGTTCACTCTAGTGTCTATATGGAAAAAAAAGACCACGAGGGTCAAAAGCAAAGCAGGGACAAGAGTTAGGAGACTACTGTAAATCATCCACGTTGAGAGGGTTAGAGAATTACTATGAAGCCGTTAAAAGTTAAAAAGAATACATAGAAAAAATTCAACATATATCTAATATGCAAGGCATTGCATACTTTTTAATAGACATTTTTGCATGCATTTGCAAAGAAAATGTATAGAAATAATACATCGGTATTAGAAATGGTATTTGCCCAAGAAAATATCTATCATTTAGCCCACTCTATGTTAGCCAGTGATATACAGCATTAAGTAAATGTTTCTAAACATAAAAGCTAAGTGGCCTATAAAATGGACTTTCTGCAAAAGAAATGTGGAAACTACTCAGCCAACCATTAGCACCTCAAGGCACAAAGAAATTGCTTAAAAAAGAGACATTCTTAGGAAAAATAACCAATGTTTTCTAAAAGCAAAGAAATCAAACTTACTGTAGGTTTTTAAAATATTTAGGCAAATGTCATTTTATTATATCAATAAATTTCTATTTTTAGTAATTTAATCTAACAGATTTTTCATTCAGTTCTTATTCTACTAAAGCGGCGATATTCTAAAAATCAACTGCATCACAAAGTAATGGAATCTTCCCAAGCAACCTCATAAAGTAGATAACATTCCCCCAAATCATCAGATGAAAAAAATGACTAGCAGCAGTTAATATGAGCAGAGCTATTAAACTGCTCTGTTAAAACTCATATCCAGGTCTGTTTAGCTCAGTCACATGCCCTTTCAATCAAATCATTTATCCCATCCCCACCCCAAAGTTACACACTATTAGTATTTAACAATCACTGTTGCAGTTAAGTGCAAGAGAAGGATTAGCAACTTTTAGATAAAAGTATCATAAGTAATACTAAAGAACTACATTCTTTAAACAGTAACCACAGCAAAAAAAAAAATTTTAAAATATTTCTAAGATTTGAATCAGTACATACTCCATATTTTGACTCTGTGCCTAGCAAAAATGCTGACAAGAAAATGCAGGATTTTCAAACATGAGTACATTATGCCAAAGAAATGGAAGATTTTACTTCAAGGAAGTTTCTAGATGTTACTCTCTAAATTCAGGCTACAGGCAGAATTAATGGAAGGGAATCAAAGACTTCCAGAAGCAATTTAAATGCATTGCTTTTTATCCCATAACAATAACCTTCCTCTTCTCCACTTGTTATAAGAGTTCCCCTTCCCCACCATACCAGCACACTGATCTTTAAAAAAAAAAAAAAGAAAAAGCAAGCTCAATATGTGAACTCTGAGAAGTCTTGGGGCTGTACCTTTAGCTCCTCACTGCTTCCAAAGTGCTTAGCACACATTAAGCTCTTAAATACTTGATGGACTGAATGTGCTAAAAACAAGAAAAATGTTCTAAAAGTAGGCAGAACAACTAAAATGTAATATAGAGGCTTAGAAAGCCAACAATTATATATACCTGAGACTTCTTAAATGCCTTTACGAACACGAAAGATTCATTTGTGAACACCGTATATCATCTAGAACAGAAGTCAGCAAACGTTTCCTGTTAAAGGCCAGACAGTAAATATTACAGGGTTTTGCAGGCCTTAAGCTCTCTGTAGCAACTATTCAACTCTGCTATTGTAGTGAGAGAGCAACCACAGACAATATGCACACTAATGAGCATGGCTAGGTTCCAATAAAACTTTATTCATGGGGCTTCCCTGGTGGCACAGTGATTGAGAGTCCGCCTGCCGATGCAGGGGGCGCGGGTTCATGCCCCGGTCCGGGAAGATCCCACATGCCGCCGAGCGGCTGGGACCGTAAGCCATGGCCACTGAGCCTGCGCGTCCAGAGCCTGTGCTCCGCAATGGGAGAGGCCACAACAGCCAGAGGCCCACGTACCGCAAAAAACAAACAAACAAAAAAAAACTTTATTCATGGAAAGTGCAAATTTGAATTTTGTAAATTTCACGTGTCATGAGATATTATCTGTCTTTTGATTTTTATCAGCCATTAAAAAGTATAAAAATCATTCTTAGTTCTCAGGCCATACAAAAACAGGTGGTAGGCAGCAGTTGGCCAACCCTTCATCTATTTATTACTTTCACTAAGTACAAACGAAAGGCAAGTGAGTTTACATTTTAATTAAGTACATTAAACCTAAATGTGAAGATCAACAACAGAAAGGGTTTTTAAGTGGGCTACTAGGTTACTAAGAGAAGTCACTCACCTTTTTCCCAGGAGTATCTTCAAAAGCAGGCTGTGTGAAAAAAATGAAACTGGACCAAATGACATATGAAAGCCACATCAAGTCCATTTGTTTGGGAAAAACATATCAGGCCATTAAGATCAGGTATATGCCAAACTAGAACATGGCTTCAATATGCCTTTTTCTTCCCCCCATAAAAAATGTTAGCCACTGTTGTTGTTATTAATTAATGATCATTATTAATATCACTTAGACCCGCACGTTTGGCCAATGGAGACAGTGTCTACAGAGGATGTTATGATGACACAGAAATTATGAGTTACCTAGAATTATTTTTTAACTCTCTAGAAACAATTTCTAGTGTTACTGTCATAGAGAGAATGATTTTTCATCTACTTTTCCCCCAATAGTGTATATATATATTTTTTTTCTGATTATAAGTTAATAAATACCTTTATACAGAGGAATATGAAGAATATTACTGTCTTAATAATTCCAACTTTCTCTCTATGCATTTTAGTCTAATTTTTCAACAGTTACACACCTGGTACTTTCAGAAAGTGCTCAATGAACACTTTTGAAGATATATACACGGCTGACCGTTGAACAACACGACAGGGGTTTAGGGGCACTAGCCCCCACATGGTAGAAAATCTGCATACTGCTATCTCTGCCTCAGATACAAAGGAACTGATAAATGACTCGCCCAAGGATGGGACAGAATCAAAACTCAAACCCTCGTTTTTTTCTTCCACATACTGCGATCTCTAATCCAACAGAAACTTTTCCTCACACTTAAAGATTTGTAAAATCAAAATACAGGCACTATATTTATTGGTGGAAAAAAGTGTTTAAGTTGATGTATGCAGTTCAAACCTGTGTTCTTCAAGAGTCAACTGTACGGGGCTTCCCTGGTGGCACAGTGGCTGAGAGTCCACCTGCCGATGCAGGGGACACGGGTTTGTGCCCCGGTCCGGGAAGATCCCACATGCCGCGGAGCGGCTGGCCCCGTGAGCCATGGCCGCTGAGCCTGCGTGTCCAGAGCCTGTGCTCCGCAACGGGAGAGGCCACAGCAGTGAGAGGCCCGCGTACCGCAAAAAAAAAAAAAAAGAAAAAAGTCTACTGTACTACATATCTTCATACCAAATGTGTTTTCTAAAGCATTTTAACTAAACAATGTATCACAGAGATATCAACGGATGTAGATATAATACCAAATTCTGTAAAACTGTACAGATTATCAAAGAATTTAAATTTCTTATAGCAAACTGACTTTGATACAAATACTGTTACTTCTGCTATTTATATATCATTTGATATATTTTTGCTACTTCTCTTTCACCTTTTGAATCTTTGTTTTAATTGTTTTAAATGTGCCTCATACATTGAATATCATGTTGGGTGTTATCTTTTTTAACCCAGTTGGAGAGTCTTTTTTTTAAACATGTTTGTTCATTTATAGCTGTTATAAATTATATGCTGGTCTTGTTCCTCTTGTCTTACTTTTGTCTGCAAATCCTAACATCTGGGTTATTTCAGCATTTTTTTTCTCTTGACTTTGGGCGACTTTTTCTTATCACATGTCTAGTAATTATTGATTGTATATTGCATACATTATAGATTGTGTATTAGATATATTGTGGAGACTCTGGTTTCTGGAGTCTTCTAAAGACTGTTGAGTTTTCTTCTTTAAGGCAGTTAAATCACCTTAATTTTACGGAGCTTGGTTTTACACTTTCTTAGGAGGAATCTATTTCAGATTTTACCCTTAGATTTAGGGTAAATTACCTTAATCCTGGGAAACGTCTTTACTCCTAAGGTGTGACCCTTCTCTGGTTTCAAATGAAAAGCATGAGGTGTTTACCAAGACCCCCTAACTTGGCAGGACCAAGCTCCAAACTCTTCTTCACTGTGAAGGTGGAAGCTGAAATCTCTGCTCATGTTTCTCAGTGTTCCGTGTATTGCTTTAAAATGAGTTCCTTGCAGCTGCCACCCCCCACCCCTCGACACACACACACACACACACACACACACACACACACACACACACACACACACACACACACACACACACACACTTCTGGGGTAGGCCGAGGATCTGAAGGGAGTTATGTACAGATTCTGAAGCTCCCCTCTGGGACTCCCTCCACTGTGAATCTACCTACCCCCCAACTCAACTTCCAGCCATCCTGGCAACCCTGAGCTCCATCGTCTGATACTTCATGAGTTCTAGTCGTACTGCACCAGAAACACTGGTGATTGTTCTCATTAGAGAAGCCTTAGAAATACAGATGTCACCCAGTGAGTGTATTTCCCTTCTTTCATGGGTCACATCTCCTCAAACTTCTTTTGCAGCTCTCTTGGTACCTTCCAACAGTTATTTTTATTTTTTTTCCAGAGTTTATAATTTTTTCTTCCAGTTTTACTGACATATAACGGACATACATACCGTATAAGATATACAGCATGATTTGATTTACATACATCATGAAGCAATTATCACAGTATATTTAGCAAACACCCATCATCTCATATATAGATACAAAATTAATAGAAAAAAATTGTTTCTGGTGATGAGAACTTAGGATTTACTCTCTTAACAGCTTCCATATATAACATAAAGCAATGTTAATTACCATGTTGTACATTACATCCCTAGTACTTATCTATCTTATAATTGGAAGTCTGTACCTTTTGACTGCCTTCATCCAATTTCCCCCTTTAAAATTGTGTTTTACTAAAAAGATCTCCAAGCTTGCTTGTAGAGCCCTTTAAACTGGCAAACAGATCCTTCCAAAGGCTCTAACCTGGAACTTTAAAAAACACAGGTTACCAGGTTCCATCCCCACGATTTTCTATCAGTAGGGCTGGGATAGAACCTTGGCACTGTATTATTTTTTTAAGTGCCATACATGTTGCTGATGCTGCTACCCTCAGAGCAAAGGGCTACAGCTGTAGACAAACTATATGACTCAACTCTATATATAACATTAGTCAGTAACCCAAGCTAAAAAACCCAAAACATAAACCTGACTCCACAGAGTAACCCTAACATCAGCTCCTTGCGAAGCATCTATTCATTAAGACAGCACATATTCTAACTTAATCTTTAGCAACCTTCTGACCCACACGACGCATATCAAGTTTACGGCACTCTCCCAAGCAGAAGGACATCTTGCTGCTTTTGACAGCCTTACCATAGCAGTAGGTCTCCTAATTATGAGGCTCTCTTAAATTTAGGAAGAGTAGTAGAATATTATAGAAAGTAGGGTAAGCTAGGAAACTTTTATTTTCAAAATGTGACTCCATTACCTCAAAACAAAGAACTTCAAGGAACTCTAAATCTCTGTTCTATTGTGAGTCCAAAAATACACCAATAAATAAGTCATAACCTGGAGCTATATAAGAATGCCCAATTGGTATATTATCTTCTCAGTTTACCAAATTGTGATTTAATCAAGAGATTTTCTGTTCCACAAGAAACCTCTCCCACAATTCTTTCATTTATTCCATAGTTCCAGGATATAGCAATACCAATAGCATAAATGCAATGTAAAGATTTCATATATTCAAATTTTGTTATGCAACTGCTACATACCAAGAAGAGCAATAGATTCTGGGGACACAGTGGTGATATAAAATAGATGTGGTCTTTGCATTCTTGATAGACAGACAACAACTGAATAAACAATTACGAAGAGTGATAAGTGTATAACTAAGTAACAAGTGGGAGAATGGAGTGGAAATGATACTAGGACAAGTGCAAGGCCCTACTCAGAGTGGCCACAGGCTTCTGTGGTAACCTTCAAGGGTACCTTTAAGCTGTGAGGATAACTTTCAAGCTGAAACCTGAAGAAAGATGCAGAAGAGCCAGCATGTAAGGAGCAGAGCAGGAACATTCCAGAAACAAGAAAACATGTGCAGAAGCCCACAATCATCAGGACCCCATCATCTTTTAAGACCACGGTGGTTCGATTAAAGTGGGAAAGTGTGATTAAAATGAGATGAGACTGAAAATAGCCACATCATGTAGGGCTCTACAGCCTTTGTTAAAAAATGTATTTTTTACTCTAAGTGCCACTGGAAGTCCATAAAAGGTTACAAGCAGGTGAATAACAAGATCATATTTGAGTCTTTCAAAACTGGCTTTGGCTATAATGAAAAAAAACTGAAAGGGGAACAGAAAAAAGGGAAACCAGTAAAGCAACTATAGCAATGTCCACGTAACAGACGGTGGTGGCTTAGGCTAGGGTAACAGCACTAGGAACAAAAAGTAGCTAGCTTAGAGAAATACTTTGGAGATAGAAAAGAGTCTCTGGTTGATGAACTGATTGCAGTAGATGAGAGAAATTAATGTAGATGAGAGGAATTAAAGATGACTACTAGGTGTTTGGCTTGAGCAATTAGGTTGTGATACTTACTGAGTTTGGTGCAATGTAAGAAAGGAGAACGTTTCTAGAACTGCGCTGTCCAATACAGTAGCCGTTAGTCACACATGACTATTTACATTTAAATTTTATTAAAATTTAGCTCATCAGTGACATTCCAAGTGCTCAAGAGCCACATGTAGCTCGTGGCGACCGTATCAGACCACACATATGTAGAACACTTCCACCATCACAGAAAGTTCTACTGGACACTGCGGTTCCAGAGGGAAGTTAAAAAAAAAAAAAAATGCACCAAATGCTGAGTGATCCAGCAAGACTAAAGGTAAAAAGTATCTCTTTGACTGGTCAGCATGGAGGTCCAACAGTGAGTTCAGCAAGAGCACATTCACTGAAATAATGAAAGCAGAACACACACTGGAATAGGAGATGAAAAATGAAGACCATATCCATAGGATATCTCTTTCAGACTATGAAAGGGAGCAGAGAAATTAAAGGGGCATTAGCTGGAAAAAAACAAAGGTCGTCCAATTCCAGAATATTCACCCATTCAACAAGTATTTATTAGCACCTACAACTTCCAGATGCTGTTCTGAGTACCAGGCATACAAATCAGAAAAAGACAGTGATGGGGGAAAGAACAAGCGAGTAAACAAATGTTACTTCAGAGTATGATTAAGTGCCACAAACTAAATAAAAGAATATAATAAAGTGAAAATGAGTGAAGAGGGAAGAACTCAATCTGACATGAGCCATAAATGACAGGAAGGAACCACCTCTGCAAAGATGGAATATATTTGTATGCTATTGGGAAAGATCCAAAATGAGGTGAAAAGATTTAAAAGTCATTCACTCCACACATATTCACTGATCATCTAGTTATGTACTATTATTCTAGGTACTGGGAAGAAAACAGTAAGGAAATAGACAATAATCCCTGTCTTCCTAGAGCTTATGTTCTAGGAGGCTAAGAAAAAGGGGGTAAAAAGGTAAAATATCTATCATGTTAGACAGTGATGAGGCCTAAGGAAAAACATAAAGCGAGATAGGAGATAGGAAGTTGGGGAAGAACTGCACTTTTACTGAGTTTGCAGAGCCTATTGTTTCTAACTCCAAAGCATTCCTCCAATCTAGCTACTCTGTGCCTACTGCTACTACCCTAACCTAAGCCACCACCATCTGTCACCTGGATGATTGCCGTAGTTATTTTACTGGTTTCCTCTCTTTCTTTCTTATCTCCTTTCAGTTTTATTTCTATGAAGAGTAAGAGGAGGAAAGGAGTAGGTGATAAAGAGAGTAGTCCAAACACATAGGAGTTAGTGCTTTTACAGAATGAGACGGTTAAGCCCCTGGAGGTTTTCAAACAGAGAAGTTATATGATCTATTGCTTTAAAAGGATTATTCTGGCCACTGTGTTGAGAATACGTTTAAGGGGAACAAAGGTGTAAGCAGGAAGACCAGTTAGAAGACCTGTGCAGTAATCCAGGCAAAAGATTAGGACAGCAAGGCTATGAAATGGCATGGTAAGAAATGCCTAGATTTTGGACATATTTTAGAAGGAGAGCAGACACAATTCTCAGACAGGGTTTGGATATGGGGTGCGATAAAGACAGTCAAGAACAGCAAGGTTTTAAGTGTGAGTAACTGGAAAGACAGAGTTCCATTTAGGACAGACTAAGAGAAGCAGCTTTAAGAGAAATTGGGAGCTCAGTTTTAGATATTACATTTGAGAATGCTTCTGAGACATCCAAAATGTTGGGGGAAAAGTTGGCTATCAGGATCTATAGTTCAGGGGAGAAATCCAGGCTAGGGATATAAATCTGGAAGCCATGAGCAAATAGATTAAATACCATGTTTAAAGCTATGAGACTGGAGTGTATTTACACAATGAAAAAGGAGAGGTCCAAGGACTAAATTTTCAGCCACTACAACATAGAGGTCAGAGATGACAGAAAAAGCAAGGAAGACTAAGGAGGAACCACCAGTGAGGTAGAAATAAAACCTGCTAGCAGATGCGGTGGCCTAGAAGCCAAGGGAAACTTGTGTCTCAAGCAACTGTACCAAATGCTACTGAGAGGTTAAGTGAGATGAGGACTAGAGATTTATAAAATGGTGGTCACTGGTAGGGGCTGAAAAGAAAAGGGGAGAGAGTGTATCCAAGCAATTGTTTCAAAGTGTCTTGTTCGAAAAAGAAGCAGACTGGGTGGATGAAAGGGGAAACAGGAAGAAAAGATTTTTTTGTTTTAAATGGGACAAATAATATCATGTCTGTATGCTCATAGAAGGAAAAACCAATGATGCAAGAGAAGGAGAATGACAGGGTCGTATTCTTGAGATCAAGAGGGAACGGGATCTAGTATAGAAATGAGCTGGTTGTCCTTATCTCTGAACACTACAGTTTGTCCATGATGACAGAGGAGAAGGTAAAGGGCACAGTCACAGATGTGGAAGCATACAGGAATTCTTCCAATTATTCAATATGCTTTGTGAAATAGAAAGCAAGGGAAATAGATGAAAGCAAGGATGGGGGAGTGGGTTTGGGGAGGTTTGAGGAGAGAGGAAAAAGATACAGTCATAAAGAGGGGTGAACTAAGAGACCAAGGACCACTGGACATGAAATCAGAGAGGGACAAGGTTGTTGAGAGTGTATATAAGGAAGTGATTATGATTCAACATGAAATTTCAGTTGGGTAGAAGTGAGGGTGAGGGATACTGAAAAGCTTAGAAAGACAGTGTAAGTTTCAGTGGGGCTGAAAGGCTGTTTGAATTGAAGTACTGGGGTGGCTGAATCAGATGGAAAAATAAGATCACTGGAGGAGAGGACATCAAGGAACTAAGAGGTCAGAACAGCGGAAGCATCCTCTACATCAGTGTTACTCAAAGTACCAGACCACGACACCCTAAGGAGCTTGTGCCAGATTATATAAACCAACATACTGCTTCCTTCATCAAAAAAGTTTTGGTACCAAAAAAAGCCAGCTGAACTAAACACTGAACTTAGCAACACAGGTGAGTTACATTTTGGCACAAACTCCTTACTGCAATTCATACTGGTAACAAACAGTTCACAGACCAGGTGACATTTTGAGCAGCACTGCTCCACATGGATATTGATATCACCAAGAACCAAGAATTATGACAGAAATAAAGACGACAGTGAGCCAGGAGATAATGGTATTCAAGGAAGTAGGGGAATGACCCAGGAAAGTTGGGAGATGACTGAAATGAGGAGGGGTAGTGGGTGGTATAATTTGATGGCATGAGAGTCAAAGCTTAAAGTTTTGGAAAAGAATGGTCAAGAAGTGATAATGAGGAACAAAGAAGACATCTACTCTACCTCTTCATACACCAATAAAAGGTGTGCAAGAAGAGGAAACATCTACCACTTCAGAGAGTTTCAAAGTCAGCAGCATTATCAGCGGAGAGGCTAGGTTACAGCTGGAGCAAGAAAGAGAAGGAAACATTCCCAGAACAGATAGACAATAAAAAGGATTTGCTAAGGACTAAGAGTTCCAGAAGGCACAATGAATGGACTTCAGGAGATGATAATATGTGGGAGATGGAGACCAAAAACAGCAATGGGATTCAAATGTGGAGGGATACGGGTAATACATACAGAAGAGTGAGGCATAACTAAAGAAACAAAGTCCTACATAAGGCATGTGTTAGGACTGACCTCTGACCAGAATATAATGCTTACTCCTTTATAAAGATGGACCCTCCATCCATGCAGATTGATGATAAGAAGGTGAAGGAGTTCCTACTTATTTAGCTTCTGATGGGGAAAAGGGGACTAGTATGACGAGCAAAGAGATGGTTAAACAGTCTTCTGTCTTAGCACTTTCTAGAGAAATGTAATACGATCTGGGGTGTAACGGCAATAAGGAGAAACCTAAGGCTCTTTGGCATATAGTCAGGGCATTCTTCAAGCATGATTCAAGAATGTAAGTATTCTTACAAAAAAGATCCAGTTTTAGTATTTTAACTATCATTACTTTGTCTTATGAGTGACTCCCAGATTTCTAATCTGTTAAACTTTCTAGCCTCTTTTCATTCTATGGGGAACAGACTGGCTGGCACTCTGACTCGGACCTAGGAAAAATGACAGCAGAATTAAGGCAGGAAACGGTGACCTATAGAGGACAACTATCAGATATGAGTTTCACCTTGTAAATGGATCACAGAGGACATTCATAAGTACAAGTTACAACGATATAAACCTCACTCATATCTCATATGGCTTTTCCAAGAGAAGATATCAAATTAAAAAAAAATAAAATAATTTAAAAACTAAACAAACTTTAGGTAAAACAACTTTAAGCAAAGTACCAGAAAGACTAATAAGAATCTATCTAAAGAGTACCATGTCAGCATACTATGTTTCCTATATAACATTTATGTAGTGTCTACTTTTGTATCTAAATGAACTGTTGGGTATAAAGTAATGTTTGACATTGCTACATTCTTTCAGTTGCTCAGGAAAGATT
This sequence comes from Pseudorca crassidens, assembly GCF_039906515.1. NCBI lineage: Eukaryota > Metazoa > Chordata > Mammalia > Artiodactyla > Delphinidae > Pseudorca > Pseudorca crassidens. Next base: position 62,084,784 of record NC_090305.1, read on the forward strand.
TGAAGTGTCTACCTCAGCACTTTCTACACAATAGAATGGAACTCCACTTAGAAACCTCCATAGTTAGTTGGATTGAAAAATATTTCCAAGAAACCCTTGTTCCTCCCTTACACATGGGTCATTCACCTGATATACAGAAGACTTCAAAGACAGACTCACTCCCTACACCCTTACCCCCAAACCACTTAATTATACTATAAAGTAGGGGGGCAGCTTTTACAACCCCCTCCCTGAGAAGCAAATTACAATCATTAAGATCATCTTCAAAATGCATTCCCGAGAAAGTCTGCAGTAAATCTAACTTCTCACAATTTTATATGGATAATGTACAATAGTGTGTGTACATAAATATCACAATTATTTCAGCTATCATAAAACCCTGTTAATAAAAGAAACTTATTAACTAACCCTTTAACATGTGCACATCTTTTCGTTCCAAGTCAGATCAGCTACCAGCATTTAAGATAAGATTTATCACAGCTATCCTTTGTATGCCATGAGGACTGATGAACTTCAAAGAACTGAAACAGGTTAAAAATATCTCCCTCACCCCCAATTTTTTAACTAATTGTTTAACACACCTGTTACATCAGTTAAAAGGAAAATATCAGTCCAGCAACATGTAAGTTATGAAATCACAAGTAAAACCATGGGAATATTAGTGAAGAAATTAATAGATGGAAAGAAACGGGAGCAAAATGGCACTGCATGAAGCAGTTTCAAACCAGCATCATCCAGCTATTCATACTTTTCAAACTGTTTTTTTGGGGGGGGGTTGCGGGGGAGGCCTTTTCAACAAGTTCAAAAGAAATCAGGGGCAGGAAATTTCTGGACTATTACAAGAGAAACTTTACAGTGGCTCTGTAAAGTTATATGGGGATTGCGGAACAGGCCAAGGGATGAACACCTTGGGATGAATGTTTTGTGAAAAGTCCACTGATCAGTTTGGCTTGCATTCTATACCATATCATATAAAAACAATTGCAGTCTACAGCACTATTTTCAGATTTTTTTTAAAACCAATGTTGGCCTATGTTTTGCGTTTTCAGCCCAGACATAGTCTGCCATTTAAACATGTAGTCAGAAAACTAAATACCTAACTTTCCAAACTCTGGAAATGAAAAACCTTGCCCTAGCAGCAAAAGATTTAACCAATATCTACTTAATTGCCTGCATAAATTTATTCTGACCAAATAGCAGTAAGCCATTAATTTAAATAAAACTAATATTCAATTAATTTTTCATTACCTAAACTTTGCTTTTCAGTTTTAAATCTAGTCTGACAATAGTTTATCACAGAAATGCAGACTTTGGCTGAAAACCAGGACATGAGTTAACGCCATCAATAAAATTTCAGGCTGACATGATTGTGTACACACAGCCAGAATTTGCCCAGCATTTTAGGTACCTTCAAATATTAAGTTTTGAGACCTCATTTAAGAAAACATTTTAAAAAACTATACTTAAGATGATCAAGTAATAAACACGTTATTTCTCCTCCTTTTCCTTGACCCAACCCATCTTAATTCCTAAACTTATAAGTGTACGTTTCCCAGATTTCACAAACTTAGTAATATGAACCTGTTTTAAGTTCCTAATCTATAATCAATTGATACAAGGCATTTTTCAAGTGCCACATATGAACCTAATAGTTTAACAAATCTTACTTCCTAAGTTATACATATATATACTTATGTATACATAGATACAGATGCATACACACCCGGAGAATCGTATTACCTTCAATCATTTAGTAGAATCATCATTATAAAAAAACTATACTCTAAATGGACTACTGCAGATGTCACAAACTGGCAGATCCTGCCAACAGGTGTATTTAATTTGTGTTACAGTGTCTCAAAACACGAATTTCATTCACCAATGTGTGCAAATCATGGGATGCACATTAATCCAGATTTCCTGCTTCTCTTAGGGGAAAAAAAATTCAGATGATGCGGAAACATGAACTACTTTCCCACACAATGGCTGGAGCTGAAGACTGGCTTAGATAGGACATGTGTTCCCCAATTTGTCGTAGTTCACAGGGTCCCAGTTAGTCCATACCTGCCTGGCCCTGGAGACACTGAGTAGTTATTCCCACTGTGATGCAACATCAATCCTATATGGTTTGTGACAGCAATCTTACTTTAGTCACTTATCTTGAATGTCAAATTGTTGCATGCTATATAAATGAAGACAAGCAGCCTATTTCAAGAGATAAATTAGGTCCTCAACAGGCAGAATTTTTTTTTTTAAGTAAGATGTACATAGTTTTCAGGAGAACTTTCAAATCTACTCTCATCTCATAAAAATCTTGGAAAACTGGAATAGAAGCTATTTGACCTACAGACAGTAAATGATGCAAATACTAGTTATGGACTTAGACATTACTTATTCCACACATGATGCTTTATGAGGGATCACAACCCATTCTGAAATAACCATTTATATAAAACAGCTGAGGCAATCTTGCCTCATGTTTTTAAAAAGGTATAACAGGGACTTCCCTGGTGGCGCAGTGGTTAAGAATCCGCCTGCTAATGCAGGGGACACAGGTTCAAGCCCTGTTCCAGGAAGATCCCACATGCCGCAGAGCAACTAAGCCCGTGTGCCACAACTACTGAGCCTGCGCTCTAGGGCCCGTGAGCCACAACTACTGAGCCCGCGAGCCAAAACTACTGAGCCCGCACGCCTAGAACCCATGCTCTGCAACAAGAGAAGCCACCACAATGAGAAGCCCGCGCACCCAAAGAAGAGTAGACCCCGCTCGCCACAACTAGAGAAAGCCCACACGCAGAAATGAAGACCCAACAAAGCCAAAAATAAATAAGTTAAATAATTTTTTGAAATCTATTAAAAAAAGTATAACAATACATTTCTTAAATAGTCAAAAATCATTATCAATGTTTCCACAAAAATATACTAAATTCCAAGAGCAAAATAGAGCAGTAAGTGATAATAGTCATTTTCCCTCCCTACTCAATCAACTTTTAAATTTCATTTCAAGCACCTATTTATGGAAAATATACAAAGTTAAAATTTTTTTTCTAAACTGAGAATTTTCCATAAAATGACCATTTGACTTCTAAAAGCTATTTTTTTTTTTAATGTTTGCTTTTATTTATTTTTGGCTCACTGGGTCTTCGTTGCTGCGCGCAGGCTTTCTCTATTTGCAGCGAGCGGGGGCTACTCTTAATTGCAGTGCACGGGTTTCTCAATGCGGTGGCTTCTCTTGCTGCAGAGCATGGGTTCTAGGGCATGCAGGCTCAGTAGTTGTGGCTCGCGGGCTCTAGAGCGCAGGCTCACTAGTTGTGGCATACGGCCTTAACTGTTCTGCGGCATGTGGGATCTTCCTGGACCAGGGCTTGAACCCGTGTCCCCTGCATCAGCAGGCGGATTCTTAACCACTGTGCCACCATGGAAGTCCCTAAAAGCTATTTTTAAATGGGCTTTCTTCCTGTTACTAATCAGAATCTGATTTAAAACAAGTATTTTCATAAAATAATGATACTAATAGAAACAGCAAGAACTTTTAACATAGGAGTGTGGAGAAAGGTTTTTACTGAAAATTTTAAAGGTCAAAATACTGGTATTGTGCATCACAGCACTTTACAAATGTATATGCTACACAAATGCCTATAGTCACTAGGCATTGTGCTCTTGAGTTCACGTAAGTTGACTCAACTAGCTTTGTTGATATCCAGTTCTTAACACAGACATAATATTCCTTGAAAATAAAACCAAGTTGAAGACTTACTCATGTTCTACTGTATAAGAGATTTTAGACAAATTGACAATTCACTTCTTTGTTAACTTCTGAGAATTTTAGTTTCTGTAATTCATTAATATGGCTAGACATGAGGATCATTTACCCCAAAATTATACTGAGTTTTTGGTTTATAATTATGATATATTTAAGCAGAACTTCCTATTTTAAGTAACAAATAAAATTTAACCCCAAACTTAACTTTGACCTTTCTCCTGCAAATAATGGTTGAGATGACATGTTCTCAAGACAATCTTTTAATTGGCAGTAATAATATAAATAAGCTATTCTAGAATTCAAAAGGTTCCTTGACTGATGCTTTCCCATCAAAACCGTTTGTAAATATATTCCACGCAAACTTGATGGGGAAAAAAATACCACTGGCATTATATCCACTGGAGGGCACTCAATGTGACCGCAGCATGCAATAACATGCCCTAACTCTATTCTCACTCAACTGCATCAAGTTTGAGGGAGACTTTGGGGATAGGGAATCTCTCTTAAAAGAAGAGATGCCCACAATTAACAAACTTACAAAGATAGTTAAACTCTAAAAAGGGTTCCTAATGTGATTGACTTTGTCTATTAAGAGCTGCTTTTTCCTTAGGAAGAAAGCAGATTAAATACATACTTCAAGGATACAGGCAGGGTTCAGGACTCAACAGAAGTATCTAGATTTCAAACCTGGTCAAGCTCAGACTTGCGTAAAACACAAAAACAGCATTCTTAAGTAAACAGAGGAAATAAAGAACTTTCTCCAGAGTTTAAGTGATGAAAAACTACACAAGTTAACTCCTACTCATTTGCAAGCAATACAAATCATATATTTTCCTTTCATGAAACTTAAGTACTTATTTTAGCCTATTACTCTATCACACCACAATTAGAAAAGTATTACATAAACAATAGTCTGTTAAAGAATGAGAACTGATTCTGCAACTCAGTATCCTCTCAATGAGGGAACAAGAGGCAACAGCTACATGCTCTGGACTAATCAGCAAACAGTAGCTCCTAGTCTATGTTTTACTATTTACTTTTATGGTATAAAAATGTTTTTAGTCAAGGTGTTTCAACTAAAGATACCATATTCGCAACAAAGAGAGAGCTACAAGAATACAACTAAGTTAACACAACTAATGTTTTCACAACCAATGTCACAAGTCAACATGTAGCACGAAAGAGTTGCCAATACTTTTTATTAGAAGTTTGTCCTGCTCTAAATGCATTCATCCCTTCTGCCCTGGGTTGGCAATCAAGCACGCTTCCAACCAAGCTCAAAGTACAAACTTAAAATTTACCACTCCTCCTCTACAATTATTATCAGCAACTAGTAAACCATAAAAGAGAAATAAAAGCTTATTATAACTGGACAGATGTATATTGTTTCATTTCAATAACACAAAAGTTTCATTTGGCTGAAGATACTACATATACTCCATTTCTGTGGTTTTAAGTTCACTGCTACTTATAACTATAAAAGACTGAGATTCAAACTTTTGAATTCTCCATGTTCCTAGTTTCAACAATACTTACGCTCCTCTTTCCACCCCTCCCAACAATAAAAAAGGATATCTGCAGATAAAGTTTTCCTAAGAACCAAATCTCAAAACACCCTTAGAGAAATTTGCCTACTTCATATTTTCCCTTTCCCATTTGGGGAGGTGGAGGAGGGAAGTGTCTATGAAAACAAAAATACACTTCATTTATATGTATAATTTTTATTCTCTTCATCACTAGTAACAGTAGGAAGCTCAATTCAGTTTCAGTTTTAATATGGGAATCTACATTTTTCTACATAATTACCTTGGTAAAGGAAATAGACAACATTTCAAAAGAAAGAAAATTATTGAACACTTACTGACACTTGAACACTGCTAAATTTTTTTTTTTTTAACCACTTTTTTTTTTTTAAATTGGTTTTTCCTGAAAGTGATTTTAAATGACTGCTCTAGCCTCTGGGAGAATCTCAGGCCTAGAACTCCACAAGGGCTCTAAGTTACATACTATACTAAACTTTCTAGTGCAGTTTTTAAATTTCCCCCTCAAGGACTTCAGACTTGAATAGTCTCAGCATTCCTTTAATCCTATAGAATAGTCTTCTGGAAGTTTTTCAAGCTACTGTTGCAATCACTTTAGGGCCTTGTACATGGCCTTCAGAACAAAGACCAGGTCAAAGTAATGAATACTGGGCACAACTTAATCAAATTTTGTGAAAGGATATTCTCAAACCTTAATGGTACTTTTTTTTTTTAACCCAGATATTTGTGGGTTTAAATGTAAAAGTAAAATAAATGTAGCAGCCGCCTTAGTTCACACCGGGGGGCGGGGGGGCGGTGAGCCTCCCAAGTAGAAGTTTACGTCACTAATTTAAGCAGATACTAAACAGCAGCATTATATAAATAACATTTCAAGCTATGTCCACTATTTCTTAGGACGAAGACAAGTTAACAGGAAGATAGCTAAAGGTACTTAATGTACACCAAGGGACAATAATGAAATGGCTTCCCAAGTTCCAGACAAAATACTTTATAACTTAGCTATCTAAAAAACAGCAGCCCAGACTTTATCAAAGGCTCGCCGTCTCTTCAAGTTGCTGTCTAGTCTAAGCCACCACTATTCACGACACAAAGCTCTCGTTTCACTAAAACCACTCCTCGATTTCCTTCTGCCGACCTCTGCATACCAGCAGGCCAGTCTCCCTTCATTCACCACTCACAAACTCGGGGGGGAGGGGAGACCACAGATGTCTGGAAGATACAAAGTAGGAGACAATGCTCCCTCCAACAGGGAACAGAAAACGAAGGAAACAACTACATCCGACTGCCAAAGCTTTCAAGTTTAGCGGATTCAGAAGCGGGCTGTAAGAACTGAACTTCGAAAGTCTGTGTTCCAAGTCCTCTCCCCAGACAAAACACGGAACGAAGTTGCAACGCTTGAATTTCCTTCGGGCAATTTCGTAGCGAGGGTAAAATTCAACCCGCTGCAAAGTGTTCTCAAAATCAAGTTTAGCTGCCATGAAACTATCTGAATAAAGAATTTCCACGAACAAAATTTTCGAAGCAGTCAGAGGCTGAATCCCATGGGTCACTTGATAAGAGCCAGTAAGCCAGTCGCCCTCGCCCTTATTTTTCCCAGGACCTCCCTTGCACGCCGCTTTCACCCACCTGCACCGTACAAGAAAATATACGTGCAAGATATGGATTTTTACCTGTGCAAACCCTCCTGGCGCATCGCACCGTCTGCAATAATAGTTTGGATCCTCTAAGGTTTAAAGTTGCTTCGATTTAAACAAGCGCACTCACACCGGCAGGGCATTAAAAAAAAAAAATACTAACGATCCTCCTAGCAATCCGTCCTTAAGCACGAAAGGGGGAACCTGGAGATGGGACCTCGGGTGGCGTCCCAGGCCCAGCGCCCGCACCCCAACTGCCCGCGGAGGCCGGGAAGGCGGAGTCCCCCGTCCCCACCCCGCCCCCCACCCCGGCGCATCCCGAGGCGCAGGGTCCCTCCCCCAAACTCAGCCACGGCCGGAGCCCCGGACAGAAACCACAGCACTCACCCCCACACCCCGCCGGCCATCCGAGCTCCAGGACGCGCCCTCGCGGCGCCCCCTCCCCGAAAGCGGTGCCCCCCGGGCCCCCTAGGAGCGGCGCGACCGGAACCGGGCCAGGCCGCCGCCCTCCACCCCCCGAGCGCGGCCCGCCTCCGCCGCCTCTCCGGCGTCCCCAGTCCGCAACCCCCGCTCCCCACCCGGGGCCTCTGGGCTGCGCTGGGCCCGGTTCCCAGCCGCCGCCGGGACCGCGCGCCCGCGACGAAGTTTGGCTCCGAAGCGGGAGTGGGAGCAGCCCCAGAAGGGTAAGGAAAGGAGCGCCCAAGCACCTCAGGGGAACAGGCTCCTCCCGCCGCGATAGTGCGACCGTCCTCGGCCTGCAGTGGCGGCTCAACGAGGAACGGAGCTGCTCCTCGGACCTTCCTCGGTCTCCGCCTCCCCTCGCTCTCCGCTCCCGGGGCCGGCCTAAAGCGGCTGCCACAGACCGAGAGGCTTAAAATGGCGCCGCACAAGGAGCTCTTATAAGTCGCGCAGGAGCCTCTGTATCCTGCCGCCAGCGGCGCAGCGCGAAGCGTTCCGCCGCGCGAGGACAAGGGGCGGGGCGCGGGGGGGGGTGGAAAGTAGTCCCCGCTCTGCGGAGCAGCCCGCCGCCGTCTGCCCGCCCGGGGCAGGGGCGGGGCGCACGCGTCGTCTACGGACGCTGTCCCGGGTAGAGGCCGGCGGCTGCCCCGCCGTGCGGAACGGGAGAGCGGCCTGCTAAGGCGCCGTGGTCCGAGTCAGGGAGGCCGGGGGCCCCCCGCGAGCCGGGGTAGGCTGGGGAGAGGACGAACGCTGGTACTCTCCACTGTCCCGAGCCCGACGTCCCGCCTCGCGCGTGCCCCGGGCCGTGAGAGCGGACGCGGGGCTGGCCGCGCGCTGCCCGCTGCTCGCGGGAGGCGGCATCGGGACCCAGGCCCTCTGGGGCCGAGCGGGCCAGGAGGCACAGGTCCCGGGAGGGCGGAAGTTTGGGACCGGGGCCGCGCCGCCGGCGCGGGGAATGAGGTCGGGGCCCGCCCGCTCCGGGCGCTGCTGGGCGCCGCCGCCGCCCGGCTCCCGGTCAGGGGACCCCGGCGCGTTCGTGCTTCCGCCGTAGTTGCGGTCTGGGCCCCAGGCTGTCTGCAGGACTTGGCTCGCAGGCGAGCCAAGAGCCCCAGAGTCCCCCCACGGTCCGGATCGTGGATCTCGCATTCCTACCGGCTGTTCACCCCGAATCTGGAAATGAAGTACCCGGCCGAGCCGCCGGTTCTCCCCACTCCCGAAAGCTGTGAACTCGCGTTAGGATAGGCGCCTAGCCCGCAATTCAACAAGTCCTGATTAGTCCCTACTGTGAACAAATGACTGATAGAAATGGACTAGCTCTAGAGCCCTGCCAACTAGGTTAATTCTTACAGATTCCATTTTCATCTGGTTCCACTTTGTTACTAAGTATCAATAGATTTTTGTGGTGGTGGCGAGGATTTTTCTTTGGAGGAGGTACATTTATAGGGTATCACTTATTTAAGAAATCCAAGTATGTTGTTTATGGAAAGGGCTATCGATTAGGCAGCTTCTAATTTTTAAAAACGCATTTTCTATTCTTCAAAAACATTTTCGAATTCGTCTTAATAGGTTGAAGTTGGTTCTTCATTTACCTTGGAAATGTCTCCATTGTAATCCAGCAGGATTGGCATTTGTCAAAGCTGAAAAAATTATGATCGATTCACTTTCTCTAGTCTGTTGTTGTATGCTTATTTTTCCTCCAAAACAATGGAGAGAGTACAAAAAGCAACAAAGTTATCTTGAGGCCTTTATCTCTGTAATTAATGCATGCAAACAATAGGTCTTTATACATAGGTACTGGCAGGAAACCGTCTTACTCATTCACTCATGGAGTAGGTTATGTAGTTTTACGCATAGCTATGCTTCAGGGGCAACATGTTCTTTAAATAATTCAATTTTTCCCCCTATCTTAAAGATATTTTATTATATACCGTGGTAATGTTAACTGCTGTCTATCACCATAGCATACGTGGGGCCCTGCAGTGGGAAAAGTCCACAGACTAAGATGATGTTCAGTGAGATCCATTGTCTACAATGACTTTCTCATTTGTGTCTTTGCTAGTAATTCTGTAGAATTAAGAGTAGAGGATGGTTGCAGTTAACCATCTGGTCATAATTTGAACAGATCGAAAGGAAAAAGATACTTCATCAAAGCAGTGTTTCTAATATAAACTTAAAAGTGTAAATGGCATTTTTTCAGGTACTGATCCCCAATTTTAATGTTTATGTACACAGTTAAAGAATATGCAGTTGATTTGATTAAAGTCATATATTTAAAATAAGATGACTAATAAATATCAGAGTAATTTTTTAACAGACGTTTCCTTTTTCTGTGTTCAGGTTTGGTTTGGTTTTGCTGAATAAGGCACACTATTAAAACTGGTTAAGAAATATCTGCACCATTAGAACATCTAAAGGATAAAAACTCTTCTAGGTTTGTATTTCTCTATTTAGATGCCAAAATAATTGAAGCATTTTTCTATAATTTAGATATCTTAATCTAAATTTATAATTAATATTTAAAATCTCTAGTTAATACTTTAAGCAAACACATGTTAGTAAAGGAAATGTAAAATTTGCAGCAAGCTATTTTTCCCATCACATCTAAGTGTACTGAAGAATTACTGGGTGACTAGCACTAAGACGAATTAGTTGAATTTAACAAATTGCTCAGAATTTTTATTTGCTTATCCCCAAGATAGAAATTGTTCCAATTGCCTCACCAAAAATATGAGATGAATAACTTCTCTGAAATGAAGACAAATATTAACATTAAACCAACAAGAAATACAAGCATCAAAATACCTGATGAGTTAGTGAAATAAGTGATTTTGTAAAAATGATTTTTAAAAATTGACCTTGGGCAATATATTTCATAAAAAACACTTGGTTATCTTTTTACACCTTTTCCTTCTAGAGCTAGCCACTTGGGTTTGACGTGAATTAATCCATTTTGTGAAACTGCAGAGGACAAATGGTTCTAAATTTCAGGCTGTGTTCCTGGAAACCAAAAGTGTCTCCAGCTGGTTTAACAGAGGAAGTATTACCTGTCATGATTTCAGACCATTGGCACATCCAGCAGTGGTTCCATGGAGCCTGAAGGTGCAGCGTCCCTTCACTAAAACACATACTTTTGAATCACCTTAGGCAAAGAAAGAAATGCCCAGATTGTTTTTGCACTTCCGACAGAAACATTAATCAAGGCAGCATTGCAAAGAAGGCCCGTTCCTTTTTGGGACAGTTAACTCTATCAAAACCACTAATTAAACATTTATTGAACACTAAGACAATGAGCTTCCTTTAGAGAGAAATGGATGCCTGGCTCCTTTTGATGAGGATCCTTAAATGAATGTGTAATTGGAATTGTTAAGAAGCCCTCCTTGAAAAGAAACAGAAACAGTAGAAAACAGTGAAACGAGGGTGTGGTCTCTTGTGGACAATCTGAATCTCCTTGGGAAGAATCCTCCCCCAGCAGAAAGGTAAGACTAAATAATATTCCATGCATTTATAAACAATAACTCCCGACTCTCTAAGAAGGCTCGGCTCGTTCAAAAAGATTTCTTTTCAACAACCTGCAAACACTGGACAAAAATCAGAATCAGCTTTTCATTTAGCAGTTCATCAAGTGGGCTGTTTATGGATTGGGGCTTTTGATTTGCAATCCATCATCTCAGGGTTCAGTGTTATCTTTTGATTTCTTTCCAGCTGAACAGACTAAGTAGTTGTAAATACCTCTTGTCAGACTACATGGTTGGCTATTCTTACACACAGAAGTCATCTAGGAACCCACTGGGCAAATTCGGCGGAGAGCCACTATGGAAAGCTTGCATCTGGTGTGCACTGCGGCACGAGGGGGGGCAGTGAAGGTGGTGGGAGGCGATGTCCATGGTGGTGGCGGCGGCAGCAGCAGTGGTAGTTATGTTCATGGCCGCTTCAGCTATGCCAGGAACACTTTTCATGCTTGGAGTTATGTGTTCTCCAGGCCTTCATTGGCTTGACACAAGAGTCTCTGCCATACTAAGGAAGTACATTTTAATGGCTACCATAGAAGGTGTAAGGAGAAGCAATGGAGACATCGTCCATCATATTCAAAGAGCACAAAGGTATATGTTTCTCAATGTTTCTAAGAACTAAGGCAAACACCGCTGCATTGCTAAGAAATCATGCTTTGGAGACATACCTCCCCCAAACATACACACACACATACACAAATACACACACACACACACACACACACACACACACACACCTATTAAAAATTTCAAAATGGTTGCAGATACTTCATTCACAAGAAGGTTAAAGGCGTTTCCCATCGAAAGAAGGATTAACTTACCGGAGGATTCTGGGACTGCAGATGTATACTGCGACAAAATCCTAAATTCATCGAAAAAAATCATTTCTAGACTCCAGCTGTTAAAAATAATAGAATTATAGTAAATCATGGATAAGATTAAAACAAGCCATTTTCACATTCCAAAGTGTTCAGGAAAAAAATGATTCTTTTCTTTTAACTCTTTTCTTAAACAATGCAAATTTTAAAGTAGCTTTTTCTTTCCAGAGCACGCAGCGCCATGAAATCGATAATTTTTGATCTTTCGGTTAGTAGGCAACATGGTGAGCTACTGCAGGGACTGCAGGCAGCAGACATGTTCTTGTCAGCTAAAAATTTTCATATTGTTTTTGAATCCATTGAGATTTGTAGATGTGATACCACTGGTTTTTTGTTTTAGCTTGCACTAGGCTATAGGGACACAAACCCTCAGTTTATCGACATATCCAGGTCTATTGCTTTATATATATTAAAAACAGGGAGTCTTACTGGATCTTAAACAAAAAATTATGTAAAAGGAGTGGCTGGTGTGATTATAATCCCATCATGCAGGGTCCACGGTTCCCATTTAGTGAAATTTCGCAGAGGGCAACTTCTTAAGAACATCCCTGCTGTGCAGAGTGAAAAGCATGAACAAACCAAAGACAGAATTCATCTGTGTTTATATTTTACAAACAATGAAAAACCTACTCTTTGTATGCCTTTTTTCCCCCACCTTATTATTTCATGAAAACTGCAGCATTTTCCCCGCCCCCATCCAAACACTCACCACCCCAGCACTGCAGTATTCCGTCCCTCTGTTGCTTCTCCTTCGTCTTCTTTTTCGCTTTCACAAATTCTGCACGCGCCATCTTTGTGTGGGGTGATTCTTTGCTAATTTCAGTTACCCATTCTCTCACAAATCGGTTCAGAAATAGAAAATTATAGTGTGCTTTGGGGCTTAATTTGCCTAAATTTCTCCCAGCCTTCCCTTCTGACACAGAAACATGGAAACAACAGGGAGGGGGGGCAAAAAAAGAGATATTTCTATTATTGCCATAACCTGTTGTATACAGTGGTGATAAAAAATATTATTAACATAATAGCAACAGCTGCAGCCTAAATAGAAGCTATGAGATAATTAATGTGCTACAACAAATTAATTTGCTGCAGGTGCCTCTGCTGCGAACTGAGTAACCCATGCCATATAAAGTCTAAATAAAATGATGAGTCCCCCCACATGCTAAAAGAATACAGAGCAAAACGTCTTGTTCAGTAAATATTATGCGTGCCTATTGTAAAAAAAAAAAATCCTCCCCAGCCCCTTCCCCCCCTGTCCCCCACCAACCTATCTCAAATGGTTTAGTCATCAGTGGATAACAGTGGAGTTGGATCGGGTGTTTATGTGTATGAGTGTGTATGTACGCAGGTGGAGGGTATAGCTTTCTTAAACATATGGAAGTTTGATGCTGGGTCTTAGCTGGAAAACGTATGGAACAGCTATAGATTTCTTTTTAAAAATCAGCTCCATTGGTTTTAAAACAAAAATTAGTGTATTCATGTGTATAGCCAGAAGGAAAATAACAGTGTTGAGCTGTAGCCCATCTTTTAAAGATGATTAATCTTTTAAAAAATCACCTCTCTTACAAAAAGAGGAAATGTGTTCATAGTGTGGCACTCTTCATTGATGTGAAAGAGAGACTTTTTCTTTACTCTCACTTGCTGTCAAGTTGAGTGTTTATGGAGAATGATTGCTGGTTATATCACAAGTGTGTTCCAGAAATACACCGCATGAGACAGGGCAGCATGGACAGGGCCTGGGGAAGGTCACAGTGCCAGAAGCAAATGTCCATTTTCCATTTTGCACCACTCAGCAAAAAATAACTTTGAGCCTAGAAAAGTGGAGGAACATATAGATTGATTTTTTTAACTACTTGACCAAAAAAAAAAAAAATTCTCTTAGCATAGGGATATAGTCATTTCTGAGTTTTCTCCCAATAATGCTACCGAAGGAAATGACATTTCTGTTTTCATTGCAGCCTCAGTTTGTTGTTTGTTTAAAAGTCAAAAAATATAAATTTGACCATTGATCTAAATTTTCAAGGATATTGTTTATTCAAATTTACTTTATTGGATGATCTTAAATTTTAATTGTAAATCTTACAATAAATTAGATCTATAGTTTCTTAAACAATGCATAGATTTTTTTAAAATAGCATTTTGCTTTAACTTTGCAGAAATTTACTTCTAGGAGAGGATACAAAATTATTCAAACAGAACACTGTTCCGGCTGTATCCAGAAGGGACACTGCATTTGCACGGGTTTTCTTTTAAATATACTTTACTTCACATATTCTTTCAGGTGGACAGCAATGCTCTGAGTTACCACCATTCTCTAGACGGAATTACCGTGTATTTGTCACACCATTTCTCATGCAGTGACGGACATACATTTTACTCCATCTTTCTTTTGTTTATGCTAAAGCTTTTTCTTCATAATCCACTTTCAAATCTGCCCACATTTTGAATTTGTGATTATAGAATCTGAATTAGGGGGGAAAGAAATAGAAACAAAGGCTGTATTGTTTTTCTCATAAAAAGAGGAGAAACAGCCAATTCTTTGATAAAAATGAGAAAAGTTGGTAAGTATGGACTATATCCATCTCCTCTGGGATTTTCCAGTAATTTTGATGTTAGTCGACTGTGTCGTTCCACACAAATGGAACTCTGTGAAATCATATAGTTCTATAATTATGAAATCAATTAGAGAAAGAAAAAATGCTTTAATTTCTGTTGCTTTAAGGGATCATCCATTCAAAATATTACCCTTCCCCTATAAACTGTATTAGAATCTAAGCTATAGGAAATCAAGACTGTAAGTGTCTAACACACATATTCCTCTTTCCTGTGAATGTTCTCTTTTCCTAGCATCACGATGCCAAATCTCTCAACCTTTCCTCGTAAGACTTAGTTTTCAGAACCCTTATTCTTACATTATCAGAACAAGGGACACTGTGCAAGTTCTAAATAGTAGAAAATGATTGTTGTAAACCAGCTTGCTCTGGGGTGGTTTGTTACACGGGAAAAGCTAACTAATATAGCTAAGATGATACAACTTTTGCCTTGTTTTTAATAATCACATCATACCACAGGTTTATCCTGAGCTTGTTGTCTTCTAAAACAAAAATGTCTAAAGATTTTAAATTATGCAGTCTGGTTAGTAAAAAAAAATTTGAGCATATGCTCTCTAGATGTCTATTTATTTAAATCATATACAGGTACTGCTGTCAATACGTATATGAAATACCAATGAAGCTTGGCTTCTTTTTTTTAAGATAAAAAGTCAGTATAGGAGTTGCAGTATTTTATTTCCTCATCCCAATAGATCCTCCTGGGCACCTTTTGGGTTATATTCCCACTATTCAGGACCACTCTTCTAAAACTATGAAATCTTCCACAAAATCTGCCTTAAAACATTGTTCATCTATTCTGAATGTGTGCAATTTGTTTTTTAAAACTAAACTCAGCTTTATTTATCATAGTTGCTGATTGTTGCAGGACCCTTTTGGAAATTACACATTGATCTTTTCTATTAACTGAGTTCAAATAAACCCCCTTTGGTAAAAAAAAACAAAAACAAAAAAAACCACCATTTGTGTTTCTAGCAAATGTACCTAGACTATATACTGGTTTGTGGGGTCTCTTGCATCACCATCTTCTCTTGGTATTTAACTCTTTTGTGTATGTGGATATGTATCCCATTTCTTTCTTTAACTATGTTTTAAGAAGGGGGTGTTGGGGACTTCCCTGCTGGTCCAGTGGTAAAGAATCCGCCTTGCAATGCAGGGGACGTGGGTTCCATCCCTGGTCAGGGAACTAAGATTCCACGTGCCGCGGGGCAACTAAGCCCAAGCGCCACAACTACTGAGCTCACATGCCTCAATGAGAGAGCCCGTGTGCCGCAAACTACAGAGCCCACGTGCTCTGGAGCCTCTGCACCACAACTAGAGAAGAGAAAACCCGCATACCACAACTAGAGAGAAGCCCGCCCGCCGCAATGACAGATCCCACGTGCCACAACCAAGACCTGACAGCCAAAAATAAATAAATAAAAGAAGGGGGTGTTAATGACATTTTCAACAAAGAGGATGAGGATGCCTTTTCAATGTCAAAAGATTCTGAGATACCTCACACGATAGTTGCTGTACTTTTAGTATCTGTTGATTAAGAATCTGCATGACGACAAAAAGCTACTATAAAATCAATAAGGCTTTTAAACAAATTTATGTTTTATTAATCACTGTGGAATCTACATGAATGTGAATACTAATCACAAACATACGTGGAAGACTCATTTTTCAGTGCACAGACGATTCTTCATGCCCTTCTGGGGTATTTGGGCCCTTGCTTAACTTGGTAATGAGAAAGCCACTGCAGGAATGAAAAAAGGAAACACAAATCCCGCTCTGTGGTGCACTAGTTCAGTGACCTGGACAGACTCTTTAACCTCTCTGAGTCCTGGCATCCCCTCTATAGTGGCAGAAACAGCAGTGGTGGCGGGAGTCACAGTAATCCAAATGGTGACATCCATTTGCTCAGGTTATGAGCTAGATACACAGAGCTGGAATTTGAACTCTGTACTGTCCAGTGCAGTAGCCATTAGCTGTGGGTGGCTATTTAAAGTTAAATGAATTAAAGTTAAAATAAAATAAGGTTAAATTAAATTTTAATTCCTCAGTCTCATTAGCACATTTCAAGCACTCAGTAGCCACATTTGGCTACCATATTGCACAGCATGAATAAAGAGCCATCATCGGTTCCATTGGGCATTGCTGAACAAGACTGTCCAACTGCAAAGGCTGTACTTTTGCCACTGGATTTGAATCTTCCTTACTCATACATTCCTTTACTTTTCCATCCATTTAGCAAACATTTACTGAATACCTACTACATGCCAGGCACCACGTTGAACACTGGGGAGTTATCTCACTGTGTTGTTGTCAAGGGCAAATGTATAGACATAAAAGAGCTTTTTAAACTATAAAGTTTTAGATGAAAGTGAGATACTTGTAGGTTGCAGTTGCTATAATAGTTGGACTCCGCTTCATTGAGGGCAGGGTCTATATTACTCTTCTTGGAATTCTCTCCTCCCTCCCCCACCCCACCTCCAGCACGTACCCATCAGATGTGAATGCACAGCTTCCCATTATAGTGCATATGTGTCAGTTTTTATCCATTCACTTTCTGAACCCTTTTCCTAAATTAGGGGAATTCATCAGGTAGCGTACGGGCCGTGGAGCTGGATCATGGGCATGATGCCTCAGCTCAGCCAATCAGATTCTCTGCTTGGGACTTTGAAACTAGAGCGCATGACGTGAAGAAGCAGGTTTACTTATTTCAGTGACTGCAGCAGTAATGTCCACTTTCTACGCAACTGTCACTTTACCGGATCTACGATGGTTAATCTTAAAAGCAACTTTATTTTGTCCACCCCAACCTGACACCCCCTTAAGCCTCCTTCTTAGGGGTGGTCCCACCATTACCATTGGATGCCACATGAAATGAATGCCCGTGACTTTCCTGGTCTTTGTCAGCTAACCAAGTTTTCTGGTCACTACGTTGCAAAACACGGTCTCAATTTAACACTTCCATCTTCAGTCGAAGGTAAAAATTCTCCCCTCGTCCCAGCTAGGGCTGCGAGGAGGGTGGCTTGACTCCTGCCTCACACCGTCATGTCCTCCCCGCCACCCAGTTGCTGTTTTTGACCCTTCTGGGGTTGCGGCCATGAGGAAAGGTAAGAGGAACGTAGTATTTCTTAACAGACTAGTTACTGTTGTCAACTGGCTTTTGCTCTCTGGGCCCGGCCAATGATTAAAGGTGGCCCTGTTGTGGACATTTTTGTGGGTTCTTGGGCAGCTCCCCTGCCAGAACACTCTGCCACTCCCTTGGGTACGGAGTGACTCCACAACAGCCCCTCTGACGTTCTCTTCAAGGATCTGCCTCCAACCTCGATCTCTCATCCCTTTCACGTCCTCACTACGCTCAGTTCTGGGTCATCTGCTTTGACATTTCTGCCGGGTGACCTGCCCCATACCTTACTCTGACATTTAAAAATTGTCATATCTTTGTGGCTCACTTGAACCTTCTGGCCTGACTTCCTGCTCCCCTAGGGACAGCAGTGAGGGCGATGACAACAGTGACCTCATCAGATGCTTCTGTGGGTATTGTTTCCTCACCTCCTTGGGCTTCAGCTTTTATGTTGAGCCTGTTGCTTCTACCTTCCTGGTGATTCTGTGAATTATCTAATAGCCTTTCAATACATTCCTTTTCTGCTTTAGCCAGACAGTCATTTTCCTTAAGTTCAACACTTGCTCTGATAAGCATTTCCATTGTAATGTGTTTTTTTAAATAAATTCATTTATTTTTGGCTGTGTTGGGTCTTTGTTGCTGCGCGCGGGCTTTCTCTAGTTGCAGCGAGCGGGGGGGGGGGCTACTCTTCGTTGTGGTGCGCACGCTTCTCATTACGGTGGCTTCTCTTGTTGCGGAGAACGGGCTCTAGGTGCGCGGGCTTCAGCAGTTGTGGCTCGCGGGCTCTAGAGCGCAGACTCAGTAGTTGTGGCGCATGGGCTTAGCTGCTCCGCAGCATGTGGGATCTTCCCAGAGCACGGCTCGAACCCGTGTCCCCTGCATTGGCGGGTGGATTCTTAACCACTGCACCACCAGGGAAGCCCCGTAATGTATTTTTGACTTTTGTCTATCTATCTCCCTAGTTTGCATCTAGTCACTATATCTCCAGTATCCTTTCACATTGCAAAGCAACGCAGGCACCATGTACAACAGTCAAACAAATCCGAAAGATGTAACATGGAATAAAAAAGTGCTACATAATTCCATGCCCCTCAGATTTCCACGTTCATCAGCATTTCTAAATTTATTTTGGAAGCAAATAATAGATTCACATATTTTAAATATATTTCACCCTATCCACAAGTTACCATCACCACAACCCTCACCTTAGCTCTCTTATTTCTTCCCTATTCCGCCACTTTCTCTGTGCATATGTAAACAAACATGACCTTGTGTTATTTTCCTTTTACCCTCCCCCCTTTTTACGCAAAAGATAGTATAATCTTCTTGCACTTTACTTTTGTCACTTAACAACGTATCTTGGAAATCTCACCACATCCACTACCCAGAGAACTGCCTCAATTGTTTTTAAAGCTGAAGAAAGACAAATACTGTATGATATCGCTTATATGTGGAATCTAAAAAAATACAACAAACTAGTGAATATAACAAAAAAGAAGCAGGCTCACAGATACAGAGAACAAACTAGTGGTTACCAGTGGGGAAAGGGAAGCAGGGAGGGACAACATAGGAGTAGGGGAGGAAGAGGTTCGACTATCATGTAAGAAATAAGTTACAAGGATATATTGTACAACATGGCGAATATAGCCAATATTTTATAATAAGTATAAATGGAGTATAACCTTTAAAAATTGTGAATCACTATATCGTACACCTGTAACTTATATAATATTGTACAGCAACTATACTTTTTTAAAAAGCTTCATTTTAACTCTCCCCTTCCCATCGATGGACGTTAGATTGTTTCCAAGAGTTTGTCATTACAAATAGCACTGCATAAATCATCTTACACGTGTGTCATTTACGACAGGTGCAAATCTTAACTGTAGGATAAATTCCTGGAAGTGGGACTGCTGAGTCAAAGGGTATATGTACCGGGAGGGCGGAATCAGTACTAGGTACTGTTAGATTCCCAGTAACTAGTTGGCACTCCCAATTGCCATAGATAGGTGTTGTAACAGTGTCTGTTCTCACCAGCAATGAGAGAGAGCCTGTGCCCTGGGAGCTTCACTGATGGAGAGTGTGGGGAAAGATGCTGCCCTGCCTGACCCACACCTGCTAGAAGGTCTTCTCTAGACCAGCTGCCACTCTGCCCCAGGGCTTCTTTCTGGCTCCAGGAAACAGGCTTGACCTGTGTGTGAGCCTGGGGGAAGGACAAGGCAGAAAGGCCTGAGAGTTCATTCTCCACAAGCAACCATCAACCAGTGATGGTAAGGGAGTTGGTGGATAAATACCTCAGCTTCCCGTTCTTAGAGGGGATAACCCTGGAATGTGTTCTGCACTGTCCCCCACGGTTCTCCAACTGGGCTCCAGGCTTGGCTTCAGAACACGCCCTTCATAACACCTTTCCCTTTCCTCCTTACTTCCCTACCTGTGTTTCCTGCCCTCACCTCCCAAATAAACTACCTACACTGAAATATTCATCTCAGGGCCTGCTTCTGGGAGAACCCAATTGAACAGCCTGTCATCAAAATTTTGGAATTGTATGAATGATACTGCAATGTCATTTGGATTTGCATTTCTCTTGTGAGTGAAGTTGAGCACATATTCATTCATTTGAGCTATTTTTAGTTCTATTTCTGTGAACTGATAGTCAAATCTTTTGTCTATTAGTCTCTTCAATTTCTATAAAAATCACTCCATAATAGGAAGATGAGCTCTTTGTCTGCAATATGAATATTTTTTCCAGTTTGTTGTCCTTTTTTTTTTTCTGTTTTTCTGCTTTCTTTTCTCCTTCTCTTTTTTTTTTTTTTTTGCCATTCAGAAGTTTTACTTTTTATGTAGACAAATTAATCAATCTTCTCTTGTCTCTTCTGTATTTTGAGTCATAGTAAGAAATGCTTTCCTCCGTTCCAAGTTATAGAAGAATTCCATGTTTTCCAATAAATCTTTAAAAAAAACCTTTGGCTTGCATCTTTAACCCACTGGAATTTATCCTAGTGGATATTCATCAACTATTACCTTCATCATGCTTCTCCTGCACTGTGATCTCCCCTAGAATCACGATCACCCTGAAACTGCCCTTGGATTACTTTGAGCGAGGTGTCCTATTTCACTGCCCCAACCTATTTCCTCTTGTAGATGATTATAGATCTCTTGGCTTTCCTCTTAAGTTGGCCTTTACCACCCTTAGTAGCAGAAGAGTTTCCCGCTGCAGCCTTTTTCTACCTGCAATAGCTCCCCTGTATCTTTTTCTTACTGAGCCCATAGTTTATCTCATCTGATAGTGTACATTTTCTTCCTTTCCCACAACTCTTCATTTTTTCCCTTTTGTTCTGTTCAAAATGGCAGAGCAACTTGTGTGCCATTTTCATACGGTATTGGACCGGATGTCTCCTCAAGATTGCGGTGTGTTTTTCCTTGCAGCCTCAAAAAAGTAATAAAAAGGATTGAGAGTGCCACAAACAATTTTATAAATCTGTGGGGTCCTTTTGCAACTCGGGATGTTGCAGTGTACATTTTAAATTTATTTTTGTCTTGATAATTATTCACTCTTAGGGAGAAAAATACCAAAAATAGACAGATCGACAGACAGATAGACAGACCTGATCTGTATTCATCTATAGAGTGTTAAATAAGTCACCCAAATCACATCTGCATATGAACTTGATTAAATTCTGTTGTTTTGGCCAAAGTGGACAAATTAGAAGGATTAAACCTTTTTTTTTGATTTGTTGCTGCCTTTCTGTTTGGCCATCCCTTAGGCGTGCTTCTAAAAATACTGCTCTTGCACTTTTGGTGCTTTTTTATGACATTCTAGGTCAATTCTGCCCCCTAAATGTGGGTGAATCATACTCAGTGATCTTTGACCTTCTTCTAGTTAAGTAACACCCATGGAGGGCTAGTCTCTTCTTGGAATGAAAGAAGCCCATCATGTTCTATTGGCCTGGTTAACTGTCCTACCATTGAATCAGAGGCTCTATTCAACGAGAGAAAAGGAAACCAGCTATCATTCCTTCCTCCCACGGGCCTTTTAAGCTCCTTTTGCCCACAGATGCCACAAAGAAAATGCATCACCTCTGTCTGTTTACTCATCTGCCTCTGTGTGTACCAGACTCTGCTTGTTCTACCTGAGGAGAGAATATTCCTGCCTGCTGCAACTAAAGTAACACACGGTCCCCTTTCATGGATACCCTCCACGGCCTTTCTTCCTTTTTCCTGCACGAGACCACGGGAGGAAAATTGGGCGGTGGAGTGCCCATCTCCCTACCAGACCTTCATTCTTCCTGCCTGTTTGCAGTGTCGCCTCTGTGGAAACTTCCATCACAGACGTCTCCTCCAGGCATCCCCACCTTCCTCATCAGCATACTCCTCCCCTGAGTGTCACTAGCTGTGGGATTGTAAGACTCCATTATAATAAAGGTGACAATGACAGATCTCAAGGAAGTCTGAGCTCCAAAGTGAGGGAGGGAGGCACATCAGAGAGAACGGGCCCTGGGAGCCTGATAATGAGAGGGAGAGGACTTCTTCTGCTTATGGGTGAAAAAGACAGGGAAGTCTCTGAAGACAAAGCACATAATAATGTGATCACAGAGCCCTCCTAATGGGGCCGATGTGATGTTCAGAACATATATTCTTTTCACTGCCTTACTCTTATGTTCCAGTGGAAAGGTCTTCAAATGAGTGTTTACTCAGTGTACCTCACTCGGTAACACCACACTCTGGGCAGGACTTTTATTACAGCAAAGTTACATGCAGGTATATGTTTAATTGACTTAATAACCCTGGGGCTCATAGATAATTTTTTCTAAACTCTTTGTCTCAGTTACAAGAATTTAAAAAAATGTTTTGTCAGACATAAATCCCTTAATAACGTTGTCAATTTATTTCTTAAAGATTTTCTAACACGCTTAGCTGGGTGCTCCGTTACCCTTTTCTTCTCCTAAAAGGCGGCTTTTTTTTGGAACAGAAGTGTATAAACTGGGTCAGCCATCATGGCCAGCTTCCTGTGTAAGGAACGCCCTGTTTTCTCCAAGCTGGAATTTGGAGATGCAAGACCTCTTTAGGAAGTGACTTGAGGTCCTCTCGGTGTTCAGGGAAGAAACAGGCCATAACTCTGCCTCATGTGCTGGAGGGGACTGCTGCTCTCACGGTAGCTGGGGATGCAAATGTTCACGTTTCTCTTGGACTGGACCCGGGCCGGACCTATTGGCATGGCTTGATTGAGTTGATATAGCCTTTCCCTTTCTTTCTGTTGATATAGCCTTTCCCTTTCTTCTGTTTCTCAGTCCCTGAGTCTGGCAGTCAGAAAGGCAATCGAAGTCATGACTCTCCCAAGTGCATGTAGACAACAGAGGATTTTCCAGAGCTATTTGTTCCCAGAGGGCTTTCTGGATGGTTCCTGAAATTAGGAACGAGAGGGATGGTCCACCAGCCCTAAATATTTTTTGCTTAGGACTAAGGTTTTTCCAAATCCTTAGTGGGAATAAAGAATGATAATGGGTATGGGGGTTTCTTTTTGGAGTGATGAAAGCTTTCTAAAATTGATTGTGGTGATTGTTGCCCAATTTTATCAATATACTAAAAATGACTGAATTGTACACTTTAAATAGGGAAATTGAATGGTATGTGAATTGTACTTCAACAAAGCTGTTATAAAACTGTATTCATATATTTGATTGTTAATAATTAATCCTATGCTTAGAGGATCCCATCCTTAATGAATCTAATGATATGCATCTCTCAAGACCAATAGGAATCACCTGGGACTAAGGGCAGGTGTCAAAATAGATGAGCAGAGTTGGTGCAAAATTTGTTCCTGTGACAGACTCAGAAGCTCACATAGTTCTTACAAAACACTGTTATGCAATTCATTCATTTCAAAATAGGGAATCTGAGTTTTGTATTACTTACTTACGTAGCCTAAGATTAATTTTTAAAATGTTAGGGTAAATAAAAGCTCAGAAATACACATAATCTTCTGGTCACCACTTGCCCGTCACCTGCTACTTCCTGATTCACTGGCAGGAGGGATCACACACAAACATTCCCAGTGGAATTCTGGGGTCGTGTACCTCAGCATTTTCTCAGGGCAGCTGCAGGTAGGGTCGGGATGTTGGGAAGTCATTGAATCCAGGGCTTTAGAATGCCTGGGACCCCTCCCCTCACTTTGGTGTTGACCTCCAAGAGCTAGCACCTGTGTTTCTTTTTTAGCAGCTGGTCCTCAGTCTATAGGAACCGTATGCACAGAGAGCCAGCAGTGCCTAGGAAGAGATGTGCCCACCCACACGGGGCGTGGCCCTCAATCAATGACTGATGGGTGCACACGGGGAGCATTGAAATGCCAGGTGGAGACGACGCTAAGGCCTCACTCACACTCTAGAGCCCCTTACGGCAGCGGTCCCCAACCTTTCTGGCACCAGAGACCGGTTTCCTGGAAGACAATTTCTCCACGGAAGACGGGGGGGAGGGATGGTTCAGGCGGTCATGTGAGTGATGGGGAGCAATGGGGAGCGGCTGATGAAGCTTCACCTGCTCGCCCACCACTCACCTCCTGCTGTGCAGCCCGGTTCCTAACAGACTGGTCCGCGGCCTGGGGGTTGGGGACCCCTGCCTTATGGGATCAGGCAAGGCCCCTTCGAGGGTCTCTGCGGGGGAACGCACCTTTGCTTAGTTTCCTCCCCTTCCCTGCTTCCCTACAGGTCTCCCCTGGGAGCACTTCCTCTAGAAATCCCCTGCACAGGGATCCTCACAGCAGAGGCTACTTTCAGGGGCCTGACCTAAGACCAGAGTCCACATACCACGGCTAATCTGTGTGCTGGTGGTTAGCGTGCCTAGGCACACTGTGGGTACAACTGGTCTCCGAGTCTTAACTGTGTGAATCCAGCCTTTCCCTCTGGAAAATTGGAGTTGCGTGGGCAGGCAAGGGGTCAGGTGGGACTTGACAGAAGCAAGATGTAGAGAGAGAAACACGGGGGTCCTGGAGCAGGGCCAGCTTTGTGGGAATGCAATCTGTGCAGTCACATAGGGCTCTGCACTTAGAAGGACCCTTGGTTTAATGCTCTTACATCGTCAACTTGAAATTCGTAATACTTTTTGAAAAAGGGTCCTGCACTTTCATTTTGTGCTGGGCCTTGCACATTATGTAGTTGGACCTAGTCCATGTATCTAACCATATCTGAAGCTACATACTCCTGGATGTTTTCGGTTTCACAACCCAGCAAATGTCCTTTGGGCTTCTGTCATTTGCAGCATATAGAGCTATGAGCACAGTGGGTTCCCAACTGCAAATGTCAGAAACTCATTCTAGCCGGTTTCAGCAGAAAAGGAATTTGTTCAAGCATTATCAGGTAACTCAGAGAATCTGAGAGGTCCAGAGGAACAAACCTGAACGCCCAGCGGCAAAAAACAGTGGCCAGCTTCTATCACAAATAGAATACATCCCTGGACACAAATATCACGTTCACGTACCCGAGTCTGGGGCTGGGATGCTCCTTGGAACCTTTGTCACAGGGAACTGGATACTCTGCCGCTTCGCTCAGCTGAATGGGTTCCATGCACCACCAAATTCTTCATGGCATTAGCTTCCCAATCGAAGTCTCCTGTGGGTATCAGGTTGGTGAAGGCTATCTCGTGCCTGCACCTGAGAAGCAATAGCAGCTGGGCAAGAGGCATTCTAAATAGCTTCTCTCTTGCATTGGGTGGGGGCGGGAGGGGGGCAGTCATGAACCAGGGAATTTCCCCAAACACAGTAAAGGCATTGAAAAACGTTGGGAGGCATCCACGGGTACCCACTACCCACAACTTACATACATTCGAATTCTGCTGCTGACTGTGCGCATAGGAAGTACTTCATAAACGTGGAATGAATCCCACACACTTTCTACTGCTCTCAGTGATTCAGGGGTCTCCCAGTATGCTCCCCCCAACCAACCCTTAGGACATCCTACACCTTGTTGCCCTTTCGGGGCTGCCCCAGGCCCACTTTTCGACCCCACGTCCCTGGTACTGTACTATTTTCCACCCATCTGGAATCCCAACCAGGACAATACGGGTAAGTTTCTGCAAAGCAAAACAGAAACAAGCCCTTAGGTTATAAGGTGTTTGTTTACCTGGAGGCAGGTGGAAAGTGCTTGATAGATGTTGTTGGCTGCCACAAAGCAAGTCCCACACACTTACTGCAGCTGGCAGGTAATGAACCTATTTCTATGCAAAAAAGGATCTCTTTGTTGCTAATCATTTTTATGCCGCTTCCACCCTGTTCAGAAGGAGTATTTTTCGGAATCAGGTGTTAACAAAATAATGAACCAAATAAAATGTACAGTTAGCAATTATCAGTTTCCTTTGATGAATCCGCCCTCGAGTTTGTTATTGCCAAGGTGATGTAAAAATTAAACAGAAGAACAAAAGAGTGCCTTTGGGAGGGGCATGAAATCATTTAAAAACAACTGTTTCATCCATTTTGTACCGCTGTACTGAATACATTTATTTCAAAGGAGAGGCTGGAGTAGAGAGTGGAAATGGGCGGAGGGCCCGCCATGGACACCAAGCTCCTCGAGGCGGGGCTTTTCGGCTGTTTTGCAGGAGGCTCTGGGTAGCCTGTGGGGAGAACACCTTGGTGTCAGAGAGATGAGGTCGGGCAGACATCGGCGGGGCCAGAATCGCGTCTAACTGGTGTGTGCTCGGGGCTGTGCAGGATTTGGAACACGGAAAGAGCAAAGAGCTGTGTCTTGTCTCTCTCTGCCCTGGGTGAGCTCATCGGCTCAGTTTTTCTGAAGCTTCACTGCTGGTTGGGGTGGGGTTGGCATGAACCAGGGCTCCTCTAAGACGCTCTTCTCTCCCCACACCCCGGTTAGAAGGATTGTCAACCTTCATTCTGCCAGAGAGGTCAGGCATTGCTAGAGCCTTCAGTGTCCTTCAAGGGGGGCGGGGGGTGGCTCTGAACTCTGCTTCCCTGGGAATCAGTGAGGAGGCTATGGTAGGTGCTCAGAAGACATTTGCTGAACAACTGCTTGTTCACTTTAAACATTCATCTGGGCTGTTTCCACTACAGCATTCTTCCTCTTTCTGTGCTGCCCATCAGTCACTATGGCTTCTTGGAATTCTGACAGAAAGCATTAAAACATAAAATGAAGTCATAAATCATTCTCCTGAATGCCAGGAATACACATCCACCCTGCGTGGACTGCCCCGCAGTTAGGGTCCGCTCCTGCATCCCCAATCCTCAAGCCCGGCTCCTCTGCGTTGCCCAGGATGGGATAAGAACACAGGTCAAATTCCATGTTTCCACTGTGAAGGAAGCAGCCACCTCCTTAGAGGCAGTTTCTGAATAACCTATGCTGTATGTTTTCACTGACCTTAAATCCAAAGCCAAATCGATGTAGAAGAGCCATAAGGATGAGACAGGAAGCTTGAGAGATTCACTTTTTAAGGGATCAGCCATGTCTGAAATCTCATCTCGGCTCCCAAGTGCCGGTCTTCACGCCTAATACACTGCTTCTCGCGACCTCCCCTGTGGCATCCTGTGGGCTCTGGTCTCATCTCCTATCATCTGTAGGAGATGACGAGGCTTTCTTCACATTGAAGGGGAGACACAGGACACACACTTCTCAGCTGCCATCTCTGGGATGCAGAGCACACTTCCTCCTGTCCCTGGTGGAACCACGGCAGTGGGTTTAAATCCACAATCAAACTCATTTCTGGGCATGTGGGAGGTCACTTTCTGAACTGAGGTTCCCTGCCTGCAGCCTCCGAGATCAGAGTGACCAAGTAGAGCTTCCTCTTTTTCTCCCCAAATTTGGCCAAGACAAGATCTTCCAGTAGGCCAAGCTGCAACTCACCACCAAGATACTTCTGCATTTTTTCTGTTCAACGGGATGCCTAAATCCACAAAGGGGGCAAAAGCAACTTTTCAGAAGAGATGCCAAATCAGCTGCTGATTACCCGTGCTAGAAGTATACACAAAAGAATAAAACACCATGCTGTAGATCGCCCTCCCCGTTCTGCTCTTGGAAGAGCTTTGGCTTCCTGAACCTAAGAAACATCATGGCCTGGCAGTGTAGGGCATACCCATGATTACAAATCCCGGCTCTGCCACTCTCTGTCTACGTGACCTTGGGCAAGCAACTTGACCTCTGCGACTCAAGTTGGTCATCTGTAAAATGAGGGTAACGATTGTACTGCGTCACAGGGGTGCTGTGAAGATTAAATGAGACAGGGCATAGCCTGGTACCTGGAACATTCGGTAGGAGCTTAGCGAACATCAATCATTAGCCCGTTACTCAGATGTGGGCAGAGGAGAGAGACATAAGCTTCCTGGGAGCCTGGAATCCTGAAAGGGGTGCAGGAGCATGAACAGCGTATTGGGGCAACTGCTATTGCCCTTTCAAGTGGCAGCTGGGAGCCTTCAACTCTGACCAGCCTCCCCCGCATGGATGGCTGCCTCTGCCTGGATGACCTTTAAAATGGGCAAAGCCATGGGTCCAGAGGCTTTTGCTCTCCCTGTGACTGATTTGTCTAATTATCATTCTCCCTGGGATTTGACTGACCAGAGGTGAGCTCAAAAGAAAAGGAGGGGTCAAATATCAATAGAACCTTCTGCCCAGCACAGAGGAATTGGAGTTTTCTGGAAGCTAGGGCAAGCCTTCCAAAGATTTTCAGCAGGAGGGTGGCAGGATCAGAATTACGTTTCTGGAAAACCACAAGGGAAGACATTGTACATCCACAGGTGTCTGTAGAGGGCCATAGAGTCAGGCAGGAGGCAGTGGGTGAGGGAGACCTGCAGTGCACTCCCCAGTTGCTCAGGGAAGAGGTGACCCACCTAGACCAAACAGGGCAACAGAAATGGAGAGGGAGAACGAGGAGAGAAGGCGTATGAGTGAGTCGAGAGGTAGAATCAGCTGTGCTTTGTGAATGACTGGGTGCAGGAGCGGGACTGTGGGGAGAGCAGCTCTCACGGTTCTGGCTGGAACGTGACGCTGCCCAAGGCAGGATGAAGAGCAGGTTTGGGGGAAGATGAGCTTTGGGACATGCTGAGTTTGGGATGCTTGTGGGAGGCCCCAGTGGCAGCTCCTCCCTGAAGATGCGGGCTCAGAGTGGGTACGGTCTGCACTGGGGTGGTTAGTTCCAGCTGTGGATGAGCTGCCCAGGGAGAGAAAACTCAGATGAGCACAGTGATGGCTTTGATGTCAACTCAGCTGAGTTACAAATCAGCGTGGCCTCAGCATGGCAGGGCACCGCCCACCCTGAGGTCCTTGGGTGTGGGGGGGTGTCCAGGCTGTACCTCCTGAGACCACTGCTTCTGGAGAACTTGGAGGAGAAGCAATGTGGAGATTCTGTGCAGGGCTGGAAGCTGGGGAGCCGAGCAGTCTCACAGGAGTGTCAGCCCTCCTCTGGTTCCCCGGCCTTGCACACAGTGCCCCACTCCCTCTCCATGCCCTGCACAGAGCCACAGTCAAGTGGGAGGGAAGCCCGCCCCTGAGACAATTCTCTGCCTGCCCTGAATCCCTGGGGATGCCTGCCAGGGAGCACTGGGCCTCTGGGGAGCTTTGCTTTCTCGCCTCTGAGGCTCTGCAGAGCCTTGGCTGTCGGCGGGAGACAGGAGGGCAGCATTCCCTGAGGCTTGGCACTACTGGGGGGGGGGGGCAGCACGCTGGTTCTGCTCCGGCAGAGACTTCACAGGTGAACACTGCGGGTGCGGTCCACAGCCGCCGAGGAAACAGAGAAACACTCCAAGCTGTGCCTTGTACAACCAACTAAAGCAAAGATGGACAAAGCGACTCGGTCTCCTTGAGAGCCTGCTTGAGGCACAAGATTGATGATGGGGTCCTCTGCAGTCAGGGACGTCACTTATTCACTCATTGTAGGTCTTGTGGAAATGCCACATCAAAATGGCCTGAATCACTAGCACATCCATAGGCTCACATACTCATGAATCACCTACACTCTCGGCGTCAAGAGGAACTTCATCATCCGTCCATCCACCCCAGAGACTGCCACTGTGCCACACCCTCAAATGCATGTAGAGGACACAGTGGTGAATCAGACACGAACCTAAGAAATGCACAGCCTGGAAGGAAGAGAGGGATAAATAAACAGCCCCCATTATCTCCACCATGATAGTCTTCCTGTTATGATTGGTAGACTTCAGAACAATGGTAGGGACACAGAAGTGGGCGTGATCAGTTCCACTTAGGTTGGAATGGGTGGCTGGTCAGAGAGGACATAGCTTTTGAGATCAGTCTTGCAAAAAGCAAGAGGGATGTTTAGCAATATGCTATTCTGTACATCTCCAAAGTCCCTGAAGTTCTAGTAGTTAATCTTTGCTACCTTGAACTAAAGACCAAACTTGAGGTCTCTGGGGGTATGCAATGGACTGAAGAGCAATGGATTCTTTTTAAGGTCCTGCTTAGATATTAGAAAATTACTTAAATTTAACTTTTCCAAATATTTTGAAATATGAATAAGTGGATAAAATTTCACTGAATAAGAGAATGAGTCTTTTCTAAGAGCCCTGGTTATTGTCAAAAGAAAGAAAAAGGACGGCAAAAGGGAGGTTCTTCTGTTACAAATGGGCCTTTATAACTTTTAGGGAGGAGGAAGCCAAAATATGGAAATTTCTATCACTCATTTTTATTGTGTTTCATAATCACCTGATTCTGTTAAAAGGAGGTTTTTTTTTTAAACTCTCACATGATTTAAACTATCCTTTTAAAGTAAGTAGAGAGACAAGAATTCCAAGATGTCAGAAGAATGGAGGCTGTACTTACTGAAGATGCGCATTAGAATCACGTGGGCCCCGCTCAGTACTTTGTTCCAGCATGCCCCATCCCTGCTCTGACGAACTGCACATCCCCAACTCCAAACACATGACCTGGGAGGGGGTGTGACAGTTACAAGACTCTGACCCCTTGCTGGGGGATCATGTGACCCAAGCAAGACCAATCAGGGTCCGTCTCTGAGACTTTTCGGTTGGAGTTGGAGAAGGGCCCTGTCCCAGGGGTTATGGATCAGAAAGGAGTTGAAGTTGAAGAAGAAGGTGGCCTTATTCTCTACCACTCAGAGAAAGCCTGTCTGCTGTGGGAGAGAATGAACCAAGCAGATATAAGCAAAGCAAAGGGAGAGACAGAGAGCTCTGGTTTCGTTTCTCATCCCTAAAAAGATACATAAAAATGAGCTTTGAATGGCTCAAAAGGATTAGGAAAAATAGGTCAACTAAGAGAATCCAAATGTAAGTGGTTCATTGGGAACACTCAGTGTGGTAGAGATAGAAACATGAGACATGTTTTTCCTCCCCATTGCTGTGCTCTGTGATATCTGCTTTTCTTGATCTTTAATTTATCTTGGCACAGCCCACAACTTTCTGGCCACTTTCAGTGATTAAATACAGCCAGGTCCTAATAAAAACACCAATCTTCTATCCAGTGCTGTGATTTCTCCTCTGCCATTGCTGCCTAGACTTGTGGCTCAAAGGACTAGTAGGGAGAGAAAACATGGTCTTCCTTTCCCTTATTTCCCATCGCTCATGTTTCTAGCTGGTCTACACTGGGCAGTAGGGGAGGGATGGGAAGAAGGGGTCAACTTACACAACTCTCATGTGGTAAGGGGGCCTTGATTTCTCTCTGGTTCAGTACAGCCTGCCAGGTGATGCAGGTTCCAATGGCTCCGAATATGCTTTGCCTAGATGAGTGACCGGTGGACCTTTTGTCTCATCTGGTAGGCTGAGAGGAAATGGAGCTGCCAAGCCATATGAAGCTCCCACTGGAGATTTAAAGGAAGATGAATGGTACTTAAGTAACAAGAAGACCGTGAAATCAAACCATTAAAAAACAATTTCAAGACGAGTCAACTTCCCTCACCTTCTTTTCACTGTGATAAAGCCCCCCAAAGTCATCGGATGGTTCTTTTGATCTTGCTTAAGTTGACTGTGTTGACTGTCTCACCATTTTCCACCAGGGCACAGAGGTACTCCTTGCTTTGGGGGAAATGCTGCTTCTGGGAGAAGATGGGGAAAGGGGAGACTCCCACTTCCTTCCCCCACTTTCTCCAGTTATTTTCCAGTCTTGAGGACAAAGCTGGGATTTCTGCGGCTGAAGTCACCAAGGTTGCCTGCAAGCATACCTAAAAGAGAGAGTCTCACTAGGTTTACTTTTCTCTGATTTTTAAAAACTTCTTTCATCCAACGTGAGCACTCTGTCACTCTCTACCCTAGAAACTTGAGTTCCAAATTGAGGTCCAGAAGGGATTCGTGTGGGTTTTTGGCCCATGGAGCAAGATGCCTTTAAATCTAGTGGTGATGGTGGTGTGAGTGTCACCTAGGATGACATACATTTCTTCTTCTGTCCCCAAAACCCAACTTCCCAACTTTCCATTTTTTAGTTTTTAATTTAAAAGTTAATTATACAAATGATAAAGAAATGCATTCTCCTTGTGAAACATCAAAGCAAAACACTTTGGATAAGATTACAGACCCCTTTGACAAACAGTGCCACCCTCCCACTAAAGAAGTAATAGCTATTGCAGGAAGACGTGTACCCCCTAGTTCTTTTTCTACTCATCAACATGCATGCTATGTATTTATGTCCCCATAGAAAATATAAAGAATGTGTGTTTAAATTTATTAAAGGCATTCTGTTTTGCACACTCTTCTACAACTTGTTTTTCCATTTCACATGGTCCTTCAGGTTGGAAGGGCTGAACTCAGAGCTCTCTCTCTGGTAACACAGCCTGGAGGGCATGAGGGAGGCTGAAACCCAGCCCATCTCTGCTAGCTTAACCCAAAGAGAAGGCTGTCCTTCTCTGACTATTCTAATTCATTCAAAGATAGGGTGTGTGATGTGGTGGCCCTGGATGGACCCTCCATGCTCTACTTAATTGCTTCGTAGTATTCGCTTAGCGTGGATACACTGCTTTCGATGAATCCATCCCCGTGGTTGGACATCTAAGTTTTTTCTAGTTTCTCATGATCGTAGGAAATGCTGCCATGAAGTTTTATGTCTATTTCTGTGCACATGTGCAAATATTTCCCTAGAGAAGTAGTGAGATTTCTGAGTCACGGGGATACACATTTTAAATTCTACTAGACAATGTTAAACTGTCCTCTGAAGGGCCCCACCAATATGCAGTCTCACCAGCAGTGTACAAGAGTGACCATTTCCATCCTCCTCACCAATACTGAATGCTCCAGACTTGGATCTTCCTTCCAATTGCCGTCCCCTTCTTAGTGTGCGTCTGGTCGACCCTACCGCTCTGGGGTTGTTCCCAACCCACTGTCTTATTTTGTTCCTGGTTTCTTCATCAACTTGATCTCAGTCTTGGCTCTCTGGCCACCTGAGTTTCCTTCTCCTTTGTCCTGACAAGGAGCGTCTGCTCTCACGCTGGCCTGAATTCCAGATGGCAAGTGAGCAGGAGAACAGCTCTGCCTCCATCTAGCTGTGTGACCATAGATGAGGCCTCAGTTTCCCCATCAGTAGCATAAAGGAACTGGGTTCCAGGAACTCCAGGATCCTGGCTCTCACTTTAACCAGGCGCTCTTGCCCGCATCAGAGCTAACCACCGTTTGGTCCGGATGGAATGCTTTACTGCAAATGCCCACAGTCAGACATGAGGCATCTGAAGAAGTGACGGGTAGGTATGGACTTTATTGCTCCAATAAATTATGTCACCATTCATTACTGTGTTTTCATGGGTGAGGATGGGTGACGAAGGAAGGACCTTTCGGTCTGCCCAAGCTCTCCACCATGTAGTGAGCCTTTCTCAATTAAATCGGGCTTACTCACACCTCTTCAGCCACTTCCTTCTTGCTTTTCAGACCAGATCTTCCCCATTTATTCTGAAAATATTTATTGAGCAGCTGCAACATCCCCTTCTCCACGACCACTTTTGCAAGGGATGAGAGTAGAAGATGCAGGGGGTGGAAAAGGGCTTTTCTGAGCTGCCTGCTCTCATGGCTTAGTTCACTGCTGTCTAATAGAACTGTCTGAGATGATGGAAATGTTCTCCAAAATCCGTGCTATCCAGTATGGACAAACTGAAGTGCCTTGGACCACTTGTTATAGAAGGTGTGGTTGGGATCCCTGTGCCAGTGCATAATGAATGTAAGGAAGCAATACAGTCCTGGGGGGCTCGCAGCAGACACTCCAGAACTCAGTCCTCTCCACTCTCTTTAAAGCTTCAGTCTCTTAATCAGTAAAGAACTGAATCGAGGATGAAAGGACATAGCGTGTTTAGGCCTTGACCCAGGGCCTGGCCCACTGTAGATGGCCAACTGGGGTATTCCCTTCCCCTCTGCTCTGCTGTCTGGGTTCTCAGGACTCCTACATGCTTCAGACAAGTAAAAGTTTCCACCATGAGGAGGCGGGACTCAGGGAGCAGAGCCTATGCTTCAGGTTGGAAGGACTGAACTCAGAGCTTCTGGGAGGGGCAGGCTGAAGAGGCCACCTCCCCCTTCAAAGGCTTCCAGAGCCTCAGACTCTGATTCACCCAGGTGAGTTGCATAACTTTATGGACGCCACAAATCATATCACTCCCACCGTGGGGATTTCCAAGGGTGGGAATTTGCCTCTCCCACTACAGCCTACCTGGACAGGTGTTGGAACATAATAGGTATTCAGTGAATAACGGTGGGTGGGTTGATCACCCAAAGTCATGTAGTTTGAATGGCAGCCAGGAGCTATGAGTTTTAGATACCACCCCCCACCCTGCCCCCAGCTCTGTTCCAGGAAAACGCAAGGACTTTGGGGTCGCAAGTTAGGGCTGGACCCTCAGCTTTGCTGTTGCCTGGCTCTGTGATCTTCGCAAGTGCTGACTCTGTTTGTTGTCTTTATTTCCCTGGTGCCCTCCAATTCTGGGACCTGAATATGTATGGCCTGCTTTTGCTGGGCAGGTCCTGAGGCTGGCATAGGCATTAAGGACACACTTCTCCTCAGGCTGGGGTTTGTTCTCCCAAACCCCCGCCTCCTCTCCACACAGCGGAGCTTGCAGCTGGCTTCCTGTGGCTCCAACAACAGGCGGGCGGCGTTCTCCTTCCCTTCCCTGACCTCACCCAGCAAGCACTCCAGAGGCGGTCAAAACAAACAGGACTTGCGCGACCCGGCCAGGAAATCCAGAACAAAGGAGGGCTTCTTTTATCAGCTGTTTCCTTTTGTCAGAAGATAAATCGTGAGAGCAATAACCTTAAAAAAAAAAAAAAAAACTGGAACAGAAAGAGAAATAAAATCAGTTAAATACTACTTTGATAAATTTGAGTAATTCATTTATTTTTCATTCAATGAGTATGTGATTATTATGTGTCAGGTACATGGAGCTGTGGCTGTTTCATGGTGTACAAGACATGCAGTTTGACCTAGAAGAGTTCAGGGTTTAGTGGAGATTAGAAATAAGAAGCCGACAGGACTACAGTACAGTAGGACTAGGGGTCACTGACTTGGTCATTACTGTGTCCCTACTGCCTGGAATTCGGTGGGCATGTAATGGGTGCTTAATAATGATCTGTTGAGTGAATGAGGACAGATGCTTGGGAAGCCCATAGGAGGGGTGCCTAATCCAGAATCCAAAGCTTCTTGGAAGAAATGACAGAGAGACCAGAAGACTTGAAGAAAAGGCAGGAGTTAGCAAGGCAGAAGTGGTGAGGGGAGGTAGAGAAAGATGGGGGTGGGCAGGGGTTGGGTGTTGCAGGCCGAGGAAGCAGCATCGGGTTGAGAATAAGGGTCTTGGGTGAGTTCAAGCAAATAAAGTTGCCAATAACTGACCACTTTTGACTAAGAAAAACTGCAACATCATATGGTTCAACCAAATACTTAAAATGTCACTGAATAATCAGAGACAAGATCACGTGGGGCCGTATAAGCTGTGTCAAGATATTGAATTTTTCTCCTGAGGGCATAGAGAGGCAACGAGGTTTTACTTTTTTCTCCCCCCTAAAATAAAACTATTTTTTTTCATATGGCTCTATAACCAATACATGTTATTATTTTAAAAATTCATATTATAACAAGAGTGAAAAGAAAAAAGATAGTAGTCATCTTTGATCTCACCACCCAGATAACCATGGCCAGTTTGAACCGACGTAGTCACAACAGTGTGCTCTACCTTTTCCCGACTTTTCTCTCGAGTTGTATACATGAAGAGGAGCAGGGCATGAAGCTGCTACTTAAAAGTTGCCAGTGGCCTCTGTGTCTAACCGAGGCAGCTGTAGGTTACCATGGAAAAATTCATTTTTGTTTTGTGAGCAATCAGAGTGGGAGAAAGACACGGCAGGACTTTTTTGGGCTTAGTTGCTGTATTTCCTCACACATGGCTCACGTGAGGTTGCTCGGGACAAGGTGGATACATAGGTACAAGGTCAAGGTCAAGGGCATTGAGATCTAACATTTTCTCTAAAAGACGAAAACAAAACCAAAAACATTGGAAATTTGAAAAATGGAGAAAAATTCAAAAAAGAAAATGATCACCTGAATCCTACCTTGCACAATCCCATTATTGACATTTTTGGTATATTTGCTCCCAGAGTCCTTTTTCTCTATATATTGTGTTCATATACATAGTGATAGATCAAATTGAATTAATGTTCAGCAAATACTCACTCTTTAGTATTTGCGTGTGCATGTATTCATATGTGTACACCCACACCCATAGAAAATAAGTAGTAATGTTTTGTGTCCCTCTCCCTTTTGCCATTTTATTTATTTTTTAAATAAATTTATTTATTTATTTTTGGCTGCATTGGGTCTTCGTTGCTGCACACAGGCTTTCTCTAGTCGTGATGCGCGGGGGCTACTCTTCGTTGTGGAGCGTGGGCTTATCATAGCGGTGGCTTCTCTTGTGGCAGAGCACGGGCTCTAGGTGCACGGGCTTCAGGAGTTGTGGCACGTGGGCTCAGTAGTTGTGCCTCGCGGGCCGTAGAGCGCAGGCTCAGTAGTTGTGGTGCAAGGGCTTAGTTGCTCCGTGGCATGTGGGATCTTCCCGGACGAGGGCTCGAATCCGTGTCCCCTGCATTTGCAGGCGGATTCTCAACCACTGCGCCACCAGGGAAGTCCCACCATTTTATTTTAGAACTCTAGCTTGGAAATTCCTAAAGGGATTTTGTTAACCTGAAATAATCCTTTGCAACTCTTTGATGATATGCCCTTAACTCTAAGAAGGTCTTTTATATCCTAAAATTGGTGGGTTGGAGCCACTGTTGGTATCTCTTCAGAATCAGAGCCTCCTCCTTTTTGTGGCGTTATGTTTCTTACCAATTTTACCAAGGGTGGGCATAATTGACATTTATAGAACAACAAGTCAAGTCCTGCCGCTTGTAAAATTGGTAAGCGGGCCACAGACACTTCTCTGTCTCTGTGGCTGGCTTTCATGGGGTGAGGGTGGATGGCAAGGCTGTCCACACAGAGCCCAGACCTGCTGCCCAGAGTGGAGAGTGAACACCTGAAATTGATCAAGTGGCTGCTTGTTCATTAAACAAGCCCTGCGCCCCTCCTGGTCCAGACCCACCACTGCCCCCCACCTCCCTGAGCCCCCTCCCCAGGGTTCCAGGCTGACTGCTTCTCCATGATGGGGGAAGCTTCAGCCCACAGGCCCCAGCCCTCCCAACCCAGGCACATTCTGGGTGGGGCTCAGGGTTGGCCATGGAGAGGCAAAAATTATGGAGACTTGTGACATTTCACTGATACACTGAGCACTGAATCCATTTTATCTCTGTTTCCATATTTCTCTCGGTGAAAGACTTCACCTACTAAGACCATTCCCGTGCAAGATGGAGATGCCTCAGCTCTCTGCCGTCTTTTAACACCTTTCAGTCTTCCAACTTTTTCTAAGTGCCTTTAACTTTTGCAGTTTTAGAGAAGAGTTCTCATTCTAAACTTACTCTTTTTTGCATATGCTCATGCCCTCTTAATGGCTTGTCCTATGCCACCAGCAACCCTCCCCCTGCACGTCCCCGGGATTGCAGGCAGCAGTTCCATCTGTAGGTTAAGGGCTCGCCTGCCCAGCCACCAGGGTCCTGGTGGGTTTCCTTGCAGTCCCCTCAGTTGCTGTGTATTCCCTTTCTGTTGTCTTGGGACTCAACCCCTTCTTCTGTATCATCTCATATTAATTTTATTAACCAGAAGAAATTAGAGATTTCCTGTGGTCTGGCAATCAGAACTCCAGCCTTGATAATGACACCTTCTTTGTTTCTTGTTCTTTTCTCTACTGCTTTCCATAGCGAGCTTTGAGGCTCCGAATCAAAGACATTTTTACTCTTCATCTAGTATGATATTAATAACCACTCAAAGTAACAATAAAACAACAAGAACAACAGCTTACATTTATTGAGCGCTTACCACGCACCAGGCACTGTTTCACGTATCTTACCCATATGATCTCTTTTGACCCTAATAACTGTCCCCACTCTATAGATGAGAAGAGTTAGGCACAGAAAATTTACATAGCTTACCGAAGTGCTAGGACCAATGTATAAACCCAGTTAGTATCCCAGATTAAAAGCCAGGAGAATACACTGCTTTTAGAAATACCCGCATATCCCGTTGGCCCACTTCCCAAAGCCTGCTTACGTGGTCTTGGGCCATCAGATACGCTTTGTCCTGAGGGCATGGATGACTGCACATGTCTTCTTGAAGGCTCTGCGTCAAGACTCTTTTTTTTTTTTTTTGGTTGTCCCTGTCTACACTGGCTGCAGCTGCTTCTGTAGGTTCTCAGGGACGTGCTTTATCGGGATTCAGATGTCCCTTCCCCAGGCTCGAGCAGTGCTCTCTGGGATGCATCCCTGATTGGAGCCCCTACGATTGTGTTCCCGATACCTTGGTCTAGCCTGTGGGTGATTCCGTGACAGGCTCCGGGCTTGGGCCGGAGGCAGGCATCTGCATGCGTCAGCCAGGGGCTGATCCTCTGCTTCAAAGGTGTTTTAGTGAGGCAGGCATAGCCATCAGCTTCTAGATACCTGGGGCGGCTATGATGGTCCATGGTCCTGGACATCAGTGTCCTGTTCCTGCTGGTATACCTTGCCCCCAGTACCTCCCCCCAGGTGCTCCTTTGAGCCAGTCTCCTGGCTCTCCTCCAGCCCTCTGGACCCCAGCGATATCAGGTGATGGGGCCAGACAGCTGGGATCAGTCTCCCTGAACGGCTCTATCTATAATTTCATGGTCATTTGGACTGGTATAAATGACAGTGGTAGAAAAAATCACCCCATGTGCAGAATGACTCTGGTAAGGTGGGTCAGACTCAGTGACAGAGGTGTGGGTTATGGTCAGAGTGAGGCTTCAGTAGAATCGACACCGACCCAGCAACCCCCTTCAGAGACGTAGGCCTCCTGAAAACAAGACAACTTCCTATAGTAATGGTGTTACCAGGGGTCCTGTCTCTCTGCCGTGGGACCACTCCTCCACCCAATAACTGGATGAGTTAGAAGAGAATGGTGACCCTTCCAGCCTGCTGGATGTGATAACCAGACATCAGGAGGCAGAGGGTGAGAAGCTCCCATAAAGGCAGAGGAAGAGCTGATGTGGGGAGTCTGGGCCAGTGGTCCCTGAGGGGGTGTGCAGAGGTGGTCAGCAGCAGCATGAATGTGCAGAGGCTCAGAAGCCCAAGGCCTCCCCGAGGGGCGCTAGAGCCGAGGAGCTCAGAGCTACTGACAGCAGCTGACAGGCTAAGCGAGGAGGCATTCAAATGGTCCGAAAACTCGGGAAAAGTGCCCCACCTCATTTAAGTTTGTTAAAAATCAGGTTGGCAAAGATGAAAACAACTTATTGGTGAGCACATGAAGAAAACGGCACTCTCATACACTGCCGGGGGAAGCATAAATTAACACTGGTCCACAATCCATTACCTGAAACTCTTGGGGACAGAAGTTGCTGGAATTTAGAATTTTTCAGATTTTTGAAAAGCAACATGATGTATAAATTATATAACACTCCCTGTAGGAACTAGGGCAATATATACATTTATGTGTCTGCATGAAATGTACAAATACTCATACTACGTGGGACAAATAAAGCCATAAATAGCCTCGTGTCCATTCAGGTCAGGGTGAGCCACCAAATGAGTTTCGTTGTTAAACTTATTAAAGCATTTACAGTTTTCAGAGTTTTCGTGGGATTATAGATCTTGTGACCTTTCTGGAGGGCAATTTTACCATATGCATTAAGAATCTTAAAATAGGGACTTCCCTGGTGGCGCAGAGATTAAGAATCCACCTGCCAATGCAGGGGACACGGGTTCGAGCCCTGGTCCGGGAAGATCCCACATGCCGCGGAGCGACTAAGCCCGTGTGCCACAACCACTGAGCCTGTGCTCTAGAGCCCGCGAGCCACGACGACTGAGCCTGCACGCCACAACTACTGAAGCCTGCCCGCCTAGAGCCCATGCTCCGCAGCAAGAGAAGCCACCGCAATGAGAAGCCCCTGCGTGCACTGCAACGAAGAGTAGCCCCCACTCGCTGCAACCAGAGAAAAGCCCGCGCGCAGCAACGAAGACCCAACGCAGCCAAAAATAAATAAATAAATTTACTAAAAAAAAAAAATCTTAAAATACACATGCCTTTTCACCCAACAATTTTTTACTTCTAGGAATTAGTTCTACGGACATAATTGTGATTATGTGCAACAATCTAGTAATAAGGATGCTCATTACTGCATTGTTTTTGTTTGAAAAGGAAAGAAATTAGAAACAACCTAAATGTTTACTAATGAGGAATTGTTTAAATATGCAACAGACTATGAGGTGATCCCTAAAAATATGTTTGCTTACTGACTTGGAAAGAAGTGCATGATGTATTGTTTGAAGGCAAATTTAAGCTATGAAGACAATCTTATTTGTGTAGTAAAACTTAGAAGAGGACATATGCACTAACCAGAGTTATTTCTAGGTTTTTATTATGCATAGTTTTTCTTTATTTATTGCTAATGTGGGTTTTCTCATTTTCTTTGAGTTAGAAAAGTAAGACTTTCAAAGAATTCAGATGTATATAAGCTAAAACAAAGGCTTCCACTCTTCTCACCCCTCCCTAACTCCTCCTTGGGGGTAACATATATCCATTAGGTGGGTTTCTTTCCAGACAATTTTTCTCTGTTTGTAAATGCATAAAAACTTTTTTTTAAACATCTTTATTGGAGTGTAATTGCTTTACAGTGTTGTGTTAGTTTCTGCTGTATAACAAAGTGAATCAGCTATATGCATACATATATCCCCATATCCCCTTGCTCTTGCATCTCCGCCCCCCACCCCCACCCCCGCATCCCACACCTCTAGGTGGTCGCAAAGCACCGAGCTGATCTCCCTGTGCCTTGCAGCTGCTTCCCACTAGCTATCTATTTTACATTTGGTAGTGTAGATATGTCAATGCCACTCTCTCACTTTGTCCCAGCTTACCCTTCCCCCTCCCCGTGTCCTCAAGTCCATTCTCTACATCTGTGTCTTTATTCCTGTCCTGCCCCTAGGTTCATCAGAGCCTTTTTTTTTTTTTTTTTAGATTCCATATACATGTGTTAGCGTACGGTATTTGTTTTTCTCTTTCTGACTTACTTCACTCTGTATGACAGACTCTAGGTCCATCCACCTTACTACAAATAACTCAATTTTGTTTCTTTCTTCTTTATCCATTCATCTGTCAGTGGACACTTAGGTTGCTTCCATGTCCAGGCTATAGTAAATAGTGCTAAATGCATAAAAACTTTTAAAGTAATTTTTCCATCCATGGAATTTTAAGTAATTTTTCCATACCGTGTATATTGTTCTACATCTGACTCTATCAACAACCTGTTTCCACGTTGCAAGGGTGGACCTTAGTTTACTCAACCCTTTCCACCTTGTTGGACATTTAAGTAGCTTCTGTTTATTGACGATCTCAAACAATGTTGCAAAGAACATTCTTGGGCACGTGCCTTTGTGGACATGTGCGTCATTTATGTGCAAGAGTTCTTAATTTTCATTTTCCTACCGTGAACATGTGTTCTTTAGATTATTAAAAATCTTATTAAATATATTAAAAGATCCCATTAGATTATTTCAAATAGCCTGAAGCCACTCAGGTGGCCCATTTTTTCTCAGGATAAATGAGCTATTTGCTAGCACCACCTTATAAATAAATGCCACGTGTTTTTGAGCCATGCGTATTTTTTACAGATTCATCCTCCCTGAGGAGTCTCTGGTCCAGGGCAGCAGA
Source organism: Pseudorca crassidens (assembly GCF_039906515.1). Classification (NCBI taxonomy): domain Eukaryota; kingdom Metazoa; phylum Chordata; class Mammalia; order Artiodactyla; family Delphinidae; genus Pseudorca; species Pseudorca crassidens. The sequence continues at coordinate 62,126,447 of NC_090305.1, forward strand.
CGGGAGTCTTGGCTGCAGTTGCCAAAGCCTCGAGGGGTGGGGTGTGGGTGTGGATTGTCCTTGGATGGCTCTGGGTGTCCACTTTGCACAGACAATCAGGTGACCTGGGGGCCTTCCCTTGGCAGTTGGTGGTCGCTGACCGCTCCTGGGAAGGCTTCAGTTGCTGATCCCAGGGGATAATGGTTTCCCTGGGGGTGGGCTGGCTTCTCTGGAGTTTGGGCCTGATGGGTTTTCTGGAGGTATACGGGGGTCCTGGATCCAGAGGGGAGCTCCTGGGGTAGTGAGGGCAGGCAGAATGGGTCCCCATCCTGGGCCCAAGTTCTGGGCTTCCAAGCCCTCTCTTCCTTTTGTGAGTGCAAAGCAGATGCCACATTTCCTTAATTTTCAGAAAACCATTTTTCTTTTGCATTGCAATGCACCTGCAATAGGAAGCGGACATTGAATGTGGGAGTGACCGTCCCCTGCACTGAATGTGGGGGTGACCTTCCCCTGGCTCTTCCTGAAGCCTGTTTTATCAGAGGCTGGAAAATCCCATCCCTTGTATGCAGAGGATAAAGGAAAGTCTTTTCTGAAATTCAGACTGGACTTCAGTGTGAGGCAAAAGCCGAACTCATCATTCCTTTTCCTGGCTGCTTGGTGCCCATCCCTTCTCATAATGCTGCCAGAAACCCTCCTGTGTAATTAGTGGGGCCGTAATTAATACATTAGAGGAGTCTTCCTAACAGATCCAAGCCAGTGTGTCCTCTTAAAATGGGGTGGGAGGCAGACTTTACAGGCTTCTACACGTTGACCCGAAAACGTCCAGTCAGACAATCGCATTGTCATCCCCAGCCATGAACATTTATATGCTTCTCAGGCACAGCGGCCCCGTGGAGGAAAGCAAAGGGGTGAGGAAGGGTTATGAGTGATTGAACTGGGGACTGGAGACGGTGGGCTTAGAGAGCTGGAAAAACTGTGCACGGAGCTGTGGTTCCAGTAATAGGAACTTAGGAAGGCAGAGGTGAACTGGGTGGCGAGGCAGATTGGGGATGTCACAAAGAAGTGAGTGTTTATGAAGCACCTACTATGTGCCAGGCACTGAGATGCTGTCTCATTCAACTCCTGAGACAAATGTCAAGATCTCCCCTTTTACAGGTAGCAACGGGGTCCCACAGTGGTGATGTGACCCTCAGAAGGCCACAGTTACGGACTGAGTCTCTTCTGGCTCCCAAGGCTTAAAGGAAAATCATTCTTCCTGCAATCTTTCTTCAGTCTTTTCCCACCAGTCCATCCAGCACTCCATTGGTGAATGAACGTCCTAGAATCTTGGTTCGGCTCACTCTCTCCACAACCTTGCTGGTCCCTACCTCTGCAACCTCATTGCCTGTGGATGGAAAACGGGCCCCCTTTTTTACAGCCTCGCTCGGGTGACGGTGAAGATATTGGCCGAGACACTCTCTGAAGTCTCTTCTAGGCCTACTGGTCATGATTTTATGGTTGGAAAATATTTATAAAATTCATAAATATTTTTCTAATTAATTTTACAGAAAGAAAGAAAGAAAGAAACAGAAAGAAAGAAAGAAAGAAAGAAAGAAAGAAAGAAAGAAAGAAAGAAAGAAAGGAAGAAAAGAAAGAAAGAAAGAAAGAAAGAAAGAAAGAAAGAAAGAAAGAAAGAAAAGAAAGAAAGAAAGGAAACTCACCAGACACTCCTAAGAAAAAAATAAAATCATGACCATGACCATCCTACACTCAGTTGACCAAGCAGAGCCTTGGTGTTCCTTTTCCCCCTCACCCAGCCTTAACCGTTCAGTCACGAATCATTAACAAAGCCTAAATAGCCTCTAACCCACCCCTGTCTTTCCATTTCTCTTACCTCCAGACCTTTCCACCTGCTTGTCTCTGAGGCTTGCGTCCTCTTTCTTCCCCTCTTGGTTGGTGGATTCCTACTCCTCTTTTGGGATCTCACCTTGGACGCACCTCTTCCAAGATTCTTGGAGCCATTCCGCCCCCAGGTTGGGCTTGGGAGCCCCTCCTGTGACCGAATGACCCGGCCCACAGTTCTCCTGTGGCGAGCACCAGTTAACATATGTGAAGGTGATTTTAAACTGTAAAGTGCCATTCAAGCATTTCCCCTTCTTTTCCCCTTTTCTTTCTTCTTGCTGTTCTTTCTTACTTTCACCCTTCGTCCTCCTCCTTATTTAGCGGAGGTCCTTCATCTGAGGGCCAGTAGGCGGCACTTCCCGTGTTTGGGTAAATGTGTATGTTTCCGGGGACGAGGTCCAGGGCTTTCATCAGTGCCTCAGGTGTCATTGACCCAAAAAAGGTTAAGAATCACTGTAAATTTTCTTGGCACAAATGGGGAGCAAGATGAAGTAGGCTTTATTCTTTAGCTCGTCATCATTCTCTCTGTCCTGCTTTATCTTTCTAGAACACAGACACAGACTTAACGTGGTAAGCCAAACTTTCAGATCTAGGTTGAGGTAATATTGGAAGCACTAAAGTTCAACCTCAAAGCAACTTCTTGCCTCAACATTGTCTGTCCCCAGGAAGGCAACTCCAGTAAACAGTGCTTCCTTTATTTAAATGCTGGGGAGAGTGAGGAGTGAAAGGCCAGGCTCCCTGTGTGGCTTGATTTTCCTGGGGATCAACTGAGGCAGCAGGTGCTGAGTGGGATTTGCACCATGGACCAGAGGCACCCCCCCCTGGCATCCCCAGGAGAGCTGCCTTCCTGCCTCGTGGGCCCAGCATTCCCAATTGCTTCCTCCCAATGAGGCCTGAGGCGCTTGTGAGAAGGGATCACTATCGCTCAGTTTAATGTCCATTTAATATATATTTCAAGATAAAGACCGAAGATTCATGGGTTCAGCCTGTGAAGGTACAGCATAAATATGTGAAAATAAAATATCTCCTGACCTCGCCATCAGAGACATAGATTTTATTTTTTTCTTAGGAGTGTCTGGTGAGTTTTCTTTCTTTCTTTCCTTCCTTTCTTTTTCTTTCTTTCTTTCTCTTATTTTCTTTCTTTCTTTCTTCCTTTCTTTCTTTCTTTCCTCTCTCTCTCTCTCTCTTTCTTTCTTCTTTTCCCTTTTTTTTGGTGGTGGTTGTCGTAGCTCAACGGGGCTTTCAATTTAGGGAGTAGTCTGATCAGTCATAGCCAGAGCGGGCAGGAGCGTGGACGATGTGACCTGGAAATACAGGCCTATGAGTTTTGTAATAAAGCCCTCAGTCTGCGGCTGGGGCCCTGAGGGGAGGCTCCAACTTTAGCCTGCCCTAAACAAAGTGTGGAGTCATAGAAACAGCATCATAATAACACTCTCAGAGTGCTTATTGAGGCCCTGTCTTAGTGTAGGGGGCCCCCAAAGCAGATCGAGGTAGGAGGAGTTTGGAGAAGTAGGACAGGGGAGGGAAGGGAGCTGATCCAGGGTGAGTAAGTGAGCAGGTCACCTCTGTAGGCAAGTGGGGCTCAGTCCACCAGGGAGGAAGTTGGGGCATTTATTCATGAACTCCGGTCCCTCACTGGTGGAGGATTGCTCTCCAGGGTGTTTTCTGGCTTCTGTGACACAATATTCTGCTACACCTCCAATGGTTTTCAGTCTACTTTTTGGGGTCCTCTTACTCTATCCATCATTTTTTTAAATATAAATTTATTTATTTATTTATTTGGTTGCGTTGGTCTTTGTTGCTATGCACAGGCTTTCTCTAGTTGCGGCGAGCGGGGGCTACTCTTCGTCGCCGTGCACGAGGTTCTCCATTGCGGTGGCTTCTCTCGTTGTGCAGCATGGGCTCTAGGCGCGCGGGCTTCAGTAGTTGTGGCATGCGGGCTCGGTAGTTGTGGCTCATGGGCTCTAGAGCACAGGCTCAGTAGTTGTGGCACACGGGCTCAGCTGCTCCGCGGCATGTGGGATCTTCCCAGACCAGGGCTTGAACCTATGTCCCCTGCGTTGGCAGGTGGATTCTTAACCACTGCGCCACCAGGGAAGTCCCACACTATCCATCATTAAATGTAGAAGTGCCAGAGGACTTGGTCACATCCCCGTTTCCTCGGTCATCTGCACGATCACCTTAACACTATTTATCTTATCTGCTCCCTTGGCTTTAGCTCTACCTGTGTACTCATGACTCTGTAATTGCCAGCTTGCTCAGACTCCTAGTTGTCCCCCCAAATGTCACCTGCATCCCTAGATATTTGTCAAACACCACCCGCTGGCTCTGGAGCCTGAGGAAGGGAGAAATAACATCAGAGGATGAGCTCAGGAAGGGTCTGCTTAAAATAGGCGAGACTGACGGCAAAGGAATCGTGGCTCATCCTTTTCAGTCATTTCCTTGTAAATAGCAATGAGCACCTTCCCCTTTTTTTGGCAGTCTAATCACCACGAACTCCCCTCTGGTGGGTACTTTTTTTAGAGCATAATAGAAGGTGTGATATCTTGTGAGAGGTGCCAGAATCACTTGGTGAACGGCAGCTCCGGGATTGAAGAAGGAGGTGACAAGTTCCTGGGAATATTAAAGATTAACACCAAATACTTTGTTGCTATTTAACTCTGACGATTCATGTTGCTGGAGCGGAAACAGAACATTTCTTTCCCTCCCTACTGTTTATTCCTTCCCTTCTCTGTTCTAGGGATTCAGAAGCTGCGGATGTCAGATGCCAACTCCTTAAGGGCTGAAATGGTTTTATATAATAACAGAGAGGGGGAGCCTACAAAATGAAGAAAGAATCTAATTCAGTGCTTGGACTGAAATGGGAACTGGAAATGAGGGTGGGGGGGAAGCAGTCTTAAAAATAGCTCACTCAGAGAGAAGAATGCGGCTTGTCTCCCAGTGGCAGGCAGGCGCAACCCTTGGGTGAATTATAGGAACCTACTGTAGGCCTGTGTGTTCGCTTTTGAAATGTTGATCATGGCTAAAAGGAGGCAGGTGGAGGGGAAGGCTGCTGGTGCCTGACGCTGGGAGCAGCCTCTGGCAATGGATGAGGCTGTCAGGCCCAGGTCCACTGCCTGCACAGGCAGCGTGCCACCTGGATACTTATGCCCTGTGCCCTCCTGCTGGTTACTTATGCAGCTCCCGGTGCTGAAACTCCAAGCCTTCCCAGTGGGGTACACAGGTCTCCAAAGGAGGCGGGGGAAGCAGCCTAAGAAGATGGGATGGAGGTGGAAAGAGAAGGAGGAGAGAGGGCTGAGACAGGAGATGGTGATGAACATCTTAGACACCCAGTGGCACACACACACACACACATGCAAACACACAGAGTGAGGGCATGAGAGAGAGACAGAGAGAGAGAAGACAGAGAGAGGGAGAGAGAGAGTGCAAATGGGAACAGAAGCCCACAGGGAGAAGCAGAGAGAAGCCAGACAGATCCAGAGACAGAGGGAAGGAGGAAGACCGGCAATGGATTTATTGCTGGGTAATGAGAAGGAATGAGATACAGCACTGGCCCCCAGGCTGCAACGATGCCCTCTTCCTATGCCCCAGCCCCTCACTGCGCTTGCAAGAGAAGCCATGGTTGATTTTGTCTTGTGGTCACATCTTCGCTTCTAATGGACAACCCCCAGGAGGAGGCTGAAAACTGTAGGATTACTGCAGGCTTTCACTGCAGACCTCCACCTTGGCAGGTGGTCAACCAAGGCCTTAGCTTCTGTGCCCAGTGCGTTGAGGGATTTCTGGATCAGCCCTCTTTCTTTTCCCTCTCATTGATGACAACGCCAAGTGCCTCATCTATATCCCCCTCAGATTCCCCCAAACAGGGAAGTGAACCCTGATTCCTTCTTCCCTGGCCCGTGATGCCTGAGAAGGTGAGCATGCAGACAGACCAGGTGACCAAGAGCACCTCCTATAGCATCTTGCAAATCTGCACCCATAAGGAGGAGGATGGGAAAAGAGGGCAAGACCTCTGTCCTGCATTCCTAGTGTCTGGCGCGGCACCACCATGGGGGCCCCTCAGCACTCACCAGTCCCCCTGCTGCAGGTTCTGGTCCCAGACACGTGTGTCTCTCTCTGCCTGAGGACTCTGACCACAAGTGCGTTCGGCTTTGGGAACAGACCTAAGCCAACGACCGTGGATAAGCACTCCAGCTGCCTCATCTCTTGGATGGCACAACTCTGAGGCCTGTCAACACAGCTTCCCAGGGCACCCCAGGTGCCCAAAGAGGTGACCTGTCCATCAACATCCCCTGTATCGTCTGTCTTTCCTTCCCTATCCCACTGCACCTACTGCTCGCCTGCAGCTTTCTGGGGTGGCCTCCCAGTGACCCAGGTGCCCTCCAGTTCTAATCCTTGGGGGGACCCCCCTCTCCAAGACAGGGTCTGTGTGGTTACAGTTGTTTCCTCCCAGTGCCTGTGAATGGGCTGGGCTCTGTGACCAGCGTGTAAAGCGTCACACCTCATTCTCATCTGGGTCGCCCAAAGACCCCCCAGGGAACTTGCTAGAGTCAAAATGTGTCTCTAGGACTGCCAGGCAGGAGCTGCCTTAATCAAGAAACAGCAGAGAAACAAGAAAATCATGGGAAAAGAATAAGCACGGGAATTTCTGCACTTTGACAGACATACTTTGAGAATTAACAACCCAAATGAAGTCAAAGGCCCTTGAAGCAAACCCTGAACTTGGAGTGAGCAGACCCAGCCTATCTTGGTCCTTCTCAAACTCTGGCTTTCGACGGTGATCTGTGAGGCGGGCGCAGACAGTAGAAATGTGGACAGTGGCTGCCGCCGCCTCCATCCTTAAAGAGAAAGATTCTGGGAAGAATGATCCTCCTAAGAGAGGGGCCAGTGTCTGAGCAGAGTTTGGTCACTGGAGGACACAGGCTGGAGTCGAGTCGCTGCTCCGCCACATTCTGGCTGTGTTACTTTACTGAGCCAAAGATGTAACCTCTCTGAGCCTCAGTTTCCTCACCTGTACAATGGGGGCCATAACACCTCCTGAAATTGTCGTGAAGATTAAAAATGACTTAACGCACGTCCAACAGCTGATATCAAGTATAGCCCCCTTTGCCTTCTCTTTGTCCTCCTCCAAGGGAGCCACCCCTGACAGAGGGCAGCTTGAGGGTAAAAGGAAGTGTGTCCGGCCACACGGTCAGGCATCGGGACGGCCGGACACCACGGCTCCCACACACAGCCCGTCTGCATCCGTGGGCGTGGGAAAGAGATGTAAACGCAGACGGGCATCAAACACGAGTTAGACATGCCATTCCGCGCCACCGACACATTTCAGAAGTGCACATCACAAGGCTCTTGTGGAAGGCCTGGCGGCCGGCCAGGGTCAGACCACAAAAGGAAGTTGTTTCCCCGCTGGAGCAGCCGGGTGTGGCCAGGGCACCACGTCACTGCAGAGAGTGGGGCTCTGCTGGGATTTCCTGCCCTCCCTTCCGCTCTTTCTCCCATGGGCCCTGCTGCGAACGGCTCAGGTGCCAATAGCCCGGCCAGCGAGGAAAGTCAGCTTTCACCTGACCCTTCCCCACGTCCCCGGAAGGGCCGAGCCGGTGCTGTTTACACAGGGCCTCTCGATGTGGCCCTGCAGCCCTCCGGACACCGCCATAGCTCTTCCTCCCCTCAGAGGACCAAGGAGAAGCTTCTTTCATCCACAGTTGGTAGAAGTTGCATTCCGTCTGGGGCATCAAGGTCTGAAAGGCAGCCACGGGCCAAGAGGTGGCAGAAGGTGTGTGACGTGGTTGGCCTAAGTCATGCCTCATTCCTGGCAGACAGTCTGCAAATATTTATTGAGGGGCTGCTCTGTAGCAGCTCTGTGCCCAGGTCTGACAAAGATGCCCTGTGCGAGACAAGGGGCTTATGTTCCAACTGGGAAGACCAGACTGACACGTGGAAACCAGGGGTCCTGTTGACCCCCATCTATGCTTATAATACTCCGATGTGCGGGAAGGTGCAGACCACACATGAAGACGCTGGTTACTCTCCGAACCCCAAGGAGGCTGTAGAAGGATTCTGGTTTGGCCCATGGACTGTCCTCCATGTAGCACTAAATGCACTAAGTTCTCAGATGGGCCCCTTGTGGTCTCTGGCCTCCTTCCTTACTCTCATTCCTTTGCCCCGTATCTTCGGTCCCACATAAGTTTGATCCCTTCAATCTAAGCTTGAAAACATCCACAAGATGTTTGCATTTGTCAATTAGCCCTTGCAAACAACCTTGCAATTGAGGTCCTACTATTTCCGTTTTGCCAAGGAGGAAACTAAGGCTTATTCAGCCTCAGGTATCAAACCGGATACCTTATGTCAATAGCATCGTGCTTTTGTAGAGCACCTCGGTTCCATTTTCTTATTTGTCCAATGACAGCCTGGCTCACGTCTAGCCTTCCCTCATCCGGGGGCCCTGAGCACGGTGCTGGGCATACAGTAGCTGCTGTGGGAATTAATTCCACCAGCGAGTTCGCTCTTGACTCAGAGCTGAGCTCCATGTACTAAGGGAACGAGTATTTGGATTAGGGAAATAGAAGGGGGTCATGGTGGGACTGAGGCTCAGTCATGGGGGTGGGGAGAACCTGGGCCCTTGGAGGCAGGGAAAGGGGGTCCTAGGAGACCAGAGATGGACACAGAAAAGGAGATGGAGGTGGCCAGACATAAGCTTCTCCTGTGCTTCCACTTTGTTCCATGCAGAGGGAACTCCTAGGATCTAGGGGTTCGTGGACAGCCCCTCCCGGGTCATGAAAACCCCCGCTTTCCCTCCTTTCTTTCTTTCCTCCCTCCTTCTCTCTCTCTGTCTGCCTCCCAGACTCCCAAAGCTCCTCCCTCCCTAACTGCATTAGGCTTTAGCCTTAGAACTGGCACCTGTATTTTTCAGGCAATGAAAGCAAACCCTGACTGTGTTGTGATGTTCTTTTCAACCAAACTGCCTTTTAGGTAAATACTTTTTGGGCCAATCTCACTGAATTAACTATCTGGGTCATTTGAATTTCTTCTCCAGGAGATAATTATGGCCTTTGGGATATGTAAAGTGTACCGCAGCCCTATGAGCGGACAGGAAACGCCAGCCTCTCTCTCCCTGTGCCACCTCCTTCCATTTCTATGTGACCCAGGGAACTAAATTAGCAGTGACTCCCATCTCCAGGGTCCAGTGTTGCTTTGTCTCTCTGGGGGAAGTCCCTTAGGCGTTCAAGGTAGCTCTAAATGTGAGGGAGAAAATATGCATGTTCTTTTCCGTGAGAGCAGTGACTTCCTTCCAGGCAGCTACATTTTTTTTGGAAAAATAACACTCTGTAGACTCCCTCTCCAATTCTGGAAGGTGAAATAGAGCAATAAGTAGTGTCGTTACCATGCTATCGCTTTGGGACCACCAAGGCTCATTCACAGCACAAGACAAAATCTCTTAGACCCGAGGTGGGGAGTGGGTTGCTGGTAGGGGTAGCTGCATAGCTTTGATTATAGTAATGAAACTCTGTGGAGGAAGAAGCCGCTAGCCCTTCTCTGGCTCGGGAATACGGGAAGCCACCTTGAACATGAGAATGGTTCCTCCGTATCATGAAAAATGTAAGATGAGTCAGTGTCGTCCTAGGGGAGAGTGGACACCTTCTGTGTCAGAACAAGGCTGGCTCTTCCCAATACCCCTCGAGGGGCAGAGCTGGCAGGAGGGAAGATGGTGGGAAAGTTTGCAAGGGGCTTTCTATTCATTTGCCAGGACAGCCATAACAAAGTACCACAGACTGGGTGGCATGAACAACAGAAAAACGTTTTTTCTCACAGTTCTGGAGGCCAAAAGTCCGAGAGAAAGGTGTCAGCAGGGTTGCTTTCTTCTGAGGCCTCTCTCCTTGTCTGTAGTTGTCCACCCTCTCCCTGTGTCCTCACATGGTTTTTCCTCTGTGCAGGTCTATGGTCTAATCTCTTCTTGTAAGGACACCATCGGTCACACTAAGGTAGGGTCCACCACATGACTTCCTTTCACCTTCGTGACACCTTTAAAGGCCTTATCTCCAAAAAAGGTCGCAGTATGGGGTACTAGGGATGAGGATTTCAACATATGAATTTTGAGGAGGACAAAATCCAGTCTCTAACAGGTTTCCTGGGAGGAGGGCTGGGAAGGTGGGAATTGAGTGACTAGGGAGTGGAGGGGAGATTACTACTTGTGCCCCAAGCTGCCGATGTTCAGATAGTTTAGAACCTCCATGGGGCACTGGGTCATCCTGAGGCCCCTTGGCCAGAGGATACCAAAGGGCCCAAAGGTGAGCTCACCACGGAGGAAGGGAGGCCTGGGCTCTTGACCCAGGCTCACCAGCACGGTCTAGAGGCTGGCATGTGTGGGCGTGAGGAGTCGGGGGGAGAGCAGGGGTGGGGAGGGGAGCTGCAGCTGGACGTTCCTCCAACTCTACAGATGGAAATGGCTGAGCATACGAATGCAAATCAAAGAACTGCAACCCTGGAGCCCAAACTGGGGCATCACAGGCCTTGCGGAGGCTTGTGTGAGCGAGGCTGCTGTGCACAGCTGTACCAGCTGCAGATGGCATATTTGTGTCCTATGGCCACATGGCTGTGTGTGAGAACGGCACCCCTGGAGCTGGGCTGCGGCCTGCGCGGCGGGGCAGTGTGGCTCTGACCCCAATGGAGGGGCGTCCATCCAACTCTGCGGGACCAGTTTTCAACAGTGACACCATGTGGCAGCCACAGAAGCAATACCAGGAACAACACTGGGCGGACTCTCACTCTCTCTCCATCAGGCATTTCAAGGCAAGGCTGACCTCTTTAAGTCTGTAAGGCCCAAGTATATTGGGAGACGGAGATAGAGAAGGTGCCAGGGAGGAATTTTCTTCCACATAAGGTGGGAAGGTGGGAGTTGGGTGATTAAAGAATACAGAGATATGACTGATTTGTACCCCAAGTTGGTTGAATGGAACATACCAGTTGTATTAAGATCCCTTTGGGAAGAGGGGACAACTTTTTTGGGGTGAGATTTAAAAAATCTGCAGTTCTGACACCATTAAGCTCCTAGAAGAGATCATAGGCACAACATTCTCTGACTTAAATCGTCCCAATGTTTTCTTAGGTCAGTCTCTCAAGGCAATAGAAATAAAAACAAAAATAAACAAATGGGACCTAAGCAAACTTACAAGCTTTTGCACAGCAAAGGAAACCATAAACAAAACGAAAATACAACCTATGGAATGGGAGAAAATATTTGCAAAGATGCAACCAACAAGGGCTTAATTTCCAAAATATACAAATAGCTCATACAACTCAACAACAAAAAAACAAACAACCCAATTAACTAAAATGGGCAGAAGACCTACATAGACATTTCTCCAAAGAAGACATACAGATGGCCAACAGGCACATGAAAAGATGCTCAACATCACTAATTATTAGAGAAATGCAAAACAAAACTACAATGAGGTATCACCTCTCACCAGTCAGAATGGCTATCATTAAAGAGTCTACAAATAACAAATGCTGGAGAGGGTGTGGAGAAAAGGGAGTCCTCCTACACCTTTGGATGGAATATAAGTTGGTGCAGTCACTATGGAAAACGGTATGGAGGTTCCTCAAAAAACTAAAATAGAATTACCATATGATTCAGCAATCCCAGTCCTGGGCATATATTCAGACAAAACTATAATTCAGAAAGATACATGCACCCCTATGTTCACAGCAGCACTATTCACAATAGCCCAGACTTGGAAACAACCTAAATGTCCATCGACAGATGAATGAATAAAGAAGATATGGTACGTATACACAATGGAGTATTACTCAGCCGTAAAAAAGAATGAAATAATGCCATTTGCAGCAACATGGATGGAACTAGAGATTGTCACAGGAAGTGAAATAAGTCAGAAAGAGAAAGATAAATACCATACGATATCACTTAATGTGGAATCTAAAATATGACACAAATGAACCTATCTATGAAACAGAAACAGACTCACGGACATAGAGAACAGACTGGTGGTTGCCAAGGTGGAGGAGGTTGGGAGAGGGATGGAGTGGGAGGTTGGGATTAGCAGATGTAAGCTATTATATATAGAACGTATAAACAGCAAAGTCCTACTGTATAGCACAGAGAATTATATTCAGTATCCTATGAGAAACCATAATGAAAAAGAATATTAAAAAAGAATGTATATATATGTATAACTGAATCACTGTGCTGTACAGCAGAAATTAACACAACATTATAAGTCACCTATATTTCACTACAGAAAAAAAGGAGAAAGTCTGCACTTTTGGATTTTGGTTCAAATTTTGACTTGTCACACATCCAAATGTACACGTTTTATCAGTTTGTACTCATCAACCGGGCAAAGATTCTTATGCAGGCACTCTGGCAGACACGGACAGAGCAGTATTAGCCTCCAGTGACTTACTAATGAAGGAGGAGAGACCTGAGCTGCTCTATCAACTCTGTCCCACATCCAAGTCAGCTGCCTTCAGGGAAGAAATGCTCTGTCTTAGAGTGGGTTTCTCAGAAGCAGACCCTGAGACAGGGATCTCTGGGAAACTGATTTATTAGAGAGGTGCTCCCAGAGGTAGGGATGGGGGAGCAGGGTTGTGAGCCCAGGCAGAGCTCTGGAAGGTCACAACTCACAGTTTGTGGGCTTTCCTAGTCCCCAAACAGTCAGTCCTTGGCTAAGGGACTCCTGGGAGGTCAGAAATTTCCAGGCACTTGGAGCCTTTTGCTCTTGTGAGCAGAGTGCCGCGGCAGCCCAAAGACAGTCCTCCCTAGGGAGAGGCAGGTATGGCTGCTGGAACAAAAGGAACCCACTGCTGGGGGAAGGGTGCACAGAAAGGATCAAAGGAATGCCTCTGGGGGTGGGTAGGGCTCTGTCCAGGGTCCCACTTCACGAATGAACAGCTCCCACACCTCATGTTGACTCCTCCCCCCAGAACTGTTCTAAGACCTGATTCAGTGGAGGAGTGTGAAACTTGGGCCAGAACCACCGAGGCTGAGGGTGACTCCTTAACTCACCAGCTTTGTGACCTTGAGCAAATGACTCTGACCTTCACTGTCCTCCCTGGCAAGATGGGAATGGTAATTCCTCCCTCCCAGGGCAGTTGTAGAGATAAGAGCGGCAGAGCCTGCTAGGCACCTGGCCCCCTGCTTGGCCCACAGCAGGAACCTGTGAAATGCCAACTCCCTGCCCTATGACTTCCCCTCCCTCTTCTTGGGGAAGAGCCTGTTCCCCGTAAGCGCCAGGTGCGCTGCAAAGTCCCTGTGACCTGCTCGTTTTGTTTACGTACCGCTCAGCGGAAGGTAAAAATTTAGATGGCAAATTGCACTGCCAGAGTCGGGGAGTTGGTGTATTAATTCCTGACTATTTACTGTGACAGGTTTAAAGCCCAATATGTCAGGGAATACTGGGGCTCCCACTCTGCAGCACACAGAATTACAAAGACAGACGCACCTTGCTGCTTCCCGGCAGCATTAAGCATTTCAGGGCACTACAAGTTCCCATCATCTCCTGTGCTCAGGGGGCTGGGAGCACCCAAAGGGTTGACTTCATCCTGTCTCCTTTCCCAGCAGCTCCCGGGCTTATGGGTGCTGGGGGAAGCCACCCTTTCTCTCTTGGAGGGGCACAGACAAGCCCTTCCGCAATCTGTATAGCTCTGTACAGTTGCAGGACGTACTTCATTCCAAATCTGAATTGATTTGTGGAAAGGTAACACGACACAAAGGTTCTCTGTGTCCAAAGAGAAGTAGTTTAGGAAATGTCCAAGAGAACCTCTGCCATTATAGGAAATTTCTCTAACACACCCTGTCCAACACAGCAGCCAGTTAGACACATGTGGCTACTGAGCCCTTAAAGTGTGGTGAGTGTGGACAAGAACTTGCATTTTTAATTTTAGTTCATTTAAGTTTAGATAGTCACACATGGAAACTGGCTACTGGTTTGAAAAGCACTGGGGTAGCCTCCTTTTGCTGTGACTTATGGAGGCTATAAAAATGTTAACCACAGCATACATGGGTAGTGTCCATGAATAACCATGAATGGCACACATGAATGCTCCACAATGAGTTATTGCTAGAATATACATCCTAGTGGAGCTAAGAAACATAGCACAGGCGTCATAAGGGATTTGCTGATCATTCCTTGGAGGGGACCTGCCTAAGACACAAACACTCATAAGTGATTCCTGCCTTCCAGGTTGACGAAGGATTCCTGCGGGGAGGACCACGATGATCACCTCTGTTTAAGCGAAGCTGGTCATCTTCTCGGCCTCAAATTGAAATGGGAAACGAAGGCATTTAGGCCCCTTTGAATCCAAATGAGCAAGTTTCCACTGATGTTTCTGGCTGATTTCCAGGGCTGATTTATTTTAAGAGAGGCAAATATCCTGGGGTAGACTGAAAAAGCCAATTCCTATCTCTTTTCTTGAAGCTTCTGCATCAAACCCTATTAAAGTATGAAGAGGATCCTTAAGCCAGAAGGCCAGGTAATCCTGTGTCTACCCTAAAATAAATCCGCAAGAGGAGCCTTTTAGAAATCTGAATATCTCGCAACACTTTTGGAAACAAGTGCGCCAGAATGAGATGTGTTTGATAACACGGGGACAGATGACTCAGTAAAGTGACCTGAATCGTAGAAACTGCTGGTGCTGTGAACACTGTCCTTTATCATGTGGCCAGGGAGGTTGAACTAACCGGCCCAGTAAGTGATCCTGGCAGATCCTGGCAGAGTGAGGAGGCGCGGGGAGAGAGGGAGGGGTGGAGTGCTCCCAGAACCAGGGACTGAGGGCTGCACAAGGGTGGCAGAGACCCAGTCAAGGCTGGGGACACCGAGGGGGGACACAACCTGGCCGGTTAATATTTTCCAATTCTCCCAGTTTCTTCTTTTTCTTTTTTTTTTTTTTTTGCAGTATGCGGGCCTCTCACTGTCGTGGCCTCTCCCGCTGCGGAGCACAGGCTCCGGATGCGCAGGCTCAGCGGCCATGGCTCACGGGCCCAGGCGCTCCATGGCATGTGGGATCTTCCCGGACCGGGGCACGAACCCGTGTCCCCTGCATCGGCAGGCAGACTCTCAACCACTGCGCCACCAGGGAAGCCCCTCCCAGTTTCTTGAATGAAAAACTAAACTTTATGCTAAAAGGAGTTTTCCTGTGGATGATTTAGGGAAATTGTTACAGTTACAGTCCCCTTAGGAAGGGATTGCAAGTAGGAACACAAGAATCAGGGCCAGTGGAAAGTCTGGTTTCAACCAGCGTTCAGAGAGTGTCCACTGCACTCCAGGAACCGTCACTCAGGGTCATTTCCTGGGTCACCTGTCCCTGAGTCACCTAGCACACAGCATTTTGTGCCTCGCCTTCCAAAATTATCTATTGCTATCTAGATTTCTAAAAGACTCCTCTTGTTGATTTAGACACAGGATTCCCTTGCCTACCGATTTAAGAATCCTCCCCACAGGTTCGTAGGTTTGACTCAAGAGCCTCAAGGAAAGGAGGTAGGAAGGGGTGTGAGAGATAAGGATGAGAGAGGCGTGGCTGTCTTCTGGTTGCTCCTGCTAGAGTAAGGTAGACGGGGATGGCAACCAACAATTATAACACCATGCAGTGGTTGTTTAAATAAAGCTGGGCGCTGTGTATCTTGGAGCTCAAAGGAAAGGATGACTAACTGGGGAGCAGAAAGCAGAAGGTGAGTTAAGAGAAGTGAGCTGGGGAGTTACAGCAACTTAGCAGACCTTAGAAAATAAGTAGTAGGACAGAGAAAGGAAAGGCAGGCTTTCTAGACGGGGTGCAGAGGGCACAGGTGCAGAGATCTGTGTATTTGTGGATGAACAGAGCCCTGTAGCCTGGGCAGGGTTGGGGGGAAGTGTGCAGTCCCAAGAGTCAAAGCAGGGGAGGGAGGGAGGGAGCATTAGGACCAGAAAGGGCCCTGCGTGCCAAGTGGAGGAATCAAGAGTTTTATCCTGTAGGTTACTGGGAAATAGCAGAGGTCTTGGAACAGGAAGTTTTGTGATTAGCTTTGTTTTTTAGGACTGGAACTGGGTATTCTTCCTTCCTTATCAGCCTGTGCGTATAAGTGAAGTTACAATGAAAGTGCGACCTGTGTTTTGCTCCCGTAATTTCGTATCACCCTCCCACCTGCTGAAGGGAAGGACCCCACCACACCTGTGATATCCCCAGGGGACCCTGAGGAGGAGGGTCCTGCTGGTAATTCCACGGCTTCCTGCTGCCAGGCCGGCACACAGCTCTCCAGGGTTGAAGGTGGCCCTCCTGCCTCCAGAGACCACCTGTGCTCCCCTCTCCCACCTGTCAGGATATTACTTCTTCTCTGTGTTAAGTCCTGTTAGAGGGCCCCATGGCAGGGTGACTCAGGCCCATAAGAATCACTGGGTTGTCAAACTTCCTCTTCGTCTTTTTTTAATTAAGATTTTTTTTTTTTAAGGGAACCCTCCTACATTGTCGGTGGGAATGTAAGTTGGTACAGCCACTATGGAAAACAGTATGGAGATTCCTCAAAAAACGAAGAGTAGAATTACCATATGATCCAGCAAGCCCACTCCTGGGCATATATCCGGACAAAACTATAATTCAGAAAGATACACGCACCCCTATGTTCACAGCAGTACTATTCACAATAGCCAAGACATGGAAACAACATAAATGTCCGTCAATGGATGAATGGATAAAGAAGATGTTGTACATTTATACAATGGAATACTACTCAGCCATATAAAAGAACGAAATAACGCCATTTGCAGCAACATGGATGGAATTAGAGGTTATCATACGAAGCGAAGTCAGAAAGAGAAAGACAAATACCATACTATATCACTTATGTGTGGTATCTAAAATATGACACAAATGAACCTATCTGTGAAACAGAAACAGACTCACAGACATAGAGAACAGACTTGTGGTTGCCAAGGGGGAGGGGGTTGGGGGAAGGATGGAGTGGGATGTTGGGGTTGGCAGATGTAAGCTATTATATATAGGATGGTTAAACAACAGGGTCCTACTGTATAGCACAGGGAACGATATTCAATATCCTATGATAAACCATAATGGAAAGGAAAATAAAAAAAGGATGTGTGTGTGTGTGTGTGTGTGTGGGTGGGTGTGTGTGTATCTGAATCACTTTACTGTACAGCAGAGATTAACACAACATTGTAAATCAAGTATACTTCAATAACAATATAAAAAATTGAAAATTTTATTTTTTTTAAAGAAGTGTAAGGTTCACAACCAAACTTCTGCTTTGCTTTGGGACCCCCCACTTCCTTCCCAGAGCACGGGGCTGGATTTGAGGCTCTTTGCTGGGTTGAGACATTGCTGGAAGCTTTTCAGCCTCCCCCGAGACAGGCAGATGATCCGTGGGAATTTATGGTTGTGTTTAAGTGAATTCTCAGCAACTCAGAAATATTTTCGAAGGCAAATTGAATTTTGGAGGCTTTTCCATCGTGAATGCTGTGCTTCTCCTCTGTAGTGTCAATAATTCTGTACAGGAGGGCAGGGAATTGGTGGTACGGCCAGGTCCCAGAATTGAACTAAAGTAGTGCAAATCCCAGGTCTGCCACTTGTGGTGTGACCTTGGCCCAGTTACTTAGTTTGCTCTTTCTCAGTTTTCTCCTCGATTAAATGGGGATAATAACAGTATCTCCTACACAGAGTTGCTGTGAAGATTTAAACGGGTGGATGAAGTTTAGGGCAGTGCCTCGTATAGCACGGGGGCTCAGGCAGTGGTGATGACGTGCGATTGCTTTCTGCTTCACTTAACGGGAAGAAAGGGAATGTGGATGGTATAACCGCAGTGGTGTAGTAAAGCGTTAGATTAGTAGGAATTTCAGGTGGATCGAGCTGTGAGACACTGCTTTGCTTTTCAAATGAGCATGGTCACAGGAAGTTGGAGAGTATTTTTCTGTAGATAAGATTCAAGCGAAAGCTGACAGTGCTGACAATGATTTTCATGGGGGATGTTAAATGTAGCTTTGCTACATAGATGACATAGCGATCTTTGCTACGTAGATGACATAGGGATCTATGAGGGACATAGATGCTCTGACCTGGACAAGCGTTGTCTCTGTGAGATTATGCGGCTCTCATCGTGGGGTGTGGAGGAGTTTGGAAAAGTGAGCTCTTGAGAAAGACACGTTGCAAAAGGAAGACATTATACCCCTCTGGCCCTTGCACTCTAGTTGTTCTAGAAGCAAGGTGCAGGCAGGCTCGGAGACTAATGAAATAGCTGCTAGAAGTCCCCAGCTCTCCTCTGGCAGCAGGAGGTTCCTCAGCTGCTAACTAAGGAAGGCTGGTTCTTTCCCGCCCGGGCCTTGGAGCCTGGGGCTGGTGTTCAGTGTTTAGCCTGGAAGGCAGGTAGTGTCCTCATGAAGTTCATTGTCTCAAGCTGGTCTCCTTGTTCATAGGCAGTAAATGCAGCACGAGCACGAGAACCCCAAGCGGCCATCCAAACCCAACGTCCCAGTGGTTTTCGGCCCTAGACCGGGAGGTAGGACAGATGGGAGTGCTCGCTGTGGCCGGGCTGGATGGTGCCGTGGGCAGAAGGCCTGCATCCCAGTGTTCCTCAGCAATTCCTGGCTCTAGTGGATTCCACTCGCCACCCAGAGAGGTGTCTTCTCCCCACACCTCAACACTCCATCTTTATGTAAACGTAATTTTCTTTTATCAAAAGCTTATTAACATCAAAATTTTAGTAAAGTCAGCTTTAGAGAAAGAAAAAAAATCCCCTTTCCACCAACACAATTATTTTTGCATATTCTCCTTCAGTCTTAGCCATATTCTACATATAGTTTTAAAGATTTGCAACCAGTAGTCTACAACCTGTAGTCTAGTTCTCACTCGACATCATGTCATAAGCGTCATTAGTGTCGCTCTATGATTTCCTAATTATTTTTTAGAGCTTTATGACATATATTCCATTGAGTTACTAGACTATCATTTATTTAGTCATTCCCTATTAATGAGCATTTAGATCATTGTCAGCGTTGGCTCTGATGGTGACTGCTGTATGAATGTCTTTGTATTTACAGTCAGTTTCTTCTATTAAATTCTTTCTTAGGATAAAGTACAGGAGATGGGCTTACAGGATTGAAAGGTATGAACATTGTTTATCTTCTTAATACATATCACCTTCCAAAAGGACTGAACTAATTTACAACGTCACCAGCTGCATATGATGGTACCATTTCCTTCCCAACTTCTTTCAGATTGGCAGTTGCAATACAAATTTGTATTATTAATTTTTAGAGTATCCTATATCTGTTTCAATCACATTTCTTGGATTAGTCCTCCCTCTTTCTGACCCTTTAGTCCACGAAGATCTAGCAATCCACCATGCCCTGCTGGCCTTAACTTTCTAGTACCTCCCTACAGCCTCCAACTTAATCCTGAATCTGTTTTCACTGATTCCTAAAGCTGGGGAGAATCTCCCTGCCTGCCCCTGGCACCTGCCAGGTTTTGTTCTCTTCTGGATTCTTCTAGCATGGCACGTTTTCTGTCTCGTCAACTCCTCCAATTGTTTCAATTAAGGAATTACTGTCCCGTGCCCTCTGGACAGCATCCCTCCCTCTCCTGATAGCAAGCACGGATGCGGACAATTAGTGCAAGTGGTAAAGAACACTTTTCCATACATTTGATTATAACGTGCTTTCTCTTTTGGGAGTTGTCTATATCCTTTGCCATTTCATTCATCCATGCATTCATTCATTCCAACAAATAGTACTGAGTGCTTAAGGAATTCTGGATGGTAGAGATATGACAGTGAAAATATAATCTCTGCCCTCATCTAGCTCACAGTTTACTGGGGCACACAATATTAACAAGTGAGCAAGTGGACAAGTAATATCACAAGCAGTGATAAGTGCTAAGGAAACAAAAGCTAAAGTAGGGTAAAGGGACAGAGAATGCTGGGGAAATGTAGGCAATGGTGTTCTGGAGCTGGCTTGCACCATCTCTTGAAAACTGTGTGCATCCCTCCCCAGCCCGTGTCCAGTGACCTCACAGTGGCAGCTTGAAACTGGTCATGGTGGAAGTGTTGACATCACAAGCATAAAATTCTACACTTCAGGAACAGCTTGTTGTTAAACTTTTGTCAGCACACAACTGGACGTGGTGTTGCCATTTTGTGTGGGTTGGTCAGGGAAAATCTCACTGAGAAGGTGACATTGGTCCTGCAGGAGGTGACGGAGGAGCCCTATGGTATCTGGGGGAAAGGCATTCCAGGCAGAGGGAACAGTCAGTGAAAAGTCCTGAGGCAAGTTGTGGTTGGCATGTTTTAGAAACAGCAAGGAGGCCTGTGCAGCTGAAACAGATCTGGAGGGGCTGGGGAGCGGAAGGGTGGTAAGTGATGAGATGGCATGGGTAGGGGGTAGACTGGTAGGAGATAAGATCAGATATTGGCCTCGCAGGTCACTGTAAATATTCTCTCTTTTAGTCTTGATTTGAGATGGAAGTCACTGGATAATTTTGAGCTGAGACGTGACATGTTCTGATTTATGTTTTAAAAGGACCACTCTGGCTGCTATGTTGAGTATATAAGTGTAGGAGGGCAGAATTCCAATCATTAGCAGGCTTTTGAAATCAGTTGATGGTTGTTTGGATTGGTAGTGGAGGTGAAGGAAGGGTTAGATTCTGAATACATAGCCCAGGAAGAACCCACAGTATTTACTGATGGATCAGGTATGCTGTGTGGGAGAAAGAAGCCAAGGATGATCTCTTTCTATTAAGGCCACTTCCTATATTAACTTTAAAGCAAGTGTTTTAGTTTAGGAAGATTTGAAACGTGGTGGCAGACACCACTCAGCTCTTTGGTTTATACTTCTTTCTTCAATACAGATCTTACTCTGATGAAAGATTTCCATTTAACTATGTTTGATTTTGAGCAAGCCAACTGTGCACAGATGTTGGGGAGAGTGCCAGAGGTCCACAAAAATCCACGGTCCCCTGTTCTCACATATAGTAGCAGAATTCACACTGGGCACAAGGCAGCTAGATGCATCTCTGGGAGCAAGTGTGGGCCAAGGGGAGGTGAGTGGAAGTATCACCTTGAGGTGAGCACCACACAGAAGAGAAGA
Organism: Pseudorca crassidens; assembly: GCF_039906515.1. Lineage (NCBI taxonomy): Eukaryota > Metazoa > Chordata > Mammalia > Artiodactyla > Delphinidae > Pseudorca > Pseudorca crassidens. The sequence continues at coordinate 62,147,383 of NC_090305.1, forward strand.
CATTTTCCCTCTTCTCTTACCACATAAGCTCAAACATTGACGTCAGATGTGCCGATGACTTGGCTGTGACCATGAACCGGGAACTGCGAAGGAATAAGCCGGAGGAAACCGAGGTTCTGAGATGACCAGGTGGAACAGAGCTGCCCGCCACCACTTCTATCAGGACTGTTACATGAGAGAGAAAACACAATCTTTTCCAAGCCATAGTTTCTTGGCAGTCTTTTTGGTATAGCAGCTTAAACTTTACCCTAACGTAAGAGCCGGTTCCAAAACAAACCAATGAACCAGTGGAAAATCAGAAGGTAGAAAGTGACATATTCCAACTGAGGAAGGAAGCCTGAAGGATCAGACCCTTTAGGCGAGTACAGAATGGAGGAAGACCAAGGGCAAATGGCCACCCAGTAGCTGGGAGCACCTACAGAAGGTTAGCCGTGATTTTAGGTGGGCGCAGTGGGAACAAATTTGCACTGGTAACAGTGAGTAGAAAGGCATTGGGTGGAGGAGAGGAAGCATTCTGGAGTTTTAAGACAGAAAGATTTTCCTAGCACGAAACCAGTGTGTACTGGGAAGTGGGGACTGAGGTCAAAAGTCTATTAGGGGGGTATCATTCCACCGTGAAGAAGGCAAAACACGAGAAACGATCCTGGGAGAAGACACTCTTGCAGTCATTGAAGAGGTGGAAAGAAAGGACCCAGTAGGCCTTTTGAAAAATATGTCTTTTATTATCCATGCACTAACCTTGATCTATGCTAAGGGAGGGGCGGAAAGACACCTAACAACCTTCCCCATTAAAGTTAATGGGGAATCTTCTATAAAGTCTAAGGGCAGAATATGACATGATGAATCCGTATGATTATATCATGAAGCTTCCCAAAGATAAATAAGGCTCTTAAGAGACATGTTTATTGGTGAACAATTTATATCGGTGTACGTACCATCAGCTGGAATGTAACACACAATTGCTGAGGATAAGGCAGGAAATGATGACCAAGTTTGGCTCCAGCTGGCGCTGCAAGAGCTGGAGTGCAGTAAATAACTGCCGAATCGCAATGAAGATAAATTGGTGCACTGGGTGAACACTTCCAGAGAGCCAACACATACTTCTTACTCTCTACAAGGAGCTGACATGGCCTGGCCCTTGAGGGAAGCAGCAAGGTTTCCCATCAAGGCCACTTCAGAGGTTAGGTCAATGTCTTTGGCAGGAGGAAAGGAGCTGCGTCCTCACGCTCCGGCATCCTGGTCAGGCACACGTGTGAGCCTATGTTTCAGCCAGAGGGACTGGACTGCCATCTTTTCCATAGCCCTCTGGGTGTCTGCACCTGGAAGAGCTCTGCCCACTTCATTTCTCTCTGTGTCTTCAATACTTTGTCACTCTAAGGGGACATTCTTTTTTTTTTTTTTAATTGAAATATAGTTGAGTTACAATATTGTGTTAGTTTCCGGTGTACAGCAAAGTGATTCAGCTCTACATATATATATATATATATATATATATATATATATATGTATTTCAGATTATTTTCCATTATAGGTTATTATAAGAGATTGAATATAGCTCCCTGTGTTACACAGTAAATCCTCGTTGCTTATCTATTTTATGTATAGTAAATAAATATACTACATTTTTGTCTGTTAATCCCATACTCCTAACTTATCCCTCCCCCCCTTCCCCTTTGGTAACCATAAGTTTGTTTTCTATGTCTGTGACCTGCTTCTGTTTTGTATATAGATTCATTTGTATTATCTTTTAGATTCCACATATAAGTGATATCATATAGTATTTGTCTTTATCTGACTTACTTCACTAAATATAGTATTCTCTAGGTCCACCCATGTCGCTACAAATGGCAATATTTTATTCTTTTTTATGGCTGAGTAATATTCCATCGTGTATATATATCACATCTTCTTAAGCCAATCGTCTGTTGATGGGTTATTTCCATGTCTTGGCTATTGTAAACAGTGCTGCTATGAACACTGGGGTGCATGTATCTTTTCAAATTAGAGTTTTCGTTTTTTCTGGATATGTGCCCAGGAGTGAGATTGCTGGATCATATGGTAGCTCTATTCTTAATTTTTTAAGGAACCTCAATACTTTCCCATAGAGACTGCACTAATTTACATTCCCACCAACAGTGCAGGAGGGTTCTAAGGGGGTATTCTTATAGTTCCATTCCTCACCCTCCCAAAACGTCTAAGTCTTCTGTGGTTTGGATTTTATTTCCCTACTCTGCAGAAGCTTGCTAATCCCCGTGTAGTATGACAGTAACAAACATGTGGGCTGTGAAGTGGGCCTGCTTGGGTTCAAATCCTGGCCATGCGATGTATGAAATCTGTGATGTTGGGCCCAGTGTCCTCATTTGTGAAATGCAGATGATATTTATGATGAAAGGCATCATAGTACGGTGGTTCAGAGTGCGGCCTCTCTGAACTATCTGGGTTTGAATCTCATCCCCACCATTGACCAGTTGTGTAGCCTTGGGCAAGCCTATTTAACTCTACTTAAAAATGAGGATGACAGGGCTTCCCTGGTGGCGCAGTGGTTGAGAGTCCGCCTGCCGATGCAGGGGACACCGGTTCGTGCCCCGGTCCGGGAGGATCCCACGTGTCGCAGAGCGGCTGGGCCCGTGAGCCATGGCCGCTGAGCCTGCACGTCCAGAGCCTGTGCTCCGCAACGGGAGAGGCCACAACAGTGAGAGGCCCGTGTACCGCAAAAAAAAAAAAAAAAAAAAAAAAATGAGGATGACAACAGAACTTGCCTCATGTGATTGTTGTAAGAATTAAGTTAGCTGATCCATGACACATGGCGAGCACTTACTAAATGTTACCAATTATTAATTGAAGCGTTGTGGTAAAGATTACTTGAAAAATACATATACCAGGCTTAGATTGATGCTAGGACACGGAAACACTGGATAACTGTTTGCTATTATTAATTAAATTCATTGATTATCTCTCCAACTGCCATATCAATTGAGCATTTTCTTCATCTAACCGGAGTGCATTGGAAACTGCTGGTCACTCCTATAACCTTGAACTTGCTGTCCTTGGGTATCCACTGACACTGAAGTCTCCCGGTTCTCCCCATACTCTTCCAGCTGCTTCTTCCTTTTCATTCATGAGCTGTTCCTTCTATTTGCTTTCATGACTTCCTCCTTTTCCAAAAATCTTTTACATGTTGATGTTCCCTAAGGGTCCTCCTAAACACTCCTTTTATTTCCATGCTGCACCCTCTCCCTAATTTAATCTACTTTCTTGGTTTCATACTCTTCTGTAGCTCAATGACTCCAGTCCTCTCTTGAGCTCAATTCTAAGGTATCCGATTGCTTCCTCAACACCTCCGTCTAGAAGTTCCATAGACACCTCAAAACTCACGCTGGGTCACACCGACCACCATCTCCTGCAGCCTGCTTTTTCTCTTATGTTCTGTGCTTCTGTCGGTAGTTACACTCACTCCCCAAAGCTGGAAACATTGTCAACCTGACTTCCCCTCCTCCAGCCTTTTTAGCCAATCAATCTACAAGCTCTGCCCATTGCTACCTCTTAAGTATGTATCGGAAAGAGCAACTCTTCATGCTCACTGCCATTCCCCAAATCCAAGTCACTTCATCTCTCAACAGAATTACTACCATCACTTCCTAAGTGACCCCCTCCCTCCCGGCTTCCTATGCCAACACATTTCCTACACAGCAATCAGGATGATATAAAATACAGATTATTCCAATTATTTCATGCTTAAATCCCTCCAGCCTTCTTGCCCTCAGCAGTAAATCCAACATCTTCAACACAGCCCACAAAGCCCACAGCTCCAGCTTCATTTGTGCCTTGTGCTCCAGTGAGATGAAGAGCTCTGGTTTCCAGTCCACATCCTGCTGGTTCCTACTTTTATTCACTGCCTGTGACATTCCCTCTCCACATAGCACCTCCCAAAGCTCATCACCTCTAGGATTCATTTCAGGTGTCAGCCTGCCCTACCTCCTCTATCCTCCAAGTCTTACTGGACTACAGCCCTGCATTCATTTCTATCACTCCACTTAAACCAACAGAAGAAAATGGTCTTCGTTTGTATCTGTTTATCCCACTAGGCTGTAAACTCCATGAGGGCAGGAACTGGCTCTAGTTTTCTCCTTATATTCTTAGATGCTAGAACACTGACAGGCATATCACAGGGGCCCAATAAATGTTTTTTTAAGAGAATGAGCTCATGAAGAAATAGACTGTGATCCAGCTGAGGTCAGGTCCTTCAAACGAGAGGCAATGGGCTGTCCTACCCTGATTAGCTGGGTGTGTATGCAGAGAGACAGTGTCCCTAGGCTCAAGTTTCCGGAAGAATTGAAGAAGCCTATTAGATACAAGGCAGAAAATGGGGTGAGGACTGCATGCATCTATCTGGTTAGGGCTCTTCAGGATAACCTGAACTGGATAGGGACGGGCACGAGTGAGCACCTTCCTGGGGAAGCATGACGTGGATACTAACAGGGCTGATGCAAAGCCAGTTGTGCTACATTATCTCCCATAATAATTATTCCTCTCTATATAACCATACCTCTTTGCAATGACTTTGCAGCTCTTCCTATCAGGAGGTGACACGTTTTTCCCTACCTCTTGAATCTGGGTTGGCCTCATGACCTATTTCAGCCAACAGAAAGTGGCAGAAGTGACATTGTGACAGGTCTGAAGCTAGGATCCAAGAAGCTTTGTGGATGTTTCTCTCTTGGAAACCTGTCCAGTCATGTGAACAAGCCCAGGCCAGCCTGCTGGATGATGAGAGACCAAGTGGACAAGAGCTGAGTCAGCCCAGTCGTCCAGCACAGGCCTCAGAAATATGGGAGCACAGTGACCACCAGCAAAGCCACCCTACAGCTGACCTGCAGCCGACTGCAGGGGTACGAGGGAGCCTCGCCAAAGCCAGAAGGACCACCCACTGAACCCAGTCCCAAATGCCAGGACATGCTATTGTGAGCTAGATAAATGGCATGGTTTTAGCCACTTCGCTTTGAGGATGTTGGTTATATAGGAATGGATAACTAATACATCATTTAACAAAGTTGGATGGGATCTGAGAGTCAGAGAAAGTGATGTGGGTCCCTTTCCCCACACTTAGCTCTCACTCCAAACAAATGCCATTGTCCTTTAAACTTAATTTTACTGGCCATTACAGGGGAAAATTTCTGGCTCATGTCTAGGTCAGTGGCACAGCTGATAAACTGGGTGATCAGTTTATATCCTGTCTCCAAATGCCCACTTCCAGAGCCCCTCTCATCTTTGGACATTATCCCCAAGGAGAACCAGCAGCGATGGCTACACCACCCACAGCACTACCACCTGAGCTCCTTCCGCCACTCCTTGAAGGTGTGTGCCATGATGGGTGAGCATGGGAAGGTAAGGACCATGGCAGTGACATGTCTAGACCTGAAACCTAACACTGGCTCACTGTGGGACTTGATCTCCTTTTTTTTTTTTTTTTTTTCCGCTGCGTTGGGTCTTCGTTGCTGCGTGCAGCCTTTCTCTAGTTGCAGCGAGTGGGGGCTACTCTTCTTTGCTGCGTGGGCTTCTTGTTGCGGTGGCTTCTCTTGTTGTGGAGCACGGGCTCTAGGAGCGCGGGCTTCAGTAGCTGCGGCACGCAGGCTCAGTAGTTGCGGCACATGGGCCCTAGAATGCGCAGGCTTCAGTGGTTGTGGCACACGGGCTCCAGGAGTTGTGGCTCACGGGGTTAGCTGCTCTGTGGCATGTGGGATCTTCCCGGACCAGGGATCGAACCCGTGTAGCCTGCATTGGCAGGCAGATTCTTAACCACTGCGTCACCAGGGAAGTCCCGGGACTTAATTTCCTTGAGCCTCAGTTTCTTCATCAGTAAAATGGGGCCAATAATGCTTGCCTCAGAGGGTCACTATTAGGATTAAATGAGATAGTACTTGTGATGGGCCTATCTCATTGTAGGGTCATTATGAAGGGTGGGGGAAATCATGGAGGCATGGGGCCTAGCATAGCTGAGCTTGAAAAAGATGTCTTTTCCTATATGAATGAGGAGACAGTCCCAGTGCTCCTTGCTAGCTACAGGCATGGGTTCAGATTATCTTAGAGCCATCAGAGGAGGCCTGAGGCAGGTGGGGCTTCCCCCCGGAGCCCCACCCCCCCACCCCGCCTCAGAAATCATGCCCGTGGCCAGAAACCATGGGTCCTGCCCTTAACGACGCTGCTGCTGTCCTGGTCAGGACAGGGCCATGCTCTTGGCAAACCTTCTCTGTGCTTTGTGCTGGCGATGTAGTGTTTAGTGAATTTCTTCCTGTTTGGGAGCCTAGAAGTGATTGTCTTGGTGGCCCGGGCACGTGTTTTCCTAGCAGAAGAGCACGTGCATGGGGGATGGTTTGCTCGCTTGCAGCCAGGTCCCCCCTGCTCCCCACTGGTCTACACCCACACCCGCAATATTGCTCCAATTCTTGTGGGCCAGCAGGCTGTGCCCAGGGGTGTGGACCGACGTCCATCACAAGTCAGATTGAGGGTTAGGAAAAATCATTTGGGACGTGATGACAATCGCAGGCACAGACCCTACACTTGTGGCTGCTGTTTCTTTTCATAGATTCTTCCCAGGGGACCTCTGTCCTGAGCAGTTGCCGATCTCTGCTAAAAACCTCCATATTCCCCCAGACCTCTAGAAAACTTTAAAGAGGAAAACACTTCAGCTTTGAGTCATCTACTCTTTTTGCTACCCTCTATCTCATTCCACACTCTTCCAGTATTTTTGCATATGCACACATGTATACACACTGATATACATCATACGTACCTGTGAGTACCTCTCTCCGTATATACGTATGTGTGTATACATGAAGAGATAATACATGTGTGTATGCATGTACGCACACACACATGTGTATGTGTAAAATGGGATCATACTGATTAGCAGGCTTTTGTTTTCACTTAATATATCATAAACATCTTTGCTGATCAGTAAACTTTTATTAAAAGGCCACAGTTTAGAGAAGCCAAAATTCAGTGCCAAGTTCAGTGCCTAAAAGATCTTGTTTGACAGTGTCTTTTTTTTTTTTTTTTTTTTGCGGTATGCGGGCCTCTCCCGTTGCGGAGCACAGGCTCCGGACGCGTAGGCTCCGGACGCGTAGGCTCAGCGGCCATGGCTCACGGGCCCAGCCGCTCCGCGGCATGGGGATCCTCCCGGACCGGGGCGCGAACCCACATCCCCTGCATCGGCAGGCGGACTCCCAACCACTGCGCCACCAGGGAAGCCCGATAGTGTCTTTTAAAGTCTTTAATTTGAATGTCTTAGGAAGGGGCATAAATCCTTCAATCCCTGACTGGCCCTGGAGGCATCTGAGACTGTCATCCTGAATTTTCTATTATTATTTAAAATTATTATTATCCTACCGTATCAATCAACATTTCTCAGTAGTAACTGGCATTTGGGGACAGACAATTCCTTGTCTTCTGGGACTGTTTTGTACATTTCAGGGCACTTGGTATCTCTGGCCCCCGCTAACTCAATGCCAGGATGCCCCCAGGTCAACGTGACAACCAAAACTGACCCCATGTATGGCCAACCTGGGCCATCTGTTCTTGTCCTGGGTGAATGATGAGATCGTTGTAGACTCTCCTTCATTGACATGTTTCAGGATGATGATCATATATCCTAGTTCACCTGGGACGGTCCCAGGAACTCCTGGGGTCCAGATGTATTTATTACTAGCACCCACTTTCACTCTTAGAAGTATCCTTGTTTGGATGATAAACGGCTACCCCCAAGTATAAGGCCCTGCTTCAGAAATGGTTAGAGTTGACAGAGTTCTGCCTGGGAAAGACTGCCTGCTAAAGGTGCTAAGTGTGTCTTCCCAGAGTTAACCTATCTGTCTGATGGTGGATGGCTTCCGCTGGGCGGTGCCGTGGACAGATCCCATTCCCAGTTCCAGGGCTAAACATCAGGGCATTCAGTGACCCGGGCACACTTTTTAAGAAAGTGAGCAGAGGATTGGCTTAAGGACAGTACTCGGTGGGAGAGTCAGGGTGTCTGATGACCCCTTAGATTGATGAAGACCTGGGGCTTTACAAAAAGGGAGAACCTCTTTTATCCACCCTCTGTGGAACCCCAAGCAATGAAACAGGCTGCAAGTGTGGTATTAACACTTATGCTATGGACTGCACATCTATTTCCATGCTGCATGTATATCCGTGCTTTATATATAAGGATTAAGAATTTTTTCAAGCCCCCCTTTAAGAACTAATTTTTGCCCGCTTGTGGGTGATAGCACTCCCGTTGAGAATGCATGGCCTAGAGAGGTCTGCCCAGGCTCCACATTTAATAGATGGGGAAGGGAAAGGGGAGGGGAGGGGAGGGGAAGGGGAAGGGGAAGGGGAAGGGGAAGGGAGGGGAAGGGAAGGGAAGGGGAAGGGGAAGGGAGGGGAAGGGAAGGGAAGGGAAGGGGAAGGGAAGGGAAGGGAAGGGGAAGGGAAGGGAAGCAGAACTTTAGGGTATGAAGGGCTTCAGGGTCCTTGAACCCTCCCTTCCCTGGAAACTTGCATTCTCCCTTAGCATATCCACAGGTGGAGGGTCAACCTAGCTTGCAAACCCTGGCCCTAACCTTAACCCTGACTGGATGGTGGATGCTGTGTCACAGACATCACTCAGGCAAGAGGCAAAGTCAGGACTCGGGGCTCCCCAGTCTTGGGCCAGAGCTCTTACTTGGGTCCATTATGTCTGTCTTTGGATCTCCTCTTAAGATGCTTAAACCTTCACTCTCTCATTTACATCTAAAAGATACAGTAGGTTTGGAAGGACCAGATGTCTCAGAGAGAAGGCTCCTGGAGGCTGTGGGAGATGAAAGTTCAACAGTCACTTAAAAACCAAACCCAAAGGACTGAGACTCCTCTGTGGGTTCCTTGGAGAAGTGAATTCCATCAGGAACCTTCTAGTTAACCCTTTCATGTGGGGACAAATGCTTCACTCACTCAGGTCTTGGGAGAGGTCTTCCCTCAGGAACCTTGCCCAGGCAGCTGGTTATCTGGGACACGGAAGGAGATTCACCCCAAACCTTTGACTGCAAAGGAGTTGGGTTGAAGGTAACTTGGACTGACATGGCTGCAGGCCCCGCTTCTGCCTGATGCCATTTCCAGGTGGATCCTTAAGTATTTAGAGCAGGCCCCGTGCAGGAAATGTGTCCTGTGTGGAAAGCTGAAGTTCTTGCTATTGTTCATTCTTATTTATGGCCTTTTATGGATTGGTGCTCCTTTAAAGAGATGTGTCAACTATTCCTGCGGGCAGCTCTGTTTATCGACACACGATTTGCTCTGTGTTAGTTATGCATGAATCATGGGCATTACTACAATCTGGAAGACCACAGAATTTTACATGAGGTGGTGCCTTTCCTGCCATCAGGTTTCTCAAATGTCCTTTCTGATTTTGCTCATCTAACCTCACCTCAGATTCATACTTTCCACTAGGAATGATGTATTGCTACTGGATTTTAAAAATTAAAACTATTCTGAACATATGCGGCAAGAAACACTTTGGGAAGCAGTACATGTTAATATCAATATTAATCAAAATAATAATATTGTTGGGGCTTCCCTGGTGGCGCAGTGGTTGAGAGTCTGCCTGCCGATGCAGGGAACGCAGGTTCGTGCCCTGGTCCGGGAGGATCCCACATGCCGCAGAGCGGCTGGGCCCGTGGGCCATGGCCGCTGGGCCTGCGTGTCCGGAGCCTGTGCTCCGCAGCGGGAGAGGCCACAACGGTGAGAGGCCCGCGTACCACACACACACACAAAAAATAATAATAATAATATTGTTTATTGGGCTCTGTGTACCAGGTCTATGCTAAGCACTTCCATGGAGTAACTCATTTAATCCTCATAACTACATTGCGATATATATATATATATATATAATCAATTCTCTCATGTCACAGAGGATAAAACTGAGCCTCAGAGAAGTAAAGTAACTTGATCTCACCAGTCAGAATGGCCATAATCAAAAAGTCTACAAATAATAAATGCTGGAGAGGGTGTGAAGGAAAAGGAACCCTCCACACACTGTTGGTGGGAATGTACATTGATACAGCCACTATGGAGAACAGTATGGAGGTTCCTTAAAAAACTAAAAATAGAACTACCATATGATCCAGCAATCCCACTCCTGGGCATATACCCAGAGAAAACCATAATTCGAAAAGATACATGCACCCCAATGTTCATAGTAGCACTATGTACAAAAGCCAAGACATGGAAGCAACTTAAATGTCAATTAACAGATGAATGGATAAAGAAGATGTGCTCCATATATACCACAGAATATTACTCAGCCATAAAAAGGAATGAAATAATGCCATTTGCAGCAACATGGATGGACCTAGAGGTGATCACGCCAAGTAAGACAGACAGACAAAGACAAATATCATATGATATCACTTACATGTGGAATCTAAAATATGACACAAATGAACTTATCTATGAAACAGGCTCACAGACATAGAAAACAAACTTATGGTTACCAAAGGGAAGGTGAGGCAGAGGGATAAATTAGGAGTTTGGAATAACATATACACACTAATATATATAAAATAGGTAAACACAGGGAACTACATTCAATATCTTGTAACAATCTATAATGGAAAAGAATTTGAAAAATAATATATGTGTGTGCGTGTGTGTATACTCACACACATATATATACACAACTGAATCACTTTGCTGTACACCTGAAACTAACACAACATTATAAATAAACTATAGTTCAATTAAAAGAAAAAAAAGAGTACACAGCCACTGAATGGCAGAGCTAAGATTCAAATTCAGATCTATCTGATGCAGAGTCCGAGCTCTTAACTACAGGGATATATGGGCTCAGAGAACTTGGGAGAAGACTGCCCCATTTACCTGTTCTCTCTGAGGCACATACACTCCCAGCGCCTCTGCTTACCAGGAATGCAATGTGGGATCACAAAGACATCACTGCCTCAAAGTCAGAAGATCTGGATGTGAGTAGCAACACCTGCCCACCTATATTCAGTTTATTATAAAGACCGAATGCTACAATGTGCATGACTAAGGTCTTTATAATTGTAGGTTGCGATGGCTTTTATAGAAGATGGCTGTTATGTGTATATACATAACTGTCTCTACATGTTTATACATAACACACACATAGACACACATACAGGAGTATCCAATGTTGATAGGCTTATATCAGGTTGCTCACAGTTGGACAAGCCATTCTTGGGATGAGGAATGATTAGCCCTAAAGGGGCCTAAGAGATCATCTGTCCTTTACAAGTGAGGACAATGAGGTTTGGTAAGAGATTTCTTTGTACTTTCTCCAGGGCTGGCAAAATAACACTACGGCTTAGAGACAAATGACTCAAGGGTCGCCAGGGACCAAAGAGTTGTAACACTGAAATGTAATACTGGAAAGCCTGGATCACTTGGTGGTAGGAACCAGTCCAAAGTGGGAGGGGAGCAGACTGGAACCAGAGACACAATCAAGAAGGCTGGGGGGACCAGGAAGGGAAGGTTCCAGGTGGCTGGACGATGCTATCTATTTTTAAGGGAGAGTATTCAGAAAGCTTTACACCTGAGGTGACCTGATACCGTTTCTTCTTGATGGGTCCTCACACCGTTCATTCCCAAATTGGGAATTTGGGTTTAACAAAGACACACTACTATATATAACAGATAAACAAGGACCTACTATACAGCACAGGGAACTATATTCAATATCTTGTTATAACCTATAATGGAAAAGAATCTGAAAAAGAGTATATATATATATATATATATATATATATATATATATATATATATGGCTGAATTACTTTGCTGTATACCTGAAGCATAGTAAATCAACTATACTTCAACCAAATAAATAACTAAGTAATTTGAGACAGTGGTGGTGTCACAAAGACTCAAGCAAGGGAGAGGGGAGAGGAGAAAGTGCGACAGGTGGCCAGGTGGCCAGGACAGTCTCCCCAAGGAAATGATGCCTGAAGATGCAACAGTAAGAAAGAACCAGGCATGAGAAGAGTCTGGGGACTCGTATTCTGTGGAGGGGTAAGAGCAGCAGTGAACAGTGTTCTATGGCTGCCCACATATGGGTAATTGCGTTTTACTGTGTTCAGTGAGGCTGGCCTGAGAGTACATATTTGACATTGACCAGGACGCTGGACTTCAGAGTGTACTGAAGGGTGGCCCCAAGGGCAAGTCAGCTCCCAAGACTAGGAAGTAGTTGGGGAGGGAGCCTGAATTGAGTCCACCAGTCCCAGGTGGAAAAGCCAAGGTGAAGGGTTTGATTCCTAAAGGGGTCAGGAGCCATTTGGTCTTCACAGAAGTGACTCCTTGGCCAAATTCCATACGAATCTCACCCATGATGCCCCCAGACTCCGCATGTACCCATTCTTTCCTCGGGGGTCTAGCTGACCCCGCACTCATCTTTCCCTATCTTCGTGCAAATGCCTGGGCCCAGTCCAAACTAGATGAGAGGGTACCGATAAGTAATCCAAGTCCACAGCTGAAAAAACAACCCACAGCACACGTCCTGCGTCCAGATGGGGACCAGGGGTCAACTGTGTCATCTGTCTTTATGACAAGAGCATGTTATTATACTAATTACAGTGTACTGGGCTTTACTGGGAACCAAAAATAGATATATGTGGCTTCTAAGGACAGGCATGAACATTCCTTTGGCTTCCTTTGCTATGTGATTTTTTTTTTTTTTGGACAAATCTTTGCCATGATTAGTAAAAAAAAAAAAAAAAAAGGAGAAGAAGAAGGGACTGCCACTGCGCCACCTTAAGGCACTTCGGGAAGGGCATCTGCATTTGACCTGTGCTACTGTCACATGTGCCCTGTTCATGGTGCTGTTCCCCACGGTCACGTGTGATTGCAAAGGACACAAGAGAGGCGGCCCCACTGTATCCTCTGCTGCAGCTTTTTTATTTCCAGCCTCTTTACATCTCTTAATGAGGAGCTGCACATCACAGCCCAGCCTGGGTGGGCCCACGAGGCCTTTTCCCTGGAGAAGAAATTGGTGAGAGGTTTGGGCTGACTCTGCACCAGGAGGAAAGAAGGAATTAGCATTTATTGAGCTCCCGCTGTTGTATCTTGTTGTGCTCCCCTGAGCCAGATGTGTTGGCTGATCACTGCAAAATCTCTGGAAGGTGAAAGAAGAAGCCTCTGCATAAAGAAGTCAAGGGTGGAGCTGGAATCTGGGCTCAAGTCTTTTCATTCCAAGCCCGTGTTCTTCCTGTGTTATCTCAGGATAAAATTAATCCACGGCCAGATAAAGGATGAGGAGAACTTAGTGCTTGGCAGGTTCTGTGAGATACAGGCAGTGAGACATGGTGTGTCTGTCCAGGTGGGCGTTTGTGCGCTGGGGGTGGAGGTTGGGTGGGGAGAGGAGATGCAAGGAGGGGTGGTCAGAACAGACCGTGGACGTACTGGATGTTCTTAGTACTTTGAAGACCCTGAGGAGCCAGTGAAGGAGGGGTGGTGGGTCCGGATCTGTGTCCTGTAAGCATTGCTCTGACTGTAGTGTGGAGGCTGGGCTGAGGGCAGACTTGTCTCAGTAACGCAGGCAAGAAGCCATCAGGGCCTCGTGAGCCGTGGCTTGCAATGGCTTGCGATTTAGAAATATGAGACTGCTGGCGTCTCAATGAGGCACTGACGGGGAGAAGCGCCGTGAGCGCCAGGCTGTGGCTGGGTTCCACTGCAGTGGTTCTGAGTTATGGCTATCAGAAGTCAACCTCTGCTGACTGAAGCAGAAGAGAGCTTCATGGAAAGGACACTGGGCAGCTAGAAAATCCGTTGGAAGGGAGACGCCTGATCTGGGGGATAAGCAGCCTGGAGCAACACCCAGAACCACGTGGGGGCAGAAGGGGGCTGGGGAAGCTTCTGCTGCTACCATTGAACCCTGGGTGGCACTGCTGCCACCTCTGTGCCACACACTTGAACCTGCGGCAGAGAGGGAGGGAAAGAACTCCATCATTCCTGCTTCTAGCTCCTGAGTCAAAGCCCAGTGTGGGCACAGGGCTGGTGGGTCCTGCAGGTGGCCTGTGCCCCGACTGCGAAGTCTGCTGGAGATTCCAGTTTCTGTCACCGTCCTCGTATACAATGGGTGGCAGGCACCCAAGACAACGAGAACTCATAAAGTGGGAGACTCCCCAAATAAAAAGGCGGTTGAGACACTGGATGGCCAAATAAAGTGATCAAAATCCACTAACATAGCTTTAGTTGAGAACTGAGAAACTGGGGGCAGAATTGAGAAATTGGGTGCTGACGGTAAGAATATTCTCTAACAGGTATTGAGTGATTACTCTGTGTGCTAAGTGCCCTAAATGCAGAACCTCAGTTAATCCTCATGACAAATCCCCAGGCAATTAGGAATATTATATCAATTTTACGAAAAAGGCAAATGTATTACAGACATGTCCCTACACACACCCAGTAGGTGGCTGAACTGAAATTCTAGCCTAGGCAGCCCACCTTCTGAAACAGTGGTAACGCTTCCGTCAATGAGGGCTGCGTGAGGACCTCAAGGTGTATTTCTTTACATTAGAGCATTGTAACCGACTGTCCCTAGGCCTCACTGGTCACGGGGAAAAATTATGCCACATTAACTGTTGATAGGAATTCCAGTCTTTTGCAAAGCCCCATCTCAGGGCTCTCCCGGGAGTCTCCAAAAACAGCTTGGTGGGATTATGAGTCAGACCAGGTAATTGGTTATTGGTCACTGTGTTGTCAGCATCCTTTGCTAAGCCCAGGCCTGCTGTCAGTGCTGCTGGCCACACTGAGAAACCCCAGTGCTCCCATCCAGACTTTTGATGGGTGGACACTCTCCTGCAGCCCCTCTTTTTTTTTTTTAATTCAGGTAGAGTTGATTTACAATGTTGTGTTAGTTTCAGAGGTACAGCAAAGTGACTCAGTTATACATATATAGGTATATCTATTCTTTTTCAGATTCTTTTACATTATAGGTTATTACAAGATATTGAGTATAGTTCCCTGCACTATACAGTAGGTCCTGTTGTTTATCTATCTATTTTATATATAGTGGTGTGTATCTGTTAATCCCAAACTCCTAATTCATCCCTCCCCCCCTTTCCCCTTTGGTAACCATAAGTTTGTTTTCTATGTCTGTGAGTGTATTTCTGTTTTGTAAAGAGTTCATCTGTATCATTCTTTTAGATTCCATATATGACATCATGCAATACTTGTCTGATTTACTTCACTTAGTATGATAATCTCTAGGTCCATCCATGTTGCTGCAAATGGCATTGTTTCATTCCATTGTGTGTGTGTGTGTGTGTGTGTGTATATATATATACACACACACCACATCTTCTTTATCCATTCATCTGTCGATGGACATTTAGGTTGTTTCCATGTCTTGGCTACTACGAATAGCACTGCTATGAACATGGGTGAACGTATCTTTTTGAATTAGCCCAGGAGTGGGCTTGCCAGATCATATGGTAGCTCTATTCTTAGTTTTTTTTTTTTTTTTTTTTTTTTGCAGTACGCGGGCCTCTCACCGCTGTGGCCTCTCCAGTTGTGGAGCACAGGCTCTGGACGTGCAGGTTCAGCGGCCATGGCTCACGGGCCCAGCCGCTCCGCAGCACGTGGGATCTTCCCGGACCAGGGCACGAACCCATGTCCCCTGCATCAGCAGGCGGACTCTCAACCACTGCGCCACCAGGGAAGCCCTATTCTTAGTTTTTTAAGGAACTTCCATACTGTTCTCCATAGCGGCAACCGGCAGCCCCTCTTGGTGGCACTGGAAGTCCCCCCTCTAACACCTGCCCCCCATCTGCCAGACTGAGGCACCTGGAGCTACACAGTCCCCCAAGGCCACCACAACTGCCTCTCAAGCCCAAGATCCTCCAGGGCCACTGGCCCTCCCCCAGGAGAGGCCTTCAGAAGCAGATGTCTGTAGCTCACTCCGGCCCTCATGGCCACTGACTGTATGAGGAGAGAAGAGGATTAGCTCCCCTCAGCCATGCTCTGTGACAGGGGACGCGCAGCAAGGCTGCTTGCGCCTCTAAGATCGTCTAATTTTAGTGGGAGGGCAAGTTTAGTTACTCCTACAAGCCACACCCACTTCAAATCATTCTCCTCCCATCCCAACCTCACAGTCATTCATTCATTCGGTCAGCAGCAAATATTTAGAGTGGAATGATTATCTGTAAAATGATAATATCTACGGAATAATGGTATCTATTTGTCTTGGTTGGGATCTCCCTGAAAGCAGGGACTTGGGTGTGGGTTGTTGGTTTGGAAAGTGATACCAGGAAGCAGGAAGGAGGGGGCAGGAAGATGAGCTGGGAAGGAGGGAAGGCCCATCATGAGGGTGCGTTATCGGGGTCCGAGAATTGTGCAGAGCCCCCCGGAACTGTCCTCCTGAAGGAGGGGGGCAAGAGCATTTATCCACAGCTCCTAGCCCCGCCCCCCTCAGTGGAGAGCTGCCCGGAGCGGGGACGGGGTGCTCTGGGTTACCTGCCCCGTCCTGTCCTTCAGTGGGTTGCGGAGGTAGAGAAGGTCAAGTGTGGGGATGCGCCTGAGGGGTCCTGTCCAAGGAGGAGTCCCCCACCACAGCTGGACTGAAATCCGGGGTGAGATGAGGAGCCATGATGCGACACCCAAAACATATGCTGCACTTCCCTGGGACGTTGTTAATGGTTAAGTGAGTTAACTTATGTAAGATGACTAGAACAATACTTGGCCCCAGTGAGGCTGTGTGTGTGTTTGCTATTATTATTGGTGTGACAACTGCAATCTGCCTGGTGCTTCTCTGTGGATAAGCCCTCATGGGACTTACCTTCAGGTCACAAAACATGTCTTGTTTATGTATCAGAACTCTGGCATTGTTCAAGTTCCTTTGCCAGGAGGTTCTTAGCCCCCAGGTAAATGGGTTGCCTTGAGGATGGTCGGATGACATGACCCCACCTGCCTGTTTGCCTTGTATCTCTGTTCTATCTCTGCTCCATCACTGGAGGCCTCCCTGTGCCCCCTGCTGCTCAGGATTCGAACAAGGATTTGAAAGCTAAGGTTTGAGTCCTGGATGTAAAACAATCAAACCCAAGTTGTCTACCTTCTGAATTATATCCTGATGGGAAGAGAAGACAGCTGGAGAGTAAAGTCACTTAGCTTTTTAATAATTGATGGATAAGAGATTGCATTATGTGTAAAAACATACCTTCTAGATATGCCACTAAGAGCGGTTCAGGCAGAAGAAACCACTCTCCCGTCCCCTGAGGCTGGCCTGCCTTTAGCTAATCTGATGACCTAATCCTTTCACATGGGAGAGGACCAGAGCCTGTCCGTCCAGGCGATAAATGCCCCTCTTCACTGAGCCTTCTAGAGGCAAATCCGGTCTAGCCAGTGGCTCACCCATCCAAGCTAGATGACCTGCCTCCAGTCCCAAATAGGAATGTCCAGTCCTCCTACCCCTGCCTTGTTCCCAGCCTAAGCCTTGACCATGCTGGCCCCATACCTGTCCCTAAGATGCAGCCCTTGATATGCCTCCGTGAGGACTGCCTTGGTCACCTTCTTGCTGGCTGACTCCTTGGTTTACAGTGGTTTCTGGCTTCACAGGGAACCCCCTTCCCCTCAACCCTGTGGTAACACAGCCGGTCATAGGACTGTTGCAGCCCAGGGTGCAGCCTGCTCTAGCTCCACCTTAGCTCTCACAAATAGGAGTTGTTGAGGTCTCACCCCGAGTGAGAGCCAGAGTTCACTTACTTTCCAAATGTTGACATATTGCTATGAAAACTTGTTCCTATTGATCTGTAGTTTCTTATTCAAAATCTCAAGATCCAGGGCTTCCCTGGTGGCGCAGTGGTTGAGAGTCCGTCTGCCAATGCAGGGGACACGGGTTCGTGCCCCGGTCCAGGAAGATCCCACATGCCGCGGAGCGGCTGGGCCCGTGAGCCATGGCCGCTGAGCCTGCGCGTCCGGAGCCTGTGCTCCGCAACAGGGAGAGGCCACAACAGTGAGAGGCCCGTGTAGAGCAAAAAAAAAAAAAAATCTCAAGATCCAAAAAAGCTCTGAAAACCAAAAGTTAATTATAATCTAAACGGCAGCAAGATCTGACCTAACTTATCTCATTTGCCAGAAATATCTGACCTACACTCGGGGGAAGCTATTTACAGACTTTATGGATCTCACTTGGTGTGAATATGCATATATGCCGCTACAAAAATATTAATGCCACTGATGATGATTTGTCCTAGAGCCCACTGGGAGTGCTGTGTAAGATGGGGTATGTGTACCACATTACCCTTCCAAAATACATTCTACGTTCTGAAGCGCACCTGACCCCAAGAGTTGGGGATGAAGGATTGAGGCCTGGTGTCAGGATGGCCCCAGGGAGGGTTATGATCTGGGAGAGGTGGCCATGAGTGACTTTTGCTCCAAAGCTTAGGATGCAGGGAACCGGGAAGAGCTGCCGCCTGAGCTAAACTGGGGTTTGAAGTTGCTTGTCATATATTGCAATAATAAGGTCCAAGAAATACTGACAGGGCACTGACAGCGTCTGTACACTTCTTGTCATTGAAAATTCAAAGGAATTTTTGCACTACTTTATCAGATTTACAGATGAGGGAAAAGAAAGTTGTTTCCCCCAGTTTGGTGGGAGAGCCAGCAGAGTCTGCAAGAGCGGCAATTGTGCTCCGCAGGGGAGTCACTGGTGTCTAGTGATTGATTAAGCAAAGGGTATGTTATCCATTTCTGACCAATGAGACAGGAGGGAGAGCCTGTGTGTGTGTATGTGTGTGTGTGTGTGTGTGTGCGCGCGCACACGCGTGTGCGTCTGTCTGTGTCTGTTGAGGTGGGATGGAGAGTGGGGAGGATGGGGTGGGGGGAGTGTCTGGGGAAGGTGTACCATCTCCTAGGAAGGAGACTCAGTGAGAGAAATAGCGCCCTCCTCCTTGTGGACTCTGCCAGGACCGCTTGGTACTGATGTGTTGTCTGGCCCTCACCCCTAGGAGTGTTTGGCATCGAGGATGGCTGAGTGGTAAGACGGAGGGTCCCTCAGTCTCTAACCACAGTATCACCTGGCAGTTGATCTGTTTCCACTTCAGACTATTCTGCCTCTGGACTTGCTTATTGTTGAAGCCATGGGTGAGTTGGAGCTCTCTGTTCTTTGTATCCCAAAGCATCCTAACTGATAGAGTTGGGGGTCGTCATGTCCTTGAGACAAGAGCATCCACTAAGGTGAGAAATAAGGCAAGGGCATGCCATGGGCAATGGGGAGCTTGGCGTTTTCAGTGAGATGGTGTGAAACATACCTCGTACTCCACCTGGAACATCCCCAAGCATCTATAGTAATTAAATAACTATTAATGAGCTTTTATCAGGCATCTACCCCATGGACAGCACAGGGACAGGTCTTTCTGGGAATAAAAGAGTCACACAAAGCACCGTCCTTGCCTTCAAGCATCATACGCTTTAGCTGGTGGAGACAAGACTAGAAATAAAACAAAATAAATGGCTTAGAGAACGGTGTGATCAGTGTGTGCTGGAGTAGGTAAAAACTTCATGGAGATGGGACAGCTGGGGCTTCATCGGGGGACGGACAGAGGGGAGGACATTGAGAATAATGTGCTCCAGATGACACTGCCTGAAGGTAACAGAGCTGAGATTCAAATCCAGGATATCTGACTCCTTCCAACACCTGGGCATCTGATTACTACACAGGGAAATATTCATGCTCTCAAGATGGATACGCAGGCTTGGAATGCTGATTTATTAATTTAAAATGAGAAGGACGAAGTGAGAGAGTGGCACTGACATATAGACACTATCAAATGTAAAATAGATAGCTGGTGGGAAGCAGCCGCATAGCACAGGGATGTCAGCTCGGTGCTTTGTGACCACCTAGAGGGGTGGGATAGGGAGGGTGGGAGGGAGACGCAAGAGGGAGGGGATATGGGGATATATGTATACATATAGCTGATTCACTTTGTTATACAGCAGAAACTAACACAACAGTGTAAAGCAATTATACCCCAATAAAGATGTTTTTTTAAAATTAATTAATTAAAATAAAATGAGAAGTACAACTGGCCAGTATTATAACCCCAAATTATAACCCAAAATTTGGAAAGCCAAATTATATTCACTAGGTCCCTGAGGGAACCTGAAGCAAATCAACAGATACCCCTGATACCTGGATGGGGCCATGTGTCTTCAGGGGCGAGGCCCCGGCTAGGTACTGATAAGAAAATGGCCAAGCCTCCTGGTTCAAAGTTCCTAGTTCAGTTCCAGGCTGTTTATAATACGCTTCTCCAGACATGGTCAAACTCAATGGGCCAGGCTCTAGGAATTAATTATCCTTCCGTTCAATGGCGCAGCTAGTAAGTGTTTAACACATGGCTCTCCAGGAAAGAAAGCCTTGTTTTGTAGAATTTCCCAAGTTCCACAGCATAAATATTCCAACCAAGGCTGATTTCAAGCTACCAGTAGGCAGAGCTGTGCACAGTGGTCCTCCTGACTGGTATGGGTGGCTTCCAGGACACCACTGTGATCACGCTGCATCCTGCCTCTCTGAGACTATGTCCAGATGTCCTGATGGGAGTGTGGGGTGTTCCCAGACTTCTCAGTAGCACATTTACCAAATTAGTCACAGCCATTGAACACAAACTTTTTCACTTAAATTCTTGGGGGAAGCCCTCATTTCCAAGTTCTTAAAGAACACTTTATTTTTACCCCCATACACCACCAACTAACACAGTTGTCAGGCGGCCATTATAGTGACTAGGAACCTGATGGGCTCAAGAAACCAAAAATGGATTTTCTTTTCATATTGTCTAAAGTCCAGAGTTCTGTGAAAAAAAATTATAAAGAGTGGAGTATGGGATCTGCAGTGGACTGAGAAACACCATGGGTGGCAATAGATACATTAGTACAGAAGAATCTTCTGGAACACCCTTGTTCCCTCTACCCCTCCGCCTTCCTCACTTTGCTGTCTTGCCCAACATAAAATGACAGGGAAAAAAAAAATCTGCGTTGCTTAGTAACGGCCCAGGATGCAGGGAAAGACCAGTCAATATAACTCTGAATTAGGGCAACAACACCCCACAAAAACTCCATCTTGAGGATTTAAAGGAAAACCAAAGCACAGTTATAGTCTCACTACCTGGTGGTGGGGAAGTCCCATTAGCTCTGGGCATTGGGCTATTTAAGATGAAATGTCTGGGATATGGATTTTTTTTCTGGGAAGAATAATCTACTCTGAGGTCATCAAAATCAATAGGCCACTTTGAAGGCCAACTTGAACCATTATTGGTAATGTTTTGGATGTGTTTGCGAATCAACAGTTCAGCAGAAAAAGGACCATTTAGTAGCTCCCATGGAGAGCCCTGTCAGGCTGGCAGTGCAGCCTCTCCACCCACTGAAAGCACTGGCGTCTCCCAAGGGCTGTGGGGAACCTGAGGGAGCCTGAAAGCTGAAACCAGCAAAAAAGATTGAGTGTGGAGCTTCCAGGGTGACCTACGGTCCCAGGTTGCCTGGGACTGACGGGTTTCCTGGGATGGTGGACTTGTAGTGCTAAAACCAGGACAGCCCTGGTCAAACCAGGGCTGCTGGTTACCCTAAGCAGTGGTTCTCAACTGCAAGTGATTTTGCCCCCCAGGTAGGGTTACCGGATAGAATCCAGGATGCCCTGTTACATTTGGATTTCAGATAAACAATGAATACTTTTTCAGTATAAGCATGTCCCAAATATTATAATAAAATGATTCCTTGCTTACCTGAAATTCAAATATAACTAGGCATCCTTTTTCTTTCTTTCCTTGTTTCCTTCCTCCCTTCCTCCCTTCCTCCCTTTCTCTTTCCTAAATCTGGCAAAGCCTACTCACAGGGGACATTTGGCAACAACTGAAGGGGCTTCTGGCTGCTACAACTGCAGCTTGTGTGCGTGCGGGGTGCAGGGCAGTGCCACCAGCATCTAGTAGTGAAGGATGATGCTAAGCTTCCTAGAATGCATGCGACAGCCCCTCATAACAAGAAATTATCTGGATCCCGGGACTTACCTGATGGCACAGTGGGTTAAGACTCCATGCTCCCAATGCAGGGGGCCTGGGGTTCGATCCCTGGTCGGGAAACTAGATCCCACATGCATGCTGCAACTAAGAGTTCGCATGCCACAACTAAGGAGCCGGCAAGCCACAACTAAGGAACCCATGTGCCACAACAAAGGAGCTGGCGAGCTGCAACTAAGGAGCCTGCCTGCTGCAACTAAGACCCGGCACCACCAAATAAATAAATAAATAGATATTTTTTAAAAATTTTATTTAAAAAAAGGAATTATCTGGACCCAAGTGTGAGGAGTACAGAGACTGAGAAAGCCCATCCTAGATCTCACTTAAGATGGGCACCCACGTAACTTCGTCTTTCTGGGAGGACACTTAAGGACAAACATGGGTGCCTCTGCTTCACATACACACGGAAAAATGTGTTATAAATTCCTGACCTTGAGTGTTTTCAGTCCAATAGTCAAACAGCCATTGGCATTTAAGAAGTGAGTACGAAAAGGATTTTCCCTTGCAAGGCCCCCCCTTCCATCTTTGAGGAGAGCCAGGCAGGGTGTGCATGACACAATAGTTCAGATAAAAGCTCAATCGGTGTGGTCTCCAGGACGCCTCCATCTCTCCAGACTTTTATGGTGACATTTCCTCACACTCCTGAAGCTTGTTCTTGGCTTTGAAAACAGGGCTTCAGAATGTCTTCATTGTTTTACCTAGCCGGTACTGGCAGCGCCTGGAGTTTTCCTGAAGGAAACTGTAGCAGCAGGAATTTTGTGTAATACTATAATAAGGGGGCTTTATCCTTTCAAAAATACATCCTTTCTCCTTGTTGCCAGCTCTCCTACAGCCCTGTGAAAAATGTTAACTCAGAAGTTACTGAGGCGTTTTTATGTTTTTCCTGTCCCCCTATAGTTCATATCAAGCAACAGAAGGCAATTATTCTGTAGTCCAGCGGCCCCCAACCTCTTTGGCACCAGACACCAGTTTCATGGAGGACAATTTTTCCACGGACGGGGTTGGGGGGGAGAATGGTTCAGGCAGTAATGCGAGCGGTGGGGCTCCCTCGCTGGCCCGCCGCTCCCCTCCTGCTGCGTGGCCTGGTGCCTAACAGGCCTCGGACCAACACCGGTCCGCCGCCCAGGGGTTGGGGCCCCTTGCTGTAGTCCATGCTTAGGAACGCTGGCTTGAATGAATGAATGAGTGAATGAGTGAATCAAAATGTCAATTCTGTGCTCGTTTCCCTATTGTGTGAGCAGTGAAATGTAAACAGGGGCATCTGCTTAAAAGGAATTGGTGAATTTGATGACCCTAGGTGCCTCATAGAAGTGCGATTAGTGTTTTATGGGTACAGAGTTTCAGCTGGGGAAGATAACAGGTTCTGAAGATGGATGGCGGCAATGGTTGTACAACACGATCGTACTTAATGCCACAGAACTGTACACTTAAACGTGGTGAAAGTGGTAAGTTTGTGTTATGTATATCTAACCACAATTTACAAAAAGGAATTGGTGGTATGGTATTCATCTAAGCATACAGTAAGAGTTCAATAATGCTTGCTGATTGACTGTTAACCTAAGGTTGATCTGGGTCTAACTATTTGCATGTTTTCCCCCAAAAAGCTTGGCAATTTGCCTCATCATCCTGTATAGTTATCCTTAAAGTGAGGTGGACACTGCCTCTTCTTTACTCCAGCAATCACTTGAAGATAAGCCTCTACCCTCACGGAGGAGGAGCAATGAGGTTTGGGGCCTTGACCTCGACTCCAGGGGCACACTTGATTGGGCTGCAAGTAATCCCAGTGGCCTGGCCTGTGATCTGTTTAGGACCAACGAGTGACCCATTTTGGACCAGTGAGCCACGAGGAGAAGGTGGCTGCAGATTCTGTGAAAACTCTTAGAGGAGCTGAACAGCCACATGGCTCCTGACGGCACCTCAAGAACAGAGGGGATCCAGGTATAGGATGAAGCTGATTTTTAGGGGGCAGAGAGGGAAGGCAGGAAGACCCTGGGGTCCCCAGTGTACTGCTGGATCCACCCCTGAAGCCACTCGCTTCTGATTTCCAGTCTGTATGCCAGCGAGGTTTCTTGTTTTTGTAGCCACTTTGAGCTGGCTTTTCTGTCACCTGCAGCTGGAAGCGGGGCTGATCGCTGTGAAGCTAAATAAACATAAGCTTTAGATCTCTCCACTTACATGAGCCCTTCCAATGCCACAGGAGGTCCTAACAAAGCATTCCCATGTTTTTGTAAAATTTGCAAAGGCCAGGTATTTTAACTACAGCGCTTTAAACCACTGCTTCTTTCTGATGCACCTGTGTCACAGTGCCTCGGGGGTTGGTGCCGTTGAGGCAGCCATGGGCAGTCCTGGGATCCGGGGTGTGGGGTGTGGAGGGCTACAGTTCACAGTCACTTTGTGGTTCGGCCAAGAATTCTCTTACCTCCCCCAGAGCTGACTCACTTGGTTTAACATCTTGCAACCCTCTATGTGCACATATACGAAGCTAAGCCTATAGCCAAGGGCTTAGGAACCACGGGGTCTCCCAGATCCATGTTTAAGTCCTGGCTCTGCCCTCTGTGTGGTTTGGGGCCACATATATACCTCTCTTAGCATCACTTTTCTCATTCATAAGATGGGACCCACCTCACAAAACCACTGTAAGGATAAAATTATGCAAAAATCTTGGCATACCCTAAGTGCTCAAATAGTGAGAGACATCAAATATTGGATCTGACCCTTAAGAGGATGACCCAGTTTATTCAAAGCCCAGAAAGATAGATGGTTGAGGCCAAACAGGGGACACATGTGGGTGAAGTGTGACCAGAGGGAAGGGTGTGGACTGTGACAAAGTGGAGAGGGTAGGCCCTGCCAGAGAGCAGCCAATCTCAGCTCCAGTCAAGTGTTCCCAGGCAGTGGGAGTTGAGGGATGCCAGTTTTTTTTGGTTTTTTTTTTTGGCTGTGTTGGGTCTTCATTACTGTGCGCGGGCTTTCTCTAGTTGCGGAGAGCAGGGGCTACTCTTCGTTGCGGTGGGTGGGCTTCTCATTGCGGGGGCTCCTCATTGCGGTGGCTTCTCTTGTTGCGGAGCATGGGCTCTAGAGCGCAGGCTCAGTAGTTGTGGCACATGGGCTCAGTAGTTGTGGCTCACGGGCTCTAGAGCGCAGGCTCAGTAGTTGTGGCGCACGGGCTTAGTTGCTCCGTAGCATGTGGGATCTTCCCGGACCAGGGATCGAACCTGTGTCCCCTGCACTGGCAGGCAGATTCTTAACCACTACGTCACCAGGGAAGCCTGATGCCAGTATTTTTAAGAAAAGCCAGAAAGTCAGATTTTTTCCCCTAAATTCTGCAGAGTTTTTAAAGTCTTCAAGTAATTTTTAAAAGTTAAACCCTGTACAGGCCAAACAAAATAGAAGCAAGGGCTGAATCTGGCACACCTCACTGGTTTGCTACACTTGCTTTGAAGTCTGGAGGTCGGCCTGTGAGCTCCAAATGCCAAGGCCACCTGGCCTCTGGCTCTGCTCTCTGTCCCTGCGTGTCTCCATCCATCCCCTTGACTGTTGCAAGGCAGGGAAAAATACTTCTACGTGTGGACAGCTGAAGACATGATGTGAAAACCATCAGGGGGAAGAGAAACGAGAACAAGCAGGGAGATCAAAGTTTCTGCAACTCCTTCCCCCTCATGCAGACATTGTGTTTCGTTGGAGACCAAAAGTCAACCTACTTCAGCTCAATTCATTTCAATTAAATTTCCTAAATATTACTGCATGCCAAGCCCTAAGCTAGGTCTTGGGGATTTTTTTTTTTTTTTTTTTTTGCATGCTTACTGTGTGCTTGGCACAGAGTTAGATGTTTTAACTACTTTGTCTCACAACAACCTTGTGAGGTAGAAATGATCTTCTTCATTGTGGAGAAATAAAGACTCAAGAGCGGTGAAGCTCAGACACAGAGAATGGACCTGTGGTTACCAAGGGGGAGGGAGTTGGGGGAGGGATGGAGTGGGAGTTTGGGATTAGCAGATGCAAACTGTGATATATAGAATGTATAAACAACAAGGCCCTACTGTATAGCACAGGGAACTATATTCAATATCCCATAATAAACCATAATGGAAAGAATATGGAAAAGAATATATATGTGTGTGTGTGTGTGTGTGTGTGTGTGTAACTGAATTACTTTGTTGTACAGCAGAAATTAACACAACATTGTAAATCAACTAAACTTCAATAAAATAAATTGAAAAAAACGAGTGGTGAAGCTACTTGCCTAAGTTCCCCTCACTAGTCATTGACACAGCTGGGTTTAAGCCCCAATCCGTGATCTGTGCATCTCCACATCCCTTCTTGGCTCTGGGCTACCATTCTTTTCTTAGATGCAAACAAATGAAGTGTAAATCTTGCAGCAAATGTGCTAAGCGTTCCAGTGGAGGTGAATGAATGTGCTGGGGGAGGACAGGAAAGGGAAGGGCCTTCCCCAGCGATTCTCAGGCTGCAGTGTGCACGGGGATCACCTAGGGCTTTTCACACCCGGGGTTCTGAGTCAGTGGTCTGGGGAGGGGCTCCAGAGTCTGCATTCCTAAGAAGTGTCCAGGTGATGTCCAGGCCGCTGCTCTGTCTGCCACACCTGGAGAAGAAAGGCTCTAT
Source organism: Pseudorca crassidens (assembly GCF_039906515.1). Lineage (NCBI taxonomy): Eukaryota > Metazoa > Chordata > Mammalia > Artiodactyla > Delphinidae > Pseudorca > Pseudorca crassidens. Next base: position 62,174,037 of record NC_090305.1, read on the forward strand.
CCCGTGATCTCAGACCCTTGGAGGAGAGCCACTTGAGTGGAATGGCGACAAGGCAAGCATGTGGCTGGTCAGTGTGAATCCATCACTGTTTCTAGAAAAGCAACCCTCCCCTCTGCCTATCTTCTGATATGTACCTACTCATGGTTGCCAAGAAATTTGAGGCTACTGTCCAATTTAATCCTCAGTTATCACTATACACATTTTACAGATGGGGCTCAGGGCTCTTAATAGTTCTAATGAATCTAGCATTCCTGATTTCAGGCAGGGGGAATGAGCTTGAGATGTAGCAGGAAGGATTCAGTGCAATAAGCAATGCCAGAAACACAAGCCCCAGACCCCAAGTGAAAGGGGGCAGAGACGTAACTAAGGCCAGAGAGAGTGGTGAGAGGTGAGTGATTCGGGAAGCCTGGGAACCAGTGGCAAGTTGCCAAAATTAGGATCTCGGCAGGGCTATGCACGCTTCCTGGTCTAGATTTCATCCGTAAAGGTCCATGCCAGGAACCTCCCTCTTCAGTTAGAGGAACTGAGCCTAAGGTTTCTCCAGTGGAACCCACCAGACTCAGAGGCCCAGCCTTGCAGCCACCATATTTAGAGTTGCGAATGCTCACCTACCCTGTAACATCCTGCCCTAGGTGGTAGGCTTTCCCAGATGCCACTGATGTGCATGGCTACCCTAAGACTTGCCTGCTAGTCTTCCATTTTTATGATTTATCAGTGAAGAAGTGTTGGGAGATTTCTAGGACAAGACACACAGGCACTGGGGATGAGAGAGAGGGCCTTAGGAACTTGGGGGATTAAGTTCTTAGATCCATCATGATGAGAGGTGCGTGTGAGCTGTCATCTTGGGGCCCTAGCTGTAGGTCTTTTAGGACAGCAGATTCCTCATCTCTAGTTTTCTGGGCCACCCTATAAACTTGGTCTAGCAATCTAGCACCTCTCCACAGAAATGGGAGGAAGGGGGGTTATTGCTTGCTACTCAGGGCCTGTGTTGGGGAGAAGATCTGGTCAGCTCTGTGATTCCAGGTTTGAAAAGACTCAAGTCATACTGAAAATCCTGGGTAAGTACGTCATCTCGGAGCAATAAACATGTGCTGCTTCTTCCATGCCTCCTGAGTTAGCGGAAATGTGCCCTCCTGCGCCAGTGAGAACCCAAGTGGTTTCTAAATTTCCCCTGGCCTAGCTGGAACTGATTCTCTGAAGGCAGAACAGGTTAAAAATGTGTTTTAAGCTCCAGGCAATTGGAGAAACCTTGCAAAACCCCTGACACCAAGAGGACCTATATTGGATTTTATCTAATATTAATAATGATCAAATGCAGTTGGCATCGCAGCTCTTAAGATTCTCCAGGAGAACATCTTCTGGTTTGAGACTCAGAGAAGACAGGGTGATGCTTGGGGTGCAGACCTCGTCAGGAAAATATAATCAGGAAATGAAAGAGCCCCCAGATTAGAGCCTTGTGCTCCTAGTTTAAAAACATGCCCTGAATGTAAATTGGTGCAGCCACTATGGAAAACAGTATGGAGGTTCCTCTAAAAACGAAAAATAGAGTTGCCATCTGATCCAGCAATCCCACTCCTGGGCATATACCCAGACAAAACTATAATTCAAAAAGACACATGCACCCCTATGTTCACAGCAGCACTATTCACAATAGCCAAGACATGGACACAACCTAAATGTTCATCGACAGATGAATGGATAAAGAAGATGCGGTATATGTATACAACGGACTATTGCTCAGTCATAAAAAAGAATGAAATAATGCAATTTGCAGCTATATGGATGGATCTAGAGATTATCATACTAAGCAAAGTAAGTCAGAAATAGGAAGACAAATACCATCTGATCTCACTTATATGTGGAATCTAAAATACGACACAAATGAACTTATCTACGAAACAGAAACAGACTCACAGACATAGAGAACAGACTTGTGGTTGCCAAGGAGGTGGTGGTGGGGAAGGAAGGAGTGGGAGCTTGGGGGTAGCAGATGCAAACTATGATATGTGGGATGGATAAACAACAAGGTCCTACTGTATAGCACAGGGAACTATATTTGATATCCTGTGATAAACCAAATGGAAAAAATATGGAAAAGAATATATATATAAAATTGAATCACTCTGTGGTACAGTGGAAATTAACACAACATTGTAAATCAACTATACTTCAATAAAATTTAAAAGATACAATAAAAACACGCCCTGAAAGCATGAGAGAGGGTGTTTCTCTCTACCGAAACACCCTCTTTCCATAGAGGGAGGTCGCTCACAGAACTTGCTTCATATGGGGCCCTGAAGGAGAGAGCAGGTCCCTTCCCCTCCAGCCAGCAGGACGTCACGGGGGCAGAAAGGAAGGCTGACAACCTTAGTGACCAACAACAGCAGTGGATCTCATAGTGTGGTCCTAGGACCAGCCACATCAGCATCTCGTGGGAACTTGTTAGAAAATCAACTTTCAGGCTTCAGCCCAGAACTGCTGACTCAGAGAGTCCGGCGGTGGAGCCCGGCAATCTCTGTTTCACTAAGTGCTGTGACAGATTGTGATGCTTACTTGAGTTTGAGAACCACTGTTCTGCATCAAACAATGGGACTAGACTGGTGAGAAGATGTATTGACTGGTATAGTGTTTGAAATTTTTTGAACTGACTTCCAATGTTTCAAAATGGGTATTTTTATACGAAAATTCACATTTCTGAATTTTCCTGTGGCCTTTCTTGGGGGAAAAAAATAGGAAGATCTAGCCACAGGGGACTCTCATAACTGCTTGGCAACGACTGCCTGGTGCTGAGGAGAGGCTACTGCTCTTAGAAAGGGCACGAGCCCTCCTGGGAGCAGCAGCCCCTCATTATGTATCTCACTGGCCGGCTGCACTCACTTCCACTGGAGGCCTTTGAGCCATTGGCCCATAACCTATATAATGTCTAGTGTCACCTCGAGTTGAAGTTTATTCAACACCCATTTGCTGAACACTTACATGATAGGATGGGCTTTCTGCCGCCCACATCATCTTCTTTTCTCCCTGACCCTTATCATTCCCAACCTCAACTCCCTCCACTTTTTGCTAAGATGGGGAAAAAAGGAATGTCTTGTTTAGCGCAATACCCAGAGTACAGCCGTGGAAGGCAGTCCCTCTGCTCTGATCGCAGTCTTGAAAAAGTGAATTCATTATCATGTTCAGAAGGAAGGGACACTGCCCTTCTGTCAGGCTTGGGCAGGCATCATCCGTGGTTTGGGGGTCCTCAGAGGTAGACACACTCATTCAGCAGCTGGTGGCCCCCTAGCCTGGGACGGTCTGGGACAGTTGACACTCTTCTCTGTGCCAGACACTGGGCTGGGCTGTGAGAACATACAAGGTGATGGAGAGCCTTCTCTTTCTTTTGGAGACGGTTGGCAGGGGCAGCATGTAAAGGTCAGTCTGCATTGTCAATGCCAAACGCATAGTCCTAAACAGGTGGCAGATACTCTACCCTTTATGTCATTCCTTCAGTCCCTTTCTGTGTCCGTTTTCACAAAAGTAACAATCCCTCTTTATAGACAAAGGGTCTACCATGGTGCTTTCTTTCATTGGGTCATTTGGTTATCAAGCGAGGGGGAGGTTCTGGGGAGGGAATGAAAATGAAAACTGGGGAGTGAGGGGGATTAGAGTGCTCACAATTCTACACTTAGCTTTTCTAGACCAGCTGTGACTTGACAGCCCAAGGCATCCTCAATTGAAGATAAACCTTCTCATTTCTGAATATACATCCCTGAAGGCAGCTGGTAAGCTGTGTACCCACCGGGGCCTTAGGACCCAACGGCACTGAGTGGGAATCAGTCAGAATAGTAACAATGTAGGGCTTTTCTGATGGGTACATGTTGCTGTTGACTAATTCCTGGGGCCTGTTGCCAGAGGATGCAGGGGCAAAAGAGGGGAGGTGGGTCCTGGGGGCCAGGTTGAGCTGCCGGAGGTGGAGAGTGTTACCAGGAGGCTCAGTGAGGATTTTTAGGTGGGAGGCTAAGTAAGAGCCGGGTGGCGGAGGGGCGGGGGACGCGGGGGACGTGTAATAGATGGATAAGAAGTTTGTACAAGGGAGAGGAACAGGAGTGAGGACTGGGGAACAGGACAGAGCGATCGAAGACTCACTCCTGTGATCATGAGGTAGCCACCATGGTGTCCTTGGAGCTTAATCTTGCCTCTCTTGGCTTTGGGCAGCTCTTGAATAATGCTTACCCCCAGTAGGACCCATCTTCAAAAAGAATGAGAGGTGGGAGAGCAGGGAGGGGGGGGTTAGAATCAGAAAAGTCAGTCATTAAATGTAAGCCTCACTTCAACCCTGCAAAGTATGGAGTTATGTTCCCGCGTAGCCCAGATATCCACTGACCTGTTTATCCTTTGACACCTAAACAGAGATGCTTTTCCCCCTGTGCCAGGCCACTCCCCTTACTGAGATGTCTGTGATGACCCGGGCCTAGGTGCTTATGACACTTCTGAACTCCTGTGTTCACCCCCACTTGCCTTCCAGGGCCACTTCCTCCGTGCTCTGTACTCATCTTCTTCCCCATGCCTGGCCTCCCTCCTTGAACTACTTTTCGTGGGAGTGGTAGACTTTATCCAAGTCTGGGAGCAGCAGATGGCTTTGTCTTACAAACAACATCAGATGATACTGGATATTCCTGATCCTAAAAACCCGGCCTTCACCAGCCCAGCCACCACCTTTCTCTTCCCATCTCCAGGTCCCATCTCCATCGGCTCACGTGATTCTCTTCCATCCCCACACACTTCTGATACCTTCTTGGTGCACGGTGTGTTAGCTGCCACCTTGCCTCACTGTTGCCATGCAGACCATTTTCTGGGGGTATCTCCCTCCTTACCTAGCGTGGCCCATCACAGACGCCTCCTGAACAAATATGTAAAAGGGATGCTGGTGCCAGCCAAAATAACTTTTGTCACCCTGCTGCAACCACTTTACAACTGAAGTCTCTGAGGTTCCAAGAAGTTAGGCAGCCTGGCTAGGACACACATCTTCTGGGCCACCTGGGGAGACATCTGAAGGGGCTTCCTGCCCCCCAGGAAGCTGGATACTTGGAGGGCCTCAGCTGGTGGGGGGGGTCTTGTCCTTCTGTTTCCTCTTCATGTCACGAGTCTCCTGTACTTGCAGGGCTCCCTCTTTTTTTTTTTTTTTTGGTACGTGGGCCTCTCACTGTTGTGGCCTCTCCCGTTGCGGAGCACAGGCTCCGGATGTGCAGGCCCAGCGGCCATGGCTCACGGGCCCAGCCGCTCCGCGGCACGTGGGATCCCCCCAGACCGGGGCACGAACCCGTGTCCCCTGTATCGGCAGGCGGACTCTCAACCACTGCGCCACCAGGGAAGCCCTTGGGGCTCCCTCTTTTAAAGCAAGGCTGTGGAGGGAAGGCTGTGACGGGGCCAACATTCCATCAGTTCGCCCTCTGGATGGAATGGCTGTGGGTGCTGGGTAGGTCAAAGTGCCGCAGTGTCAGCAAGTTCCATCCCTCCAGCTGCAGCCAGCCCAGCACGCTTGTCTCAGTTTAACACGCTGCCGAGTACATTGTACCTCATAGCTCAGAATCAATAAAGCCAAGGCAATTTCCCTAACATGCCATCAATAAGAGATTATGGAAGGGGGAGGGTTTTCTTTAGAAGCTAATGCCTTACTAAAGTTCAAATGAGGCAATATATAGTAAAATAAATTTAATCTCTATTTTCACTCCTTGCAATTTTAGTGGAGACTAAATGAAATGGAACTGTGTTGATCTTAACCTGTTCAATATATCTTCACTTCCTAAGAACCAAGGTCATTTTTACCTTCATGGGAAGGGAAGCAAAATATAAAATACCCATACTGAACAGTAATGCATTTGCAGGGTTTTGAAAGCCAGGTAGATGGCTGATATATTATGTAATTCATTTCATGGCATAGCTGAATGTGTTTTATAGATAGTGTTTAACCTTGCCAGTTCTGCTCTGAGATAATCCCCCTTCTGAGGATAAAAATCATGTATTTAACATAAAAGGAAAAGTTGGGAGAGAAAAGTAGCATAATGTGTTCTGTATAACAGATAACCAGAAGTTGCTTACACAGAAAGATGATCAGAGCAAGTTCATTGCTACTTTGCCTTATTAGCTAATTGTCATGTTAATATTAATGAGAAATGAGGTGATAACCACTTGAGTGGCACTGTGCTATTGAATGACAAAATGTATTCAGTGTTGCTTGGCAGGGTGGTGTGCGGGCAATGGCACAGACCCTATCTATCACGTGACTGTTCTGTGATCTTGGGTAATTTACTTAATCCCTTTGAGGCTCAGTTTCTTTGTCTGTGAATGGCCATAGCTACAATCATTGTAGCAGATAATACTGGTTATTTATTCATCATTCATTTCTCTTCCTCCTCCTTCCCAACAGAACCCTGATTTTGTTCAAGTTTTCCCAACCCCTAATTCCATACAGGAATCTTGATTCATTCCAAGTAGTATATGCAGCCCCTGGCATCTATTATTAGTCGAGGGAACGGCATGTGGTCCCAGTTGGTCTAATCAGATTTAAAACAGAGGTATTTTACTGTCAAAATGACTATACTACCCAAGGCAATCTACAGATTCAGTGCAATCCCTATCAAATTACTAATAGCATTTTTCAGAGAACTAGAACAAAAAATTTCACAATTTGTATGGAAACACAAAAGACCCTGAATAGCCAAAGCAATCTTGAGAAAGAAAAGTGCAGCTAGAGGAATCAAGCGCCCTGTCTTCAGACTACACTACAAAGCTACAGTCATCAAAACAGTATGGTACTGGCACAAAAACACAAATATAGACCAATGGAACAGGATAGAAAGCCCAGGAATAAACTCATTCACCTATGGCCAGTTAATCTAAAACAAAGGAGGCAAGACTATACAATGGAGAAAAGACAATCTCTTCAATATCTGGTGCTAGGATAACTGGACAGCTACATGTAAAAGAATGAAATTAGAACATTCTCTAATGCCATGCACAAAAATAAACTCAAAATGGATTAAAGACCTAAATGTAAGACCAGATACTATAAAACTCCTAGAGGAAAACATAGGCAGGACACTCTGACATAAATCACAGCAACACCTTTTTGGATCTGTCTCTTAGAGCAATGGAAACAAGAACAAAAATAAAGAAATGGCACCTAACTAAACTTAAAAGCTTTTGCACAGCAGAGGAAACCATAAACAAAATGAAAAAACAGACTACAGAAAGGGAGAAAATATTTTCAAATGATGCAACTGACAAGGGATTAATCTCCAAAATATACAAACAGCTTATACAATTCATTACCAAAAAAACAAACAACCCAATTAAAAAAAAAAAGGACAGAAGACCTAAATAGGCATTTCTCCAAAGAAGACATACAGATGGCCAAAAGACACATGAAAACATGCTCAACTTTGCTAATTATTAGAGAAATGCAAATCAAAACTACAATGAGGTATCACCTCTCACCAGTCAGAATGGCCATCATCAAAAAGTCTATAAATAATAAATGCTGGAGAGGGTGTGGAGAAAAAGGAAACCTCCTACACTATTGGTGGGAACATAAATTGGTATAGCCACTATGGAGAACAGTATGGAGGTTCCTTTAAAAAACTAAAAATAGAGCTACTATATGATCCAGCAATCCCATTCCTGGGCATATATCCGGCGGAAACCATACTTGGAAAAGATACATGCACCCCAATGTTCATTGCAGCATTATTTACAATAGCTAAGACATGGAAGCAACCTAAATGTCCATCAACAGATGAATGCATAAAGGAGATGTGGTATGTATGTGTGTGTGTATATATATACACACAACAATGGAATATTACTCAGCCATAAAAAGAATGAAATAATGCCATTTGCAGCAACATGGATGGACCTAGAGATTATCATACTGAGTGAAGTAAGCCAGACAGAGAAAGACAAATATCATATGATATCGCTTATATGTGGAATCTAAAAAAATGATGCAAATGAACTTATTTACAGAACAGAAACAGACTCACAGACATAAAAAATAAAGTTATGGTTACCAAAGCGGAAAGGTGGGGAGGGATGAGGAATAAATTAGGAGGTTGGGATTAATATATACATAATACTATATATAAAATAGATAACAAATAAGGACCTACTGTATAGCACAGAGAACTATACTCAATATTTTGTAATAACCTATAAGGGAAAATAATCTGAAAAGATAGATAGATAGATAGATAATATATATAAATGAATCACTGTGCTATATACCTGAAATTAACACAATACTGCAAATCAACTATACTTCAATAAAAAAGCTTTAAAAATCAATCAATCAATCAATTTTAAAGCCCCCCCCCAAAAAAAGAAAGAGGTGTTTTAACTTTCTCCTGGTGAGTATGAACAAGGAAGCATATTGTCCCAAAGGCCATTAGTCACCATCTTGCAGCCACATGGGGAACTAGACTTGGTGTGAAGGCAGTAGTGAGAATGACAAAACATACTACCAGGAAAACTATACAACAGCTCTACAAAATAGTTCTAAAGAAGTCAGGGAATTTAATAAAGATAAAAGAAGAAGTTGAAGGCTAGAAAACAAAAGGAAGAATAATCAATAAAGGGACTTCCCTGGTGGTCCAGTGGTTAAAAGTCCACCTTCCAATGCAGGGGATGCAGGTTTGATCCCTGGTCGGGGAACTAAGATCCCACATGCCGTGGGGCAACTAAGCCTGCGTGCCACAACCACAGAGCCCACGTGCCACAACTACTGGGCCCACGCGCTCTGGAGCTTACACACCACAACTAGAGAGAAGCCCACACGCCGCACCTAGAGAAGCCCGCGCACTGCAGCGAAAGATCCCACGTGCTGCAACAAAGATCCCACGTGCTGCAACTAAGACATGACGCGGCCAAGTAAATAAATTTAAAAAAAATTTTTTTTAGATCAATGAAAGCATTCTGTGAGTATCAACGGGCTATATGGAATTTACCATAAAGAGTATAATATCATTCATTATTAAAAAAAGAATAATCAATAAACCTTAAACTTGTTCTTTGAAAACACCAACAAAAAGATAAACCTCTGGCAAATCTGATCAAGAAAAAAAATGTAGATGATACAAATTTGAAATATACAATTTCAAACTTTTTCCTGCCATCTTATTTTAGTTTCATATTTAACATCTTATGTGTTCTCTCTTCCCCTGATTCTGGTTTTGAGTGGAGTGACTGCATTTTATTTGATCCTTTTCCATCTTAAAGACTTGAGAAATTATATACTATTTCTCACCTTCTAGTAGTTACCTTTACTTTTTAAATAAAAATAGTTAAACATATTTTTCTATCCATATTTAAAGTTCATAAATGTTTATGTCCTCTCTCCAAATAAGAACATAACTTTGGCATATTTTTATTTTTATTTTCCTAGTCTCTCTGCCATCTCCCTCCCACCGCACTGCAGTAATCTCCCATGCTGAGATCACTTAGCACTTTAAGTTTAATTTTTATTCTTTTTATCAAGTAGTCGATACCTTTTTAGATAGCTGTGAGTTTTGTTGATCTCCTTGTCATTGAACCTCAGCCACCCAACTCACATGGTCATTTTCTAGTCTAGAATTTGTCATCCATAACAAATGAATCATGACCGAATTCTCCATTTTAAACATCCAACTATCTTATCATCACCACCTTTCTTTCTATCTCATTGTTCTGGTTCTCTCACGGCAGAAAATATCTGACTTTATTGAAACTTCTAAATCTTTGACATTATCTTTTGTCACCATCCTTCACTGCCTAATTCCCTCCCTACCCACTTTAAGTTACATGGACGGCACAGTATGACCATCCCTTGTAAACTCTCTTTGTCCCTCACTCCCTTCATAATTACTCCTGGAAAAACAACCTGGTTAAACCCAATTTTATGCTTACTCTATGTTTGTGCCCAGGAAGCTTAATATTACTGGAGAAAATTACATTAAATCACTTTAAATTTATGACCTTAGATCTCATATGGGCACGCAACCCTTCCAGACACTCCTACTACTCTTCCCCAATAAATGTAATTTTCCACCCTCAAAAACAGAAGCTTTACTTCTTCTCTTCTTTCCTCAAGCCTCCAAAAGCCCCTCACCTCTTAATCTCAACTAGGACCTCAATTCCAACTTCACAGAGAAAAACTTTAATTAGATGTGAATGACTCTGTCTTCCACCTGTTGGTCTGCCATGTTGTCTGTATTTGTACCTCACTGTTATAATGAAAAACTTGGGTCCCTTCCTATCTAAGCCCTGCAATTTACCCTGCATCCCATTCCCTCTAAACTCAAGGATTTGCATACTGCTATTATCCCCTTTCTGTCCTGCATTGACACTTTCTCCCTTTCAATTGGGTCATCTCACATATACACACATACCTCAGTATCTCCCTCCTCAGATAAAACCCTCTTGATCTGGCATGTCCTTTCAGCTTTCCCATTTCTCTGTTCCCAGTCACAGCTAAACGCACTGAAATACTTGAGTATAAACCAATCTTTCAAATTCCTTTCTTCCCATTTTCACTTCAGTCACTCCAGCCACATCTCAGTCTCATCAGTCCACACTGACAGGGCTTGTACTAAGGTTGCCTTTGACCTACATCTTGCCAAAGCTGAAGGCCAATTTTCTGTCCTCACCCAACCTCTCAGTGGTATTTGATCCATCCCCACTGCTCCCTTCTTCTTTGACACATGACTTCTTCTGATTCTGAGATAACACACTCTTCTTATGTTCTTCCTATCCTACTGCCCACACTTTCTCAGTCTCCTTAGTTGGCTGCTGCTTCTTTCCAGATCTCTAAATGTTGGAATGACCAAGGCTCTTTCTTTGATCCTTCTCTGTCCATAATCTATTGGTGGTCTCCTCCAGTCTTATGTATGTAAATAAAATGTATGTGTTGATGACTCTCAAATTTTAATGAGCAGACCTGATCTTTCCTCTGAATTTTAGACTCATATATTCAACCATCTACTCAACATCTCCACATGCTTGTCTATTAGACATCTCAAACTTCACATGTCCAAAGACAACTAGTGGTGACCACACCCTCCCCCATCCTAGCCCCAACTATCCCCTCTATGTCATCCCCATAGTACCACATGTCACTACCCTCCATGGCGTTTATGATGCCAAGAACTTGGTTAATTTCAATTCTTCTTTTTTCCTCATACCCCACATGCAATTCACTGGCAGGTCTTGTTGGCTTTACCTCAAATTCATAGCTCAAATCTGTCCACTTCCTTTATAACAACACTGTCTTTGGTTTAGTCCAATTTTCCTTTAATCTTTCCCCTGGACAACTTTAATACCCTCCTTAGTGATCTTACTATCTCCATTCTTGCTTCCATAACAGTCAGAATAAAATACACACTGTGGAATATTTCAGACTCATAGGAAAATACAAAGAATAGCACAACAAACATCTATACCCATAATTCAACATAAGAAATAAGATATTCTTAACATAGTTGACGTTTCCACAAGAAAATCCCTGATTGTCACTCTCTCTCCTCTAGAGGTTACTGTCCTCTTTCATTGTGTAGTTATTATTTCCACATATGTATTTATGTCTTTACCCTTTAACTAAATAGTATATATTTAAACAATATGCATATATAAGCAATATGTAGTTTTGTTTTTCATCCCTTGGCTTTTTTTTTTTTCAGGGATGCCTGTGACATTCCTTAATGGCTATGATTCCCTTTCCTCTGACCTCAAGACATCTGGACCCAAATTTGTGCAATTTGCATAGGGCCTTTCAACTGCACAAGACCTTTGGGTTCTCAAAGGTCTCACTGGCCTTTGGGTCAGTCTCATTGTGCTGACCCACCCACTGGTACTTCTGATTTTTCCCTTTGTCCACACTTCTCACTGACATTATTTGAAATCATGTATATATTTATGTAAGTTGCTGCAAAATGTTTTCTTATAACTGGGCAAGGCTCAGGTCAATACATAAATAAGTAAATTTGACACCTCCTAAAAGAGAGAGGAGAGTTTGATATAGAGCCCTTGCATGGTGGCAGCAGTAAGCCCTCTTTTTTTGCATTCAGCATTCTGTGCTACAACAACTGACCAGTTCACCTTGTACTGTCCCAGGAGCTAATCTGATGTTTCAATAACATTTTAGGATTAACTGCATTATTCAAAACTGTACCATAAAGGATCATGAACCATAAACCAGCTGCTCAAACAGCTAACCACACAATGTCATCATAATGACATCCCAAGTCTCCATTTTCATTGGAGTGGGAAGGTGGAATAAGGATGTAGGAAGTGCTCTCAGACCTCAAACTTATGATATAATATATTTAAGCTCACCCCCATTAAACCTTCTATTTCAGACTTCCCTGGTGGTGCAGTGGTTAAGAATCCGGCTGCCAGTGCAGGGGACACGGGTTCGAGCCCTGGTCTGGGAAGATCCCACATGCCGTGGAGCAACTAAGCCCGTGTGCCACAACTACTGAGCCTGCGCTCTAGAGCCTGCGAGCCACAATTACTGAGCCCGCGAGCCACGACTACTCAAGCCCACGTGCCTAGAGCCCGTGCTCCACAACAAGAGAAGCCACTGCAGTGAGAAGCCCGCACACCTCAATGAAGAGTTGCCCTGGCTCGCTGCAACTAGAGGAAGCCCGCACGCAGCAACTCAGACCCAACGCAACCAAAAATAAATACATAAGTTTATTTAAAAGAAAAAAAAGGCTTTTATTTCTTCGAAACAATTGTAGCATTGATTTTCAAGGATAGGCTGTTACCCTGGTAGGTTGTTGTGTCAGAAGAAGGTAAGTCTAGGATAACAGAGAATACAGCGATTGCCTTCAGACACGAAAATGGCTACCAACGCGGGAAGAGCACTGGAGTTTTTCTGTGTAGCCCCAAGAGGTAGAACCAGGTCACGGTGTTTAGTTCAGTAACAGGAAGAACTTTCTCATGGTCAAAACTGGCAAAAGATGGAATGGCTTAAGCTATCTGTTGTTATTTTAGGTCTTGAGACAAGTGCAAAATGAGAAAAGTGGGTGAGGTCAGCTGTGTCCTCTGGTTGGCAAAAATGAAGTCTCCATTAGCTGTGAAATAAAAAGACACTACCCATTCCTAAAAAGTTTACAGATATTCCTATTACACATCCATTAATTGAAGATGATGAATTCTGAGTGCTTAAGAACTTCATGAAATCATTATAACGATGTGGATGTTTGAGGAAAGGGCTTGTGAGTTCTCAAAGGAAGTTTCATCCTCATTTATTCTGTTTGGATCTTCTGAGGTGACAGGTGAGAGGGGATCCTTCATGCCAATGAAGAGGGTTATGAGCTGAGAAAAGTTGGAGGACTGTTGGACTCTGCTGAAGCTTACTTGGGCTATCAGTCCCCTATTCTGAGTGATCAAAGAAAAGAATGAGAAAGGATTGCTCTGTCCTGGTATCTGAAGTGTTAACCTTGGGAAGTGTGCCCCAACAAGTGAACGGCAGTGAGTAGACAGACATCTGAGATACTGAGTGAGTCATGGCTGAAATCGTCCATTTTGATGTTCCTGTGTATTGCTGAATATGTACTTTATCTTTCCATAGTCTGGAATACTGGCAGTCCTATTTGAAAGGCAATATTTCACAACAAGCATTAATACTTGTGCATTTGAATTCCATATTCTAAGCTGCCTTTCACCCTGTGCACACGGCCAGTGGCCACAGCTTCCCCATTGGTCAGTGATGGTCAGGGGTTGTAGAGAAACCCTGGAGCACCTCACCACCTCCTCAACGGCATCCTGACTGTTCCGGGTCAGCTGGGATATCCGCTGAGCCCCTCTGATGCCCACAGCCAGGAGTACAGGGAGTGAGCATCCCACAGGGAAACCCTTGACCAGCAGGGACAGAAGCTGGTGTTCTCTCCTTCCCTTTTCCCAGCACCCCACTCCTATTTCTTAGGATCATTTCCCAAACTGTGCAAGCCCAGGCCCCAGGTTCTGCATTGGGGAGTAAACTTGGCTAAGACAGACACCAATTTGTTTTACTTTGTGCAAGTTCCTTTCTCTCCCTGGGCTTCTCTTTCCTCTTCCTTGAAATGAGAGAATCAGGCTTGTTCATTCCTTCCAAAACTAAGAGTCTATAAAAACGAGGAAAATTGTCAAGAGTTCCAGGAAATCCCATCTTCCTCATTAATTCCTTTATCAACATTCAAGTGATTTAACTCCAATTCAGATAAGGCTTCCACAGTTTTAAACACTTCCATTCCCTGTTGTGAGGGTGTGGCAATTCTGCTTTCGAGTTTCTGTTATCCCCCTGGCCCTTCAGACCTTATCCTGAAGTAGCAAGAAAAAAAGCTATCAGGGAACGTAGCAATACAAATGGTCACAGGTCCACCCCCCTTACTATTTTCCTACCATTCACAATGACTGCCTCACCAGGGAAACTTGGAATGGGGTTTGGTCTCTGTAAATAACAGTGGCATTGCTGAGCCCAGTGGTCATGAAGGGCAGGGACAGAAATGACATGCTGTCAGCAAACACTGGTTTCAGTCACATGACACAATAAAGGAATAGAGAAAGCCAAGCAGCTCTCCACTCAGAAACTTCACCTTCAGGGTCCAGACCTGGAAAAACTGGACTGAATACATTTTAGGAAATAGCAGATTCCCATTCAGCTACGAACTTCAAGGCAGTTTAAGATTGAGACAAAATATTTAGTGCTAATAAAGCATTTTGATGCTTGTTTATTGGTTGTTCCTGGTTTGAATAGAAGAAGCCAGGAGAAAGGTGGATTGTGGCCGGAGGTTGGATTTTTTGCACTCAGATGGTGGGGGACAGCCTCATAGTGTCAAGATGCTGGGAAAAGCTACCAGCTTCTAGGCAGTGAGGGTCTAGGGCTGGTAACTTCCTGCACTAAGGCATCTTTGCAGGACTTTGTAGGGGGTAGGGTGATAAAGCTGCCACCAAGTGGAGGTTTCGTCTAAATCCAGCCACTTCCCTTAGTCCAGGCCACCATCAGCT
The DNA here is from genome assembly GCF_039906515.1 of Pseudorca crassidens. Taxonomy (NCBI): domain Eukaryota; kingdom Metazoa; phylum Chordata; class Mammalia; order Artiodactyla; family Delphinidae; genus Pseudorca; species Pseudorca crassidens. The sequence continues at coordinate 62,189,037 of NC_090305.1, forward strand.
CTCTGGTGAATGACCTTCCCATTGGTCTTTGTGCCCCTCCCCCTCTATTCTTTCTGCATGTAACAGCCAGTGTGTTCTTTAAAACATAAGTCACATCGTGTCTCCCCCCAACTTAAATACCTTATTTATTTAATGACTTGTTTGTTTTCTCTCCTTGCCCAGTAGAATGTGTGCTCTAGGAGAGCAGGGGCGTCTGCGTTTTTTTGACCACTGTATCCTCAGCAGTATGGCTGTCCTTGGGACTTATTAGGTGCTCAGTAAATATGGGTTGAACTGTTGACTTCCAAATGTCCTCAAGAATCATCAGTTGTGTTCAGAGGGAACCAAAGTCCTCCAGAAAGAGAGCACTCCCCATGCCCAGAGGGATGCAGCAGAAGGAACTCAAAAGATGAAAATCTGGTTGATGTTGGACATGAAGAGGTGTTCTTGGCCTCAGCAATTCCTTCTGAAGAAGGCTCTTGTGCAGTAAGAAGCTTTGAAAACAAGAGGCTAAGCCTTTGGTTCATGCCTGATACTACTCAACACGTAACATATCGTATCACCAGGGATTGGGAACAGAACATGTACCAGCAGGCTGCTCTGAGGCCGACCACCTGGCAGGCAGTGTACTGCAAAGCACACCCTGAAGATGAACAGGGTCCTCCCCTTCCCATTCCCAGATACTCCCCATGCAGCACCAGGGGTCTTAGGAAGAAAATGACAGTCAGCTGGACATTGAGTTGGTCCCCAGAGGGAAGTGACCACTTGACTGGCCCCACCACCTTTTCTTGGGGCAGCAGAGCTGGCCTCGGGGTCAGTTGTGAAGCAGAATTTGTTGCAGTGAGAGCTGGGTAGCCCAGCTTTGAATTTGGATCAATGAGAAGGTTGGAGTGATTGATGTTGAGGAAGTGGAGCTGGAAGAGTGGGGCAGACACCCAGGTGTGCTGGTCCTTTCATCTTCACATCAAATGCTACCTGGTGAGTTACAGGGAACAGGCTGGGGGTGGAAAGACTGAGGGGTACGCAGCTGCTGCTCAAAAGTAGAGACGGGACCATGTGGCTGAAGACGGATCCTGGCTTCCGGTCAGACAGCTGGCTCTAAGGAACGGGCTGCAATTTCCTGGGAGGGGTAGACAGGTAAGCGTCTCCTAGCGGATGAAAGAGCTGGGGGCTGATGTACACAATGGAAATATGATAAATTATTATTCATTCACGTATTCATTTGTTAATTTAACAAGGATCTACAGCCTTGATAAGCAAAGTAGGGGCCATGGCCCAGCAGTGTCAGCATTATCTGGGGAGCTTGTCAGAAATGCTGAGTCTTAGGCCCCACCACCACCCTCTGAACCAGAATCTGCCTTTTGATAAAACTGTCAGGGAATTCTTAGCCATTGCCAAGCCAGAAGGCCTGATCTACAGGATAACTGTAACGGCCCACTACTGGGTAGGGCCCTGCAGGGAGGCTGAGGGGGTGCATCTGGCAAACATCATGCCCCCCACCCCCCGCACTGTGCAGGGCTTGGAGGAGGGGGCCCAGGTGCTCCTCCTGCAGGTGTTACTTCTGAGAAGACACACCTGGCTTATTCCTTTCTGAAGTTCATGTAACATCTGGCCACTTCAACAAAATAGGAACAAAAATGACAATAGCGCGCAGCAGTGACAAAGAACAAAGGAGGCGTGAGTTCCCTTTTATTATTATTATTATTTTTGCGGTATGTGGGCCTCTCACTGTTGTGGCCTCTCCCGTTGCGGAGCACAGCCTCCGGACGCTCAGGCTCTGTGGCCATGGCTCATGGGCCCAGCCGCTCCGCAGCATGTGGGATCTTCCCGGACCGGGGCACGAACCCGTGCCCCCTGCATCGGCAGGTGGACTCTCAACCACTGCGCCACCAGGGAAGCCCCGTGAGTTCCCTTTCTTGATGGGTCTGAAATAAAGCCCTTCTCTTGCATCCTCTCCCCACCCCCAGTGAAATTCCCAGTGTCCTCCCACCAAAGAAAAGTTGCTCTTTCTGAATGAATGAATCTGTCCCAAATCACACCTCTGTGTGAATTTAAATCAGTGACCATGTGCATTTCGACACTCTTGATGATGCCAGAGCCAACAAACAGGTGAGAGGGGCATCTGGGGACAGAGAATTTACACCATTCAGGTGAGTTATGTCATCTTAGAAGGAAGGTCCTGAAAACAATCCTCCCAACGTAGAAATCTGAAAAAAGCACTTTCCAATTTATCAAAGTACTTCTTTCCTCAGGCACCTATTTTGTAGGTGAAGAAACTGAAGTTCAGAGAGGTTGCGACTTGTCCAAAGTTGCATAACTAGCGGTAAGTGTTAAAACTGAGATTTTAACCTAGCTCTTCAACTAGAAAATGTGTGTTCTTTAAATACTGTTAGGCTGTTTCTACAGTAGGAGAATTCTGGGTTACCCAAGAAATCCCAAGTCCCTCATCTTTTTCAATTTTCCATTAATTCATGCCAAAAGAAATTTATTGAGTACCTTCTTCATGCTTAGAGCTGAGGAAAGAGGGCAGCTACAAAGATAACACATCTATCTGCCCATCTATCCACCCATCCATCCGTCCACTGATCTATACATCCAATTGCTGCCTTCAACCTCAAGAAATTGACAGAACGATAAAGGAGAAAAGCCACACTGAGATAACTATATTATGCCCATGCCCCTGTGATAGGAACTGAACTTGCTTCACCACCAATTTCTTGGCCCCATATAACCGATGTCCTCCCACTGACAACTGCTAAATCTAGAGTGCACTCTCTCTCCGGGCTCTTTACTGCCAGCTACTGAACCAAGTGTGCTAACCACATTTCACCGTGTCAGTAGACACCTGGAATTAAGCCACTTTACCACAGTCCAGAAAAATATACACTCCTGCATTTTTCGAGCTTAGATGTGCATTGACAGCTGAGATCTGCTGAGTAGCAGTGGCACTACGGGAGTAAGGCTGTCCCCCTCCCACTCTGTCTCTTCTCACCACCCCTTCTCCATTCAGGGAAGCTCCAAGGCTTTTCTCCCTCTTTCCGGGTGAGTCATTCACCCATCTCCTAACCCCAAAGTTGTACAACGAAATGTATCATAGTCCTCAGGAGAAAAAGGACTTTCTCTTTGCCAGGAGGACTTGAGAGCTGTGATATTTTATCTTTCAATAAACTCTTTTGTTGACATACAGCATACAGGCAGAGAGTGTACACATTAGAAGCCTACTGTGTGACAAGTTTTCACAAAGTGAACACAGGTGAATGACGAGTATCCAGACCAAGAAACAGAAAAAAAGCAGCATCCCAGAACCCCCATCTAAGACAGCTGGTTAACTGAATGAGCAGATTTTTTCTTCCTATTACAAACATGAGAGGAACGTGGAAAGGGCCACGAAGGAGGAATCATATCCTACCAGAAAATGGAGGAGGCTTTAGTCTGGCAGGAGGGAGCAAGGAAGGCTTCAGAACAGAGCTCTGCGAGCTGAGTGGTGTTTGGTCCAACAGGGAAGGGGATCGTGCACCAGCGTGGCTGGGATGGCTTTAGCTTCCGAAAGGATGTGAAGGCTTTCAGCAACCGGCAAGGAGCCCAGTCTGGTCTGTGACTGGAGATGCGGGAGGGTGAGAAGAGAACACTGGAGAACCTAAGGCTGGGACCGCCTTGTGAAGGATCTGGAATATTCAGTGGCAGTTGCAGGACTTTAGATATATCTATTAGGCTCAGTGTTCCAACTGACACACACACAAAATCAGATTTGTTTAGGCAAAAAAATAAAAAGCAACATATTGCCTCAGGCTCTGCTTGATCGAGAGTTCAAAGGATGACAAAGAATAGGTTTGCCTCCCCTTCTGTTATTTTATCTCTGTCCTCGGAGTTGTCACCTTTTAATTTGGGTTCTCCCAAAGCAGACCCCAAGGCAGGGATTTGAATGTCATTTGGGAAATGCAGGAAGTACAAGTGGGGATGTGGGGAGGTGACACAGAGAAGGGAAGACAGCCAGAAAAAGGGGCGGCGTCAAGCCAGCTCTCACTGTGGGTGCCTGGAGCTGGATCCCACTGAGAAGCTCTGGAAACCATGCAGAACGCACACGTCAGTGCTACCCTGCTCGAGGGGCAAGGTAACAACTCCACCAGCCGTCGGCGGAGGGCTGCTCGTAGGGAGTGTTCATTCCCTGGCACTCAGGGAATGCAGTCTTCTGAGATTTTTGAGAAAGCCCATAGGCAGAGATGCAGTGGCGAGTAGCTGGTGCCCATGAAGGGGTGAGGGGGCCCCAACAGCATCAGCCATTCTTTTTTTTTTTTTTTCTGCTTTACAACAAGATGAATCAGTTATATATATACATATGTTCCCATATCTCTTCCCTCTTGCGTCTCCCTCCCTCCCACCCTCCCTATCCCATCCATCCAGGCGGTCACAAAGCACCGAGCTGATATCCCTGTGCTATGCGGCTGCTTCCCACTAGCTATCTACCTTACGTTTGGTAGTGTATATATGTCCATGCCTCTCTCTCGCCTTGTCACAGCTCACCCTTCCCCCTCCCCATATCCTCAAGTCCGTTCTCTAGTAGGTCAGCATCAGCCATTCTTAGCGGGACCTGTCTTCACCCTCACAAATGGCAACCAGCATTTCTTGGGGCTGGAAGGGAGAGATTTTCCTCCCCCAATACACGAGCAAAAGACCCGATTCTAGCTTTCACTTTCTCCAAACTGGGTCACTGGAATTAATCTGAGGTCAGGGGGAGGTGATATCATAGAAAAGAACTTCCATGCCATTAGTTGACTCAGCAGAGGAAGGAGAAGTTAGTTCCCACTGCAAGATGAGGCGTCTGGTGGGGATGTGATGGGGTGTCCTGGAGGCACCTGGTATGTGGAATGGAAGCCTGAGAAAGGGCTTGGGCTGAAAGTGTTGACGCAGGTGCCTGTCTCCATTTGGGTCTCCCCAGAATAGACTCTAAGACAAAGACCTGGGTGTAGGTGGCTTATGTGGGAGGGGGAAGTGATACAGGGAAGGAAAAGAGGACAATTCACGGGGTGTTAATGGCATGTCACCTCTGTGGGGACCTCTGGGAACCAGTGTAGAACATACCTCAGAATTTCTCACCAAGGCAGAGGAAACTGCAGTTTCTATTCACTAGCTCCCATTCCTCCTTGGCTGAAAGATTTTCTGAGGTGTTTTTTACTCCCCAGTCCTTCCTGCCTGATCTGAATGTGGACTCAGCACATGCCTATGGACAGAGGATGCCCTCAGGCCAAGAGGCCCAGGAAGCCATCAGCAAGTGGCCATTAGCTGGCTGCAGGAATCCTCCAGGGTGGACTGGAGGGGATGTGGCTGGGACACCATCATCATCTACTGTGGGGCCCTCCTGTTCTCCTGTCACTGTGGCAGAGCCTGCCCCCAACCCAACTCACACCTTTTTCAGTCTTTAAATTCTTCACTCTCTGTTCCCAGGTAGCCCCAGAGTCCCTGTCTCCTCTTACCCCACTATCTGTACCTCCATTGGCCCTGGATGTCAATGTTCTAGATGGAAAAGGTAGTCCTTTGATAAATTCCCACATTAAAAGGAAACAAGGAATAAAAGCTCGCAGAGGGGAGTGTCAAGTGTTAATCCAAAACTGTCCCTGGGAATGGAAATGGCCGTTATGTGGGCAGAAATTAAGTCACCTGCCCTGTATCTATTAGCTTAATTGAATCAGTGCTTCTCAAGTGGCCTGGAGGGTAGTTTGGAATTTCTGGGGAGTGTGAACCAGGCACACGGCCCCCTCTGTATCTGATGGGCCTCCCTGCAGAGGGGTGGAGGTGGGGACACGGCCTCCTCTCTGCGTTTCTGGTGAGGAATCCCTGTGTGAAATCTGGGAAGTCACTGATGTGCGAGCCTTGGAATGCAGACGAGGTGGCGGCACAGGAAAGGCTGAGAACCGCTGGTTTGAAATATAATCCCGTATCCCCACGTGCAGTAGAGCGGGAGGAACTTGTGGGGAGAAGACATGGGTTTGAATTCAAAACTGACTAGCCCCTGAGCTTCTCTGCATCCCAGTTTCATCATCTGTAAAATGGGAATGATAATGCATGGGGGGACTGAGGGAATTTATAGAGTTTCTGGCACAGCATTTGTACTGCACACTTATTTATCATTGTTCATTTTGCAATCAACCCTCTGAGTGATCTTTAATGCAGAGCCCCTACCCAGTGTGCTTATGGAATAGCAGTCTCCTAGGCCCCTCCCTTCCAACCGTTATTACTGACCCTCCTGCTGAGCTCCTGGTTGGTGTCTGCCTCAGAGTTCAAGCTCCCTCCACTGTTGCCAAAGGGGTCCTCGAAGCCAGGGGTCAGGGATGTTCCCCTTCATCTCATGATCACAGCTGTTATAGAGCACCTCTCTTTGTCTTGCAGGCTTGGAGAGCGGGGGCACTCTGGAGGCGGGCTCAGATGTCCCAAGGGCTACCGCAGGCTGCAGATAAGGTCTGCTTGCAAGTCTTGCAACAAAGGGTGGTATTAACAGGAAAGGCTTTGCTAGGGCAGAAAATACAGGGTGAGCATCCTCCCTGGCAGGGACAACGGAAGTGAGAACCATGACCAGATCACCTCCTCAGAGCCCCCTTCCTGACCTACCCCCTACTCCTCCTCCCAATGTGAATTTGAAGATGTTCCCTCCCTCCCCCTTTGAGCCCCACAGGGCACACTCTCACCAAACAGCTGTCCATCTCATCTATTAGGTGCATTTGTCTGCATGACTATTTCTCCTTTTCTTATATGTCTGCAATTAGTACCGAAGTCACTGCCCTCAAACATTCAACATGGTATTTTTTTTTAAAACGACAGTAAACAAAAAATAGCGCACGCGCGCACGCACACACACACATACACAAAATAGAACATTCAAGGAAATTTCACTTGCATTCCTAAAAAGACGCTGACGGCTGTGACTGTGGATTCTCTGAGAAGCCTGGGCAAGTTAACAATGTATCCTAAACCCAAATGCAAACACAAATGCCCTTAGGGTGAAAAGCCACTTGCTGCCATTTGGAGGAGAGGAAGTGGGTGGAAATTCCCAGGAATTCCCTGGGTGAATCCTGCAGAGGCATTGCCTCCAGAAGACTGATCCCAAATATAGCAGGTGCAGCTGGCCCAGGGCAGGAAAAGCATTCCTGGGCTGTTCTTTACCCTCAGCCAGCAGGGACTCTGCCTCACAGTGTGCTCTCTTTTCTGCCTCCTGGATCAGTGTGACATGCTCCAAGCCTTTTTCCTACCCTTAAAGCCCCATGCGGCAAAATGAAAAGGAAATTGCTGTCCCCCCCCCCCCACCTTCCCCTACTTGCTTCACCCAATGACAGCCAAGGACACATTTTTGGCTCTTTTTCTGTGACTGCTCCATGCACTTGCTGAATATACTAGGAAGCCAAGCAGAAAGTTCCTGCAATGAGAGCCTGCCCAGTTCAAGTCCCCCCAGGGCAGGACCTCCTAGAATGCCTCACACACAAGAGCTCGGTGGAGGAACTGGAGATGATGCAAACTCAGCCCAGCTAGTATATTCCACTGGCCACTTCTAATGCACAATCCCATGCACGATTCTTTCTGGAATAAGGTGGGGGATAGATGAAGAAATAATTACACAATGTTAGTTACATATTCATATATTTAGCCTTTACATATGGACTGTATTTTCAGAATAGTTTGCAAGTATTCTACATTCAGGGACTCACTGTGTGTGGTGTATACTCATAGTTGAATCTTTCTGGAATAGGGTTATGCTGAAAAGTAGCGAAAAGATCGGACCATTCAATAAAGGTGTTGGAAAGAAACAATATCATACTCCTTACACCACACCATGCACAGAAATATAAGTGAAGAGGATTAAGAATTTAAACTTAACAAAATGTAATGCTATTAGAATAAGGCACGGGACAGTTCATTAAAAATAACCCAACAGTGCTTGGGTGAAGGCCTTCATAAGCAAGAAACAGACTCCAAAAAGCCACAGCAGTGGGAAACTAAGAAATTTCACCTTATAAAAATACAAAATTTCTGAACAACAATAAAAATAATCCCATAAACAAAGTTAGATGGCAAAAGTTACAGGCAGAAGAAATATTTGCAACGTATTTGATACAAAAGGGATTATTAGCCAGAGTAGGTACGTGTGTGTATATGTGTCTGTGTTTTTCAGATCAATAAGAAGCTGTGGCAAAGCGAGAGAGAGGCATGGACATATGTACACTACCAAACGTAAGGCAGATAGCTAGTGGGAAGCAGCCGCATAGCACACCGAGATCAGCTCGGTGCTTTGTGACCGCCTGGAGGGGTGGGATAGGGAGGGTGGGAGGGAGGGAGACGCAAGAGGGAAGAGATATGGGAACATATGTATATGTATAACTGATTCACTTTGTTATACAGCAGAAATTAACACACCATTGTAAAGCAATTATACCCCAATAAAGATGTTAAAAAAAAAAAAAGAAATGTTGTTATAGAAAAGCGGACAAGAGATGTGAATGGGCACTTCGGATTTTGCTTGAATCCTTGTCTGGGGGAAACCAAACGAAGACAACGGGGTCCTCCTGGAAGGAAGGCAGTGGTGGTACCACCTTTAAGTGGCTTCCTGATCGGTGAGCATCAATGAAGGGACCAGAGAGGAGGAAGGGGCAACTATTCGAGAGCATATGTGTGACCTTTGCAGTTTGGAGGAGCAGGGTGTGGACAGATTTTTTTGCACGAGGTGCAGGCTTGTGACACTGAAATGTAAATTATTGCTGTTATTGGGATCTCCACTTTGCTTACATTGCCCTCAGTGGGACAAAAACACATGCTATGTTAGGGTTTCTCACGGTCCCTGCTTTAAATAAGACTAGGACAGCTGGAGTTGTGGGATTACTGAAGGTGCACTTTTCCCAGCACCATCAGTCACTGCTCAGAGATTTAAATTTCACACATGGAATCTGTAGCCTGTGAACTACTGCTGTTTAAGTTGGATATTAATAATTTGTGCCCCTTCTACTACCAAGAAAACGTTTTGAGAAATTACTGCTTATGTTGTGAATTTTAGAACATCCTGGGTCAATTCATCTTCTAAAGTTAACTGGTCAAAGCAGCTGCTGTTTGTGACATCAAAGATTAAGTTTTCATAATCCACGGTGGGCTGGCTCCAAACACAAGACACAAGTTTCCAGCCCACCTGGGGATCCTTTGATTCAGATCCTTTTCTTCCACACACAGCAATCGTTGAATCAATTCAAGCCAAATGGACTTATTATGAAGACCATCCTTTCTGGAAGGTGATACAAAGTCAAGACAGACCTTGAAGGCACTTCTGAGTCTCTGCAAGTGCGTTATGTTGTTGCTACTGGCAATATCAGATTGTTAAGGCATAGGAGAGGTCAACTAGTTCGTGCCGGATGAGATGTGCCTGAGCCACCTGCCATGCTGGTCTCACATTACATTGGACTTAGCTTCTTTGAGACGCAGCCTACAGGATGATCAATTAATACTATTAACTGTGTGGCTTTACAGTGTAGATTGTGCTGATTGACAGGTGCCTATATGGGTGCAGGTGGGTGGCAAGTAATGAAACTTGTCTCAGCAAATCAGTTTATTTGTAAGCTATAGAAATACCTTGTTTTCTCCTTAAAAATGGCATAGAAGAGAAAACTCTGTATTACTATAGATGACAATTTTTGTGCTATGTTGACCCTAAAACTCATCTAGGTGTTGCTCATTTGATAATATGCCAGGTGGTTTGGAAAAGATTCTAACGTTTAGCAAGACTGGTCAAAAGATTTTGATGAGAAATCCATATAGATTTCTGCAAAATGAATACAAAGGCAGAATTTCTTGACATAAATCTATCTTGATATATATCAATAGATATTTATCCATCTATTTAGTTTGAGAAAGGATGTAAGCTCTTGTCAACAGTAGTCTCAAGCAAATATTGGAGTTATAAAATTTCAAGGTGTGTATGACCTCTGTATGAAATAAACCAAAACTTTCAGAAAGGCCCAGACCTTTAAGAAAGGTCATTCAGTGGCTGGGTCTGCTGGGACAGAGGGAGGCACACGATTGCTCAATCCTAGTAACTCTCCTTTGAAAAAATTACCTTGTGTTTCCCCTTAATTACAAGTTTCTTTGCTTATAAAAGATCTGGATGTGGTTTCATCCCCTTATATCACCCAGCCTGAATGCAGAGCAGGGTGAGGGTGGTAGGTGCCCAGTTGTAAAAATTCAGGCTGGCTTGGAGTGGGACACACAGGCTTGTAGGAGGCAGAGAAGGCTAGGAAAGAATGGCAAGAATGAGGGCTGGGGTGAAGGACAGGACTCTAGGGCAAGAGGCTTGCCAGGGTGACCTAGACTTTGGTAGACCTTAGGAGAGCTCAAAAGAGCAGAGGCAGTAGGTGGTGCTCTAAGCTGGAGAGGGCTGAGCCCATGGGGAGATGAGTCCACTAGCCAAGCTAACTACCCCCTGCTGAAGCCACAGTGCACAGCATCACGTGGTTCCTCTCCAGAGCAAGGGTGTAGTGGATCCTCAGCAGTTTCAGGGCTCAGGCCAAGAAGCCTGAAGCTTAACACCAGGTGTGTGGACAACAGAGGGTGGGTGGCTGGCCCAACACGATGCTATGAGTGAAAGGCTGACACGGGGGGGTGGGGCCCTTTGGTGGCCAGAGGATTCATCACAGCAGATACCACGCTTACGGCTCAGCAGGAGTAATTCCAACCCCACATGCTGGGGCTGAGCTGCTGAGACGCTATTTGCTATAAGGTATGTCCCTGATTGGCCAAGGGATAGGCCTTGCATCTTGAAGGATGTAGCCTTTTCATAAGAAGCCCAAGAATGGCCCAGATGCACGTGGGACTAATAAAGCAAGTACCATGTAGCATGCTGCCCTTCACAACTTGTCCCTGTGCTCCCTTGTGCAGTGTCAGCCAAACTGGTCTCTTTGCTTTCCCTTAGGAAGACCCACTGCTCTCCCACCTCAGGGCCTTTCCACTTGCTCTCCCCTCCACCTGGACTGCTCCTCCCCCAGACATCCTCTGGGCTCACTTCCTCACTTTATTCTAGTTGCTGCTCAAATAAACCTAAGAAAGGCCTTTCCAGACCATCCTTACCAAAATAGCACTTTTTCTTTCTCTAGGCTTTTACTCTGGATTTATTTTTCATAGCCCTTATAATTCCTTGATACTATAGCATCTATTTATTGTACACTGTCTATCTCCCCACTCTAATAAAAGCACTATGGGGGGACAGAACCAACTTTGCCATCATATTTTCAATGTGTAGAACCAGACTTGGTACAAAGAGGTGCTCAATAAATATTGAATGAATGAATGATTGAGCAGACTACCAGTGCCCATCACAGGGAGCGAGTGGCTGTGGGGCGCACCACCCGCCCTCGTGTGTGTGATCGGTACGGTTAATTAAATGAGGTTGCCTAAGGTTGCCAGTGGTCCTAAGAGAAGACTAGAGGACTCCAGAAAACTTGGGGTTGCTGGGCGTTGTGAACAGAAGCTTTCAGTTTGCAGTGAACCTTCCCACTGCATGGGTCTCTCCCCAGCTGGTTGTCCCCATCTCCTGGGCACAGTGGCAGCCATGTTTGACACAAGCACCCCCAGACCTCCTGCAGGGGCTAAAGACGGGCAGGCTTCCGGCAAGTTGCAACCTTGAAAACAACCTGGGAACTGCATCCCCAGGACACAAAACCCTCTAATTTGCATTCTCAGTAAAAGTCAAGAGGACACTGCACTGTGGAAAAGGGGGAAATCTGAAATCAGGGTAGATTGCTTTCTGATGAGAAACATGAGTTCTTTAATTTAGAAAACCATTCCGGACAGCATGAATAGCATAGTGGATAAGGCAGAAAAGAGACTCATTGATTCTGAAAGATGGTTTGATAAATTATCTGATTACTCAGAAAGGTACAAAGATTTCCTGTAAGTGTAAAAAGATTGAGATCGTGAGCAAAGAGTCAAGAAAAACTGATTCAGGAGGTGTAATAAAAGCTATTTTCCTGAGCTGGAAAGACTAGAATCTTTAGATTAAAAGGGCTTACCAAGTATCAGAGAAATTAAAATAAAGAAAGAACACACACTTAGAAATATCCTGGAACATTCTTTAAAAATTTAAGAATAAAGAAAAAAATCTTACAAGTAACCACATAGATAAAACAAAATGATCACGCTGACATTATTTCATTATTTTGATCAGAAGCAAATGAAGCAATGTTACAGATAGCAACTGAACGATTCTGGGGCCAGGCAAATGGGGGAGGAATTTCCAGACAGACAAGGTCTCCGGAAGGATGTAACTCACTCCTTTTCCTTCATCCTGTTTCCTCAAAAAGTAGTCCAGTGATCTTGGAAACAAATCACAATACAGAACTCAAGCATGAGGAAAATAAAATATGAAAGAAATGGGGTGAGCAATGATAGAGTTAAAACATGTGCTACATATATATATACAATGCAATATTACTCAGCCATAAAAAAGAATCAAATAATGCCATTTGTAGCAACATGGATGGACCTAGAGATTATCATACTAAGTGAAGTAAGTCAAACAAAGACAAATGTGATATGACATCACTTACATGTGGAACCTAAAAAAGTATACAAATGAATTTATTTACAAAACAAAAATAGACTCACAGACATAGAAAAGAAACTTACGGTTACCACAAGGGGAGAGAGATAAAATTAGGAGTTTGGGATTAGTAGATACACACTAGTATATATAAAATAGATAAACAACAAGGTCCTACTGCAGAGCACAGGGAACTATATTCAATATCATGTAATAAACTTTTTTTTTAAGCATTCAGTGTGATTCTCTACTTTATTTCTTTTTCCTGTGGTTTTTAAAAAAAATTTATTTATTTGTTTATTTTTGGCTGTGTTGGGTCTTTGTTGCTGCCTGTGGGCTTTTCTCTAGTTGCAGCGAGCGGGGGCCACCCCTCGTTGCGGTGTGCGGGCTTCTCACTGCGGTGGTTTCTCTTGTTGCGGAGCACGGGCTCTAGGTGCATGGGCTTCAGTAGTTGTGGCTTACAGGTCTAGCTGCTCTGCGGCATGTGGGACCAGGGCTCGAACCCGTGTCCCCTGCATTCACAGGCGGATTCTTAACCACTGCGCCACCAGGGAAGCCCTGTAATAAACTATTGATATAATGGCAAAGAAAAAAAGAAGCTTGCTTAATAGAAAAAAAGTTGAATTATTGTCTAAATAATTAATAAAATATTTAAATACAATATTAAATATAATTAATTCAGTATTTAATTTTGTAAGGAAACAAGGCAAATATAAAAATAATTGTGAAAAGAAAAAGATTGATAATTAAACAATATCATTAGCTTCGATTTGAAAGCCAAGGTTATACCAAAAAATCTTGGGAAGTTGGAGGTGGACATAGGTGGGAAAGATAGGCAAGTGTAGTAGGTCTCTCACTTTCCATGGAGAGGGTCAGCAGGGCCTGTAGCATTCCTGACGCTGATAAAAGGACATAGGAGCGACTATTTTTTGAAATATAAGGGTAACCATCAACCCATTAAAAACAGAATTAACAACTTTCAAATCGCCTGGGTAAAAAGAACAAGCACACAAAACATTTGGCCAAAGATAGGAAGAAAAAAAGGCAAGGAGGCATAAAAATCCCAAAGAGATTACATAAACTAGGATGAAAGAAATAAGACCAACTATGTCCATCTTCATATCAAATACGATAATAAATGAAAGCAGAGAGTCCCAGGTTGATCCAAACATAAGTGATTTATAAGAGACATGTCTAGAACAATGACAGAGAAATGAAAATAAATTAGTAAGGAAATAAATACATTCATACATAATGATGACGGGGCAAGAATCTACCAGGGTAAGACACACAAATAAGAAAAAGGAATCCATTTAAGAAGCAGCCTTGTGGAAAGAAGCTTGTTATGCCCCATAATTCCTCCTAGCGCGAGCACTGTATTTATGTGGAAGGAATATATTGATGGGCCACTGGGGTGACGTGGAGAGCCCAAGGACAAGCTTAAGCCTCAGAATATGCCATGCAGGGCCCAAAATAGGACTTACCCATGATCCCCAGAGGGAAGTAGAGACAGAAGAAAAGGAAGTGGCAGGATGCTATGCTCTGCACTGTGGCGCCTTCCCTGTATTCCCCACAAGGTCAGTTAGGTCAGCTGAACCCCCGCTGAGCCCTGGGCATCAGTGGGCTCTTTGTGGAAATGGGTAAAGGAGCTTGGCTTTCCATCCAAGTTGATAAAGACTGAAATATTTCAAGCAAATTACAGGTGCAGAGAGGATCCTAAGGAGGCAGTGGCAGCAACACAGAGAAGGCCTTTTGAGTTTTCCTGGGGGCGCGGGTTTGGGGGTCTGACTCTGATGCACTGACAGTGAGGTCACACCGGTAAATGCACTCTGATGGAGATGTGGGGACCACACAAAGCAGACCAGAGCAGAAGTTGAGGGCTGGAATGTAACAGACGCAGGCGCTAAGCTCCCATTACCACATCCATACCGGGAGTGGTGGAGTAAAGAGACACAGGTGGGGAGCTGGTAGCCCTGGCAGCTATGCTTGGTCATGGGAGGCCGTCTGTAAGTTCGGGCCTGTACCCTCTACTGGAATAAGTGCATGTGGACCACGTCAGTGCTCTGTCCACATGCCCTCAGACCCCTTTCTACCACTCTCGTGTGCTCCCTGCCTGCCCTGTGTTTGCACTGGCGCGCAGCGTTTTTCTGGAGGGCTCCTTCAGGCTGCTGCAACCCGCCAGGCCTGCCCGAAGGCAAGGCTGGGAGCTCCTGGGAGTTTGCTTCTCCACCGTGGCCCTTAGCCAGTGACTAATGGGTGTGGGTGGATTCAAGCCCATTCTCTTTTCTGAGGTGTCCCTTCCACTCCAGAACAAAACTTACATTCCAGAGCTCCCGGCGGGGTCAGGCTGAGACCGTCTTGGTCGTGACCTTGCTTGAGATCACTCCCAGCTCAGCTTCCTGCTCTTCTGGGTCCTGTACCCCCTACTCCCTCATCAGATCCTCATCTCAGGGTCTGCCTATGGGGAATCCAACTACGACAGGTATGCCAGCTTCTTGCAGTTCTGGCCATTTCTACTGTCTAATTTCCTCCCTTTGCTCTGGCTTCCTGCCACAAGCAACCTCATGACTTGTTTCCCAGGTAGATCCTCTCACAGGGAATGAATGAGTTGAACTACAAACACCCGCATTAGGGCGTGCTCTCGCTTTACACCTTACTCTCGGAGGACCTGTTAAAGAACATGCCCCCTCCAGCTTTTTGAAAACCTGTAAAGTGGTGGTGGAAACTTTTAGTTGTTGGAGTCCTGCTTTGTCTATACCGGGTTTCTCCCCTGTGGAAGATCAGGTCTGGGATGCTGGCAAAACACAAAAGATATGTGGAATATAGTCTGTATGGGAACAGTATCATAAGTAGAGAGTCAAGTTCTATCTAGAAAAGAAATTAGGGCGGAATGTAACAGATCATGGGTAGAGTCAAATCAAATACCAGGAGATCGACGATGGCTCAGGAGAAGGAGAGGTTAAGATAGGTAAGATGGGAGCTAAAGTGAGCAACCAGAGATTAAAAAGAGCTAGAGAAGTATGAGCAGGCAAGAAAATCTGCTCTCACAACTTTTATTCAACACTGTACTGGAGGTCTTACTCAAAGTAAAAAGGCAAAAAAAAAAAAAAAAAAGAGGAATAAAAGGGATGTAAATTGGAATGAAAAAATAAATAAAATGTTCTTTACTCACAATGACATGATCGTCTACATAGGTTATCCAAAACAATGTACAAAAAATCGACTTGAACTAACAAATGGATTTAACAAATCTGCATGGTATAATATCAATATAAAAAATCAACTGTAAGTCTATCTACTAGTAACAAACAATTGGAAATTGAAGTAAAAATGCCATGTACAACAGCACCAAAAATTATAAAATACTTAGGGACAAATCTGACAAAAGATGTGAAAAGGTCTGTGTGCTGAAAACTATAAAACATTGTTAAAGAAATTAAAGAATACCCAAATAAATGGAGAGCTAAACTTTATTCATGGGTTGGAAGACTCTGCATTGTCAAGATTAATATTATTCCTTGATTGATCTACAGATTTAACAATGTCTATTAAAATTCTAGTAGGCTTTTTGTAGAAAATGACATCCTGATTCTAAAATTCTTGTGGAAATGCAGTGAACCTAGAATAGCTAAAACAACTTGGAAAAGAACAAAACTAGATGGTTAACACTACCAGACTTCGAGACTTAATAAAGCTACAGTTATCAAGATAATGTGGTATTGGTCTCAAATTAGACAATGAGATCAATGGAACAGAAGAGAGAGAGAGCCTAGAAACTGACCCATACATATGTGGACCATTGATTTTTTTAAAATAAAGGTGCATGTAGTATAGAGAAAGATTAGTCTTTTCAATAAAGTGTATTTAACAATTGGAAAACACACACACACACACAAATGATGAACTTGAGTCCATACCTTGTACCATATACAAATATGAACTCAAAATGGATGATAGATCTAAAAGAAAAACCTAAAAATATTAAGTTGGAGAAAAAAACAGAACATCTTTTTGACCTTGAGTTAGACAAAGATGTTTCAGATGTGACACCAAAAAATAAAATTTAATAAAATTAACATCATGTAAATTAAAAACTTCTTCTCAGGGACTTCTCTGGTGGTGCAGTGGTTAAGAATCTGCCTGCCAATGCAGGGGACACATGTTCAAGCCCTGGTCCAGGAAGATCCCACATGCTGCAGAGCAACTAAGCCCATGCACCACAACTACTGAGTCTGCACTCCAGAGCCTGCAAGCCACAACTACTGAGCTCGCATGCCTAGAGCCCATGCTCCACAACAAGAGAAGCCACCGCAATGAGAAGCCCGTGTGCCGCAATGAAGAGTAGCCCCCGCTCGCTGCAACTAGAGAAAGCCTGTGCGTAGCAGTGAAGACCCAATGCAGCCAAAATATAAATAAATAGATAAAAATTTTTAAAAAACAAAACCCAAAAACTTCTGCTCTTAGAAGGACACTGTTGGAAGAATAAAAATATAAGCCAGGTACTTCCCTGGTGGCGCAGTGGTTAAGACTCTGTGCTCCCAATGAAGGGGGCCTGGGTTCGATCCCTGGTCAGGGAACTAGATCCCACATGCATGCCGCAACTCAGAGTTCACATGCCACAACTAAGGAGCCCATGTGCCGCAACTAAGGAGCCAGCAAGCTACAACTAAGACCCGGCGCAACCAAGTAAATAAATAAATATTAAAAAAAATACAAGCCAAAGACTGGTATAAAGTATTTGCAAGATATATTTCTAATAAATAACTTATATGTCATATATATAAAGAAGTCTCATAATTTAATAATGAGACAATTTTTTAAAGTGGGCAAAAGATTCGAATGTGGGTAATAGATTTGAACAGGCACTTCACCAAAAAAAGATATATAGATGTCAAATGAGCACACTAGAGGATTCTCAACATCATTAGTTGTTAGGGAAATTTGAATGAAAACCACAATGACATAAAACTATACATCTATTAAAATGTATCAAATTAAAAAAATCTACCCTGCAAAGTGTTGCTGAGGATGTGAAGGAAATACGACTCACAGACACTGCTGTTGGGATGTTAATTGGTCCAACCACTTTTTTTTTTTTTTTGCGGTACACGGGCCTCTCACCGTGTGGCCTCTCCCATTGCAGAGCACAGGCTCCGGACGCTCAGGCCCAGCGGCCATGGCTCACGGGCCCAGCCGCTCCATGGCATGTGGGATCTTCCCGGACCGGGGCATGAACCCGTGTTCCCTACAACGGCAGGCAGACTCTCAACCACTGCGTCACCAGGGAAGCCCTCTGTTTTATAAATAAGTTCATTTGTATCATTTTTTTAAGATTCCACATATAAGTATTAGCATATAATATAATATTTGTCTTTCACCAGGGAACGGCAGGCTGATTCTTAACCGCTGCGCCACCAGGGAAGCCCCAGACTGCATTTTTGATATGTGCAGTTTACTGCATGTCAATTATACCTTAATAAAGGAACATCACTTTCCTTTTTCTTTCCTCTGGGGGAAGGATCTGGATAAAATCTGAGTGAGCCAACTTGCCTATTATGTTAAGCTTCCAGCTCTCCATTGCAAATCCAGGGGTGGTCTGCCCATTGCTCCTCTCAATTATCCTGCTTGATGGGTAACATTGCAAAGTATTGTTTCGGCTCTGCTGGAAGGCTGAGCACTATTTTCAGTGGAGTGGCATTTAATCTCCTGATCACCAGCAGTCCGGTTAGGGTTAGGGTGGATGGCCCTGCCTTAAGACTGCAGACCCTATCAACAAGATAAGGTGCATCATTTCCAGGAGATGTAGGATTGCCACTGCAAAACTATTTTTAGGAAGCTGCTTTTCTGTCCAGAACATCCACCTGAAAATAGCTCTGAGCATTGTAGAGGCAGCACCTTCCAGCATACTGAACTGAAAGCTGAACGCTAAAGATTTATGGGGCAGGTTTTACCTCTAATTCCAGATTTGGTAATGATACAAAACATGTTCATAATAAACAGCAGCTCTAAGAAGCTTGACAATATGATCCACATTCAATTTACTCCTTGCCTTTCATCTGGGAAGAATCAAATTATCAGGTTCTAGAGGCAGGAGGGAAACAATTAATATTTCACTCCCCTCCCAGATAATAGTGGATCGTTCTAGTGCATTTCTACTCACAGCTCATTTCCTTTTTCTTCCTTGTTAACAGAGTCCTAATTTTGTTCAGGCAGCAGGTCGTGTAAGCCAATCATGGCAAGCCCGTTTCCTTTTGCTGGTGATTGGTACAGAGGTAGTCATGAGAACAAGGGCTCGCAAAGGAGATGGAAGGGGAAGCTTCTAGGAACTTTGGGGGGAATACAAGAACTCCAACACATGAAGGAAGCCCTCTCCACTACCTCTTCACTCCTCCCTTTGGGGCAGGGTATGGGGATCTGATGCCTGAAGTTGCAGCAGCCGTCTTGCCACCAGAAGACCACACCCGGGGAAGTAAAGCCAGCACACTGAAGAGGCAGCATGGAAGCATGGGTGCTGCATGACATGGGGAACTCCTGAGGCAAACCTTAAACACTCTACCTCTGGATTTCTTGATAATTAAAGAATAAAAGTCCTAGTAGCTTAAACCATTGAAGGCTGGGCTTTGGCCGTTTATAGCTAAAGCAATCCGAAGGGATGCACACCCCGTGGCTCTCCCCCAATATCTGTTCTCTCCATCTTCCTTAGTAAACAGAACCCCTCAGTTTTCATCTGGGCATATAGTCACTTGGATTAACGCTCCATTTTCCAGCCTCCCTTACAACTAAGTGTGCCCATGAGAACAACGAGAGCAGCTGTGTCAGGTGGCAGCTGCAGGGAACTGTCTTTAAAAAGAATTGTTGCACACACTTTGCTCCTTTTTCTTTATCCTGTTCTTTATTCAGCTACTTGGAATGAGAATGTGATGGCTGGAACTTCAACCACCGTCTTGGACTGTGAAAAGGAAGGTCTCATTCTAGGGCAAGTGGCAAGGTGAGAGAGCCCAGGTCACTGAGTCTTTTATAGGAAAGAACAGCCCTGGATTGCCCATCTTCAGGCTTTTATATGAGAGATAAGTCAGCTTCTACCATGTTTAAGCCACTATAATTTTTTTAAAATGTAGTTGAATTTAATCCCAACTGATACATTAAATAAGCAGCTGCTGGAGGTACCCCAGAACCATCATAGCTATCATGTCCTGGGTCCACAGCAGACCTCTAACTTCTAGATGAAAACAAAGGAACTGACAGGAAGTTGCAGCCACTCGAATATGCTGTTGTAGCATGAAAGCAGCCAATAGAGAATATGTAAACGCATGGGTGTGGCTGTGCCCCAATAAAACTTTATTTATAAAAACAGGTAGTGGGCTAGATTGGGCCTGTGCACTATGTGTTTCCAATGCCAAGTGCTATGTTAGATGCTCATTTACCAAGCATTTGCAATGTGACTGACCTTGTCCAGAATTTTCAAAACACTATCTCTCATTATTCTAATCAGAATTCTGAAAGTCTTATGGATGAGGGCACTGACACTTGAAGATAGTACGTAGCATGGTTAGGGCTCACAGCCAATAACAGTGCTGGAAGTGGACCCAGACCCGCATCTCTAAAATCCATGCCTGTGTGAATACATCACTCATATTATTTTCTGCACATGAAATTTCTCTTCTAACAACTGTGTGAGTTGTGCCTGTTAACACGGTCCACAGGCACATCTGACCACATTTCTGATGTTCCCCAAGGACCTTCTCCCCAAGAGAAGAAATGCCAGCAAAGCCCTGGGATGAGGCGAGAACACAAACATTGTCTCGTTTAACACACTTCCTGCAGACAGAACAGTCAGCTTCAAACCGTGGGTGGGAAAGGAAGGGAGAGACAATGGAAGGAAAAAAAGAGAGGCACGAGGCTCTGAGGAATTCCACAGCAGAACAGCCTAATTATAGTGTCTCCTCTCTCAGGCCTGAGAACCCAGTGGGCAGGAAGTTAGAAATACCAAGCCTACCAACAGGGATCTACCATGGGCTGACCCCTGAATGAAGGGCTTTCTTTCTGTGATTTTTATTTAATGCCCACAAAATCCCCATGAAGTTGATACCAGGACCCCTTTCTTAGTGGCACCAGAGACTCAAGAGAGTTGGGTAGATTGCACAAGGCCACCCAGACAGTGAGGGGCAAAGCTGTGAATTAAAGGACACCTGTCTCATTCAGAAGCCCAAGTCCACTCCCCGTCCCCTGGCTTTCCAGGGTCACTCTTGAGGTAGAAGAGCAAGGAAGGCTTCTGTGGGAGTGGTTTATCCCAAAGGCAACACGCCACTGATCAGAGTGTGTGCCTCTCCAATCCTGGTCGTTCCTACTTGTTTCTCTGTGGGCGGGGCAGCAAAATATGCAGAGACGGAGGGAGTCGGAGTCCTTCTGGCTGCTCTGTGATAGCAGAGTATATATGTGTGGGAAATAGATGATTTGAGTGGGAGGTGGTGGGGCTAGGACTAGGGAGATGGCCCTGGAGGTGAAAAAAAATGGATGGATTTGGGAGCGCAATAGGACACGGTCATGGACTCAATGTGGGAGGGAGGAGGAGGGAGAAACCGGGGGACAATGCCCGGAGTCCGGCTTGAGCAACCGATTTGAGAGAGATGGGTTACAAGTTCCATTCTAAATAAATTAAGTTTGAGATTTTTTTTTTTTTTTTTTTTTTGCGGTACGCGTGCCTCTCACTGTTGTGGCCTCTCCCGTTACGGAGCACAGGCTCCGGACGCGCAGGCTCAGCGGCCATGGCTCACGGGCCCAGCCGCTCCGCGGCATGTGGGATCTTCCCGGACCAGGGCACGAACCCGTGTCCTCGGCATAGGCAGGCGGACTCTCAACCACTGCGCCACTAGGGAAGCCCTAAGTTTGAGATTTTGATGACATATCTAAGTGTGTGACGTCACCTAATGAGTCTAGAGCTGGGGAGCGAGGTCTGAGCTGGAAACAGACATTTGAGAGTTGTTGGCATTTGCCTGTGTAAAACCAGCGGCCGGCTAGGTGTCCCAGCCTCCAAGAGACACACCATCCTTATGCTCTCTTTCTTGTGCTGACTGGCCCAGCATCTTGGTAGAGCCCCAGCTGCCCTGCTGACCCCAGCATGCGTTCATACTGCCTCTGTAGTGGCCTTAGAGCACACCAGACCTCCTCTTCTCCACAACAATCCTGTGTAAGTACGGACAGTCCAACATGGGGCACCAGGCCCTAAGCTAGGACCCCATTCCTCTTAAAGGCCCCATGGTACCCAGCACCCTCCAGGAGGACCGGAAGGGGCTGAGTACCCAGTGCAGCACGTGGAGCTTTGTGCGTGATGTCTTCTGGTTCACCTGCTTCTGGATCCTTGTATCTTTGGTCCTGATCTCTTCCCAGCTCCGGAAGAGCCCTTATCTCCCTTGTTGAGCTTTATTCTCCCAATTTTAGCATTGTGTGTTCAGTGACCTTTAAGCAATACCCAACCACCTCCAAGTTCTTTCTAGCTTCTTTTATACATCCACCTAAAATGTTCACTCTCTTTCTTCTAGATGTTAAACAGAATTATCAGAACCAGGCTCTTTTTTGGCTACGGCAGGTGTTTCTCCAAGTTTCATATTATCTGCTATTGTCACTGACGTGCTGGGATTCCGGTATAAACACCTCTGCTCAGGAGACAAAGGTGAGATAAGGGAGACTATAGGTGACTAGCCGGTGGGAATTTGCTGCAGGGTCCAGGGAACAGCACTTGTCTTGGGCCCAGACAACCTGAGTTCAATGCCAGGATCCACCTGGTAATAGGTGTGTGAATGAGGCCATGTCACTTAACCTCTCTGTGTCTCAGTTTCTGTGTCCGTAAATAGTAATAATAATTTCCGGATTATTGTTAGATTGTGGGGTGTGTGGGGAAAGTGCTTTGTACACTGTACATAGAATTACAAAGGTAATATGTTATTTCCTGTGCACAACACTCAGCAATTTGTACAATTAGAGGCTCTTACGTTTCTGCTCGCTCAGTTGCGTTAGATGGTAAACATCCCGAGGGCTACCTCACACGAGCCCGGACGGCTGCTGGGCGCTCGGCGGAGGTACAGGGTTGTGGCAGCTTCTTCTGTTCAAAGTTGCCTTTGTCTCTGTGCTTTTGCACTTTAGTCAACTTTTCTTTTTCTTTCTCTCCTTTCACGTAGTGATGTTAATCAGTTCATATTCGGCATATATCAGGATTGTCAAGATGTCAGAGTGGGAGAAAGGATGCAGGGAACCGAGGAGGGAGGGAAAATCCACAGATAATGAAAGTATCGGTGCTCACATCTTGTTTTTTCTCTTTACCTGAAGAAATAAATGAGAAGCAGCCCACCTGAAGTGGCCATAACCCCAGGGCCTTTACAACCCGTCCTCCTGGGTGGCTACCTGAGGGGAATCTTCCAGCTGAAGTGGTATCAGCTGTACCCCTTTGTCTGTGAGTGTCTGGAGTTCTCACTCTGTGTGCCCTTTGGCCTGAGAGAGCTGCCGGAAGCCTCCTCGACGTCTGTGTTGACTCTCTCTGCTTCTCTGGCTTTTCTCGGCCTCTTTCCTGTTCACCTCTGTCCTCAACTGTCTGGTAAGCCTGACTCATAAGAAACCACAGCCAAGTCACCTGGAGGTCTGAGTCACTGGCTCCTGGAGCACCTCTTTCTTTAAAAAATAATAAAGGCAGAAATAAGTGCCTAAGTCAGGGCTGTATTTTGCAACAGATTTCAGCCAAGTATTGCTTTAAATGGTTAGTTCTGGGAATTCCCCACATGGGTCAGATGACTTATCTTTGGCAACTAGGATACTAGTGAATCATTTTATCTCTTAGCAACGGACTTCCCTCCTCCCTCCCTCTTTCTCTGCTTTGCCTCCACAAGGGTTTGCAGAGAACCCGCGTGTCCCAAGCACGACACTATGTCTTGGGTGTAGAAATGAGACACAGTGTGATGCTCAATGAGCTCCTGGTGCCCACAGGGGATAGACCAGTGAATGCACAGGGACACATGTGACAAGTTCACCAGTCAGGTTAGCACAGGGGCACTGAGCTCAGCCTGGGGATTCTCCTGACCCAGGGCCGGGTATGAGCAAACCAGGTGAGGGGGGCAGGGGAGACATCCTAGGCAAGGTCAGAGAATTTTCTGCCACCTTCTTTGGTGGTCACCCGAAATGCTCTCTTACACAGCAGTTGTCTTCTACCATTGGGGCCAGTTGAGCTTGACTCTCCTCTCCATCACATGGGAGTGCCCTGCAGGAGGGGGGATACGACAAAGGTAGCGGTCAGAAGGAAGATGGAAGAAGGCGGTCCCTTCCTTAGGGAGCCCTAAGGAAGGCAGCTACCTTCCATGCCAATGTCCTTTGGGCTAGACTCACTAATCAATCTTCTGGGTGATCCACTGGTGAGCAGTGCACCTGCAGGCACAGCGGGGAGCAGGAGCTGCAGAGGGACAGTACGGTGGTATCCGATGCTTTTGGTACCCTGTGACACACTCGCTCAGCCCACCTATGATTCAGCCGCAGCTCTGATGGAAACTCAGTGTGGGCTCCCATGACGACATCCAGCTCAAATGCAAGACGGATCTTCCCGTGTCCCTGCCACAGCGCCAACTCTGAAGCGGGGAGCCCTTGCACAAGCACAGCCTCCGAGTGTGAGGAGATAAAACCTCCGGAGCCAACATCAACCTGTGGAGGATGAAAGCCAGGAGGGATACACCCAACTTCTCCTCCTTTGGGTGGAATGTTCCTCAGGTTTGTCTACAGTCCAACAGGAATTCAGAGGAGTGAAGGTGTGACTGCAGGTCTGTTGAACAACTTCTCCGAGTGGCAAGAGGCATGGCTTTCCACCCTCTGGCCACATTCCACCTCCTCTTCTCAGGAATTCCCTTGTAAAGGTGCACCTTGTTCCGACCACGAGTGCACAGTGTTTCTCCTCAGGCCCTTGCGAGCCACACCCTCTGAACTGGGAGTTCTGTGGCCTTGGCTGAGTTATCAGTTGGCTGGGCCGTGTTGGTTAAAGGGCACGTTATACTTTGCGACCTTCGACTGGAAGGGAGAAGGCTGAGATTTGTGTACCTGGTGCTCTTGATGTCTAAGTTATTCTACTCCACTCAGTCCCCACGCTGGCTGGCTTTGTGCTGGGCACTGGGGATACAGCAGGGAATAGAGCACTTGCTGTCCCTGCCTCCATGGAGTTTGGTGGCGAAAACAGACATTAAACAGATCAACGCTGAGAAATACGTAGTAGCCCTTCCAGAACTCACTGCCAAGGGACTGGTAGCAGAAAGATAAACCAGGGAAGTCCCAAGGAGATTAGGAAAAGCTCCTCTGAGGTGCCCCTTCAGCTGAGAGAGATGGGGCGGGGGCAGGAGGCTGACAATGTGCTCCAGGTGGAGAAGCAAAGTGTGCAAAACAAGGGGCACGGAGTAGCTTGAAGCTTTTCAAAACTGGAAGTGAGCTGGTTGGCTGGAGAGCGGGGTGCCTGCGGGCTATGGTGAGATCTGTTCATTGCCAGTGATGAATGGTGACAGCAGCACAGCCTGCTGCTTCCAACGGTCAGCCTGTGAGCAAGCATTTGCTGAGACCCCACGGGCTGAGCTACACTTTGTGGGGTGCAGAATAATGTTTGGGCCCTGCCCTTAGGAAGTTCCAAGCCACAAATGAAAAGAGAAGTGTACTTCAAGGAGATGTGTTGTTTTCAATCTATGAAAGGGTGAGCTGGCGTTGGCAGACTGAAAATATCACTAAGAGGTCTGACCAGCCTCTGCAGCTGTTGTACATTACTGGGGTCCAAAGGTCTGGCCTTGAATGTCTTATTTTTTTCTCTCCCAGTATCCTTGCTTTAAAATAGAAAAAAAAAAAAAACCCAACCAACTTAAAAACAGTCTTGTTTACTTTATCCAAGATTAAAGAGCTTGAACCGACTTGGACGGTCTAAATGGATTTTTAAGTGCTTTATGGACAAGTACCCCTAATTGCTAAAATGCTAGACTGGGCTTCTGTGACTCTGTGCAGTGCTTGTGTTGTCTGGGTTTGCTTATTTACTCTCCTTGTTAGAGGTCAAAAGCTAAGTCTCAGATTAGAAGATTTTAATTTTTGAACCTGAGGACTGAAACAAATTCTCCGGAGCCATGTCACACGCTGGGCAGTGGCCTTCAATTTTCTTCCCTGAGTAGGACAGTCCAAGGTCTAACAACGCCTGTAGTCCAGTGCTCTACACAGGAGAAATCAGGGCAGTGGTGAAGTACCCTAGAGGTGCACGTCATGGTCCACGTGTTTTGGAAATTCAGAACCACCACAGAGAAGTGTAGCGGGGCGGGCGGGGCAAAGCTAGAGTCTCTGGCCTCTCCTTCCTCTTCTGTTCACCCATCATGGAAGCAGCCTGGGATGGTAGAAAGAGCCCGGGATGTGGAGACCCAGGTTCTGAGCGTCAATCCTCAGTGACTCTGGGTGGGACACTTCACTTCTCTGAGTCTTGGGTTCCTTATTTGTAAAGTGGGGATGATAATACCTGCCTCAAGGATTGGTTACTAGTTCTAAATCGTGAAGCAAGCACTCAGGCATCCCCAAAGCCATCAGACTCAACAGAGTTCTTGTGAGAGTCCCTCCCCTAGAGAAACAAATCCTACAATTTTTGCAGAAACCATCCTCCTGGCATTAGAAGAAATTATACTTAGGGATTTTTCCAGGGACCGGGAAGAATTTCTTAGATACTTTGTAAAGATTTATTGCAATATTCTTGGGAGAGGCCTGGCGGGAGGGGGCGGGGCAGGGTAGTTTATATAATTTCTTTGGAATTGATTATCTACTGAGCATTTTATTAATCAAAGGTTGGTGTGGCCCTTCTCTTTCTGCTGTGTCATTTCAGCCATTGCTTTTCTCATGATTTCTGCAGGATGGTGGATAGGAGGTGAGCTCTGCACTGTGGACCCACCCAGCAGGTTAAGGATCCCCAGCCAGTCTGGTTTTTACAGGCCCATGAGATGAGTCTGTGGGTCTCCAGACCGTCCAAGGCTGGTGGCTCAGACCCGGGGGCCCCTGGCTCTGTGGGAGGCTGGAGTCACCCACTGGGTGGGGCAACCCTTCCCTCTGGCTGCCCAGGCAGCGTTCCTGAGAAGTTTTCACGGACAGATGACTGAATGTCCATTGTTCTCTGGAGAGAAGGGCCAAGACCTGTACTAGAAACCTGCAGGGGAAACAAAGGGAGATAAAGCGAGACTATGAAGCAAGCCCTGCGTTGTGAGGCACCAGCTAGCTAACGGGTGTGTGTATCGGGTGGGCAGTGCTTCCTGCCCTGAGTCCAGCAAGGAGGCGGAGGCAGCTCTACTCATAAAGTGGGGTGCAGTGAGGGGAAGAGGGACGGCGAGAGACTCATCCCCATAAGGGGAACAGAAAGGGGGCTCGCTGCTGAGGGTACAGTCTGAGCCAGGCCTTAAAGAAGACTGGAAAGGGGTGGGGAGGTGGCCTTAGCCGACGCAGCTGAATTTTCAGACGTACACAGGTGTCGTGGCTGGAGCCGCGAGTTTAGTGTGAACCAGCTGTTGAGTATCGCAGGGGAGACCTGGATGAAGGGGGCGCTGACCAGCCTGGATTTTTGGCCTAGGCACTGGCTGGATGTTTTCCATCACGTGGGTGACTCAAATAAGTTGACAGGATGCACATTGGTATGAGGCTCTTTTCACTTATTTACCATGTGGCATGGGAAGCTCTTTCAGTATCCGATCTAAGAAGAATTCATGGTGGAAGAACTACACGAAAAGAAAGTCATATGAGACTAAAGATCTGAAGAGAGGATTAGAAAAAACAGAGAGCAAGAACTCTTCTTAATGCACAGGGTAAAATCAAAATGGATGGACTGGGCTTCCCTGGTGGCGCAGTGGTTGAGAGTCCTCCTGCCGATGCAGGGGACACGGGTTCATGCCCCGGTCCGGGAAGATCCCACATGCCACGGAGCAGCAGGGCCCGTAAGCCATGGCCGCTGAGCCTGCGCGTCTGGAGCCTGTGCTCCTCAACGGGAGAGGCCACAACAGTGAGAGGCCCGCGTACCGCAAAAAAAAAAAAAAAAAAGAAAAAAAAAAGGATGGACATCCAGTTTAAGTTGACCACACTACTTCTCTCTCCTGCGACCCCACTGAAATGACTACAAATGAATTTTAAAAAAGAAACCCCCCCCAAGAGGTCAAAGAAACAGGAGAGGAAACAGCAACAGATGAAAGCATTCAACAGACGTTTGGAAATCAAAATGTGGGTGAAGCACGGTAGAGCCAATTCACTCTACAGAATCTGGACTCAAAAACGCCAAGGACAGCAAAGGGCAGGGAGGCCCTGGGAGCTGGAACCAGGGGGGCCGGTTAAAGATGTCTGCATATTAGCTATACTCTCCTCCGTGCCAGTGTCATGGAACAGCCCCCTCAGTGGGAACCTGCCTCCTCCTAGGTAGGCTGACTTAGAAAGACTCAATGCAGAGGACACGAGACACAGTCAAGGTTGGTAGGGGAATTAAGGGAAAGCGTGTGTGCTAAGCAGGGGGACCTCTCCACAGTCTTCCTCCCCCAGCCCTCCACAGAAGGCTGATGGTCAAGCATGGGCAGCCAGGGAAGACTGAAGCAATAATCTCTGGAGAGGATAAATATCTCCGGACTGAAAACTGGATATGAAGGTAAGTGGGATAGAACGTATTGTCTATTGGATCCCATTACTCACGCTGCTATCATATTGGTTATTATTGATTCATTAATTGTACCAGTAAAGAATACAGAAATGTGGGTACACCAAAGTTAGAAGGTACTGTCTGACCCTGGGTCAGGGGAAAATGAATGTCCAATGACCTCCTGAAAGTGACTTCATAAAGACGGCTCAAGGTCACTCAAATGTTACTCTTGTTACCTAATTCTCCAGGTCACACGGTTCTTACATAATTAGGTAACAAGAGCTATAAGGATGCTGCTTCTTTGTGTTTGAAGCCCATGATATAAAGCTCTTCATTAAGTTGAACTAGTATCTGAACATCTTTGACATCATGCCAGTTTCATATGGCTCAACCCACTAAAGAGGGGCTCCATATGACAGGTAGAGAGAGGGACTGTACTGGGTTTTGTGACTCCAGGTTCCATGTTCTGGCAAAAATCTCTAATAAGAAATAACCTTGGTTACCTGGAGCAGAATTTAACTTCTTTAATAGGTAGGCATCTTTAAACCACAGTAAGATTTAGAATTAAGGATATAACGGCTTAAGAGAATAAAAATCACTCTACTGATTTATTTTTGTTAAGAGGGAATCATTTTGGGCTTCCCTGGTGGCGCAGTGATTGAGAGTCCGCCTACCGATACAGGGGACGCGGGTTCGTGCCCCGGTGCGGGAGGATCCCACATGCCGCGGAGCGGCTGGGCCCGTGAGCCCAGGCCGCTGAGCCTGCGCGTCCGGAGCCTGTGCTCCGCAACGGGAGAGGCCACAACAGTGAGAGGCCCGCGTACCGCAAAAAAAAAAAAAAAAAAAAAAAAGAGGGAATCATTTTATTTGATTTTATTTTTTCTGTGCTTAGCCAGGTTTTATTTATTTAGCCATCTTTATTGGAGTAGAATTGCTTTACAATGGTGTGTTAGTTTCTGCTTTATAACAAAGTGAATCAGCTATACATACACATCTATCCCCGTATCTCCTCCCTCTTGCATCTCCCTCCCTCCCTCCCTATCTCACCCCTCTAGGTGGTCACAAAGCACTGAGCTGATCTCCCTGTGCTATGCGGCTGCTTCCCACTAGGGAATCATTTTATATTTGGCATTTTAGGTATGCATAATATGAGAATTTGGCTAATTTAACTCAAATTTAACGTAAATTTAAAATGTGTATTAACATTTTCTATTTATATATATCCATGTATATATCTCTATCCCTATTAATCTATCTATCTATGTAGCCCACTACCTGTCTTTGTAAATAAAGTTTTATTGGAACTCAAAAATGAAATAAAATGTGTATTAAATATTTGTTTTAAATTTGTGATTTTAGGTTGAATTAGAACATTTAAGATAACATTAAATTCAACATAATGATGAATATTTTAAACATAAAAATTATTTACATTCTCAGGAAAGTTGCATTTGTTAATTCAGAAAAACAAAGTATTTAAAAAGAAAATTAAAAATACATAGAACAAAAATGCCTAGAAATACAGGGAGAACTTAACAAAATCACAATGATAGTAGATTTTATTACAACTCTGTCATTATTTGGTATATCAAGGACCTAAAAATAAGCAATGTAGAAAGGATTTAAATATCACAACCAACAAGTTCATTTAATAGCTCTATATAATTTTTTTTTTACCCTGGAAAGCATGTTTAAAACTTAGCATTTACTTGACCACAAAGAAAATAAATCCTCTTCAATAAGAGATTTTTCAGGTCTCATTTTCAGAATACACGCATCACAGACTGAAGCTATTTCTGCAGCCCCCTCCTGCAGTCCACTCTACTGGGGAATAAAGCAAGCCTCCTTGCGGGTAGTAATGAAAGGGGGCAGAGAATAAAGGACGGAGCAAAGGGAACTGGTGTTATCAGTGCCTACTGTGTGCTGACTTGTCTGTGTACCATCTGCTTTTCTTATATTTTCTCACCCAATTCCCAACACCCTGTAGAGGCATCACGACCCATTTTGCAGGTGACGGAGCGTTACTCTCACTGTCCACAATTTGGACTATCAGACCCCTATCAACTCCAGCCAGCAAAGTTCCTGCCTTTCATTGGAGGGAGGAGCTTCACCCTCTGCCCCCAGACTTAAGTCCTCTTTCCCATCTCCGGGTGGCTCTCTTCCACCTTTGTGGTAAAACGGGGACTAGTCACATTGACCCACTTCCCAGCAGCGGCGTGAGATGTGACAACTAATTACGAAGGCTAATAAAATATTTACAGAGCCTATCACACACTTTGGAAGTGCCAGGGCTAACTTAATAAAAACAAAATAACAGTGCTAGATAAACAGCACACAGAGCCTAGTGCCACTCTGGAAAAGGGTAAACAACTTGCCAGGGTAATTTCAGGCTCTATTAGACACTCGCAGCAAATATCACTGTTATCCAAGAGGAGGGAAAATCTGCCACACAGGAAATCCCGACTGAAGGCCGCAGTCCAGCCGTGCAGAGCAACGTGGTTGGATAAAAATGAGCAGTGACCTTTCATGCAGGTGCTGGTACCTCTGGGCTTTTTCAGAATTCAGGAAGGTAGAAGCGAGCTGGCTCCATGTAACCTTGGGCTCAAGCTCCAGGGCCTTGCCTGATTTGGAAAGAAACCCATCTCCAGGAATCTGAAGCAGCTCTGGGCTGGCCAGGCTCAAGAAAGGAGGGACGTCTTGATGAGAATTGTAGGGGCACTTGGATCTTTGCAGGGGACAAATGAAGCAGAAAGTAGCACAGCCATTTAAGTAACAAAAAGAAGGCCAGTGTCTCAGAAGGGTCCAGACAGGAAGACAGATCCCATGCCAGGAATTTTGTGCAGGGACTAGAGGGAGGAGAAAAGCTGAAAGGGCACCCGGGAGACACTGAGGCCGCCCAGAGACCATCCACAGAGGGAAGCTGCTATCACCCTCAGGGGCCAGAGGAGCAAAGGCAGAGGAGGTGTTGCCAGAGCCCAGATGTGAGCTGGACCCACGAAGAAGATGCAGCTGATGCAGAGACACGACTCGAAGCAGAGCAAGGCGGGGACGAATCCTAAGATGCACAGTTTGCATGGTGGGTACTTGTGGCATTGAGCAGGGCAGGGGAGGGCTCTGAGGGCCAAGATCCGATGCCCAGTGCAGAGCAAGGCAGTGGAAGGTGGCACTGAGCGAGGTCAGCGAAGCTAGATAGGATGCTAGGCTCCCACCGAAGCACAATGGGAAACAGTTAACAGGCTTTTCGGTTTTTTTGTTTTTGTTTTTGTTTTGTTAATCCCAAACTCCTAATTTATCTCCCCACCCAACCCCCCAGCCCCCTGCACTATCGCCTTTGGTAACCATCGTTTGTTTTCTATGTCTGTGAGTCTATTTCTGTTTTGTAAATAAGTTCATTTGTATCATTTTTTTTTAGATTCCATATATAAATGATATCATATGATGTTTGCACACTTAACAGGTTTTTAAGCCAGGAGTGACTTTCCCGTCCCACGTGCTAGATAAACAGCAGGTCAGTAGCAGAGCTCTGGACTCCTAACTCCCCGTCCAGCTCATGAATCATCACCTGGGGAGCCCGGTACCCACTGCATGCACTGTCCATGAGAACAAGCCTTTGGGTGAAGGAATATGATTCTGGTCACTTAACACAAGTTGTGAGAATCACAAGGCTGGCAGCCGCCACCCCCCCACGCCCACCCCACCCTGCCTCGGGAGCATGTGAGCTCTCTTTCCCTGAATTTGAGTTCCAGCCCTTCACTATTTCAAAGATCCAGTGCCAGGGGCAACCTAATTCTAACTGAGTAACCAAATTCTAATACCATGTAGGCATGGAATTCCAGTTACAGAAAGTCACCTTTACTTCCACCACAAATTACTAAGCCTGACAACAGGGTCAGCGAACGGAGCAATGTGTTAAAAACATCAGGGTAGGTGAATCAGTCAGGTGACCCCAGAAAGTAATGTAGAAAGCTCTAGACAAGCCCTGCCTTAGCTTTCCTCCCCAGGAATGGTGTTTAAAATTGTAAACTGTCTGATGAATCAAGTGAGGAGCATAAGTTCATGGGGTGTTAATTTAATGACTCACTTGGACTTTGATTGACTAATTTAGCTCTTGTGACAGTGTGATGATTTTGGAAACTCCAAACTGGGAAGTGACACGAATTCATTTCACCCAGTCTTTGTCAACAGAACTGAACTGCTGGGAACTGAATTGCTGCGTGCCTCTAGGTGGGCAAGGAGATGGGGGTCTCATAAACTCACAGAGTCAGGGAAATAATTCACTTAAGGTTGTCTAATTTGTTAGGGGCAGAACTGGAGCCCAGAATCCAGGACTCCAGGCCTGGGGTTGTGCCTGCCGGTGACACAGGGAGAGCTATTTGGTTAACAGTGTCCCCCCACGTCCCATGTTCTTTTCTGAGGCTCCTGTATTTTTCAAATAGCTGGACCACAATAATTACTCCTACCTCGCATGGACATAACACTGCTTTGCTTCTGGAGCTCCAAGAGTTTTCACATCTGATCCTTATCCACAAGCTGTGAGGAGAAGCCCATGGGACTCAACCGTCTGACCTTAGGATAAAATGAGAGAATGAATTTCCTGGCGCCCAGCACAGAGCCTACCACACTGCAAGCAATCAGGCAACACAAATGTCTTCCATGGTGGTGGTGTTGATTAGCAAGTATGCTGGGCAGTCTCCACTGCCTTTCCCAGCAGACCAACCCTGACGGCAGGCTCTCCGTCACCCCTGCTTTCTGTCTGCTGTCGCTGTAGGAGGCACGGGAGGTTGAGGGGCTGCAGTCCTCCTCCATAGGCCACGGCTCTTGTGCGGGTCATCACCCCTCCCTGTGCCACCTCGGGACCGGGAAGGCAAAGGCTCCCATGGCTGCTAGCCTCCGGTGCCTCACCAGCCCATGCTGGCTTCCTAACCCTGTCCACACCCTCAAAAACCATCCTTCCTTACACTCCCCTCAGTTACTCCATTTGAGTGTGCCCTCCTTTTCTTTTCTGGACTCTATCTAATCTAGTAGTTGAGTAAACTATATTTCACAGTAAAAAGTCCGTTTGAAAACTCTCAGGGCCTGTTACAGGCTCTTTGCCCAGTTGTGGTCTGGGCACACCTGTGTCTTTGCTATTTCATCCTTTCAAACTTCTCATCAGGCAGGTTATGGGAAAGGAAGTAAGGGGAATTTGGCCAAGGAGGGTGATCAGACATTTGACTTATGGCCTATGCATACAGATTTTCTGGATCATGGCCATCGAAAGTATTCCGTCCCACTGTAACCTCAAGTATGCTTGGGTACCATTGCCAAGCTCATGAGTCCCATACACCTCTCTTCTGTACGGGTCACAGATTCTTACGAGAACTACCGTATCCAGACCATTCAGTGTGATTTCTGGAAAACTGAGTATCAAATTCCAGCACTAGAAAAATGTTAGGCACATCCCAGGGCACTCAATACCTATTCATGGACTAATGAACGAAGTCTGAGCTCTACCACATCCCACTATGGTTGGCATATGGGGTAGACTCATAGAAGTATAACTTCCTGAGTGCAAAACATGCCCCTATGTCTCCATGCCTACGTGTTCAGGCATTCTCTGTACAAGGCAACTGAATGAGCGTTGCTAGGTACCAACAGAAGCATCCAATTGGGTCTCTGATTTTAAGTTGTCTTTTCTAAGGGAATATACCTTGCCTTCTTGAGGCTGGCATTTCATTGAAAGCCCCTGATTCTAGCTTCTTAATGGACTGAAAGAAAAAAGGATGAGAAGACTCTAAATCCCTACAGCTACCTCTACCAACTCACTGCTGGAGAACATTGTCCAGCAGTTGCCCACAGGATGACTCATACTAAAATACTGCTTTTATGCCACAGGTCCTTCTTTCTTCCTTTTGGGGTTTGGTAATATTTTTCTGCCCCTCAGCCAGCGCCTCTTTTGTGTATGGACCCTGGGGCCCCAGGGAAATCCTGACAGAGAGTCAGAGTTGCTTGGCCTCTCAGCGCTCAGGCCTCAATGCCTAAGCCTGTGCCTGTCTATTACTTGCTTTTCTGAATGGACACACTTCATAGCAAAAGGTCCTGTTAGAATGTGTACTTCCTGGAACATGAAAGACATGGATGGGAGAGTTTATGTGGGTGAAGTGGGTGGCAATATAGAAATACTTAAATTTGACCAGCACATATTTAAATATAAAGAGAAGAAAAAAGAAAGAAAAACTCATTCTACAGCACCTGCCTACACAGAAAGAAAGAAAATTTAGCTGAGAGGGCAGGGAGTGGGCTAAGACCTCT
This sequence comes from Pseudorca crassidens, assembly GCF_039906515.1. Classification (NCBI taxonomy): domain Eukaryota; kingdom Metazoa; phylum Chordata; class Mammalia; order Artiodactyla; family Delphinidae; genus Pseudorca; species Pseudorca crassidens. The sequence continues at coordinate 62,223,512 of NC_090305.1, forward strand.
GGTCCTAAAGCAGTTTGCTTGATCTGAACTTCCTACTGGTCAAATTTTCTTTCAGGACACTCCCTCTAAAACCCTAGTGATCCCTGGGCTTTAGGAGCTGGTACTGTGGGCATGAACTCAGGCTTCACCACTTTCTGGCTGTCTGAACTGCAGCAAAATGCTTAGGAACCATGGGCTTCAGATTCCTCATAGAGAAAGTGGCCAAAGATACCTCTCTTGAAAAGTTGGTCTGAGGGTGAAATTAGATAATGTAAGGGTTTTAGCTAAGTGATGGCATACGATAAATGCTAAATAAATACAAGATTACCCTGTCTTCTGACCTTAATTAATTTAATTTCACAATCCTGAAAACAAGGCATTTACTCACTCATTCATACAACAAATAATTATGGTGCTGACCTCGGTCCTTGGGTATATAACCAAAGCTTAACCCAAGTGATGCACAAATCTAACAGGTTCTTGCTCTCAGGGAGTCTAGCAAGAGAAAATAAGCATTAGCAAAGCTCCACACGAAGAAAGTTCTAGCTACATGTGTGTTAGGAAGAAGAAGAACAGGGCCCCATGAGACACCATAATAGGCGGATATGAGTCTGTATGTGGAGGAGGTCAGGAATGCCTCTCTGAAGAAGACACACTGAAGTTGAAATGAAAGGAACTGTTAGAGTTTGCCCAGCAAAATCAGAAGGGTGGGAGGAGAAGGAAGAGGAGAACTCTGCAGTAGATCAAGATGTGTGAAGACCCCGAGGCAGGAAGAGGTTGGTGTGCTCAAGAAATTGAAGGGGGGGTGTCATGGTGGGTGTGCTTTGAGGGAGCTAGAGAGTAGGATTCAGTGACAAAGGAAACGAGTAGCCACTGAGCGTGAGAGGTATGTCGGTGGCCTCAAATGAAGTAGAAAAAGCAGACCAGAGGATCCGTGGCCCTGCGTGCCCCATGTTGTAGAGATGGCCAGCTCCCATCAAAGATCATGCTTCCAGAGTACAGACTTGTTCCTGGGAAAAGGCTGTCCAGTCAGGACTCCACTAGATCTCCAAGCCCCTTGCATTTAGATGTGGCCATCCGACTACAAATCAAAATGATGTAAGTCATTTCTTGATCAAGACTTTGAAGAAGCAGGTCCACCTTCTCCATATGCCCTCTTTCCCATCTTTCCAGCTAGAAGCAGATGTCTTTGAGACAAAGATGCTGGAGTGCAAGACAGAAGGCACTTTGGTCCCTAAATCCTGGGGGATAGCTGCTGGCTTACTAGGGCCATTCACCATGGACTGGTATGGTACTGTGAAGTAACCTTCTTTTGTGTTTCAACCATTATATAATTTTTATTACAGCACTTAAGCATTCCTCTTAGACACTGTACAAAGGAGTTGTTTTGTTTTGTTTTGTTTTTTGTGGTACGTGGGCCTCTCACTGTTGTGGCCCCTCCCGTTGCGGAGCACAGGCTCCGGACGCACAGGCCCAGCGGCCATGGCTCACGGGCCCAGCCGCTCCGCGGCACGTGGGATCCTCCCGGACCGGGGCTCGAACCCGTGTCCCGTGCATCGGCAGGCGGACTCTCAACCACTGAGCCACCAGGGAAGCCCTACAAAGGAGTTTTGATTTTATTCTCAAAATTTTATCTCAGGACTTCCCTGGTGGCACAGTGGTTAAAAATCCTCCTGCCAATGCAGGGGACACTGGTTCAAGCCCTGGTCCAGGAAGATCCCACGTGCCGCGGAGCAACTAAGCTCGCGCGCCACAACTACTAAGCCTGCACTCTAGAGCTCAGCCCATAACTACTGAAGCCCCTGTGCCACAACTACTGAAGCCCACGTGCCTAGAGCCCGTGCTCTGCAACAAGAGAAGCCACTGCAATGAGAAGCCCGCGCAATGCAACAAAGAGTAGCCCCGCTCACCACGTCTAGAAGAAAGCCCGCGTGCGGCAACGAAGACCCAACGCAGCCAAAAATAAAAAATAAATAAATAAGTAAATAAAATTAAAAAAAAAAACTTTATATTGAGTTCTTAGTGGGAAGTCACTGAAGAATTTTCAGCAAGGAACTGGCATGACCTGCTTTCACTGTAAAATGATTACTCTGGCTGAACAAATGCAGGGAGGGGTTGGGAGGTCTAGAACTGTATAGTAAACAAGGAAAGAGATGATGATGGCTAAAAATAGTGGTAGCGGTTGAGAGAGAGAAGTTCTGGTGTTCAGGATCACTAGGACTCCATGATGGTGGGTAGGTGGGTGAAGATAACCCTCACGTCTGACTGGAGCATCTGCCTGCCATAATGGTGGACTCTGGGAAGAGTCCTGGCTCGGGGAGAGGGCAGCAAGGGTCAGAATGTGCAGGGCAGAAGCAGGGGCATCTCCGCGTCGCACCATCTCTGTCGGTCTCTGCGAGGGAGCTCATCTTTGTGGGATTCTGCAGTCACATTACCAGACAGAGTCTTCGGTCTGGTTGGCGTGGGACGACTTTCCCATACTAAGCAGGAAACCTATCATCCATTCATTTATTTGCTCATTCATTCACTCAACCAGGTACATTGCTAGGGACGGGGGGGGGGTGGTCAGCACACAGTCCTGCTCTTGAGAAGCTCATGGTCTCATACTCTCCATCGTTCACTGCTCATATAAACTTATCACAGTGGAATCAGTAGCCAGAAATATGTGGCCAAAGGAACTGACGATTAATGAAAATATTGTTTCTGATATGGAGAGTAAGTGGTGTGAGGGGCAAGGGTGGAAAAAGAGGAGGTCTAGGAACAGAAAGGGCAAAGAAGGACTGTTTCCCCTAAAATTTACAGTGTTTCCTCCTATACAACTTTATAGGATACTTAACATGTGCAGGGAAAAATCAAGACCCAGATGTTTATGGACCTCCCCAAGGTGTCAACAGCTAGAACAGTCTTTGACTCAAGGTCCATACCTCCGTCACTGCACACCACGGGATGCTTCCCTGGAGGGATAAGTGCTGTTTATAAATGAGTTTGGAGGAAAATGGTTGAATGTGGGGATTAAGGAGAGGCTATTCTGCAGAGGGGCAGAGTGATGCCCCTTCACCCGGACAGGTGCTCAGGGCTGCCTGGTCATCTACCCTGGGTGAGGTCTCAATGGTTAGAACTGGTTTGGTCAGGTTCCCAGTATGGAGGCAGAGGGTGACTGCAGGCTGTGTCCTGTGAAGCCCAGGGAAATTCTGTCTCCTGGTCAGGGAGGAGGGTATTGGGCTGGAAAAAAGGACATGCTGACAAGGTCAGAACGTGCAAGCAGTGGACCAGTGGTGTGTAGGAGATACGGCTTGGTTTCTAGACCTCAGGGCCTCAGTGGGGGACTGTTTAAATCTAGTCAGAAGCAATGTCATTTCCTCAGAGAAAGATAACCCTGTCATGCGTGCGTGTGTGTGTGTGTGTGTATGTGTGCATGCATGCCCACAAGCATATGTGCATGCTCTCATACATACACACGTACGTGCTCAGGGCGTGTTCCATGCTGGTGTGGGGTTCGAGACAGGTAGAGTGGAAGCCAGGGAACATTAGGAACAGGAAGCCGACTAACCCGGAAGCTGGGAGAGCCAGCCTGGGAAAGCACTGGTTTCCGCCCATGCGGCTCTCTCTGTATCACTGAGTCTCCCAGTTTTGTTCCCAAGATTCACCACACACCGTTCTTTCTTACACGATCCTTACTTATAACTGGGGAGGTATGCTGAAGACTTGGGGATGCTTCTAGCTCTCCCCAAGATGGAAGAGGCCCCGTTAGCCTTTGCTAGAAGGAATCAGTGGCAAAACAGACACTGTGCTAATATCAAACACTTGGATTCTGTCTGTGAAAGGCGATCTGTTAAATACAAACATGTCTTAATGTTTCCACCTTCTGTAAGACTTTTCATGAGTGTATGCTTATAAATCGTGAAAGCTCTGCTTATATATTCAGTGCCTTGATTTCCAGACTGGAAAAAGTGGTCTCTGTCTCAGCCCATAATGACAGTGGATTCCCTGAGGATTATATGCAATTTAACACCAAAGTGCTTACATGATGTGCCAAACGCTTTAAAAATACTCTTTTAATCTTCTAACAACCCCACGAGGTAAGTACTCTTATCGTCCCATTTTACAGACGGGGTCACTGAGGCTCTGTGAGGTCAGATAACTTGCCCAAGGTCACACAACTGGGAAGTGGTGATGGCAGGATTTGAATCCAGGCTGTCAGGCTCCAGAGGCCCTGCCCTTGACCATGCATTCCTCCTTCCATGGACAAGAGAGGCCTCTGCTCTGCCTTGTTGCACTGAATGGTTACCAGGCTGTCTCCTGCACTAAATAGGAACCTTCTGGGAGGAGCTGTTTCTAGTTTCTCGTCACTCCTCCAGCTGGAGGCACAGAAGCTAGCATGTGGGAGAGCCCACCAAGGCTTGTTTCATGTCTGCTATTGGGACTGGAAAGGCCTGCCAAGGTGATCTGGTCCATTCTTCTGCCCCAGCAACATCATCTGCGATTCTACACACAGTGACCTTATCCACAGTGCCTCATCCCCTGACGGCTTTCCCTCCACAGTCTCATCCCCTCTCAACAAGCTCCCCTGGCAGACCAAGCCCTGGTGCACGACCATGGGCATCTGTCACTTCTGTGCAGGGCCAAGAGGAGATGCGCCCACAGCGCTGAACAGGACATACTTTATCTGAGCTGGACACCAGAGCAGGCTATGGTTGTTTGCTACCTCCACGACAGAATGCCCTCCAGTTCCAACAAGGATTTATCCAGTGAGCCTGCTGCCAGTTTCACTGTGTTCCTTTTGTTTCAGGAGCACAGTAGGTAATTGGTGAGGCAGATGCTGAATTAAACTCAGAGATTCAGACGTAGACACGTTCCTGAGTGGCGAAGAAACATTCTGTGTGGCTTGGGTTTTCTCCAGAATGTTGCCCTGAGGCCTAATAGGAATGAGAAAAATAGATGGGCCTTTTCCATTTCACTAGTAGACTTGGAAAAGAAGGGAATTTAATTTTAGGGACTTTAAAGTCCTAACCACATTTTAAAAATGGTGGACCTTTTTATTTAATATTAATTTTTTTACTGAAGCATAGATAATTTACAATGTTGTGCTAGTTTCAAGGGTATAGCAAAGTGATTCAGTTGCACATACACACATATATATATTCTTTTTCATATTCTTTTCCATTATATGTTATCGTAAAATATTGAATATAGTTCCCTGTGCTAGGCAGCAGGTCCTTGCTGTTTAACCTATTTTATATACAGTGGTGTATATCTGTTAATCCCAAACTCCTACAAAATGGCACACCCTGACCCAACAAAAGAGCTGATTAAAGGAGGCAGGAGGGTAACATCTACTGAGCTCCTGCTATGTGCCAGGTTTTTGTATATGTTCCTTTAAAAGTCCCAATAAGTTCACAAAGTGACTATTTTGAGGTGCACACAGATGAGACTGAGATTCAGAGGTTATGTGACCTGCCCAAGGTTACACGACCAGTGGGTCACGGAACATGAATACAAACCAAGGTGTATGTGACCCCAAAGTTCACGGTGTTCCCAGCACACAGCACTGCCACAGACCTTTACTGAGCTACCTACAAAGAATGATTCTCTAGATTGCTTCAAAAGATGTCTCTAACTTTTACAAACACCACAAGTATATAAAGAAAAGTCTTCTGTTTTGAACACATAACACCTGTTCCAAGATTTAAATGGTAAATAGCATAGTGGTATATTGTATTTTGGAAATCGCATATTTTTGAAAAGCTCTCCTAAACTAACTTGGCAGAAATAAACCATACCAAGTAAAAGTAAAGAAAGTTATAGCTGCTCCATTTGGTATTTCAAAATTTTTCTTTCTGACCAAAGCTAACAAGCAACAGAGTCAAACAAGGAGACGTTAACTATTAACTTGGGGGTGAAAAGTCAATGGTAAGCACATTCTTGGTACTACCCTGCCCACACTTCAGCAAATATTAACACATACGGGCAAGGACATTTTCCTGTAACTATATGAGTGTGTTGTATACATTTGAAAAACGCCAGCAGTGAAGACATTTTCCCAATGCTCAGCCCTTCTGTTACAGAGGCCCAAAAAAGTAGCCTGCTTAAGGTCACCTGGTCAGTTAGAACTGGGACCCCCCAAGGAGAGCAGTCCCTGGCATCCCACCTCTGTGTGATGGTTGGATGGCTTTGACCTGGTTGGACAGAACTGCAGTACATGGCACGACTGCTTCCATTTACAAAACACTGATGAGTTCATCGTCCTCCTAGAACTAATACCATATCTGAAATGAAAAATAAATTCACAGCCCCATTCTGATCTTTTGCCTCAGGTCTGGGGCTAATGGGTAGATGACTATTGATACCATAACTCTCTAGACTTGAGTTTGCAGACTGGTTTTCTAGAAGGAGAATGGCATGGTAGAAAATGCATGCAACGGCATCAGACTGAGCTGAGTCCACAACCTAGCACTGCCACTGGGCGGTTGAAAGCTAAGGGCAAGTAATATCTCCCCCCTCCCCGGATCTCAGCTTTCCTATTGACGAAAGGGAAATAATGATATGTACCCTCATGTGTAGAGGGTTGAACACTGTCCCTCCCAAATTCATGTCCACTGGGAACCTCAGAATGCAACCTTATCTGGAAATAGAATCTTTGCAGATGAAACATATTCGATTAAGGTGGACCCTAAATCCAATGACTGATAGTCTCATGAGAAGAGGACAGGATACAGAGAGTCAGAGAAGACTGTGAAGACAGAGGCAGAGGCTGGAATTACACTGCCACAAGCAAAGGAACGCCAAGAGCCATCAGAAACTGGAAGAATCAAGGGAGGATCCTCCCCTAGAGCCTTCAGAGGGAGCGTGGCCCCGCCAGCAACTTGATCATGCACTTCTGGCCTCCTGAACTGTGAGAGAATAAAATTCTGTTGTTTTAAACAACCACTTTCGTGGTAATTTGTTACAGCATCCGAAGGAAACTAATACGCTGTGCAAAAGGCTCAGTAGGGTGCCTATCATGGGGAGAATAACAGATAAATGCCTGTGCTAACTTGGAAGATAGAAAATGAAGTTTTGGGCACGTCCGAAAGGATCTCCAGGCAGAATGTTGAAAGTGTCAGCTGGCTCTTACTAGCTATACATGGTAAGTTACCACAAGAAAGAAATGGACTCAAAAGAGAACTGGCCAGTTTGCAAGCCAATTTTAGAGGGCATATGGAAAGACTTAATGTGAAAAATTACAACTCTCTAGCCTCTTGAGTGAGGAAAAGATGATCAAATTAATACATGACCTCAAGGTAAGATCAAATCAAAGATGTGGTTATGAAATGCTGAAAAAATTAAGGTATCCCTGGTAAGTCCACTCAGCCAGACAGAAGGGCTTTCAGAAATTTTAAGGGTGATGTCCCACAGCAGGTCACATACTCAAAATGGCAGTGATTAAGTCTACCGAGAGAGAGACTTGTCTTGAAAAGGACTGTGGATGTGACCTTGTCTGTTCAGATAAACAAAACGGGGTCTGGAACACAATATATATTTGTTCAGTGAATGGGTGTATTAATGAATGAGCTAAAGGAAAAGTCTAGAATAAAATGATATATCTGGAGCTTGCATTCTAAGTGGGGGGGGATAAGCATATACAAGTAAACAGATAAAAAACAAAAAGAATTCATATGAAAAAAAAGAGAAAAGTAAAGGGATAGAAAGTGACCAGATTTGGGGGGCTGGTGAGGGACTGTATTAGATTGGCTAGTCAGGGAAGGCTTCTCCGAGGAAGTGACATTTTGGGCAGTGACCTGAATAATCAGAAGGAACAAGGCTCTCTGAGGGGAGAATTTCCCAGGTAGAGGGAATGGCAGGTATAAATGTCTGAAGTGGGATCAAGGATGAGTTTTACAGTTTATGTCTGCAGCAGAGGTAAACTCAGTTCTAGAAGATCATATTTTCTGGAATTCGATGAGGACCATCCTATTATGTGGACACTTTACGATGCGTTTTTGGTGGCTTCCAACAGTAGAAGGGGGAGGGGCTGGGATGAATGGGAAGTTATGCGGATAGAGGAACAGAGAAAGACATTGTATGCATTTGAATTTACCATTCCAATATAAATAGCTGGGTGTTTTTAGATTATCCACTTGGTTTTTAGATCACTCAAGCTTCAACCCCCTTCCACTAAAGCAGGCGTTTGAGAGTGGCTGGTTGACATCTTCAAGGATCTGGTCTTCCATGCTGGGCTATGCAGCCTCCTCGTGGTCCTGTCCCACCTCTGCCCAGGCTGCTCTCTCTCTGAGCTGTGTGGTTGACCTCTGCTGGCCGGGGAGCGTGTGTGTGTGTGTGTGTGTGTGTGTGTGTGTGTGTGTGTGTGTGTGTGTGTGTGTGTGTGTGTGTGTGTGTGTGTGTGTGTGTGTGTGTGTGTGTGTGTGTGTGTGCGCGCGCGCGCGCGCTTGTGTGTGTGTGTGTGTGTGTGTGTGTGTCTGTCTGTCGGGAGGCAGCACGTCTCCTGGGCACCTGCCCTCCTGAGTACAGGTGGGCTCCTGGCAGTTGTGTGACCCATCGCCATTCCCTTTACTTTGGGAGAAATCTCAGGGGCTCAGAATGGTGACCCGCTTTCTCAAGGTCACAGGGCATGACCACGGATGGTAGCCGCCTGGATTTCAACACCTCCCTTTCCTGTTTGCAGTGACCCAAGAGCTCTGGGTCTCTTCCTTCCCTGGGAGACCGCTCACCTCAAGCCGAATGGTGCCTCCTTACCCAGAGCCAAGCCCCATCCTCTACATAGCCTCCTCGCTCCCCTGCACTGCCCTCGAGCTGCTCTAGGTGTTTCTGCTGGGGGTTCTCCAGCCCTTAGCCTGCCACCCTTGACCTTCCTGGAGTTAAGACCCCTCCCTCCCTGCGGAACCTCACCTTGGGGTGTGTTGCCATGTCAGCCAGGCAAACGGCTTGACCCAGAGTCAGGTCGAGGGTCCCTCGTGGGACCTGGCTCCAGCCACAGGTGGGAAGAAGGAGGGGCTTCCTCTCATTCCACACAAGCCCGAGCCTCAGTAGGAGGCATGGAAAGCCCTGTCTTCGGTGGAGTGAAACAATTCCTCTGTGCTCACTGCCGCGAACAGCCTTGGCTCTCTTTCTACAACCCCTGCTCGTATCTCTTCGAGGCAAGGCTTCCCTAGGAGACTGCTGAGTCAGACAGTCCCCAGGGAAATCCAGGGGAAGGTTGCCAGGCAGAGCCACCAGTGGGGGCCCCTCCTACTGAGCCCTGCATCACCCACTCCTCCTCTGCCTCCTGCCAGGGCCACAGTCAAACAACACTGACCCTCCTGTGACGCCGGATTTGGCTCAATCTACGCGTCAGAGCCTGGAGTGTCTCCCATGGGCCAGGCCCTGCGATGTGGGCCAGGACTTTGAGGAACTGGTACAAACCCTGCCATGACAGGTGAGGACACTGAGCCTGGACAGAATCCAGGTCTCTGCTGGCAGTGCTTTCCTTCCTGCTTCACGGTTCTTCCTGGACCATCTCCTTCCTCTTTCCCTCAATTTCAACTTCCCTTCATTTTTTTTTTTTCTTTTAATTTTGCGGTACACGGGCCTCTCACTGTTGTGGCCTCTCCCATTGCGGAGCGCAGGCTCCGGACACGCAGGCTCAGCGGCCATGGCTCATGGGCCCAGCCGCTCCGCGGCATGTGAGATCTTCCCGGACCGGGGCACGAACCCATGTCCCCTGCATCGGCAGGTGGAGTCTCAACCACTGCGCCACCAGGGAAGCCCCTCCCTTCGTTTTTTGTAACGAGATCATGTGGAGCCAAACTCCACCGGCCACGTTTAAGCTGTGTTCTATTCATGTGGAAAGCTGCCTTGGCTACGCATCCTGGAGAAGTCTGGCCTTGGTCCTTCTCAGGACCCACTCCTGTTAGCAGCCACTTTCTGCGCTTCTGCCCGAGGAGCAGGGCCTTTGCCCTCATAGCACCAAACGTGCTAGGGTGAGCACGCCTCCGGGTGTTGACTGAAATCTCTGAGGCTCAAGGGTCCATAGGGCTAAACCAGAGACTGGGGGTTTGGGATGGTCTCAGAGCAAGGAGGCACCCACCGGTAGCCGTCACATCCCATCCCATCCTACAGGGCATAACTGCTGCTGCCTGGTGCAAAGGGAAGTTGTAATTGGAAGCAAACCGTCAGGTTGGTGTGAATAGCTCACAAATCACAACAGGAAGTACATCACACCATTGGGAATAAATGCTGTGGAAATTTTCTTCATAGAAAAGGAAGGGAGAGTGTTACATCGTACCAGACATTTGTACAAAGTGACTAGATGTGGAAATAAATAGCTAATTTATTTCCTTTCAAGTTTCGTATTTGTTCGTTTTCCATTTATTCTAATGTAATTCTCCTAGTAGAATGGCGTGGCATGTATATATACGTGTGTCTTCAGGCCTGCAGTTGAGAAGGAGATCCAGCCCTCAGTGGTTTTTGTCTGATTCTGCACCCAGCAGGCAGCGACGTGTCCCACTGTCCCTTGTGACTATTTTGGCTTCACTCCAGAATCTCATCACATCCCTCACTGCTGAGAGAGTACGATCCCTGTGCCTGGCATGGGGACCTGCTGGGACAATCTCAATGCCATTTTCACAGCCAAACACACTGAATTGACATTCTTTTTTGCATAATGCTGTTTCATTTAACATTTTCTAAAACGGGATGAGAAAAAAAGGGTTTTTTTGGGTAATTTATTTTTTTCTCTTTTGGTTTGGGTTCTCCCCAACACAGAGCCTGAAACAAAGCCTTACATGCTAACAGTTTTTTTGAAAGGTGATTCCAGGAAGTAGAAAGAAATAGGGAGGCTGAGAAAAGAGGAAGAAGACAAGCCAATAAAAGATGAGGGATTGAAGCAAATATAAACTGGTTGTTTTGTGGGTACCTGGAGTAGTCTTTCAGGGAACCCTCTATGGAATTGTGTAGAATGCACCTCAGAACTGTCCACTTGACCAACAGGAGGATGGGACATTTTTGTACCAAGTCCCATCCTCCTTTGAATAAAGGTTTCTCCTGGGGATGTCAACCCGCCGCCCCTCTAACCCTCTGGGCTGTGCTTGTGTGGAATGAGTAAGCCCTGGTGGCCTTGGAGAAACTCCAAGGTAGAAAAACCAAGAGAATCTCAGGAGGTTGGGATGCTGTTGCCTGCAAAGATCAGTGCATCACAGCCGCCAGCTGAAGCTGGAGAGCACAGACGAATCTGCAGCAACGTTTCTCATTCAAAAGCGAAAGAAAGGAAAAAAAAAACAACCCCAGATTTGCAGTGGTATACACAAACACCTACAGTACAGGACATCAAAGATGTGAAGAAATTGTGCAATGAAGGGAAAAAAAAAAAAAAAAAAAGAACAAAATTTCCCTTAGTTCTTCCTAGCAGCCAGTGCAAGGAGAATGTGACTGTATTTGGAGATGGGGCCTTTAAAGAAGTAATTAAATTAAAACGGGGTCATTAGGGTGAGCCCTGATCCAAGGTAACTGGTGTCCTTGCAAGAAGAGGAGACTGGAACACAGACAACACAGACAGAGGGACAACCACGTAAGAACACAGTGAGAAGGCCGCCAAGGGCAAGCCAAGGAGAGAGGCTTCAGAAGAAACAAACCTGCTGACACCTTGATCTTGGACTTCCAGCCTCCAAAGCTGTGAGAAAATAAATTTCTGATGTTCAAGCCACCTAGTCTGTGTTACTTTGTTGTGTGTTACTGAGCTGACTAGTACATAGTCAGTATGTGCTCTTGTATGAACTGGATCATGTGATCTATTTTTTCTTAAAGGATTTAAAAAATTTTTAAATTTTCATTTATTTTTGGCTGCGTTGGGTCTTCACTCCTGCGCTCAAGCTTTCTCTAGTTGCGGCAAGTGGGGGCTACTCTTCGTGTAGTGCGTGGGCTTCTCATTGCAGTGGCTTTTCTTGTTGCAGAGCTCAGGCTCTAGACACGTGGGCTTCAGCAGTTTCAACATGTGGGCTCAGCAGTTGTGGCTCGTGGGCCCTATAGCACAGGCTCAGTAGTTGTGGCACGCGGTCTTAGTTGCTCACGGCATGTGGGATCTTCCCGGACCGTGTCCCCTGCGTTGGCATGCGATTCTTAACCACTGCACCACCAGGCAAGTCCCTGGATCATGTGATCTTACCTCCCTGCTTGGCGGGAGGCCACGGTGGGCACCTGACCCAACGGAGGCCTGACTACAGGCTCACCATCAACCCATGGAGAGTCATCAAAACCTCTACTTTGGGGATTTGGGCCAAAAGACATGGAGAGGTGGACATTGTTGGCCTTTGCTGAGCACTGGGAGTCCCAACAGACTTGGGACTACAGTCCCAAGTTAACCTATGAGAAAGTTAACCCATTGGTAAAAGAAGCAGGTCTGCAGAGAGAGAAGGGAGAAGATGGGTAGAAGGAAACACAGGTGAAAAACACAGTCCCTAAGAAATGGAGAGAGGCAAGATATGAGATACTCCTGACTCCTATGGGGGGGCGGTGAGGGAGGGGTGGACTGGGAGTTTGGGGTTAGCAAACACAAACTATTATACCCGGAATGGATAAACAACAAGGTCCTACTGTATAGCATAGGGAACTATATTCAATATCCTGTAATAAGCCATAATGGAAAAGAATATGAAAAAGAATATATATATATATGTATAACTGAATCACTTTGCTGTACAGCAGAAATTAACACAACATTGTAAATCAACTATACTTCAATAAAATAAATTAAAAAAAAAAAGAGATATCCCTGACTCCTAAAGACTTCACTTCCCACAGGCCTAACTTAGTTTCCTGTTTTGGGAATATCCTTGATGTACAGATTTGTATTTGTAATTTTTAAAGTCTATTTTATTATAAGCTTTCTTTGCACTTAAAAATTAACGCTGCTTTACTCACAGACTTAGAGAATGAACTTATGGTTACCAGGAAGGCAAGGTCGGGGGAAGGATAGATTGGGAATTTGGGATTGACATGTACACACTGCTATATTTAAAAAAGATAACCAACAAGGACCTACTGTATGGCACAGAGAACTCTGCTCAATATTCTGTAATAACCTAAACGGGAAAAGAATTTGAAAAAGAATAGATACATGTATGTGTATAACTGAATCACTGTGCTGTACACCTGAAACTAACACAACATTGTTAATCAACTATATTCCAATATAAAATAAATTTTAAAAAAAATTAACTCTGTTTTTGTACTTTGAAGTATTCAAAAAATATGAATATATTTAAATATGAATATATTTACTCTAACTCTTAACTCCATCATGGCTGGTTAATTTTGTAGAGAAACTACAACCATATACATGCTTTTTTAAAAAAATTTTCATTGGAGTATAGTTGCTTTACAACATACACATTTTCAACGCATTATACAATGTAACACACATGTATCTTCTGTTTTTTATATAAAACTTCTAATAAAATAATTTGGAGCAAATTAAAAAAAAAAGACCTCTCTGTAACTTTTAGTAAACTCCCCTGGGTACAGCATCTAATCCTTAGCTGGATGGAGAATACGAAGAGAAAGAATGATTTACGCAAGAAAATGGAGAAATCAGGGACCTAAGGTTCACGATGAGGTTGCGAAGGGGAGCAGCAGGGATGGCTGAGTGACACATTTTCCCCAGCAAACCTGCCAGCTCCATACATCTGTGCATGTTAATGTTCCATTGGCCCATAATCAATCCAATATGCTAACCCTTACAAAGGTATTATTTTTTACAGGAAAAATCTTTTATTTCAATGATATTTTGGAATCAAGAGTTTATTCAGTCTCAAAATCAGGCCAAGCAGACCACCGTCCTTTCTTCCTTTGTGTAAGTGGCATTCATCTTGTCTGCACTTCCTGGAACCAGTAAACCACCATCTAGGTGGTCTGTATCGCCCCCTCCAGTGTCCGCTGAGCCATATCTTCCATCCTACACAGCTGTCATTTACATGGAAGGGGCTGTAGTATTACCAGCGTCCCAGCAGTGTGGCCCAAGTCAAATGTAGGGGTATGGTGGTTGGTTCACACCCTCTAGTCTAGACGTCAGGGTTGGGTGCCAACCTCAGCACTTCCCTAGTGCATGTGTCATTTTTCCTCATGGCATTAACACCTTATGCTTTATATTTTATAACTTGTTGAATAGACTGTGCTCTGTGACTAGACTGCAAGCTCTGTGAGGACAGGACCATGTCTTTCATTATCACTGTGGCTCCTTTAGTGAGAGCACAGGAATTTGCTTGGAGCAGGTGCTCCCTAAATTATCTGTTGACATAAAACAGAGTACACTGTCCCCAGCTCTTGGCCAGGGGATGAGGCCGTCTGATTCCTCACTGGGAATACCACAGTTGTCAGAATGGCATTTCTGCATCCCTAAATTGTGTCCTCTTCTCCATTTAATACATTCCCCTCAAGTCTTAAAGAATCCACAGAAAGAGATGGCGGCGACCACAATTCGTCTATCTGCTCTGAAATGTGAAGTTACTTTGTGGTTATGAGGCAGTAAATTTGCCATCGTTTTTATTGGAAATGGTGACAAGAAGGCAGTGATCAGCTCCCACTGCTTCCCTGGGATTTCCTTCACGATCGATGGCGTGGCCACTTTTCCTGTCACTATCAAAGGTTGCTTGGCCTTTTGCTGTGGGAATTCTTAGAGTACGAGGAACGAGGAAGGGCATGGGGAAGCCCACCTGAATTTATCAACCTGGATTTCCAGTAGGAAATGGGTCAGGTTTCATGCCAATGAGAGACTGTTTCCCCCACAGTCCCTGCTGTGTTCAGGTGGCTTCTTAATGTCTATCCTGGATCTGGGCAGGCACGGTGAGCCACAAGGGCATGCCATAACGGAATGTAGCCTGATTGGTGATAATGAACAACCACTTGGGAAAAAGACTGACTACAGAAAATGCAATTACTTTTAAGTCCCCCAGTTCTGTAAATGCATATAAAATCACACAGGACTGGGCTGGTTTGTCTTCATAAGAGCTATGAAGGAAAGGTTTGCTAACAAAACAGATTAAACAAAAATGCAGGCAGCACGTTCAGACACCTTAGGGAATCATTTTTTAAGCTCTTTAGCAAAGGCTGTATGTAAATCAACAATGAGCCAGAATATTTACCTATTGAACTTTGTTTTTTTAGACAGGGAAAAAATATTTTTTTGGTCTTAGTCATAACGGAAGGAAAGGGAGCTCTTTTAGGTGAAGGTGGGCTGTGGGACCCTGCAAGCTCAAATGTCCTCTTACCATCTGACCCTCTTCCACAGCCAGTGTTGGCCCCTCAAGCACCTCTGCAGAGACCTGGGATGCCAGGGAGGCCAGTTTGAAAGCCACCCATCTGACAGGTGTGACCTAGATTTGGAGCTATCTGATAAGAAGGTAGAGGAACTGCACATGCTTTAGAGGAACAAGATCGTTTCTGAACAAAACATTCTCTAACCACGGCTTTTCTTTCACCAGGGACTTATCCTCATTCAAATATCCTTTGCAATTAGCCCAAACAATTGTTTAGAGCCCTTCAAATAAAACGATTACAGAGAAGGGGTGGGAGAGACAATACGAAGCTGAGCTGCAAGTGATCACAAGTTCTTGGAAGAACAGCAAAGGGAAGGACAGAGGTTACCTGGTCTGTGCCCGTGTCAAGAGAGGAGGCAGGAAGGGAACAGTGGCATGGAGTTGAGAGGTTTGAAATGGTTATTCCCAGGAGCCAATACCAATATACTTTCAAAGGCCAACCAGGAGTGTGGAGCCACATCACGAGGAATGGCTGCTGCCAGCACGAGTGTGCCACATGCCTGCTGCAGGCCGTTCCAGACTACATGGTCCCAGGGCTGCAGACTGAAGTCCAGCAAGGTCGAGCCTCTGGCCAAGGAGCTACAGCTCAGCCTGACCGGCATTCCCAAGCAGCTGCTGTGGTCAGTGTCCCCAGACTCTCTGAACACTGCTGACCCTCCCCTCACATCTCCATGTGGCCACCATGATTTACCACTAATCTGCTCTGGAAGATCAGTGGATTGAAGTGGGCAAGGATGCTTAGGGGTCTGCATTATTTAAGTAACTCTCCCATTCTCTGTGTATTAGGGTGTCTGCTCCTTAAGAGCAGGCAATATGCTTTACTCCTGCTATTTCCCCAGGAAACACTGTGTTGGGTGTCCAATATATGTTTGAGGATGAGTGGAAGGGAGGGTGAGAAGTACGACAGGAGTGTGGGGGGAGACAGCAGTGATTCTGGACTTGTGATGCTAGTCTTTCAGCAGTGATCAGCCTTTTAGGCCACCCTCAGTAGCGGCTTGCCCAGTGCCTCACGAGCCAGCAGCGCCCATCTGCCTTAATCTCTGTGCTCACTCTGCTGCTTCGAACACCCACTCCCCTTATCACAAAGTAAGGCAGCAGCAAGCTTTCAAGATTCCCTTGCTGGAAAGCTGCAACTCTTGCAGCACTTTCTTTCTGTTTATAAATAAGTTCATTTGTGTCATACTTTCGATTCCACACATAAGTGATATCATGTGATCTTTGTCTTTCTCTGTCTGATTTACTTCACTTAGTATGATCATCTCCAGGTCCACCCATGCTGCTGCAAATGGCACTATTTCATCCTTTTTTATGGCTGAGTGATATTCTATTGCATATAGGGACCACATCTTCTTTATCCATTCATCTGTCGATGGACATATAGGTTGCTTCCATGTCTTGCCTATTGTAAATAGTGCTGTTATGAACACTGAGGTGCATGCATCTTCTTCTGGATTGCTGGATCATAAATATGTTTGTTAAGTTTCTTTTAAGCTATTACAGTTTTTCCTCTCTCATGTTCTCAATGTCATTTACATATTGGAGAAATCCAGTCCTTTGTCCCATAGAATTTCCCATTTTTTGTTTTTTTTTTTAAATTGGGCTTCTTTCTTCTTCAGTAATGTTGTTTAGAAAGTTCCTCTACCTCCTGAATTTCCTATAAACTGATAGTTATGTCCAGATGCTTGGTTAAATCCAGGTTTAATTCTTTCTGGCAAGAATACTCCTTAGGGAATGTTCTTGTATACTTCCAACTGCATTATATGAGGAGACATAATTCCCATGGCAACTTCTTAGCTTACATCCTTATTAAATACATAAAGTTTCTTAAACTTTATATACTTTTCTTGAATCACAATCTGGCTCCACTTGTAGGTTCTTACCATTAACTTTAAGATTTAGCCTTAGAACCATGATAAACCACTGGGTACCCCCAACAGCTGAACCACCTAGAGATCAGCAGGTATAACATAGGAGACTTGTCCTTAAGTTTCTTTTTTTTTTATAAATTTATTTATTTTTGGCTGCACTGGGTCTTTGTTGCTGCACGCAGACTTTCTCTAGTTGCGGTGAGCGGGAGCTACTCTTTGTTGCGGTGCGCGTGCTTCTCATTGCTGTGGCTTCTCTTGTTGCGAAGCACAGGCTCTAGGTGTGCGGGCTTCAGTAGTTGTGGCACGCGGGCTTCAGTAGTTGTGGCACACGGGCTCAGCAGTTGTGGCTCGCGGGTTCAGTAGTTGTGGCTCGAGGGCTCTAGAGCGCAGGCTCAGTAGTTGTGGCGCACGGGCTTAGTTGCTCCGTGGTACGTGGGATCTTCCTGGACAAGACCTCGAACCCATGTCCCCTTCATTGGCAGGTGGATTCTTAACCACTGCTCCACCAGGGAAGCCCTTAAGTTTCATCTACTGTCCACATTTATCATTATGCCATGCTGTTGATTTTTAACCTCTGGAGCCACGACAAAGTTCTGCTTGGAATGAAATAGTACATGGCATCGAACCAGGTGCTTGTGTTACACAGTTATCCTCAGAGCTGTAGGGAGTCAGCCATGTTCTTAAAAACAAAGCAACTACATTCACAGATGTAAGTTATTGATACCAATAAATAACTTGCATGCTTTGGTTAAAAATTCCCAGCTACATTTAAGCAAGTTTGCATAAATTGATTACCAAGAATTCCTAGCTGCAATAATACTTAATTATTGTCCCAGAACTCACAACTATAGTTTTGGGAACTAGATGCAAAAAACGTCCTCCATCCGGCTAAGACTTTTATTCGCATCTCCAGAAATTCAGGCAGATATTCGAGGGCCCTGGTATCTCAATGCCTAATGCTTCTGCAATTGCAGAGAACGAGGCGATTGTGAGATTAGCCCAAGTTCTGCTTGCCTGCTTTCTTTCTACTCAGGACCTGGGGAGATAATTTTCACTTGTTAGGAAAAATTAACCCAACCTCTCAAATTAAATGGATGCAAATCTCACAATCAGGGGCTCAGAATCCAAATGGAGTCACAAACGGTCTATTGTGCAGACCTGTCTTATGGAAACCTGATCCATTCATAGAGGAGTTGGGATCCTTCTTCGGGATGTATTTTGAGTTTTATGAAGACTCCCTTGGGAATCTGGAGCCCCCAAGGGAATGGGCTATCAGACACTGGAAGGGAACATTTGCCAATCACACCCAAGTCAGATCACCTTTACAGAAGAAATTGGTGGTGTTTATTGGTACTGAAATTGGTGCTCCTAGAGACATCCCTGATTTGGGCCCTGAACTTGGCTCTGGTGACTAACTGGGAGGCTGAATCCATAGCAAACTTCTGGAGCAGGGCCACGTTGTCACAATCCGCTGATTAATCCACGAGCAGGTTTCCAGGGCCCTTCTCCAGCTCCTGGGGCAAGTCATCTCTGTGTCTCAGTTTTTCCACTATCACAGGGATAACAGCAGCCCACATTGGAGAAAAAAAATATTGGAAAAGCAACGCAAGAGTACGCTGTGAGTACCAACACCGTACTCACAATTCCCTAAGCCTGGAGGCTCCCATCCACCATGGAGAAAAGTTTTATTTCCTTCCAGTGGTCAGGAAAACACTCACGCTTCATGGCTTCCTCAGCCCTCCAGCTTCCAGACCGAGGCAAACGGAGTCAGTGGGAAATTGCTGGGGAAGCCAGCTGTGCAACAGTGAACAACTGTCTTTGTGAGAGAGGAAGGCTGTGCCGGGCAGTGGCTAATGGGCCTGCGCAGTGGAATTTTTCTCCCTTTTTAACCAGACTGAGCCTCGCTCCCTTCTGGCAGGCAGACAGGTCCCCTCTTCCAAGTATGCAGGAAAGTTCTGTTTTGACAAGCACACACATTCTTTTTCAAAAGCCACAGAGGCAAACGCCTTTGTTGCAGACGGACCAACTCCCTTCCAGCCCAGGAGGTGAAAACCCTTTCATGAGCCACATAATGGGAGCAGCGCTGCACTGGCTGATGCAGGCCCCGAAAAGTACACAACTTCCATTCTGTGGCTTCCACATACATAATGTCCTTCCCCTCACAAATCCAAAGGCTGGCAGGGCTGTTTGTCCGGCACTGGGCCTGCAGGGAGCAGGGGGTTGGCAGGAGTCATGAGGCATTTTTCTGTGGGCTCTGGTTTCCTGGCCAGTTGAACCCAGTCCAATGATTGTCCCAAGGTTCTGCCAGATAAAACAAGGAGAGAGCTTTTCTAGATGCCTGGTGACTAAGAGAGGGGGAGGGAAGGCACAAGCAGGATGGGGGGAAGGGGCACCCAAGTCCCAGACAAGGCCGTGGCTCAGGAGACCCCTACCCGAGCAAGGACTCTGCCTCTGCCCCATGGAATGGCCTCCAGAGACCTTGCCCTTCAGGTGAATGCGTGGCACTCAGGCCCTTCTCCCCCTGGCACGGGGCCCTGATCTTAGCACCCCTTGTGACTGAAAGTCAACTCCCCTGGAACAGGGGGTTAGCATTTTCAGTGAACGAATCCCAGTTGCGATATTCAGTATTCTGAGCAGTCGGCCCTATCCGGGAGCAGTCTGGAAGGCTGCTGCTTCCCTGAGATGGTATCAAGAATGGTATAGGGACTTCCCTGGTGGTCCACTGGTTAAGACTCTGCGCTACCAATGCAGGGGGCCTGGGTTCGATCCCTGGCCAGGGAACTAGATCCCACATGCCACAACTAAAAAGATCCCGTATGCCGCAACTAAAAACATCCCGAAGGCGGCAACAAAGATCCCACATGCTGCAACTAAGACCCGGTGCAGTCAAATAAATAAATAAAGATCTTCTTAAAATCAATTATTTAAAAAACAAAAAAAGAATGGCCTAAGACACTATCCAATTCCAAAGTACCCCACTGA
Source organism: Pseudorca crassidens (assembly GCF_039906515.1). Taxonomy (NCBI): domain Eukaryota; kingdom Metazoa; phylum Chordata; class Mammalia; order Artiodactyla; family Delphinidae; genus Pseudorca; species Pseudorca crassidens. Next base: position 62,243,625 of record NC_090305.1, read on the forward strand.
ACTGCCCGTCTACTGTGCTTGAACTTCATACACTTGGAACCACTAATTGGGAGTCACTAAAGCATCATCTTCAAAAACTTCTGCTTAATATTTACAAACAATGCTACCGACAAGGGCTTAATTTCCAAAATATACAAACAGCTCATACAACTCAATAACAAAAAAAAAACAACCCAATCAAAACATGGGCAGAAGACCTAAATAGACATTTCTCCAAAGAAGACTTAGAGATGGCCAATAAGCACATGAAAAGATGCTCAACATTTCTAATTTTTAGAGAAATGCAAATCAAAATTACAATGAGCTATCACCTCACACTGGTCAGAATGGCCATCTTCAAAAAGTCTATAAATAATAAATGCTGGAGAAGGTGTGGAGAAAAAGGAACCCTCCTACACTGTTTGTGGGAACATAAATTGGTATAGCCACTTTGGAGAACAATATGGAGGTTCCTTAAAAAACTAAAACTAGAGCTACCATATGATCCTACAATCCCACTCCTGGGCATATATCCAGAGAAAACCATAATTTGAAAAGATACATGCACCCCAATGTTCACTGCAGCACTATTTACAATAGCCAAGACATGGAAGCAACCTAAATGTCCATCAACATATGAATGGATAAAGAAGATGAGGTACACACAAACAATGGAATATTACTCAGCCATAAAAAAGAATGAAATAATGTCCTTTGCAGCAACATAGATGGACCTGGAGATTATCATACTAAGTAAAGTAAGCCAGACAAAGACAAATGTCATATGATATCACTTATATGTAGAGTCTAAAAAATGATACAAATGAACTTATTTACAAAACAGAGACTCACAGACATAGAAAACAAACTTATGGTTACCAGAGGTGAAAGGAGGAGTGGGGGGGGGATAAGTGAGGAGGTTGGGATTAACATATACACACTACAATATATAAAACAGATAAGCAACAAGGTCCTACTGTATAGCACAGGGAACTATATTCACTATCTTGTAATAACCTATAATGGAAAAGACTACGAAAAAGAATATATATATATATATATATGTATAACTGAATCACTTTGCTGTACACCCGCAACTAACACAACACTGTAAATCAACTCTACTTTGATTATTTTTAAAGTTCTATTTCAGATGCACATGTTAAGTTCACTATTATGTTCTAATTAAAATACATAAAGTCATGTAGGCAAATTACAAAATATATGTGGACTTCACTCTCCTGGGGGGTCTACTGGCTACTCCTCTGGGACCTCTTCTTCTTTTGTCCTGGTTCTATGTTCCTCTCACTTCCTCAACATGAAGACCCTCCTTCCACATCAGTCTCAACACACCCACACTGGATTGACTATTTCCTAGTGTCTAAGCCGAGGAGTTAAACACAGAAGTTGTCCAATGTCCAGTATTTAAAGTGTGGATACTTTCTGTGTTGGTCACAGTTCAGCAATTCTATTTCTGTTGCTCTGTTATTTTGGTACCTAAGTGTGACTGCATAGATGTGTGAAATGTTGACAATTCCAGAGGAGCTCTTTTCTCCTGAAATATAAGGGCTCTATGATACCGCTTTTTGTAAAAATGTCTTTGAAGTCTTCCCTACAAAGTGCCTGAGTTCAGCCCTGCAGAGGTGGGCAGGGTGAGAGGGTGAGAGCTCCCGATAGGCAGGAAGAGGACATCATCCAGGCTGCTGGTGGCCAAAAGGATTCTGGTAACTCCAGGCTCTTTCCCCTGCAGTCACTTTAGGTCTCTCACTATCGAATGCCCCTCTGGCTCTAACAATTTTTCTCTGACCATAAAATGTGGCTTAGCCAATGCTCAATGTTTAATTATTTCAATTTCATTAAGTCTAAGTTACTCAGATTGTCTTCTTGTCTTCCAGTTCTTTCAAACCCAACCTGAAGAGTATTTGAGACCTAGGGCTTTAGGATCAATGCAGGGAGAAAGGTCCAGGCTTCTAAGCCATTCCCACCTCTAGGTAAATGCATAAAAAGAATAAAACAGGGCTCCCCTGGTGGCGCAGTGGTTGAGAGTCCGCCTGCCGATGCAGGGGACGCAGGTTCGTGCCCCGGTCCGGGAAGATCCCACATGCCGCGGAGCACCTGGGACCGTGAGCCATGGCCGCTGAGCCTGCGCGTCCGGAGCCTGTGCTCCACAACGGGAGAGGCCACAACAGTGAGAGGCCCGCGTACCGCAAAAAAAAAAAAAAAAAAAAAAAAAGAATAAAACAAACCTATATACTAGGAAGCCTAAGGCTTCCCACTGATTTTTCACTTTCTTTTTGTTTTTAATGAAGGCTAAGGAAGGCAGAACTGTGAGGCGCACGAGAGGAACGGGACAGAAGAGAGAGCGGTGCCAGTTTAGGCCAGAACCATTGGTACAGATGGTCCGGCAGGAGCAGCGCTGGACATCATCTGCATTGGCCGGAACACAGCACAAACCTTCAGAGCCTCGGTGAGCCGCATTGGCAGCTCCAGCCAGTTTCACCCCTGAGACCAGGCCAGCGGTGACCTCAGGGAGTGACCAAGTTCAAGGTGAGGCTTCTTAGTGTCGGCACAAGTCCCAGAGACAGGAGAGAGGCCAAAATCACAGACAGAGACAAGGGCTAGGAGCCCGGAAGCTGGAGTGGAAACCAGGCAAGAAGGACCCCAGCAATGAACATTCTAGCTGGAAACTTCCACTTAACAGTCATCAGCTGCCTTGAATGCGGATGGTAAGATGCTGGGACGAGACAGCTGGGTTCAAGGAAGGAAGAAAGCAACCAGATACTGGTAGGTAGAGTTGGGCACAAGAAGGGTTTCAGGTAATGCTTTAGGAATGATTTAACATTTCAAAGCCTAACATTTTTAGCCCTTTGTGGCTTTATAGGAGGATGTGCCCCTGTCTTCTGGAGCCGTACCATAACTACCTGGCCCAGGCCCATCCTTGAGTCAGATAAAGGCAGTGGCCGTAGTGTGACAGCAGTCGAGCTATTGGCACACATCCTGCATCCCGGGTGCCTATGTGGGGCCAGAGGGCTACTCCCCTAACCAGGGGATGTCTTGCTCTTCCCCTGCCTTGTTTCCAAACCTCATTCATTTATTCAATAAACAGTTATTAAACAATTACAGTGTGCCTTGTGCCATGCTATACAGAACTGGTTCCTTATAGTCTGGTGGGGATTTCAGACAGTAAGGAGGCAAATAAAAATAATTACAAGTGATTACCAATTATGATCATGGTTTTGAAGATAAAAATATGATGCTACGAGAAAGAAAAAGCGGGGTTACCTACTTCGGAATGGGAAATCCATGAAGACCTCCCTGGAGGAGTGGCATTTAAGCTGTGGCCTGAATCAAGAGCAGGAGTGGGAGAGAGATCACGCAGGCAGAAGGAAGAGCATATGTGAAGGCGCTGACTCAGGAAGGAGCTGGAAGCATCACAGAACCGAAGCAGGCTCAGTCTGGGTATGTTGTCATGGTGGTGACAAAAGGCAGAAGCAGAAATGCAAATGGAAATGTGTAAGTGCTCTGTCAAGCATCTGCTTGTGTCACCTCTACTAACATCCCATTGGATAAAGCAAGTCACATGGCTGGATGCAGAGAGAGTGGGAGGTCATCAGAGGTCATGGCAAAGTACATGACTGAAGGAAGGAGTGAGGTATTCGAGCCATAGATGTGATCGCTCTACCACACCTGCACTCTTCTTTTTTTGCTTCTTGGTAAAGGAGGAGAGCTCATCTCACTAGGAATTTGGCCTGATTTAATGTTGGAGGATCACTGACAATTTTTCCTTTATATATTTTAAATTTACATACCAAAAACTTCACCTTTTTTTTTGTATACTTCTATGATTTCTACCACTTGCAGAGACTTGTGTAACCACTACCACAAATAAGATACAGCGTATCTTCATCACTCTTCAAAATTTCCTTAGGTCACTGCTATTTTGAGAGCTCGTGTCTGGATGCTACACCCCAAAGAAAACAGGTAGGGTTTCTTTGTTTGTTTGTTTTTAACATCTTTCTTTGAGTATAATTGCTTTACAATGGTGTGTTAGTTGCTGCTGTATAACAAAGTGAATCAGCTATTTATAGCCCCATATCCCCTCCCTCTTGCGTCTTCCTCCCACCCTCCCTATCCCACCCCTCTAGGTGGTCACAGAGCACCGAGCTGATCTCCCTGTGCTATGCGGCTGCTTCCCACTAGCTATCTGTTTCACATTTGGTAGTGTATATATGTCCATGCCACTCTCTCACTTCGTCCCAGCTTACCCTTCCCCCTCCCCGTGTCCTCAAGTCCATTCTCTACATCTGCGTCTTTATTCTCGTCCTGCCCCTAGGTTCTTCAGAACCTTTTTTTTTTTTTTTAGGTTCCATATATATGTGTTAGCATATGGTATTTGTTTTTCTCTTTCTGACTTACTTCACTCTGTATGACAGATCCTAGGTCTATCCACCTCACTAACAAATAACTCAATTTCAAAGCTGGTGGTTTTGAATGAGAAAAGTTAAATCCTTGACAGCACCTCTGGAGTGTTCTGTAGCCAAAACTTGAGGTTTAGCTGAGAAAATGCCCTAGTCAAAAGGGTAAGCCATCAGATGGAACACCCTATGAAGACTACGGTAACAAGAAATTTAAAAATCTTCATGTTGGAGGGATCTCAGCTGGAAGAGATCTCCACCCCACCATTTTACAAAAAATACTAAATCCCTGATGGGTTTGAATGCATTTTCAAGGAGGAGGGGAGAGAAAGAAAGAGAGAGAGAGAGTGAGAGAGCTAAAACAAGAACCCAAGTTTCCTGCTCAGTCCAGTGTTCTTTCTGCTGTTCAAAGCTTCTTTAGCCATTGGCTACTCAGCTCCTTTATAATGTTCATCTCTACCTTTTGTGTTCATTCTCTGATCATCTGGCCCAGTGGGAATGGACTGGTCTCTCAGTGCTCTGTTTTCTTAACTTCTCTAGTACAAGCTGAAGGCATTGTTTTTCTCCAAAGAACCCTATTTGGTGCTCAGGGATTTGAGATGCCTCCCCTAGGTTTGCAGAGGGAACGAGGTTTTAGTTCCCAGAAAATTTAATACACAGTTTGATCTTTGCTACTCTATTGAACTCCTACTGAGTTTGCATTTCCTTATCTCATAGCTCTCCCAGCTGCCAGGTAATTTGATCTGGATTTGTCTTATCAGTCTGAGGACAGCAAGCAGGTGATGAATGAAGGGGTAGGGAGGCAGCTGTCTCTTCTTTGAAGCCATGGCATTTTTGGAAGGGACTGTGTGTGTGTGTGTGTGTGTGTGTGTGTGTGTGTGTGTGTGTAGCAGTTGCTAGAAATGGAGGTAAAACTCACTCCTACACTTCTTAGCCCAAGAACTGTAGTGTTCTTTGTCTTTGCTCCCTCCAATTCACTTAGATGGGACTCTTTCATCTTGAGGGTTCTTGGTGTTCATGGGGTTTTGTGGTGGCCTGGTCATTGTGGCTCTCTTCCCAGAGGACAGAATTTCCCTGGCATGACTTTGGTTGATCTTAAAACAGTAGCTCACACTTAGAAACCATGGTCAGATGCTCAAGCTGAGTGTGGAATGGCACGGCAGGTGGATCATTCAACCTTCCAGAAGACAAGCCCTGTTGGTACCGTGGGGCTGCTGCCCCAGGTAACCTGGCTAGGTCTTGAGCTTCAGAAGTGAGATTAGAGGATCAAGGAGAAGCTGTTGAGGCATGGCATCTGACCCACTTAAACCTGTTATACTCTCTTCAAGAGTCTGAATGTCCTTTGAGAGGCAACGCGTCTGCATTGTATCTCTCCTGCGTGACTGCGGGGAGAAAGCCCTCTATTTCTACTGGAATAAAAAAAATAAGCAGGGAAAACGGAATCTAGACTAATGGACATCCAGACCCAGCAGGACAAAGCCCTGTGATGATGAAACCACCAGGCTGACTCTGTGCAATACTATTGCTGCCATAGACTAAAGAGAAAGGTACCCAGCCCACCCACCTGATACCTCAGCATCCCTGTGTCTTGGGGGTGTGATGTCATAAAACAAGTCAACCATCATTTAAGGGAGTCATTTCAGGGTTTCCCATCCCTGCTCTCTGGCTCACTTTCCCTCTGCTGCTGTCACCAGGATGTCAGCACTCAAATTAATGCAAGGCCCCAAACCAAGCAAGCATCAATTGGATTGTCAGCCCAGTGAACGACCCACCCTGGGGACCTGCTGTTATAGCCCTACCTCAGCTGTCACCTTCCTGTGGCCTTCCACTTTCCCCAGGCAAGCAGAGCTGCCAGAAACAGCAGTCAGCCTCTCCCAGAGGAAGGGAAAGCTGGGTGGAAGGTCAGGTAAACACAGGGCCTGAAAAAGCTCTTCCCTCCCCGACTCACACACGCTGCTGTGTCTTATCCTGGCTTCAAGCTAAGGACCTCTAAATCCAGCCACAATAGTAACACTGGGATGGCAGGAAGAACGTTCAGCCCAGAAACCACGTCCTCTGCCGCGCCACAGCTGGCACCAGTGAAGGACGTGGAGTTAAATCGAAAAGGAATTTGGATGACAAAGTGACATGATGTCCATCTCAGCTAATGATAGGACAAGTTGGTCTTCCATCACGGGCCAGGCAAAACTGCCAGGCCCAGATCTGTATTTAAAAGCTATTTCTCATGGTTTTAAGTCACCAGCTCAAGCTCAATATCTAAAACAAAGAGAATGAATTATGGAACAGGACGAAGGGAGCTTGTTAATTTTCTCACTGATACACTGTGAAATGAAAGCTTTATTCTAAGAATGGTATATCCTCAGGGCTCTCTCTGGAGAGACGCTGACAAATCCAAATGTCCTTACTGTTTCCTTTACCCCCTACTTTAGGGCTTTTTTGATATACATTTATAAAATATGTATATTTCATGGTATGTCTGTATCTGTAGGACTCGGGGAATTCAAGTCTGTGATTCTCTTTAGGACTTCTTTGACCATAAAAAGTGTTTAGGTGGTATTATTGAACACACACACACACACACACACACACACACACACACACATCAGATTGTGTACAGCCTGTCTGCATGTATTACAGAGACACCCCTGCAGGCTGCTGGCTATTGTCCACGCTGGTGAGCTACAGCCCATCTCCAACTGGAACCCAATGAAATAATCATGATAATTTTGCCTTCATGTATCACCTTTCATCAGGAAGGATGAAAGGACTTCAGAAACTCTGGGCTCCTCTTTGATCCGGGCTCCTATCTGGTGCACCAATCTCCATTGTGTATTCTGCCCCTACCCCACAGATGGGCCTCCCATTGATGGTAATTGAACTTCCATATGCAGAGCACCAAGGGGCCAGCCTGGCCTGAGAGCCTCCTGTCGGCTGCCAGGAAGGAGAGGGCTGCTTCCAGAGGGCCTGCAGTGCCTGTTCAGCGTTTGCAACAGGGCATGGACTATAAACATGGGGAAAGAGGGAAGGAATTCTTAGCAGCAACTTCAGTTTTTAGAGAGGGATGCTTAACGGCAGGTGGAGGAACATTCTAGGCAGCGATAATACAAATCTCCAGAATGTAGGTGTTGCCTAAGGCTCTGCTCTTAGCGGTCTTCTCAGCCACACCCAGGACTTTAGGTATTAGCTTTAAGGGAAGGACTTTGAAATATATATCCCAGACTCCAACTCTCCCCTCGGTCTAGCCAGGCCTCTCCAGCTGTCTCCTGGGCATTTCCATCCACATATTTCGCTGGAACTTCTCAACTTCCACCAAATATAATGTATGGTTCTTCCTCCTTTGCTCTCAAATAGTTCCCTTCCCTGACTTTCCTATACGTAGGTGCTGGAGTTAGAGTGAGCCGTGGGTAAGTCAGTCAAGATCTTTGTTCTCATGGAGCTTGCATTTTGGAGAGGGGGTGGGGAGGGGAGAACGCAATAAACAAATAATAAATGAAGATGAGAAATGCCAGGGAGTGATGGGTCAGGTGATGATAGGCTAGGGGTGTGGACTGCCTTGGACAGCGATCAAAACTGGCCTCTCGGGGCTTCCCTGGTGGCGCGGTGGTTGAGAGTCCACCTGCCGATGCAGGGGACGCGGGTTCGTGCCCCGGTCCGGGAAGATCCCACATGCCGCGGAGTGGCTGGGCCCGTGAGCCATGGCCGCTGAGCCTGCGCGTCCGGAGCCTGTGCTCCGCGACGGGAGAGGCCACAACAGTGAGAGGCCCGCGTACCGCAAAAACAACAACAACAACAACAAAAACCCACAAAAAAAACTGGCCTCTCTAGGGAGAGGATCGGGAAGAAAAGCATTTCAGGTGGAGGGAAGAGCAAGCACCAAGACCCCACGGCAGCAACGAGATTTGCCTGTTTGTGAAACAGAAGAGATGCTGGGCTGCTGGAGTATGACAGAGGGTAAATGGGAGGAGAGGAGGTGGGAGAGGTGGGCAGGGAGCAGATGAGGCAGGGTGTGCTGTGTGAAGTTTGGATTTTAATCTGAGTGCCGTTCAAAGTCAGAGGAGGGTTTCGGCAGGGGCTCTGGGAGCTGACGTCCATTACTGGCATCTCTCAGCTGAGCCTTTCAGTCACTTTAACTCTTCTCTGTATCACACACCTCTCGCTTTCCACATGGGCAGTATCTAACAGGGAATGAGGGTAAGGTTTTGGTAATCCTCCAACTCCCCGCATCTCCCCTCCAGGGTCTTGGACAGAGTCCTCTGTGTTCAAAACGACTATAGCAGCCAAACGGAAAACAAAGCATCCCTTTTGTGATCACTGGGAAAGCACCAGTACCCCTAAGCTGTGAATGTGGCTTAGGCTAGCGGACCAAAGCATAGTTTTCTCATATTCTGAGAATTTAAACCTTGGAACCCACCTGCCCAGGCATGCCTGCTGGAGGAGGGGGTGAGCGTGGGGTGGGAGAATGGAGACTGGCTGGTGCAGCCATCTCTCAGCTGCTGTCAGTGTTGGCTGCTAAAGGATCACACCTGTTTCCTCTGCCAAAGAACTCCCTTGGGAGGTCACACCTCCCCATCAGGGGGCAGTGGGCAGCCCATGACCCACTGGCATGGGGGTGCAAAAGGCCGGCCCCTTACCACCGGGTGAGACAAGTCTGTGGTGCAGTTCATGCTCCAGAGCTCCCTCGGGGTCAGACCAAAGCAGTCTCCAGCTGAGCACGCTTCCTCCTTGCTCTGTCCTCTGCTCCATCTGGCTCCCCCACTCCCCTTCCCCCGACAGCATACTCTCAAGACACACGCCCGCAATCACCTTTTCAGGCTCTGTTTCTCAGGAAGGTAACCTAAGACAAGTGGAGATATAGCCAGACCTTTGAAGGATCCTGGACTTAGGCTCTCTGCCACCTGTCTCCTTTAAATTCATCCATTTATTCAACAGACAGTTGAGACATGTTTCGTACACTCAAGACCATGAGAAACCCAATGGGCACAGCCCATGCCATCGTGGAGAGTACTAACAGGGGGAAACGCAGACATTAGACGGGTAAATGCATCCATTGGGTACAGGGTGGCCAGGCAGGTCTTCCTTGCTGTAACGGCATATTTTCAGGATGATGGAGGGGTAAGAGAAGCACAGCCACCAGCCACCAGAGCCTTTCTTCTGCTTCGGGAGCTGCTGGGATGTAGTTGGGATTAGGGGCCAAAATGACATTATTTAGTCTCACCATCTCCCTTGAGCTGACTCTTGTCAGTCAACCCACATAGGGAGGCGCAGTTAAAGGGGAGAGGACACTGTAGGAGGCCCCTTGAGGTGCTCACTCCTTGTTTTTCTAATTCTTTTACCTTTTGGAAAGACTTGCTCTTTTCAGCCTCTCAGGAGGATGGTCTACCCATAGGCGATATGGCTGCCTCACCAAATAATCTGGCCAGGATTTTAACCACCAGCCCACAAAATCCTAAACAGTTTATGCCCAGCAGCCCATGCTGTGAGCTGAGATTCATGCTGCAGTTCCCATGACTGAAGGAGAACATTCCAGCCATCCCTGGGCTCTTCTATGGAGGCTATATCCTGCCAACGAATTCTTTTTGCCCTGGGACCCGTGGCCACTGTGCTGGGCTGAGAATCTTCCTGTGTTCACGGGGTTCTCCTGCTCCCAGGGGCACCAGTCGTCTCAGTTTCCCACCTGGAGGAGGTAGAGGAAAGCTGTTGGCTGACACTTGTTCAGGCCACTCTGAGAGGTGCAGCCTAGGGAAGACCTCTGTGAATGGCAGTCAGATCCCAGCATCCTCTGTGAGTGCCTGCTAGCGGAAGAGATCCCTTAGGGCCAGCAGCAGCAGCATCTTGTGTGCCCCGTGCAGTTACACAAGGCTGCCCCCTCAGAAGGGTCTCGTGCTTGGTTTAATGCTCTTGGTTTCATGGTCAGCAGTGGGAGAAGAGAGGAGTGGGGGCAGAGGAAATCCCGCTTGATCGTCAAGAGGACCAGATCTGTCTTCTCTTGCCCTGGCAGATGTCTGGAGCTGGTCATTTTTCTCAGGGAGCTCTTGTGGGCTCCTTGGAGGCTTCCTGCTAGCCCTGCACTGAGAGTTGTCTCCCTCCAAACAGATGTTTCTCTCTTCCAAGAGTCAGCTGAGGCTCTTTCCACAGCCCTTAGAGATCCAGCATTCCCCCTCAGCTCCTGGGGCTTCTCTTCAGAGGAGCCCAAGCGAACCCCACTCTTTCTTCTGCAGAGCCCTCTTCCACCCAACTCTGTCTCCTCAGTCTTGCTGCCATGGGCCACTTTGTCTCTCTCAGCTGTGCAGTAAGACACTGACCTTTCCTTCCACACTTCCCAATGCAGGCCACGCATGTCACAGCGTTCTGAGTGGCCCCATGGAAACCCCCTCACTAAATTTGAGGCAAAAGTAGCACTTCCTAGCACTTCCCGTAAGTGGAGTGAGACATCTCATGTCATGGCAACGGCTCTCTCCAAAAATAAACACACACACCCCTTCAAAATTCTCTCTCCCCACTCTCTACTATATTTGTGTATTTTCTATACAAAATATAGTAGACTGGTGGGTGAGAGAAGACTCAGGAGTTTTGAAACCAGTTCTTGACAATTTTCTTTCTTTCTTTCTTTTTTTAAAACATCTTTATTGGAGTAGAATTGCTTTACAATGGTGTGTTAGTTTCTGCTTTATAAAAAAAGTGACTCAGCTATACGTATATATATATATCCCCATATCTCCTCCCTCTTGCGTCTCCCTTCCACCCTCCCTATCCCACCCCTCTAGGTGGTCACAAAGCACCGAGCTGACATCCCTGTGCTATGCTACTGCTTCCCACTAGCTATCTGTCTTACATTTGGTAGTGTACATATATATGTCCATGCCACTCTCTCACTTAGTCCCAGCTTACCCTTCCCCTTCCCGTGTCCTCAAGTCCATTCTCTAGTAGGTCTGTGTCTTTATTCCTGTCTTACCCCTAGGTTCTTCATGACATTATTTTTTTCTCAAATTCCATATATATGTGTTAGCATACGGTATTTGCTTTTCTCTTTCTGACTTACTTCACTCTGTATTACAGACTGCAGGTCCATCCACCTCACTACAAATAACTCAATTTCGTTTCTTTTTATGACTGAGTAATATTCCATTGTATATATATGTGCCACATCTTCTTTATCCATTCATCTGTTGATGGACACTTAGGTTGCTTCCATGTCCCGGCTATTGTAAATAGAGCTGCAATGAACATTTTGGTACATGACTCTTTTAGAATTATGGTTTTCTCAGGGTATATGCCCAGTAGTGGGATTGCTGGGTCATATGGTAGTTCTATTTGTAGTTTTTTAAGGAATCTCCATACTGTTCTCCATAGTGGCTGTACCAGTTCACATTCCCACCAGCAGTGCAGGAGGGTTTCCCTTTCTCCACACCCTCTCCGGCATTTATTGTTGACAATTTTCTTTATAATTTTTTTCTTTTGGCCGCGCCTCACGGCTTGCGGGATCTTAGTTCCCCGACCAGGGACTGAAACCTTGCCTTCGGCAGTGAAAGCGCAGAATCCTAATCACTGGACCACCAGGGAATTCCCTACTTTGTAATTTTTACATGAGGGATCTGGCTTTGGAATTTCACACTATTTTGTCTCATTGTCTCTGGGGAAACTTCAATATTAAGATCTTGATACATGCTAGGCCCTGGACTAAGCACCATCACTTAAATAACAGACTATGTACAAAGCCCTATGAAGTTTATGAAGTATCTCACATACCCTACCTCAACTGATTCTCCCAACAGCTCTGTGATAGACATTATTATGTCCTCGCTTTACAGGTAAATCTTTTGAGATTCAGTTGGCTGTGTGGCTGGCCCTTGTCACTTCCCTAAGAAATAGGACAGCCGGGGTGGAGACCCCCCTCCCAGGTTTTCTTACTCCCAAATGCCCGTTCTACCTTGGCATCTCTGCCCAGGAAACAGACGTGGATGTTGGTGACCATGACAACAGCTTCCCATCAGCACTCTGTGAGGTATGGGAGTAATGGGTATGAACATGCTTTGCAAACCATACAACAAACGACCAATGGAGTGTGATACTATTTATGTGGTTATTACTTTTAGCTTCTGGGTCATCTGGGTTGACTATTTAGGATGCCGAAGTTCACAGTCACCTGGAATGGTCATCCCACTGGACTTTGGACCACTCTGAACACGGTCTACCCTTGCCTTCACTTCATGTGCCCTGTTTTGTGTATTTGGGGGTCCCTGCCCACAAGTGAAGGTTACTTTTCCTGCCTCTCAGTACTTCAGGCCTCTGCTGATTGTCTCACCTAATTACCTTGCCTTCACAAAGGTGAGAAGGTTGAGGCAAAACTTCAAATCCCAGCTAGGCTACCCGTTTTCATGCTTTCAGTGGCCTGTCAGAGACCATAGCTTCTGACCTGGTCAAGTCCCACACTAGTCATGCCATCCCAAAGAGTGTCTGACATGGTGGGCAAGGAATCAGGCTTCTGGGTGAAATTTACATGTGGACAAGATCTTGTACCTTCAGATCTTACATCAGATGGTCATCTACAGAGGACTACCCCGGCCTTGAGTGGAAGCAGCTTTGTACTCACTGAGGACATTGTACATGATCTAGAGGAGTTATCAAAAGGGCAGAGGAACTCAAGTTAAGGAAACACTGGGTAAAAACAAGCAACAAAAGATAATAATATTTAGTACATAATGTATTTAGTACCTGCTAAGCACTTTCATGCATTATTTTTTATCCTAACACTAAGCTCATCGGTCTGTAGGGTAGGTATAATTATTTCCACTCTTCAAATCAGGAAGCTGGGGTACAGAGAGGTTAAGTAACTAGTCCAAGGTCACATATAAGTGATAGACACAGGATTCAAACCTGGATCTTTCTGAGTTTGAAGCTTATGTTATTAATCATTATGCTGTGTGTGATCTGACTTCTTAGGGACACTGGAGAGGAAAACGGTAGATGTATCAAATGTGGGGGAAACCATAAGAGCTATTTTAAAGAAAGAATAAAGCACCTTTGTTCCAAAGTTCCATCAGTGAATACGCCATGAAAATGTGTATGATTCTTCTAGATTCGTCTCTTCCAAAGTTTCCCAAGCACTCTGCCTTGGCTCATAATGTAAATAATGGCTCTACAACTGAAGTTTTGCAAGCTAAAGCATCTTTAAAAGAACTCTGGATGTGTTACAGAAAAGTGATTTTCCAAAAACACACATTCCTTTAAAATTTCATTCTGAAGGGCAGTCATGAGGCCTCCTGCCCCTGTGGCCAAATGCACCACATTAAAGCAAATGAAAACATAACTCAGATGGTTAATATGAATTAGCCTTTCCATAACCCTTCATATTGTCAAAGTGCTCTGCCCTGCTGCTTCTGGTTTATATAAACTAAGTGATTCAGTCAGCCCAACACCAGGAAGAAAGATTTCACCGGGCTTTGATTGAATTAAATGGTCTACCATTCTTTGGCCAATGCTAAAGGTTTTATATGAAATTGAAACAAGAGAAAATTCCTGGGCTAAGAAAGTCTGATGACCAAGAAAACCTCTGGAATAATATTCTCACTACAGTCAACCAAGAAAATATCCAAGCGCCCCCCCACCCCTCAAGTCGGTAGCAACTCTGTAAGAAAATAATTGGTGGGCCTTTGTTCTTTCCCTCTCTACAGAGTGAAAGCGCCAACCCTTTCCATTTGGTGGCATGGTTAGCATGTTAGTGAGTTTTGTCCCCAAATCCAAGGTACCCTGAAGAGCAGTGTCTCAATTCAGGTACTCCCATCAGCAGACCCCGAGACAAGAATTTGAGTGTGAATGGCTTATTTGGAAGCGCACGCCAGGAAACTCTGGTAAGAGAGTGGAGAATTAAAATAGGGAAGAAAAGCAACCAATGAAAGATCCATATTCAAATAAGTAGCCGCTTTGGGACACTAGAGCTTAATCCTGCTTGGGCCCTTAGTGACTCTGCGTTTCCAGCCTGATGGGTAAGGAGCTGGGGTATTTACACACCACCATTACTTATAGGTTAATAGCTGCTGGATAAGGATGTCAAATCCCCAGCAACTCCAGCCCTCCCTCCCGCAGGCGGAGCCAGCTCCAGCAAGCCAGAGAGAGCCCGCAGGCGAAGTGCCACAGGTGCTACAGTCAACATGCATAGAAATGGTAGATGCGATGCAAGCTGCATCTTGAGGAGGGGTGGAAGAAGGTGAGAAAAGCGTAGAGGCAGGGCTGACTCACGTATTAGGCCACTGTCTGGGGCCCATGATGCTTTTAGGGGCCCACGAAAATGTTTTAATTTGAATTTCTTCTAAGATCAGAAAAAAGAATGAACATAATCATTAAAAAGATATAATAAAAATCCAGCTTGTATTTGTCTTTATACCAGCACTGTCATAAAATATAATTTTTAATATTTTTTAATGGAGACTCACAAAGTCATACACTGTCCTTGCGCAGAGGAAAAGCTTCAGTTATTTTTCTTGATTTTTGGCATATTCTACCGTTTCAAATGGCTCACACTGGTCCAAACCACCTACCTCTCCTGTTTCATTCCCTTCCTCTTTTCTTTCTTTCTCTTCTGCTTCCATGCTCCTGTGTCCCTCCTGCTGTATTTTTCTTTGTGTATCTGTAGTAGACATCTGTTATTTTTGTCTGCCCAGCATCTACTCCCAAACCTTTTGATAAAAGCCTCTGAATTTGCTTTTGAGAAGCCAGTCTGCCCTACCCACTCCTGGCCAAGAGACAGGCAGGCACTTGACATAAATGAGATACTTGCTCCTTGGAATGTGACTTCTGAACAGAGTAATGTAAAAACTACATTACGTCCTGCTGCCCAGATCCCTGGTGTGCCCTAGCTCCCATCCTCTTTGAAATCTCATTCTTCAGCTCTTCCTTCCATTCTGTAATGTATAAGATAGATAGATAACGTATATGAGAGGCATATATATATATGCCAATATATATACATATGTATAGGAGAGGCATACCGTGTTCATAGATTAGAAGACTCAAGACCATAAAAGCCATCCATTTTTGTTGATTTGATATCCCAAACAAAATATGAGTGGTTTTTCTTTCCATGAAAACTAGTAAGTTCTTTCTAGAATTTCTATTGCAATGCAAAGAGCAAAGGACAACCAAGACACTCTTGAAGAAAAAAACATAAATTAGGATGATTTGCTGTACCAGATGACAAGAATTATTATAAAGGTTTAATTATTGAGGTACAGATAACTAAGGTAAAAATCTAGACAAATACACCAATGATACAGAACAGAGAACCAAGAAACAAACCCATATATGTATAGATACTTGATTTATGACAAAGATGGCACTGCAGAGGATTACAAAAAAGACTTTTCAGTAAATGGTGCTGGGACAATGAGATACCAACATGAAAAAAAAAAATGAAGTGGATCCCTACTTCGTACTATACACAAAAATCAATTCCAGATGGATTTAAACCTAAACGTGAAAGGCAAAACAACAAATTCTTTAGAAGATAATATAGGAAAATATATTCATTATCTTGGAGGAAGGAAATAATAGAGAAACACATAGTAATTAATGAAATAGAAATTTGTTAAGATGGTAGATCTAATGTTAAATGTTCTTATCACAAAAACAGTAGTAGGAAACTTTTAGAGGTGATGGTTACATTTATGGCATTGATTATGGTGATACTTTCACAGATGTATACTTATCTTCAAACTCAAGTTTCAAAACTCAAAATCAAGTTGTGGGAAAGTCTTTGCCTCCCTGGCTCTTCCACTCACCCCTTTCTTGCGAACTTTTCACACCTCTTGGGTTAAACAAGGCATAGAAAACACTGACCTACAGGAAAAGATTACTAAACAGGATTCAAAGTTAAGAACTTGTTCATAAAAATCACCTTTAAGAGCATGAAATTACCTTTAAGGACATGGAAATGCAAGCCACAGAGTGGGAGAAAACCCATTTGGAACACATATAACTGACAGAGGACTTGTATCTGGAATATAAAGTACTATAAATCAATAAGAAAAAGGCATACAACCCAATGAAAAAACAGGCAAGGGACTTGGGCAAGTCATTTAGAGAAGAGGATGTCCAAATGGCCAAAAATACATGAAAAGGTGATTAATTTCACTGTAATGAAAACTGCAACCACAATGAGATGCCAATGGATGTCTCTGACGAGGGAGACCAAGTGTCTTCCAGGTTAAGAGGAAATTTACTCTTTACTGTATACACTTTTGCATTAAGTATATTTTACATTATACTTGTATTTAAGTTAAAATAAGGAAATCAAAGTACATTTGAATTAGAGAAGGAAAACAATGGAGGGAAGAACAGAACTGACAAGACAAACCCTATTTCCTTGCTGTGGAACAGTGACAGGCATCAGCTGATTGATGTTCTTGAGCTCTGACAACCACACAAAGTGAAACTCATGGCTGACAGATTAATTGATGGAGTAATCCAACAGGTAATTCAGGCTCCCAGACCACTTTTTCTTTTCTAAAAGAAGTCTGGTTTAGTGGGAAATCTGGTTTTCTTTAGCTCGTGGAGGGTCATACTAGCCTGGGATGATATCTTACTGACTTGAAATAAACCCCTTTGGAATACATGTATGTTTTAACTGAATTATTTATGGAGGGGCTAACTTCTTCTATCCTGATGGACCAGTCATTCACCGAATATTGACTATACCACGTGCCACGCACTGTACTAGATAATGAGGATGCAGCAGTGAACAAAATAGACAAATTCTCTGCCCCCTTGAAGCTAATCTAGAAGGAGAAACAGAAAATAAACTAATAGCAAGAACAACAAAGAATTGAGGGTAGTGCTATTTCAGATAGGGTGGCCCTGCAAGGCCTCTTTGAGGAGCTGAGATTTCAGCAGAGAGTGGAATGAAATGAGAGCGGGAACCATACATCCTCCACAAAGGGAACAGCAAGTGCAAGAGGCCTAAGGTGGTCTGCGTATTGATGGGCTCTACTGGGGTGATTGTTGATTCATGGGATTCGATGCTATTTTACTGTGCTGTTTCCTTTAAAGAGGTAAAATTACAAGTAGGTTTCATGTCTGTCATTTGTCTGGATGCGCTCCCCTAGACAAGCCTGGGTTGAGCGTAGATATTGTCAGTGACCTGCTATGAAAGAACAGATTGTCTGCCCTGGTATCATGGCCATGTCATTCATATCCTGGAATGGCTAATGAGGTGTCTTCTTTTGGTATAAAACTAGGGTCTGGGGATTGTTGGACTAATTCTGTAATGTCTGCAAAGTAAAGAGGGCATCACTAACCACCATCATAAACTGGGGGTCTTAAGCTCCCTCCCACCTCTCCTCTCGGTATTCAGAGGGCGTATCTTGAGCTTCCAGACCCCATCCAGGACCACTTGTTGCTCCTATTCCCACAGTCTTCCTTTGGGTTCCGACTTACACTCTTGTTTCTTCCATACAAAAGCCCTATTTTCTTTTCTTCCACAATGAAAGTAGGCTCGTCAAAACCTAGAGCTCAAACATTTAGCAACCAAAAAACTGGTTCCCCTTTCCTTGGGGGCAGGGAGGGCTTGCTCTTCAAACTCTGCCAGCAAGTGATGAGATATGTGCTTTCCATCCTGGAGGTGGGAAGTGTCCTCCACTCCCAGAGCAGATTGTGTCCCACTAATGGGACAAAGGAAAGGGAGGAGAAATAGTTGTCAACATGTAAAGCCAGGTGGAATAATCAGTTCCTGCTACCTTTTCTTCTGCCTGTGATCTGTTTGTGTCCCCAGTGTCCCCAGGACAGAATTCCTTTCATTAGGTAGACACACCACCCACTACTTGGGGAGGGACTCCCTGACTTCCTTGGGTGTGTCCCTTAGCCTGGCCCCTAGATGAACTGCTCACCCGCTTTGTGCTTTGTTTCTCAGGGTGTGATTTCCTCATTACTCTGTCTCTTGTTCACCTCTGGGTCACCCTGCAAGTGTTATGAGGCTCCAACATCACCACACAGGTGTTAACTGAAGCTATGGGAAAGTCTTTGCCTCCCTGGTTCCCCGACCCGACCCTCTCTTGTGGCTGCCTGCGTCTTCCTCCAACTCATATTTGACTTTCCTGCTACCATCCCTGGGGAGTCCATCATCAGACCCACCTTCTCAGAAAATACGCCCCATATCCCCTCCCCAGCCAAATGAGCCCACCTACACTTGAACTTTGTACATATGGGGACAGTTTTCCCATCATCTTCCTTAGGAAAAATAACCAGGTTATTTCTAATGTGAACCACCTTGGTTGGTGTTCCCTCTTCCACTTCTTCCCCATATTTTGTTGAAGGGTCAGGACTTACATGGGCGGCTTTCAGTAATGACCATTTTGTTCTTGCCATATTGTCCTCAAATTTGTACCTCAATTGGTCCCCTTCTTGCAGCTCCTGGCACCTTACTATGGTAACATAATTTAGTCAGGTCCCTGCTGTACTAAGCAGCAGTGGTGATTAAATGCTACTCTTCCTGTAACTTGGGTCTCAGGCCACCTGTGCCCTTGATCCAGTGGCTCACCTCCTTCACTTATCCTCAAGCAGAGATGGTTGGTAACAAAGGTCCCCTATCAAACATAATGGCATCCTTCCTGGTGGCATTAAGCATGTAGTAAAAGTACCACAGAGAGTCTCTTGCTTCTTCTACTCAGGGGAAAGTGTTCCTATCTGTGTACATGGTGAGAGGAGGGTGGGTCAGGCAATGGAAAGGATGACCCTCCCTCCTGAAGGCAGGAGAATATCTGATGTCTTATGAAGCTCCCGATCCAGTATGAATAGGGTAGTGGGTCTCAAGACAGAATATGCATTAGAACCCTTAGGGATCTGGTGAAAATGCAGATTTCAGGGATCCACTGACAGATAATGAAACTCAGGCACAGAGATTTTACATAACTTGCCCCAAACTTTTCAGTGAGTTAACCTGTAAATCATACTGTCTCTATTTAATTCTTTTAAACATATTTATTTTATATTCTGAATTTGATGCTTTTATTATCTGAAATTCTTAAGGGTCCAAATCTGCTGTTGGTTGATTCTCCTCATGGAATCATGGCTCACGGAGTTTTGTTTGAGCATTTGTTTTATAATTTGAAATTGCGAGTTCAGGTTGGGTGGGCTACATCTGTGGGTGCCCTGTGTGGCTTAAGTTGGGGTAGGAGGAATCTCTCCCAAAGGGTTTTAGTTTTGCTTCTTTCCAAATGTCTCAGAGATGTTTCCTACCAAGGATCACTTTTTATTAATTTTTTGGTTTGGAGTCTCCTGGGATAAATTTTTTTTTTTTTTTTTTTTTTTTTGGCTGTGCTGGGTTTTCGTTGCTGCATGCAGGCTTTCTCTAGTTGTGGTGAGTGGCAGGCTACTCTTCGTTGCGGTGTACGGGCTTCTCATTTTGGTGGCTTCTCTTGTTGCAGAGTACAGGCTCTAGGCACATGGGCTCAGTAGTCGTGGCGCACGGGCTTAGTTGCCCCGTGGCATGTGGATCTTCCTGGACCAGGGATCGAACCCGTGTCCCCTGCATTGACAGGCGGATTCTTAACCACTGGACCACCAGGGAAGTCCCATCCTGGGATAAATTTGAACCTGGACCCCATATGCAGGAACTCCGGGGATGCAAATTCCCCAAGGAGAATATTTTCCATTCAGAGGAGAGTTGAGAGAGATTTAAGCTAGTTGGTCACTTTCCTTTGATGGTGAGTAGACCTTCTCTAGTTCACTGTTTGTATTAGGGCTCTCCAGAGAAACAGAACCAACAGGATGTGTATATATGTAGAGAGAGATTTATTTTAAGGAGCTCCTTCACATGATTGTGGAAGCTTGGCAAGCCCAGAATCTGCAGTGAAGGCTGGCAGGCTGGGACCGAGGGAAGAGTTGCAGTTCAAATCCAAAGGTGATCTGCTGGCAGAATTCCTTCTTGCTTACAGAGGTCAACCTTTGTTCTTAAATTAAGGTCTTCAACTGATTGGATGAGGCCCACTCATATTATGCTTTACTCAATGTCCACTGATTTAAATGTTGCTCTCATCGAGAAAACACCTTCACAGAAACATCCAGAATCACATTTGACAACATATCTGGGCACTGTGACTCAGCCAAGCTGACACATAAAATGACCATCAAATCATCTGTGTGAGCGTGGGATATCTGAGGATCCCGGCTTTAGGCAAGGGTCTCACTTCTAACTTTCTGCCTCACACAGGCCCCAAAACTTCATCTCTTACCCTGCATGGAATTAGTCTATTTTTAGATCCAGGTTTCTGAGTTCCATTTAGGATGACCTAATTCTCAAAACTTGAATTTTCATTTGGAAGCCTATTATTGCTCTCATTAACTTACTCTTCTCACTTGATGTTCTTGAGAAAACCAGCTCTTTAATGATGTGTAGGGATCGTGGTAGTGTATTCCCCTGACCCACAGATCTCAGACCGAGTGATTTGGTAATGGATTTTAGCACCTGCAATTCACACAGTCTTCACTTGCTATACTAAAGGAAATTCAAGTTAAAATGTTGTCAGCTCAGAGAGCAATTATCATCTGAGCCCAGTTGATTGTGGTGTCATGTGGATCCGGCTTTATAAAACCATGGCCATAGATTAACTAGAACTCACTGCAGAGTGTGTATACCATAGTCATTGAAAAGGACCCAGTGGGTAAATCTTGTATTAATGTTACTGATGCTAATAAATCCACCATTTATGAATCCCTTGCTGTTAGGCATTGTGCTAGGCACTGTGCATAGCATTTTTAGTGAAGTTATTTCCTCTGAAACCCATGGATCCAGGAGCTCCAAGCAGCTAGGGTCTGCAAGAAATAGGTACTTGTTGGTACCATTTTACAGATGGAAACCAACCAAAGCTTGGAGAGGTTGCCTTAATAGCTAGGTTTATATTGCGATATTGCTGTGTAAAAAACGATTCCAAAATCTCAGTGGATTTCAACAAGCATGGGTTCGTTATGGTTACGTTTTCTGTTTAGTAAATTGGACATGCTTCAACCTATAGTGTGGATTCAGTTCTTATGAATTAACCCTTTTTGAACCCCAGCTGTCTTAATTCTAGTTCTCTAGAAGCAGGGCCTGAGATGGGGATTTTTGCGCAAGTGACTTATTGGGGGAAAGCTCTCAGGAAAAGAAGAGTGAAGGAAGAAGAAGTGGGTGGGGCAGAACTAAGCAGAGATGTGGTCTCAGCTGGAGTCCACTTTCGTCTGACCCTCCATATCCCTGATCTGGAATGTGAATTGAACCACAGAATTGGCCCCACCTGGTGGTAAGGGGACTGGGGTTTTGTAACTCTGTATCAGCCAGCCAGTGGCTACAAGTCACCCAAGATTGGTGGTGAGGGCCTGCAGAACCCTATCTAAGTGATGTGCAGTCCTCCTGCAGCCACATCGTAGCCAAGAGAAAGTTAACATGCTTCCATTGTGCAGGGAGAATATCAGAACATCTGCTATCAGTGGCTGGGAGACACTGAAACCCTCTAGAGAGGTGGGAGAATATTAGCAATAAAAGTTGTGTCTGGGATGACTTGCGTGAAGCCTTGCCTGAAGGTGGAGGTGACTTTACACTGCATGGTCCCTTTTTGAAGACGTGAAATGTTTTAATAAAGTGTATTACTGTGAGAAAACCCTTTTCCTTATTACAGAGTCAAAAGCCAAGTGCTGCGTGTTATTCCTGAGATTTTTGCTTACATCTCTGTCTCTCCACTCCTTGTATAAAAACCTTAGTTCTCTAACAACAAAAGATCGGCAAGAGGAATTACGAAAACAATCCCATTTAATATTGCATCGAAAATAATAAAATACTTAGGAATAAGCCTACCTAAGGAGGCAAAAGACCTGTACTCCAAAAACTATAAGACGTGATGAAAGAAATTAAAGGTTACACAAATACATGGGAAGATACACCATGTTCTTGGATTGGAAGAATCAGTATTGTCAAAATGACTATACTAGTCAAGGCAATCTACAGATTCAATGCAGTCCCTATCAAATTACCAATGGCGGGGCTTCCCTGGTGGCGCAGTGGTTGAGAGTCCGCCTGCCAATGCAGGGGACACGGGTTCGTGCCCCGTTCCAGGAAGATCCCACATGCCACAGAGCAGCTAGGCCCATGAGCCATGGGCGCTGAGCTTGCGCATCTGGAGCCTGTGCTCCGCAACAGGAGAGGCCACAACAGTGAGAGGCCCACATACCGCAAAAAACAAAAAATTACCAATGGCATTTTTCACAGAACCAGAACAAAAAATTTTTAAAATCTGTATGGAAACACAAAAGACCCCAAACAGTCAAAGCAATCTTGAGAAAGAAAAATGGAGCTGGAGGAATCAAGCTCCCTGGTTCTACACTATACTACAAAGCTATAGTCATGAGAACAGTATGGTGCTGGCACAAAAACAGAAATACAGACCAATGAAACAGGATAGAAAGCCCAGAAATAAATTCACACACCTATGGTCAATTAATCTATGATGAAGGAGGTAAGAATATGCAATGGAGAAAAGATACTCTCTTCAATAAGTGGTGCTGGGAGAACTGGACAGCTACATGTAAAAGAATGAAATTAGAATATTCTTCTAACACCATGCACAAAAATAAACTAAAAATGGATTAAAGACCTAAATGTAAGACCAGATACTATAGAACTCCTAGAGGAAAATATAGGCAGGACATTCTTTAACATAAATTGCAGCAGTATCATTTTGGATCCACCTCCTAGAGTAATGGAAATTAAAATAAACAAATGAGATCTAATTAAGCTTAAAAGCTCTTGAACAGCAAAGGGAACCATAAACAAAATGAAAAGACAACCCACACAATGGGAAAAATATTTACAAATGATGCAACTGACAAGGGATTAATCTTCAAAATATATAAACAGCTCATATAGCTCAATATCAAAAAAACAAATGACCCAATCAAAAAATGGGCAGAAGATCTAAACAGACATTTCTCCAAAGAAGACATACAGATGGTCAACAGGCACATGAAAAGATGCTCATCACTGCTAATTATTAGAGAAATACAGGCGGTCCCACCCCCTGCGCCCAGAATGGAGCCTGCGTTTCCGCAGAGCTGGAACTCCTGGCTCGGGGTCTCTTCCCTCCGCCGTCACTAAACTGCCCCAGAGACCGAGGGGAGGGCGACCTCACTGAGGCTGCTGGTTCTGGAGGGGCCCCACCAGCCGAAGCCGCAACAGTCCTTGGGACTGTGGGCCAGATCACTCATCCTGGGGTAAGTCACCTGCCATGTCATGAGGACACTCAAGCAGCCCTAAGGAGAGATCCATGTGGCAAGGAACTGAGGCCTCCTACCTACAACCACGTGACTACAGTGTGCTGAGTCCAGTTCTTTGAAGTATACAGACGATCGCAGTGCATTTCCAGAGGAGGAGCTTCAAGATGGTGGAAGAGTAAGACACGGAGATCACCTTCCTCCCAACAAATAACATCAGAAATACATCTACATGTGAAACAACTCCTACAGAACACCTACTGAACGCTGGCAGAAGACCTCAGACCTCCCAAAAGGTAAGAAACTCCCCACGTACCTGGGTAGGGCCAAAAAAAAAAGTAAAAACAAGGACAAAAGAATAGGGACAGGACCTGCACCAGTGGGAGGGAGCTGTGAAGGATGAAAGGTTTCCACACATTAGGAAGCCCCTTCACGGGCAGAGACTGTGGGTGGCGGAGGGGGGAAACTTTGGAGCCACGGAGGAGAGCACAGCAACAGGAGTGCGGAAGGCACAGCGGAGAGATCCCCGCACAGAAGATCAGTGCCGACCAGCACTCACCAGCCGGGATGGGTGGGAGCTGGGAGCTGAGGCTCGGGCTTCGGTCATATCCCAGGGAAAGGAATGGGGTTGGCTGTGTGAACACAGCCTGAAGGGGGCTAGTGCACCACAGCTAGCCGGGAGGGAGTCCGAGAAAAAGTCTGGAGCTGCTGAAGAAGAGACAAGAGACGTTTTCTTGCCTCTTTGTTTCCTGCAGAGGGGATTAAGAGCGCCGCTTAAAGGAGCTCCACAGAACAGCTCGAGCCGCGGCTATCAGCGGGGACCCCAGAGACGGGCACGAGACGCTAAGGCTGCTGCTGCCTCCACCAAGAAGCCTGTGTGCAAGCACAGGTCACTATCCACACTGCCCCTCCCGGGAGCCTGTGCAGCCCGCCACTGCCAGGGTCCCGTGATCCAGGGACAACTTCCCCAGGAGAATGCACTGCGCGCCTCTGGCTGGTGCAACGTCACGCCAGCCTCTGCTGCCGCAGGCTCCCCCTGCATCCGTACCCCTCCCTCCCCCCGGCCTGAGTGAGCCAAAGCCCCCGAATCAGCTGCTCCTTTAACCCCGTCCAATCTGAGCAAAGAACAGACACCCTCAGGCAACCTACACGCAGAGGCGGGTCCAAATCCAAAGCTGAACCCCGGGAGCTGTGTGAACAAAGAAGAGAAAGGGAAATCTCTCCAAGCAGCCTCTGAAGCAGCGGATTAAAGCTCCACAATCAACTTGATGTACCCTGCATCTGTGTAATACCTGAATAGACAACGAATCATCCCAAATTGAGGAGGTGGACTTTGGGAGCAACGATATATATATATTTTTTTTCCCTTTTCTCTTTTAGTGACTGTGTATGTGTATGCTTCTGTGTGTGATTTTGTCTGTATAGCTTTGCTTTTACCATTTGTCCTAGGGTTCTGTCTGTCTGGGTTTTTTTTTATTCCTTAAAAAAATTTTTTTTCTTAATAATTAGTTTTAATTTTAATAACTATTTTATTTTACTTCATTTTATTCTATCTTCTTCTTTCTTTCTTTCTTTCTTTTTCTCCCTTTTATTCTGAGCCATGTGGAGGACATGGTCTTGGTACTCCAGCCAGGCGTCAGGGCTGTGCCACTGAGGTGGGAGAGACAAGTTCAGGACACTGGTCCACAAGAGACCCCCCAGCTCCACATAATATCAAACAGCGAAAATCTCCTAGAGATCTCCATCTCAACGCCAAGACCCAGCCCCACTCAACGACCAGGAAGCTACAGTGCAGGACACCCTATGCCAAACAACTAGCAAGACAGGAACACAACCGCACCCATTAGCACAGAGGCTGCCTAAAATCATAATAAGGCCACAGACACCCCAAAACACACAACCAGACGTGGACCCGCCCACCAGAAAGACAAGATCCAGCCTCATCCACCAGAACACAGACAGGCACTAGTCCCCTCCACCAGGAAGCCTACACAACCCACTGAAACAACCTTAGCCACTGGGGACAGACACCAAAAACAACGGAAACTACGAACCTGCAGCCTGTGAAAAGGAGACCCCAAACACACTAAGTTAAGCAAATGAGAAGACAGAGAAACACACAGCAGATGAAGGAGCAAGGCAAAAACCCACCAAACCTAACAAATGAAGAGGAAATAGGCAGTCTACCTGAAAAAGAATTCAGAATAATGATAGTAAAGATGATCCAAAATCTTGGAAATAGAATGGAGAAAATACAAGAAACGTTTAACAATGACCTAGAAGAACTAAAGAGCAAACGAACAGTGATGAACGACACAATAAATCAAATTAAAAATTCTCTGGAAGGGATCAATAGCAGAATAACAGAGGCAGAAGAACGGATAAGTGACCTGGAAGATAAACTAGTGGAAATAACTACTGCAGAGCAGAATAAAGAAAAAAGACTGAAAAGAATTGAGGACAGTCTCAGAGACATCTGGGACAACATTAAACGCATGAACATTCAAATTACAGAGGTCCCAGAAGAAGAAGAAAAAAAGAAAGGGACTGAGAAAATATTTGAAGAGATGATAGTTGACAACTTCCCTAATATGGGAAAGGAAATAGTTAATCAGGTCCAGGAAGCACAGAGAGTCCCATACAGCATAAATCCAAGGAGAAACGCGCCAAGACACATATTAATCAAACTATCAAAAATTAAATACAAAGAAAACATATTAAAAGCAGCAAGGGAAAAACAGCAAATAACACATAAGGAAATCCCCATAAGGTTAACAGCTGATCTTTCACCAGAAGCTCTACAAGCCAGAAGGGAGTGGCAGGACATATTTAAAGTGATGAAGGAGAAAAAACTACAACCAAGATTACTCTCCCCAGCAAGGATCTCGTTCAGATTGGACAGAGAAATTAAGGGCTTTACAGACAAGCAAAAGCTCCAAGAATTCAGCACCACCAAACCAGCTTTACGACAAATGCTAAAGGAACTTCTCTAGGCAGGAAACACAAGAGAAGGAAAAGACCTACAATAATAAACCCCAAATAATTAAGAAAATGGCAATAGGAACATACATATCGATAATTACCTTAAATGTAAATGGATTAGATGCTCCCACCAAAAGATACAGACTGGCTGAATGGATACAAAAGCAAGACCCATATATATGCTGTCTACAAGAGGCCCACTTCAGACCTAGGGACACATACAGACTGAAAGTGAGGGGATAGAAAAAGATATTCCATGCAAATGGAAATCAAAAGAAAGCTGGAGTAGCAATTCTCATATCAGACAGAATAGACTTTAAAATAAAGACTATTACAAGAGACAAAGAAGGACACTACATAATGATCAAGGGATTGATCCAAGATAAAGATACAACAGTTGTAAATATTTATGCACCCAACATAGGAGCACCTCAATACATAAGGCAAATACTAACAGCCATAAAAGGGGAAATCGACAGTAACACAGTCATAGTAGGGGACTTTAACACCCCACATTCACCAATGGACAGATCATCCAAAATGAAAATGAATAAGGAAACACAAGCTTTAAATGATACATTAAACAAGATGGACCTAATTGACATTTATAGGACATTCCATCCAAGAAAAACAGAATACACATTTTTCTCAAGTGCTCATGGAACGTTCTCCAGGAGAGATCATACCTTGGATCACAAATCAAGCCTTGGTAAATTTAAGAAAATTGAAATGGTATCAAGTATCTTTTCTGACCACAACGCTATGAGACTAGATATCAATTACAGGAAAAAATCTGTAAGAAATACAAACACATGGAGGCTAAACCGCACACTACTTAATAACCAAGAGATCACTGAAGAAATCAAAGAGGAAATCAAAAAAATACCTAGAAACAAATGACAATGAAAACACAATGACCCAAAACCTATGGGATGCAGCAAAAGCAGTTATAAGAGGGAAGTTTATAGCAATACAATCCTACCTTAAGAAACAAGAAACAGCTCAAATAAACAATCTAACCTTACACCTAAAGCAATTAGAGAAAGAAGACCAAAAATCCCCAAAGGAAAGAAATCATAAAGATCATATCAGAAATAAATGAAAAAGAAATGAAGGAAACAATAGCAAAGATCAATAAAACGAAAAGCTGGTTCTTTGAGAAGATAAACAAAATTGATAAACCATTAGCCAGACTTATCAAGAAAAAAAGGGAGAAGTCTCAAATCAGTAGAATTAGAACTGAAAAAGGAGAAGTAACAACTGACATTGCAGAAATACAGTGGGTCATGAGAGATTACTACAAGCAACTATATGCCAATAAAATGGACAACCTGGAAGAAATGGACAAATTCTTAGAAATGCACAACCTGCCGATACGGAACCACGAAGATAGAAAATATGAACAGACCAATCACAAGTACTGAAATTGAAACTGTGATTAAAAGTCTTCCAACAAACAAAAGTCCAGGACCAGATGGCTTCACAGGCAAATTCTATCAAACATTTAGAGAAGAGCTAACACCTATCCTTCTCAAACTCTTCCAAAATATAGCAGAGGGAGGAAGAAATATGCGGACATATGTATATGTATAACTGATTCACTTTGTTATAAAGCAGAAACTAACACACCATTGTAAAGCAATTATACTCCAATAAAGATGTTAAAAAAATTATTAGAGAAATACAAATCAAAACTACAATGAGGTATCACCTCACACCAGTCAGAATGGCCATCATCAAAATGTCTACAAATAATAAATGCTAGAGAGGGTGTGGAGAAAAGGGAACCCTCCTACACTACTGGTGGGAATGTAAATTGGTATAGCCACTTTGGAGAACAGTATGGAGGTTCCTTTAAAAACTAAAAATAGAACTACCATGTGATCCCACAATCCCACTCCTGGGCATTTATCTGGAGAAAACCATAATTTGAAAAGATACATGCACCCCAATGTTCATTGCAGCACTATTTAGAATAGCCAAGGCATCGAAGCAACCTAAATGTCCATTAACAGATGAATGGATAAAGAAGATATGGTGTATTATATACACAGTGGAATACTGCTCAGCCATAAAAAAAGAATGAAATAATGCCATTTGCAGCAACATGGATGGACCTAGAGATTATCATACTAAGTGAAATAAGTCAGACAGAGAAAGATAAATATATGATATCACTTATATGTGTAATCTAAAGAAAAAAAAAGATACAATGAAATTATTTCCAAAAGAGAAACAGACTCACAGACTTAGAAAACAAACTTATGGTTACCACAGGGGAAAGGTCAGGGGAGGGACAAATTAGAAGCTTGGGATTAACATATACACACTACTATATATAAAGTAGATAACCAACAAGGACCTACTGTATAGCACAGCTCAGTTTTTTGTAATAACCTATAAGTGAAGAGAATCTGAAGAATATATATATATATATGAAGAATATATATATATAATATATATATAATATATATATATATATATCTGAATCACTGTGCTGTATACCTGAAACTAACATGATATTGTTAATCAACTATACTTCGATTAAAAAATTTTAAAAAAAACAGCAGTCAGATTACGGCAGTGCAAAGAATTACTCTTGAGATATTCTTTCTATCACACCAAATTACCTCCAGAGACAAAGGAAATAGAAGTTGTTGGCTGTGAATCCAAGAGATTTGGTGACACACTGTTTAAATAAAACTAGTTGGAATACACAAACTGGTGTGAGCTGGGTGGAGTAGAGGGTAACGGGATTAATTCAAAACAAAACAAAACAAGAAAACCTTAGTTCTGAGCCACATGGTCTCAATGTTGGGTTGCTATGTCAGTTGCTTCATCATTCTCGTACCTCCAGTCTCTCCCCCTTCCAGCCTGATCATGTAATACTAATACCATCACACCTTTGATAAAGTCCTCCTGCTGAATATCTAAATCCCCTATCCGGCCTTTCACACTGTCTGTGGTTTGACCCAACCTGCCCTCACCACTCTGTTTCCCACCACTTTGAACCCCATCCCTTCCTCCTCTGCTTCAGTGGTTCCTGATCACACTCACTGGTGTCTTTTACCATCAGCCCAACTTGTGCCCAGCAGCAAGCCAGAGTGTCCCATAAGCAGGTCAATAAGGCCCAGGATATACTGCTGCCCACAGATGAGAGGTCCCATTTGTTGGGAGGGGACAGAGGTGTTGCATTTAATTGTAAGACAATACAGGAAGAGGGAAGGAGCAGCCCTTAAGGCAAATACCCTAGGTTACTCTTGAGGTTATGGAAAGGTGTGGACTTCAGGAGTTGAGCACAGAAGCTGCTATGCTGGAGGCAGAGGAGCTGAATCCCAAGCGTTTCAACATTGCAGAGCCAAGCCAGGCATGGAGAGAAGCAGCACGGTGAGTTCACCTCAAGGGCCTGGAAGCAGGCATCTGCCAGTCCAATCCAGTTGAGTCAGTTATGCCAGCTGTTCCCACAGGACATGGTGCTTGGTGCTGACAGGAAGCTTCTCACTCTCCGTTCAAGTTAAAGCAGCATTCTTGATCTGGGCAGGTAAAGGCTGGCAGGTGAATGCTGTTTCCCAGAGCAAGGCATAAACACTTCTGGTTGGCAACTCTAGCCCAGAGCTCCAGGCCTTCGGGGCTGGGGGATACAAGCTCTAACAGTCCTTTATCTCTCTAAGCTACTAGTTTCCATTTCTGTAAACTAGGCAATAACATTGCTTAGTTCATAGATGGGATGTCTAAGTGCCTAGCACAACATTTAGCACACAGTGAGTGCTCAATTAGACTTTAATCTTCTCATTTCTGTCACATCTTCTGCCACAGGAAGCACTGCTCCCCTTCCCCCGGGAGTGAACTTCAAGAGTCTGTACTAGTTACACCTCCCCAGGACCTCCTGGGCTGCCCCCCGACCAACTCTATTTTCATGTCACCCACCTGACATGCATAGTCTTATCACAAAATAACAAGGAGCACTGTTAATTAATTTTTCATAACTGTGTTTGTGCCTGCACCATCTCCCTACCCTGCAGTGTTATGCCATTCATCAGTGGTGCAGACATACTTCTTGCCCAGTGTGACTCCTCCAAATGTTAGAACTTATTCTTGGGCTAAACTAAACCAGCCCATCTTGATGTCTTGAGCTGGGACAATGGTTAATAACACCATTATCCTCTCAATAAAAGGAAAGAATTTGCACCCTCCTCTGAATTTGTGCACATTGTGAATTTCAGACTATGCTGGCTGAATACAAAGTTCAAAAGCTTTTTTCTTTTATCTCAAGTCTAACCGTCAGACTCCAGTTGAAAGCTTCAGCTGACATGGTTTGCTTTTCATGACGAAAGTACGTCTTAGGAGATGTTTGCCTGTCAAGAAGAAAATCTATGAAAGCCCAAGAGTTAAACTCTGCCAGTGCGGCCACAGCTCCTCCATCCTTTGTCGCATCTTCCTCCGTCCTTGAACAGTCGATAATATGGGTGGTGGGGGAAGAGAGGAAGATAACACAGTCACCTTTTTAAAGTCAGCCTTGCTTCAGCTGTGAGAACTGAAGACTATGAAGATCAGAGCAAGTCCATATTCCAAGTCTTCAATGGACTTTCCTTTCCTTTGAACATGAAAGCCCCAACTTAGGCTCCCCGAGGCATGGAATCACTTAAGCGATGGTCACCCTAGGCCCAAGTCCAGCTGTGAATAAAGTCAAAGATTTCAAGGCTCAAATCTTTATGAGAATGGGTCATTTGACTACACCATGTATTTCCAAAAATATGCTGAGGATTGGAAGTAGGAGGAGACCTAGTGGCTTGGTTTTCCTCCAGTGCCAACCAGGGCTGTGTCTAGAGCTCTGCCTTCCCTTCCTTGCTGTCCACTGTAGGACTATCTGCGCAATGTCTATAAAAAAGGGCCCCAGCCCTTAGATCTTTTGCCACTATTTCTCAGTTTTAAAAAAGAATGTGTTTTGGACACAAATGTTTTAGAAACTTTTATGCATGAACTCATCTGCCTTTAGTCTCGTTTCCTTACTCTCTGGATGAAATAGCTTTGGGGTACAACACACAGAAGAACGGGACCCATTTGCCTTCTCACCTCCTGCAGTCTTCTAGACTCCATGATTGGAGCTACATACTACCACCTCCAGACTCTGAGACCAGTCCTTTCCGGATCCTAAGATATTTAATGGGGTTCTAGGCCAGGTGTTCTCTTCCACCCACATGAGACATGTGCTGGCCTTATACTTCATTCCTTGTCCCAGGGGCATCCCTTTGGGTTTGGGTTTTTTTTGTTTGTTTTGTTTTGTTTTGAACCAATCCGATATTTTACACTCCACTTCTAGTTTGGCTTTGGCTTTCTTTCTCCCCCCACCCTGCCTTAGTCTCTCAGAAATTTTCTTATTTTTACCCATCCTGTGCCACCTTTGTGACACTCTTCTGTCTTCCCATATTTCTCCCATTCAGCCTCCTGCCAAGAGAGCTTGCTACTCGTTCATCCTCTTCCTGGATATTCTGTCCTTTTACCTCCTGTCCAGGCTATATGCTGCATTCTTCGGGGCCCTTCTAGGTCCCTGCCAGCCTTGTGATATATTTCCATTGCCTATGATGCCTCAGTAGTCTGCCCTGCCAGACCCTGGGATCTGGTTGGATAAAAGGGTATGACTGAGCCTCAACAAATCAGCTATAGCTTGGTGTTCTGGATCAAGAACTGTAAATATGGGCCTGGAACGTTTGCCACTTTTTGAAGAAGTTACAGTCCTGGATTTACTGGCAATATAATGGTTATAGAGAACCTGGGTTTTTGTCTTAGCTCCACCTTTCATCTTCTGGGTCATTCTGGCCAAATCTCTTCCTCTTATTTTCCTTATCTATGAAATGGGACCCTGAAGACTCTTCCAACTCTGAAGTGCCTTGATTCGAGTATATTTTCATCTGAGGCAGTTCTGCTTTCAAAGATGCATGAGCTCCTTATGAGATTCATCAGTTTGGGTGGAGAAAGCTAACACCCTACACTTGGTCTTTATCTAAAACTTGGTCTCTATCTTCTTTTCCCAATAGCTTTTTATTTTGTGTTGCTCTGTTTAGAGTCTCATCAAACAATTCAACAAATACCCATTGTATACTGGCATAAGGGAAGAATGACTTTGAGAATGAGATAAGACACTTGCACATGTGTGTCTTCCTCCTTAGTGGAGATAAAACCACCAAAACTGCCATCTGGGGACCATCCCAAATCAGCCAGAGCTTCAAGATGTTCCTGCCCCTGCTCTGCCTCTCACAGACCTAGGGCTAGGAGTTTTATGAGCCTTCCTAGGTATGCATTTTCTCTCCTTACAGAGGAAGAAAATAAATCAACCTATACCTTGGGAAAGATCATTAAGACCAGGGTCTTTAAAAGAGTAACTCTGAGCCGACCCAGTCAAGACAGGCTCTTCTCCATGTTTATCCTGAGAATTCTCCTTGTAATATGACTGGGCCAAATAACAGCATCTCATATTTCTATAGTAATTCAAACCTCACACATTGTTTTTGTCTACCTTACTTGAGCCCTAAAAATAACGTTGTGAGACAGGCAAGGCAAATATATATATATGTATGTGTATATGTGTGTGTGCGTGTGTGTGTGTGTGTGTATATATATATATATATATATGTATGTGTATGTGTGTGTGTATGTATATATATATATATATATATATATATATAATCCTGTTCCCATTTTCCATACACAAAAACTCAGGCTCAGAAAGATTGTATGACTTGTTCAAGTCACTCTCCTGATGCCTGATCCCATGTCCTCTCTCTTCCCTTCATTATCTTTTTTAACCTGAGAATGTGTGTCTGCCTGCTCAGCCGTAACCTGAGCCTTGCTTTGCAGTGACGACCAAAGAACCTCTTCAGACAGTTTCATAGATCATTTTCAGGCAGCTGTGGAGAGGACAATAAACACGATCTTACAGCTCAGTGTGCAGAGAAGCAGGCAAGATACGGTGTTATACATGGTCATGGGGCCAGAAGCCCTAGCTCCAATCCTCCTGGTGGTATGACAGATGACTTCATAGCTCCAAAAATATTTTCAGTCAGTTTCTCATAAGCCCCAGTTGTCCAAAGCTTCCAGAAGCATTTATGAGGTGGGGAGAGGGGTGGCAACAGGGTGCTTATTGCTGCTTTGCTTTAAACAAAATTACAGAGTGAGACTTTTAATTTGCCTCTTCTCTAGCAGCTCGACCAGCACATGTGGGTGGGTTGATAAGGTCTTTTCCTCTCCTCTACTTTT
The DNA here is from genome assembly GCF_039906515.1 of Pseudorca crassidens. Taxonomy (NCBI): domain Eukaryota; kingdom Metazoa; phylum Chordata; class Mammalia; order Artiodactyla; family Delphinidae; genus Pseudorca; species Pseudorca crassidens. The sequence goes on from NC_090305.1 coordinate 62,277,482, forward strand.
TAGCAGGAGAATTATTCTTGGGGAAAACCAGATGCTGCAATTACTTGGAAAAAAAAGAGAGGACCAGCCATGTCTCTAATTACTAAGCCAGCCTCACATGTGCGCCTGCTTACCTACTGATGTGTAAATAGCCAGAGAGTCCTGTGTATGGGGAACAAAGTCCACACAAGCTCACAGACACACCCATGCACTGCTCCTCCCAGGAGGACCCTGAGGACAGCTCTCCAAATGAACATGGCAGGGCTGAGCCTTTAGGAGCTGAAGGGGAAGAGGTCCTCCCCAATGTGGCAATCTGCTAATGGGAAAAAGACTATCTGGTCTTAGCATGTCAGAGGACGGAGGGCTCCTTAGGAGTCCTGCTGCAGCCTCCTGGTCGTAACGAGAGGAAACCAGAGACCAGAGAGGGCCACGCTGAGGACCAGGGCCAGACACAGCCCTTGGGTGGCTGTCTTGCTTTTCCTCCCAAGCCAAGCCCACCGAGGCAGTGCAGAGCTCCAGAGCCTCCACACCTGCTGTGCGTCTGAGTAAGGGGGAGCATTCCAAAGATGCCTGAGTCCCTTGTGTGTTGGGATCACATGCTGGAGGAAATGGAACGCAAGAACACACAGGGTAGACTGCACAGAACACAAACAATACTCAGGTGGTCACCACAGCCTGTATTCTGAGAGAGAGAGAGAGAGAGAGAGAGAAACGCTGTCCAGGCTGACTCCTAAGTAACCAGGAAACCCAAGGGAAACTAGGACAGCGCTTGGCTTGCTGATAGGGGCAGCATGCTGTGAGCCCTGTCAGGTGTGAGAGTGTGTACACCTTCACAAAGGCAGACAGACTAAGTCCCAGGAGGCAGTGACAACGTTCCTTTAAGTAGACGGAAACTCTAGGTGACTCCACAGGGCCCTGGATGCTCTGGGGGACCCCGGAATTTTTGCAGCTGCACCTTGGAGGGGCCGTAATGTGTACGGGGCAAATTTTAGAGGTGGTTTTGACTTCTCAAAGCATTTAGAATTCCTTAGAAATCCACTACAGCAATGAGCAGTCTCTGCTAAAGATGTTTGTAGAGAGAAACGTGTGAGCCCGCGGCCTCAGAGCTTGCTGCTGCATCTGTCTGCTGCCCAGTGTCAGCCCCTGCTCAGCACTCCTGCTACACCTGGTTATCGCAGGAGGCAGAACCAAGAGGTTTTTCTGTTTTGTTTTGTTTTTGTGGCAATTTATTTTATTTATTTAGTTTGTTTGTTTGTTTTTGGCTTTCCTGAATAGGTTTGTATTTCAGTTAGTTCTCACTTGTCTTTCTTTGAAACGTGCCACTGCTTTTCCTCTGATTTTACCCCCCACCCCCCGGGTTGGCTTTTGGCTTTGACAAAAGTAGGACATTGAGGGGCTTCCCTGGTGGCGCAGTGGTTGAGAGTCCGGCTGTCGATGCAGGGGACACGGGTTCGTGCCCCGGTCCGGGAAGATCCCACATGCCGCCGAGCGGCTGGGCCCGTGAGCCATGGCCGCTGAGCCTGCGTGTCCGGAGCCTGTGCTCCGCAATGGGAGAGGCCACAACAGTGAGAGGCCCGCGTACCACAAAAAAAAAAAAAAAAAAAAAAGTAGGACATTGAAAAATAAATCATAAAAACCGGAAACTCCCTCACCTCCAACATGAAAAATCTTGAAGTTGTACATATGGTGTAAGTCCAAGTCTTTAGTTTTGATTGGATCAGAAAGATTGCAGACTTTGGAGCTGGACAGACTGCAGTCAAATCCTATGTTTGATATTTACTTCTAGGTTCCTTTGGGCAAGTTCCTTAACCTCTCTGCATCTCAGTTTTCTCATCTGTAGAGCAGAGATCATTATGCCATCCTTATTAGATTGCCTGAGGATTTAATCGGTCAGTCACGTACAGCAAGCAGCACATGGTAGCTATTCAACAAATGCTACCTCCTTCCCCAGCTGTCCTCTTGTCCTCTGTGTCCCTGTCAGCAGCTGTCACCCCCAGACATGGTTCACATGGCTGCTATCCATCGTCATAAAAAGCCTGACATGGGGGGTTCTTTCAGGGAAGCATGAAGGGAAGGGGTAGTCAGGAGCTATGAGCATCTGTTAATCCAAGCATTTTAATAGATTTCCTTTGAACAGAGAACACCCCTATCATATACCACGTACATGGGAGTTTTCATTCTCCATGGAGAGGCGTTTTGGTCAAGCATGAGACTCTGGAATCAAGCAAGCCTGAGATCTTGTGCCAGCTCAGCCATTTACTAGCTGTGTGACATGAGGCAGGTTATGTAATTCTCAAAACCTCAGTCTCCTCATTTGTGAAATGGAGGAAGCAGATCATACCTCACAGGGTTGGTTGTTATACTGATTAAATGAAATAATACTTATTTTGCACTGTTTCCATTATCTGCTACTATACAACACACCTTCCCAAAACTTAGTGACTTAAAAGAAGGGTTTATGATTTCTCACGATTCTGCAATCTAAGCCGGGCTCAGCTGGGTGGCTCTTCTGTTCCATGTGGTGTCCATGGGGCTGAAACATCCAAGATGGCTTCTTCAAGCCCATATCTCACACCCCATGGTGGCTGGAACAGGTGAGGATGATACAGCAGCTAGCTAGCTAGCACTCTCTCTCTCTCACCTCACCATTTTAGAACTTGGGCTGTCTTTCCACATGATAGTCTCAGAGCTGTTGGACTTCCTATTTGGCAGCTGGTTCCCAAGAGAAAGAAGCAAAAACTGCCAGACCTACTAAAAGTTGGTCTAGAACTGGCACAGTGTCATTTCTACTACATTGTGTTGGTTGAAGCAACTCAAAGGGCCAGCCAGATTCAATGGAGGGGAGATACACCCCATCTCAACCAGTGAGGAGCAACATGCACCTGCAGGATGGGAAGGACTTGATGGCCACCATATTTGGAGACCTGCTACAATAAGCCTGCAGTCCAGTGCCTGGAACGAAATTCATTTTTGAAAATGCTTGCTTGAGATCAGATCAAGAACTCTGCACATATCAGAAAATGAAACATAGACTCCACACCTAAAATTTTAGGAGATCTTGGGTCCTTCAGATGGATCAACAAGAAATAATTCCAAGCAGCCATCCCCAACCGAAGCCCCAAGAACGCCAGGTTCCTCCTCACTCATTACATCCATGTCTTGTGCCTACGTAAACAACCTTCTCAGAGTGTTGTAAGCAGTGCAGAGGTCCTATTTGCCATGGGGATTAATGCAAATTCATGCAAAGAATCTTGGGAAAAGGTGGTTCTTACAGCTCAGAGCAGAATGTGAAAGCCATTTAAAAGACTTGTGATGTTTCATAGTTACTACAAAAAAACCATTTGGTGGAGAGATTTCTACTACAATAAGGAATGATTTTGTGTGTCTGTGATCCTGTAAGCCATTAGACAGTGATATATATGGAAGAGGATACTGCTGCAGCAAGTTGGAGGTGGAAAGAACATGGATATTTTCATTAATCAGACTTCAGAGCAAATGAGACAGGCAGAGCCTTAATAATGCCAGGTCAGGTCTGGTCTCCTAAAAGATTAGGTTTTCTTTACCCCCCACCTGCCACCCGCCACAAGTTGGCAAAGTTGTATAATATTCTTCTTAAATAAGAATGGAGGGCTTCCCTGGTGGCACAGTGGTTGAGAGTCCGCCTGCCGATGCAGGGGACACAGGTTTGTGCCCCAGTCCGGGAAGATCCCACATACCGTGGAGCGGCTAGGCCCATAAGCCATGGCCGCTAAGCCTGCGCGTCCGGAGCCTGTGCTACGCAATGGGAGAGGCCACAGCAGTGAGAGGCCCGTGTACCGCAAAAAAAAAAAAAAAAAAAAAAAGAATGGAATAGAGGATAAAGCAGGGAAAGAAATGGCTGGTGTATATGTTCAAGCCCAAAGACGATGTCAACAAACATTTCTAATTTTGGAGAAACTGAGAAAACAGATATAACCACTAGATGAAATTACCAGGTTTTGCTCCCACAGCTTATACCAGTATATTTAACTGCAGGAGGAAATAAAGCAGCAAGACAATATAAAATCCTGCCTTTTGAGGTTAGGCAAAATTTAAAGTTTGTAGAGACAGGGAAGAGATTATACCTGTGTTGCATGTTCTGTGTTTGGACCCTAGGCAGATTTAAATGTGTTTGGTGACATGGCCTGTGGTCAGAGTGAAACTGAAGTAGGCAAACGCTTCTTAGATTCTTTTTTGCCTTTTTACTCGCCTATCTTCCTTCTGAGTTGCCCTTTCTATCTCCCTGTTCCCGAGTGCCTGGTGCTCTCACGGTGCAAGATCTCTTCGCCCATGTCACAACAATTTATACCAGAAGAGGAAAAAAATTTTTTTAATCTGCTGGGAGAAGAATTTCTTTTAGAAAGGAAATTGTCTTTGTGTAGGTAATACAGTACCTTGACAGGTTGCTGAAGGATGGAAGGGAATACCGTGAGGACATGGTCTGGGAGGAGGCAAGGAAACAAAAGAGAAGGCTGAAGTGATCCATGCTGGAAACATGCAGGAGCTAGAAATAGGGACATAGCACAGAAGAGAGCATGGCCAGGAGCTGGCACTTATGATGGCAGAAATGGCCCAGCGACATTTCTTGACAGCGTTCTACTACAACAGCAGTTCCCAGACGTTCTTCGTTCACAGCGGCCTTAGTCTCTCTCTAATTTTTTTCGTGGTGCCGCTCCCCACCCCCAGCAAGGGCCAAAAGAAATACGTAACCATTGTTTTATTATTAAGTAGTAAGCCTAAACAGTTTAATCTATCCAAACAACTCAGCAGCATTTCCTGTTCCATGTTATTTTTCACAAGGTACTTGCTTTTTATCTCAGCAGCCCTGAACATCCAAGATTCACAAAGATAAGATATCATTGAAAGGAATGTAGCACAATCTACTGTTGAAACAGGGAACTACTTTGAGCTAGTAACTTGTGCAGTGCCCAACAGATTTTGAATACCACTTTGTTTCTTCTGAAAGTTTAAAATATCCTACAGCACCACTGTGAGTTTGCTGCAGCCCCCCGGGGTACCTGGTAATACAGTATTGGGAAGCATGGTACTACCGTATATTCACTTTTCAGTTGCCGGTGTTGACTGCCATGTTGTCCTGCTGTCTCTCCCAACTTTCAGCAAGTTCTAATACACCTGAAAAGGCCTTGTGTGAGTGTCTAAAGTGGATGAGTGTTGAAGATGGTTCACTGAGTCAGGCTGGGGACGGCAGGCACAGGTCAGAAGTAGAGCAGAAAGCAGAACTAGTTCAGCAGAGGCAGGAGCTCGACGTGAGAGGTGTACCCTCGGACATGACCTCTGGGCCTTTTAGAAATCGCAGGGTGGCATTTCACTTTCTGTAAGATTTGGAATGGAATTTGAGCCAATCTTTGGACAGAATGCCTCCAGTTGGCATTTGTTAAGAGCTGAGTATCTATTATCTATTGGCAAGGTTTGTAGAGTATTTAATATAAATTACCATCATTGCTTAGCCTAAAATTGGAAAAGTGTGTTACGGGGACCAAAAAAAATCCTTTTATGGAATATATTTTGATAAAGTGGAGACCAGCCTTGAAGATTGTCATTTTACATCAATCGCACAATAGTGCCATGACTAACTGGTAATTTGCCCTTTTATTTTATTGAAATGCAGAACATAAAATTTACCACTATAACAACTTCTAAGCGTACAATTCAGCAGTGTTAAGTATATCCAATGCATTGTGCATCCAACCTCCAGAACTTTTTCATTGCAAAACGGAACCTCTTTACCCATTAAACAACTCCTCATTCCCTCCTCCCCGCCAGTCCCTGGTAACCACCATTTTGTTTCTGTTTCTACAAGTTTGGCTGCTTTAGATACCTCATGTGAGTGGAATCATACAGTATTTGTCTTTTTGTGACTGCCTCATTTCACTTAACATAACGTCCTCAAGGTTTATCCATGTTGTAGCATGTGTCAGAATGTCCTTCCCTTCTGAGGCTGAATGATATTCCATTGTATGTATATAACATATTTTCTTTATCCAGTCATCCACAGTGGACACTTAGGCTGTTTCTACCTCTTGATTACTGTGACTAGTGCTGATATGAACACGGGTGTGTACCCTCCTCTATTGTTTCCGTTGTATTCCCCACTATACCATATTATACAACTGACTTATTTAATATGTTTATTGTATACTGTCTGTTTCCCCTCACTAGCATGGAAGTTCCATTACGGTAGGGATTTTTTTCTTGTTTCTTCCCTGATGTATCCCAAGCAGAACAGGGTCTGGCATATAATAGACATTCATTAAATAGTGTTATTAATAAAATTAGTATCAAACACTGACCATGTACCAGGCCCTGTGCTAGGCTGGAGGAAGTACCAGCGAGTAAGACGTGGAATTTACACTTAGTAGGAGAGTTAAGTAAAATTAATTGGCAGGTTCAAATTTGGTAAAACAAGCTTACTTACAAGAATGTTGTTAGTTCTGCAGCTGACCTTTTCCTTCATATGGCCCCTCTTGCTTGGATATCACTACCTCTGTTACTTATGTGTCCTAATGACTAGAATAAGTTATTTCTATCTATTCATTTAAATTCTACTTGATGTGAAGACATTTGAATAATTTAAATTATGATTGAATAGCGATTCTGTTTTTATGGAACATTTCCACCTACCGATCTGGCTTAACTGAAGAGTATATTGCAGGATTCTCCTAAACATTCTTCATTTAAGATTAATATCTACATGAAGAAAAGCTTTAGATGTTTTTCTCATCGTATCTTCATAGAATTACTTGGAATATCTCTACAAAGGTATTATCTGATTTCCAAAACCCAGGTGACAGCTATTTTTTTCACTCCGTATTTTTACTTGAACAAAATTCCAATGTTCCTGAAAATAACTAAGCACCCTCCTAGGTTGGTGTCCTGGGAGTTTATCTATGAAGAGCTCAGAAATTCTGTTCTGTTCTCTGGGCGTACGTGGTCAGTGTGCTTGATTCTCTCTCCTGCTTCTGCCTGATCTCATATTAAAACTATTCTTTTTATTCCATCCTCTCACTAAATAGAAAAGTTTCTTTGGTTATTTTTTTCTATGAAAAAAAGTAATATGATTATTCCAGAAAGCACAATCACAGAAAGAACACACAGGACACAACTGCTCCAACTGCTATTAAAACCTGGTGAATATGATTCAGATCTGTGCTGTCCAAACTGGCAGCCACTAGGCGCATGTGGCGACGGAGCACTTGAAATGTGGCTAGACCGAACTGAGATGTGTTTAAGACGAAAACACACATCAGATTTTAAAGATTTCACACACGCGCGCGCGCGCGAGGATGGAAAATCTCTCAATAAGTTTTATATTGATTACATGTTGAAATTATAGTGTTGTGGATATGTTGGTTAAATATGAATATCAGTTATATTCATTTCTTTTTACCTTCTTTAATGTGGCTTCTAGAAAATGCAGAATTACAGGGCTTGCATTATATTTCTAACGGACAGTGCTGCTTGGATAATCATTTTCTGTGTGTCTCTGTGCCTATATACGTACTTTAAGAGCAAGATCATGGTACTTTCTATTTCATAACCCACATTCTTCACTTATTATTATATTGTTGGCATATTTCCATGTCTATAAATATAGTTCTTCAAGATTATTTGTAATAGCCACAACGTTCCATTGTAAAATCAGACCGTAATTTCTTGAACCAATATCCTATTATTAAACAGTGAAATGTTTCCATTTCCACTATTAAAAAAGCATCGTAATAAATATCCTTGGGCCCACATCTTTGCTAATGTGAGTGACTATTTTATTAGACTAATTTTCCAAAAGTAAAATTGCTAAATCAAAAAACACACATTTTTAGAACTTCTGTTACTAACTAAAAACTATCAAGTCACTCTCTAAAAATGTGGTGCTAATTTAAACTCATCAGCAGGTATACTTGGGTTCATTTCCTTATAGCTTTCCCTTCCTGACTGTTATGGTTTAAAGAAAAATCTCACTGTCTTCATTTTACTACTTCTGTTGTTAAGTAAAATGAAAGTGTTCTCCATTTTTATTAGCACTTTGTGATCCAACTTTTGTAAACTAACTTCATGTCTGCAGCCCATTTTTCTTTTGGAGAATTCCTCTTTTGTTATTGACTTACAAGGATTTTTTTATAGATTAATTATATTAATCCTTGGTCACACATGTTTCATACATTTTTCTTAGTTTACTTGCCTTTTAATCTTTTATGTTATTTTTTGATGTTCAGCGGTTTTAGTACTCACATAATTTTCTTTTAAGATAACTGCCCTTGAGCTGATGTTAAGGAATTCCTTTCATACTTTAAAATGATGTCGTTATTCAAGTATAACGTCTTCCAGTATATTCTTGGTGACATTTTTTACATTTATTCCCTTACACCATATGGAATCTATTTTTGTATAGAAATTATGAGGCTTATCTTTTCAAAATGTTTAGCTACACATCCCAATTCCATTTATTAACCAGCTGTCCTTTTTTTCATTGGTTTAAAAAGTGAGCTAACATGGAATGATTGAGTCCATACAAGGTCAAGTCCGTGTAACTTCACAGAAGTAGGATGGAAAAGACATATACCTGGGTCTAGGATATAGGTGGGCAGGGATCAGGTAAATCAGAGCAGAAGAAGAAGAAGAAGGGGACAGGCTACCAGCCTTCTGTATGTACTGTTCCCAGTCATGAGTGACCTTAGTTGAGTCTATGGTTTTAACCTGTTCAGAATCATGTACCACTTAAAAAGTCTGAGTAAATTTAAGGTGTCTTGCCCCAGCAAACTGTGTACACATATCCATCTTTGAACATAATAGCATGAGGTTTACAGATCCCCTGAAGTCTGTCCAGGTACCGATTGGGGTACATAGACCTCAATGAAGAGGACTCTTTACCTTGTGGAAGAGAAGATCAAAGAGCTAGAGGTAAGTCATGCTCCAGGTAAAGGCAGGTACAGGGTTCTGCTCCTCCCTTTATGCTGTCATACTGAATACTTGCCAGCCCCCAAACTAAGACTATACTTCTCAGTCTCAGGCCTCTGTTCCTACTGACATCTTGTCTAAAATGGCATTTCCTGCTGCAGTGGATATTGCCTCCCGAGCATCCATTCTCCACCCTGAAATTTCTATCGGAACCCTTTGTTATCCTTCCACTCCAGGAATGGACCCCACCCCTCCCAGCACCAGGGGTGGATCCTGGTTGACTCAGACCAGCCAGGACACTATATTCTTTGACCACAGTCAGTGGCCCAGGAGTGGACATGTGATCTAAGCCATACACTTGATGGAAATGGAGGTCTCTTGCTTGGGCAAAAGCTGGAACAGAAGCACTCTCTCCCCCACTGGACACAAAAGGGCAAGCAAAGGCACCACCTGCTGCTGTTAGCCATCCAACCAACCAGCTTTAGAACAAAGGCAGCACCATGGAACGCAATGTGAGGAGTGGAGGAAATGCCTTAGTGAGATGCTGAGCCACCAGATCCATCATCCTCGAGGGCTGCCCTAACTCAGGACTCCTGTTACTCGAATCAATAAATTACTCTTGTTGTTTAAGCTATTCTGAGTCATGCTTTTTGTTCCACATAACGTAAGTTTCCTAACTGATACATCCTGGCCTAGGGAAACCCGCCGAGACACTACCTTCTCTGTGCCTTCCATGGTTAAACCAGGTAGAAGGGATGCCTCCCTCCAATGCATCTCTACAGCCTTTTGTTCTTCCCTCTCATATTGTATGAATGCCCCTTACTAGACTGTACACAAATTGTAGGTCAGGAACCACAGCTTGGGACCTTTCACATCCTCACAACACCTAGCTGTTAGCTGGTGTTCAGTGACTTTTTGAAAGCTACACTACGATTGCCTCACTCCATGACTGGGTCTGTGGCTTCCTTTATCACCAAGATAAAGTTTTTTAAAAGGGCTGAAAGAAAGGTTAACAGAAGTTTCCCTGATGCCCAGAGAACCAGCGAGTTTCACAGGTTGTGATTCTCCAATCTGAATGTATTTTTCATTCACTGGAGAATTTTTTAAAATACAGAGGGACTTCCCTGGTGGTCCAGTGGCTAAGACTCCACGCTCCAAAACAGGGGGCCCGGGTTTGATCCCTGGTCAGGGAACTAGATCCCACATGCCAGAAATAAGAGTTTGTATGCCTCAACTAAAGATCCCGCATGCCACAACTAAGACCCAGTGCAGCCAAATAAATAAATCAATATAAATAAATAAATAAAATAAAATATAGATTCGGGGGGGCTGGTTCAAGAGGTAAGAGTAACCTCACATATTTACTACTAAACGGCAATAAATAAGTGGTCAGAAGATGATCTATTATTAATAAAGGAGTGAAAATGGTGAAGGAAATGAGAGACACTGATGAATCTCAGGGCAGAGCGGGACTGGAAAGGGGCATCACAGTTCAGAGGATACAGAGAGAACAGCTTGAGAAAAGTGCTGGTTGCTGGGTTGCTGGGTAAAAAGAGTGGGAGTGGCAAAGGGCCACAAATTGAAATGACTCCTACCTCTAGGACATGTAGCATCAGAATTTGCCCCTAGGAGAGGAATTCAAAATAAATGAACAGGGCTTCCCTAGTGGCGCAGTGGTTGAGAGTCTGCCTGCCAATGCAGGGGACACGGGTTCGTGCCCCGGTCTGGGAAGATCCCACATGCCGCGGAGCGTCTAGGCCCACGAGCCATGGCCGCTGAGCCTGCGCGTCCGGAGCCTGTGCTCCGCAACGGGAGAGGCCACAACAGTGAGAGGCCCGCGTACCACAAAAAAAAATAAAAAATAAAAAATAAAAAAAAAAAATAAATGAACAACGTGATTGGATGTCTGATGAAGGGGTTGCACCTTTGGGCTTGACTCTTTCTGTCTTGATATTGAGGGTCACTGAGTGATCACCTGGTCTCCCTGGGCCCCCTAAAATGAAGCCTTCTGGTTGATCCATCTGGTCTACTTATACAGAGCTTACAGGCAGCCTATGAAGGAAATGGAACTTCAAAAAGGTAAGGAAAACTCCAGCCACTTATCCATATTAATTGCCATAGTTATTCTTTCATGTATAAGATGGAACAACCAAGATTCACCAGCTACTGCAGCACACAAACAGAACAAATAAGATGGGCCAATATGAACAGACAGAACAGTGGCCCCAGAAAAGCAGCAATAATTTCTGAAGGAGAAAAGAACTTTAAAGAAATCTCATTTCTCTCCAGAAAGTTAAGTGGCTACCTCATCCATTAAACAAGAACATGCAGCTATAAAAAGGAGCAGTAAAAGAATGAGTTCATAAATTATATATATAATGTATAATTTCACACATAATGATTTTATATTTGTAAAAATTACATGCATATGTATGTACATATCATTTAAATTTAGTTTGCCCCACTAGAATGTAAGTTCCATGAGGGCAGAGACTTTGTTTTTTCCATTTGCTGTGTTCCTACTACCTAGAATCTGACACAAAGAAAGAAAAATAAAAATATAACCAACCCAAAGGAAAATAGAAGGGGGTGAAAGGGATACTATGGATGAGCTAAAATTCTTGCCTTTCAAGGTAGAGAGTCAATAGATATTTCTTAAAGTTGAGAAATCACGAGAAAATATTATAGGACTTCCAGGTCAAGATGGTAGATTGAACATGTGGATATACTTTTTCTCTGTCTCAAATCCAAATAACGTTTGGAAACTGGAGAGTAGATGGATGAGGACTAACTTTCTTAACTGACCTGGAGCACCTGAATTCCAGGCTTATAGGAGAGAAAGTTGTGAAAGGTCCATTGGTAAGAGATGGGGTGCAGAGCATGTACGGTTTGATAAGGTAGAGGTGAGATAAAAGAGGACTGGACCTGCATCTCCTGAAGAGGGAGGATGATAAATACTAAAAAGTTGAGAAGTGTGTGTGTGTGTGTGTGTATGTTCGTATATACATTATATCTATATCTGTCTGTCTATCTATCTATCTATCTATCTAAAACTTAGTATATGGAGGTAACTACCAGAAGAATCTGCTAAAAGAATTTAAAGCAGTTAACTCTGAGGAGAGCAAAATGAGAAGGGGGCTTCTGTTGTTTGTAACAAATTTTGTTGGACAATTTGTAAGCTGTGTACTTATATAACCATAATAATTTTTTAAATTGTTGAATAACAATAAAAAGTTATACACTACCAGGTGAAAACAAATAGCTAAAAGTGGTCACCTCGGGAAAGCAGGATTATGATGGAGGGGGCTGAATGAAGCATAGAAATATTTTCATACCTTTAAATGCCATTTGAGCTTTTATCTTCATGTGTGTTCAGTAAATATCTCTCTTTCTTTCTTTCTATCTATCCATCTATCTATCTATAAATAGACTGATTACAAAAATAGTCAAGATAATTGTCCTCCTTGTATCCATGCCCTTGTGTAGTACCTTCTGCGTTGGTCTCTGGCTTTGGCCACTTGACTTGCAATGGCCAACAGGACAGTAGACAATGGGACACAAATGTGATAGAAGCTTGAAAAGTGCTTGTGCATTGGGGTTTGCCCTCTCTTGCTGCTCTTGGGACTCTTGACAGTGCGGTAATATAAAAAAGCCCAGGCTAGCCTGCTGGAGGATAAGACAACATGTGGAGCAGGTACCAACTATTCCAGCTGAGGCTCTCTTAGAGCAACTAGCCCCTGGTCAACCTGGCAGCTGACCACAGAGGCCCAGCAAGACCAGCAGAAGAACCATCTAGCTGAGGCCAGTCCAAATTCCCCACTCACAGAATCACAAGCTACTGAACAGTTACACGTATAAGAATGAAATTAGAACATTCTTTAACACCATACACAAAATTAACTCAAAACGGATCAAAGACCTAAATGTAAGGCCAGACACTATAAAACTCTTAAAGGAAAAAATAGGCAGAACACTCTTTGACGTAAACACAGCAAGATCTTTTTTGATCCATCTCCTAGAGTAATGGAAACAAAAAAATAAACAAATGGGACCTAGTTAAACGTAAAGATTTTGCACAGCAAAGGAAACCACAAATAAAATGAAAAGACAACCCACAGAATGGGAGAAAATATTTGCAAATGAAGTGACCAACAAGGGATTAATTTCCAAAATATACAAACAGCTCACGCAGCTCAATATCAAAAAAACAAACAACTCAATCAAAAAATGGGCGGAAGAACTAAATAGACATTTCTCCAAAGAAGAATACAGATGGCCAGTAGACACATGAAAAGATGCTCAACATCACTAATTATTAGAGAAATGCAAATCAAAACTACAATGAGGTACCAACTCACATTGGTCAAAATGGCCGTCATCAAAAAATCTACAAACAATAAATGCTGGAGAGGGTGTGCAGAACAGAGAACACTCCTACACTGCCGGTGGGAATGTAAATTGGTACAACCACTACGGAGAACAGTAAGCAGGTTCCTTAAAAAACTAAAAATAGAACTACCATATGACCCAGCAATCCCACTCCTGGGCATATAACTGGAGAAAACCATAATTCAGAAAGATACGTGCACCCCAATATTCACTGCAGCACTATTTACAATAGCCGAGAGAAGGATGCCACCTAAATGTCCATCAACGGATTAATGGATAAAGAAAATGTGGTACATATATACAATAGAATATTACCCAGCCATAAAAAAGAATGAAATAATGCCATTTGCAGCAACATGGGTGGACCTAGAGATTATCATACTAAGTGAAGTCAGACCGAGAAAGACAAATATCATATGATATCACTCACATGTAGAATCTAATTTTTAAAATGATACAAATGAACTTATCTGCAAAACAGAAACAGACTCACAGATTTTGAAAACAAACGTATGGTTACCAAAGGGGAAATGTGTGGGGGGTCGGGGGGAAGATAAATTAGGAGATTGGGATTAACATACACACACTACTATATATAAAACAGATAATGAACAAGGACCTACTGTATAGCACAGGGAACTCTACTCAATATTCTATAATAACCTATATGGGTAAAGAATCTGAAAAAGAATACATATGTGCATAACTGAATCACTTTGCTGTACACTTCAAACTGACACAACACTGTAAATCAATTATACCCCAATAAAATAAAAAATAAATAAATAAAAATTTTTAAAAAGAACCATGATCTAAATAAAAGTTTGGAGACTTCCCTGGTGGTCCAGTGGTTAAGACTCCACGCTCCCAATGCAGGGGGCCTGGGTTCAATCCCTGGTCAGGGAACTAGATCCCGCGTGCTGCAACTAAGAGCCCATATGCCCCAACTAAAGGTCCCTCATGCCGCAACTGAAAAAGATCCTGCATTCCGCAGCAAAGGTCCCGCACACGGCAATGAAGATCCCGCATGCCCCAGTAAGACCCAGCACAGCCAAATAAATAAATAAATATTTTATAAACAAACAAATAAAAGTTTTATATTAAACTTTTAAATTTGGGGCAAGTTATTATGTGTCAAATGTTAACTGATAGATGCAGATACAAAGATAGAAATAGAAATAAAATAGAAATCATATATTTCTAGATCCCAACCCAGATTTCTAGATTTCTGGATCGCAACCCAGATTTATGAGATCATACTAGAGGGTGTATCCTGAGAATTTGTGTTTAAAAATCTCCACGATGACTCTAACACAACCTGGACAAGCATCTGAAAACCACTGGTATGAAGCAAAGATCAAAGGGTTTGGAGATCTGAGTTCCAAGCCAGGTACTTCTACTTACTAATTGTGTAATCTTGGGCAAGTGAAGTTAAACTTCTCTGAGCTTCCATTTTATCCTCAGGAAAAGAGAGGAAAGTTGTTATGGCGATTAAATAGGCTGGTGTATGCAAAGTGTCCAGCATCATACACGGAACTTCTTCCCCCACCTCCTTCAGCAATCCCTAACGGACCCTTACAGAGGAGGCTGATTCTGTGTATAATTCTGGAAAGCCTGCGGGTGGTTTGGCTATGATACTGGATTCTTATTGTCCTTTCTATCTTTAATAAAGCACAAGACAGAGAGAGGTTGATGGAAAACCACCCACAGAAGGGTTTTATTTCCCTCATTTGTCAGGGTGACTTTATAAAAATGGTATAGTGTGAAATAAGAATTTTCCAGGATAGAATGGAACAGGCCATAAGGAAAAAACAGGGCTGTTATCAGATTCATGATTTTGAACGAATGATTTGGAAAATCTCAAATACAGGATGAGAAGTTTCCAATGAGGGGACAAGACATCTTAGACCCAGAGCAAATAGCATGACAGCAACCTCAGAATGTCAAATTGCCTCCACTTTCTGTTTGAGTCTGTAGAGCGAATTAGGGTGACTGGGAGCAAGCTTTGCAGAAGTTTGAAAGGCGCAGGCCTCAGTGTTCCCATCTGTAAAATGACAGGCTTGAATTAATTGCTCTCTGAGGTCGCTGTGAACACTGACATTCTATTAATTTACAGCCAGAACATTTCTCCTCCTTGTCTAACTGTATTGTGCTTTCTACTCTCTGTTTTGAAAAGACTTTCTTTAAGATAAGCACATATGTGGCCTATCATCTATGTCTGTGTTTCTTTTCTTTTTTTTACATTTTGGAGCACCACACTATCCAAAGAAGAGCTATATGCATTGCCTCAGTTTCCCCTAAGTAACCAGCATTTGTGAGGACAAAAATAAAATGGCTTGGTGACGTTAAAAACAAACAAACAAAGGAACAAATAGAATGATTGGCCACGCTTATTTGTCAATGCCTGTTTGCTCTCGTATCAGCCAGAAAACTGGCACAAACTCAGAACATTCATTTTACTGTATTACAAACTGCATCATTAGTTGATGTTGGAAAAAGAACATATACTCTGTGTGGACTCCTAGTGACCAGAGTCCCAGGCTTTACCCAGGTCTTTGTTACCCAAGCATCTGTCCCTGAGCTTGGGGGCCCTGCCCGGGGCAGTGTTATGCACAGCCCCTATCGTGAAAGGAGTTATTATGCAAGAAACTTGGAACTGAATACAATCAGACAAGCTTTACCCATTCTGGACTCAGAAAACCATCGAACTGGCAAGCAATACGTTCTAAAAATACTTGAAATATAAAACTATTTAAAATCCTTTTTTAATCCTATCAAAGAGATTGATGGCGTTTTTTACAAAGTGAACATTTTAATATTACCACTTGATAATCTTTCCTAACATGATCATATAACCATGCATGGGATACACAGACATGGCCATGGACACATTCACTGACTGCATATCCCAAACTAAAGGCACAGGGTAGGGACTCTCTACCCTTGGAAGACTCAGTACATTACCAGCTAGGCCAGTGATAGCCCAGCTTTGCAGGAAAAGGGGAGTGAACACTACTACCCACATCATTGATTAGAACTTGGCCACTCCAAGCATATTCTATGGACCAGGGGCATCAGCTTCCCCTGAGATATTGTTAGAAATACGAGTACTCAGGACCCCACACCAGACCCAGTGAGTCAGAATTTGTATTGTCAAAGGATTCCCAGGTGACTCATGTAAATGCTAAAGTTTGAAGAGCACTGGAGTAGAGCATCTCCCTTATCCAGGTGGGATTATTTTCTCACTGGGGGAGACTGTAAAAACTGGCCACAGATTTCTCCCACTTCTGTTTGCATTCTGCTTTGCTCCCCCATCAAGATGTGGAGTCTTTTTCTCTACCTCTTTGAATCTGGGCACTTTATGTCTTGCTTTGAACCACAGACTGAAGTAAAAGTGATGATGCTGGAGTTCTAAGTGTGGGCCTCAAGTGGCCTTGCAGCTTCTGCTTTCACCCTCTTGAAATGCTGAGAACACTAAATGAAGAAGCTCAAGCTAGCTGGCTAGAAGATGAAAAAAATGAGGTGAGTGAGGCCCAGCCAAGAGCCATAACCATTAACCCAACATGTGAGTGAGTCATGTTAGATCATGCAGCCCTGGTTGAGCTGCCAAACGGTAGCAGCCTGGATAGTGTCCTCTGAAAGACCAGCAGAACAAAAAATGAGTCCAATTTCATCTTGGCGGAAGAAATCACCTTTGCTGATGTAAAACTGAGGGCTGGGTAAGTTTATTCCTCGGGAAGCCCCTTTGGTGATAGGTTCACAAATGATGGAATGACAGACCTATTCATGCTGGGTGATTAACACAAGCTCTACAACCAGTGTTACCCTCTCCACAGCTCCCTGGATGGATGCTATGAAGAAATAATAAATAAATAAAAGCCATGATCTGAAAGGATGCTCAACATCACTAATCATTAGAGAAATGCAAATCAAAATTACAATGAGGTATCATCTCACACTGGTCAAAATGGCCATCATCAAAAAATCTACAAACAAATGCTGGAGAGGGTGTGGAGAAAAGGGAACCCTCTTGCACTGTTGGTGGGAATGTAAATTGATACAGCCACTATGGAGAACAGTATGGAGATTCCTTAAAAAAATAAAAATAGGGGCTTCCCTGGTGGCGCAGTGGTTGAGAGTCCACCTGCCGATGCAGGGGACATGGGTTCGTGCCCTGGTCTGGGAAGATCCCACATGCCATGGAGCGGCTAGGCCCATGAGCCATGGCCACTGGGCCTGCGCGTCCGGAGCCTGTGCTCCACAACGGGAGAGGCCACAACAGTGACAGGCCCGCGTACTGCAAAAAAATAAATTAATTAAAAAAAAATAAAATAAATAAAAATAGAACTACCATACAACCCAGCAATCCTACTACTGGGCATATACCCTGAGAAAACCATAATTCAAAAAGAGTCATGTACCACAATGTTCACTGCAGCTCTATTTACAATAGCCAGGACATGGAAGCAACCTAAGTGTCCACTGACAGATGAACGGATAAAGAAGATGTGGCACATATATACAATGGAATATTACTCAGCTGTAAAAGAAACGAAATTGAGTTATTTGTAGTGAGGTGGATGGACCTAGAGTCTGTTATACGAGTGAAGTAAGTCAGAAAGAGAAAAACAAATACTGTATGCTAACACATATATATGGAATCTAAAAAAAAAAAAAAAATGGTTCTGAAGAACCTAGGGGCAGGACAGGAATAAAGACACAGACATAGAGAATGGACTTGAGGACACGGGGAGGGGGAAGAGTAAGCTGGGACGAAGTGAGAGTGGCATGGACATATACACACTACCAAACGTAAAATAGCTAGCTAGTGGGAAGCAGCCGCATAGCACAGGGAGATCAGCTCAGTGCTTTGTGTCCACCTAGAGGGGTGGGATAGGGAGGGTGGGAGGGAGATGCAAGAGGGAGGAGATATGGGGATATATGTATATGTATAGCTGATTCACTTTGTTATACAGCAGAAACTAACACACCATTGTAAAGCAATTATACTCCAATAAAGATGGCTAAATAAATAAATAAATAAAAGCCATGCTCACAATTTCCTGATATCTGGCTCCCAGATTTATGCAGAAACCTCTGGCCTGTCTGGCTGCTCTCTTCCCCATGCCTGATAGTTTCTGCTCGAATCCAGACACCAGCCAAGGCAGTGACTTAGGAGTCTTTGGTGAGCAGTGCTGAACTGGAAAGACTCTAAGCTTTGGGGTCACCCAAACTGAGATTCAATCCTGACCCTGCCACTTGCTAGTTAGGTGGCTGGGGAAATTATCTAGCTTTTATGAGACTCAACTTTGTCATCTGTCAACTGAGATTAAGAATCCCTATCTATCAAGATTGTTGAGATTATGTATAAGAAAGAGAGCATATTATGAATGCTCTCTAGTATATTCTGCATAAATGAGGCTAGGGGTGTGAAAGCCATAACATCCCCGACAAGTGTCATTTTGCAAAAGACAAAACACCAGCCCCCACCCCCTGCCCACCCTTCCAGAACACCAGCCTTCTACGCGGCTGGACACTCCGACTACAGTCTGGATGTTTATCTGATGCCTGCTTGGCAGCCACTCAATTTACAGCCATCGGAAGGAGGGGGCAGGGTGACCAGCATTCATCTCTGGGTCACCAGGTCAAGTGGGTACTAATCAGGAAAAATGTTTGGCTATTAAATGCTCCATTGAGTGCTTTAAATATCACCTGACGTGTCATACATCTGGATTAGCGTGTCATACATCTGGATTAGCCATAGAAAATCAATCTTTACCGTATGCAAATTAAGGACGAAATGAGATTGTCCTTGTGAGCCATTGCTGTGCCTTAGCGCACTGGTCCTTCAGCTTTATTTAACTGGCCTGAATTTTCTCCCATTTTGCTTCAGTTTGTGACTTGAAACCCATTATCCCTTACACAGTTTATGGTCAGAGAGCGCTGATCCCAAAGATAACCTTTAGAGGGATTCTGCGAGTGGCCACTGGCTTTGTTTCCTCATCTCCCCCGTGTAGACTTAGCGGCCACCGGGAGTGAACTTAGCTGTGCTGGCCTTGGCCCTGAAACCATCTCCTAAAAACTGGATGTTTATCTTGGTCGTGATGCACATGGTGCATGCGCGTGTGTGTCTATGGGTGCAAATATGTATTCTAGGAATATATTCAGGAAGTTAAGTTTTCCCTTAAAAATAAGACACAATCTTTATTAGTCACTCTTCTTGATTCTACAGAGCAGTAAAGCCTTGGGATCAGACTTCTCAGAGCTGGATTGAATCACTGGTCTTGGGATGTCAGAAAACAGGCAAGTTTTTGACCACTCCCCACACTGCTCTGTTCCAGCCCATACAAATCACTGTAGCAAAAAACCTCAGGTAGGGAAATGCAACAAAATCATTGGCGACCTCCCAGGGGAATGAAATGCTAACTTTAAGGCCCAGCAGCCGCCAGCTACCCAAGAATTTAATCATGCTCTGCCTTTGTATTCGGCAAGCTTGCAATAGGATGCAGCTAATTAGCCTGCCTGGGAACCAACTGGCAGGGATTGGAGTGGGATGGAACGGAATGATGAATAATCGTAAACTCTGTGTACTACTCATAGTTTGCTAAAAACTTGCAATAAATTATCTCACTTAATCCTCTCAACAGCCATGTGAGGTTGGTTTATTATCCAAGTTACAGTATGAAAACTGAGATGCAAACAGATTAAATTAACCTACGAAAAACCTTAAAAATGTTCATGCCTTCTGACTAGTAATTCCTTTTCTAGGAATTTACCTTGGGAAAATAAGAAGTCCAACAATAAAGAGGTTTATTGACAGATACCTACAAGGAAGGTACTTATAATTGTAAAAAATTGAAAACAACTTACATTGTGCAAAAATTAAAAATTACTTGGATAAATTACAATAATTCAATATAGGGGATGCTCAATAATCTCTAAAAATCAGGTTTCTGGGGCTTCCCTGGTGGCGCAGTGGTTGAGAGTCCGCCTGTCGATGCAGCGGACACGGGTTTGTGCCCCGGTCTGGGAAGATCCCACATGCCGCGGAGCGGCTGGGCCCGTGAGCCATGGCCGCTAAGCCTGCGCATCCGGAGTCTGTGCTCCACAACGGGAGAGGCCACAACAGTGAGAGGCCCGCGTAACGCAAAAAAAAAAAAAAAAAAATCAGGTTTCTGAACATGATTGAAGGAATTAAGTAGATTATGATTTAAGGAAATAAGTTGACTATTTTAAGATAAAGAGTATTTTAAAAAGAGAATTGCCTCCTTTACATACAGTATAATCCCTATTTTTCAGTATCTCTGTGTCTATGCCTGGAAAACAAGAGGAAAGAAATACCCTAAAAGATTAATAATGGCAGTGTGTGTTTCATGAGTCCATTAACATGTTCCCCTCTTTTTATTTTTCTCTATTTTCATAACTCTCTATAATATATAAATATCATAATTAAAAGTGAATGACAATAAATTAATAAAATAATAGTAATATACATAAAATATGTTAATGTTAGCTTACTCATGAGGAACTCGTGCAAATCAGGAAACTAAAACATATGAGATACTCGGAATGCTTTTGAAGGTCAGAGTAAACATATGCCAAATATACTTATTTTATCAAAACCATTTTGCCCATTTCTAACTCATTTATCTTTAACAAGATAAACAAGATTTCACGAGGCTCTGGTAATGATCCATCTGTGAAATCACTGGATGTTTGGCTCGTCCCTGCAATTTTCTATACTTATCTTCCTTATCCTTCACAAAGTACTGTCAGTGTTTGGGAAAATGGTTTTGTGAAACTTAGTAAATTGCTAGGTAAAATATTTCCTTGGATAATGGTGTGTCTGACACTTTAAAACATCTGAAAACTCTCCGAGTTATTAGATCTCGGGTAGAGGAGGTCAGATAATATCTCTGGAGACGGCTCCTATTAGGGGAGCTTTGGGTGATAAAAAGTATGAGCCAGGGGTGGAGGGAAATGGAAGGCTCCAACTGCAGAATTCTAAACAGACATTTAGAAGGAATTTCCAAACAAGAGGCACAGGCCCTGTTTCTATCAGAGTGGAGGGAAGCAAATTGATTCTGCAAGGGAAAAATCTGGCCTTAATGAGGAGACTTCTTATGATGCCCAAATTCCATTTCTTAACATTTATTTTTTGGTTAAGCTGCATTGAAAGCTATAATTTTAGCATTTTTGATTTGGGGACATCGACCTTTCAATGTATGGGTTTTCCAAAATTATTAAACTCATTTGGATTGTAGTGATAGCTTTTTAAATGTAATTTTTTTTTCTTTTTTCTTTTTTAGTTTTTGGTTGCGTTGGGTCTTCACTGCTGCTGCACATGGGTTTTCTCTAGTTGTGGCGAGCGGGCGCAACTCTCCATTGCGGTGTGCGGGCTTCTCATCGCAGTGGCTTCTCTTTGTTGCAAAGCACTGGCTCTAGGCACAAGGGATTCAGTAGTGGCACACGGGCTTCAGTAGTTGTGGCTCGTGGGCTCTAGAGCGCAGGCTCAGTAGTTGTGGTACACGGGCTTAGTTGCTCTGCTGCATGTGGGACCTTCCTGGACCAGGGCTCAAACCCATGCCCCCTGCATTGGCAGGGGGATTCTTAACCACTGCACCACCAGGGAAGTCCGTATATGTAATTCTCTTTTTTTTTTTCTTTACCATCTTTATTGGAGTATAATTGCTTTACAATGGTGTGTTAGTTTCTGCTGTATAACAAAGTGAGTCAGCTATACATATAGATATATCCCCATATTTCCTCCCTTTTGCATCTCCCTCCCACCCTCCCGATCCCACCCCCTAGGTGGACACAAAGTACCAAGCTGATATCCCTGTGCTATGCAGCTGCTTCCCACTAGCTATCTATTTTACATTTGATAGTGTATATATGTCCATGCCACTCTCTCACTTTGTCCCAGCTTACCCTTCCCCCTCCCCGTGTCCTCAAGCCCATTCTCTACATCTGCGTCTTTATTCCTGTCCTGCTCCTACGTTCTTCAGAACCGTTGGTTTTGTTTTTTTTTTTAGATTCCATATATGTGTGTTAGCATATGGTATTTGTTTTTCTCTTTCTGAATTACTTCACTCTGTGTGAGAGTCTCTAGGTCTACCCACCGCACTACAAATAACTCAGTTTCGTTTCTTTTTATGGCTGAGTAATATTCCATTGTATATATGTGCTACACCTTCTTTATGCATTCATCTGTCGATGGACACTTAGGTTGCTTCCGTGTCCTGGCTATTGTAAACAGAGCTGCAATGAACGGTGTGCTACATGACTCTTTCTGAATTATGGCTTTCTCAGGGTATATGCCCAGTAGTGGGATTGCTAGGTCACATGGTAGTTCTATTTTTCGTTTTTTAAGGAACCTCCATACTGTTCTCCATAGTGGTTGTATCAATTTACATTCCCACCAACAGTGCAACAGGGCTCCCTTTTCTCCACACATTCTCCAGCATTTACTGTTTCTAGATTTTTTTGATGATGGCCATTCTGACCGGTGTGAGGTGATACCTCATTGTAGTTTTGATTTGCGTTTCTCTAATGATTAGTGATGTTGAGCATCCTTTCATGTGTTTGTTGGCAATCTGTATATCTTCTTTGGAGAAATGTCTGTTTAAGTCTTCTGCCCATTTTTGGATTGGGTTGTTTGTTTTTTTGATATTGAGCCGCATGAGCTGCTTGTAAATTTTGGAGATTAATCCTTTGACAGTTGCTTCATTTGCAAATATTTTCTCCCATTCTGAGGGTTGTCTTTTCATCTTGTTTATAGTCCCCTTTGCTGCGTAAAAGCTTTTAAGTTTGATTAGGTCCCATTTGTTTATTTTTGTTTTTATTTCCATTTCTCTAGAAGGTGAGTCAAAAAGGATCTTGCTGTGATTTATGTCATAGAGTGTTCTGCCTATGTTTTCCTCTAAGAGTTTTATAGTGTCTGGCCTTACATGTAGGTCTTTAATCCATTTTGAGTTTATTTTTGTGTATCGTGTTGGGGAGTGTTCTAATTTCATTCTTTTACATGTAGCTGTCCAGTTTTCTCAGTACCACTTATTGAAGAGACTGTCTTTTCTCCATTGTATATTCTTGCCTCCTTTATCAAAAATAAGGTGACCATAAGACGTGGGTTTATCTCTGGGCTTTCTATCGTGTTCAATTGATCTATATTTGTGTTTTTGTGCCAGTTCCATACTGTCTTGATTACTGTAGCCCTGTAGTATAGTCTGAAGTCCGGGAGCCTGATTCCTCCAGCTCCATTTTTCTTTCTCAAGATTGCTTTGGCTATTCGGGGTCTTTTGTGTTTCCATACGAATTGTGAAATTTTTTGTTCTAGTTCTGTGAAAAATGCCATTGGTAGTTTGATAGGGATTGCATTGAATCTGTAGATTGCTTTGGGTAGTAGAGTCATTTTCACAATGTTGATTCTTCCAATCCAAGAACACTGTATATCTCTCTATCTGTTTGTATCATCTTTAATTTCTTTCATCAATGTCTTATAGTTTTCTGCATACAAGTCTTTTGTCTCCTTAAGTAGGTTTATTCCTAGATATTTTATTCTTTTTGTTGCAGTGGTAAATGGGAGTGTTTCCTTAATTTCTCTTTCAGATTTTTCATTGTTAGTGTATGGGAATGCAAGAGATTTCTGTGCATTAATTTTGTATCCTGCTGCTTTACCAAATTCACTGATTAGTTCTAGTAGTTTTCTGGTAGCATCTTTTGGATTCTCTATGTATAGTATCATGTCATCTGCAAACAGTGACAGCTTTACTTCTTCTTTTCCTATTTGAATTCCTTTTAATTATTTCTCTTCCCTGATTGCTGTGGCTAAAACTTCCAAAACTATGTTGAATAAGAGTGGTGAGAGTGGGCAACCTTGTCTTGTTCCTGATCTTAGTGGAAATGCTTTCAGTTTTTCACCATTGAGAATGATGTTGGCTGTGGGTTTGTCATATATGGCCTTTATTATGTTGAGGAAAGTTCCCTCTATGCCTACTTTCTGGAGGGTTTTTATCATAAATGGGTGTTGAATTTTGTCAAAAGCTTTTTCTGCATCTATTGAGATGATCATATGGTTTTTCCCTTCAATTTGTTAGTATGGTGTATGACACTGATTGATTTGCGTATATTGAAGAATCCTTGCATCCCTGGGATAAACCCCACTTGATCATGGTGTATGATCCTTTTAATGTGCTGTTGGATTCTGTTTGCTAGTATTTTGTTGAGGATTTTTGCATCTATGTTCATCAGTGATATTGGCCTGTAGTTTTCTTTTTTTGTGACATCTTTGTCTCATTTTGGTATCAGGGTGATGGTGGCCTCGCCAAATGAATTTGGAAGTGTTCCTCCCTCTGCAGTTTTTTGGAAGAGTTTGAGAACAGGTGTTAGCTCTTCTCTAAATGTTTGATAGAATACACCTGTGAAGCCATCTGGTCCTGGGCTTTTGTTTGTTGTAAGTTTTTTTTTTTTTTTTTTTTTTTTTGCGGTACGCGGGCCTCTCACTGTTGTGGCCTCTCCCGTTGCGGAGCACAGGCTCCGGACATGCAGGCTCAGCGGCCATGGCTCACGGGCCCAGCTGCTCCGCGGCATGTGGGAATGTGGGATCTTCCCGGACTGGGGCACAAACCCGTGTCCCCTGCATTGGCAGGCAGACTCTCAACCACTGCGCCGCCAGGGAAGTCCTGTTGCAAGATTTTTAAACACAGTTTCATTTCAGTGCTTGTGATTGGTCTGTTTGTATTTTCTATTTCTTCCTGGTTCAGTCTCGGAAGGTTGTGCTTTTCTAAGAATTTGTCCATTTCTTCCAGGTTGTCCATTTTATTCGCATATAGTTGCTTGTAGTAATCTCTCACCTACACTTAATTCTTTAATTCACCTGGAATAAATGTAATTTCTTTTTTACATAAAATATTTATCCACTGAGAATTAGTATTAATTTTATTTTAGTAATCATCCCCACTACCATTTGTTAGCACTAGTTACCTGCTCTGAATTGTACTAAGTCCTTTTACATATATTAGCAGACATCACTTGTTTTAAACTTCACAACACTATGCAGATCTGGGAACTGAGCCTCAGAGAGGATGAGCAGGGACAGAGCCCTTAAACATTCTGCTGTGATGTCATTTGCATCACAGACCAAAGTGTTACATCAGGCATGGTCCCTTCCTGCAGTTTTTGTTTGGGTCCATTATTCTGCCTGTCCAGTCTTGCATCTTATCATTCATACAGCTGATAGGTCAAGTCTACCCCGATGAGTCTACATAATCAAAATTAATCTTGACTATTCTTGCCCATACATTCTCCCAAAAGATTTTTAAAATAATTTTTATGTTTTCATAATCCAAGTAATACATACTCATTATTGAATGCTTAGGAAGTACACATAAGCAAGAATAATAAAAATTAAAATCATTTATGAACTTGCCCACCCACAGATGATCACTGTGACAGAATTTCCACGTTCATCCTGTTTATTTATGATCTGTCTCCTCATTAGAATATAATTTCCATGTAGTGGGGGTTTTTCTCTTTTGATCACTGTTGCATCCCTGGGATCTATGTAATGGGTGACACGGTCTGCTGCCCAGACCACAAGTTCAGGTCCAAGGTGCTCATTACCCAGTCTGCTTAGAGTGCTGGCTCACAGGTTAGCCCTTCTCTAGGAATAGCCTTCAGCCAAGGGGAATGCCTCTTCCAAGGTTACATCTCCTCCACAGAGGTAGCCCACATCAATGACCTGTGGGTTTGAGGATATAAAGGCCCAGCCCCGGGGCTTCCCTGGTGGCGCAGTGGTTGAGAGTCCGCCTGCCGAAGCAGGGGACACAGGTTCGTGCCCTGGTCCGGGAAGATCCCACGTGCCGCAGAGCGGCTAGGCCCGTGAGCCATGGCCGCTGAGCCTGCGCGCCCGGAGCCTGTGCTCCGCAACGGGAAAGGCTACAACAGTGAGAGGCCCGCGTACCGCAAAAAAAAAAAAAAAGGCCCAGCCCCCTGGCCCCAACTTGGAACAACTCCAAAGGGCCATTTCATTCCAGAGCTCCCTGTGGAACGGGCTGAGACCTATGATGTGACTGCATCAGGTTCACCTCCCTCTGCCCAGTCTTGCTTCCATAACTCCCCTACCGATCCTATTTCTGAGACTACTCCCAGTTAACCTCCTGAAGGTGAACTTCTGCTACAGAGTCTGTTTCCAGGGAACACGACCCAAGTGAATGTAGAACACAGCCTGACACATAGTTGGCTTTATCATATTTCTTGAACGAATATACGCAAAATTTTTTAGGGGTCCCTCCTTCATTCCTGGTGATTCTCACTCTTCAGCAAAGAAGCAGAAGCTCCATCACGCCCCACGAAGTGAGAAGAAGTCAGCTATTCCTGTGCAGCCACCAACACTACTGCAGCCTCTTCTCATTACAACATCCTCGACTCTTGATGATGCCCCAGGGCCCCATCCACTGCTTGTTAAAAACAGTGACCAGGACAAGATCCCAGCTTGCCTACTCATTCTGGGTAGCTCTGCACCCAAACTCCACTGTTCTCCCCAAATCCTGAAGCTTCTTATCACTGCTTACTGAAGCCAGGGAATCTGCAGAGATCCCAACCCTGCTAAGCCTGCATTCCTGGGTCTCTGCCCAAGTTACAGTGGTCCTGGAGGGTGGGAAGGATGCTCCCTCCTCAGTGTTGCCCACGTTACAGTGGTCCTGGAGGGTGGGAAGGATGCTCCCTCCTCAGTGTTGCCCAAGTTACAGTGGTCCTGGAGGGTGGGAAGGATGCTCCCTCCTCAGTGTTGCCCAAGTTACAGTGGTCCTGGAGGGTGGGAAGGATGCTCCCTCCTCAGTGTTGCCCAAGTTACAGTGGTCCTAGAGGGTGGGAAGGATGCTCCCTCCTCAGTGTTGCCCAAGTTACAGTGGTCCTGGAGGGTGGGAAGGATGCTCCCTCCTCAGTGTTGCCCAAGTTACAGTGGTCCTGGAGGGTAGGAAGGATGCTCCCTCCTCAGTGTCTTGTTCAGATAAGGGCACTCCACAGTGGAAGTGGCCTGGTCTTTCAACTTTCAGATCTTGCATTCATTAACATGGCCACTTCTTGAGAGCATGACCCAGCCAGGATGACTGTGTTGGGACAAGTAAGACAGATCTGGAAAGCAACACATGCCCCCGACTCTTGGTCAAGTCGTCACCTACTCTTCTGATGAAATCTCTCTCTGGGCCTATCTGAGGTCAGGATACCTAGAAACAGAGCCTGAAATTGGGTATTCTTGACCATTAATTTATTGAGGAACACTCTCCAAAGAAAGGGAAGCAGTATGGGGAAGGGGGAGGAACTAAAAAAAAAAATGTGGTCTCTGCTGAGTCAGCTCCAGCCTGATCCCATGGGGAGCTTTGGAGCAGAGGCTGTACCAAACATTTTTGAAGAGCTGGAAACTAATTCCTGTAAGTTGTTGTCATTGTTCTTTTTTGCAATAAGATACAGCACTTGATACACTGTAGAAAGTATGACTATCGATAGGATCTGACAGAATCCACATTACACTGTGAGGCGCCAATACATCTGTTATCAAAATTTCCCCTTTGGTTCACCCACAGAACATTTTCATTGCAGCCTCTGAATCAAGAAATGAAGCTTCACTCAATTTCACAGACAATCAAGGGGAAAAAATGATGGGTCAATATCCACAAAGCAATCAATGTGATAAACCACATGAACAAAATGAAGGATAAATATCACATGATCATCTTGATAGATGCAGAAAAAGCTTTTGACAAAATTCAACATCCATGCGTAATAAAAACTTTCAGAAAAGTTGGTATATAGGGAACATTTCAACATAATAAAGGCCATTTATGACAAACCCACAGCTAACATCATACTCAATGGTGACAAAATGAATGCTTTTCCTCTAAAATCGGGAACAAGACAAGGATGCCCACTCTCACCATTTATATTTAACATAGTATTAGAAGTCCTAGCCACAGCAATCAGACGAGAAAAAAAAAAATAAAGGCATCCAAATTGGAAGGGAAGAAATAAAACTGACACTATTTGCAGGTGACATGATACTGTATATAGAAAACCCTAAAATCTCCACTCTCAGGTACACACCCAAAAGAAATGAAAACCTATGTCCACACAAAATTTTGTACACAAGTAGCAGCACTACTAATAATAGTTGAAAAGTGGAAACAACCCAAATGTCCATCAACTAATGAGTGACTAAAAAATATGTGATATATCCATACAGTGGTATGTTATTCAGTATTAAAAAGGAATGAAGTATTGATAAATGCCAGAAAATGGATGAACTTTGAAAATATTATGCTAAGTGAAAGAAGGAAATCACAAAAGGCCACATATTGTATGTTTCAATTTATCTGAAATGTCTACAAGAGACAAATCAATAGAGACAGAAAGTGGATTAGTGGTTGCCTAGGGTGCATGAGTTCGTTGGGGGTTGGGGGTGGAGAAATGACTGCTAATGAGTAAGGGTTTTCTTTCACGGTGATGATAATGTTCCAAAATTAGATTGTGATAATGGATGCACAATGCTATGAATATACCAAAAAGCACTGAATTGTACACAAACAGGGCAATTTTATGGTATACGAATTATATCTCTAAAAAGCTGTTTAAAATAAAACTAGCACTATCTCCATAAAAGGCCCAAGAGTTAATCCACAAATTAAAGACAAACCGTTAACACTCACAATTACAATGCCCATACATTGCACAAAGTCCCATCACTTGGAGGGATGCAACAATAAATTTCCCATCACTATGAACAGCAAATCATGGCTGCCAACGTGAGCATTTAGGAGGGAAAATACCGACAGCAAATACGGAAATATACATCAGTTTGACACTAATTAGTGTTGGTTTCAGTCCCTATTTTGTGGGTTGCCATATAGGTTTTGTATTTTTTCCTCCAACCTTTACATCCATTGCCAAAATCAGGACATTGCATGTCTTAGGGAGGGGTTTCCTGCTAAACCAGAAGAGTCTCAAGCAAACCAGGATGGTTCATTATTCATGGACAAGAGAGAAGGAAAAGGTCTTTCCTTCCCTGTGTCATGCTCCATGTGAGGGCAACAGACTGGACTATTTGAACCCCAGTGTCCTGCAGAATTTTTACTCCTAATGTATTTCATCTTCTTTGTCGATCTTACGAATGGGACATTTTCTTTTATATTCCATCTATTGTTTGTATATAGAAAGACTGCTGACTTTATATATTAATTTTCTAACTACCTTACTGAATTTTCTTATTGTCTCCTAGGTTTTCAGTTATTTTTTTCTGGGTTATTCAAGGTTTATAATCATGGCATCAGGAAATAATTATAATGTTGCTTCCCCCCACCCATCCATTATTTTAATCCCTTACTTATAAACCACTTTATCTGTAAAGGCTAAAACTTCCAGAAAACCCCAACAGTCAATTCAGAAGGCACATCTTGTCACTTGCTTTAATGACAATACTGCTATTAAGTATTTCGCTATCAAACTGACTTTTGGGCAGAGACAACTTTAGCATTTCAAGGAGTATCTATATATTTCTATTTTATCTCAAGATTTTATGAAGAATGGATATTGAATTTTTTTCAAATGACTTTTTTGAATCCTTGATATGAACATACAGTTTTTCTCCTTTGATTGGGGTGAATTGTATTGATGATTTCATAATATTGAATCATCCCTGGCTTTACTGAAACTGGATCTCACTGAGCCATGGTTCATAATTTTGCTAATACAATGCTCAGTTCTAGTTACTAATTTTTATTACAATTTTTACATCAATATTCATGAATGAGCTTGGAGGTCTTCTCTGTGTTCTGTCTGATTTGAATGCCGGTGTTATTTTTGGCTTCCTATCTTTCGTTGTTGGGCTTGGAGACAGTTTTCAGTGTCGGATTTCTCTGTTCCTTGAATGTTTGAAATTATTTACCTGAGAAACCATCTGGGCCTGGTGATTAGGGGATGATGCATTTTCACTTTCTTCTCTGATTATTGGCCTGTTTAGAATTCTTATCTCTTCTAGAGTAAATTTTGGTGATTTCTATATTTTCTAAACAATTAATCACTTCATCCACGTTTCAATCTAATTTGCACCTAGGTTTGCCAATCATTCCTTGAAACTTCTTTTAATATCTTCTGTACCTCTTGTTAATTCTCCTTTCTAATTTTTTATTTATTTCTAATATAAGTGGTTTTGTCAAAGAAATGGCAATCAGATTTTTAATTTATTGATTCTTCTTTTTCTGCTTTGTAATTTATTAATTCTTGCTCTCAATTTATTACCCCTGATGGTTTTTCCTAACCTCCTGAATGCAGTTTTAAAAATTTTTCCTCCAACTTGTAGTTTCTAATACATATATTTATGGCTTTATTTCCCTGTGAAACCAGCTTTGGCCATTTTCCATTAATTTTGAAACTCTATATTTTATTATTGCTAATTTCTAACATCTGCAATTTCAACTTCAATTTTCTCACTGACCCAAAAGTGGTCTAAGAGGAAAATTAAGGGTTTCCCTCCTTGTTATTGCATTATCAAATAAATGTAATTACACTAATAAATATGATATTGCTTATTGGTTTATAAAAAATATTATTCATCATGCTAAATTAGTCAAGACCCTGGCAGGAAGCAGAGGGCACACTGAAAAGAATTTAACTAAACAGAATTGAATGAGGATACTAAGTATAGACGCATAGGCTGGGTTGAGGGAACTGAAAAAAGATAGTGAAGTGCTCAGGACCTAGCAACAATGAGAATCCATTACCACCCCTAGGCCTGAAGAGACAAGGGCAGGGAAAAATATTACTGCAGCCACAGAGGAACACCACCACTGCTGAGACTCCAGGGGGTGGAGTGGAATGCAAAGAATAATTATCCAACCCCTCGTTCTCTTCCAGGTTTCTGCCCACATCCAACAACCAAACACAGAGGACCCAGTAGATACAGTCTGCGGAAGTCAGCCTCAGAACGACACAGAACAGGGTAGAAAAGGGAGGAGAAAAAAAGTTTGGGAACAAAAACTGGGAATAGCCCAGTAGTAAATATCATTTTCCTCTTATTCAAACATCAGAAATAGATATAAATTCCGTTAATGCTCTGTGGTCCGGTGATGAATTCTATTTATTGTTTATATAATTTCAAAGCATCCTTGCATTCCTAGATCCCCTGACATATTCTCTTCATTATACTTTTCAGTTGCTGTAACCTTTTATTAAGAATTTTACATCTACGCTCATAAATGAGACTGGTCTATAATTTTCCTTTTTGAATGGCAATCAGTGTTATGCTTGTCTTGTGAAATGAATCAGAGGAACTTTTCACATTTTTAAGTTCTGCAATAATTTATATAACAAAAGAATTGTGCATTTCTTAAAAGTTAAAAAAATTATTCAATCATGCTCCTGCTAGGAACTGGTGGTCTTCTTTCGGTAATTCTTGGATAATTTTTAGAGTTTTCCATAATTATTAGTTTGTATAGATTTTCTACTTTTTTTTTTTTTTTTTTGCAGTACGCGGGCCTCTCACTGCTGTGGCCTCTCCCATTGCAGAGCACAGGCTCCGGACGCGCAGGCTCAGCAGCCATGGCTCATGGGCCCAGCTGCTCCGCAGCATGTGGGATCTTTCCAGACTGGGGCACGAACCCATGTCCCCTGCATCGGCAGGCGAACTCTCAACCACTGCGCCACCAGGGAAGCCCTAGATTTTCTACTTTTTGAGTCAATTTTGGTCATTTATAATTTTCTTAAAAATGGCCCCTTTCCTGGAGATTAATTTTCTCCAATAAGTCCATTTTCCCCAAACTTGGGGTAAAATGGTCCTGGTAAAGGGCTTCTGCATCTCCCGGGCCAGCCCAAAGGGTTGTCATGGCTGCAGCATGGAGAGATCCTCAAAGGTAGGTTAAAACAGTTAAAACTAATAAGAGGGGTTTTATCTTGAGACAGGATTGTTCAGGCTTCCCCACAGCTGTTGACAAAGGCTGTGCCCCATGGAGCTGACCACAGGAGAATAAGCTTAAGGTGACCTTCCATCCAGAGTGATTCACCATGCAGTTGGGTAAACTCAGCACCTGTCTACCCTGGAAACTGACCTCTCAGAACCACGGCTGTGATTTAGCCTCCTGCTTAGCAAACGTGACAAGGAAGTGGGTGTGAGGAAAAAGATGGGGAAGCAGGGAGCCCAGCTCTAATGACGATGTGACTCCCTGGCTCGGCCACTTTGGATGTGTCATTGTGACTAATCTCACTGGGCTTCAGTTGTCTGATCACTGAAATGAGAAGCTCTGAGGACTTCGCAGATTTATGATTCTATTAACAGATTCCCCCCAGGAGTAAGTTTAACACAAACAGTTTCATGCCTCACCTCCAGTTCTCTCCCTAATAAGAAATGGATCCTCCTGTCTAAGTAACAGTGTCTGAGATCTGCTGCGGGCGGGGGGGGGGACCAAAAGTCCCTGCTGTTTCCCATATATCTCCCCTCCAGCCTAACCTGCCTTGGACTTAAAAGTTTTCGCATGCTGGGTTTAAGGCATCAACAGCCCGAGCGAGAACACTGTCCTAGAGAAACAACCTTTGGAGTATCTGACAACTTCAGAGGCACTAATGCATCCAGTTGGTAAGGTCCTGGGGCAGCAGAACGAGCTGATGGGGATGGAGAGGTCTAGTGCATGGGATGCGGCTGGGGAAGGCCAGCCTGGAATGACAACCACAACTGCAGGGGATGGATGGGGAGAGGTACAACTGGCAGGCAGGGGACAACATGGTGGCTTTTGGGCCGCTAAAGGTGGAAGTGGACTGAAACACACATTAGCCTGTGGGAGTCTGAGGAATGATGAGCTTCAAGGACTCTGGCAATGTAGTATCTTTGGAAGCCAACCAAACTGGGTTTCCACCCCAGTTCTGCCACTCACTACTGGGCTACTAAACCTCTGTGAGCCTCTTTCCTCAACTGCAAAATGGGAATAATGATGACTGTCTTTAGGGCTGATAGGAGAGTTAGGTGAGATAATGTATAAAAAGTACTTAACCATGGTGACTGGTACAAGTGAGAATTCAATCCATATATCTATTATTATAATAATTCCCAGTTTTACCACCATCCTTCTCCGGAAGCCAATTTTAATTAATGTAACTAATTACAAACATTTTTGTGTTCCTGCCAAGCACCGTGCTGTTCACTGTTTGGGTTTGAAGGAAGAATGTGGCATATTCCCTACCCTCCAATAGCTTCCAATCCAGTGGAGTAGATTTGTACACAACCAAGTAAAACACACAGCAAAACAAGCACAAGAAACAAATAGAGATGCCCCAGCATACTGTGGGATACCTAGGAAGAAGCCATGGACTCTCAGGGTGGGAGTGGAGAATGTGTCGGGGAAGAATCCTTGCAGGTGAATTAGGCCTTAGAATCTGAGAGGGTCCTCTAGTCCAACACCCTCACTTTGCAGTTAAGGGCCCAGGAAGAGTAAAACAATCCAGGCTTAACAATCACTCAGATAGTGAACCCAGACTATGTGCCATTGTCAAGACTGACTTTTCAAACCTCACAATAACCCTATGAGATGGAAATTCTTGCCATCACCATTTTACAGAAGAAGAAACTGAGGCACGGTGAGGTGAAAAGACTTGTCCAAGGTCACACAGCTTGCAGGTAGGAGAGCATGGATTTGACCCATGTTGTCCTGTCCACCACAGCTGCCTCTCTTAACAGCAGAGCTAGAGCTTAAGCACACGACTCATGACTTAAAACCCCAGGTTCCCCTGTTTTCTCACACAGCTGCTTCCCAGAGGAAGAGAAATGTTTCAGAAGGTGAGGAATTCTGGGTGATCTTTCCAGGCTGAGGACAGAGCAGGAGCAATAGCATGCAGATCTGAAGTACTGTGTTGTCGGAAGAGTGTGCAGATTCTCATAGCTGAAGGGCAGAATGAAATTAATCAATAAAAGACAGCAGCTGAGGTCCCTGCACCATTACAAACCTCAAATATCAGGAAAAGAAGAAGCCAGGAACAGCAACATTCGATAAACTTTAGACATAAGTGGAGGAAAAGAGCTGTCATTTGGGCATCAGACTCCCCAGTCAGCACAGAGACGATAGGGATTTAAAGCAAACCTCCATATATCTGGAGAAAATCATAATTCGAAAAGATACAGGCACCCCAATGTTCACTGCAGCACTATTCACAATAGCCAAGACATTTAGGAAGCAACCTAAATGTCCATTGACAGAAGAGTGGATAAATAAGAAGTGGTCATGTATACAATGGAATATGACTCAGCCACAAAAAAGAACGAAAAAATGCCATTTGCAGCAACATGAATGGACCTAGAGATGATCATACTAAGTGAAGTAAGTCAGAAAGAGAAAGAAAAATATCTATGATACCACTGATATGTGGAATCTCATTTTAAAAAAATGATACAAATGAACTTATTTGCAAAACAAAAACAGACTTATATCAAAAACAAACTTATGGTTACCAAAGGGGGAACATGGCGGGGTGGATAAATCAGGAGCTTGGGATTAATATATGCACACTACTGTATGTAAGAGAGATAACCAACAAGGACCTACTGTAGAGCACAGGGAACTCTACTCAATATTCTGTGATAACCTATATGAGAAAGGAATCTGAAAAAGAATGAATATATGTATATGTATAACTGAATCACTTTGCTATACACCTGAAACTAACACAACCTTGTAAATCAACTATACTCCCATAAAATTTTTTTTTAAATAAAGCAAATCTCAACTCTAAACCCACTCCTCATCTTGGGTTCTCTAGCTCTGCAAATATTGATACTTCCACCATCCATTCTCTTGCTAGTCAGAAGACCAGGAGGCATCGTAAACTCATCCTTCTCCCTCGTTCCTCTGTCAAGTCTATTTTTTAAATAGTTAAAATATTTTTAATTTTGAAATTGTCTCCTGTGTTAATCTAGGTTCTCCAAGAAGCAGATGCCAAGTGTGTGTAAACATGCAAGGATTATGATTAAGGGAAATGCCTATGAGAGAAAACATGGAGGAAGCCAGGAAGGCGGGAAGAGTCATCAAACCACGATGCAGTGTGACCCCAGGTGAGAGAGAGGGAAGGAAGGTTGGGTGGAGGTGTCCTATACTGCTGTGTAGTGTAAGGAAGTCTCCACAAAGCCATTGGGGAGTTCTGGAGCCAAAACCAGCCATGAGAGGAGTCCACGGTCTCCTGGGAATATACCTGCATTTGTATTACTGCCACCCTCAATGATTGGCGGAGAGCGGTCCATGGGAAACATGGCTTCAAAACAAGCATGATGTTGGATTGCAGAGCACGACAGCAGGGTGCTTGATCAATTATGTTCCCTGTCACTGGAGATCTGTGAGACTGGGCTCATAGGTACCACCATGTGAGGATAGACTCCTGGCTCCTCACCAATCCTACCATCACCAGCCCAGTTTAGACCCTTCCATTCTCTGGAGGATTGCAGCAGACCCCCCAACTGGTCTTCCTGCTGCTAATCTTTATCCCCCTAAACCTTTTTCCACACAACAGTCAGAAAGACCTTTCTAAAACACATACCTAACATGTAAATCTTCTAATTAGAGCCTTCGATAACGATTTTACCAATTCCTTTGAAATCTATAAATGGAGTTCTTGCTTTGAATAAGAGATTGATTGAACAATTAATCAAAAAAGATGTCCTTGAACTAGTTAACACGTGCATTATTCCAGCACTCAGACCTCTGGGTGAGGTAAGACTCTCTGGAGACTGAAAATACAATTTAACCAAGATACTTAAAGCATTATCTCCACTGAAAGTCAATAAATGTCTTGTTGATCTTGTTGGGGAATTAAAACTTTTGTAAAATGTGACTTTGCTAAGCTTATTAACAGCTGATTATTAATGATATTACAGCAAAAACACAATTAAACTCAAGCAACTACACTTGGAGTTCTTCATTTGGAATTTTGTTGACCTTGGGATTTTCCAGTACTTTACGGACACCCTGCCATCTAGGACTCAGGGGTGGTACCACCTTTTGGAAATGATATTAACTGATCCTACCTAATCATGAGGTAAACAAATCATTAGCCATGGAAAGACTGGAGGAAGTGCTTGCCACAAGACATGAGAATCACAGTGTAGCTCCCTAGGAACACAATGTAAACATCTGCTTTCATGTCAGTAATTTAAAAGTCTGTAACTCCTGGGACAACTGGACCATTACACGTAGCCCTGATCACTAGCTTTTATCTAAGGATGAGACCATAATTTTTATGTTCACTCCCACGTATGCAATGCTGAAATCCCTTGACACAGCAATATACAAGGAGAAATACCTATTAGGAAACTCAGAATACCACTGAACATTGTCATGGTGATCAGTTAATTGTGTGAAACCTGAAATTGGTTCATAATGTAAACTGAATATTACTTCTAATACAAAGGAATTTGAATCACCCTTTAGTTTCGGGACCAGTTCATATCTGCCTGAGAAGCAGCATGGTTTCTCCAAAAGACATTCATCATATTAGTTTAGCTATTACACAAGTGGTCCTCCAGGAATTATCTACATGAAAGTTTGAAAAACTCCTAGGCTTGATGGCTAGTTATTAATCCCAATAATGCCAACATGTACCAAAAAATCATACACCAGCACACTATGACACTGGCTTCTAATATCTTCCGTGATCAAGTAACTCATAACGATCATTTCAGGTAAATGGCTTCTTGATTGTGGTAGATTCTTTTTCCAAATGCCTCCAAGCTACTAAAGATTGAGGGTCAGAGGACAAAGATTCTAAATCCCTCAATCTTTGGCCACCAGCCCGCACCTTTGGCAGGTTCCTAGGAAAGAGACAAGAAAGAGGCTAGGGTGAGGGAAATGCAAGGTTGCTCTTGCTTTGGCCCCAGAACTACACAGGAAGAGTCCAGGCTTGGTAGCTGAGTTGGACCACAGAAGGGTGACAATGTCTTTGTGTCTCTGGCCAATAACTACACTAAAAACAGTCTGTGATGGTCTTATGTGTCAACTTGGCTGGGCCATGGTGCCCAGATAGTTGGTCAAATGTTATTCTGCAAGTTTCTATGAGGGTGTTTTTGGATGAGATTAACATTTTTATTGGTTGACTGAGTAAAGCAGATTCCCCTCCATAATGTGGTGGGCCTCATCCAATCAGTTGAAGGTCTGAATAGAACAAAAGACTGACCTCCCCTGAGCAAGAAGAAATTCTGTACACACACACATGCGTGCACGCATGTGCAAAAATCAGAATGCCACTGAACATTCTTATATATATAAATATAACAATCATATATAGATACAGATACAGATATAGATATAGATCCTGTTGGTTCTGTTTCTCTGGAGAACCCTGACTAATACACAGGCCAGGAGGGCTTCTTGAACTTTCTCTCAGCCCACAGCTGTGAAGAAGAAATGAAAGGTAAACCTCCCCGCCCCCCGCCCCGCCAAAAAAAAACCTGACCCACAGAGGGGGTGTTTGTCTCTCACTAGGGCTGATAGCTGATCTGCCTAAGCTCACACACTGAGGCTCTCCCAGGGCAGAGGGAGCCTCCGAAGTAGGCATTTGACAGTGAAGTGTTTCCACCCCAGCGTGCTGGAGCCTATTTTACACTAGGCCCACATCACCTGGATGCTCAGAGTCACCAAGATGCCCTGTGCTGGATATTTTCCACTTGACCCTTTCTATCCAATCTGCCTGTCCATACCAACCCAGGAAGTTGATCTTGTGAGCCACATCGACAGGCTCTCTTACCTCCAGGCCTCCAGTTGGATTCAGCCACTCCCCCAAAGGTCATTTCTCCCATCTGCATCCCTCCCCAGGGGGCCTCTCTGTCTCGGGGTTCTGAAACCTCTCCCTCTCCTCAATCCTTTAGAAGCACTCATTGAACCCTGCTGTTTCAAACTCCTATCAGTCTATGTGCTCTGCTGAGACTGTCCACACCTCTGTAAATAATCTCTTTTTGAAACTCTCTTCAAATTACCCAATTTAAACGTGTGATCTCTTTTCTGACAAGACCCTGACTGATCTACCACCTCCATTAGGGTTGAAAGATTTAACAAAATAAAAATACAGGATGCCCAGGTGAAGTTGAATTTCAGATAAATAAAATTTTTTTAGTATAAGCAGGTGCCAATATTCATTGTTTACCTGAAAAATTAAAATTTAACTGGGCATCCTGTATTTTAACATTTTAACTGGCACCTCTAGCCCTCACCATCAACTAGGAAAATATCTTGGGGCTTTTGGTGAACTTCAGCTGATCCCTGAAATAAACAAGGTTAATGACAGACTCAGAATCTTAATACTCATGATGCACATATGGTCCTAATTTTCAGGACTGTTCTCTCTCTCTCTCTCTCTCTCTTTTTTTTTTTTTTTTTTTTTTTTTGCTGCACAGCATGTGGGATCTTAGTTCCCCGACCAGGGATCAAACCCACACCCCTTGCAATAGAAGTGTGGAGTCTTAACTACCGGACTACCAGGGACATCCTGCAGGACTGTTCTCTGAATTGTATACGTGTGTGTGTGTGTAAATGTGTGCATATACACTGAGAGAGAAAAAGGAAGAATGTGAGGAAAGGTGAGAGCAAGAGAAATTAATGGGATATAAGCCTGGAAAGGAAGGATGGGGCTGGTTATTCAAGAACTTAAATCCAGTGATGACAACTTGGGCCAATCCACTCTCTATGACTTTATCAAACTGTTGGATACACAATAAGAGTTCTGGCCCTCCTCTGCATTATCCAGATTTTCTTACATATCTTTTATGATTGACTCTGATGAATTTGGCTCTCCAAGTTTGCTTTGTCTTTTAAAAAAATCTCCTGAGGGCTTCCCTGGTGGCGCAGTGGTTGAGAGTCCGCCTGCCGATGCAGGGGACACGGGTTCATGCCCCGGTCTGGGAAGATCCCACATGCCGCAGAGCGGCTAGGCCCGTGAGCCATGGCCGCTGAGCCTGCACGTCCGGAGCCTGTGCTCCGCAATGGGAGAGGCCACAACAGTGAGAGGCCCGCGTACCACAAAAAAATAAATAAATAAAATAAAATAAAATCTCCTGAGATTTATATCAAAGGATAAAATTGGACTCTAGGAATCCTGCTAGTCCTACTACCTTTAGGCAACCTTTGGATCTTATTTCATGTTCAATTTGTAGGACAGATTCTTGATCATAAGGTGAGATAAAAAGATTCAATTTAATTCCCCTTTTCTTATATTTTTCTTACAAAGACAGAAAGAAAGAAAGAATAAGAAGGTGAATATAAGGAGCTGTGATAGCTCAAATTAAGTGTGCTGGAAAAAAATGGAAAAGTTGTAGCTCTAGTAATCTATAGGGAAAAAAACAGAAACATGATGTAATCACCAAATAAGTTATTATTTTTCTCAGCCTCCAGCTATTATAATTTCACTGGATATCTTATAAGCTCTTACTGTTCTGGGAGATACTCCAAGACTTGCTCCAGTATTTCACAAAGAAAAATTTGCCACCAGTCTAGAAAGTGTTTGATGAAGTATTATTGCAAGTGCCTTTTCAGCAGCATGGTGGGGTGAAGCAGGAAGAGGAGGGGCTTCTTTCTTAAGACGGATGAAATTGAGATCGTTGTTTGAAGGACGAGAAGTGAATACAGAGCTCCTCTGAGAAGATATACACACTGTAATGACTCAAGGAGCTGAAATTTTTGAGATGAGTATCAGAGCAAAAAAGTAATAGTGAACATGAAGGAGAGAAAGAGGAAAAAGAGGAGGAGGAAGAGGAAAAGGAGATGGGCTAAAAGGAAAACAATAAAGGAACAATTGAGGTTTTTTCTAACTCAATTGTTAAAGTACAAATTTTTATCAGTGGATAATAAATTAAAACCTTCCTTAACACCAGAAAACCTTTCTGCTCTATATGAATTTACCCTGTAGAGCAGTGGTTCCATTATTCCTTAAGAGTCTTAATAAATTCACCATATTGGATCCCCCTTGTTGGAATGAAAGATCCCAAAGTCATGAAAGAAACAGATATAAAAAGGTGGGACCCACAGAATTTCTAAGATGCAAGTATTAATCAGCAAAATGTCACTTAGGCAGGTATCCCTAGAAGCGGACCCTGAAACAGAAATTCAAAGGCACACAATTTATTGAAGGAAAGTCTTGGGAGAAGGGGAATGGAGGGAGCAGGATGGGGCAAGGAAGAAGCTAAGCTTGGGTGTCGTCCCCACTGGAGACAAGCCTCAGCCTGATCCCCTGGGTTGTTCTGGAGGATGAAGTGCAGCATAACTTTGGTCCCACTTTAAAGCCAGCAGCTGGCCTTTTGTGCCCCCATATCAGTCAGTCATGGGCTGCCTCTCGAGGTGGAATGTGTAACCTCAGGGCAATCCTCTGGAGAAGGAAACAAATTATGAGCCATTAGCAGCCAACACTCACAGCAGGCAGAAGCTGGGCACACCAGCAGGTAAGGGGCATCTGGTGGGAGCCTAACGCCAACTGTGGGCAGGATTTGAGTGTTCTCCCCTGGAAGTTCCCCAGCCCCAAGCAAAATCAGAGGATAGAGACAGGGACCACCCAACTCCATATGCCAGAAGCATTCAGATATCCAACCCTGCCAGGACACTAAGTGACACCTGTTTTAGCCCTAGTCTTTGCCTTTCCCTCCCTTCCTAGGGTCACAGTTGACACAGTCCTGGCCCCTGATCCTTCTGCATTCCTGTAACCCCCCGGCCCTCTCCACCATCTCAATCTTGGCTTAGGGCCTCTTGGCTACCCGTCCACCCTGAGGCGGGCACTCTGTCTCGCTGAGTCCTCATCCCTGCTGGGATTTGGTCTGAGAGACCATAGGAGCCTTTAGGCTTAGGAAAGACATACAACACTGGAGCCTGAAGGACCTTCAGAGACTCATGCAGTCCACATGCAGGCCACAGGGTCTGTGGTGGGGAAGGACCTTGCCACGTGACTGGTCTAGTCTCTTACCACGGAGCCCAAAAGTTTTACAAGCACCAACCGGCTCAGATGTCCACTCCCAGTCCAGGTACCTTTGGTTAGAGTCTTAAGGTACATAGGGCAGTCTCTCCTAGGCAAGGACTGTGGGTAGAGCAGGCAATGAACATACATTCATCTGACCCAAAGACAGCCTATCCACTGGCTGGTCAAGAACCAATCAGATTTTCTTCCTCAAGGATGCAAAATGAGATGCACAGAGATTATGGTTAGCAAGGATCAGTACCCCCACCGCCTAAAAAACGATCACGGTGTAGAGAGAAGCCAGTGGAGGTCATGTAGGATTTCAACAATATCTACAAGTCAGGTACTTTCATAGGTTAAGAGATCTTCACACAAGGACACTGACAATTATGGAGGCAAATGTGAAAATTCATGCAAGTTTCTGTTGCTTTTTCTTGTCTACACTGCAGAAAACACAGTCCTTGCCACCCCCCTACCAAGACTGGCATTTTGGTAAGGTTTTATTTTTTTTATTTTTTTTTGCCACACCATGCAGCTTGCGGGATCTTAGTTCCCGCACCAGGTATCGAACCTGGGCCCACGGCAGTGGAAGCACGAAGTCCTAACCACTAGACTGC
Source organism: Pseudorca crassidens (assembly GCF_039906515.1). Taxonomy (NCBI): domain Eukaryota; kingdom Metazoa; phylum Chordata; class Mammalia; order Artiodactyla; family Delphinidae; genus Pseudorca; species Pseudorca crassidens. The sequence continues at coordinate 62,319,352 of NC_090305.1, forward strand.
CAGGGAAGTCCCTTGGTAAGGTATTTTAAATTCTGCTACTTCCAAATGACAATTAACCAGTTTCTCAGTTTCAGAAATCTAGCCTGCTGTGAACTGAGTTAGGAATGGCAGAATTTGTCTAAGGAGCTTGATAGTTTTATGCATTTTGCCATGGAGATTATAGCCACTGCAGCGTGGGGACAGGGGCTGGCTTGGGGGAAAATGAGTGCTCATTGAGCATACTGTTCAGGCAACTGCCCATTATCCAGGGGGTGGATGATCCAGTTTGGGGCTTTTTCATGCTTCTGGCTTCTCCTCCCTGCTACTGTCTGCCCTTTGGCCACATTACAGATCAAATTAGAATGTCTTTGAGAAGATAGAAGGGGAAGGGACAGGTAGAATTCAAATAGGTCAGTCTTGCAGCTTGTTCGCGGTTCTAATGCATAAGATCAAAACCAAAGGCTAACGTGGGGTTTTGGATTAACAGTGGATGATACTGAACCTATAACAGACCTCCCCTCCATTCCTAAAGAAATTGGAGTCTGACGAGGATTCACTGTACTTCACATGGACGTCAGGGCTCAGTACACAGAATCCCAAACACAAGCATTTTAAAAGTTTAGAGCTGGAAGGGGCCTTAGATATGATCCAGCCTTGGAAAACTGAGGCTCTGAGATCTGAAGCGAAGTGTCCAAAGTCACACCATAAGATGATTGCCGGTGGCTAGTGGACAACATGAGAGGAGAACTGAAACCAGTTAACTCAAAAATTACATATCTGTGGCTGGTTGATACGTGACATATTAATTAAATGTGCCCTTTTTTGATGCCCTGTGGCTTCTTATTGGGACTCTCCACCAACCAGGAACTAAAATCAAAAACATCCATTGAGGCACAGATGCCTCCAGCGCTGGGAATAGAACCCCTGACCCTAAAGAGGATGTGGGGGTGATCTGATGGCTGTCCCCTTCCTCCCTCACTGCTCCATGTGCCTCCCTCCTGAAGCCGTGTGCTTGGTCAAAGAGGACAACCTTCCCAGAAGGAAGAGAACCCTTATCCAATCAAGGGTATATGAGCAACAGCGCTCCCCTGCTAGGACCTCCAAACAAGAACACAGCTCTGAGACTGAGACTGGACAGACCCCAAAGGGGTGTCAGGGGGAAAAAACCAGGTTTTCCTTCTGCTTGACTGGAGGAGGGCAGAGTTTAAAGATCAAGAATGAGAAGCCATGTGTTTCACTGCCCACACACACATCGTCATCATCATCATGACCATCATCACCATCACCATCATCCTCAGAGAGAGGAGAAATAGAAGAGGGTTCTTCATGAGGTTTAAGGAGAGCTGAGAGAGAAGAGGAAGGCCTTTTGCTTCTCTTCTGGAGGTTTCCCAAGGTGGCACTCTCACCCAGGTACCTTGCTGGAGCCAGCAGGGTGTAAGGGAGCTGGTACAGAGGAGAGGAGGGAGGCAGGCAGCACGTTCGCCAGCCGTGGTGTGGTGGGGAGGCTCCCATGGTCCCAAATCCCCCCGTGGAAAGAGCCAGCATGCTGCCTTGGAAGCTTCCAGGTGAATGAGGTAATTCACGCAGATACACACCAAAAGGGAGCACAATTTATGTGTTGAGGGTCAAAGGTAGGCATGACTGATTTGGTTCTAAGCGAGTTTTTGGAGACCAGATCACCCACAGGCCACACTCAGAGTATGAATTACATGAGCAACATGCCTCAGCAAGGCTATCAGTATCCTGTCCACCTGTATGGGGGAGCCACCCCACCCTCCACGCAGCACCCAAAGCAGGGCAGAAGGAGGTGGCTGCTACCTACTAACCCCCAGCAGGTCACCACAGATCATCACTCACTGCCTGCTCCTAAAGCCCAGCAGTTTAGTAGAACCAGGAGAGGCACAAAATACCACCGTGTCATTCTGGGACCAAATTGTAAATTGTAGATCCTGAGTTGACCCTAGAAATGAACTGGATGAAGTTTTCTGCTGTCCAGGGGAACTGGAACTTATTCCAGGGAGCGAAAGAAAAGGAACTCCCTTGCTGTACTTGGTGTCTGGAGGGCTGGGTTTTTTTTTTTCCCCACTTTTTTTTTTTTTTGAATTTTATTATTTTTTATACAGCAGGTTCTTATTAGTCATCAGTTTTATACACATCAGTGTATACATGTCAATCCCAATAGCCCAACTCATCACACCACCACCGCCACCTCCCCACCGCTTCCCCTGCTTGGTGTCCATACGTTTGTTCTCTACATCTGTGTCTTAATTTCTGCCCTGCAAACTGGTTCATCTGTACCATTTTTCTAGGTTCCACATATACGCGTTAATATACGATATTTGTTTTTCTCCTTCTGACTTACTTCACTCTGTATGACAGTCTCCAGATCCAGCCACATCGCAACACATGACCCAGCTTCGTTCCTTTTTATGGCTGAGTAATATTCCGTTGTATATAGGTACCAAAATTTCTTTATCCATTCATCTGTCAGTGGACATTTAGGTTGCTTCCACGACCTGGCTATTGTAAATAGAGCTGCAATGAACATTGGGGTGCATGTGTCTTTTTGAATTATGGTTTTCTCTGGGTATATGCTCAGTACTGAGATTGTGGATGATATGGTAATTCCATTTTTAGTTTTTTAAGGAACTTTCATACTGTTCTCCATAGTGGCTGTATCAATTTACATTCCCACGAACAGTGCAGGAGGGTTCCCTTTTCTCCACACCCTCTCCAGCATTTGTTGTTTGTAGATTTTCTGATGATGCCCATTCTAACTGGTGTGAGGTGATACCTCATTGTAGTTTTGATTTGCATTTCTCTAATAATTAGTGATGTTAGCAGCTTTTCATGCGTTTCTTGGCCATCTGTATGTCTTCTTTGGAGAAATGTCGATTTAGGTCTTCTGCCCATTTTTGGATTGGGTTTTTTTTTTTTTTAATTGAGCTGCATCAGCTATTTTTATATACTGGAGATTAATCCCTTGTCCATTGATTCGTTTGCAAATATTTTATCCCATTCTGAGGGTTGTCTTTTCGTTTTGTTTATGGTTTCCTTGCTGTGCAAAAGCTTTTAAGTTTCATTAGGTCCCATTTGTTTAGATTTGTTTTTATTTCCATTACTCTAGGAGGTAGATCAAAAAAGATCTTGCTGTGATTTATATCAAAGAGTGTTCTTCCTATGTTTTCCTCCAAGAGTCTTATAGTGTCCAGTCTTACATTTAGGTCTCTAATCCACTTTGAGTTTATTTTTATGTACAGTATTAGGTAGTGTTCTAATTTCATTCTTTTACATGTAGCTGTCCAGTTTTCCCAGCACCACTTATTGAAGAGACTGTCTTTTCTCCATTGTATATCCTTGCTTCCTTTCTCATAGATTAGCTGACCATAGGTGCATGGGTTTATCTCTGGGCTTTCTATCTTGTTCCATTGATCTATATTTCTGTTTTTGTGCCAGTACCATGTTGTCTTGATTACTGTAGCTTTGTAGTATAGTCTGAAGTCAGGGAGTCTGATTCCTCCAGATCTGCTTTTTCCCCTCAAGATTCCTTTGGCTATTCGGGGTCTTTTGTGTCTCCATAAAAATTTTATGATTTTTTCTTCTAGTTCTAAAAAAAAATGCCATTGGTAATTTGATAGGGATTGCATTGAATCTGTATATTGCTTTGGGTAGTATAGTCATTTTCATAATATTGATTCTTCCAATCCAAGAACATGGTATATCTCTCAATCTGTTGGTATCATCTTTAATTTCTTTCATCAGTGTCTTATAGTTTTCTGCATACAGGTCTTTTGTCTCCCTAGGTAGGTTTATTCCTAGGTATTTTATTCTTTTTGTTGCAATGGTAAGTGGGAGTGCTTCCTTAATTTCTCTTTCATATTTTTCATCATTAGTGTATAGGAATGCAAGAGATTTCTGTGCATTAATTTTGTATCCTGCAACTTTACCAAATTCATTGATTACCTCTAGTAGTTTTCTGACAGCATCTTTACGATTCTCTATGTATAGTATCATGTCATCTGCAAACAATGACAGTTTTACTTCTTCTTTTCCAATTTGTATTGCTTCTATTTCTTTTGCTTCTCTGACTGCCCTGGCTAGGACTTCCAAAACTCTGTTGAATAATAGTGGTGAGAGTGGACATCCTTGTTGTGTTCCTGATCTTAGAGGAAATGCTTTCAGTTTTTCACCAACCACTGAGAATGATGTTTGCTGTGGGTTTGTCATATATGGTTTATTATGTTGAGGTAGGTTCCCTCTATGCTTACTTTCTGGAGAGTTTTTATCATAAATGGGTGTTGAATTTTGTCAAAAGCTTTTTCTGCAGCTATTGAGATGATCATAATGGTTTTTCTTCTTCAATTTGTTAATATGGTGTATCACATTGATTGATTTGTGTATATTGAAGAATCCTTGCATCCCTGGGATAAATCCCACTTGATCATGGTGTATGATCCTTTTAATGTGTTGTTGGATTCTGTTTGCTAGTATTTTGTTGAGGATTTTTGCATCTATATTCATCAGTGATACTGGTCTGTAATTTTCTTTTTTCGTAGTATCTTTACCTGGTTTTGGTATCAGGATGATGGTGGCTTCATAGAATGAGCTGGGGAGTATTCTTTCCTCTGCAATTTTTTGGAAGAGTTTGAGAAGGATGGATGTTAGCTCTTCTCTAAATGTTTGATAAAATTCACCTGTAAAGCCATCTTGTCCTGGACTTTTGTTTGTCGGAAGATATTTTATCACATTTTCAATTTCAGTGCTTGTGATTGGTCTGTTCATATTTTCTATTTCTTCCTGGTTCGGTCTTGAAAGGTTATATCTTTCTAAGAATTTGTCCATTTCTTCCAGGTTGTCCACTTTATTGGCATGGAGTTGCTTGTAGTAGTCTCTTAGGATGCTTTGTATTTCTGCGGTGTCTGTTGTAACTTCTCCTTTTTCATTTCTAATTTTATTGATATGAGTCCTCTCCCTCTTTTTCTTAATGAGTCTGGCTAATGGTTTATCAATTTTGTTTATCTTCTCAAAGAATCAGCTTTTACTTTTATTCATCTTTGCTATTGTTTATTTTGTTTCTATTTCATTTATTTCTGCTTTGATCTTTATGATTTCTTTCTTTCTGCTAACTTTGGGTTTTGTTTGTTCTTCTTTCTCTAGTTCCTTTAGGGGTAAGGTTAGATTGTTTATTTGAGGTTTTTCTTGTTTCTTGAGGTAGGCTTGGATAGCTATAAAGTTCCCGCTTAGAACTGCTTTTGCTGCATCGCATAGGTTTTGGATCGTCGTGTTTTCATTGTCATTTGTCTCTAGGGTTTTTTTTTTATTTCTTCTTTGATTTCTTCAGTGATCTCTTGGCTATTTAGTAACGTACTGTTTAGCCTCCATGTGTTTGTGTTTTTTACGTTTTTTTCCCTGTAATTCATTTCTAATCTCATAGCATTGTGGTCAGAAAAGATGCTTGATATGATTTCAATTTGCTTAAATTTACTGAGGCTTGATTTGTGACCCAAGATGTGATCTATCCTGGAGAATGTTCTGTGTGCACTTGAGAAGAAAGTGTAATCTGCTGTTTCTGGATGGAATGTCCTATAAATATCAATTAAATCTACCTGGTCTATTGTGTCATTTAAAGCTTCTGTTTCCTTATTTATTTTCACTTTGGATGATATGTCCATTGGTGTAAGTGAGGTGTTAAAGTCCCCCACTGTTACTGTGTTACTGTTGATGGCCTCTTTTATAGCTGTTAGCAGTTGCCTTATGTATTGAGGTGCTCCTATGTTGGGTGCATATATATTTATAATGGTTATATCTTCTTGGATTGATCCCTTGATCATTATGTAGTGTCCTTCCTTGTCTCTTGTAACATTCTTTACTTTAAAGTCTATTTTATCTGACACGAGTATTGTTACTCCAGCTTTCTTTTGATTTCCATTTGCATGGAATATCTTTTTCCATCCCCTCACTTTCAGTCTGTATGTGTCTCTAGGTCTGAAATGGGTCTCCTGTAGACAGAATATATATGGGTCTTGTTTTTGTATCCATTCAGCAAGCCTGTGTCTTTTGGTCAGAGCATTTAATCCATTCACGTTTAAGGTAATTATCAATACGTATGCTCCTATGACCATTTTCTTAATTGTTTTGAGTTTGTTTTTGTAGGTCCTTTTCTTCTCTTGCATTTCCTGCTTAAAGAAGTTCCTTTAGCATTTGCTGTAGAGCTGGTTTGGTGGTGCTGAATTCTCTTAGCTTTTGCTTGTCTGTAAAGCTTTTGATTTCTCCATCGAATCTGAATGAGATCCTTGCCAGGTAGAGTAATCTTGGTTGTAGGTTCTTCCCTTTCATCACTTGAAGTATATCATGCCACTCCCTTCTGGCTTGTAGCATTTCTGCTGAGAAATCAGCTGTTAACCTTATGGGAGTTCCCTTGGATGTTATTTGTCGTTTTTCCCTTGCTGCTTTCAATAATTTTTCTTTGTCTTTAATTTTTGCCAATTTGATTACTATGTGTCTCAGTGTGTTTCTCCTTGGGTTTATCCTGTGTGGGACTCTCTGCACTTCCTGGACTTGGGTGGCTATTTCTTTTCCCATGTTAGGGAAGTTTTCAACTATAATCTCTTCAAATATTTTCTTGCATCCATTCTCTCTCTCTTCTCCTTCTGGGACCCCTATAATGCGAATGTTGTTGTGTTTAATGTTGTCCCAGAGGTCTCTTAGGCTGTCTTCATTTCTTTTCATTCTTTTTTCTTTATTCTGTTCAGCAGCAGTGAATTCCACCATTTTGTCTTCTGAGTCACTTTCCTGTTCTTCTGCCTCAGTTATTCTGTTATTGATTCCTTCTAGTGTAGTTTTCATTTCAGTTATTGTATTGTTCATCTCTGTTTGTTCTTTAATTCTTCTAGGTCTTTGTTAAACATTTCTGGCATCTTCTCGATCTTTGCCTCCATTCTTTTTCCGAGGTCCTGGATCATCTTCACTGTCATCATTCTGAATTCTTTTTCTGGAAGGTTGCGTATCTCCACTTTATTTAGTTGTTTTTCTGGGGTTTTATCTTGCTCGTTCAACTGGTACAGAGCCCTTTGCCTTTTCATCTTGTCTATCTTTCTGTGAATTGGGTTTTTGTTCCACAGGCTGCAGGACTGTAGTTCTTCTTGCTCCCGGAGGGCTGTTTTGACTGTGAAATTCCCTATCCAAAACATTCGTGGTTGAAGGCATGGCTGTCCTTTGTCTCCTGAAAGCAACGTGAGAGCATTTGGCCTCAAACTGTGGCTGATGAGACAGTTGGAACTACCCACTAGGCCTGCAAGGACAAACTGGTGAAAGGTATCAGCAACCAGTGAGCAGCTATAATGCCCCACACTGCAGTCAGTGCCTGCAGCTTTCTCAGCACCCTTCTTGGAAAGTCTCCACACAGAGGAAGTGTTAGAAAAACAGGTAGTATGTACCAGCATGGGCACTCACATCAGGTCACTGAGACGCCAAAGCCCTTTCCTCCTATGCCAGGTGCCTCCCAGCACGGTTAATCAGAGACGCTGAGAACCATCCTCAACCTCCAGCCTCACCCCTCCCTCCTGATATCCCCTCCCCAGGTGCTGTAAGAGTAGGACGGTCAGCAGCTGCGCACACTAATGCAGCCCTGTCTGGGAACAGAGAACCCAAGGAGGATGCAGTGGTGGCCTCTGGAGGGGTCAGCGACTTGTCCAATTGAAAGCCTACCCTCCCTTTGAACCAGGCACAATCCCCCCGAGGGGCTGGGTTGTGTCTTTCCCTTGGCAAATCACACCAGCCCTTTGGGAGGGAGACTTGCTGAATGTGGCAGTGTTGACACAGCAGTCACTGGACATGTCCCAGGAAAGCAGGCCCCAGCATGTGAGATGAATTTTCTCTGAATCGTGTGGTTTCCAACGTGTCAGAAAAACAAACTTGGAGAAGTCTGTCTGGCTTGTGTGCCTATACAGACGCCCCTTCCAGAGCTGAAAATGCAGTTGGCCATAGCCTCTTCTTGCTTTAAAACAAATAAATAAAGTCGGTCCTTGAGTCTGGTTCTTTGAAACGTGAGGCGTGGACAATGGGGTCTCTTTCAAGTAGCAGCCCCAGTGGCCACGTGACCAGGCCTGCGTGCCCGAGGAGGCCAGTGGAGGCTGCCTCTGCTCTGGGCACTGGGGTCATTTCAGCTGAGCTGCTGGCCCTCCCCTCGGCCTGCCTGCCTCCAGGCCCTTGGCTACTCCTCTTCCACCCAAACATCTGAGTTCCTGTTCCCAAAATAGCTGTGCAGAGGAAACCACCAGGACTCAGGGCCTCTGCAGTGAGTGAATTCTCGTACCGGCAGGGATGCAGGGAATAGGCAGGGCCTGGGTGGAGGGGGCAGGGGGAGTGACTGCCTGTCACTCCTGCAATGCACTAGTCAGGGCTCCGGTTCACCAGCTGGGGAGATGCCAGGAGGCCCGTCAACACCCACTCCCCTCGCTCCTCCCACTGGAACTTCTGTTTTTCCCATACGAGCAAGGCGAGGCAGCAGCCCAAGACAAACTCGTTTCATTGCTTTCCCACCCTGCAGGAAAGGCACTCAAGTGTGTCTGACCTTCACATGAACTGCCAGGAACTCCTCCTTTCTCTCCAGGGACTGTGGCTAGCTGGGCACATGCAAAGGGAAGCATTCTAGCTGCTCCCCACCTCCCACCTTCCCAGGAAATGATGCCAAAGAGGCCCCCTTTGTTTGTGGCAAAAGAGAGGGGTCTCTGCTCCTCCCTGGCTGGTAGCAAGGAGGAGGGGCTGGCCTTGAGTCAGAGTCCTGGGAGGGGTTCAGCCTCAGCGCCCTGGGCGCTAGAACTCCGGCAAGGGGGCCACTCCTCTCCCTTCCATTAACATAATGAGGAGACAGTGTCACCCAATTCTCTAAGCCAGGCGTTCTCAGCCCCAGCTGCACATGGAGATCACCTGGGGGTCTCTCAATAACCCCTTACACAAGCCGCCCCCTGACCAAGGAAGTGAGACTCTCTGGGAGGTGGGACCAGGAGCTGGTATTTTCTAAAACTCCCCAGGTGGTTCCACTGTGCAGCCACATTTGAGAACCACCGATTTCACAGTCCTTCTCAAACTCTAATACCTATGAACCACCCGGGATCTTGTTAAAAATCTAAGTCCCTGTGACCACCTAGAGGGGTGGGATAGGGAGGGTGGGAGGGAGAGAGACGCAAGAGGGAAGAGATATGGGAACATATGTATATGTATAACTGATTCACTTTGTTATAAAGCAGAAACTAACACACCATTATAAAGCAATTATACTCCAATAAAGATGTTAAAAAAAATAAAAATCTAAGTCCCAGTTCAGCAGATGAGAGCAGGGCCTGAAGTTCTGGAGGTTGAACAAGGGATGCTGCCACTGCTGGTCCATGGAACATACCTCACACACTTCGAGTAGCCAAGCTTTAGGAAACCTTAAGAGTCTCTAATAACACCCTGTACTTCTCCCTGGCTAATCTGATGGGAGCAATGAGGAGACAAGATGAGGGAGTCAGACTTCTAGGGCTGGAAGGGACTGCTAGTCTAGAAGCCATGTCCATGCATCTGGAAAATCTCTTCAACGGAGGAGAGGTCTGACAGTGGAACTAGCACTGAATTCAGGGTGGAGTGAAATATAAAGGTAAACCTTAACCTTCAAAGCTGGGATGCAAGAAATGCCAGTGTAAGGGGTTACCTCCGACAAGCCAGCTCCACACCTGAGGCTAATGGTGGCAACACCCATCTTAACGCTGACACAACAGAGTGACATAAAGCCCCATTTGGGGTTGTCCAGAAACATCTGGCTGAACAGGGTGATGGGATTCCAGTGGGTTAGGCAATGAGAGGGATAAGGCGTTTACTTGTCTCGGGGGGTTCCCAGTATCTCAAATAGGGCTGACATGCTCTGCCTACAATAGGGAAAGCTTTTCTGCTGCTTATAACTTTTTCTGTTTCAGTCATCGCCTTAGAGAATAGGAGTAGCATCAGAATCTCTTCATAACAGGTTTCTCAAAGTTATACAGGCACAGCATCCAAAGTCTCTGAGCCACAATTGCCAAGCATTCCCTACTTCAACTCTTAAGTCAGAAGGGCTGGAACAAAGAGCATCGACACAGGCAGGATTTGGGACACACTACTCTCCCCAAAGCTCTTTAACATTGGTAAGATGGGGGGAACAAAAGGACCTATCTCATTGGATTACTGTGAAAATTAAATGAGGCAGTATATGTAGAGCACATAGCACAACACCTGGTACATAGTAAATGCTCAATAAATGCTAGTTGCTCTTATAATAATAGTAATTACTATTAAAATAATAATATTCCTCTCATAGGATGTGAAAACACCTAGCATAATGCTTAGCACAGAGTAGATGTTCAATAGACACTAAAGCTAAGCAACAGCTAGGTTAAGTTTTCCTTCTCTGCCTCCCACTTTTTTAGGGTAAATCAGCCTTTAGTTGGTTTCCATCTACCCCTCAGTCAGGTTTCTTGGCCTCAGCCCTAAACCTGCTCCCGAATCCCCATCCGACAGCACAGAGAAGGTTTAGAATGCAAATTCCCCTGGGATAAGTGCAGCCAGAAGACCTGCCTGCTTTCCTGAGAAGAGGCCTTCCTGGTGGGAAGTAAGAGGAAAGGGTAGGGCTTGGGAAAGGAGCGCTTATTTAGAGACCCCGTAAGTGAAGGGCTCAGGACCCGGTGCCGCGCAGATGCTACTCAGTCATGGCCAGCATCCCTCCCCGCTTGACGAGGAGGAGTCATCCACACCTAAGATGAAATACATGCCTTGGCACCAGGTACCCTTGGCACATATCCACGTGCTAGGAGAATGGCTTTAAAAATCATTTCTTCACCACTGCAAGTTGCTGCCTCTGTTGGAAAATACATCTCTCTCTCTCTTAGGACTCAGAGCAGTCAGTCTGGATGGACTTACAGCAGGCTCACAGTGCCCCCTTGAATTTAAATAGACGAAGACTCCGAGGGAGAGGCTGGGGCTAAGGAGGAGCCCTGCCCTGGAATGTGACAGCATATGTTCCCTCGCGGAATTCTACTTCCTGATAACCCCGTGCTGGAGGATCTGCTCTCTGCCAACCTCGGTCTCCATCTAGCTCAAGACATTCTGGGGTGGGAAGTGGCAGAGCAGGCCCTCTGGAGCCCACGGAACGTGGGAGGAAGGAGGCCTTCTGACAGGCGGTCCACGTGGCCTTGGTTGTTAGAAGGGGGTTGACGCTGAGCACAGTGTGGGTTTGTCTCCCCGGCCCCGTGGACTCAGGTCTGTCCCGGAGGAGAGAGCACTAATAGGGGACATGGGAAGTCCCGTGGTGTGAAGAATGTGAGGCTCTGGGGAGAGAGTGTAGCCCAGTTCTGCCTCTCCTCTGCCTTCTGTGAGCTAGAGTGGAGAGACGCCTTCCTCTCCTCCACAGAGCACTTTGTCATGCGGAGGACTCTAGCATTTTCTTTGGCCGGGCTGGCAGCTCCTGGTGTGGAGTGGAACCACAACCTGCCAGAGGTCGTGACATCCGGTAGGCATGGCAGTGCCCAGGACAGGCTGCAGTGCCCAGTGAGAGGGAAGGATGGAGGTGCCCATGCTCCCAAGTCCGAGCTCATACTGCTTGCCACACGACAGGCCAATCAATCGAGAGAGTCTGGGGGGCAAGGAATAGCAACTTTACTTAGAAAGCCAGCAGACCAAGAAGCCCGTGGACTAGTGTCCCAAAGAACCATCTTGCCTGGGTTTGCGTGCTAGGTTTTTTTAATCGAACAAAGATGGGGAGGTGAGGACGTAAAGTAAAAAGGCAATAAGTCATTGCAAATATTTCCTGGTTCTGGCCCGAAACAGGCAATGCTCTAGGCCAAAGGGCAGCAAAAGAGGCAGGGGAGGACTTCCCTGGTGGCGCAGTGGTTAAGAATCTGCCTGCCAATGCAGGGGACATGGGTTCAAGCCCTGGTCCAGGAAGATCCCACATGCTGCGGAGTAACTAAGCCCATGCGCCACAACTACTGAGCCTGCGCTCTAGAGCGCACGAGCCACAACTACTGAAGTCCGTGCGCCTAGAGCCCGTGCTCTGCAACGAGAGAAGCCACCGCAATAAGAAGCCCGCACACTGCAACCAAAAAATAGCTCCCACTCACCACAACTAGAGAAAGCCCGCATGCAGCAACGAAGACCCAATGCAGCCAAAAATAAATATATATAAAATAAATAAATTTTAAAAATATATATTTAAAAAAGAGGTGGCGGAGCCGGGGACACCACGTGGTGGCCAAGTGGGCTTGGGCTTGAGCTCCCAGAGGGTTCCTAGGAACCCTGTACGGGAGGAGTTGCCAGGAACCGAAGCCCTGTATTGGCTGGTGGTGGGTGATTACTGTCTACATCATTTAAGTTTTCACCCAAGCCTGGGAGGGCCCGAGGAATGCTGGGACATTTGTCAATTTACCAATATCATTGAGATGAAACCTGTTTTATGCACATGGCCTTAAGCACTCACTCCTTTCCTCTCTCTCTTTTCTTTGCCTATCTGGGTTTTTGTCTGCCTCTGCCTTCCCTCCTTCCCCCCATCTCCACGTCTGTCTCTCTCTGTCTCTGTCTTATTCACCCCTTCTCCCATTCCCCACACAACGCTTGACCCATGACAAGCATTCAACAAATATTTTTTTAACTTCGTATTATAGACAAAGTCCAACAGACACAAAAGTAGCAGAATAATTTCCGGAACCTTTGTGTGCCCATCACCCATCTTCAACAATCTTGGAAGTCCCCTCCCACTGCTCCCCTCACATTATCTGGAAGCAGGCTCAGACACTGAATTACTTCACTCATAAATGTTTCAGAAGATGTCTCTAAATGATAAGGACTCTGTAAAATCCATAACTATGATCCCAGTAACACACTCAAAAATGATCAAACATCAAGTTAATATTATCAAACATCAAGTCAGTGTTCCAGTTTCTCCAATTGTCTGATTTTTTTCACAGTTTCTCAATTCAAATCACCTAAATACAATCCACTAATGTGTTCTGTTAATAAGTGTCCTAAGTCTGCCAAGTCCCTCTTAAGCTGTAGCCAACAGATATTTTAACTGATCACGTCTCTTTCTGTTTCTCTGTGACTTTCCATTTTTCTATCTCCCCTGTATCTACATCTATCTTCCTGTTCCCCACTTTGGTTTCTGGCTGCCTGTTTCTATCTAACTTTATTTCTCTATGAATATTTTTCTCTCTCTGTGCCTTCATCTGTAACTTACTCTCTCTCTGCCTCCTTCCCAAGCCCTGTCTTTGTGTCTCTCTCACTCTCTCACACACACACACACACACACACACACACACACACGCGCGCGCCCAGGAGAGTCAGTAAGGAGGCACTACACACACCTTTGACTGAAAGTGTATGAAGAGTTGGGTCCCTGACTGAAAGGTTAGTGCAGCTTTACCGAGGCACCTCTTGCTTTTTTGTGCTAAGCCCGGTCCACTGGCTCTCTTGAGACCCTCTGCTTACTGAGCGCCCCTCGACGATCTACATGTAGGAGACAGCTGGGACCACAACTGAATAACCAACATGAAGGCCGAGGAGTGCTGCACAGATGTCCGTGGCATTTGTTACTTTATCTGCTGCTCCAAATAAAATTTAAAAAGCTGTAGAATGCTCGATGACCAAGCGCTATTTTACACCAACCATAGGGACGGTGCTCGGTTTTTAAAGAAATCTTTTACAAAGTCTTAAATTATTTGTTAGAGCTGGAGGCAACCAACCCAGAGTTTTTCCATTTTTTTCAGCAGTGGAATTCTTTTTGGAATAAAATCTTACATAAAACCCAGATATATAAAGGGGATAAAAACAGAACATGGGGGGGCTTCCCTGGTGGCGCAGTGGTTGCGAGTCTGCCTGCCAATGCAGGGGACACGGGTTCGTGCCCCGGTCCAGGAAGATCCCACATGCCGTGGAGCGGCTGGGCCCGTGGGCCGTGGCCGCTGAGCCTGCGCGTCCGGAGCCTGTGCTCCGCAGCGGGAGAGGCCAAACAGTGAGAGGCCCGCGTACCGCCAAAAAAAAAAAAAAAAAAAAACAGAACATGGTATGTGTGGGATGGGGAGGTGGAAAGAGAAGTCTGTAGAAAATAACTTAGAAGACAGACCTAACCAAACTCATTTTGCAATGAGTGGCAGAGTAGGGGAGGGGACCACATGAGGCCTTGCGCTGCCTTCATCGTAGAATCAAGGGCAGACCCTAGCTCTCTACTCAGTGCCTCCTACCTGACAAGGCAAATACAGCATTTCATGGAGGCCCTGGGCCTGGGGCTTTTTGGTTTTTTGAAGCTAGTCACTTCGGCAAATGTGCTGAGCTGAGTAGTGCTGCAGCTGTGGCTCCTTTGCGCTCAGGATGGAACCTGTTGGTTGGCTCTGGCATATGACTAATGGAAGGATGACTTTAGAATCTGATCACCAAGGTCAGAGCTGGAGAAATTGAGACTGCCTCTGATGGGAGTGGTCCTGCGCTTGTGGGAAGGCGAGTCCGGAGCGAGTGGCTAACAGAGCCGGAGAGTGTCCTTCCTTGATGAAGAGTAGGTGCATCGAACAGGTTTGAGATGGAAGGACTGAGTGACAGGAAAGTACCTGCTGGAGGAGAGCTGACCTAGATACCTGGCCCACAGCTGCACACCTGGGCATTCAGAGAAGCCACAGACAGCAAAGCTGAGCGCCTAGAAGAGACTCCTGGTTCTTGCTGGCTGGCTACGTGCATCTCCATTGGGTCTGCTGCGGAAAGCTGCTAGGGTGGCCCAAGGCAGCAGAATCTTGGTTCGCAATCAAGGTCAATGATATATAAGCTCAGTGGAAAATTACGTTATTCTGTGCAGCTCAGAGAATTGAGAAACACCTGAGCTTCAGGACCAGAAAGACTGCACATAGATTCCAGCACCACCACTTTCTAGCTAAGCTTCGGTTTCCTCACCTATGAATCAGGATGATGCCGCCTACCTAGTTCACAGTGTATTTTCACATCAGTTATCTCTCAGCAACGTTGCGAAGCATACTGTGATGCTAACTTTATCAATGAAGAAACTAAGCCCCAAAAGGACTCACCCATCCCGCCCCACATAACAGGTGAGTGTCCCAGGTGAGCTAATCTTCACGTGGCTCCTGGTCCACGCTTTTTCCATCGCCCCATGATAATGCTGCCTCTTGTCTAATCTCCAGTTGGACCAATGAGAGCACAGGGGCTGAGAAATATTACATCTTAAAACAGCCAAGATTCAAATTTATAGAGAAAGAAAATAGACTACTTGTTGCCTGGGGCCGGGGTGGGAATGGAGATTAACCGTAAATTGGCACAAGAGATCTTATTGGGGGATGAAAATGTCGTAAAACTGATTTATGGTGACAGTTGCACAAGTCTGTAAATTTCCTAAAAAGCATTGAATTGTGTGCTTGAAGTGGCTGAGTTTTATGATATGTAAAATATACCTCAATAAAGCTGTTAACAAAAGCCAAGATTATAAAATATATAGTTTCTTAGAATTGTCTGTTTTACTGATCATAGTTGGAAGCAATTAGTATTAGTTTATTGCCTTTAAAATGTGTTCCTTGTCATTACTGATTTGAGAACACAGAAAGATCCACCTGGCTCTATGGTAACCATTAGCAATATGGTTAATGTCTGCTTCACCTGGTTCTCACTGTGAGACCATAGGCTGGTGACCATGACATTGGTCAACATTAGAGGTAATACATATAAAGAGCTGGCGGGGGTCAGGGGGAGGGTGGCAAATGGTGGGCTTTCACAAATGGCAGGGTTAGAGGCCTGGAAACACCTTTATACCTGACCATCACAGGGCGAGTCATCGGCACGGTGCAAGGCTGTTGTGACAATTAGAAATACCACGGGAAAGCACCTACAGCCCTCCTGGCACTTAATAAATCAAGGCAATAAACATCTTATGTCCACCGGACCTACTGCATCCCCGGGACCTCAGCTCTGCGGCAGAATCCCTCCTCCTCAGGAGACCCCACCCATGTCCCCAGTTCAAATCCTGGCCTCTTAGAGGCTCCATTTCTGCCCACCGTGCTGTCAGGTACATGGGAGAGTGTTCCATCACTAATTCTTGCCCGCGAAGGACCAGGAGGGGAAAATTCCAGCAGGGCTGTATTTTAAGAAAGGGCAGTGACTGCAGGGCTGCCAATGTGGCGCTTACAGTTGGTATTTTGTGATGGCTGATTCTACTCCTCCATTGGATTAGAATTGAAAAGTTAAAAGAGCAGCTCTTTGTTGCTGTTTTATAAAGGAAGTAATTTCTGCAGTTTGGTGACATACGTTTTTCAGAGTGCTGGGGCTGGTGCCTGGGTAGGAACAGCCAGGTTCCATGTTGGTAGGCGGGAGCGGACTTATCAAGGGCTTTGCATCACCCCATGTTGTCTCCAGAACCAACTGTGATTGTAAGAAAGAGAAAAGAAACCACAGAGGTGTTTGCAGCCCTTTGTCTTAACTGGATCCCTCTGGAAGCAGGGGAACAGGAGTTGAGTGCAAGTAGTTTATTTGGGAGATGATCTCAGAAAGCACCAGTAGAGGAGTAGGGGAGTGGTCAGAGACGCAAAGAGAGACTGAGCAGGGCACAGTAATCAGCAGGTTACCCCTGGAGCAGCCAAGCCTTTGGGGAAGGACTCTAAGAGACTCAGTAGAACAGATTCTCAAACTTGAGCACGTAACAGAATCACTTGGAAGGCGTAGGAGAACAGATAGCTGGGCCCACCCTCTGAGTTTCTGATTCAGTAGGTTGGAAGTGGGTGGGGCTGAGAAGTTGCATTCCTATCAAGTTCCCAGGTGATGCCCAGGCTGCTAGTTTTGGGACCACTCTTTGAGAATAACAGTGAAGAAGTAGCTGGTCCAAAGGGGGAGAAGATGAGGTATTTATATACTGATTCCCATCTCTCATTGGCTGAAGGCTGTCCTGGGGCGGTTAACTCTCTAGTGCCCTGTGTACCAGCCTTGCACGGCCCTGCAGCCAAAGTCCTTAGGTTGAGAGTAACAAGCACTTGCTGTAAGGAGCCACAGGGCTGTATGGGAGCAGAGTTCTGGGGCTCTCACAGGCCAGCCACACCACCTTCAGGAACAGTGTATCTCTCAGTAAAATCGCCATCCCCTGAGTTAGATGGAAAGAGCACTAAAACACAGTGGTACCAAACAGGGTTAGTGCCCCCGCTGCTCTCCCACTCACAGCTGTGAGATTTCAAACAAATCTCTCACCCTCTCTGGACCCCCAGCTGGAAGATTTCCAAGGCCTCAATTGTCTCAAAGATTCCCTGGTTCTCTGCCAACTAGATCCAAGGTACCAGGCCCAACCACAGCCTATGGAAAGGTCCAACTGAGCAGAGCTCCAAAAAAGCACGGACGTTTACATTTGTTGCCCCCACCCAGTCCTTCCCCCAGGATGTGAACTTTGCCCAGAAAAGTGCTGCCCGCAGAGTGCCAAGCAGCGCCCTGCAAAGCCCTCAGGCTCCCTGGGCTGGGCATCCAGGGGAGGTGGGGGTCTTCAGGCCCTGGTCCCCAGGCGCCAGGCTCACTGCTTTCCCTTCACGTCCTTGACAGGTGTATCAAGCATTAATGAGGCACTTAGTCTCAATCAAGGACATAAGACTATAAGCATTTTCTTTCTTTTTTTTTTTTCATTTTCTTTTAATGGGTTATGCAGTTAAAATAATAAGCTGCTTAATCTTTCCATTTGGGGCAAAATGATGTATTACAGGAGACGTGATTGTTTCGCCACCTCCCGCCATTTCCCTGGGCAGATTGGCAATGACCACTGCCATATGGTTGAGATTTCTGGGCACTTGTGTATAAACAGCAAGCCTGGGGCTCTCCAGGGCACTACAAAGGGCATTTTGGCCTTTCCAGTGCCAGGGAAGCTCATGGCTCCTGCAGCCGATGTAAAGAAACACATGGGACTCAGATTCTGATAGAGTGGGCATCTATGGGTTTTGTCTTTCAAACAGTCACATCTTTTGTCAGAAACAGTTCCGCAATTTTTTATGGACATCCCACACTTCCACATTCTTAATCCCAGTTGTTTGGGATGATAAGAGCCACCTGGTCCTAGGTGAGCCTCATCAGCATATTTCATAATATTGGTCCAGTGAGGATCAGTCCAGCAATAGCCAGTGAGGATGCCAGTCCACTAAGGGAGTTCCTGCTCCAGGTGCCAGAAAATTCCAGTACCAAGATTCTGGACTTGCTTACAATTTCGTGAGTTAGATGGAAAGAGCACTAAAATACAGAGCCATCAAAAACTGTCCACGGGCTTCCCTGGTGGCGCAGTGGTTGGGAGTCCTCCTGCCGATGCAGGGGGCATGGGCTCGTGCCCCGGTCCGGGAAGATCCCACATGCCGCAGAGCGACTGGGCCCATGAGCCATGGCCGCTGAGCCTGTGCGTCCGGAGCCTGTGCTCCGCAACGGGAGAGGCCACAACAGTGAGAGGCCCGCATACCGAAAAAAAAAAATTGTCCACGCCCAGCTGCTCTTGTACTCACAGCTGTGTGACCTCAAACAAAACTCTCACCCTCTCTGGGCCCCCAGCTGGAAGATTTCCAAGACCCCTCCTATCTTGAAAATTCCCTGATTCCTTGCCCAGAAAAGCCCTGCAGCCTGACAACTAGATCCAAGTTACCATGCACAGTCACAGCCTGGGAAACATGATGGTAGATAAGTCATTTTGTAAGTCCACGGATGGTAGTTTTGGCAGAAACATGAGTGCAGGGAAGGCAAAACCATATCCCGAGTAAGAGTCTATTCCAGTAAGGACAAAAGGCTGCCCCTTCCATGACGGAAGCAGCCCAACGTAATCAAATATCCTCTTATACAGTGCTCTAGCCTAATTACCTTGGGGCTGGGAGGAGTGTCCCAGGAGAGACACGCAAAGCCAGGGTCAGGAAGGGAGGCTTAGCCAGTACAGAAGCCCAGGGCTTTCCTAATCTCTGAGCTTCACCCACCCAGAGACCTAGTGAGTGTTTGGTTAATCTGACCCAAGTGGATGGATGGATTTAATAATGCAAGCCAAAAGTCACCCATATCTGGGTCTGGAATCCCTCTAAAGGCAATAACTGCTTCTGATTTTTAGAGACATTTCAGGAGGAGCCCAAGGATAAGGAGGGGAACAGGAAGGATCCAGGGCTGTGAATGTCTTTGCTTCCTCAGGAGAAAAGTCAGAAGATACTCTCTCCATCCACTCTACTTTGCAAGTTAGTCATTCCAACTGCTTTGGAGATCTTCAGCAGGAAACTAAATGCCCAAGTACTTATCATTTGTGTCCTGCCTACTTGCTACAATGGACCTGAAAGAACTTACAATAAAAGCACACGTGGTAGTATGGGAAAACTGCAATAAAGATGAGAAAGAGACTGTAGAGAAAGAAGAAGGTCACTGTTTCATTTACCAAGGAAGAGAGTTAGTTTAACAGTAATTGAGCTTTGAGCTTCCTGGGATGGAGGAGCCTGACCCCTTCCTCACAGTTGTGAAGGAAAAGGCAGCAGCCTTTCTCCAGGCAGAGGCATGACAGGGATGGTGTCCCCTTCCTGTGAACAGAGTCCCTTGAGCTGTCTTGGTACTGGTATCGGGTATTCCCTGATCTGGTGACCCTGGGGGATGAGGGGGATGAGGTCAGATCAGGGGGTGAGGGGATTTCCCCCAAGCACCACAGTGTATGGGTTTACCAGCCAGAGAGAGCGCCCCAGGCCTGCACTCTCAAGGCAGTTGCCAAATTAAACAGCCAGAGTGGGTTGTCCTTCTAGCCTGGCCAGATGTCCTTCCTCAAACCTAAGCCTGGGTTTCCTTGCCTTCCAAACAGAGGAGCTTTGTCTCTAAAGTCCCTTCCAAACTCAACAGTTCTGAGCTCTGAGTGAGACTGGAGTCTCTTGGAGGATGTCTTAGGTGAGTTCCCCTGGAAGCAGAGCCTGAGACAGGGATTCAGTGCACAGGACAGAGGGAAGCAAGACAAGGAAGGGGAGGGGCTGAACTTTTCTACTCTCACGTAAGTTTATCCTGAGCCCAGTGCCGGGGGGCAGGGGGGCGGAGGGTGTGCTCTGGAGCAGAAATTCTACTACACAGTCTCCCCCTAAAGCAATTAAGGGCTTTGTACCCCTTTGTCAGTCAGTCTTCACGGGCTGCCTTGGATGTGGTGTTCATACCTCCTGGGCAAGGTGGGCTCCGAAGGCAATTCTCCAGAGAAGGGGGGCTGCTGTGAGCCATGGCAGCCCCTCATAGCAGCTAGGGGAGGGGAGAACCACAGCCACCAATGCCTGGGACACGCAAACATTAATTCTGTCAGACCTCTACATAGAAGAGACTTGCTGGGGATGGAAGAGACATCCAGCGTTCTGTAAAGCCCTCCCCTTTCATTCAACTAATGTGACTGAGATCCTGCTACCTGCCAGGCACCATTCTGGGTGTTGGAATATGAGGCGTGGTTTCCCAAAAATCATTACAAATATTCTGGTTACGGTCCCCCTCTCAAGAAGGGCTGGATCCCTGCTCCACGGCAACCCTACCCAGGGGAGAGTTAATCACCAGCCGCTGACCGGCATCTTCTGGGCTGGGAAGGACGGGCGGAGGAGTGGTGTAGGACGGCAAACGTTAGGTTTTGAAACGCCTAACGTGGCACATTCAAGCAGAGCTGCGGCAGCCACTCTGGGCCAATTTGGAGGCAAGTCTGGCCCCACTCTCCAGGAGTTTCTGGCCAGGAAGCTTACTGTGCAGCTGACTGCAGCCTTCATATGTTTGAGCAAATTCCACTTGGCAGGTGGAGAGCAAGCATTTGCTAGGCAGTCCTTTCCCTTCAAAGCCTTACGCACTTCTCTCTCACCTTTTAACTTGCATCTGTGCTCACCTCTACAGCCCTACTTCTGTGGGATCCTTTCCCAAGGGCCTGGGCACTCACGCTTGGGCAGCCCAGGGGCAGCTCTCACACCCCCAGAGATCGACGGGGTTGGGGGGGGGAGGATGTGCGGTGGGAAACGTGAGCCTAAGAAGCAGGGTCAGATCTGGGCTCCTGCCTGGAGGTCCACAGCAGGCAGGCAGTGAGGGAGGGGCCACCAAGGAGGGGGACAGGACCACAGCCTGTGAAGCCAGGGGGAAATTACAACAGGTCGTTCAATGTTCTGTCTTCAAGCTCAAACTCCTTCCTGTTCATGGAAGTATAAGAGGGATGTTTGAGGCGTAGGAGAAAGGGGCCTAAAGCTAGCATTGTGCTAGTGAAAGTGGGCAGGCCTGGGGTGCTGGAGAGAGGTCCCTCACAAAGCACCCATTAACACGCTGGGAAAACCAGGCAGTGTCTGGGGACTCATGCATGGCAACAATGCCAACTGCAAACTGAATTTATTGATGGTTCCAAGCCAAACTATCAACCAGAGACAACCATCATGGGGCTCACAGTTCTGTCTCTCCCTCTGTCTCTGTCTCTCTATCTCTTTCTGCATCTATCTATCTATATACACACATATATATCATATATATGTATGTGTACATGCATATATTTGTGTGTATATACATATACACACTCACACACATTTCTCTAAAATCTGGACCAGACCACGTTCTATCTTTCAGAGTAAGGTCCAATAGCAAGCCAACTAGGTGGCCACTAGTCTATAACACATGGCCATAATTGTCGGATTCCTGTGTCATTCCAGGGACAAATAAAATACGTGACAGAAAAGATATTGACCAAAACGCTAACATTCATTGAGCACTTCATGTGTGCCAGGCACTGTGCAAGCCCTTTCCTTGCATGATCTCAGTTCTCCACAGAAAGCCCAAGTATGAGGATCATTAGTGCTCCCTTTTGCAGGTAAGGAATCTGGAGCAGAGAAGAGAACCAACTAATCCAAGCTCGCACGGCCAGGGCAGGGGGTACTCCCGGCCCAGCTCCTCACTGCTGACTGTAGACAGACGTAGACGCCAGTACAGCTCGGCCTCATGCAAAAAGTCTTCAAAAGCAGTGTCAAAAATAAACTTGTACAAATGAAGTCCAGTAATAAATAGAAGAGAAGGACTGCGGCAGAGAGGGGACAAGGATGGAGAGGGAGGAGGGAGAAAATAACCACAAAGAAAAATGAAGCCAGGGTGAGGGATGACGCCAGGCCGGACGACTTAGCCCAAGGCGTCCTGCGAAGTAAGGCCAAGGACACGAGGGGGTGGCATGCTCTCACCTGGAACAACTCAATTCACTTTGTCAGAAAAGAGACCTTCCCAGCCCTAAGTCCTGAAATGGATCCGTCCCAGTTTTTCTTACTTAAAGAAAAAAATTCAGAGATTGTTATCGTTGAGGAGGAGGATAAGGACGCTTGTCCTTTTGGTTGGTATTCGTTGAGAAAAACTTCTCTGAAAGGAACCCCTCCTACACTGTTGGTGGGAATGTTGGTTCTCTCTATGGAAAACAGTATAGAGGTTCCTTAAAAATTAAAGATAGAGTTGCCATATGATCCAGCAATCCCACTCCCGGGCATATATCCAGAGAAGACTCTCATTTGAAAAGATACATGCACCCCTATGTTCATAGCAGCACTATTCACAATAGCCAAGACATGGAAACAGCCTAAATGTCCATCGACAGAGGAATGGATAAAGATGATGTGGTACCTATACACAATGGAATACTACTCAGCCATAAAAAAGAACAAAATAATGCCATTTGCAGCAACATGGCTGCAACTAGAGATTATCATAGTAAGTCAAGTAAGTCAGAAAGAGAAAGACAAACACCATATGATATCACTTATATGTGGAGTCTAAAATAGGACACAAATGAACTTATCTATGAAACAGAAACAGACTCACAGACATAGAGAACAGACTTGTGGTTGCCAAGGGGAAGGGGGTTGGGGGAAGGATGGAGTGGGAGTTTGGGATTGGCAGATGCAAACTATTATATATATAGGATGGATAAGCAACGAGATCCTACTGTATAGCACAGGGAACTATATTCAGTATCCTGTAATAAGCCATAATGGAAAAGAATATGAAAAAGAATATATATATATGTTTGTATATATAACTGAATCACTTTGCTGTACAGCAGAAACTAACACAAACTTGTAAATCAACTACACTTCAATTTAAGAAAAAGAAAGCCTTCTCTGCCTCAGGTGCCTCTGTGAGGGACTGGGGAGTGGGTAGTGGCCACTGACCAAGGCTGAACTCCTGAGTTCTAAAAAATAGAACATCCATGCCCACATGTATGTCTCCCATCTGATGTTCTCTTACCACCTCTGATCTCTCCTTGTTCTACACCCACACCAATGCCCTGCAACACTGAGGGGGCCTGACATTTCGATTCTGCAACTGATGGATATGCACTTGAAGTTGCTACCCACTTAGGTGATAGTAAACTGGACTCAGTTATGTGTTCACCCTTACTGACCCCACATCTCATTCCCACTCCTGGAAACTCCTTCTGAAAAGGACTCTGTGCAGTGTGTGTCTGCAATGGTGCATGTTCTGTCTTATTCAGATGGAACAGTTATAATTATAATGAATTATAATTCATTATAGTGTGTGTGTGTGTGTGTGTGTGTGTGTGTGTGTGTGTGTGTGAATCTATCCTGCCTGGCATTCCATGCACCCATCAAATCAGAGGGCTTAATTATTTCATAATATCTTCAGTCTTTAGTTCTTCATATATTTATTTTCTCCCCTCCATTTACTCATCCCCCTCTTTGTGAGAGTTTTAGGCGAAAAAATGGTGACACTTCTAATTCTAGCCTCCATATTGTTTTCTGTCATTCTTTCCATCTCTTTATCTTTCTGATACTTTCTGGAAGAGGGATGACCCAAATATCCCTCTCGACAATCACTCTCTAGCTAAATCCTCAGTTTCTTCAACCCATGCACTGGGTGCTCTATTTTAATTCTACTTTTCATACCTATTACCTCTAATTAGTTTCCTTCATAAAGGTTATTTCTACTTCCTGATCTCCCTGAGGAAATTTATTACGCTTATTTGAAATTCTTGATCTATTTGTTCCATCAGTTCTGCTCCTCCTACACAAGTTGCCCCATTTGCTGGGTCTCTTAATAGCACATGCACCCCTCGGATGTCTTAGAATTTTTCCTGAGAGCACTCACCCCACCCTCCTTGGGATTGTCAGCTGACAGCCAGAACAGTCCACTTGCCTGGAGATGGAGAGCTCCCACTACGCTCCTCTGGGGTAGAGCCCCTAGGTAGCACTCTGGGCTCAGCCCCAGGCAAGCGTGCCCCTCAGGGTGGGACTGGGGAGGAAGATCGCCAGCCAACCTACACATGTTGCCATCCTCTGCCCTGATGGCACTGTGGGACTTCTCTCTGGTAAGACTGCATCCTGCCCTGTGGAAGACCAACACAGAGGGCAACCATCCACCCAAGGCAACATGGGAGAGAAAACGTACAGCTGCAAAGCCCCGAACCTGCCACTGTTACTCCACCCTGGAGCCCTACCACCTTCACTGTCCCAGGGTTTTCTCCCAGTTTCTGTGTTGGTTCTGGAGATCCAATCACCTCTCTTGTGCCAGAGGCATTTCTACATTTGGAAATGACGATGCAGCAGCCCATGCTGGTGGCCACCTTGTTCAGAAAACTCTTTCCATTTCTGTGACTCCATTCTCTGACCACCAGGCCCTTCTCAGGGAGCACAGCCTCCAACTGCCAGCCACTGCCTAAATCAGGGCCCTTCAGAACAAGAGAATTTATGGAAGCAAGCCAGGATTTCTTCAGGGCTTCTGACATCTTTGAACGAAGCCAGGCCACCAAAGGCTGATCTTGACCTCACTTCCCATTTGCCTCCAAAGAATTGCTCTGGCAAGCTACTGTCCACCCAGCCATACAAGAATCCCATTCCAAGAATCCCTCTGGAATCTTGTACCCAAGACATTTCTTACAGTCAAGTACTGAAACCTTTACTTCTCCTGAGAAACAGATATGTTGTGTTCTCTCTGCTGATAAGGAATATATAACTGACCCCTTTTTCCCCTTTTGGCTTTGGATGTTATAAGGTTCAGAGTCAGGACTTGAGCTGAGATCCCAGCACATACATGGAGAGACTCATAGCCTGCATATCCTGATTTACTATTGGATCTTGTTGACCTTTTTACTTGTCTATTTATTTAGACCCTGATTAGCTGATGGTTAAATATATATAGAGAGAGAGAGAGAAAAAGCAAGCCTCTTTTAGAGATCCATGAAATAGGAAAAGAAAAGAATAAGCAAAGGAAGTGACTGTACTTCTCCAGACCTTTTAATTCTAAGCTATATTTTACCATTTTATTTCATCTGTTTCTGTTGTATGTCAACTCAGTTCCACTGTGCAATGAGGCTGGGTACACAGAAACATATACAAAATAAGACACATAAAGTCTGTGGACTGTGACTTTGTGAGTAATCCTATAAAACACCAAGATATTCTACACATGGCCATTCGTTACATTCAGCCTTAACGAAAGTCGAGGTTGACCAATCAGTGGAAGTGCCCCTGATTTGCAGCTGATCAAGAAGCTTTTGTTAGAATAATGAAGGCACACACCATGGCCTGGGCTGGGGCTTGAGCAGATTCATCTCACAGGAGGGGAGGTGCCCCTACCGCAAGCTACTTTCTTATTCAGTGAGGATGCTACCAAACCTTCATGAATAAGGTACATACTTGTTAGGGGATGAATTTGCACTGAGCTTCTCATGCTCTGTTGGCCCATCTGCCCACCAGCAAGGGCTTCCCAGAGTGCAGGTGCAGGTGAGGATGTTAACTGGCCCATGGAGGGGGTCCATGACCACACGAGCATTGAGGGGGAGGAGCTCTAAAGTTTCAAGAGAATTCCAATTCCACCAGTTGGAGCCCTGTGATTTTCCAGGCATAGGAGGATATGTTAAAATTCCTGGCTGATCCACAACTGGCCCCTAAAAGCTTGCTTTCTCCTGCAGGAGAAACTCTTAGAGGAAAACATAGGCAGAACACTCTATGACATAAATCAGAACAAGATCCTTTTTGACTCACCTTCTAGAGAAAGGGAAATAAAAACAAAAATAAACAAATGGGACCTAATCAAACTTAAAAGCTTTTGCACAGCAAAGGAAACCATAAAGAAGACGAAAAGACAACCCTCAAAATGGGAGAATATATTTGCAAACGAAGCAACTGACAAAGGATTAACCTCCAAAATATACAAGCAGCTCATGCAGCTCAATATCAAAAAAACAAACAACCCAATTCAAAATTGGGCAGAAGACCTAAATAGACATTTCTCCAAAGAAGATATACAGATTGCCAACAAACACATGAAAGGATGCTCAACATCACTAATCATTAGAGAAATGCAAATCAAAACTACAATGAGGTATCACCTCACAGCGGTCAGAAGAGCCATCATCAAAAAGTCTACAAACAATAAATGCTGGAGAGGGTGTGGAGAAAAGGGAACCCTCTTGCACTGTTGGCGACAATGTAAATTGATACAGCCACTACGGAGAACAGTATGGAGTTTCCTTAAAAAACTAAAAATAGAACTAACATACGACCCAGCAATCCCACTACTGGGCATATACCCTGAGAAAACCATAATTCAAAAAGAGTCATGTACCACAATGTTCATTGCAGCTCTATTTACAATAGCCAGGACATGGAAGCAACCTAAGTGTCCATCGACAGATGAATGGATAAAGAAGATGTGACACATATATACAATGGAATATTACTCAGCCATAAAAAGAGACGAAATTGAGTTATTTGTAGTGAGGTGGATGGACCTAGAGTCTGTCATACAGAGTGAAGTAAGTCAGAAAGAGAAAAACAAATACCGTATGCTAACACATATATATGGAATCTAAAAAAAAAAAAAAAGGTTCTGACGAACCTAGGGGCAGGAGAAGAATAAAGATGCAGACATAGGGAACGGACTTGAGGACACGGGGAGGGGGAAGAGTAAGCTGGGACGAAGTGAGAGAGTGCCATGGACATATATACACTATCACATGTAAAACAGATAGCTAGTGGGAAGCAGCTGCATAGCACAGGGAGATCAGCTCGTGCTCTGTGACCACCTAGAGGGGTGGGATAGGGAGGGTGGGAGGGAGACGCAAGAGGGAGGGGATATGGGGATATATGTATATGTATAGCTGATTCACTTTGTGATAGAGCAGAAACTAACACACCATTGTAAAGCAATTATACTCTAATAAAGATGTTAAAAAAAAGAGAAAGATACAAGAAAAATCTCAAATAAACTCTCTAACCCTACAGTTAAAACAACTAGAGAAAGAAGAACAAAGAAAACCCAAAGTCAGGAGAAGAAATCATAAAGATCAGAGCAGAAATAAATGAAATAGAAATGAGGAAAACAATAGCAAAGATCAATAAAACTAAAAGCTGATTCTTTGAGAAGATAAACAAAATTGATAAACCCTTAGCCGGACTCATCAAGAAAAAAAGGGAGAGGATGCATATCAATAAAATTAGAAATGAAAAAGGAGAAATCAAAACTGACACCACAGAAATCAAAGGATTATAAGAGACTACTACAAACAACTATATGCCAGTAAAATGGACAACCACAAAGAAATGAAAAAATTCTTGGAAAGGTACAATTTTTCAACACTGAAGCACGAAGAATTAGAAAATATAAACAGACCTATCACAAATATTGAAATTGAAACCGTAATTTAAAATCTTCCAACAAACACAAGTCCAGGACCAGATGGCTTCACAGGCAAATTCTATCAAACATTTAGAGAAGAGCTAATACCGATCCTTCTCAAACTCTTGCAAAAAATTGCAGAGGGAGAAACACCCCCAAATTCATTCTATGAAGCCACGATCACCCTGATACCAAAACCAGGAAAAGATATCACAAAAAAAGAAAATTATAGACCAATATCACTGATGAACATAGATGCAAAAAACCTGAACAAAACAGTAGCAAACAGAATCCAACAACACATTAAAAGGACCATACACCATGACAGCTTCCAGATAAATTTCCATTAGAATAAGTTCTGCTGCTTAAAAAGAGGTTTAATAACCTGGACTAGAGGATCTCTTGAGAGTTTTTTATTTGGCTTTTGTTTATCTCCCAGCCCTGAAAGTCTACGGTTCTTCAACACAGAGCTGCAGCCCATGTGGTTTAAGAGACTGGGTATTAAATTATCCCATTAGGATTGGAAACAGTTTCTAAATCACACCCTAAGAGTGCCTGAAGCAAAGGCCCAAACATAGCTGGGAGCAGCAATTTTCAGCTCAGAAAAATCTAGTCACGAAAATATAAGAATTACTGAATCCTACCCATCAGAGATGACACACAGTAAAGGAGGCATTGCAGCTCTACCCCACCCTCACCCCGTCCCTCCTTCCTTCCCCTCTGGAGGTTTCGGCTAACGATAGAAATTGGGTAGGTGCTGGTTCCCATGTTGCAAATTTTTCTTCATTGATATATATAATTTTATTTCATTTCTATTCAATAATTCTTTGGCATAAACCTTAAGATATGCAAAATGAGCAATGAAGATGAAACTGTGAGATGTTAAAAAGTATCCTGGAAAAGATATTTCTAACCCTTTCTCCCTCTGGGCACAACTTTGAGGTTGGGTAAATTTTCTTGATTCTTAAAAAA
The DNA here is from genome assembly GCF_039906515.1 of Pseudorca crassidens. Classification (NCBI taxonomy): domain Eukaryota; kingdom Metazoa; phylum Chordata; class Mammalia; order Artiodactyla; family Delphinidae; genus Pseudorca; species Pseudorca crassidens. The sequence goes on from NC_090305.1 coordinate 62,347,930, forward strand.
ATAAATCATAAAAAGAATATATGAGGGAGTCCTCTAAACTATCAAAATATTTACATTAAAATTTAAGATATTTAGTGAGTTCACCATCTCATACATATTTATACCTAAGGTACTGTTATATCCCGTGACACAGCCATATTTCCTGAGAAAAAGAGCAACTTCAGAGCCTACGTCGCAAATATCTTATGTTTTTCATTCTTTGGAAATATTTCACCACTGACAAATAAAATGATGGTAGAGGAGTTTGTTCATTTCAACTGTGCATAAAAAGATAAACCTGTTCTTTCTTAATTGCCAACAGGAGAAAATACATGAAACTTCTAATGGGATATTGAAACAAATTAAATTCTTGCAACTGCTTGGAAATACTTCGTGTAAGCAACAGCTAGAACTCAGGAAGAGTGAGATACTGGTGATACTAATTCCAGTCACCCATTTAACCATTACTGAGTGTCTTCTGTGCGCCAGCACTGTCCTGGGTGCTGGGGACACAGCAGTGAATGAATCTCTAAGATGCCTTCAAACGTTGAAATATTAGTCCCATCATTTTATGAACTTGGCATATGTATTGGAAAGATGTTTCCATTTTTAAATCTCTGTCTGCTGCTCTGATAAATAATGTTCTCCCAGGTTCCCAAAAGGAGAATTAATTTGGCGAGACAAATCAGTTGTTGTTCCACTCATTGTTATGGTAATAGAAAAATTAGGTTTTTAATTAAGGCTGAGGAAGGATGGAAGACCAGTAGGCAAATAAACGCCCACATGGTTTGATGCAGAAGGGGTACAACAGAGTCTCCTTTTTTTCTATGGGATCTAAAATTCTCATCGTTAGAGCAGCTTCTGTAGGTGAAGGCATTTTATCTAGGAGGTCCCAGCTACATGCAATTTTTGCCTTGGAAATATGTTAGCACCCACTGACTTGGCATAAGGATTGAATATCAGCCACTTTAGGGAGATACACTGTAGGTATCACTGTTTTGAAAATGAGTAAGCTGAAGCTTTGAGAAGGTAAGAAACACGCTCCGGGTCACACAAGTGTGAGATGGTGTGAGGATTCAAATTCAGGCAGTTTGATTTCAGGATACTCTGACCCTTTAACCTGTATTGACTTTTACTACATAAAGGTCTCGAAGTATCCAGTATATTTATCATCCATATTTATTTTTTGAAATCACTATGCTATGTTAAAGTACAGAAGGAATGCATGTTAATTGGAAGAAGAAGAAAAGAAGGAGGAGGAAAACAAGAAATGGGGGGAGGGGAGTAAAGGAAAATACAAAAGAAGCATAGAGACAACTGCTCTATTTCTACTACTCACAGACTGTGCATTCTCAGTGGGGACGGTATGGCTCCTAAGGGATCAAAAGTCGGTCCTCATTGGGAGAAAAACTTATTCTCTACATATATAAAGTAGAGATAGCCATACAAGACATAACCAGCTAGACACAGACTATATCTGTGGTATTAAAATTTCATTGGGGGGCAAAATTTGGGGGAAAAAAGGCTTGGAGGGGGTGTGATAATTTTTTTTAAAGTGGAGCATACTGACATAGGTATCAATTTTAACATACTGGTAGCCATCTGTACAGATTTTTCTATCTATGCTATGTTTTCTTTCTACAAGAATGGGATTATGTGCACATACCGTGCCTATGTCAATAAAAAACCTTCATAATAATATTTTATACCATTAACAAAGCACTCCTACATATAGTATCTTATTTGATCCTTACAATAACTTGGGAAGATAAATATTTTTATTGTTATGTCCATTTTACAACAGAAGACACTGAAGTTTAAGGAGGTGAATTAACTCACCCCAAAGTCTCTTAGCCAGTGTAAATAGCAGAGCCAAGATTTAAATCCTATTTCTTAAGATCTTTGGATTTATCTTGCTGTTTTTTTCAAGCCTCTTGAATAGAAAGCTTAGTTCACTTATTTTTCATCTTTTTTAGTTTTCTGATAAAAGCTATAAATTTTCCTGTAATATCAGTTAGGCTTTATCACAAGGTTTATACTGTTTCTCCATCAGACAGATACAAGAAAATCTTCCTTATCCTTGCAAACTTGTTACAAGTTTCCAGTCAGATACTGTTGAGGGAAAGGACTTTGTGAAGCTTATAGAATTTTCCTTATGATACGACCTTGTACCTTCTTAGAGGATACTGACTATCTGTCCCTAAACAGGCCTTAAACAGATTTCTGGGACTTCCCTCGTGGTGCAGTGGTTAAGAATCCGCCTGCCAATGCAGGGGATACGGGTTCGATCCCTGGTCCGGGAAGATCCCACATGCCGCAGAGCAACTAAGGCTGTGCGCCACAACTACTGAGCCTGCGCTCTAGAGTCCGTGAGCCGCAACTACTGAAGCCCACGCACCCTAGAGCCTGCACGCCACAACTACTGAAGTCCGCGCACTCTAGGGCCCGTGTGCCACAACTACTGAGCCTGAGCAGCACAACTACTGAAGCCCACACGCCTACAGCCCATGCTCCACAACAAGAGAAGCTACCACAGTGAGAAGCCGTGCACCACAACGAAGAGTAGGCCACACTCGCCACAACTAGAGAAAGCCTGCACGCAGCAACAAAGACCCAACGCAGCCATAAAAGAAAACTGAGGGAAACCAGGAAAATGATGTATGCACAAAATGAGAATATTAATAAAGAGATGGAAAATTAAAAAAAAAAAAACAGATTTCTGGCATCAGGATGCTATAATAGGCATGCTTTCCCGGGTGAACTCTTTTGCCTCTACCTTGTTCTGGACACCGTGCCCAGTCCCGACACCCGGGGTCTTGTTCACAGCTTGACTGTGGTGGGAACAGAGGGGCTGACTATTGGTTTAAATCAACAGCAGGCAACCAGCAGCAAATAGGCCTTGAATAGAAATGACACTAAGAAACACTGGTTTACATTTGACCATGAATTTTTTTAGGGATTTTTTGTTTTGATTTTTTGAGAAGAAGATGGAATTTTCTGTCCAGCTCAAACCTTGCTGGCCAAAAGGTAGAAAGAGAGCATGGGTTTGCAGGCAGGCACTCGGGCACCAGCAGATGAACTTCTGCACAGAGTCGTCCTTACCCGCTGGGACCCTGAGTCCTGCAGAGTGTCCAGAGAGGGGATCCACGTGTAATCTGACCCTTCCCTGGTAAATCCCTCCAAATACACGGGCAGTGTTCCTCTGCTATGTCTCTACCTAGAATGGTTTGGTGTCTTTTCAGGGCCTTTTCCCACTGCCTTCACTGCAGGCCACTCTGAGCCAGTTTAGCCCAATTCAGGCCCTGCTCTTCCAGTGACAGCATGCAGGAAAATATTCTGGTGTCTTGTGAAACTTGTTCAGCTGAGAACTTGGCTACAGGGTTTGCTATGGCAACCTGAGCAGATGATTAGGGAGAAAGCTGTGCTTCCTGCTGGGGTGTGGGATGTTATGTTTCTGTGTGCACATGAGCATGTGTAGCACGGAGGAAAGGAATGATGACTAAGAAAACAAACTTGTTCCTAGTCGAATGGACCCTGGACTCAATTGCAATTGCAATTTCAAGATAGCCTGAAGCCAATTCTTTTCGAGTTGGTTAGGTTAGTTCTTTCTGTGCTGTGGAAATCTTCCCCTTAAAGTGTGTTTCCACCAAATTTTATTGAGATATAATTTCTTCATAATTTCCCAAGATAATGGACCTGCAAGTATCCATAGGTAGATGGACGCTATGCCTATCAACTTGCAAATGTTGTTAGTGGCAGATGACAGGTATGTCAAGACTGCTTATAAGAATCGGATGCATCTTTAAATGTTAATTACTTAATTTTTTTGAAATTAAGTCTAGAATTTCTACAAGGTGTATCATCAAACATGATTTACAGATTTTGAATTTCATGTAGTACACTCAATGTCTGTAAAAACTTCTGCATCCTCGGTACCTATTTATATAATTAAAGAGTTTTACACACTTCGAATATTTATTTCATAAAATATTTTAACTTCTCAAGTGTAAAACATCTGAATCACATGTAACTGAAAAAAAGTGGAAGAAATGCTATAATTGGAGATTTTAAAAATTAGAGACAAGATGAATCTCTATACATCTCCCTCTCCTCTCAGATATGAATAATAACAAAAGATTTACTGGGTGCTTATCATGTACCAGGCTCTGCTCTAAGAATTTTATACGTTCCTATTCACTGAATCCTAACAAAAACAGCACGCAGTAGATATTATTATTATCTCTGTCTTACAGAAAAGGGAATGCAGACACAGAGAGAAGTTGCCCAAGTCAGAAGGCAGTGAATGGCGTCACTGGGATGCAAACTGGGTGACCTGGCTCCTCCACCCTTCTGATAACCCTCCCCAGAGTCCTCCCAGACTAGGGATCTGCCCCAGGGTGGGGGAAAGGATGGAGATCCCTGCTCGAAGCCCACCCCAGCACTTTTCTATATTGCTCCCTCTCCAGCTCTCTGACTCTCACCTCCTACAGATCTTATTTCCTTTCAGGTAGGAAAACAAGTTCATCATCATGCTCTCCTTCAGAAACGATCGTTCAGAGCATAAACTTTGGGCGTCTGATATTCAAGCAGCCTAAAATTTTAAAAGTCTTATCTGTCAAAGTTACTACCTCTGCCATGAGCTTCAAAAATCGGTTTCAAAACCCAAAGCTGAGCACTGGCTCATTTCTATCTCCCCATTTCAGTCCATTCCTGAGGAGGGAAGCCTCAGCCTCACTGTCTAATTTGAGCTGAGGAAGGACTGTAGATTAAAATGAATTAGTAAGAATGAAGACACTTCAAGCAAAATTTGAAAATATTATTCCTCTACATGTTGAATCTAGGAATAATAAAATCATTGATTGCATTTGTGAGAAGTATATGAACCAGTAAATAAAATGTGTTAATATTTTAACTGTTCAAATGGGCTGTAATGTGTATGTTATTCAAAGTAAAGCTGGTAGATGTACAAGCCCTCTGGGTCAGAGTGCCATTTCTGAACATTCATTCAACCTTTTGGAACAAAATCATCCCAAATTTTAGCCACCTAGAGTCTATATTTCCCAGCCTTCCTTGAGCTAGGTGTGGCCATTTGACCAAATTCTGGTTTAGGACACTTCTGCTTACTGGCCTTGTGAGCTTGAATAAGCCATAGAGTCTCAACAACAGAACGCACCAGAAAGAAGCATGGAGATAAACTACCTGAAAGCAGAGGAGGGATGAAAGACCAGAGTTGGGAATTGAGGTTCCCAGGTTCCCCATGATCCACTGGAAGGGCTGTGTCTGTAGCCCAGTTGTCTGCTGGCTATGGAAAGTTCTTTATACTACCCCTCAGCCCCCTCCCCTTCTCTTCCCTAAAATTCAGCTTCTTCGTCTGCAGTGTGAGGGCAATAACAGCACATAGGTAGTACACATAGTGGATGACTCCCCAGGTTCCGTTCCACGTGGCAATGAGGTTTGAAAAATGGAGACTCACTCCAGAGGTGAACCCTGATTAGTCTCAGCCAATTATAATTTCCCCCACTTCCCCTACCAGTGATCGATTCACAGCCCAGGCCTCAGCTAATGAGCCTTTGATATTCCCTTGGTACAGTTTTTGGACAAGGCATGGGCACGTGATCTAGGTTGGTCCAATCAGAATTAAGATTTTTATTTGTTGGCAGGGAAGAAGTACACCCTCCCCCTCCCTTTCCCTCTTCCTCTCTCTCTTCAAACATGAAGGAGAAAGCCTACAGTGCTGCCTGGGTAGCCATCCTACGACCTAAATTATTCTTGTCCTGATGTGTTGTGAACCTAAAAGAGGCAACATAGGTAAAGCACTTAGCGCAGTGCCTGGCCCATAATAAGTGCTCAGATAACAAAACAGTCTGTCCACAGCTACCCTGGCTCATAAGGAAATTACCACATGGTTCCATTCCTTCTACGTTAGTCAAGGTGCAAGGTTTACCTTTATAGCCCACCCCATGCAAATAGTTAATATCTCCCACTCAGTGTTCAGGAGGGTGTTTCAAGGGGTCCTGGTGGATTGTCTTCCAGCTATAGATCAGTGGGAGTTCATCAGGGAGAAAAAAGTACATCTCCCTTCCACCCCATTCCTCATCCTAAAGACAGGAGGGCCTTCCTCACTCTCACTCCCTTTACTCCAAGTATTTGCAGTTCCTCTGTACCTTCCTCCCCAGTCTGCCTTCTCTTCCCCCGCCCACCAGCCCCAGTCGTACTCGGTTTGGGAGAACAGAAAAACTTGCTTTAAAACACCCATCCTAATTTTTCTGTTGGTCACTGTAGCCTACAGCTTCCTTAAGCCTTTGTTTCTGCCTCATTAGGGAAATAAAGAGTGGTTTTCAGTGTACCTGTGAGAGAAAAGGAGTGTAGGAAAAAAAAGAACAGGGTACATAAAGATAGGCTCTCCACCCTATTGAGGAACAAATGCATTCACCCGTTTAAGCATCCAATCAAGTGTCCGGCTCGTTACAAGGACCTAAGTCATAATAGCTATTGTCATGTGTAATAAGTTCGTTGCAAACATAGCCCCAATTCTCTGTCTGCCTCTTCTCATATCTTTGCCCTTTTGCCATGTGACTTTGCAGCCCCTCCCTTCAAGAGATGGAGACTACTTCCTCACCCCTAGACTCTGGGCTAGCTTGTGATTTACTTTAGTCAGTAAGATTCTGGGAAAGTGATGGCATGCCAGTGCTGAGTGAATGCTTTCCTCTTCCTCTTAGAACCCTGCCTCCATAGCATGAAAATAAGCCCACACTAACCTGCTGGAAGATGAGAGATCACGTTGGGGAGAGACAAGCCACCCTAGTGACTGTAGATGCTTGAGTGAGCCCAGCTGATACAAACAGAGCTTGGGCAAGATTCACAGACCTGCCCAGACCATCTATAGATTTGTGACCTGAGATAAATATTTACCGATGTATGCCACCGAGGTTTTTCTGGTTGTTTTTTCATAAATATGATTGTGGCTATAGCTAACTGATGTGTTGTTTATTATTACTATTATTTTCAACAGGCTGTTGGCTGAAGACAAAAGAGCAATTTTGTGGGCAGGCTGGCTGAAGGCTGCTCAGGCAGAGTCCCATAGACAAGTTGGCCGTGGATTGGGGAGGTGCACTGGGCAGAACCAGGAAGGGGAAGAAAGCACCTCCTGTCTTTGCAGCAGTGACCTTCCCATAGTTCCACGGTCATCATTTTTTTGCTTACATGCACATCTCAGAAAGAATTTTGAAAAACTATGTACCCCATTGCATATTTTTAAGTTCACATGTAAAAGTTTTCATCCTAAGTTTAGTGATTAAAAGAGACGTCATTTTCTCTTTGCTGTAAATATTGACATTTAAACATAAAACTATCAGTCATTGAAAATACTGAAGGGAATCTGGGCTCATGATCACTTCATGCTCACTACCACCCAATTTAAAATATGTGAATAATCTCTTCTTCACTGTTGAGAAATTTTACATTTTTCTCCTTGAATTCATATTTATTTGCTACTTCTTTCATAAACCTTTAACATAATTTTTAAATTTGAGAATCTTTTATTGATCGCCCTATCATACATTAAAAATACATTAAATATATATTTTAATACATTAAAAATGCATTTTATTCTTGTGAATGTAAGGCTCTCAGTGTTTCAAAAAATTGCTTCTGGATTGAATTATCACAAAACGGACCAAAACTTCAAAAAATATATATATGACAAATTTTGATAATTTTTAAACACAGAAAGTGAAATATAATCGGAAAGGCATCTTCTAATGAGTTGAAATATGATCTAGCTTTTCATATGCATTTAATGAAAGAAAAGGTACATTCTGCTGAAAATTAATCAGTCCAGAAGCTAGAATAATATTATTCTTGTTAATAGGAGGTAGAAAAGATTAAATATTTTATATGGTAAAATAAAATGAGCATTAGCTATCTTTGGATGATTTCATAAAAATGATTTTAAATTACCTTACTGAATAGCATACACTACATCCAAAACAAGTCGCCTAAGCTTTTTATCTGTGGGTTTATTTGATGTATCCTGAATGTCTTGGCAAGCCTTTCAGCTATATTTAAATGAATCGGTGTCACTAAGCTACATGCTTGGGCTGTGCTATGGTGTTATTCCTTTCAGCTGAAGACCTGACCTGGGTTTAGTACTGAGTGTAGTTGGAAAGTACTGCTTACATTTAAATACATTTTAAAAATCTGAGCTCTTTCTTCTTTAGAATTCAGTGATTCCGGCTGACGATCTTTTTGCTTTGCTGTCATTGGACTGTCCTTCAAGAAGCAAAGTTATCTTGACTCCTCCCACGGAGGCTATGTATCCAGAACATCCTAACATGGTCAAAATACTGTTTCTTAGACCATCTTTCCTCTAAACACAAAATGTATTTACATACCTTGTAGCAGTGAATCTTAGGTTGGGGGTAAGTGAGGGGTATGCTTTTTGCTTTTTTTAAAAAAATAAATAAATAAAATGGTAGAAAAATTTTGTAAATTCAAAGGTATTCTCATTCAAATCAAACCAGAAAAATGTGTATATGGAAATTAAGGATCTAGACAATGATTCCCTTAAAACAACCCATGCTCAGTACCCCTATGAACTTTTTCACAGGCCCCTAGGTGTTACTGCCTTTGTTCACAAGGTGCTTTCCTACCTATACAAAAGGCTCTGGCATCACTGTCTCATCTGATCTTGCAGGACTCTGTATCCACTTTAAAGATGTGCAGACAGAAGCGTGGGAACATTAGGTGATCGTTCCAGGCCATGTATGCGGTCAGGGATAGTGTCAGGATCCCAAATCCAGTGCCTAGACCTCTCAGCCTGTAGATGAGGGCCTGGATGCTATAACGTGTTGGCAAAATGTCCACTGTGTGTCAGGCACTGAGCCAGGCTGAAGGACGCATCCATGGGCCTCCAGCCAGGGTTGAAATAATATTGATAAGCTATTCATAAAGAAATACGTCTATTATCAATCAATGGATAGATGGATAGATAAGGACAGAGAGAGAGAATAAGAAATTATGTAATTCTTGTTAGGACTGATCATTTTCAACATGAGAAAAAAGACAACTATAAAATTTTTAAATTTAGTCATAAACCATATAACCTTAAATTTAAACAGGAAATAACAGTATGAACACATGATTTCTCTTTCTAAAAAATGTCCATTTCTTACCACTGTCCATTGGAAAAACCTATAAGTAACAATAACTCAGAGGCAGTGAGCACTCCTAATGGCCCCCAGCTACCAGTTTACAGAAAGTACAGAGGATGGAGGAACATGATAACCAACACAGTGGAGATGCAACGCTGAGGCCAGAATGTGGAAATTCTCCAGGCCAAAAGCCCTGATTTCTCCAACAAATAAATGGCATAAGAAAGTGGAGGGAAGGGTGCTAGACATGAGTGGTCAACCAAATACAATGTGTAGTCCTTGTCTGAATCCTGCTTTAAACAAAATAACTCTAAAAAGATATATTTGAGACAATCTAGGGAATCTAAACACAGAGTAGGTATAAAATAATATTAAAGAAATATTGTTTTATTAGGTGTTATGTTATTATGGTTATGAAAAGTACCTTCAAATATTCAAGATATATATGCTATATATATGGAATCTAAAAAAAAAAAGGTACTGATGAACCTAGTCGCAGGGCAGGAATAAAGAGGTAGACACAGAAAATGGACTTGAGGACATGGGATGGGAGGGCGAAGGTGGGGCGAAGTGAGAGTAGCATCGACGTATATATACTACTGAATGTAAAATAGTTGGCTGGTGGGAAGCAGCAGCATAGCACAGGGAGATTGGCTCAGTGCTTTGCGATGACCTACGGGGGTGGGATAGGGAGGATGGGAGGGAGGTTCAAGAGGAAGGGGATATGGAGACATGTGTATACATACGTCTGATTCGCTTTGTTGTGCAACAGAAACTAACACAGTATTGTGAAGCAATTATACTCCAATAAAGACCTATTTTAAAAAATTTAAAAATAAATAAAATTAAATGCTCCACTAAAAAAAAAAGATATATATGCTAACATATATATACGTTTACAAATATATATATTTACGGACAAAATGACTGATGTTTGAGATCCCCTTTGAAATACTGCATTGCTGTGGGCAGGAGGTAAATAAGGGGAGGATAGAAGAAATAGCAATTAAGTAAACATCATCTTGAAGTGCTCAGAAAGGAGTGCTCTCCTAAAGATACCTAACCAAACCAGTGCTGGACACTGTGGCTGCCCTGCCCAGATCCCCACCCATCCCCTTGCTGCTGTGAATGATGCCCACGGGCCCTTCTCTGCAAAACTGCCCTTGGCCAACTGAACCACAGTCATCTTGCTAGGAGGTTAGGCATGACCCCGCCCCACAAGCCATCAGTCAAAGACTCACGCAAGGGTCCAAAACGCAGGCACCCTTGCCTCTGTGGTGCAATTTACTCTCCAGAGATCCCCGCGGGATCAGGCTGAAGTGGACACCCACCCAGACGGCATCCTTTTTAGCCCCTTCCCCTGCCTCACCCTACTTCCTTCCCTCCCTCTGTCCTGAGAGCTCTCTCCCATTCAAACGTGTGCCAAAGAACCCCACCTCACGTTCTGCTTATGACAGACTTGGTGTGGAGAAGAGGGCGAGGTTGTCCCCATTGTGACAGTAGAGGATAAAGCCAAGGACCCACCAAGTTGGACTGGAAGGATTAGAGAGAAGTTGCTAGGTGTGTGCAGTTGGGGCATGGTAGGATTAGTTATACCAATAGAACAGAAGGACTTGGGGATAAGCGTGTCAGCAGCAGCAGGAGACTCCTTATACCTTCAAATATCCCTTTAGAGCTCCCCCATCCGAGCAAAAGGGAGCTCCGGACAGTGACCCTTTAGTTCCAGAGGGCTAGGCAGGTGAGGGATGGGGAGTCTGGCGGGCTAGCTGAGCAGCACTGGGACAGGACCTCACCTGGGGCTCCAGAGACCTGCCTCCTCAGTGCCCAGAAAGTCCCTGGAAGTAACTTTAGCCCTTGCCTCTGGGATTCACCTGATCCTGTGCTCTGGCTAGAATGAACATTTTATTTACATCTGCTCAGAACAGCCCTCCTTTTCTGGGAAATATTCCTCCAACCTTATTCTAGCGAAGGTTGCCAAAAACAGTACCTCACCCTAGACATAATGATTGGTCCAGAGACAGGCACATTACTAGGCCAAGACAAACAAGGGCTAGAATTTTCAACTTTTAAAAAAAATCACAGTATTTAATACCCTACCTAGGCAATACAGTTATATAGTTCAACAATCAAAAAGTCTAGAAAGGTATAAGGCAGAGAGTTCTCCTCCACAACTAGGCACTTTGGGTGCAAATATAAACAAATACAAATTTATCAACTCACCCTCCTTTTATGTTACTTAAATGGCAGCGTAAAGTACACATTTCCTGCTCCTGGATTTTCTCCCTTAACATTGTATCTTGGTGGAGATCTTTCCATATCACTCTAGGAAGTACTTCCTCACCTGTATTTTTTTAAACCTAGAGCTACAGAGTATGCTATTGAATATATGCAGCATGGTTTAATCAGTGCTCTCTCAATGGACATTTAGGTTATCTCCTATCTTAGCTGTTTCAAACAACACAGCAATGACTAATCTTGTACATATGTCATTTTACATGTCTGGGAAGATATGTATGACGAATTCTTAGAACTGAAGTTGCTTGTCTTGCTATATGTGAGCTAATCCTCCTCTACAGGAATTACACCAATTTTCCGCTCTCACCTTTAACGCACAGAAATGCCCATTTCCCCACAACCATGTCAATAGAGAACCATCAAAATTTTAGATTACTGCCAATCTGGAGAGTTTCAAAATGGCCTCTTGAGGTAGTTTTAATTTTCAGCATTTTTTAAATCTTTGGATTGGAAGACCAAATGCATGCAAAGCTCTCAGGAGGGGACCCAGGCTGTCAGTCTCCACACCTCAGCCCTACAGAGAAGGCCAGTTTGGGAGACAGTCAACCACAGGCAGACAGTAGCAGAACTGAGGGATAGAAAGGAGGTGGAGGGTCCCTGGCTCCAGGTACCACCCCCCAGCACACAAGGGACTGCACCATCCAGTGACTCCACTCTTGATTTAAGCTGGTGCAAGCTGGGGTTCTGTTGACCTGCATCCAGATTGAGGAACACAAACATCCTCTTCAGGCTACCATGATCTGGTTGCCAGGTGGACCTGCCAGCTGTCAGGCCAGGAACAAGAACATCTGTAAGATGCTACTGTAGGTACAATACACCACTTTGGGAAACCGATGGTTTCTAACAAAGTTCAACATACACCTACCCTAAGGACCAGCAATTCCACTCCTAGGTATGTACCCTGGGGAAATGACTGCCTATGTCCCCAAAAAGTCATAGCTGCTTTTGTCATAACAAACACTAGATATTACCCAAACACCCATCAACAGGAGAATGAAAAAAGAAAAAACTGAGGTATTTCTTTGGCTAAAATACCACTCAGCAATAAAAATGAATAAACTACCAATACACACAACAACGTGGAAGAATCTCACAAACATAATGTAGAGCAGAAGTCAGACATAAAGGCATACATCTCACATCGTTCCATTGTTATGAAGTTCAAGAAAAGGCAAGACTAATCTACAGTGATGAGTTGAGAACAGCTGTTACCCCTGCAGAGTGCATTTCCTGGAAGGAAGCGTGAGTGCACTTTCTGGGATAATGAAAATGGTCCATGTCTGGATAAGTCATTCTTTTGTGTGCATCACACAGATCATGTTCACACGATCTCGGCTGTTACCATTCGCTTATCCAACAAAGTCATCCAGTCAGAAGTTTAAGGAAATAAACAGATAAGCATATAAAGGAACCGAGACTCTGGGGCACATTGCCTCTGTGTGCTCTCCTCTAAACACACTAGGAAATCGGCCTTGACCTTACTTGGGATTGGCTGAGTGTCAGAGAAGTGGGTCCAGTTTGCATTTTTTAAAATACTTAAAATATTTTTAAAATGTATTGGTTGTTCCAAGTTTACTGTGAAAAGAATTTTGCATTAAACAAAACAAGTGATGGGAAAGCAACTGTGAAGAAGTGTCACCTTTCCCCAACCTCAAGGATGACTTTTCCTAGTTCATGTCTTGAAAAGGCAGGGTGTCCTAGGTTATCTCCTCCATCCTCACTGGCCACCTCTGGGACCCTGGCACCAGCCTCCTCTCTGGGATACTGCCCAGCACAGGCTCCAGCAGAGAGCAATGTGAATGAGCCACTTTTGTCATGACTGCTTGACTTTTAACTCCTATAAGCCACGAGCCCTGATTTTCCAAAGTCCCAGCCTCCTCTTTGCCCAGCCTCTGGTTTCTAGGAGGGACCTGCCTACTAGAAGCTTTTCACTGATAGCTGTGTAGACATCCAGCCAGACAATAATCCTGGACAATAACGTGTAAGGCTCTGCCCCTTCGTGAGGGAGCAAGAGAAGGATCTCTCATAACACATGTATAACTGCTCCCGTCATGTAAAACACCAGTGGGAATTCCTTTAAGCCACGTCAACACGTCTCAATGATTTTCAAACATAATGTGCAAAAGAAATACCTAGGATGTTACGTGAGATACATATTCCTAGAAAATAGATGGCAAAGTCAAATGAAGTAATTAAGGAGTTGTTTTTTTTTTTAAGATTTATTACTTATTTATTTTTATTTTTGGCTGCGTCGGGCCTTAGTTGCAGCACACAGGATCTTCGTTGAGGCACGCGGGGTCTTTCGTTGCAGCGCACAGGCTCTTTGTTGTGGTGTGCGGGCTTCTCTCTAGTTGTGGCGTATGGGTTTTCTCTTCTCTAGTTGTGGCGTGCAGGCTCCAGGGCACGTGGGCTCTGTAGTTGTGGCGTGTGGGCTCTAGTTAAGGCATGCGGGCTTAGTTGTCCTGTGGCATGTGGGATCTTAGTTCCCTGACCAGGGATCAAACCCACGTCCCCTGCATTGTAAGGCGGATTCTTTACCACTGGACCACCAGGGAAGTCCCAAGGAGCATTTAATAAATGAACTATTTACAAACATGGGGGAAAGATTAAGGGAAACGGACAAGGGTGGCACAAGAGTGGGACCTGGTGCCATCCCTAGATCTCCAGGGTCAACTGAAGGAAACCAGGAGGAAGAGTTGTTGGAGAGACATGCCTGAAAGGAACTGCAGCATAGAGCAGAGGGCAGAGCAGGAGGGAACCAGGGGAATAAAACCAGGATCTCTCTCCTCCTGTCCTCTCTCACTGGTGCCCTCCACTGACAGAGAGCAAGGGAGCCCATCCATGAAACCCATGCCAGCCACAGAGCTGCCTCCCAGGCTCAGACCTGGTTGGTGAAGTTGGAGAATAGACTTGGAGAGACAAACAGAAAATATATTCAGATCAAGAGTGATTACCAATCTGATAACTTAATTGGATTATCTGGTAAATTCTAAATGCCACAGTTGATTGGTGATATTGGCAAACTGGCCATGAACAAAATAAGAATGATGAAGGTGTTGGGAAGTTATTTTGAGGATGGTTTTATAAAAATGGGAATATTTAGTCTGAAGACAAGATTTGGAAGGGATAGCCAGTAACTATCTAGTTTAACTGGTTTGATCTAGTATGACCTGTTTTGATGGTTTAACCGGTTTGAACCACTCCACAAATCATGTCAAATCTCTTTACTTTTTCTAATTACCTACTGGAGTACACAAAAGCTTCATCAACAGTTGGTTGAGTATATCCCTCTTGAGGCTTCCCATCCATCCAAACTGTATTGTCCAAAAACCCCAGGGAGTTACTTAGTCCCAAAGGAAGCAGCCTACTCCAATGCTGCCTGAGGGAACTGGAATCTGGGCATCCTGTGACAACCACTGTTTCTCACTGCAGGACTGTGGCTGCTGGAGCTTAGACCCACACCATTCCTTGCATGCTCGTGCCCAAGGATAGTCCCTGGGCAAGCACCACAGGTCACAAGCTCAGGCACCAAGGTGACAGCTCTTCTAGCCCACATTTCACCCTTAGTCTCTTCCCCAGGGTAGAAATGGGCAAGCTGTCCTCAGGAGTGCCCGGGCAGTTTCTCATTCTAGTACCTGCCACATTACAGACTATCAGGGAGAAAGAAAACCTTTTCTCTACCCTCTTATGTTCAGTCCTTGGGGGTGTGCAAATTAAACTGACAAAAGACAGATTAGCAAGAGAAAAGAAAGATTTTTATTCATGGCTGTACACAGGAGTTCACAGGGAAAAAATGTGACTCATGGTTAGAATTGCATCTTATATAACATCTTAACAGGAGATGAGAAGGGCAGAAGGGCACTAATGGAAAGACAGATGACTTTTTAAAAAGATAAATGGACGCTTAAAATAACAGATAGGAATATGATAATTTTGTGACAAGGTCTGCCTGAATGTGGTGCCAAGTTCTCACCTCTGAGAAGATTAGAGTTGTTCCTGGAGAGGGTATGATGACCACTGAGTTTGTGGGGGAGGTTCTGCTTTTAGGTAGATACGGGATTTCAGGTTATCAAATGCCTTGAACTCAAAATAATCTTTTTTGCCAGAGCGGTATATCCTGATGCCCTTGACGACTCAGAACCAATATCTGTTTCTTCTTCCCCACCTACCTGTCCGACTCCCCGTGGGTAAGCCTGATTTGTTTTCAAACCTTTAAAAAGCTTCCCTGGTGGCGCAGTGGTTGAGAGTCCGCCTGCCGATGCAGGGGACACGGGTTCGTGCCCCGGTCCGGGAAGATCCCACGTGCCGCGGAGCGGTTGGGTCCGTGAGCCATGGCCGCTGAGCCTGCGCGTCGGGAGCCTGTGCTCCGCAGCGGGAGAGGCCACAACAGTGAGAGGCCCGCGTACCGCAAAAAATGATTCTCCCTTGACAGTTGAGGCCATCCTCCTTACACCCAGACTTTTGAGAAAGTTGCCCTCAGAGGTACCAAGATAGCTTTCTCAGCAGCTAAAGTATGACACAGAGGATGACTTCCTCTCACTAAGAAGACAACAAGGGTAAGGTATATTCCCCTGCAAAGTGCTCTGACGGTGAGCCATCTTTCCACAGAGCTACTCGACACATTTTTGACAGAATGACACCATACGGGCCCTCATATTTGGGGGCTACAGGGACAGAAGGTTCAGAAAGTGAAAGAGAGTGACAGATTTCAGTTCGATACTAAGAAGAAATTTATAATGATGAAAGCTGTTCTAAGAAAACTGGATCTAGAGTGCTTGCGAACTGTGCATACGCACAGCTATGCACAGATTAGGAGGATCACAAACTAAGAAGAAGAGACGGATTATTGAACAAATGGTATTGGGGAGAATGACCATTTCTGAAGGGGAGAAAAGTTAGACTTCATTCAGACTTCACAATAAACAAAAATTCATCTGTGTTAAATATGTGCTAAATACTTTTTAAAGAATGTAAAAATATAGATTAAAATGTAAGTGATACTTAAGGTTTTTTCAGAATGGAGGAATGTGTCTATGGATAAAAACCGTAAAAAATTTCATTTATTTATTTTTTTATTTTATTTTATTTTTGGCTGTGTTGGGTCTGCGTTGCTGTGTGCAGGCTTTCTCTAGTTTTGGCAAGCAAGGGCTACTCTTTGTTGTGGTGCGTGGGCTTCTCATTGCAGTAGCTTCTCTTGTTGCAGAGCATGGGCTGTAGGCGCACAGGCTTCAGTACTTGTGGCATGCGGGCTCAGAAGTTGTGGCGCATGGGCTCAGTAGTTGTGGCTTGTGGGCTCTAGAGCACAGGCTCCGTAGTTGTGGTACACAGGCTTAGTTGCTCCGCAGCATGTGGGGTCTTCCTGGACCAGGGATCGAACCCTAGTCCCCTGCATTGGCGGGTGGATTCTTTTTTTTTTTTGCAGTATGCAGGCCTCTCACTGTTGTGGCCTCTCCCATTGCGGAGCACAGGCTCCGGATGCACAGGCTCAGTGGCCATGGCTCACGGGTCCAGCCTCTCCGTGGCATGTGAGATCTTCCCAGACCGGGGCATGAACCCGTGTCCCCTGCATCGGCAGGCGGACCCTCAACCACTGCTCCACCAGGGAAGCCCGGCAGGTGGATTCTTAACTACTGTGCCACCAGGGAAGTCCCACAATAAAAGATTTCAGAGAGAAAAATACAACTCCATAAAATTAAAAATATCTTTCCATCAAAACCAACAATAACAAAAAGGCAAATTATAAATTAGGAAAGAAATATTAAAATAAGTATGAAAAATATAAAGGTTATTGTTTTAAGTCATAAAAAGTTCTTTTAAGTTAATTTTAAAAACAGTATCATCCAGCAATCCCACTCTTGGGCATATATCCAGAAAAGATGAAAATTCGAAAAGACATTTATACATGTACCCCAATGTTCATAGCAGCACTACTTAAAATAGCCAAGACATGGAAACAACCTAAATGTCCATCAGTAGATGAATGGATAAAGAAGATGTGATATATATATATACAATGGAGTATTACTCAGCCATAAAAAAGAATGAAATAATGCCATCTGCAGCAACATGGATGGACCCAGAGAATATACTAAGGGAAGCAAGTCAGACAGAGAAAGACAGATACCATATGACATCACTTATATGTGGAATCTAAAAACATGATACAAATGAACTTATTTACAAAACAGAAAGAGACTCACAGACATAGAAAACAAACTTCTGGTTACCAAAAGGGAAGCAGGGCAGGGATAAATTAGGAGCTTAGGATTAACAGATACACACTACTATATATAAAATAGATAACCAACAAGGACCTACTATGTAGTACAGGGAACTATATTCAATATCTTATAATAACCTATAATGGAAAAGAATCTGAAAAAGAATATATATATATGTGTGTGTATATTTGTATAAATGAATCACTTTGCTGTACCCCTGAAACTAACACAACATTGTAAATCAACTACACTTCAATTTAAATAAATAAATAAACAATATCACACCAATAGAAAAACTGAGCAAAGAAAAGGTAGAATTAAATCACAACAGAATGAATATCCATTGTAAGCATATGAAAAAAGACACTCAATGCCTCTAGATCAAAGAAGTAGGAAATAAAACACTGGCAAGTATAATTTTTTGATTATGAAGTTGACAGGGTGTTAGAATGACAAAGCAGGCAAACTTTTATTGAGAGAGGCTCTCTTTTTTAAAAAGAGGAGCAAGATAGGTTTTGCAGTGGTAAGCTCCCCATCTCTTGAAGAGATTTAAGAGCAACTGGGTACCAGCTCTTAGAGACAGAGCAGTGAGGATTCTAGGCTGCAGGGAGATGTTGGGGCCTGACGAGTGACAAGCAACCCCCTGCTTCTGTGGGCTTTCAGTGCTGTTCCAGAGTTGGACTGCCACACAGCTCACTTTCACAGTAGAGATCCTCCAGAAAAACAGGTTTTCCAGGACCTTACTTCCTACATTTCTATGTCAATGCCTCCAGTGCTTACAGGTAAAAACTAGAGCAAAGACGCTGTCCTTAAAGCACTGGCATAGGGGTGGGTGCGCTATCGAATTAAGGACAAGCTCAGTTGTCCAAGGTAATGTGATGCAGTATGTATCCAAAAAAAAAAAGGTCTGCCTACGTTTGTCTGGCAGCTCTTTTGTGAGTGATGAGTTATTGAATGCCACCCAGTGCAAGGGCACTCAGGAGGCCCAGTCAAGCTGGCATGGCATGACAGCTTCTTGCATTCCTCCGGGGAAACAGCCTCAGTAAGTAGCAGCTATTGCTGCAAACCAGAAACCAGTAACCAAGAGGTTCACTGCACAAAGTATTGATCCTTAATTATTGATCTTCTTTTAAAAAGAAAATTAGTCTCCCTCTCCCTGTCCTGCTTCCTCTCCCCTTCTCTCTCTTTCTCTTTCTCTCCGTTAAGACACCTACACAAGTAGGTATGTCAGGGAGAAAACATTCAAAATGGGTGCAACGCGCTCAATGAGTCCCCTCTAGGCCATCACTGAACCGCAGTGGCTGGCTGACTCACTGTTAAGCTCATCCCCAATAATGTTAACCTTTCCTCCTCCATCTCAAGGTCAACTTCACTCTTCAACTGCATCTAAAAATACTACCATTTTGAATGTCCTAGAAATTAGCTGCCACCTTGGCTACTGTGTTAATGCCAGTCCCTGTCAGATTCCCCCACCCCACCCCTGACCAAGAGGCAGAGCACACTTTTCCTTGAGCTCCAGGACAATCCAAACCCTTAAGAGTGCTGCAGATCTCAGCTGGGTAGGTGAATGCTCTATATCCCCTGTTGCAGGGCTGGGTCTATAGGGGCAGGAGGCCTCGGACCAGCCCTCTTTCTCTCTCACACATACTCAGCCCCCAGGCTCACTTCTGCTCTTAAATGTGTCAAGCAACAGACCCCAGGAGCCCCATTCAACAGAGCCAGACCGCGGTGCTACCCAACTCCTTGCTGCAAACAAGACCTGGTTAAGACCTTTAAGAAGCCCTGAGCACTGAAACTATTATGATGTTACATATCTCAATCAAAAATATTAAACAATAAAATACACATTAAAAGATTTAACAAAGTTCTGATTTTTTCTGTCTATCTTCCTTGGGTTTTCTGAGGTAAAACCGACATAAAATACATGAGTTTCAGGTGTACAACATGATGATTCAATATTTGTATATATCACAAAATGACCACCACAATAAATCTAGTTAGTTAACATCCATCCCACACAGAGTTACAAAGAAATTTTTTTCTTGTGATGAGAACTTTTAAGATCTACTCTCTCAGCAACTTTCAAATATGCAATACAGTATTATTAACTATTGTCACCATGCTGTACATTACATGCCCAGGTCTTATTTACTTTATAGCTAGAAGTTTGTACCTTTTGACTCCCTTCCCCCATTTTTCCTACCACTCCCACTTCCAGCAGCCAACAATCTATTCTCTGTATCTGTTTGTTTGTTTTTAAGATTTCACATATAAGTGATATCATACAGTATTTGTCTTTCTCTGTCTGACTTATTTCACACAACATAATGCCCTCAAGATCCCTCCGTGTTGTTGTAAATGGCAAGATTTCATTCTCTTCTATGACTAAGTAATATTCCATTGTGTGTATGTGTGTGCGTGTGTATACACACACATATATATATATATATATATATATATATATCTCACAGCTTCTTTATCCATTCATCAATTGATGGACACTTAGATTTTAACTCTTTTTTACATATATATATATTTTTCAGATTCTTTTCCTTTATAAGTTATTACAAAATATTAAGTATAGTTCCCTGTGCTTTACAGAGAGGCTAAGTCATTTGCCCAAGTCACATAGTTAGTATATAATGGAGCTGGCATCTAGACATCTCTGAACTGTCCAGGAGTCACTGACACTGGTGAAATGGAGATGGGATCTTACCACCTGGCAATCATTTTCAAATGAGAACCTGGGGCTGGAGGTCTCTCCGCCCCTTTGATCTGCAGGATGCCCTTCCTGGTCCATGGTGGGCAATCTCTCTCTGTGGGAGCAACAGATTCCACGAGGGCCGGGGGAAGTGAGGAAAAAGGGATAAGCATTTCCTGAATGTACTCATCATCTTTCCAGAGCTTTCTAGTAGGATAGCTGGTTCTTGAGAAATAGGAACTCATGCTCCAGCTGGCCCTGCGCACTCAGGTGTTCACCCAGGTGGCATCCGTGTGGCCAATAACTACTTGTTCATCCAAAGCAATAGTGGAGTCTCAGAGCTGCTAGAACCACTGGCCGGGAAGCTGCCCTCTTTCCTACTGCCCACAGCCATCCAGTTTCCTCCTGTGACTGCCAGCCCTGAGTGCCTGTTTCTTCCCTTCACAGTCATTACCAGCAGCAGGCTGGCATGGGAGATGGAGAAGGATGATGTTTGCTTCCAACCATCAACGGTTGGACACAGGACCCACCCCAAGCCGTGGATTCCAGGCCCAGCCCTCTCTTCTGCAAGGTGTTAGTCTGACTTGGACGGAGATGTGTCTGCACCTGCCAAGTTCAACACACAGTGGAGACAAACACAGCTCTATCCCTGAAAGGCTCCGCCTAAGGCAAAGGCAAGGCACAGGGCAGTTCATCCGGCAAACAAGGCGACTGCGGGGTGGGGGGTTGGGGGGGGATACCAGGCTCCAGGGCAGCCAGATGGAGCCGGGAGAGGGTGGCTAGAGGGCTGCACACCGAGGCTCTGGGAGAGGAGCGGCAGGCCGAGTTTCTACTGCTGCCCACCTCCTTTTTCCATCTAGATATTTTCCCTTTGGCCTTAAAATCACCCCACAAGGTTTGACTGATGTCTCTGGTTGTTGTTTTAACTGGTCCTCCTCAGAAAGGGTTTTCAGCCTTTCCAGGAGCTGGCGCAGCTTCAGAGCAAAGCAAGCTCTCCCACACACACTCCCTTCCTCACCAAGCACCAGGCCAGACCCCTGGGCTACGACTCCACCGAACACCTCCTCCCCCGCACCCAGCTTCAGCCCCTCCTCTGCCACCTTTTCACCCAGTAGAAAATGCACCACGTTTAAAAGAGATTCAGCCCAAACCAGTGGCATCCCTGGAATGTAGAAGAAATCCCTGCTAGGGCATCCAACAGCCCTGCATTATGTGTCCTGGGCAGAAAGGGAGGACAGGGCAGACCACGGTATACCACTTCTGGATGGTTCCTACCCCCATCCTATAATCAACAGCTTTGACCTCCTTGAAGAGCTCTTTACAAGTCTCCACATTAGCTGATTTGACTTTTAGCCATTGTTCTCTAATGGAGACAAATTAAAAAAAAAAACATAGGCAACCACCCACTTGGATCGCACGCACCTTAATAAAAAAAAGAGTCTGTAGGGCGCATTTCTAGATTGAGTTGAAGCTGATCTGAGACACTAAGTGACTTTATAGTTAGAGTTGAACTTCACTCATTATTACAAAATACTAGTTATACCAGTCCTGACACATCTAATACCAACTTAATGGTTGTTTATTAAACTCTCCCCAATTATGGCTGCTTATCATATCAAAGGGCTGAGAAAACACCCCCCCCCCCAGATAACCTTGGGAAGACAAAACAGGCCCAAGTATAATGGGGCTTAACAGAGACCTCAGGAAGAGAGCAAAAAAGAAGGTGAAAGCCATCCTTTAAATAAACCATGTTACTGTTTGCAGGTGACCTGATACTATACATAGAAAATCCCAACAATGCCACCAGAAAACTACTAGAGCTCATCAATGAATTTGGTAAAGTTGCAGAATACAAAATTAATGCACAGAAATCTCTTTTATTCCTATACTAACAATGAAAAATCAGAAAGAGAAACTAAGGAAACAATCTCATTTACCGCTGCAGCAAAAAGAATAAAATACCTAGGAATAAACCTACCTAAGGAGGCAAAAGACCTGTACTCAGAAAACTATAAGATATTGGAGAAAGAAAGTAAAGGCAACACAAACAGGTGGAGAGACATACCACATTCTTGGATTGGAAGAATCAATAATTTGAAAATGACTATACTACCCAAAGAAATCTACAGATTCAATGCAATCCCTATCAAATTACCAATGGCATTTTTCACAGTATTAGAACAGAAAATTTTACAATTTGTATGAAAACACAAAAGACCCCGAATAGCCCAAGCAATCTTGAGAAAGAAAAAAGGAGCTGGAGGAATCAGGCTCCCTGACTTTAGACTATACTACAAAGCTACAGTAATCAAGACACTATGGTACTGGCACAAAAACACAAATATAGATCAATTGAACAGGATAGAAAGCCCAGAGATAAACCCACACACCTATGGTCACCTAATCTATGACAAAGGAGGCACGAATATACAATGGAGAAAAGACAGTCTGTTCCATAAGTGATGCTGAGAACACTGGACAGCTACATGCAAAAGAATGAAATTAGAACACTCCCTATCACCATACATAAAAATAAACTCAAAATGGATTAAAGACCTACATGTAAGGCCAGACACTATAAAACTCTCAGAGGAAAACATAGGCAGAACACCCTTTGACATAAATTGCACCGAGATCTTTTTTGACCGACCTCCTAGAGTAATGAAAATAAAAACAGAAGTAAACAAACGGGACCTAATTAAACTTAAAAGCTTTTGCACAGCAAAGGAAACCATAAACAAGACAAAAGACAACCATCAGAATGGGAGAAAACATTTGCATACAAGGCAACTGACAAGGGATTAATCTCCAAAATATACAAACAGCTCATGCAGCTCAATATCAAAAAAACAAACAACCCAATCAAAAAATGGGTAGAAGACCTAAATAGACATTTCACCTAAGAAGACATACAGCCAAGAGGCACATGAAAAGATGCTCAACATCACTAATTATTAGAGAAATGCAAATCAAAACTACCATGAGGTTATTACCTCACACCAGTCAGAATGGCCATCATCAAAAAAAATCTACAAACAATAAATGCTGTAGAGGGTGTGGAGAAAAGGGAACCCTCTTACACTGTTAGTGGGAATGTAGATTGATAACAGCCACTATACAGTGTGGAGGTCCCTTAAAAAACTATAAATAGAACTACATATGACCCAGCAATCCTACTCCTGGGCATATACCCAGAGAAAACCATGCAAAAGATACATGAACCCCAATGTTCACTGCAGCACTATTTACAATAGCTAGGACAAGGAAGCAACCTAAATGTCCATCAACAGAGGAATGGATAAAGATGTGGTGTATATATAGAATGGAATATTACTCAGCCATAAAAAGGAATGAAATTGTGCCATTTGTAGAGATGTGGATGGACCTAGAAACTGTCATACAGAGTGAAGTCAGAAAGAGAAAAGCAAATATATGTTAATGCATATATGTGGAATCTAGAAAAATGGTACAGATGAACCTATTTGCAAAGCAGAAACAGAGACACAGATGTAGAGAACAAACATATGGACACCAAGGGGGGAAAGGGGTGTGGATGAACTGGGAGATTGGGATTGACATATATACACTATTTGATACTATGTATAAAATAGAGATCTGATAGGAACATACTATACAGCACAGGCAACTCTATTTAATATACTCTAGTGTCCTAAATGGAGGGGATATATGTATATGTATGACTGATTCATTTTGCTGTGCAGTAGAAGCTAACACAACATTGTAAAGCAACTATACGCCAATAAAAATTAATTTAAAAAATAAAAAATAAAATAGATAACTAATGAGAACCAACTGGATATCACAAGGAACTCTACTCAATGCTCTGTGGTGACCTAAATGGGAAGGAAATCCAAAAAGGAGGGGATATATGTATACGTATAGCTGATTCATTTTGCTGTACAGCAGAAACTAACACAACATTGTAAAGCAACTGTACTCCAATAAAAGGCAAAAAGATAAATAAACCATGGATTGAAAAAGTGCTAAAATACTAGACGTACAGAGGAGCCTGTTGTACAGTATTCAACAACTCCCTCTTTTAAGTATTATCATTCAAAATACTGTAATGTGTTTTGCTCTTGGACTCAGCATTATATAATTTCCATTGTAGTGACAAGTAAACTCTAATATGTACATGCTCTTTATAAGATTATAAACACAAACCCTGGTACCATACCCTCTGGGTAAGTTAAGTGATTTTAATCCCTCATATTCACCAAGCTTGATTTTTACCTTGCGCTGTCTTTAGACTTTAACAGGTGAATGGAGATGGGATGCCCCTGTGCTACCAGTGATATCTGCATTGCGATTTTACTGCGCATCAGGCACTTCACATAGTCATTTAATTTAATCCTTAGAAAAGTTCTTAGGTTTTGTTATTATCCCCATTTTACAGATGAGGCACTGAGGTTCAGGCAGACTTATGTTAACATGCCAAGGTCACAAAGCTAGAAAGCGTCCAAAGCCAAGATTTAACCAGTGGGTAGCAAACCTCAGATCCCATAGCTTAATCATTATGCCATACTTCCCTAGTTTGATAGACAACTGATTCGTCAACTACTGATTTAAAATGTTAGCTCTTTGATTTAGTTTTCTGATTTAAAGGGAGTAGATATCGTTGGGGCATGCTCTCCCCCTGTTCAATAAACCTTTGCCTTTGTATTAGTTTCCTATTGCTTCTGTAACAAATTGCCTCAAACACAGTGGTTTAAAACATCAAGTACTTATTATCTTACAGTTCTGGAAGTCAGAAGTACAAAATAGGTTTCATGGGGTGAAAATCAATGTGTCACATGGTTATACTCCTTTGGAAAACTCTAGAGGAGAATCCGTTTCTTGCCTTTTCCAGCTTCTAGAGGCTGCCTGCATTCCTTGGCTTGTGGCTCCATCTGCAAAGCCAGCAATGGCATCATTCCGATCTCAGCTTCTGTCATCACATCTCCTCTGACTCTCCTGTCTCCCTCTTCCACTTATAAGGATCCTGGTGATTATACTGGGCCCACTGGGTAATCCAAGATAATCTCTCCAGCTCAGGAGCCTTAATTAATCACATCTGCAAGGTCCCTTTTGCCATCAAAGATAAAATAGTCACAGGCTCTGGGGATTAGGATGTGGACATCTTTGGGGGTTGTTATTCTGCCTTCCACAGCCTCTAATGGTTGTGACTGTTTCTTCCAAGGACTTCCCTTGGGCAACTGGAGTCACTTTTCCTGCAGCATAAAGAGCTGGAAGTGTCTGTTAGTGTTGCCAACTATCCTTGCCCCAGTTGAAGCGTTTCCTGGGACATGAGATTTTTAACGCTAAAACCAGGATAGTCCTGGACGAACTAGGGTGGTTGGTCACCTTATCCCAGAACAGACCTTAGCCCATTGGATTATGAAAACCCAACTCTCTTGCCTCAAGTTTGGACAAACTCTGAGGGATCATTTACACTCCAGAGTTCCCCTACGAGATTAGGCTGAGGCTGCTAATTTTGCCTAAAATTATATTCTTGACTCACTTCTCTCCCTTCCCTGTCCTGCTTTCCCCTCCCTTAGTGAATTCTACTGGGAGCAGTTCTTTAACAAACCGTACTTTGGGATGACCAGGCTAAGAAAGAAAGGTTACTATAGCTTTGTTTACATTCATTCAACAAACACTGAGTTCCTATAATGTTTCAGGATGAAAAGTTAAACAGAAGCCAATCCTAGCCTGCAGGAAGCTCACTAAAAATGCAGAGACAATTGAGTAGAACCAGTACAATGTGATAAGCACTGAGAGAGGCATTCAAAAGACATCATGGAAAAGCAAAGGAAGGGTGCAGACCTCGAGGGAAAAGGTACAGGCAGGGTTGATCATTAAAGAAGCCTGGACTTTATTTTGAAAGCTACACAGAGCCATTAAAGTGGACACACATTGCAACCAATTTGTGCAGGTCAGAGGTAAAATCTCCTTGGAGGTGGACAGGGAAACATCCTCACCAACACTTGTTAGTTATCTTTTTGATAACAGCCATTCTAACAGGTGTGAGGAGATATCTCACTGTGGTTTTGATTCAAAGCTTTTTGATTAAAAAAAATGAAGACCAGTAAGTGTAGACTTGTATTTGATATTTTTAACTATATATAGTACTTTGATAAAAATCAAAATCATTTTTTAAAAGATCACTCTGCCAGAAGTGTAGAAAGAGATTTGATGAATGGGAGCACACCAGGGGATAAGACTAGAGTAAGAGACGGATGGCAAGGCTAATGCAATAATGAAGTGACCAGATTTAAGGACCTGGAGTAAGGCAGCAATGATGAGAGAGAAAGAGATGAATTTGAGAGATACTGTCAATGTATCAAATGGGATAGGTAAGGGAGAAGGAATAATCTAGGGCAAAGCTCAAGTTCTTGCTTTGAGAAACTAAGTGGGTGGAGGTGCCATTAACTGAATGAAGAACACAGAAGGAAAGGACTTTGAAGGGCAAGGAGACAGGAAGAATTGGGCCTGTGAGATTTTCATTAGGACGTGTTTAAGAGGCATGTGAAAACATGTGGGCTAATATAGATTTTATAGACCCAATGATAAGGTCCCTAAGGGAAGGGGACAGGGAGAGCAAAGTTGGGATGGGATTTACACACCCAGCCCTCTCCCTGCTTTGCTTCCTCTTCTCAATGAAGTTTTGTCCTGGGGCAGGGTGGGGGGGTGAGGGCGGATGACCAAGCCCTGAAGTCGGTACCCTAAGTTCCCATCCCCTAAACCTAGGAGGCAGCTAACACAGCTGTAGATGCCCCTGGGTGTCCTCTCATAAGAAAAGGAAATCGCTTCCCAGAAAAGCCACTTCTAGGTTCAGTCAATGGATAAAGTGTTAATTGACAACTCCCTTTGATAAGAGAAGCTGAAAATAATTCACTTCCTTCTATCCCTACAGATCAAAACTGGGGAAGTTGTCAGAAAGAAATACTCCACAAAAATGTGACAGTTTTAAACTGTTTCGGGGGTGAGTTATTTCAAAATCAAACCTCATATGCTCTTTAGGACATATCAGAGAAAAAGGAAAGGAAGAAAATATCTTCATTCTTTTACAGACATTGACATAGTACTGATACCAGAATCTGTCCATGATAATTTTAAAAAAAACTCCAATATTTATAAATACACATGAAAAGTCTGAATATAATAGCAATAGAATCTAAGGATATTTTAGAAATTAATTCAAGTGGGATTTATTCCAAGAATGTAAGCACAGTACAAAATTAGGAAATCTAATACTGTATTTCTTCATATTAATGAATCAAAGGAGGAAATCATGTGATGATCATGAGAGGTTTCCAAAAAGCATAACACCCTGATTTTTCAGAAATTCAGTAAAATTAATAATAATATATACATACACAAAACCAATAACATATCCTGCTTTATGGTGAAACAAGTATTCTGATTAAAGTCTCAAACGGAATAAACATGTTAAATATAAAATAACTAAAAATTAAAATAAAGGTCATTAATATTCTAAATGAGAAAGCACGTTTCCCACTATTCGTGTATATTGTCATTGCATTCCTCAAAAACACAAGAAAATCAACTGAAAACCTATTGGAAATAATAAGCAAATTCAATAAAGTGATCGACTGCAAAATTAGTGCAGAAAATCAGTAGGTTTCTTATACACCAAGAAAAAAAATTCACTTAGAAAATACAATATAGGTTCAAGATGGCAGGCAGAGTAGAAGGACATGCGCTCACTCCCTCTTGCGAGAGCACCGGAATCACAACTAACTGCTGAACAATCATCGAAAGGAAGAAAATGGATCTCACCAAAAAAAGATACCCCACATCCAAAGACAAAGGAAAACCTGCAATGAGAAAGTAGGAGGGGCACAACCACAATAAAATCAAATCCCATAACCGCTGGCTGGGTGACTCACAAACTGGAGAACAATTATACCACAGAAGTCCACCCACTGGAGTGAAGGTTCTGAGCCCCACGTCAGGCTTCCCAACCTGGAGGTCTGACAACAGGAGGAGGAATTCCCAGAGAATCAGACTTTGAATGCTAGCGGGATTTGATTGCAGGACTTTGACAGGACTGGGTGAAACAGAGACTCCACTCTTGGAGGGCACACACAAAGTAGTGTGTGCATCAGGATCCGGGGGAAGGAGCAGTGACCCCATAGGACACTGAACCAGACCTACCTGCTAGTGTTGGAGGGTCTCCTGCACAGGCGGGGGTGGCTGTGTCTCACCATGGGGACAAGGACACTAGCAGCAGAAGTTCTGGGAAATACTCCTTGGCATGAGCCCTCCAAGAGTCAGTGGTTAGCCCCACCAAAGAGCCTGCAGGCTCCAGTGCTGGGTCGTCTCAGGCCAAACAACCAACAGGGAGGGAACTCAGACCGACCCATCAGCAGACAAGCGGATTAAAGTTTTACTGAGCTCTGCTCACCAAAGCAACACCCAGCTCTACCCACCACCAGTCCCTCCCATCAGGAAGCTTGCACAAGCCTCTTAGATAGCCTCATCCACCAGAGGGCAGACAGCAGAAGCAAGAAGAACTACAATCCTGCAGCCTGTGGAACGAAAACCACATTCACAGAAAGACAGACAAAATGAAAAGGCAGAGGACTATGTACCAGATGAAGGAACGAGGTAAAACCCCAGAAAAACAACTAAATGAAGTGGAGATAGGCAACCTTCCAGAAAAAGAATTCAGAATAACGATAGTGAAGATGATCCAGGACCTCGGAAAAAGAATGGAGTCAAAGATCGAGAAGATGCCAGAAATGTTTAACAAATTAAAGAACAAACAAACAGGATGAACAGTACAATAACTGAAATGAAAAATACACTAGAAGGAATCGATAGCAGAATAACTGAGGCAGAAGAACAGATAAGTGACCTGGAAGACAGAATGGTGGAATTCACTGCCGCAGAACAGAATAAAGAAAAAAGAATGAAAAGAAATGAAGACAGCCTAAGAGACCTCTGGGAAAACATTAAATGCACCAACATTTGCATTATAGGGGTCCCAGAAGGAGAAGAGAGAGAGAATGGACACAACAAAATATTTGAAGAGATTATAGTTGAAAACTTCCCTAACATGGGAAAAGAAATAGCCACCCAAGTCCACGAAGTGAAGAGAGTTCCAGGCAGGATAAACCCAAAGAAAAACACACCGAGACACACAGTAATCAAATTGACAAAAATCAAAGACAAAGAAAAATTATTAAAGGCAACAAAAGAAAAATGACAAATAACATCCAAGGGAACTCCCATAAGGTTAACAGCTGATCTCTCAGCAGAAACTCTACAAGCCAGAAGGGAGTGGCAAGATGTATTTAAAGTGATGAAAGGGAAGAACCTACAACCAAGATTACTCTACCCGGCAAGGATCTCATTCAGATTTGATGGAGAAATCAAAAGCTTTACAGACAAGCAAAACCTAAGAGAATTCAGCACCACCAAACCAGCTCTACAACGAATGCTAAAGGAACTTCTCTAAGTGGGAAACACAAGAGAAGAAAAGGACCTACAAAAACAAACCTAAAACAATTAAGAAAATGGTATTAGGAACATACATATCGGTAATTACCTTAAATGTGAATGGACTGAAGGCTCCAACCAAAAGACATAGGCTCACTGAATTGTTACAAAAACAAGACCCATATATATGCTGTCTACAAGAGACCCACTTCAGACCTAGAAACACATACAGACTGAAAGTGAGGGAATGGAAAAAGATATTCCATGCAAATGGAAATCAAAAGAAACCTGGAGTAGCAATACTCATATCAGATAAAATGGACTTTAAAATAAAGACTGTTACAAGAGATAAGGAAGGACACTACATAATGATCAAGGCATCAACCCAAGAAGAAGACATAACAATTATAAGTATATATGCACCCAAAATACAAGCACCTCAATACATAAGGCAAATGCTAACAGCTATAAAAGAGGAGATCGACAGTAACACAATAATAATGGGGGACCTTAACACCTCACTTACACCAAAGAACAGATCAGCAAGACAGAAAATTAATAAGTAAACAGAAGCTTTAAATGACACAATAGACCAGATAGACTTAATTGATATTTATAGGACACTCCACCCAGAAACAGCAGATTACACTTTCTTCTCAAGTGTGCATGGAACGTTCTCCAGGATAGATCACATCTTGGGTCACAAATCAAGCCTCAATAAATCTAAGAAAATTAAAATCATATCAAGCATCTTTTTCAACCACAACTCTATAAGATTACAAATAAATTACAGGGGAAAAAACCGTAAAAAAACACAAACACATGGAGGCCAAACAATACGTTACTAAATAACCAAGAGATCACTGAAGAAAGCAAAGACGAAATCTAAAAATACCGAGAGACAAATGACAGCGAAAACATGACGATCCAAAACCTATGGGATGCAGCAAAAGCAGTTCTAAGAGGGAAGTTTATAGCAATACAATCCTACCTCAAGAAACAAGAATCATCTCAAATAAACAATCTAATCTTACACCTAAAGGAACTAGAGAAAGAAGAACAAACAAAACCCAAAGTTAGTAGAAGGAAAGAAATCACAGAGACCAGAGCAGAAGACTTCAGAAGCCTCCGCCAAAGAGCGAAAAGAAGCTTGGAGCTTAGGTTAATATCAGAGATGCACATGACCTGGGGAATCTGCCTGTGATGCCAGTTGAGCCTCAGAAAGGCAGCGTGACCACAAAAGTGCCGAGCAGGGAGAAGGCTCGGCTGGACAAGCAGTTGGAGTGAGAATAAAAACGACCAGATCACAAGGCCAGACCCTGCACGATCCACATGACATTGGTCTAATCCAGTTATCACCCATTGAAAACAGTTTATTCAAGCTACTTTGTGAAGTTTCCGAGGATAAGAAGAGGCTACAGCAGTGTGTTCACCAGGAAGGACATAGATTGACACTCATTGGAGGTTACATTCACTAAATCTCCTACAATCTGAAGGTGAATGACATCATCCTTGGTTCTACTCAAGAGACAGGATTCCAAGCCCAGGAGGCAGTGAGTACTGGTGGAGAGAGAACACATCTTTTTGTTTGGGACTCTGATAAGACTTTGGCTTTGATTTTGTTTTGCCCTCTCTCTTCCCAGCTTTGTGACCTTGCACGTGAGCAAGAATGCCCATTTCCTCACTCTCTTGTCAACTCTCCATTGTATCATTTTTTGGCCTCATTATAAGCCAAATTAGGTAGAAAAAGTAAACAAATAAAATAAATAAATAAAAAGAAGAGCATCAAAAATAGGGCATGGATTACAAGCATGTTAACATGTAGAAATGTGTAATAAGAGACTTTGAGGTATTATAATTAATAGCTTAATATTCAATAGACTTTTTGGTAAAGTTGTTTAAACTTATAGAGCATTATTTTGTATGTATGCATAGTAATAGCCATTTGCAGTCGCCAATAATTAGGTCATTTAAATGACCAAATTACATAATTCCCATAGGCTGTCTTTACAGAAGGAAGTGGTTTTTTTGGAAGTTTTATTTTTCTATGTTGAAAGTGATAAAATGTTCATATATGTTTTTTTAAAAGCGATACACAAGAAGTAGGTGGACTGTCGACATTTTTCCTGAAGAATTAAAATGATCTGCAGATCAAAAAGATTGAGAACTCTTGAGAAAATAAAGGATCAGATAAAGCAGCTAAAGATACAGTCAATTTCCTCCCAGCCCATTCTAGGCCACAGACTCTCTTTGACACCATCACCCACATTTATATTGTGTTACATACACATCTAGATGACACATACAACAAACAAGATATAGAAGGAAAGGTACTTGGAGACACAAATGACTCATTCTCAGCTCTTTTTTTAAAAAATTTATTTATTTTTGGCTGCGTTGGGTCTTTGTTGCTGCGTGCAGGCTTTTCCTAGCTGCGGTGCACAGGCTTCTCTTTGCAGTGGCTTCTCTTGTTGCAGAGCATGGGCTCTAGGCTTGCGGGCTTCAGTAGTTGTGGCTCGAGGGCTCTAGAGTGCAGGCTCAGTAGTTGTGCCGCACGGGCTTAGGGGACAGAGGTTCGAGCCCTGGTCCAGGAAGGTCCCACATGCTGCAGAGCAACTAAGCCCATGCGCCACAACTATTGAGCCCGCATGCTACAACTACTGAAGCCCGCTCGCCTAGAGCCAGTGCTCCGCAACAAGAGAAGCCACTGCAATGAGAAGCCCATGCACCACAATGAAGGGTAGCCCCCACTCACTGCAGCTAGAAAAAGCCTGCATGCAGCAACAAAGACCCAATACAGCCAAAAATAAATATATTTTTTTAAAAAGAAAAAATTAAAAAAAAGAAAAAAAGGGAGAGGACTCAAATCAATAAAATTAGAAATGAAAAAGGAGAAGTTACAACAGACACCACAGAAATACAAAGCATCAGAAGACACTACTACAAGCAACTCTATGCCAATAAAATGGACAACCTGAAAGAAATGGACAACCTGGAAAAAACGGACAGATTCTTAGAAAGGTATAACCTTCCCAGACTGAACCAGAAAAATATAGAAAATATGAACAGACCAATCACAAGTAATGAAATTGAAACTGTGATTAAAAATCTTCCAACAAACAAAAGCCCAGGACCAGATGGCTTCACAGGTGAATTCTATCAAACATTTAGAGAAGAGCTAACACCCATCCTTCTCAAACTCTTACAAATAATTACAGAGGAAGGAACACTCCCAAACTCATTGTATGAGGCCACCATCACCCTGATACCAAAACTAGACAAAGATACCACAGAAAAAGAAAATTACAGACCAGTATCACTGATGAATACAGATGCAAAATCCTCAACAAAATACTAGCAAACAGAATCCAACAACACATTAAAAGGATCATACACCATGATCATGTGGGATTTATCCCAGGGATGCAAGGATTCTTCAATATATGAAAATCAACCAATGTGATACACCATATTAACAAACTGAAAAATAAAAAACATGATCATCTCAATAGATGCAGAAAAAGCTTTTCACAAAATTCAACACCCATTTATGATAAAAACTCTCCAGAGAGTGGGCACAGAGGGAACCTACCTCAACATAATAAAGGCCATATACAACAAACCCACAGCCAACATCATTCTCAGTGGTGAGAAACTGAAAGCATTTCCTCTAAGATCAGGAACAAGGCAAGAATGTCCACTCTCTTCACTATTATTCAACAGAGTTTTGGAAGTCCTAGCCATGGCAATCAGAAAAGAAAAAAATCAAAGGAGTACAAATTGGAAAAGAAGTAAAACTGTCACTGTTTTCAGATGACATGATACTATACATAGATAATACTAAAGATGCCACCAGATAAGTACTAGAGCTAATTAATGAATTTAGTAAAGTTGTAGGATTCAAAATTAATACACAGAAATCTCTTGCATTCCTATACACTAGCAACGAAAGATCAGAAAGAGAAATTAAGGAAACAATTCTATTCACCATTGCAACAAAAAGAATAAAATACCTAGGAATAAACCTACCTAAGGAGGTAAAAGACCTGTACTCAGAAAACTATAAGACACTGATAAAAGAAATCAAAGATGACACAAACAGATGGAGAGATATACCATGTTCTTGGATTGGAAGAATCAACAGTGTGAAAAGGACTATACTTCCCAAAGCAATATACAGATTCAATGCAATCCCTATCAAATCACCAATGGCATTTTTCACAGAACTAGAACAAAAAAATCTTAAAATTTGTATGGAGACACAAAAGACCCCGAATAGCCAAAGCAATCTTGAGAGGGAAAAATGGAGCTGGAGGAATCAGACTCCCTGACTTTGGGCTATACTACAAAGCTACAGTAATCAAGACAATATGGTACTGGCACAAAAACAGAAATGCAGATCAACAGAATCAGATAGAAAGCCCAGAGGTAAACCCACACATCTATGGTCAACTAATCTCTGACAAAGGAGGCAAAAATATACAATGGAGAAAAGACAGTTTCTTCAATAAGTGGTGCTGGGAAGACTGGACAGCTACATGTAAAAGAATGAAATTAGAACACTCCCTAACACCATACACAAAAATAAACTCAAAATGGATTAAAGACCTAAATGCAAGACCGGACACTATAAAACTGTTAGTGGAAAACATAGGAAACACTTTGACATAAATCACAGCAAGATCTTTTTTGACCCACCTCCCAGAGTAATGGAAATAAAAACAAAAATAGATAAATGGGACCTAATGAAATTTAAAAGCTTTTGCACAGCAAAGGAACTAAAAACAAGTCAAAAAGACAACCCTCAGAATGGGAGAAAATATTTGCAAACGAATCAACGGACAAAGGATTAATCTCCAAAATATACAAACAGTTCATGCAGCTCAATATTAAAAAAACAAGCAGCCCAATAAAAAAATGGTCAGAAAACCTAAATAGACATTTCTCCAAGGAAGACATACAGATGGCCAAGAGGCATATGAAAAGATGCTCAACATCACTGATTATTAGAGAAATGTAAATCAAAACTACAATGAGGTATCACCTCACACCGGTTAGAATGGGCATCATCAAAAAATCTACAAACAATAAATGCTGGAGAGGGTGTGGAGTAAAGGGAACCCTCTTGCACTGTTGGTAGGAATGTAAATTGATACAGCCACTGTGGAGAACAGTATGGAGGTTCCTTAAAAAACTAAAAATCACCATATGACCCAGCAATCCCACTACTGGGCATACACCCTGAGAAAACCATAATTCAAAAAGACACATGCACCCCAATGTTCACTGCAGCACTATTTACAACAGCCATGTCATGGAAGCAACCTAAATGCCCATCAACAGATAAATGGATAAAGAAGATGTGGTATATATATACAATGGAATATTACTCAGCCATAAAAAGAAATGAAATTGGGTCATTTGTAGAGACGTGGATGGACCTAGAGTCTGTCATACAGAGTGAAGTAAGTCAGAAAGAGAAAAATATCGTATATTAACTCATATATGTGGAATCTAGAAAAATGGTACAGATGAACAGGTCTGCAAGGCAGAAATAGAAACACACATGTAGAGAACAAATGTATGGACACCAAGAGGGGAAAGCAGAGGCAGGGGTTGGTGGGATGAATTGGGAGACTGAGACTGACATACACTAATATGAATAAAATAGATAACTAATAAGAGCCTGCTGTATATCCCCATATCTCCTCCCTCTTCGTCTCCCTCCCACCTTCCCTATGCCACCCCTCTAGGTGGTCACAAAGCCCCAAACTGATCTCCCTGTGCTATGTATACGTATAGCTGATTCACTTTGTTATAAAGTAGAAACTAACACACCATTGCAAAGCAATTATACTCCAATAAAGATGTTTTAAAAAAAAAAGAACCTGCTATATAATAATAAAATTCAAAAAAAGAAAATACAATGTATAAACAGATTTCACTCACATTAATATAAGGTACATATGAATAAATTCCACAAACTGGTACATGACCTATAAGATTAAAACTATAAAACTGTACTAAAGGATCTAAGAGAACATACGAATTATGGAGAGAGATGCTATGTTCTTGGATAGGAAGATTAAAAATGTAAAAATGTCACTTCTGTAAATCTATAAATTGAACTGTCAATCAAAATTCCTCGGTAACTTTTCTAGAAACTTGATAAAAATGATTCTAAAGTTCATCTGGGAAAACAACTGTGTAAGAATAGCCAGAATATTCAAAAAAATGACAGTAATTAATGAGGATTCATTCTGTCATATTAAATGTGCTATGAATCTATAGTTATTAAACAATGATAATGGAAACAAAAGAGGGCTGTATATTTAAAGGATGGAATTTCAAATCAGTGAGGCACTAAGGAAAATAAATGTATATATCTGCCTTTCTTCTTACATAAAAACAATCTTTTTCCTAAGTCTGCTCCCTAATAAATCATTTCACATGAATCCTCAACTCAGAGTCTGCTACTGGAGAATCCAATCGAAACTGCACCACCTTATTTAATTTTCAAATACAAATGTATGAGGCAGGTTTTATTCTATTTTACAAATAAAGAAAACTGAAATTTAGAAACTTAAGAAATGTGCCCAAGTTAAGTAGAAGACCTGGGAATAAAAGCCAGGTCGGGGAGGTTCCAAAGCTTATTTCTTCAGCCACCTTAGAGATCTGTTCCCATCCCAGTCTCTCACTGGTCCCACAAGGTCGAGGACTGGGACAGCTATTCTGAAAGTTTACCCCAGTGAGTCACATCTGTAAGGCTGGCACGTCATGGACAAAGACAGGTCTTTGCCTAACCACTGCCCCGAGAGTCACAAGATAATTGCAAATAAAATACCTGAAACATTTGCAAATTCTGCTCACTATCAAGCGTCCTACCACCATATCACACCATTTTCAAATAGCACCACTTCTGAAATTCTATCTCTGACCACACATTCTATGCCTGAGAATGTCAGGTGTATTCAACTGAAAATATTTCTAATTGTCCTCTTTGCCTACCCCCACTCACCCAGTGAGTCACCATTGAGCAAACGGGACAAATCCGGAGTTACTGACTCCACGCAATAGTTACAGTAGATTAGTTACCTTCCAAGAAGTCTTTAAAGCTTATACCAAGCCTTCTCGTATGTACACACCCCTAACAGTGCAGCAGTCACACTAGTTTCTAAGGCTCTTTCTCCTTGTTTACTTATGGACTCTCTGAAAACAGAAACTAATTCATATTCCTAAAACCTGTGAAGGTGCCCGGCATTTGGTAGGTATTTAATGTTTGTTGAATGAATGAATGAATGAACAATGATACATAAATGGATAAAGGCGTTACTCTTCAGACTAGAACAGACGACAAATCCCAGAGAGGACACTGGTAGGCTGAGTGTGGGTACAGCCATTTGCCTTCCCTAACGTACCTTTTCGTTCATAGCAGAGTCTGGGGGATCTTGGTTAGACTGACTTAAAGTGGGGTGGCCATGGTGAATCTGGCCCAGGTAACATACTCTGAACATAATTTACATCCATCCCATTGGTCATTCAGGGTTGCAGCCAACAAAGGAAATAATGTTGTGCTGAGAGGAAAAACAAATTAAAAGGAAACAAAGCTTAAGCATGCAGCCTAGCTGCAAGCCAAGAATACTTCCTTCTTAAACAGGAAGCTGGAGCAATGAGCATGACCCCAACCTTTGGAGGCTGCAGATGCTATATCAGAGTGGCCATCTGGAAGGAGAGTTCTCCATTCCAAGCTCTGCTGTCAGTCAGAGGAGGCCACAGAGTTCAACCAGAAGCTGGGAGAGAATTATTATTGAGCCTCTAGGAGAAATTCAACATTACAATTACAGAAAGTATTACTATTATTTAATCTTAAGAGGTCTAACACTGTCCTACGCCATTATTAGTCCTTTGAGAAACACAGTCGTCCTTTGCTAATAATAACCTAAGACATTTGTGGAATTAATATATTCTGTTCACATTTTATCTGCATAAAATTCCCCAAGAAATTCATTAACCAGGATTTTTATTATAGCAAAGTAACTCATATTTAAAAAAATAAACTCAGGTAAAGATGACCCCTAGATCTTTCTCTATAACCTGGGAAGCAGGTAACAACTTAAGATGGTCTCAAAAGATCCTACTTTATAACTAATCTAAATCCCTTGTATCAAATAGAAAGCATTTTGGAGCAGGTTCAAGCCCCAAACTACCAGAGTCCTCTCACTTTGTCTGCAGTAGAAATTGAGATAAGTTTATGCCTAAATCAATGTAAACATGACTAGAGATGTATAAGGCTCTTTTTGTGTGTATAAACACACACACACTCTCTCTCTCTTTTTCTATCACCGTAATATTGTCAATTTGTTCTAAAGGGTTTTTTCTTCTAAAAAAACCCTTTTCTCTTTTTTCTTCAGCTACTACTGGATCCTTTAACTTTATAGGTATTTTCCAATTCACTGATCAGCATAAATCTCCCCTAAACCCATGACAAGTTCTCCGTAAACCTGTAACTACAAAACCTGACACTGAAGAATATACCAAACCATTCACTACCGCCACAAATACAAAAGGAGAGGCAAGATAACCGGAGATTTACTGAATCAGGATTTTTTTTTAAATCAATGCTTTAGAAGCATGGAAAATATTGGTTTGGCCAAAAAGTTCGTTCGGTTAAGGAATACATTGTTCAATAAAGTTCTTGGTGAAACTGAAAAATGTGTCTACTTAAAACCCAACAAACTTTCTGGCCAACCCAATATTTACTCACACCAACCATCAATTCTAAGTGTCTTCTTCTACCTCCATGCCCCAGAGCATGAGACGTCACCATAAATGAAATCCTGGTCTTGTATTTCCTGCCTTATACGAGCACTGACTTATTTTTTTTTTTCTACTACTACTTTCACTGAACAATTTTGAGTCCATCCTTGCTTCTTGAGATATAAAAATGAGTAAGACATACTCCTTGAGCTCCAGAAAACAGTCAAAAGGGGAAGAATGGACATGCAAATAAAAAGATTAAAAGCTGCACTATGAAAAGAAACAATAAATACCATTACTGAGTATTTACAATATGCTGCTCATGGAACTAAACATATCTCCTGCAGCCTTCCACCACAGTCCTATGACGTAGACCCTGGGATTATTCCCATCTGACAGATGAGGGGACTGAGGCTTAGAGAGACCAGTCACATACTCAAGAGTCCTATAACTAGGTAGTGGGAAGATAGAAGAGGCAGCTCAGCCTAGGTAATGCACAAAAGACTTCAAGGAGCAGGAAGTCCCCAGGTTAAGCCTTGAAGAATGAGTAGGAGAAAGAATATATATATATATATATATATATATATATATCAATTTGCTGTACACCTGAAATTAACACAACACTATAAATCAACTACACTTCAATTTTTTTTTAAAAAAAAAGGATGAGTAGGAGGCTTCTGGGTCAAAAACTGTCTGGCTAGGAATTTTAAATAGACAATGTTGCAGGAGGTTGAATTTCTAAAAGAGCTTTTAGAGTCAGCAACTGGAATTTCTTTTTGGTTTGTTTTCCTGTTTAGCCAAAACAAAGCAACAAGATTGCTAAAAAATTGAATGATGTGAAATAGAGTACACAGAGAAGACCCTTTTCTAACCTCCCTCCACCCCACTTGACCTTCCTCTCTTCCTAAGATGTTACAATCAGAGATTCATTCTTCTGGGTTAAGGTGTCTTGTCTGCTCTCTGGCAGTTCCCTATTAAAAGCACAGATTAGACACATGCTAGTTATTACCCATTAACACTCTAGCATGAACCAGTATATCAGATCAATGCTATCCCTGGGGTTCCATTGCCAGTTACTACCTGGGTGACCTTGGGCAATTCCCTGAACTATAAAACGGGAATGATTTATCTACCTGATAGGGTTGTTGCCAGGATAGGAGATGATACATGCAAAGCGCTTAATACAGTGCCTAGCACATTGTCAGCACTCAATAAATGTTAGCTAATCTAATAATTAACAAGACCCTGAGGAAGGGTGGATTAGAGGGGAAGTGTCTAGATGAAGGGAAGGCCAGCAGGGGCAGGTTTGGAAGAGACCATCACTGTCTCCAGAGACTTAGCTCCAGAGAGACATAGGGGAACAAGAAGTCAGTGACTGCGCAAGGGGAGATCTGAGGGTCCCATGCCTGGTAAGCTACTGGTTAAGTCTCATATGGTTACACACTGGTTTCCCCATGAAACTTAACAGTCTTATTCATCACTGTATCCTCAGCACCCAGTGCCTCCTAAGTGCTCAATAAGTGATTGTTGAATGACTAAATGACTGAATGAGGAATTACCTTTTGTATTTAAAAAGACACATAACATATAGAACAAAGGCAGGAGGGACACACTCTAAAATGTCCATTGTAGTTACATTCACAAGATTACACGACTGTTTTTTCCTTTGTACTTCTCTGTTTTGTTTTGTTTCAAATTTTCTGCATCAATCTTTAGTTTTATAATTTGGAGAGGGGGAAAATTCAGATAGTCTTTGGTTTTCCAGACTATCCAAGGTTAGATTGCTCATACTTTTCCCTCATAAAGGAGGGAACTTGATGAAACAGAGCTTCTCAAACTCTAATGTGCTTCAGATCACCTGGAATCTGGTTAAAATGTAGATTCAAATTCAGCAGGTGTGGGGCAGTGCCTGAGAGTCTGCATTTCTAACAAGCTCCCAGGGAATGCTGCTAGTGTTGGTGTGTGTACCACACTGTGATAAGGCAGGTAACAGTCTAATGTAAAATAAACCCCAACCTAAACATATACACAGAGAAAACAAAAGCAGGAGGAGAAGATGTGCCCACAGCAGACGGCATCTCATCCTGAAGCCAATGCGATTTCAGGACATTTATCTCTTAGATTGTGCATTTCAGAATTCTATTTTGCTCACTTGGTCTACTTGGAGGCTGTATTGTTCAAAAGAAGGGATTAGAGTCTACGAAAGCCCTGGGGATACTCATATTTTCTCAACAAAAGGAAGGGCTGTGGCACACCTGGCTCATTTGTTCACTCTGTCTTCCATTAAACACCACCACTGTTGCTGTCAGTCGAGTTCTCTTTAGATTAATGTCTCCAAAATTAATTTTGTGTTCAATAAACCTCCATAAATATGTCTGTTCAGCAGACCGAATTGGACCCTTAGTTTTAACTAAGGCTAGAAGAGCAGCCACACGACACTCGTCCCCATTCACACGCTGTCGGCCCTGCTCTTTCATTAGTCACTGTCACCAGTGGTGTTCACTGGTCCCTGCTAAGCTCCTCCATATAATAAAATGTTGCTTCTATTGAAATATAATCCTCCCAGAGCACAGAGGCATTTTAGAAATTGGCTGAAGAGGATTACAAAGCATTGGAGAAGAAAATAAGGAAAAGTGGAAGCAACCCTTAATTTAAGGTTTTCTGACAGCAGGCACCAAATCTTCACTTTTTTTTTAACCCTCATTTTCTCATAGAAATTTTCATACACTCCCCTCTCACCAACCTTGTCCCATTCCACCCCCACAGTCTGTTCCCTAATCCTAATATTACAGACTTCCGAGTTGGTTCAAACTCCACATTTTCCATACAAGGAGTCTGAAGCCCAGGAAGGTTGGACAACTTTCCCAAACCCTCGTTTTTGCCCCATACACCAGGGCTCCCTCCAGGACCTCAAGCTGTGGTCTTAAATTGCTTGAGACCATAGACTCAGGAGTGAACAAACCAGGTTTGTTGTTGTCCTGCCATCAGGGTGTTCCTGGTAAACAGCTTCAAAAGTCAAATGGTGCTTTAATAATAATAATAATAATAAGTGGCCCTGGATTTTATAATTTTTAATTATAGAAAGTTTCAAACATACACAAAAGTAGAGAGAACAGCATGATCAATCTCCATGTACCTGTCATACAGTTTCAATGATTACTGACATTTGATCATTCTTGTTTCATCTATTTCCCATTTTACCATTTATTTATTTTTGTTTAAGCAATCGTTTTTAACACGTTGGGTGGTTTTTTACTGCTATGTCTCCAAATGATATAACAGTATTTGCTGTTATCTCCAGATTTAGATATCACCAATTTTAAATATCACCTACTGATTTCCTGTTAAGGCAAATCAAAATAGAGCTGTATTTCCCAGCCCCGCATCTTACCCTCTCTGATTCAGTTTCTCCAAAGACTAAATTTTAGGTCTCCTGCAGAAATGGGATGAGAATCTAATACCTAACTTCTTCATACAACGACTTTCAAATAACTACTGTCTCCAGTGCCCCACCTCACCCAGCACTTCTTTTTTTTTTTTGGCGTAACCACAATCGCTGGCAAAACCACAGTCGCTTGCAGGCCCCCAGCAGTGGAAGCACGGAGCCCTAACCACTGGACAGCCAGAGAATTCCTCTCACCCAGCATTTTAAAGCTCCTGTGCTCTCCGTATCTGAGCCCTTCCTGTATACTGCGTGACAAAAGCAAGAAGTAGAGCCTGTGTTCAAACTCACACGCACACTCACAGGCACACTCATACACACGATCACACATACCTTGCAACCACTCAGTTTTGAGCTTCATCCTCTTAGCGAAGCCATGAACCGTTTTCCCCTCCTCTCTCTGACTTGGTGTGTGATTCAGGGTTCCAAATGCTTTATAATTCCCTATTTCTTGTTCTCCCTGTTGATTTTGGATAATATCTGGAGAAAGGCTCTGGGAAACACCTTTACTTCATTGTCTTCCAGAATATTCTACTGACCAAGATTTGAAACTGGCTCCCTCACTTATTAGTTATGTCATTTTGAGTGAGAGACTTATCTTTTTTTGAATCTCAGTTTTCTCAACTTTCCTAATAATCTTCTCTTCCTAGGATATATGGATTGAATGAGCACGATGCCTGGAACACACGAGAGTCCTGTTATATCAAGAGATGGATAATGGGGAACTCCCTGGAGGTCCAGTGGTTAAGACTGCGCACTTCCACTGCAGGGGGTGCGCGGGTTCGATCCCTGGTCAGGGAACTAAGATCCTGCACGCCACACAGCGCAGCCAAAAAAACGAGAGATAGAGAGAAAGAGAGAGAGAGAGAGAGAGAGAGAGAGAGAGAGATGGATATGGCTGGCACAAAAAGTGCTAGAACTTCTGGGGAGGGGGGTGGCTGGAGAGGAGAGCAGGTCCCAGCGGTAACTTGATACCCTGCTGGGCACCTCCACCTGCATTCCTAACTCAGCTCATTGCCCAAAGGCCATCCAGGAGCTGGTGGGGCAGGCAGAAGTGATCATCCCCATGGTGGAGCATCCCACTACCCTGAGGAAGAAACTAGAGGTCAAAACTCATGGTCATCCTCACAGATTTGAAATACTGCATTCCACTTTAGTGTTTAATTTGTGTATCTATAAAATTATGGTTTGGTTCAGCAATCCCACTTCTACAAATCTATCCCAAAGACACACTGGCAAAAATAAGAAATGACGTGTTCATATGACTATTTGCTGCAATGTTATCTATAATAGTAGAAAACTAGAAAAAAATTTAAATGCCCATCAGTAGAAAAATGATTGAATAAAGTATGGTATATCCACATAATGTAGTGTTATACATCTGTCAAAATAAGATATGCATATGTATACAAACACATATTTTAAAACAGAAGAATGAACCATACAACTTTTTAAATGGTTACCTATAAACCCAGGGGAATAGAGAAGATAAAATCCAGGCTTCTCTGAATATATACAGTTTTGAGGATTTTACTTGACACCATGCAAATTATTTACATAATTAAAAAATGAAATTAAAATTTTAAAATGCAATCTCTAAAATCAAAAGCAAAATTAAACAAGGGAACACAGATATATATAGCCTTTGGTAGCCTAGTCCCAAGGGAAAGTACTCTAAGAGATTCTAAAATGAATAATCTGTACATCCCTAGAAATATATGTCTTAAAGACAAAACTGCAAAATTCTTAAGTTGTTTTCAGTAATCACATTGTTGATGAGAGTGTTGGTATTATTATCCAAGAGTTTGTTGGATGTGTTTTGTTTTTTTTTAAAATGTGCACTTGTGATGGTGTCACTGAGAATAAGGCTGCTCAGTGTGAGGAAAAAGAGACACAAATGTCAGATCAGTGAGGTTTGCTCTATAATCCTAAATCTGAATTGACAGTATCAATGCAAACAAGGTTTTTTTACTTCTTTCGGTTTTTATCATTCTTTTAACGTTTAATTTTGAAATAATTATAGATTCACAGGAAGTTGCAAAAATAGAGAGGTCCTGTGAACCCTTCTAGCTTCCCCTAATGGTTACTTGCCATTTATAACTATAGTACAATATCAAAACCAGGAAACTGACATTGGTACAAAATGTGTATATTGTTCTATGTCATTTTATCACATGTATGAATTTTTGTAACCAGCACTGCAATCAAAGTACAGAATTACTGTCACCACAAAAATCTCCCTCATGTTAATCCTTCATGATCGCACCTACCTCCTCCCATTCATCATCCCTAACCCCTGGCAACCACTAATTTGTTTTCCATATGTATAATTTTATAATTTCAAGAATGTTATATAAATGGAATCATGCAGTATGTGACCTTTTGAGATTGGCTTTTTTCATTCAGCATAATGCCTTTGAGATCCATCCAAGTTGTATCATTTTTTGTTCCTTTTTATTGATGGGTAGTATTCCAATGGTATGGATGTACCCCAGTTTGTTTAGGCATTCACCCACTGAAAAATATTTTGTTTCCTCTTTTGGGCTATTACAAATAAAGCTGCTATGAATGTTCACATTATGGTTTTTGTACAGACATAAGATTCAGTTCTCTGAAGTAAATAGTCAGGAGTATGGTTGCTGGGTTGTTCTAT
This sequence comes from Pseudorca crassidens, assembly GCF_039906515.1. Taxonomy (NCBI): domain Eukaryota; kingdom Metazoa; phylum Chordata; class Mammalia; order Artiodactyla; family Delphinidae; genus Pseudorca; species Pseudorca crassidens. The sequence continues at coordinate 62,392,601 of NC_090305.1, forward strand.
AAGTGTACGTTTCATTTGTAAGAATCTGCCAAACGATTTTTTCATTGTGGTTGTGCCATTTTAAATTCCCACCAGCAATTTATGAGAGAACCCGTTTCTCTGCATCCTTGTCAGTGTCTGGTATAGTCACTATTTTTTACTTTAGCTATTCAAAAATAAGATAGTGATATCTCTCTGTAGTCTTAATTTGCATTTCCCTAGTGGCTAGTGATATTGAATATCTTTTCATGTGCCTATTTGCCATCTGTATATACCTTTTAGTGAAATATCTCTTCATGCCTTTTGCCCATTTTCTAATTGGATTGTGTTTTTTTACCATTGGGTGTTGAGACTTCTTTATATATCCTTGATTCATGTCCTTTGTCATATATATTGCTTACAAACTTTTCTCCAAGTATACAGCTTGTCTTTTCATCCTCTTAACAGGATCTTCTGCAGAGCAAAAGTTTAAATTTTGGTGAAGTCCAATTTATCAATTTCTTTCTTTTATGAATCATGTTAGGTATTTTGTCTAAGAACTTTTCACCAAGCTACAGGTCCCAAATATTTTCTCCCATATTTTCTTCTAAAAATGTTATAGTTTACCCATATAGTAAGTCTTAAAATCAGGTGGATTGATTTCTCTCACTTTTTTAAAAGACTGTTTTAGCTATTCTTATTCTTTTACCTTTCTATATAAATTTTAGAATAAACTTGTCTATTTCTACAAAAAAATCTTGCTGGGATTTTAAGTGGAATTGTGTTGAATTACAGATCAATTTGGGAAGAAATTACATTTTCTATGTTTAGTCTTTCAATCCATGAACATGGTATATCTCTCCATTTATTTAGATCTTCAATTTCTTTCATTAACATTTTGTAGTTTTCAACATACAACTCCTGTGTAAGTTCTGTTGGATTTATACCTAAATATTTCTTTTTTTTAAGTGATCATAAATGGTATGTTTATTATTTCAGTTTCCATGCGTTCATTGCTAGTGTATAGTGATACAATTCAGTTTTTTATGTTGATCTTTTATCCTGCAACTTTACTGAGCTCATGTATTCTAGAAGTTTTTTTGTAGATTTATGGAGATTTTCTATACAGGCCATCATGTCATCTGCAAATACTTTTATTCTTTTCAATCTATATGCCTTTTATTTCCTTTTCTTGCCTTACTACACTGACTAGGACCTTCAAGTACTATGCTGAATAAGAGTGGTGAGAGTACCAGGTGAGGGTGGAGGTCTAGGCTCCCCACTCAGCCTCTGTTGATGAGGATGAGGAAAAGCCATGTTTAGTTTAACTGAATGAGATGATAATCTGTAATAATTATCAAAACATTTTTCTAGGGACTTCCCTGGTGGTCCAGTGGTTAAGAATCCACACTTCTACTACTGGGGCTGTGGTTCAATCCCTGCTCAGGGAACTGGGATCCCACACACCATGCATGCGGCCAAAAGAAAAAAAAAAATTCTGTCCTTCCAGGTTATACCTTTTGTGATACTTTGGCTAAAGAGAGAAATTTTTTCTTGCCCTATTTTTGCCTTTACCCATTGATATTTATGGATTGCCAGCTTCTGGACAGCTGTACTGGGTTGCAGCCAGTCTGGGATATAAGGAGGCAAACAGAAAACCCAGGGAACTAACAACTGTGTGGTTCCTCAAGTTCTGAAGTCTCTGGCTGATCCACCTCTTCCCTACATTTTTCAGAACTTTCTTTTTTTCTTTAAATTTACTTTTGGCTGTATTGGGTCTTCGCTGCTGTGCATGGGCTTTTTCTAGTTGTGGCAAACGGGAGCTATCCTGCATTGCGGTGCGCAGGCTTCTCATTGTGGTGGCTTCTCTTGCTGTGGAGCATGGACTCTAGGCATGCAGGCTTCAGTAGTTGCAGCACATGGGCTCAGTAGTTGTGTCACATGGGCCCTAGAGTGCATGGGCTTCAGTAGTTGCGGCATATGGGCTCTATAGTTGTGGTATGTGGGCTCTAGGGTGCAAGGGCTTCAGTAGTTGTGGCTTGTGGGCTCTAGAGTGCAGGCTCAGTAACTGTGGCGCACGGGCTTAGTTGCTCCGCAGCATGTGGGATCTTCCCAGACCAGGGATCGAACCCATGTCCCCTGCACTGGCAGACAGATTCTTAACCACTGCGCCACCAGGGAAGTCCCAAGTTGCCTCCTTTTAAACTTGGTCTTTGTTCTCTGACATCAGGATTACCCAGTAGAAGTGCAGAAAGTTAGGCACCAAGGATCTAGACATGGCTGCCAAATGCCACCTCCTTCTCTGGAACTTCCTATTGCCAGCCCTGTCCTCTCATCATATCACTTATATACTTTAGTGTGATTTTCTATTTATTCTACCTATAATACAGACAAGCTGGGAAGCCCTTTACCCCTTGGAGATCTGGCTTGGACACTGCCAATTCCACAGCCTTTGAAAGTCTGGAGTTTTCCCATGAATTCTGCTAATTTCCAAGGACTAATAAAAAGAAGACATCATTCTGAGGGTGTGACACAGATGGGAGAAAGTGTACACATCTTCAGCACACAGCTCCATGAGCTTTCGCACACTGAATACACCTGTGAAACCAGTACCCAGGTCAGGAAGCAACTTATTCCTACTGCTAGTGATTAGCAGAGCTGAGATTCAACACAGCTGTCTGGCTCCAGAGCCATAGTCCAGAACCACTAAGTTGTGCTGCCAAAAATATGGAGACCGGAGAAGGAGTCTGAATCAAAGTTCTGGAAGAATCACCTCCACGTGGTTCTTTGTATGTAACTTCTATGTGCTCTTTTGTTTATATCTTCCCACTTGCCTCTCAGAACCCAGGGAGAGAGTGTGAGGCTCAGAGCCAGGAAGGGGCTAGCCCAAGGGCCACAGCTGGAAGGGCAAATTAGGGTTTGAGCCCAGACTAAATCAATGTCCTCTCATTTTACATGGGGGAAACTGAGGCCAGGAGGGGCTGACTTACACTGCCCCTCCCTCCAGTAAACCCGGCACAGGGTTTTGCTCATGGATGGGGTTAATGTGTCCTTAGAGTCCATGTCTGGACTGGATGATGAGGCACTTGACCCTTCAGACTCCCTGGTAGAGCCTGGGACCTTGGCTGCACTTGTGCTGGCGACAGGAGATCACCAGAGACTCAGGCAGAAGCTGCAGGTGGAAGAGAGGACAGTAAGAGGATGTGTGCAACACAGGGTGAGCAGGGCAGAGGCCTCCGTATATTTGGGGTCCAAAGGGGGATGACCTTTGGGCTTGACCTTCAGGGACAGCCCACAATAGCCTTGGCACTTCCTGCACTTTCCCATCATAATATTTATCATACATTATTGTGGGTGCAGAAAGCTCCTTGAAGAAGGACAGTGATGGCCATCGTCTGTTCCTCCTCTAAGTTGTCAGTGCAGCCCTTAAAGAAGTGAGTAAACTATGTTCCTCCAGAAGTGGTAAGTGGCTGAGTGTCCCAGAGGCAGTTCCTTGCTAGATCTACCATAAAAGGTGTCATAAGCACTGAATTCCCTCAGGAACAGAGACACAGTCACTAGGACTTAAGCAGATAGATTTTTCCCTGAATGAAATATGACTTTAATTTGCACAATATGCTCATTTATATTAATAATAGCTGGATGAGAAGTGCAATAATAAGTCCCTAATGCTAACCTGGGGCAAAAATCTAATACAAATTAAATTGGCTCTGTTCCTAGGAATTTTAGTATATTGCATGGTGATTTTTTAGCCAAAATTGTGCAGAGCATAGCTGATAAATATTTTAATTAAGATCAGAATGGGACAATAGAAAATTGTTGGTTTTCTCCAGTAATGAACAAACAAATGCCTTCCCAATAAAAGTAGGTTTCCAACAGACATCTGAATGAACAAGGCTCTATCTTCTGTGGAACAAGACAGCAGGCCTACCTAGAAGGTTGTGAGGCCTTGAAATGCTGATGTCTCCAAAATCTACCCCATGAATGTCCTTTTGACTGCAGAGGCATTTTTGGCCTTTGGAGGAAACCTAGATATGGGCAATCAATCATTTTCTTCTCTATTATACCCCAACATGGAGAAACTCTCCCACTCACAATCTTGAACAGGCAGCCAACTATATGATTGTGCCTTTGCTCACAGATGGTTGAAACAAATGTAGGTACTTGTACCAAACTGGGTCAGTCCCAAGGGTACGTGAACATAGGGAGCTGAGATAGAAGGACAAGTGGTCTTGGGGTCTGAGGGAACCCCCTGAGGGCTGCCATGATGCTCACTGTGAACCTCAGTGAATGGGAAGAACTCCAAGTCTGCAGGGCTGGCAACTGTAGCAGTCAACACAGCAGAGAGTGGAAACCATGAGGATCCAAATGGCAGAGAGAAATGAGAGTGCATAAAATCTCCCAGAGTGCTTAAAATAAACCCTCCTTTTCATAATCTAGTTTGAGCAGTTTTCTATTCCTTGCTAACCAACAACTCCAAGATGGGGCGGACTAGGAAGATATGGAGTTTGCATCTCCTCACAACTAGGGCACCTACCAGGCACTGGTGGGGGAACCACAGACACCTAAGGAAGTACTCCTGAGTGACGAGGTAGGACGTTTGCATGGGGGGAGGGGGGAAGGAGAAGTGGAGGCAGGACAGGACTGGTGACCCTGAGGGGTGGCTGGGGGAGGGGAGGAGTTTCCACACCCAGAGGGGCCAACCCATGGTGAGGGAATTTAACAGGGATGGGGGGAGACCCTCGGGAGATTGGAGAAAAGGAAGGGAATGGCTCTAGCATTTGCCCTGCCCACTTGGGCCCCGGGGAACTTCCTGAGGTCCTGGGCCTAATCCTCCGCCCTCTGAGGATCCCTTCAGCCGAGCTGTGCCTAAGCCCCACCCCCACACCCCCATCCAGAGCCTTAACTCCGAACTCCGAACTCCACACTTCAAGGCCCCCTCAGGCCATGCTGCCTTTTCCAGCCGCAGGGGTCCTGAGTCTAGGCCCTGCCCCCACCTAAGCCCCACCCCTGCCTAAGCTCCATCCCCAACAGGTAAGGCCTTTTCCAGCCCCCACCTCTTTTTTAAGGTTGTGTTTCTGTTTTACCTTGTTGTTTCATTTACATTTCTTTTTTTTTTTTTTTTTTGCAGTACACGGGCCTCCCGCTGCCGCGGCCTCCCCCACAGCGGAGCACAGGCTCCGGAGGCGCAGGCCCAGCAGCCACGGCTCACGGGCCCAGCAGCTCCGTGGCACGCAGGATTCTCCGGGACCGGGGCACAAACCCATGTCCCCTGCATCGGCAGGCGGACCCCCAACCACTGCACCACCAGGAAAGCCCTCAGTTAGATTTTTATTTTTCTAATAAATTTTTTATTTTTCTAACATTATTTTACTCTTTAGTTTTCTAATATTATTTTACTCTTTATTATTATTCTGCCCCTTTTGGCTTGTTCCTCCCAACTTTTTTTTTCTGTTGTGATTCTGTTTTACCTTGTTGTTGTTGTTTCACTTATATATTTTTTTCTAATAATTTTTTTATTTTTCTAATTTTATTTTTTATTCACGTTATTGTACTGCTCCTTTTTTTTCCTCTTTTGCCATACTGTGAGGCTTGCGGATTCTTGGTTCCCAGGCCAGGGGTCAGGCCTGAGCTCCTGTTGGGGGAGCGTTGACTCCAAACCACTGGACTAACAGACAACCTCAGACCCCAGGGAATATTAACAGGACTTAGGTCTCCCGGAGGTACTCATCTCAGCACCAAGACCCAGCTCTACCCAACTGCCTGCAAACTCCAGTGCTGGATGCCTCAGGCCAAACAATCCATAAGACAGGAACACAGCCCCGCCCATCAAAAAAATATATTACGGATGAAGGAGCAAGGTAAAAACCTACAAGACCAAATAAATGAAGAGAAAACAGGCAACCTACCTGAAAAATTATTCAGAGTAATGACAGTAAAGATGATCCAAAATCTTGGAAACATAATGGAGGCACAGATCAAGAAAATATAAGAAATGTTTAACAAAGACCTAGAAGAACTAAAGAACAAACAAACAGTAATGAACAACACAATAAGTGAAATGAAAAATACACTAGGAGGAAACAACACCAGAATAACTGAGGCAGAGGAGTGAATAAATGAGCTGGAAGATAGAATGGCGGAAATAACTGCTGAGGAGCAGAATAAAGAAAAAAGAATGAAAATAATTGAGGACACTCTCAGAGACCTCTGGGACAACATTAAACGCACCAACATTCGAATTATAGGGCTCCCAGAAGAAGAAGAGAAAAAAAAAGGGTCTGAGAAAATATGTGAAGAGATTTATAGTTGAAAACTTCCCTAATATGGAAAAGGAAATAGTTTATCAAGTCCAGGAAGCACAGAGAGTCCCATATAACATAAATTGAAGGAGAAACACGCCAAGACATATATTAATCAAACTATCAAACATTAAATACAAAGAAAAAAATATTAAAAGCAGCAAGGGAAAAACAACAAATTATATATAAGGGAATCCCCATAAGGTTAACAGCTGATCTTTCAGCACAACCTCTGCAAGCCAGAAGGGAGTGGCAAAACATACTTAAAGTGATGAAGAAGAAAAACCTACAACCAAGATTACTCTACCCAGCAAGGATCTCATTCAGATTTCATGGAGAAATTAAAAACCTTTACAGACAGGCAAAAGCTATGAGAATTCAGCACCACCAAACCAGCTTTACAACGAATGCTAAAGGAACTTCTCCAGGCAGGAAACACAAGAGAAGAAAAAGACCCACAGAAACAAACCCAAAACAATTAAGAAAATGGTAAGAGGAGCACACATATCAGTAATTACCTTAAGTGTGAATGGATTAAAGGCTCCAACCAAAAGACACAGACTGGCTGAATGGATACAAAACCGAGACCAATATATATGCTGTCTACAAGAGACCCACTTCAGACCTAGGGACACATACAGTCTGAAAGTGAGGGGATGGAAAAAGATATTCCATGCAAATAGAAATCAAAAGAAAGCTGGAGTAGCAATTCTCATATCAGGCAAAATAGACCTTAAAACAAAGACTATTACAGGAGACAAAGAAGGACACTACATAATGATCAAGGGATCAATCCAAGAAGATATAACAATTGTAATTATTTATGCACCCAACATAGGAGCACCTCAATATATAAGTCAAATACTAAGAGCCATAAATGGGGAAATTGACAGTAACACAGTCATAGTAGGGGATTTTAACACCCCACTTTCACCAATGGACAGATCATCCAAAATGAAAATAAATAAGGAAACACAAGCTTTAAATGATACATTAAACAAGAGGGACTTCATTGATATTTATATGACATTCCATCCAAAAACAACAGAATACACATTCTTCTCAAGTGCTCATGGAACATTCTCCAGGATAGATCATATCTTGCGTCACAAATCAAGCCTTGGTAAATTAAAGAAAACTGAAATCGTATCAAGTATCTTTTCCTACCACAACGCTATGAGACTAGATATCATTAAAGGAAATAATCTGTAAAAAATAAAAACACATGGAGGCTAAACAATACACTACTTAATAACCAAGAGATCACTGAAGAAATCAAAGAGGAACTCAAAAAATACCTAGAGACAAATGAGAATGAAAACACGATGATCCAAAACCTATGGGATGCAGCAAAAGCAGTTCTAAGAGGGAAGTTTATAGCTATACAAGCCTACCTCAAGAAATGAGAAAAATCTCAAATAAACAATCTAACCTTATACCTAAAGAAACTAGAGTAAGAAGAACAAACAAAACCCAAAGTTAGCAGAAGGAAAGAAATCATAAAGATAAGAGCAGAAATAAATGAAAAAGAAATGAAGGAAACGATAGCAAAGATCAATAAAACTAAAAGCTGGTTCTTTGAGAAGATAAACAAAATTGATAAACCATTAGCCAGACTCATCAAGAAAAAGACGGAGAGGACTCAAACCAATAAAATTAGAAATGAAAAAGGAGAAGTTAAAACAGACACCACAGAAATACAAAAGCATCCTAAGAGACTACTACAAGCAACTCTATGCCAATAAAATGGACAACCTGGAAGAAATGGACAAATTCTTAGAAATGCACAACCATCCGAGACTGAACCGTGAAAAAATAGAAAATATGAACAGACAAATCACAAGCACTGAAATTGAAACTGTGATTAAAAATCTTCCAACAAACAAAAGTCCAGGACCAGATGGTTTCACAGGCGAATTCTATCAAACATTTAGAGAAGAGCTAACACCCATCCTTCTCAAACTCTTCCAAAATATAGCAGAGGGAGGAACACTCCCAAACTCATTCTATGAGGCCACCATCACCCTCACACCAAAACCAGACAAAGATGTCACAAAGAAAGAAAACTACAGGCCAATATCACTGGCTTCCCTGGTAGCGCAGTGGTTGAGAGTCCGCCTGCTGATGCAGGGGACATGGGTTCATGCCCCAGTCGGGGAAGATCCCAGATGCCACGGAGCAGCTAGGCCCGTGAGCCATGGCCGCTAAGCCTGTGCGTCCGGAGCCTGTGCTCCGCAACGGGAGAGGCCACAACAGTGAGAGGCCCACGTATCACAAAAAAAAAAAAAAAAAAATCCTGAACAAAATACTAGCAAACAGAATCCAACAGCACATTAAAAGGATCATACACCATGATCAAGTGGGGTTTATCCCAGAAATGCAAGGATTCTTCAATATACGGAAATCAATCAATGTGATACACCATATTAACAAATTGAAGGAGAAAAACCATATGATCATCTCAATAGTTGGAGAGAAAGCTTTCGACAAAATTCAATGCCGATTTATGATAAAAACCCTCCAGAAAGTAGGCATAGAGGGAACTTTCCTCAACATAATAAAGGCCATATATGACAAACCCACAGCCAACATCGTCCTCAATGGTGAAAAACTGAAACCATTTCCACTAAGATCAGGAACAAGACAAGGTTGCCCACTCTCACCACTATTATTCAACATAGCTTTGGAAGTTTTGGCCACAGCAATCAGAGAAGAAAAAGAAATAAAAGGAATCCAAATAGGAAAAGAAGAAGTAAAGCTGTCACTGTTTGCAGATGACATGATACTATATATAAAGAATCCTAAAGATGCCAGTGGAAAACTACTAGAACTAATCAATGAATTTGATAAGGTTGCAGGATACAAAATTAATGCACAGAGATCTCTCACATTCTTATACCCTGAAAATGAAAAATCAGACACAGAAATTAAGGAAACACTCCCATTTACCATTGTAACAAAAAGAATAAAAAACCTAGGAATAAACCTACCTAAAGAGGCAAAAGAGCTGTACTCAGAAAACACTGATGAAAGAAATCAAAGATGACACAAACAGGTGGAAAGATATACCATGGTTCTGGATTGGAAGAATCAATATTTTGAAAATGACTATACTACCCAAAGCAATCTACAGATTCAATGCAATCGCTATCAAATTACCAATGGCATTTTTCACAGAATTAGAACAAAAAATTTTACAATTTGTATGGAAACACAAAAGACACCGAATAGCCCAAGCAATCTTGAGAAAGAAAAATGGAGCTGCAGGAATCAGGGTCCCTAACTTCAGACTCTACTATAAAGCTACAGTAATCAAGACAGTATGGTACTGGCACAAAAAGAGAAATACAGATCAATGGTACAGGACAGAAAGCCCAGAGATAAACCCACACACATATGGGCACCTAATTTACAACAAAGGAGGCAGGAACATACAATGGAGAAATGGCAGCCTCTTCAATAAGAGGCTGGGAAAACTGGACAGCTACATGTAAAAGAATGAAATTAGAACACTCCCTAACACCATACATAAAAATAAAATGGATTAAAGACCTAAATGTAAGACCAGACACTATAAAATTCTTAGAGGAAAAAACAGGAAAAACACCCTTTGACATAAATGACGGAGAGGTATTTTATGACCGACCTCCTAGAGTAAGGAAAATTAAAACAAAAATAAGCAAATGGGACCTAATGAAACTTAAAAGGTTTTGTATAGCAAAGGAAACCGTAAACAAGAGAAAAAGACAACCCTCAGAATGGGAGAAAATATTTGCAAATGAATCAACAGACAAAGAATTTATCTCCAAAATATACAAACAGCTCATGCAGCTCAATATCAAAAAAACAAACAACCCAATCAAAAAATGGGCAGAAGACCTAAATAGACATTTCCCCAAAGAAAACATACAGATGGCCAAGAGGCACATGAGAAGTTGCTCAACATCACTAATTATTAGAGAAATGCAAATCAAAACCTCAATGAGGTATCACCTCACACTGATCACAATGGCCATCATCAAAAAGCCTACAAACAATAACTGCTGGAGAGGGTGTGGAGAAAAGGGAACCCTCTTGCACTGTTGGTGGGAATGTAAATTGATACAGCCACTATGGAGAACAGTATGGAGGTTCCTTAAAAAACTAGAAATAGAACTACCATATGACCCAGCAATCCCACTACTGGGCATATACCCTGAGAAATCCATAATTCAAAAAGAGTCATGTACCAAAATGTTCACTGCAGCTCTATTTACAATAGCCAGGACATGGAAGCAACCTAAGTGTCCATCAACAGATGAATGGATAAAGAAGATGTGACACATATATACAATGGAATATTACTCAGCCATAAAAGAAACAAAATTGAGCTATTTGTAGTGAGGTAGATGGACCTAGAGTCTGTCATACAGATTGAAGTAAGTCAGAAAGAGAAAAACAAATACCGTATGCTAACACATATATATGGAATCTAAGAAAAAAAAAGGTCATGAAGAACCTAGGGTAAGACGGGAATAAAGGCACACACCTACTAGAGAATGGACTTGAGGATATGGGGAGAGGGAAGGGTAAGGTGTGACAAAGTGAGAGAGTGGTATGGACATACATACACTACCAAACGTAAAACAGATAGGTAGTGGGAAGAAGCTGCATAGCACAGGGAGATCAGGTCGGTGGTTTGTGACCACCTAGAAGGGTGGGATGGCGGGGGGGAAGAGATGTAAGAGGGAAGAGATATGGGAACAGATGTATATGTATAACTGATTCACTTTTTTATAAAGCAGAAACTAACACACCACTGTAAAGCAATTAAACTCCAATAAAGATGTTAAAAAAAAATTAGAAATAGCACTACCATATGACCCAGCAATCCCACTACTAGGCATATACCCTGAGAAGGCCATAATTCAAAAGGTCACATGTACCCCAATGTTCACTGCAGCACTATTTACAATAGCAAGGACATGGAAACAACCTAAATGTCCATCAACAGATAGATGAATAAAGAAGATGTGGTACATATACATAATGGAATATTACTCAGCCATAAAAAGAATGGAATTGGGTCATTTGTAGTGAGGTGGATGGACCTACAGTCTGTCATACAGAGTGAAGTAAGTCAAAAAGAGAAAAACAATATCGTATATTAATGTATATATGTGGAATCTAGAAAAATGGTACAGATGAACCTATTTGCAGGGCAGGAATAGAAACACAGATGTAGAGAACGGATGTGTGGACACAGGGGGTAAGGGGAGGGTGGGATGAATTGGGAGATTAGGTTTAACATAAGTACACTACCATGTGTAAAATAGATAGCTGGTGGGAACCTGCTGTATTGTACACGGAGCTCAGCTTGGTGCTCTGTGATAACCTAGATGGGTGGGATGGGGGTGGGGAAGGAGGACCAAGAGTGAGGCAATGTATGTATACATAGAGCTGTTTCACTTCATTGGACCGCAGAAACTAACACATTGTAAAGCAATCATACTCCAATAAAAAATAAATTCAAAATAAAAAAAGGAAGTAGCAGCACAGGTCATATGATTTCCTGCCAAGATTCTTAACTTCACTCCTGGTTAAGAACTGTACCAATGTCTTGGATGAGGGCAGAGGTGATATCCTGAGGAAAACTGTGGAGAACGTGAAAGTAACGGGATCAGCAAGAATAAAGTGAAAGAATCAGGAGCCAAATAACTGGAAATCTGGTAAATCTAACAAGAAAAAGATCAATATGGATGAAGGTGAAGACCCATGCTTGGACTGCGGAAAAGACAAAAAATTAAGCAGACATTTCAGGATGAGTAGGAGAAGTGGAGAACTGATCTAAGAGTAACACACATTGAAATAACTGAGGGCATTTATTTGAAAAACATGTCCAATATGTGCAAGCTCATGAATTCAGCAACCACTATATGCCCCTACTGTATTAGGTGCTATACAACCATACATCAAAATTTTACTGTGGCCTTCCTAATATCTAATAAATATAGAAGGCCTCCTTTTCAGCAAAGTGCTCCACAACTGTACTCTTTTGGCTCGGTATAAGGTTCAAAAGAAGGGCTGATTCTTTTATAGCAAGCAGAAGATGGCAGAATCAGGAGTCTGTGGGAAAGGAAGAGGAAAGAGAGTGTGCTGTACAAAGTTCTTGCCACCATGTGGCAGGAGAAACACATCTGGCAGAATCCTAAGGTGCATCTCTTCACTAAATGTGCACAAGGATCCCAGGGTCTGAGCATCTAAAACTCCCATCACAGCAGCAAATTCTAAGCAGGATATTCATTTTCTAATGTGACCCAGTAAGTCAACAGGGCCCCAAGACACTGAATAAGTTGGATGAAAGTGAAATTCTTTCTTTCTTCATAAAGTCCTTGACTTTGTTCTCTTTTGCACTTGAAATTAGAGAATTATGACAAACCGACTCACAACAAGGAAAGTATATGGTTTTACAGGAGAGGCAAAACCTAAAGAGAAGCTCAGAACTAGATGGAAATTCAGAGATGAACTAGGGCAGCCCCTTCATTTGACCCCAAGCTATCCAAATTCAAAATGCTTAACATAGCTTAGAATTGTTGAGCTGGCTCCAGAACATTCTAGAATATGTCTCCTGCCTCATCACCCTTCATCCCCCACACCCCTACCTTCCCCTTCACCATGCTTACCACATACCTTACCATTACTCACAGAGAAACCTAGAACAAGGGTATCAAATTCTAAAGGCTGAGGGGCCAGGCAGAGGACATACATGAGTAAAGTGAGCCAGATGGGGCCTGCGGTGATCTAGGGAAGGTTCCCCCAACATGGGAGAACAGCCACCACTTAGCCAATTCTGCTACACAGGTATGCAGTCCACCATGGCCAGATGTTCTTCAAGAGAAGCCCAAAACCTAGCTTTTTATGTGAAATCTCCTGGCTTTTATTTTATTTTTTTAATTTTTTTATACAGCAGGTTCTTATTAGTCATCAATTTTAAACACATCAGTGTATACATGTCAACCCCAATTGCTCAATTCAACACACCACCATTCCCACCCCGATGTGGCTTTCCCCCCTTGCTGTCCATGCATTTGTTCTCTACATCTGTGTCTTAACTTCTGCCCTGCAAACCAGTTCATCTGCACCATTTTTCTAGGTTCCACATACATGCGTTAATCTACGATATTTGTTTTTCTCTTTCTGACTTACTTCACTCTGTATGACAGTCTCTAGATCCATCCACGTCTCAACAAATGACTCAATTTCATTCCTTTTTATGGCTGAGTAATATTCCATTGTATATATGTACCACATCTTCTTTATACATTCGTCTGTCGATAGGCATTTAGGTTGCTTCCATGACCTGGCTATTGTAAATAGTGCTGCAATGAACATTGGGGTGCATGTGTCTTTTTGAATTATGGTTTTCTCTGGGTATATGCCCAGTAGTGGGATTGCTGGATCATATGGTAATTCTATTTTTAGTTTTTTAAGGAACCTCCATACTGTTCTCCATAGTGGCTGTATCAATTTACATTCCCACGAACAGTGCAAGAGGGTTCCCTTTTCTCCACACCCTCTCCAGCATTTGTTGTTTGTAGAGTTTCTGATAATGCCCATCCTAATTGGTGTGAGGTGATACCTCATTGTAGCTTTGATTTGCATTTCTCTAATAATTAGTGATGTTGACCAGCTTTTCATGAGCTTCTTGGCTATCTGTATGTCTTCTTTGGAGAAATGTCTATTTAGGTCTTCTGCCCATTTTTGGATTGGGTTGTTTGTTTCTTTAATATTGAGCTGCATAAGCTGTTTATATATTTTGGAGATTAGTCCTTTGTCTGTTGATTCATTTGCAAATATTTTCTCCCATTCTGAGGGTTGTCTTTTTGTCTTGTTTATGGTTTCCATTGCTGTACAAAAGCTTTTAAGTTTCATTAGGTTCCATTTGTTTATTTTTGCTTTTATTTCCATTACTCTAGGAGGTGGATCAAAAAAGATCTTACTGTGATTTATGACAAAGAGTGTTCTTCCTATGTTTTCCTCTAAGAGTTTTATAGTGTCCAGCCTTACATTTAGGTCTTTAATCCATTTTGAGTTTATTGTTGTGTATCGTGTTGGGGAGTGTTCTAATTTCATTCTTTTACATGTAGCTGTCCAGTTTTCCCAGCACCACTTATTGAAGAGACTGTCTTTTCTCCATTGTATATTTTTGCCTCCTTTGTCAGAGATTAGTTGACCATAGGTGCGTGGGTTTATCTCTGGGCTTTCTATCTTGTTCCATTGATCTATGTTTCTGTTTTTCTGCCAGTCCCATATTGTCTTGATTACTGTAGCTTTGTAGTATATAGTCTGAAGTCTGGGAGTCTGATTCTGCCAGTTCCGTTTTTTTTCCTTCAAGACTGCTTTGGCTATTTGTATGTGTCTCCATACAAATTTTAAGATTTTTTGTTCTAGTTCCATAAAAAATGCCCTTGGTAATTCGATTGGGATTGCATTGAATCTCTACATTGCTTTGGGTAGTATAGTCATTTTCACAATATTGATTCTTCCAATCCAAGAACATGGTATATCTCTCCATCAGTTGGTATCATCTTTAATTTTTTTCTTCAGTGTCTTATAGTTTTCTGCATACAGGTCTTTTGTCTCCTTAGGTAGGTTTATTCCTAGGTATTTTATTCTTTTTGTTGCTATGGTAAATGAGAGTGTTTCCTTAATTTCTTTTTCAGATTTTTCATCATTAGTGTATAGGAATGCAAGAGATTTCTGTGCATTAATTTTGTATCCTACAACTTTACCAAATTCATTGATTACCTCTAGTAGTTTTCTGACAGCATCTTTACGATTCTCTATGTATAGTATCATGGCATCTGCAAACAGTGACACTTTTACTTCTTCTTCTCCAATTTGTATTCCTTTTATTTCTTTTTCTTCTCTGATTGCGGTGGCTAGGACTTCCAAAACTATGTTGAATAATAATGGTGACAGTGGACATCCTTGTCTTATTCCTGATCTTAGAGGAAATGCTTTCAGTTTTTCACCATTGAGAATGATGTTTGCTGTGGGTTTGTCGTATATGGCCTTTATTATATTGAGGTAGGTTCCCTCTTTGCCCACTTTCTGGAGAGTTTTTATCATAAATCGGTGTTGAATTTTGTCAAAACCTTTTTCTCCATCTATTGAGATGATCATATGGTTTTTATTCTTCAATTTGTTAATATGGTGTATCACATTGATTGATTTGCATATATTGAAGAATCCTTGCATCTCTGGGATAAATCCTACTTGATTATGGTGTATGATCCTTTTAATGTGTTGTTGGATTCTGTTTGCTAGTATTTTGTCGAGGATTTTTGCATCTGTGTTCATCAGTGATGTTGGTCTGTAATTTTCTTTTTTTGTAGTATCTTTGTCTGGTTTTGGTATCAGGGTGATGGTGGCCTCACAGAATGAGTTTGCGAGTGTTCCTTCCTCTACAGTTTTTTGGAAGATTTTGAGAAGGATGGGTGTCAGCTCTTCTCTACATGTTTAATAGAATTCGCCTGTGAAGCCATCTGGTCCTGAACTTTTGTTTGTTGGAACATTTTTAATCACAGTTTCAATTTCATCACTTGTGATTGGTCTGTTCATATTTTCTATTTCTTCCTGGTTCAGTCTTGGAAGTTATACCTTTCTAAGAATTTGTCCATTTCTTCCAGGTTGTCCATTTTGTTGGCACAGAGTTGCTTGTAGTAGTCTCTTAGGATGCTTTGTATTTCTGCAGTGTCCGATGTAACTTCTCCTTTTTCATTTCTAATTTTATTGATTTGAGTCCTCTCCGTCTTTTTCTTGATGAGTCTGGCTAGTGGTTTATCAATTTTGTTTATCTTCTCAAAGAACCAGCTTTTAGTTTTACTGACCTTTGTTATTGTTTTCTTTGTTTCTATTTCATTTATTTCTGCTCTTATCTTTATGATTTCTTTCCTTCTGCTAACTTTGGGTTTTGTTTGTTCTTCTTACTCTAGTTCCTTTAGGTGTAAGGTTAGATTGTTTATTTGAGATTTTTCTCGTTTCTTGAGGTAGGCTTGTATAGCTATAAACTTCCCTCTTAGAACTGCTTTTGCTGCACCCCATAGGTTTTGGATTGTCGTGTTTTCATTCTCATTTATCTCTCGGTATTTTTTGAGTTCCTCTTTGATTTCTTCAGTGATCTCTTGGTTATCCAGTAATGTATTCTTTAGCCTCCATGTGTTTGTGTTTTTTACATGTTCTTTTCCCTGTAATTCATTTCTGATCTCATAGCATTGTGGTCAGAAAAGATGCTTGATATGATTTCAATGTTCTTAAATTTACTGACGCTTGATTTGTGACCCAAGACGTGATCTATCCTGGAGAATGTTCTGTGTGCACTTGAGAAGAAAGTGTAATCTGCTGTTTCTGGATGGAATGTCCTATAAATATCAATTAAATCTATCTGGTCTATTGTGTCATTTAAAGCTTCTGTTTCCTTATTTATTTTCACTTTGGATGATCTGTCCATTGGTGTAAGTGAGGTGTTAAAGTCCCCCATTATTACTGTCTTACTGTCGATTTCCTCTTTTACAGCTGTTAGCAGTTGCCTTATGTATTGAGGTGCTCCTATGTTGGGTGCTTATATATTTATAATTGTTATATCTTCTTCTTGGATTGATCCCTTGATCATTATGTAGTGTCCTTCCTTGTCTCATGTAACATTATTTATTTTAAAGTCTATTTTGTCTGATATGAGTATTGTTACTCCAGCTTTCTTTTGATTTCCATTTGCATGGAATATCTTTATCCATCCCCTCACTTTCATTCTGTATGTGTCCCTAGGTCTGAAGTGGGTCTCTTGTAGACAGAATATATATGGGTCTTGTTTTTGTATCCATTCAGCAAGCCTGTGTCTTTTGATTGGAGCATTTAATCCATTCAGGTTTGAGGTAATTATCGATATGTACGTTCCTATGACCATTTTCTTAATTGTTTGGTGTTTGTTTTTGTAGGTCCTTTTCTTCTCTTGTGTTTCCCACTTAAAGAAGTTCCTTTAGCATTTGTTGTAGAGCTGGTTTGGTGGTGCTGAATTCTCATAGCTTTTGCCTGTCTGTAAAGCTTTTGATTTCTCCATCGAATCTGAATGAGATCCTTGCCAGGTAGAGTAATCTTGGTTGTAGGTTCTTCCCTTTCATCACTTGAAGTATATCATGCCACTCCCTTCTGGCTTGTAGAGTTTCTGCTGAGGAATCAGCTGTTAACCTTATGGGAGTACCCTTGTATGGTATTTGTCATTTTTCCCTTGCTGCTTTCAATAATTTTTCTTTGTCTTTAATTTTTGCCAATTTGATTACTATGTGTCTTGCCGTGTTTCTCCTTGGGTTTATCCTGTAAGGGACTCGCTGCACTTCCTAGACTTGGGTGGCTATTCCTTTCCCATGTTAGGGAAGTTTTTGACTATAATCTCTTCAAATATTTTCTCTGGTCCTCTCTCTCTCTTCTCCTTCTGGGACCCCTATAACGCAAATGTTGTTGCATTTAATGTTGTCCCAGAGGTCTCTTAGGCTGTCTTCATTTCTTTTCATTCTTTTTTCTTTATTCTTTTCCTCAGCAGTGCATTCCACCATTCTGTCCTCCAGGTCACTTATCCATTTCTCTGCCTCAGTTATTCTGCTATTGATTCCTTCTAGTGTAGTTTTCATTTCAGTTATTGTATTGTTCATCTCTGTTTGTTTGTTCTTTAATTCTTCTAGGTCTTTGTTAAACATTTCTGGCATCTTCTCAATCTTTGCCTCCATTCTTTTTCCAAGGTCCTGGATCATCTTCACTATCATTATTATGAATTCTTTTTCTGGAAGGTTGCCTATCTCCACTTCATTTAGTTGTTTTTCTGGGGTTTTATCTTGTTCCTTCATCTGGTACATAGCCCTCTGCCTTTTCATCTTGTCTATCTTACTGTGAATGTGGGTTTTGTTTCTCAGGCTGCAGGATTGTAGTTCTTCTTGCTTATGCTGTCTGCCCTCTGCTCTCCTGGCTTTTTTTTTTGCATTATGCGGGCCTCTCACTGTTGTGGCCTCTCCCATTGCGGAGCACAGGCTCCGGACGCACAGGCTCAGCGGCCATGGCTCACGGGCCCAGCCGCTCCGCGGCATGTGGGATCTTCCTGGACCGGGGCATGAACCCATGTCCCCTGCATCGGCAGGTGGACTCTCAACCACTGCGCCACCAGGGAAGCCCCTCTCCTGGCTTTTAAATGAAGAAAATTAAGTTGGATTGTTTTTAAACACTGTACACCAAGCAAAGCCACATATGGCCCACAGTCTGCTGTATCTGCTTTGGATGATAGACCCCATGAAGGAATCGACAACCCCTCATTGCTCACCACTGGGTGGCCTGTGATGAGTCGGTGTCTCTGAGTCTTGGTCTCTTCATCTATAAAAAGGCTGTTGTAAGAACTAGGTTTATATAGATAAACTACACAGCACGGTGGCTGGCTCAGGCAATTCTCAGTGAGAGACAGCTGCTCACTTCCCTGTACTGTGGAGACACCTGCATGTGGGTGTTGGGAGAATTCTCCACATCCTTCCACCTGTTCCTTTCCCTACTGTTATGAAAAAGTGGCCACTGCTCAAGGCAATGGAGTGGGGTGGTCTTTAATCAATCATCTTTACCCTAAATCAGGATTTTTACCAATCAAAAAATTTGGTTTTACATGTTTCCTGGCCTAAGGACAATAAGAATATACACATACATAATCAAAATAAACAAGGTTTTATCCTTACGAGTAGCATTTAAACAGAAAACATCACAGTTTTGGACAATGAAGGCAGGGTGCTCACTTCAGGCCATGGCTGCAGAAGTTTACACTACAACACATGTGCTCAGATCCAATTTACCACGTCCTGCTGGGTGGCCAAGGGCAGAAAGCAGTTGGAAGCTGAGAACATACTCATGTCTTCTCTGCAAAGGTGAGTGGGTCACTGCCTTCAAAAGGACTGAGCTGGGCTGCATTTAGCTGTTGACAACGTAACAGCAGGAAGTAGGGCTAGGGCTTAGGGTCAGGGCAGATGCCACTGGAACTGGGGGAGTCCTTGGAGCACCAGGCTTGTTCACAGACTCCCCCCCGTCCCCTCCTCACCCATGACATGGGATGTCTCATAGCAGTGGGACGCTTGAGGTCAGATTCAGGCCTGGGTTATTGGTTGGAATTTCTGTGTTTCATGCTCATTTCTATTTGGTGACGATTTCATATCTGAATCACAACAGGCAGAAAATATTCAAAGATGCATTTTCTAAAGTCCATAAGTATTCTTATGCAAAGTCATTACAGAGTCAAACAACTGGGGACATCTCAATTCCTGCCAGGCAAAAACATTCTCTAATTTAAAATTTAATAAGTGACACAGAGAACTGATGACCCCTGTAGGCCCACCAGCCCCTAGCACTAGGTCTTCATACAGTAAGCACTCACTCCATACCGGTTATTGAATAAAACTCTTGGCCAGAGGAAATAATGACCCATGATGTAGAGCCAACTGTACAATGAAAACTGAAACTCTCCAAAAGCATGAATTTACTCTTGTATTCTATTTCTTAGTCACCAAAGGTCTTTCTCCATTGGCTTACTCATTCATTTATTCATTTATTCATTCAATAAATGTTTACCGAGCACCCACTATCCTTCAAGCACACCGTTAAATCCTCAGGATAAAAAAGATGATCTTCTACACGCAGCCCAATGTTCATAGCAGCACTACTTACAATAACCAAGACATGGAAGCAACCTAAATGTCCATCAACAGATGAATGGATAAAGAAGATGTGGTGTATATATACAATGGAATATTACTCAGCCATAAAAAAGAATGAAATAATGCCATTTGCAGCAACATGGATGGACCTAGAGATTATCATACTAAGTGAAGTAAGTCAGAGAAAGACAAATATCATACGATTATCACTTACATGTGGAATCTAAAAAAAAATGATACAAATGAAATTATTTCCAAAACAGAAAGAGACTCACAGACATAGAAAATAAACTTACAGTTACCAAAGGGGATAATGGCGGCAGGTGTCGGGGGGGGGATAAATTAGGCGTTTGGGATTAACAGATACACACTACTATATATAAAACAGATAAACAACAAGGACCTACTGTATAGCACAGGGAACTATATTCAATATCTTGTAATAACCTATAATGGAAAAGAATCTGAAAAAGAATATGTGTGTGTGTGTGTGTGTAGATACACACACACACATGTATATGTATAACTGAATCACCCTGCTGTACACCTGAAACTAACAAAACATTGTAAATTAACTATACTTCAATCTTTTAATGGTTTAAAAAATATTCATTGGGGAAAAAAAGATGATCTTCAATTAAATCATTATAGCTACTCTGTGAAAATGACGTGGCCTCAGAATGTAACGGCAGCCAGATCACCCACTGTGGACACCAATCCATAAAGCCCATCTGTCGAAAGCAGCAGGTGTGCTAGAAACTGTTTGGCTCTCAATTTTCCTCTGCACTGCACTGACACAGCATAAATGTCACTTGGTTTGCCCAAATTGAAAAACAGCTTAAAAGAGGGAGGGCGCGTTTATGAATTCATCATTCTTTGGGGTTATGAGTTTATTTCATGTCTGAGCTGATGACTCTCGAACCAAAAGCCTTCACTTGCAATATAGCAGTACTGTCCCAGATCAGTCTGTCATTAAGAAGAGTTGATCAGAGGAGTAAATGTGACAAAAACAGGGAACTTTCAGGTATACTATAAACGTCATTTAACCACAGTTTGCATGAAGAGAGCTACAAGGCCAGGGGTAATGCCAATTAGAAGAACAAATATGGAATTCCCTGGCAGTCTAATGGTTAAGACTCTGCGCTTCCGCTGCAAGGGGCATGGGTTCGATCCCTGGTCAGAGAACTAAGATGCCGCATGCCACGCGGCGTGGTCAAGAAAAAAAAAGAAAAAAAGAACAAATAATGCTTGCTGACTCGTACAAATCATTTATCACTTTTACTTAAGTACTTTGTGCCATTCACTGTGCTAAACATTTTACCTACATGATCTTCTATAATCTTCACAACTCTGTCATTACCTTTCACTTTATAACTGAGAAAACTAAGGTCTTTCCAGGGGGTTAAACACCTGCCCAAGGTCACAAAGTTAAGAAAAGATGAAGCTAAAAATCCAAACCCAAATGGTCTGATTCAGAGCCCCAGTTCTGAACCACACAGTTTCTGCAGCTCTGTCATAATCATAACTTCCCTTGAGTGTCACCACCAACCCACGGCAGTCAGAGAGCCTCTACTGCCATGGGGAACGACAACTCAGATCTCATGGGCACCGTGTTACAGGAGAACAGAGCACAGATACACCACCTCTGGCTGGCAGAGACTCTAGGAATCTGGAAAGACCATAGCTCCTACTTTGCAATGTTCTAAGATACTGCAACCGAGACTGAGCTCTGGTCACGTGCTCTCTGTTCAACTGAATGCTTTGACTGGTGGCAGCAGCCTCTAGAGAAATGAAATACCAAGCACTAGTCTGAATGTGCCCTGGACCCTCCTGAAACCAGATTCAAAGGGCAGGAGCAGATATCCATGAAAACTGTATCAATAAATACATTTACCTCTTGATCAAATAACCCTACTTTTAGAAATGTGTCCTGATATTCCTGCACTCATGAAAAGATTATTCTTTGCTGCACTGTCTGCAACAACAAGAGTGGAAACAACTCAAGCATCCCTCAAGAAGGTACAGGTTAAATTAATTATGGTAAAGCCCTTTAATGGAATACTGCATAACTGTGAATAAAAAATGAAGAAGCCGTGTACTGCTATGTACTGATATGGAAAGGTGTCTAAGATTTATTGTTAAACAAAGAATATAAAATGAGGCACGTCTGTGTATATATGCTTACACTTACCTATTAAATATATTTATTTATGTAAACATAGATAACATTTACATTTACATAAACTCTAGAAGAATACACAAGAAACTAATAAAAATGGTGACCCGCTGGTGTGTTAGGGGAGGCATAGAATATAGGATAGATAGGGCAAGGTTGACAGTGACCACTATATATCTTTTCATAACATTCTGCTTTTTGGACCATGCGACTGGATTACCTATTCAAAAAGGATGACCGTCTTGAACCCAGCTAAAGATTATCTGGATGATTTTGGAGATTCAGCTGCAGAGTCTGATCATGAACAAGTGTGTGCCACAATATATGTACACAGATTTGGGGACCACCTTCTCTTCCCTGCCACTCCACTGGCTCAGACTGGGAGTATTCTGTATTATTCAGGGTAGACCAAGCTGCTGTGATAAAGAGATCTACACATGTAATATTCTGACAGGGTGAAAGTTTGTCTTGCTCATGTACCCAGAAGGGCACTCCAGTCTGCAGGTTGCTCCCCTCCTCATGGTCATTCAGACGGTAGGAACTTTTCCACCGGCCTCATTCCCTCAGGCCTTGGTATCACATATATCCAATTGGCAGAAGGGGAACAAGTGTGGAGAGGGCGCACATGGTCCAGTAGCAACAAACATCACTTCTCACATTCTATTGGTGAGAACAAGTCACATGACTACACTCACGTACAAGGCAAGTTAGGAAATACTCTTTACCTGGGCAACCTCTTTCCAGCTCAATATCTCCTATGGAAGGGGGGAGTGGACAGTTACCCATCTCCAATGCCATCTCTTTCTCCATCACTGAAGGAATTCTGGGAGGGTTACTAGGTGTCATTCACCCAACAAACCTTTCCCAGGCACCCCTGTGTCAGTCCTGACAATATAGAGGAGACTTTGATGTGGTCTGTGGTTTGTAGAGATGAAAAAGCTTATCTCCAGTTGAAATGATGAAGAGAGCCACAGGAACTAGTTAGAGACCCCACTTACCCTGAGCCTCCATGTATTGCAGGATAGAAATCAGTCACTGTCTTTCCCATCCCCCATCTCTGATTCTCTCACCAATGTTTCCTTGCTCCCCTCTGACTTTTTCTGTTTAGTTTATCACCTACTTCATGGCAAGAGGACCCTTCAGTGACCTATTCTGTGTATTCTTCTTGATCCACCTGACTCCGGTTCCAGCCCTCATTTCCACTGGAGTGGTTTCTTTGCTCCCCAGGAGATCCCCCTCCTAGCCCTGTCTGCCCAGTGCCTTCACATATGCCTACAATTGTGTGCGCACACACACATGCACTGAGGCTGTGAGGCAGCTATTACTGTGCCCGGCCCCAAGGAAGCAGAAGCAAAATGGCACAGGGGACAACCCTACCCACAGCCTGTAGGAAGGAAGACAGAACACACTGACAGGTATCTGAGGGGCAACAATTAGGGATGGATTTTTAGCTGAAATACCTCTGCCAAGAACCTAAAGTGACATAGATGTGATCTAGTCCATGGAATTCACCAGGTGGAAGCAACAGATGCAGATTGCAAACGCTGCTGCATTAAACCAGAGCAAACAAAAGTAAAATTTAACCAGACCATGCAACTCTAGGAGTTACTCAAGTTTTCACCACCAAGGGCCCATTTAATTATTTCTATACATCACATGGGCTCATGTTTGCAAAGACTCTTCCTCCCAGAGAAACCACATTTATTAGAGAGTGATGTCTTCATTTCCCCTGTGTCTTATTAAGCAAAGACATATGCAACTACCAAGCGGGGTTTGTGATCACTCATTTGTTCATTCAACAAACATTTACTGAACCTTTGCCACATGCCAGGCACTAGGAATACAGTAGAGAATATAGCAGACAAGGTCCCTGCCTTCAGATTCTTACTGTGGGGCAGATGTTCATCAAATGACCATAAACAAGTAAGTACAAGTTAGAAAGGAGAATAAAGGAGGCCAGGAGAGAGCATGAGGTGAGCTTTGCATGAGGTACAGCTTCAGGGAAGGCATCTCGCCTAAGGGACACCCAAGCTGGGACCAGATTCTCAAGAGGTGCGACGCCCTAAACTCAGTAATTCCCTCTAAAAGAGAAGAAAACACAACTTTAAAAAGAAGCTGATACTGTCTACATGTCTGCTCTGTGAGAGATACAGGGCTGGGCCATTTCCTGGCACTGTTTCATCTCCTCCTCTGCCCAGTGCATCCGTGGTGGGTGACCTGCTCCCTAATTTTTACAGATTAAGAATCAAGGCTCCAAAAGGTTTAGTAGACTGACTGCATCTCCTGGGTAGTAAGAGGCAGATCAGGGAGTCCAACCTGGATCCAAAGCTCTAGGGAGGCAGTAAGGAGGGATGCTTGAGGGGACTCCACTCCAGTACTGGAAGGCAAGACATGAAGAGGCACCCACATGTGCTGTGAAGGAAGGGTGGATCCGCCCAGGTGACACCTAGGTGCTTAAACCCCTAGAGGGGGCATGTCAAGAAACCATAACCACACAGGCCCCTTGGACCGCCACATCTCCTTCCCAGGCTGTGCAAACGGGTCGCCCATGAGAGCAGCCCTGCCGTTAACAGAGAGTTGTCCTTTTGTACAGATTTCTATAAATGAACTCTGTAATTTGACAGAATTTGACCTCTCATGCTGAGTCCTTTGCAGCGTCCCATCATCATTCCTGGCAGGACTCCCAACCTCCCATAAAAAGGAACGTGTGACCTATTTTAAAATTCCTCCAGGGAAAGAGTCAGCATGTTGCCTTGGCAACCGATGCGGGCCATTCTAGGATTCCTGCTCGGTTCTTCCTTCGGTCTAACCTACTTCCGCCCTGATGTAGTTCAAAGCCCACTCATCCTGTGCTGGACTCCCAGGGGTGGAGGAGTGGACAGGATGATTCCCCATGGCCACACCCTCCCACCTCTCCCCTGCTCTGTGAGAGTTCTGGGGGACAGAGAAAGGGAAGGAGTGTGAAAAGGAGGGGAACTGGAGGACCACAGGAGGATCCTCTGACCCAGAAATGGAGTTTGCCAGAGTTTTGCTGACCCTGTCCCTCTGCCTTCCCCTCTACTGACCACTCTCACCCCCCGACCCAACAGCTTTAAGAAACCTGCCTCTCCACCAGCCACTCTGCCCTTCGTGAACTCCTGCAACCCTGACTGTCTACGTCTCCCTGCAGGGTTTACCCTGTGCCTGTAGCTTCACCTACACATGCATCCATCGCGCTTTCTCAAAACCAAAGTTCCTGGAGTCAAGAGCCCATGTCTGGTGTTTCTCTTCAGCCCACATCCCAGCACTGTAATACACATTTCTACTGACTTCCAAGAGAGTTCCAAGACTTCTTTCCCCTGCTCTGGGCTGTTGAGCACACGCCCCAACTCCCCTTCACCCACTGTCGCTGTGGAGGAGAAATACCTGCGCCAATAGGTATCAAGACCTTAATGGGACCCCCACAAGGCAAAGTCCTCTGTCCTGCTTCTACTTGGAAGGCAGGAAGCAGATCTTTGGCGGAAGGAGTAAGGGACGGGCACAATTACTTTCCAGGATTATTTCGGCTGCCAATGATAAAAGCCCAATCCAAACTGGCTAAAGCAAAAACAAAGGAGGAGAGAAGAAACCTGTGGACTCACTTCACTGAAAAGGCCAGATCCAATGGCCCCAACAACGTGGTCTCCATCTCTTAACTTCATCCTCTATTTTGGCGGCACTCTCAGTGGGTCTTCCCCATGTGGTAACAGCGAAGACCACCAGCAGAACAGGTATCTACCCTCCCAGGCTTGTGACTCCAGCAGAAAGAAAATACCACCTTGCCCAGAGTTTCAACCGAGTCCCAGGATGGATGCTTCCAGGGTCATGTGCCAGCCCTGAACCAGCCCCCCAGGCCTGGCCTGAGTCTTGTGTCTGCTCCCTGCAGCTGGGTGGAGTCACTCTCACAAACCTTGTGGCCTTGAGTAGGGGAGCAGTGGCATCCCAAAGCAAAATCAAAGTGCTGTTAGCAGAAGAAGGGTACAGGGAGGCTGGCTGACAAGCGTAACAGATGTCCACTGCCATCTGCATATTCTTTTCTTTTCTTTTGTCGTGTTCAGAATAGTAACACATGGAGTTGAAGTATCTACCCCTTAAGTAACATCTTTAGTTCTGAAGGACTGGGCAGAGCCAGAGAAGAAAAGAGTTGAGGAAAAAAAAAAATAAAAAAGTGAGTCACCTAAAATTGGCACTGACACTAAGTTTACAGAGAGAGGACTGAATGGAGGTATTTTTTCATTTTCTCATTGAAATCCCCAGCTGTTCCACCTTGAGGCCTTTCTCACTGGCTGTTCATTGCCAGCCAGACTTCGCAGACATCAGAACATTTTTCTTAATTATATGTCTGTATTTAAAAAAAAAAAAACAGTGGTGCTCATCACTCTGCCTGCACATGGGAACCTGGACGAGCCCGCTGACACAAAGCAGTTTCTAAGCAACTTGCGGAGCTGGTGCCTAATGCAACAGCCGCAAGAGCTGGAGGAAAAACAAAATAAAGTCCATGGAAACTCAAAGTGGAACCAATTGTGATTGGTTCATCAAGGCTGCACAGGGTCCTATGGGAGGTTAATTCCATCTCAGGCTGATGGGAAGGGCCTTGTTTCCGGAGGCCCGGGACCTCTCTGGTGTGGGATACTTGATAAGAGGTTTCTGGAAGATTCCAATAAGCACTCTGTCCCAGGGACACCTGCCGCTGATAACGTGTGATAACAGAAATGCTGATGTTCAGAACTATGAGAGGCTCCAAGCATTGCCAGCAACTCCAGGGAAGACGGCGAGGTGAGGAGGAGGAGGGGCAGGCCGAGGTTCCCTTGTGCCTCCGCTGCCCTTATCCCAGTGTGGCCTTAGTGCCCCAGAGAGGGGATAGGCATCCTGACCGAGAGGAGTAAAGATTCCCATCTATAGGACTGACCTTACAGTGTACAAAAAGAGTGGATAATTACAAGCAAAGTGGTGTCTCAAAAAAGTGCATGGGCTTTCCCATCAATGACATTAACATTTGCAGCTGGTTACAGGACTCACCATCTGTATGACTCTGGAAGAGTCATTTAACTCCTCTTTGCCTAAGTTTTCTTGCTTTTCTAGCAGGAATACTAACAGGATCGTCATGAGGATTAAACAAAGTAATGATAGCAAAGCTCCCTGTTCCTTGTAGGTGCTTAGCAGATACCTATTTGTTCCCTTTGGGACCTTCCAGGTATAGACCCCCTCCCTATGTCCTCCACCTCTTGTCTGTAGAAAAACTTTAGCCTCCTAGGCCTTCCCTGAGTTCCAAAGAGTAAATTTAATCAGAAGTGAGAACATGCAGAAAGAAAGGAAAACAGTCAAGCAAGACAAAATAATAATAGTTTAGGCATTAAACAAAGTCAGGGACCTTTAGTTCCTCCTCAAGGACTATAGGTAATATTCTGAGCCATGTCCTTTGAGCTGTTTTGCAGATACTGAAACCCCCATCAGGTGGAAGAAGTTAACTGTATGCTGACCACAAGCACATAGACCCCAGACTGGTTGGAAACAGAGGTTGATGATGTTGACTCCTGATTACCTCACCACTAACCAATCAGGAGAACATCCACGATCTGATCACACACACTGCAACCTCCCTCCCTCACCCTGTCTTTAAAAACCTTTCCCTGAAAGCCTTCAGGGAGTTTGGGTCTTTGGGACACTAGCTACCTGGACTCCTTGCTCGGTGCCCTGCAGTAAACACTGCACTTTCCTTCACCACAACCCGCTGTCAGTAGATGGGCTTTACTGCATGCAGGCAAGAGAACCCAACTTTGGTTTGGTAACAGTAGGTGCTTAGCAAACACCTATTTGTTCCCTTTCCCTCAAAATCTTCTCTTACCTGCTCTGATGTTTTTCTTTCCATCAATTAAATTCACGTATCCATTCTACAGTAGCACTTGAGGGCCTGTAGCACACCAGGCACCTGGGGCTGTGCATACAGAAGCCACATGGGCCTACCTGGCCCTGGAGGTGCTCACAGCAGCTGGAGCAGCCCAGAGACCAGACAAGGTGGGCAGACAATCACAAGTTGACGAGGTGAGTGCCAGACAGGCCAGTGCAGCAGGGAGCACTGCCGGGCAGGTGGGCAAGGGGAGAATGGGGGCCACAGATGCATCCAGTTTGAAACCTGCAGGGCTAGGGGGCAGGTGTGAGCCACTAGCCTAGGGAGCTGGATCACCCAGGACCCTGTGAGCCTTGCTAAAGGGTTGGTGCTTCATCTTAAGTATAGGAAAGTGAATGGATCAGATTTTCATTTTAGAAAGGTCACTCTGGCTGTTGGGAGGAAAACGGGTTGGAGGAATGGGGTGGGTCAGATTGGACACAAGGCTACAGGAGAAATGGCTGGAGCAGAAGATTTCAGTGCCCTGCCCACACCCCTCACCCCAACCACCTGGAGTACCCACTGGCCTGTCTCTCTGCTGTCAACGCTGGCATCTCTTTGCCAGAGGGCCTTCCCTTGCCCCTGTTTTGCCGCTACTTTGCAAACTCCACAGCAGGTCAAAAGCGATGACTGGCTGGAGTTAGGGTATAAACACCTCTGCTTTCTCACCCCTTGGGTGGGACAGCTCTGAGACATGGGTCTACTGTGGCTTCCCAAGCCTCTCCCATGGGGTTAAAAGCCAGTTGCCCAAAGCAGTAGCTAGAGTGCCATGCATTCTACATTGGCTTCCTCTCCTTCTTTGACTCACTTTCCCTTCTGCCCATTTCACTTTCCAAATGAATAGCTTATACAGGAATCCTTGTCTCAGAGTCAGCTGGAGAAACCCAAACCAAGGTTACCAATAGCAAAACCTTTCCTAGAAGTGGTTTTGATGTTGGGGAAGAGAAAAAAGGCACTGGAGTTCATAGGAGAACAGGCTCAGGGGATAAAGTTTGCCTGTACCTCCCGTTTCACTCCATTCTGCTCCAGTAACATGAAGGACTAAGTGGGAATTGAGAGACATCTCAGACACCATACATGTCACCATTTAGCTCTACATGGAATCCCAGAGCCCTGGGACTGTGTGGAGGATCTTTGGGCCTTCCTTAAGCATCCTTTGGCATTCTCCTTCAGCTGAGGTAGCAGAAGAATACTTAATGCCTACACTACCAACACCCAAGACTCTGCTGTGGAACCATTTGCAGAGGCAGAAACCAAGTCCTGGAAGGAATTCAGCATCGCAAAAAAAAAAAGAAAAAGAAAAGAAAAGAAAACCCAAAGCTCCAAGCTCCAGCATTTGGCAATCATTCATTTGCTAGTAAGAAATTCAGTAAATATTTATTAAGCGCTTCTTGTGTGCCAGGACTCATGGTAGGTCCTATGGATGTGACCTTGAACAAAGAGAGAGTTTCCTTTGTTCTCCTCATGACCAGATGTATTGGCAATGGTTACTTTCCTGGCTGAGCTCTCTGAGTTATGTGCTCAGTTGAGGGCAGATTCCCTCTACCTCTCAACATGAACCTCATCTATTTCAACAACTCAAAGCAACGGAAAAAGACCAACAACCCAATAGCATATAAAAATGGGCAAATGACAAAGACAGTTCACCAAAAGAAAACCAACAACTCAAACATATGGAAAGATTCACAGTGTGCTCCTAATAGAGGAGTTATCAGCTCATGAAAGACCAAAACACTGATTATCATATTGTGTTGGAGAGGGTGTAGAAAAATAGGCACTTTCATATACTGCTGATAGAAGCATAAAGTGTAAAATTTCTATAAAGGAAATTTGGAAACCTTCAATAATACAAATGATTCCAATTCTGGTCATTTTTCTTTAACGTAAACTCACATTTTTGTGAGCAATGGCATATATATAAGGATGGGGTCATTGCAGCATTTAGCCTGCAAACAAGCTAAATGGTAACCAACTTGGAGGTGGTTAAATTAATTATAATATGTCCATCAATGTAATAGTACACAGTTGGGGGGAAAAAGAAGCTGTTTATGTACTATAAGGAAAGTTCTCCATTAGTGTTAATTTTTGTTTAAGTAAGGAAACAACAGTATGTAAAATAGGCTACCATTTGCAAAATACATATATATATGTGTATATATATATGTATTATACATTTGGAATACATATATTCACTTATTTGCACATGCACAAAATATCTCTGAAGGAAACAAAGGAAATATCTAACATTGCCTTGAAAGAAAAGATTCAATGGCTAGAGGATAGATGAGGAGATTTTTTTTCGTTCCAAATCTTATTATATCTTTTTAATTTTGAAGCATGTGAATTATCTAATTTTTAAATGTATTTACAATAAATAATAAATAAATTGAATCTCTTGGAAATAAACTCCCTCAGAGCCATAAGGCATTAATTGTGCCTTGTCTCTAACTAGGTATTAGTCAGGGTAATCAATGCCAGCTGCTGTAACAAACAATTCCAAATCTCAGTAGCTTCAAATACCATAAATAACTTACCTCAAAGATGGATACAGATGAGGTACCCTGTTCAAAGCAGCCTGATTCCATCTCGAAGCTCCACCATCGTGGTCTCTGATGTCACTCTGGTTTCATCCAGCTGGCAAATGAAGTAAAGAAAGAGTCTGAGTAATGTATACTGAACATTCAATCACTCCAGCTCAGAAATGACACTCATTACTTCTGCTCACATGACATTTGGAAGTAGGCTTGGAGATTTAGTATTCCTATATGGCCAGGAAGAAAATGAAATAGTTTACAGAGCACAAAGCATTCTCTGCCGTAAAGGGTGATACTGAGCCTCCAAGGCAACTGCACTAAGATTCTGGAGATTCTGTTGGTCACTTTCTTGATCAACTCTTTATATCTGTTAACTTAAAAAAAAAAAAAGACTTTTTCTTTTAGAGCGGTTATAGATTTACAGCAAAACTGAGAGGAAGGTACAGTGATATCCCATATACTCCCTGCCCCCACACATGCATAAACCAAAGTGATGAGTTTGTTACAACTGATGAACCTACAACACAAATCATAATCACCCGAAGTGCGTATTTTACATTAGGGTTTACTCTTGGCTTTGTACATTCTATGGGTTTTATCTGTTAACTTTTGCTATGTTAACGAATCATCCAAAATGTAGTGACTTAAAATGACAACAATTTATTTAGCTCATGATGCTTTGTTGTGACCATCTGAACTGGGCTCAGATGGATGGTTCTTCTGGTCTCAACTCACTCATGCCTCTGCAGACAGGTGCCAGGTCAGCTGGGAACTAACTGACCAAGGACGGCATCAGCTAAGCTGGCTTGTCTCTATTCAACATGATCTCCATTCTCTAACCTGAGTTGTCACATGATGGCTGATCATACTCAAAACAGGCACCATGTCACTGCCACCACATTCCATTGGTCAAATTAAATTACAGAGCCATCTCAGACTCAGAGCATAAGGAAATAAACTCCACATCCTGATGAAAGGAATTGCCAAGTCACACTGTAAATATGGGGAGGGGAGTAACCATGGCCATGTTTGCCATATACCATAGTTCTCCTCAAAGACCTCTGAGAAAAAAGCAATTGGTTCACATCCATACCAAGGCCTTGCTGGGAATAGTTCTCACTGAAGTTGCTGACCAAGGACAGTCTTCTGCAAGAAAAGGCTGTGGAACGGCCATTACACAATCCCTGACATCCAAACCTATACAGGTATCTATACCTCTAAACCATAGGTGCTAAAGCAAACCAAGGAGAGATAAAACACAGGATAATTTATGAAGAAATTTGCTAATAATACAAATCATTGACTCAGAGTTAGAACTGGCTTTAGAGATCATTTAATCTAGTGTTTTTTAAACCTGTGTGACATGAAACCAAAGGGAGTTCCAAGAAGGTGATTCATGAGTTCACTGAGGGGAAAATCAAATAACAAATAGCCATGCAGAGGAACTCTGGGTCTCCGCACCCCTACTTCTACCAGGGTGTCCAGAATTTTTTTTATAATGAAGAAGCCATTAGCCACCTTATTGCAAAGATCCCTCTACTCGTTATACAAATGTTCACCTAGAATTGCCCTGTGTTTATTTGGACTCATTCGATTTTTACTACCCAACATCTTTTGAGGAGCCAATATATGCTGAAGGCCTACTACACACAAAGCATTGTGTTAGAACCTTCAATATAGAGTCTCATTCTCTCTGCCATAAGCCTTGAGAGTCTTTCAAATGTCTTCTCTACATCTGCCTTCATTCTAGACAGATGCTTGTCAATTCACCTTCCAAGTAAAGCCTTTATCCCAAGCCACGTTTCCAGTCTTCCACACTGCCCCATTCAAGGGTTCTTTCCTGCTATAGTGAACATCAACCTGCTTTTTAAATCCAACCACCACCCAGTTTTATGCAGTCTCAGACAGCTCTAGCCCACTCAGGTCTCCAAGTGCTCTCTCAGTCTGAGTAGCAGGAGATCCTCAGTAGCCCCCCACACTCCCACTTTCCACCTACAGCCATGGCTCTCCTTTGATAACACCTGCTCCAAGCCAACCTGGTATTAAAATCATATACCAAGCCAGGAATCATTTCTCCATTTCTCTTCAAGCCTGGTCCTCATATGACATCATCTCATTTCTGCAAACTCCATTGCTACATGATAAATAATAAAAAGATGAACAGGAAATGACTGAAATCTTTATTTTGAAATAAGAATCTCACATTGCAACATGAGGTCAGTTGCTATTTACTCCTTTTACTCCTTCTCTCTCTCCTGTTGGTGAGAGCGCCACCAACGACCTACTATCTCCCTAAATTTCCAGCTCCCAGGCCAGCTCTTTGGAAGTGCTGGTGAACAAGGATGCTAAGAGTTAATGGGAATGTCCCCATCCCAAGAGAATTCTGGGACTGCCTGGCTAATTCTATCTGTTGAGGCTCCATAAATGTCAGAAGTTAGTGGGGTAGTGTGTCTAGCTGGTAATTGCAATGGGATTTCCTTTGTGCATTAATAATATCTACCTCCTAAATGGTGCAACCACTACAGAAAACAGTATGGGAGTGTTACCAAGTGCAAGTCCGTGTGCCCGACACACAGTGAGACCAAACAATACTGAAAAGTCAGAGTCTAGAGCAGAGAAAGGTTTATTGCATGCAAGGAGATGGGTGGCTCACGCATTAAGAACCCCGAACTCCCTGAAGCCTTTCAGCAAAGCCCTTTTATAGAAAAAGTGAGGGAGGGGCATGGTTAGTTGTTGGAAACTTCTTAGTGTGGGACCCTTTGTTCTTGCAGCTGTCCGCGTAAGTCAGGTCACAGTCAGGTCACAATGTTCCTATAAACCTCCATCAAAACAAAGGTTATTCCCTGTTCTGCAACATTTATTTATTCATTCATTCATTCATCCATTCATTCATTCATGGTTGCATTGGGTCTTCATTGCTGCATGCAGTCTTTCTCTAGTTGAGGCGAGTGGGGGCTACTCTTTGTTGTGGTGCACGGGCTTCTCATTGTGGTGGCTTCTCTTGTTGCAGAGCACGGGCTCTAGGCGCATGGGCTTCAGTAGTTGTGGCACGTGGGCTCAGTAGCTGCGGCTCGCAGGCTCAGTAGTTGTGGCACACAGGCTTAGTTGCTCCGTGCATGTGGGATCTTCCCAGACCAGGGCTCGAACCCGTGTCCCCTGCCCCCTGCACTGGCAGGCGGGTTCTTAACCACTGTGCCACCAGGGAAGTCCTGCAACTTTTTATCTAAAGGTGTAATACTCTTAAAAGTCATGGCCTTGAGAATTATACAAGAAATGGAAGGGGAGGCATTGAGTTCTTTCTCCATGCCTCCTTTCAGCTTTTAACACTTAACAAATGCATAAGCAAAGTGACATCATTACCTCTCATTTAACTTGTTCAAGGTCCCAAGGCTCAACTTTCACCCTCCAAGGTCCAGGCCCTGGCTAAAAGGAGAGGGTCTCTACACAGGCCAGTCACCCTGCCCGGAAGCACTCATCCAACATCCAATCTGGGTCCTCCCGCCAGTGCCCAGGCCCAGCTGAGGAGGCAGATCTCAGCTGGCAGCGCCCTCAGGGCCAGGTCCCCAGACCCTGCCCAGCCATCACCACTGAGGGAGCCAGGTACCCAGGACCCAGCCGGCTCTCAGGCTCCTCAGTCCAGGCAAATGGGCCACAGCAACGCTGACCACTGGTGGAGCAGAACTGCTAAGGGCCGTGTGTTAACGGCCAGGCGTTAACGACCCTGCACCCACCCCACCCCTATTACAGAAGTTCCTCAAAACAATTAGAAATAGAACTACCATATATGATCCAGCAATCCCACTTCCGTGTATTTATCCAAGAGAATTGAAATCAGGATCTCAAAAAGATATTTGCACTCCTATGTTCATTGTAGCCCTATTCACAACTGCCAAAAGGTGGAAACAACCTAAGTGTCCATCAGTGGATGAATGGATAAAGAAAATGTGGTATATACATACAATGGAACTTTATTCAATCATAAAAAAAGGACGAAAATCTTGTCATATGATACAACATGAATGCACCGAGGACATTATGCCAGATAAAAATAATCCAGTCACAGAAGGACAAATACTGCATGAATCCAATTATATGAGGTATCTAAAGTAGTCAGACTTATAGAAACACAAAGTAGAATGGTGGTTGACAAGGCTGTGGGGAGAGGGACAGAGTGGACTGCTGTTCAATGGGTATAGAGTGAAAAAGTTCTAGAGACCTTCTGTACAACACTGGACCTATAGTTAGCAATATTATACTGTACACTTAAAACTCTGTGAAGAGGGTATATCTCATGTTATATGGCTTTTACCACAATAAAAAATGATAATGATAATATCTATCACTTACCTTTCTACTGGTGGGTGATAGGGAAAATTAATGTGAAAATGGTTGGAATAGGTACAGAGCTATACAAATGTAAGAGATTATTACTATGATTATTATGGTACCCCACCTTCTTTTTTTTTTCTATTTCAGAATGCAAGATTATTCTCTAATTAAGTCTAAATTAGTGGGGGTGGGAGGAAGGCTATGTTTTACATCAGGTCTTCCAGGAGTCCTCTGGTGCCAAAGACCAGACAAAGTGGCAGCACAAATGAGCCCAGGCAGGCAAAACTCCTTAACCACAGACAGAGAGGAGCTTATAGTGTAAAGCTGAGAAAACACTGCCTTATGGAACTTTCCTCAGCTCATGTGTATATCCAAAGGCAGAGCTATGCTCTCCAGCTAGGAAAGCAAAGATATTTTTTCACACCCTGGCCAGAAATGTTTCAAAGTCCTGGGAAATCAGAGATGGGAGCATACAAATAAAATGCCATTGCATCCCCAGCTTAAAAGGAAAAAAAATACCAATTCATCTCCGGAAGCTAGCACAGTACCCAGAACACAGTATTCATCAGCCTAAGTACACAGAAAATATTGGATGGATGGAGGATGGATGGAAGGAAGGAAGAAGGGGAACAGGAATGAATGAACAAGCAAAAAATGTCCCCAAGTTGGGCTTCTATCTTTAGGAAGAGATGTCTCTCCACCAAAATGAACATAAACTGCTATTTCAACAAGTACCAAGGCAGGCTTTGCTCATGAACAGCTTTTCATGACCCAATGTTCACCACAATGCTTCTGTAGGCTTAAAGAATAACTTCCTACAAAATTATAAAAATTATCCCCTCTTATCATACACCATGATCAAGGGGATTTATTCCAGAGATGCAAGGATGGTTCATATTCTGCAAATCAATCAGTGTGATACACCACATTAACAAAAGGAAAGATAAAAATCATATGATCATCTCAACAGCTGCAGAAAAGGCACCTGACAAAATTCAACGTTCATTTATGATTAAAAACTCTCAATAGAGTGGTATAGAGGAAACATACATCAACATAATAAAGCCCATATATGACAAACCAACAACTAACATCATACTGCATGTTGAAAAGCTGAAAGCTTTTCCTCTAACTTCAGGAACAAGACAAGGATGCCCACTCCCGCCACTCTTATTCAACATAGTACTGGAAGTCCTAACCACAGCAATTAGGCAAGAAAAAGAAATAAAAGGCATCCAAACTGGAAAAGAAGAAGTAAAACTGTCACTGTTTGCAGATAATATGATGCTACGTAGAGAAAACCTTAACAACAAGACCAAAAAACTTAGAACTAATAACTGAATTCAGCAAAGTTACAAAATGCAAAATCATACAGTATGTTCTCCTTTTTGTCTGGCTTCTTTAACTCAACATAATGTGTTTGAAGTTAGTCTGTTACTGTGAATAGCAGTAGCTCATTCCTTTGGGCACTGAGGAAGATATTCCAATGGCCAGATCACCTATGGAAAGGTGTTCAAAGTCACTAATCATTGAGGAAAGGAAAATCAAAACCACAGTGCAAGACCTCTACACACTCACTGGAATAGCTACAAGCAAAGGCTGACAACACCAGGGGTTGGTGAGGATATGTAGAAACTGGAACTCTTGGACACCTCTTGTAGGAGTGTAAACTGGTAAAATCACTGTGGAAGACCGTTTAGCTTTCTACTGAAACTGAAACATTCACCTCTTCCATGACCTGGCGATTCCACCCCTAGATATTTACTCAAGAAAAATGAAAACATAAATTCACAATAAGACCTGTACAAGAATGTCCATAGTAGCTCTATTTATAAAAGTCCCAAGTGGAAACAGCTGAAATGTCCATCAATAAGAGAATGGATAAATAAATTGTAGTATGTCCATAAAATGGGCATAAGTCTCTGGGGCTTCAGTTTATGGGAAGAATAATGTTTATGCCATACACAGAATTGTTAGTGGAATAATGTGGAAAGTGGCTTACAAACATAGGATTTTTGTTTCCGTTTTTGGTTTTTTTGTTACATAAATAAGAGAAAGACAAAGAAAAGTAGGTGAAAAAAGAAAAAAACCAATGTGCTGTTGCCTGCCAACTCCTAAGCCTACTTAAATTTCTCATCTCCCTGGATCCAGCTGCCATTTCTCTGACCTACTGCAAGCAGAAAGTAGTAGTCAGGAAATAAAACCATTTTTGCCAAAAACAAACAAACAAACAAGGTAACCATAAGGCTCTGTTGTAGAGCCTTAACTTTCAAGAAACAGCCAAATTTCCTGCACACGTTTAATCTGTTCAACTCAGAAATCTTGAAGTGCCTACTTCTGCATCCTTTCCATTATCTTTATTCCATTTTATTATTAAATGATTCATTTCCTATTCTGTTTTCATCACCAAACCACCTCAAAACTCTTTGGAAAGAAGCAGGAAGATAATCACATGCACTCATACAGACACACAGATGCACACACACATGTACTCAAATACAGACACACACACATGTTGCCTTCTCTACCTATGTACACAGGGAAGTCTTCATATTTCTACGCTGATGTACAATAAACATCATATCAAACAATGAGTCACTTGATAGCAAACATACCAGAACATATACACTTGAGTGAGGTTCCCCAAAGGGCAGAGCCTCTATTCTTATTCTGACGATGCCGTTCTTGCTCAAAACATTTTTGGATTTTTGCAAGTTACATAACATAGCTGAAGAACTGTGAAAATAGCAGAGCCTGTTGAGCCTAGAGGAGAAAACCTGCCCTTAAATATTCAAAGAGCCACTGTTCGAAAGAAGAACTACATTTATTATGCCCAATTTACAGATGAGGAAACCGAGGTTACATCACTTGTCCAAGGTCACTTGCCAATAAGGGGTGATGGCTCAAGTCTGCCCCTGATCTGCTTTACCACTGCCCCCCTTAGAACAGAATGGAACAGACTAATGATGAAGAATGATAAAGCATCCCAGGTGCCTCCACTCTCCGGTGGAAGAACACTGGGGTACAGTGGGTGCTTCAAGGGGCAAATGCTCAATCAAGCCCCGGGGCTTGGGCTGGGGGAGTAGTAGGTATCAGGAAGAACCTCGTGGAAGAGCTGCTATTCACAGGAAGGGACTTTAAAAAGGTGATTCAGCTCTTTGCAGACTGATGGGTTTTTATTTTCTCACCTTTTTCCAAGGTCAGTTCAGAAAAAGCCAGGAGGGACTTGTAACATCCCATTCCTCAGTCACTATGAATACTCTTGTCTGGTCCTCAAAGGGCATTTGACCCCTCTCGTGGGATCTTGAGACAGCCTTGGAAAATGGGACCACTATGCAGATTTAAGCGGGCTCCCAATGCCTTCTCCAATCTGCCTCCCAGACTCCAGATACCCATCCTCAGATCTCCCTTAGCAGTCAGGTGATGGTCCGAGAAGTGTACGTGCGTGTGTGCATGTGTGCATGCGTGTGCTTGTGTGTGTCGGGCACGAGGTGGGGAGGGGGGCCAAGGCCTGGGGGCCGTCTCTCCCCCAGCCTCAGAGCATCCAGCTGCTGCACACATGAAGCTGAAGCTGCCTGGCCCTTTGATCGGGACCCCATGCTGTGCCTTGTTCAGGGAATTTTTAAATTCTCTTTCATTTTATTGCACGGCTTCCCTCCCCACCTCCCATCCCCGAGCCAGGTCTCAGGATTATTGGGTCCTTTTTTCATTGATTTGTTTTTCTGACCTTTGTAGTAGATACAGAAATATACGGATGAAAGAAGAAAGGAAGGAAGAAAGACAAGGGGAGGGGGCCCGGGCAGCCTCCAGAAGGGAGGGCGCGTGGCGAGGGCCTTGTGTCTGGCCACATTTCACAGAAAAGAGTTAAGCAGGGTGGCAGCTGCCTGGTGCCCAGGAAGGGGAAGCCCCTGGCTCATGGGGGCAGCCACTGAAGACCAGGCAAGGCCACCACCTCATGTCCCCCATAAGCACCAGAGACTGACACCGGACCTCTGTTTCTCTATATGCTTTGCTTTCTGTTGAAAAGGCTCCTGAATCAGCTCCATGAATACCCACTCCACGTGAGACTCTGCACTTGGTGCAGGAACGCACACGTTCTTTCCTTTCCCTCCCTCTGTGAGCCCCGTTTTTGTATTAAACCCAGGTCCTCAGGCCAACCACATTGCTGCATGTTCCGTCCTTGACACTGAGAAGGAGGAAAATGAATATCTGTGGAGTACCCACTGCTCAGCACTGAGAAGGGGGTTTTATGTGTATTACTGGGTGTTGGGCAAGACTTTTCCTCCAGAAACAGAAGCTAGGACCCACGGCGCAGCCACAAACTGGAAGGCCATGCTGGATATGAGAGTGTGATTCCTCCCCCCACCCCACCTCAAAGCCAAGCGAGAAGGCATCAAGAGTCAGCCGTAAGGATCTGGGATTCCTGCAAGATGGGGAGTCTGGCCCCTCACCCCCCCAGGGATGTGCTGTGCCCACCTAAGCAGGGACACACCTAGAGAGGAGGCACATGGCAGAAAAGGAGCACCTGGAACAGCCCGATTAGTGAAGCTGATGCTGCAAGTCCCCCAGAGGTCAAGCTGACATCACAGACTGGACTGGACCTGTCTTTCCTGTACTCCACTCAACAGGGCTGCCCACCAGGCACAGGAAGGCAGGCAGCAGGAGGCTGTGGAATAGACTCCAAGGTGAAAGCCGAGTGGGGAGTGGGAGAGGTCAGTCTCCATCAGGGAATGACCACAGGGCCCTTCAGGACCTAAACATGCACCTCACAAGCAAGACTCGCCTTTGGACTCATGTCACAGAGAGCATCGACAACCAGTCATCGGCAAAAGAAACACCAGCACCCATCCAAGGGACCACCCAAGAGGGGTCAATTATGGAAAGAGATGCTTGACTTCTCTTCCTTCTACCAGGGACATCCTGGAGGAACCAGACTCTGAAAAGGAAGTAGGGGCTCCAAGTTTGCCTGGGGGGAGGGAAGTAATAGAGATGAGATTTAAATTGACTTTGAGAGTTAGCAGGCCCTGGGAACCCCCCTACTCATATCTCCTCACCTCTACCTTTGAGTACACACAGGACTGGCTTCCAACTGCCAGGTCCTGCACCTCTTTGCCTGCAGGCTTTCTCTGGCCACTAAAGCCCTGTCTGCCCACAAATCCATGCAGGTGAATTAACACGCCCTCAAAGCAGCCCTCATCCACTGGCAGGTGGGTATCTCTCATTTGGTTAGAATAACTCAGTCACTTGTCCTACACTGTATTAGTTATCTGCTACTGCATAAGAATTTCCTCCCAAAACACAGCAGCTTGAGACAATAATAAATATTTATTACCTCACGATATTTGTTGATCAGGAATTCAGAAGATGCTTGATTGGGTGGTCTGGCTCCAGGTGACTCATGAGACTGTAGTCAAGATGTCAGCTGGGGCTGCAATTAGTCCAAGGCTTGACTGGGGCTGAATGATCTGCTTCTAAGTTGGCTCATCTGGCTATCGGCAGGAGGCCTCAGTTCATCACCACACACACTTGCCTGTGTGGCTTCTTGAGCGTCCTCACAATCTGTGACTGGCTTCCCCCAGGGCTGTAATCCAAGAGAGCCCAAAGTATAAACAGCAAAGTCTTTTATGACCTCGCTTCTAAAGTCAGATGCTGCGTTAATTATCTACGGCTGCATAACAAATTACCCAAGACTTAGCAGCTTAAAAAAATGTATTAACTCACAGTTTCTATGGGTTAGGAATCTGGGCACAGCTTAGTGGGCAGCCTCTTGGTGCCTCTGACTCAGAGTCTCTCTCAAGGCTACAGCCACGGCTGCAGTCATCTCAAGGCTCAACTGGGGAAGGATCCCCTTCCAGGCTCACTTGTGAGGCTGCTGGCAGACCTTAGGGCCTCAGGGGCTGTTGGCTGGAGACAATACGGGGGCCTCTCCGTAAGGTAGCTCACAACACGGGGACTGGTTTGTCCTCAGAGCCAGTGAAGGAAAGAGCAAGAGAACACAAGCAAGGCAAAAGCCAGAGTCTTTTTGTGACCTAATATTGGAAGTGAGATGCATCACCTTTGTTATTTTCTCTTGGTTAGGACGGAGTCACTTCTCGTTGGTTATAAGTGGCCCTACTCTAGGAAAGGGGATTACACAGGGCATGAACACCAGGAGGTAGAGATAACTGGGGCTCTCTCAGATGCTGCCTGCCGTGGACAGCATCATTTCTTCCTGCCGTGTTCTACTGGACACACAGGCCACATGCATAGTTCAGTGTGGGAGGGAATTATACAAGGACATGAACACAGGAGGCCAGGATCACTGGGGGCCAACTTGAAGTGTGGCTCCCACAGAAACTGTCGCCAGGGCACCCCAGTGAGATTAAGCACCTGTTGATAATACACTCTCGGACGTCTTCCTTCCTTTCCCTGGTCACCTGCCCACTCCCCTACTGGTCTATCCTGGCATCAGCTCCCAAATAAACCACTTGCACATGAATCCTTACCTTGAGGCCTACTTCTGGGGGAACCCAGGTTAAGACAAAGAGAGAAACTTTAAACTAGACTCATATAAAAGTGTACGTGTGTGTGTTAAGAACTGATGCAAAATTTAATTTTTACTGTGGGACACAGCAAACATTGTGAAAGCCATTTTAGTAAGCACTACAGGATTTCAGAGCATGAGTGGTTTCATTTAACCCTGATGAAATCCTGAAAGACTAGGCCTTAGAGAAGATTCAAAGCGGGTAGAGAGAAGGCAAAGAAATAAGAAAAGTCGGAAAGCACATTGTGTGTCCAGAA
Organism: Pseudorca crassidens; assembly: GCF_039906515.1. Taxonomy (NCBI): domain Eukaryota; kingdom Metazoa; phylum Chordata; class Mammalia; order Artiodactyla; family Delphinidae; genus Pseudorca; species Pseudorca crassidens. The sequence continues at coordinate 62,434,300 of NC_090305.1, forward strand.
ACGATGTGTGAAACTGGGCTATTACTTCTTGAGCTCACCTCCCACTTGTCTTTCGGAGTTACAACATTATGTCTACCTGCTCATCACCTTCCTTCAACAGGGACCTGGTATCAAGGTGCCCATATTCTGCTTGGGCTCCAACCAAGCCTCACGCGCAGCAAATCTTTCATACATTCGTGAGGGAGAATTGCTCTGGAACCAAATTTGAAAGATGAAATGCAAAACACTTCAGAGCATGCGAGGGGAGTGGGGGAGGTTCCCAGGAGTAAACTAAGTCACTTGAAACAACTGTACATTTTCATACATTTTTCAGAACTCACTTTGAGACTGACTGTAGGTAGACAGGTATCAAATGACTCTTGACCTCTAAGTACCCAAAACATGCCCAGGAGAAATCAAGGCCTTCCAATGCACTCAGTCGTGGGTCTATCAAGTGCTGGCTAGAGGAGCTTAAATCCAAATTAATTACCCAGACATCTCCAGCTCAGAAGTTGGGCCACAGACAAACTCATCAGCATGCAATAGCAGCACCATTCCCACGGTGAGAAGAAAAGGAAGCAGGATAATGAGGACAGTAGATAAAAGGGAGGCCATGGAGGAGGATCTTAATTGTATCTTAATTGAGTCACACACTTTCTCCTTCAGGCAGATCCCAGCCCTCAAGTCAGAAAGACAGTAGCCTTTCTGCTAGGGTGCTTCCCGTGTCCCAGCCCTGTGTGATGTCCAAGGTCAATATACTGTGCCACTTGATTAGAAAACAAGTGAATCTGTTAACTGTTGCTGCAATAATGCTATACAGCAAACCACCTCAAGTCTTAGTAATAATCACTCATTTTTACTCATGTATCCGCAGGTCTGTGGGTCCCCAGGTCAGCTGGAGGTTGGCAGATCCAGGCTGGGCTGAGTGGTGCTGCCTCAAACTTTGGATATAGCCTGTCTTGGCCCTCTCTGAGGTATGGCTCATATCTACTGCACATGGGTTCATTCCAGGGCCCAGACTAAGAGGGATTCAGATAGCTAGAAGGTCTTCTCTGAGCATAAGAGAAAAATCAGACACATCTGAGACCTCTCAAGGCCTGGTACCCACTCATTTCTGCCAATACACCACCGGAAGTCACACAGCAGAGCCCGAAGTCAAGGGGTGGAAACTACACCCCACCCACAATGAGCCATGGCAAGGATGAGGATGTAGGGAAGGTAAAGGACGCAGAGCCAATAATCCCATCTGCCAAAGACAGGGTCTTGCCTCCAAACTGGAGTTCTGATCCATTTATTGTATTTCCGATAATTAGGAAGCATGAAGGTGAGCGTGGCACGCTCACACACCTGCCAACCACAAAGCCTGGAGGACAGTGGTGGGGGACACTACCCACTTCATTTGTACTGCGGGACTGGTCAGTGTAGACCATTGGCGCTCAGGAGACTGTACTGTCAGAATTGGTTATTACCGTTGTCCAGAGAGGTGCGGTGTTTCCTCTGACTTTGGAATGTGAGGGTAATTATGGGTTATGTGGTCATTCCCAGGGAAAGAAGAAGAAGGCCTTTCTTCAAAGACAGATGGCTACTCTACAATTATGAATGTTTTGTAACCATCTTGTTCCTTTTACATTGGCTTTAGACTATGTGGTTGGCTGGCAAGGCTATTTCTGGGAAGGAAAAGGCTTCACTTCTTTTCTGAAGGTAGGGTCAAAAAAAGAAAAAAAAACAAGCTTTTTGGCCTGGATTGACAACTATAGAAATCTACCCCCAGACCACGCAGCATAGCTTGGACTCAGTTGTGACAGAAGTGCTTTCTCAGAAACCATAACTCAAAAAGACTCATGTACCACAATGTGCATTGGAGCTCTATTTACAACAGCCAGGACATGGAAGCAACCTACGCGTCCATCGACAGATGAATGGATAAAGAAGATGTGGCACATATATACAACAGAGTATTACTCAGCCGTAAAAGAAACGAAATTGAGTTATTTGTAGTGAGCTGGATGGACCTATAGTCTGTCATACAGAGTGAAGTAAGTCAGAAAGAGAAAAACAAATACCGTATGCTAACACATATATATGGAATCTAAAAAAAAAAAAAAGGTTCTGAAGAACCTAGGAGCAGGACAGGAATAAAGACACAGATGTAGAGAATGGACTTGAGGACACGGGGAGGGGGAAGGGTAAGCTGGGACGAAGTGAGAGAGTGGCATGGACATATATATACTACCAAAGGTCAAATAGATAGCTAGTGGGAAGCAGTCACATAGCACAGGGAGATCAGCTCGGTGCTTTGTGACCACCTAGAGAGGTGGGATAGGGAGGGTGGGAGGAAGATGCAAGAGGGAGGGGATATGGGGATATATGTATATGTATAGCTGATTCACTTTGTTATATAGCAGAAATTAACACACCATCATAAAGCAATTATACTCCAATAAAGATGTTAAAAAATAAAAAAATTGCTTTCTCAGGCCCTGTGAGCCACCCCCTGGGTGTGCCCAGGGTCACAGCATACAGACCTGTCAGTTGACCTGGCACTAGGGTGCCTCCCCAGGGAGCAAGTGGGGGCTGAATTCCAGCCCATCCTCCACTTGCCAAGCCAAGCACCCAGACTAGGGGTGTATCATCCTAAAGGAAGAAGCACCTTTGCTCACTGATCTGCCCACAAGGGGCATCTTTTGGTAATTCACAGAAAGACAACTCACCACCAAAGGGGAATGAACCTCCTTGGACGGGAGATGTATGGCTCTACCAGACTGCCCAGGGGCAGCCCAGAGCATGGGGCCTGACGCAAATGTGGCAAACTGGATTACTCTTTCCAACTCTTCAGTACCCCCACAATAGCATTATGTATCCACGTCCTTTGCCACGTGACTCTGCAGTGCCCCCCCCCACTAGACAAGGGGGGATGTACATCTCCATCTCACTCACAAGGGTCTTGGCCATAGGAGCATGCTCTGCTCAGTGGAATGTCAGTGGAGGTGAGGTGAGCAGAGGTTTTAAATGCACCTGCTTCATCAAACTTGGCCTCTTGAGCCTCTGCCACCTGCCAGGAGAAGGGGATGCTCCCAAGGGCCTCTGGCACCAGATGAAGGAGCCCCATGGAGAACCACAGTGTGAAGCAGAACCACCTTCAATGTCCCACAGACCAATAAGCAAAAATAATAAATGTATGCTGTTTGTTATGCTGCATTATTGCAATAACAACTGACTAACATACATGGTGATTCATGGAGTGAAATAAACTCCCTCAAAACAAAAAGCCTGGGTAGTCCAGCTAAAAGCAAGCACCCAGGGGTGAAAAGAAAACAGAAGAAACAAATCTATATTCTACCTGAGGAATGAGCAGGGAGGCTGACTCCAGCTGGAATGGAAACTGAGGACACCAGGCAAAAGTAAGTGAATTCAAAAGAGGACTTGGAAGTGATGCCTTCCCAGGTCCTGGAACTGAGCTTCCAGGACTTTCCATGGCAAGCCTGAGGCTTCCACTGTGGGTGAGGAGGGGCTACTGAGAGTTCTGAGTGTGTCCAGATACTGTGATGTCAATCTAGGTGGGCCCAAAGTGAGTGCCATGGATAGGAGCAAAGGCCACCATACTAGGCACCACGGGGGAGGGGGGGGACAGGATGCCTAGAACACCTTGCTTTCAGCACGAAAGCTGCTATGCACTCCAAGAGAAGCCCTCCTGAGGATGGCAGACATTTTGTCTGCGAGAGTCTTTCCACTGAGTCAGCCAGTTTTTAATGAATGCTGTACACCAGGCAGTGTAGCCACCTCGCTGCCTTTTTTTCCACCTTGACTGAAGCTCTATCCAGCTGCAGTTGATTTGGGTTTTGCTAATACAGATGCATTTCTCACCACTTGTAGCAATGAGCTACAGAACATTCAGGTTTTACTGACTTGTAGGGAGAAACGCTGGAAAGGAGAAAGGAAGGAAATTCCTCTGCTACACTGCTTCCAACCCCAAAACAAATACCAAAGCCAAATGCTTAATTCCCAAAGGTCAGCTGGGAAATCAAGCCCACCTGTAACGTGTGTCATATTTGGGCAGAAAGAAGGACAAGACGGCCACTGTCCAAGTGGCCTGCGTCCCAGGTACAATTCTGCCAGACTCCAGGGCCACGAGGTCAATGACATCAGGGTTCACCCCATTTAAATCTGTTTACAACAGTACCCAGAAGGAATAGCTTTGCTAAGAACTTTTTGAATAACAAGAAGAAGATTCTGTTGAGAATAAGTGGGCCAACAGCAGGTAATGGAGCTTTAGTAAAAATATAGAACTGTAAACTGTTTTCATGTAAAACTGAGCTTTAGTAAAGTGATACGTATTGAAAACCCATCATCGGAGCTTTCACATGAATCACTGTTAATCCCCCAACCACCTTCAAGGTAAGTGTCATCATTCCTGGTTTGACACATGCAGGAATGAAGGTTAGAAAGGTAATACAACTGGGACTTCCCTGGCGGTCCAGCGGTTAAGACTCTGCACTGCAGGGGGCATGGGTTCGACCCCTGGTCCCCAGTCAGGTGGTTGGGGAACTAGGATCCAATATGCTGCTAGGCCAAAAATAAAAAGAAAAAAACACAATTAACCCACGGTCACCCAGCAACTAAGTGATAGGACCTGAATTCGAATCCAATGCCAATCTGGCTCTAAAATTTATTTTCTTTCCATTATACGAAACTGACATTAACTTTATTATTTTATATAAAGCACATATAAAATCTCAGTCTACAAACACACATGTCTAACGGATACAATTTTCTTTGGTTTTCTATTACCCAACTTAATTTCTCTTTCAATTTCATTCCACCAGGGCCATGGTAACTTAAACTCAGGCAACTGCTTGCCCCTGTCCTTCCCAGGTTGCACAGCAGGCCCTCGGGAAGCTCCATACCACGTCCCCTCGGGCATCTGGTTTTAGCCCAGTTGCGGGTAACAGGTCCACAAAGGTCCACATACACTGCCAGTGCCTACGTCAAGCAGGAGCCACCATGCCTGTCTGCTTTGCTGCCTGAGTGGGGAGGCGCCCCAGCCTCCACGTCATCAAAGAAGACAATTTTGAGACCCAATCTTCCTGGGGTCTCCAGAGAAACTGAGCCCCAGGTCTTGCGGGGTAAGGTGTTCATTACTGCCCCCTTTATTGGCTTCTCCTCCTTTCCTGACTCACTCCTCCCACCCCCTCACTTCTGCTTCCTGGGATCTCCTCCCAAATAAACTACGTGCACATGAATCCTTGTCTCAGGCTCTGCTCTCAGGGAAACTTACACTAACGTGGTTTAAGTCCAAGTTCCTGGGAATTTCTACGGGGTCAAGGCATAGCAGGACGGATGGGATGGAACAACCAATGGGCCAGTCACCTGCTCCCTTAAGTATCAGCTAAGGCATCCCCATCCCATCATCCCAGTCACCAGGCTGCACAGTGCTGCTGAGTTGTCCCTTGTTCCCGTCCTCTGGCCCCTCAGGCCCCACAGCTCTCTTTCCTATTTCTATGCCAGGCCACGTAGGGGTGACAGAATCCCTTGATCAGGCTCTCAAAACATTCCATATAGCCGTTCCCAGACGCCCAGGGCTCTACCAAGGGCAGAACACAGAAGCCCACTCTCAGGTCTCGTCTGCCTGTGTTGGTTTTGGCTGCTTCCCTGATGCTCCACGGAGAAACCAGAGCTGGCGACCTTCTCTCTAGTACCATCAGAGTTTGTGCTTTCATCACTTTCCTTCTGGCTCCCTTTAGCCCCACCCTGGGAGAAGCCCTCTCCCCTCAAACATTCTTCCCTCCCTCATACTATGTCCCCTGAGCATTTTATCTATGCCCGAGTTCCCTCCATCCCCTGAGGGCCCCTGTTTGTGAAGCCCAAAGCCAGGAAGAAACTTGGCAGGCAAGCTTTCTGCTTGTCACTTTTGTCTCCTGAAACAATTATCTCGGGTTCTCCCCTAGATCCTTGAAAGATCTGGGGGGAGGGGGATCACTGTGGTAAAAATAAGGGAACTGAAAATATAAACATGAGTTTCTATTGTTTTAATATCATCCTTCCACCTTTATGAGACAAATTAAGAATAATCCATGGTATGATGCAGTCCTAGTATGGAATTCCAGTATTTCTTCACCAAATAATTGGAAGAGAACCCTTCATTTCCTCCAGATCTTTCCTGTGTCCCCCACTATTCTGGACCGGTGTCATCATTTCCTGATGTCAGGGTTTCTGCACTATGAGAAGGGGCTGTCCAGTCCTTCTACTCACACTCTGAGTTCAGGCCTGACTACAATTCTGGAGACGCTGGTTTTCCTTCCTGTCAGTTTTTCTGTAAAATGACTGTTGTAACTGGCCATTGCCCCAGAACCATCACTGCTCCCTCCGCTCCTGTTTTTCTGTCCCCCTCCCCCCAGGGCGGCATAGTGCTGGGACCGCTACTTTCTGCTTGTGTGGCACCTGTCCCCATACCCACCAGTCCCTCCCCTCCTCCAGGTCCAGCAAGTGCATGGCTGTCCCAGGCTTGTGTCCAGCCCCAGCAGACAACCATTCCATCAGCTCTCAGGAGAAACTGAGGCACAGTTCCTGACAGAGATGGCTTCTGACACTCACAGAATCACTGTGAGGCCCAAGCCTTTGACTGTCTTAGAAAGTAGAATTCCCTGGTTAAAAGGAAACATTCGTCTACTGTTTCCACAAGTGCCCTGACCTTGCTGCCCAGTTGGGTGGTTTGTGGCTGCTGCTTTTAAATACCAGCTCAAACTCTCTTTTTCTTTTTTTTTCTTTTAGAATATATATCCTTTTTTTTCTCCCTACTATTTATTTATTTATTTTTTTTGGCTGCGCCAGGTCTCAGTTGCGGCACACAGGATCTTCACTGTGGCATGTGGGATCTTTAGTTGCCGCACGCGGACTTCTTAGTTGTGGCATGTGGGCATCTTTAGTTGTGGCATGCATACTTCTTAGTTGTGACATGCATGCGGGATCTAGTTCCCCAACCAGGGATCGAACCCGGGTCTCCTGCACTGGGGGCACAGTCATACCCACTGGACTACCAGGGAAGTCCCTCAAGCTCTCTTTCTTTAAGAACCATTCCTAACTCTGGTTTGGGGAAGAAATATCACCAAAACCCACAAAACATGCTATATCCCATACAAAATGTACTGTACTGCCATTTTTAAAAATGAGGAAGATCTCAATATGTTGATTTGAAACCACAGCCAAGATATATTGCATGGGGAAGAAAGCAAGTGACAGACAATGTATTTAGGATACCACTAGTTGTGGATCTTAAAGGGGTTTTTTATAAATATATATGTAAAGAATATCTCTCGAAAGATACACAAAAAAAACTGAAAAATGTAGGAGTCCCTGAGGAGGGCGTCTGGGGACTAAGGATTATTTTTCCTTTTCATTGAACCAGCTTCACCATATCCCTATATGACTTTTAAAAGGGGGGAAGAAAAAGGAAAAGCACTATTAAATTAAACAAAGAGGCTCATGAAAAATAATCTATGTGTATTATAATTACTCGAGGAACCTGTTAAAAATGGCAGCTCCAATCAGTCAGGGGACTCCAGGATCTGCATCTCTAATCAGTCCCCAAGTGATTCTCACATCGGTGGACTGTGCTCTGAGAAAACCTGCCACAAAATGCTAGCCCGTCGTAGGGCTGCAGGGCAGGCTGCTGAAGGCTCTGGAGGAACTGGTGGAATGGAGACAGACAGTGCTGAGGGCATCTGGGCATCACCGAGGTCTGTCCCGAGGAGGGCAGCATCTCTGCTCACCCTGACACGACACTGAATAAGAAAGTAAGGTACAAGCCATTTCACCTCTCAGATCCATAACAACGTCACTGGATAGCGTACTTGGCAGCAGCTTACTTTGTTTGCTCGCTCCTTTCCCTTTGTAGAGGATGCTCCCCTAACCTGAATGGTAAGCAAAATTAGAAGCAGCATAATTTTAAAAGAAAGGGGAAGCTGAGATTCACAAGCATGAATCTAAATTTGAAATCTAAACTTGAGCCCAACAAACCTTTGTAACAATCTAAAAAAAAAAAAAAAAAAAACAAGCAGAGACAAAGAAAGCAATGGCAAACAATCTCCAAAATGATTTAAAATTAACTGACATCTGGTCATAAAGGGAAACAGTCACCAGGCACCCAAACTTGAGGCAATGGTGGACGCCTAATGAATCTTGAAGACTCACAAAATTGCAGTGACCACTGGGAAATAAAGAAGTCTCCATTAAATGGTGGTGGTGATGCAAAAAGCACTATTTGGTCCTTTAGGTTGGTTTCCTGGGACTGTGTAGGCAAGAGAAACAGGTGCAGAAGAAAAGCAGAGGAACCGATTGTTTGCAGGCCAATCTGGAATTTTAATTCACACAGGCTCCAGCTGCCTGGGCCAACAGAGTTCTCAGGTGCTCTTAAGTGCTTCACAGACTAAAGCAGGTCCTGGTGATGGGATGAATCCTAGGCAAAGGCTCCAGGAGCCCTGCCCAGCCCCATCCTCCTGCATCTTTCCCCTAGAAGACCAGGGAAGGAGGGTGGGGTAACCAAACAAAAGACACAGGCTGGGAGTCTGTGATCCAGCTTAGAGCTGGACCTGGGGATCCCATTGGACCCCAGGCCCACAGTAAAAAGGAGAGAAAAGCCAACGTTGTCTCAACCTGATAATGAGCCAGCTTCATTATAAGATTAGCTGCCGGGATGAACAACACTCTCTTAATAATGCACACATCGCTATGACAACCACTCACTTTGGTACCTAAAGATAACTTCATGGTGTGGCCATGCTTCTGAGACCGGAAGGAAGGGGGCAGGGCGCAACCATTAAAAGAATGACACAACCATTAAGAACAGGATTTGACAAAAACTGGTTAGAACCTAGGAAGCCCAAGACGGCAGAAGATTCGACTTCGGGTAGACCTTGAGCCCCATTCTGTGCTCACTGTAACACATTAGTATATGCTAAACGACACACTAACAGGCACCATGACAGTTCTGAGGCTGCCAGTAAAAGGCCAAAAAGTGGGTGGTACCCCAACTCCTGGAAATCCCTGCTGCTTCTCCAAGATAGCTAGAACATTCCTCCCACTCATCAGCCTATGAAACTTCCTAGCCCACGAAAACTAGCCACCACCACAACTTAGTGCCGCTCTCACCTTTGAGTAGGTCCAAATGCTGTCTATGGAGTGTGTATCTCCCGGGGCCGGGGCCGCTCTCGCCTTCTGAGGCGGCCCACACTCTGTCTGTGGAGTCTCTCTCTACATAAACCTGTTTTCACTTTACTACCACTGGTTCTTGAACTCTTTCCTGTGGGAAGCCAAGGACCCTCGCTTGGCAGCCCGTCCCAGAGACTGACGGAGACCTGGGACATGCCCATCCTCTCGCCCCACTTTTTCCTACAGCACTTCCTTGTTGGAAAAGAAATGCTGTTTCCTGTGGTCTCCATCATTCCGCTCCTCACAGCGCCTCCGGCTTCGCGCACAGCCGGTGCCTGTTAAGTGTATATCAGCCGACCCGCGTGCACGTCTGTGCGTGCACGTCTGTGCGTGCACGTCTGTGCGTGCACGTCTGTGCGTGCACGTCTGTGCGTGCGGGGAGGGGTTAGTAAGGAGCCCAGAGGGTCGTGGCAGTCTTGGTTGCAGGGGTACCGTCCAGTGCTCAAAGTTGGTCAGATTTCTGTTGGGCTCAGGCACCCAAGCGCGTTGACATAATTATTCAGGAAGTCAGGCTTGGCCAGGATTAATACTGTGATTAATTACGGTGAGAGCCTCAACAAGAGAGGGCGTGCAAGGAAGGGTCGGGGAGGGATGTGACAGCCCCTGTCTCGCCAGCTCGCCGGCAGGACGGCAGAGGAAAGTGTTGAGTGGAGAGCCGCATGGGCCTGACTGAAATGAGAAATGAGAAAAGTGCTGAAAAATTGATGGCGCCTGCAGATGGCGCAGGCTGGCGCGCAGCGGGATCCCTGCAGCCCGCAGCCCGCGCCGGGCTCCGTATGCTAATGCGGGCGCCCGGGCCACGGACGGGGAGGAAGAAAAGCTGGCACAAAGGAGAGAAATGCAAATGACAGGCACGGGGATCGGTGCCGAGAATCCTGGATTAACTGCGTGAAGCTGCTGCTCGCCTGCGTTTAACCCTTTCTGAACTGTGTTGGAGCTGCAGGAGGTTGCTGCTGGGAGGTCTGGTCTGGATCTGGGTCCAGGCCGGAGGGGGGATGCAGGAAAAAGGAGATGGGAAGAACCCAGAAACTGGCTGGTTCTTCCAGAGTGGTGACTTCTTTGGAAAAGGTCCTGGGGGGAGGGGATGGTGAGGAAGTGACCTCTGGGGTAAGAAATGCAGTGGCCCAGCTTTGCGCATCCTGGTACTGTTGGCTCCACAGGCAGCCAGAAGAGCTTCTAAGACAAGCAGTGGAAAAGGAGGCCACGAGGAGAAAGCACCGGGACGCTGCCACGTCCAGCACCTCGACCTGGGTGGTGGATATGCGGATGGTTCCAGTATCATTTGATATTGTAAATATCAGATGTGTGCACTTTCCTGTATCTCAGTTATACTCCAATCAAAAGTGAAACGAGGAAGAAAAAAAAAAAAATGAGGCCAGAGCAGAAGAGCAGAGATCTGGTTTAAAGCTTTGCAGACTTACCTTCTCTGGGAGAGAAGAGCAGAGGAAATATTTCATGAATAGTGGGGGGCCCCAAACACAAGTCAGGGTCGTGGTGCTGTTGGGACCCTCCTACTTTGGGGTACACTCTCTCTCAGAGTATCACCGTGGTTGGTACTCATGGAGAGGAAAACATGCTAAAACACTGATTCATCCCCAACCTTCCTTCCTGGGGAACATGTTAGGATGAGAAGTCAGCAAGAATGCCCCAAGGAGTCCACAGGTATGTGATGTCAGGTCTGTAGACCAGCCAGGAGGAAGAAGGGGGTTCAGAATTCCAGACAATAGAATTCCGTGTAAATATAGGCAGACCTGGGAAGATACAGGTGCTGGTGATACAAGATGTTGGTGATACAGGGTTACTCAGACACGGGGGAGAACATACATATATACGCTTCAAGAGAGAATAGAATCAGAGATTACATCTATGTAATAAAATTTAAGTTATTCACATTTCTATAATATTGATTTTTTAGGTCTGAACGACTATATATCCAGCTATTAACAATAGTTCCCTCCATGGGATAGGAGGACTTGGACTATCTCTGTAGTGCTTGAATTTTTTTTATACTATTCAAGTATTAGGAAAAAGTGCATAAATATAGTTTCATTTTGAAAGGAAAAAATGACAAAGCCAATGGGAACCATGGGAGTAATAAGCTCAGCCTTTCTGGTGGCCTAATTCCCCAAGATAGACTTCTGGGTGAAGAGTCTTCCCCAAAGTTCTTCCCGTTTATGAGCAGCACTGCTGAAATCCCTGCCTGTGAGTCCAGAGCGTTCCCGTCTGCTTCCCCAAGAAGCATTCCACTTGATCCCCACCATTTTACATATGGAGGCACAGAACTAGAGATTTTCGGGTTGCCATTGTGGGGGGCAGGCTGAGTGGGGAGGCGATGTCTACTGACTGCCTATTTGGTGCCCACACTGTGTGGGACACTGCAATACAGGACTTCTGCCAAGTTGCACCCTGTCGTTTTCCTGATAAGGAGACCCTTTGTGAGCAATTTGGCTTTGCCTACAGAAGCTCTCCCGGGGGAGAGTGTGGAAATAACTGGCCACCCCGGATTGTGGCCGCACTATCTCTGGCCAGTCTCCACAGCTCTCGGGTCCAGCCCAGGGTCCAGGACGGCAGCAGAGGGCCCACATCTGTGTGGAGAAAGGAATTAAATCTACAGCCAAGGAGAGGTAGGTGAATGTATACATATACGCACACACACCAGGAAAGGAGGCCGCTTCGGGTGTTAGTTGTATTTTTTCCCCTGGGACAAACAAAATAAGGCAGATTGTCTATGCTAGAGTTCCTTTGAACCAGAAATTACAATCTTTGCTTGAAGAGACAAGAGGATTAGAAAACATTTTAAATGTCCTCCTTTTCTCCTTTTACTGCAAAGCTCCAATGAACTCCAAACCCGGGGGTATTCACTGCAACACAGCAGATTAACCATATAGGACTGGAGAGTCATTAGGGATCTTTTTTCCTTTAACTCAAGCCCCCATGTGAGGACAGGGCTTAGGGGTGGGGGTGGAGTTCCGGGAGGAGGCCACCTTTGCTAAGACGGACACAGCTTCGCTGGGCACAGCAATTATTCTAAAAACACCTGGAGCATGAAGTTTTAAAATGCCAGAATGACGGTGGGTTAGGCTGGTGCTGAAGGTATTCTTTGTGTGATGCCCCAGGAGAGGCCCGGAAGCTTTTCCAGGAGTTGAGATCTGTCCTCTTTCTCTACCTGTCCTGAAGCAATGGCTAGGGATTTGAATTCATTGGTGCCAGGATTCTCCCTGTCCTGATTCTCACACAAGAAGAAATCCGGAAATCACAGTGGATTGCTTATGCATCAACCCCATGGAAGGGTAGCCAGGTGTTCTTTGCTTTCTGTTTCACAGATACATTCAACTGACATTTAAAGACAAAAACAAAACAAAACAACAACAACAAAAAACCTGACCTGTGATGCTTTCACCAACTCCTTACCCTGAAAATTGTTACAAGAGAAGAATTAAGCAATCCTCTGCTTTTTAGGAATAGCAGTTTACACGTAGTTGATGATTTTTTTAAAATCTTCTTTGCAGAAGAACGCCAGCTAAAAGATGTAGAAGGAGTGAGCACACTTAAAAATCTCCCAGTTTGCAGCCCTGAATGAAGTGATTCAGACAATGATTATCAATGAGATTTAAAGCCATTAGGAATTAGAGTAGAATCAAGTCATTTTTCGTTATGTGGAAGTGAGAAAATCTACGTCCCATCTGTACTTTCTCAGGAATTCACCAAGATGTGAGCCCCACCCTCACCAAATAAGGGAGCAGACATGGTCCCCATGAAACAGTAGAGTCAGCAGAAACGGTGAGAAGAAGTCGGAAAGATGGGCAATCAGCTCAAACAGGAACAGAGGCCGGAAGGCTGGAGTCTGGGGGTGAGATTTGAGAGATCTTATACTGTCCAGAGTTTGGACTGAAGGCAAATAATTGAAAAACAAATGAAAAGATCTTTTTTAACTCCAGGAATAATTTAAAAACAAATAGAAAGATCTTCTTTAACTCCAGGAAAAATAAAAACCAGCCTGTTCAAGGAAGGTGCCGTGATCACAGCACACTAGCTGGCTCTGCAAGGAACAGTGTTTACATAGTCACAACAATGCAGTCACTGTTTAATGATTTTCCACTTTAGAAATTTACCTAGAGTCAAGCAAGAAGACTCAGGATGAAAGGATACAACATGAACATCCTCCGCCTTGACAGTGTAGACATTTAAGTACAGATACTGGAGTGGAAAGGGGTAGGAGATCTGTGAGGGATGTTAACACCTTCATCTTACCAAATGAGGAGGCAGAAGACACTATTATTGACCTTACAAGAAACAGAGTTTTGGGAGTTCCCTGGTGGTCTAGTGGTTAGGATTTAGTGCCTTCACTGCCAAGGGCCCTGGTTCAATCCCTGGTTGGGGAACTGAGATCCCACAGGCTGTGCAGCACGGCCAAAAAAAAAGAGTGTAAGCAAATCTCCAAAAGTGACAAATTTAACCCATAGAAACTGTAAAGAATGATACTAATATATTGGGCCATCGGAGAGAGATGGAGAGGTAGCGGAAGGAAACTAAGTCCCCATCTGTCATAGCAGGAGGTCAACAATGAATGTCCAAAATTGATCAATCTCTACTTTAAAATATGGAGGTAATTTTCAGAAGAAATAGCTAAACGTGTTGATAAGGGCCATCTCTGAGGAGTGGGGCTCGGGGGGAAAGATGAAGGAAGAAACAGTTTATACACCTTTATAAACCTTTTTGAACAATTTGAGTTTTTAACCAAGAACATGTAGTACGCCTCTTAAAAGACCTATATTAAAAATATAAGGAATTCCCTGGTGGCCCAGTGGTTAAGACTCAGTACTTTGACTGCCATGGGCCTGGGTTCAACCCCTGGTCAGGGAACTAAGATCCCAAAAGGTATACGGCACAGCCCAAAGTAAAAAAAATATATATATATATATACACATATATATATATATACAGTTATATATATAATATACAGTTAAAAGAAATGTACACCACCATTAATTTGGGAATTATTGTCACCCCATGGATAAGTATTATGTCGATTTTTTAAAAACATACATAGAATTAACAGAATTGCAACTCAGCAATTAATATGGTAATTACTGACACCCATAATGACTGGGTCTTCCCACTCTTGAGTAAGTATGTCTCTTAAATTATTCGTGTTTTCCTTTACGTCTCTGAGTAAACTTTTTGTCTTCTGTTTATATATTGTTTCTGTGTATTTCTTGTTGAGTTTATCCCTAAGATCTTTACATTTGTATTCCTATTTTGTATGGGATTTTTAAAGTAAAATCTATAAGTGATTATCGCTGACATAGAAAAACCATTGATTCTGCTATTTTTAAATATGACCCTCATACTGTAATCTTATATTATTGTAAATGGTTTTTCAGTCTAGTCTCTTGGGTTTTTTTTTTAAATAGGTGATAATAATACCATCCATGTGTAATGGTTAGCTCAGCCTTACTTCTGCTTATTCCTTTGCTCTATTTACTGTATTTTGTAAGTTGTTAAGTAACAGCAGCAAAGGTGAGCATCCTTGTTTCCTCCCTGATGGTGATGGGAGCCCATCTAATGTTCCACCCAAGCAGGTTTTGAGCTGGCTGCTATCGGAAGGTAACAGTTTGTGGTGGTCAAGCGGATGGGCTTTCAGATCAGACTACCTGGGTCCTGGGTCAGATGGGATCCACCGTTTACTTAGCAGGGTGACTTTAACCAATTACTTAACCTCTCTACACCTGTTTTCTTGTCTGTAAAATGGGATAACAGTGCCTACTTCATTGGGTAGCAGTGCTCATTAAATGAGATTATATGTGCAAAGCACCTATACAATGCATGGGCAGCTCTAGTCCACAGCACTTTCAAGAATCTAATATATAACCCTTGTGCTGTATCATCTTGTTAGATTTGGCCTTTTGTTAGTCCTTTGAGACTATTTTGGACCCGACTCTGTCATTAGTTTTCATGGTTTCCATTAGTTCAGCAGTTTGAATCTTGCTTATTCCCTGGGGATTGGGTGGAAATTTGAGGCGCTGTATCCATTTTACACAAGGAATCCTCAGTGCCACCCTAGCTCCCTGTGGATCTTCTGTCCTCTCTTCTTTGCATCTGATTGAGAAAGGAGCATAGGCTTTAAAATCAGACAGCGGGGAGATCACAGCTCTGGACTCACTGCATGGTCTTAGGCAAGCTCTTAGCATCTCTTGGTTTCCAGCTCCTCGTTTCTAAGTGGAATGAGAATGTCTCCCTCACGGGGCTATTTTGAACATCAAAGATGAGCAAAAGCTCACTCCTAGCCTGGCACCTGTACCACCACACACTCTTCACTGCTTTCTGCTTCTCCACCCAGGACCTCTTTGTCCAAAGTCAGAAGTAGTGAGTGGCCTGGAAGGTGGGAGGAAACCAAGCTCCCTGTGATTAAGCCTGGCTCCACCTCAGGTGGCTGTATCAGTAATTTGGTCTTTCCAGGCTCAGCTCGGGTGGGAATCAGAGGCGCTGGCTCCCAGTCCTGGTACAGCAGCTAAGCATCTCAGGAGATGCTCTCGCCTCAGCAAAAGCCGTGAGAGGCCTCTCCCTTCACAGTCAGCAGTTCTGAAATCCTCAGCTGAGGGACTTGGTGTGCAACACAGAGATACAGCTCCCTCCCCTACAGAGGTCAATTCTTCCTCAGCAAGAGCCTGCTCAAAGCCCTTAGACCTTCCAGAAAGGCTCCCACAGCTCTTCGCAAAATATTTTTTATTAATATTTGGACGAGACAAAGGAATGCATTACCATGCAGCCACATCTGCAAGCAGCGGAGACGTTCAAATCGCTCTGAGTCACCCCAAGCAAATGCCACAAAACACAGACAAAAGCCCTCCTGCTGCCTGTCTTGGTTGACAGAATACCAATTATCAGCATCTGTGGATTCATCCACTTGGCACACGTGTGAGCCTCTGCTTTGTCCATTTGCCAAGCCATCTTCACCAAGGACACAGAGAGGAGCACAGAGATTCTGAGCCACAGTGACACTCCAGCCTCACATCCAGATTTTCATGAAAGTCATCCTTGGGAGGTTTTCCTGAGTGGCATCTGGATCTATTAGACCCCTGTTACGTGGTCAGCATCCTTTAGTTGGTTCTTCCTCCTGCCTTCCCTGTCTCTCTGGCTCCAGCCACTCACCCAAACCAGAGACCTGGTGACCCCCTCAGGTCCCTCTCTGTCACCCCTCTATCCAGTTGGTCACCAAGCCCTGTTGATTTGATTTCCTAAATCAAACCCAAATATGTCCATTTCTCTTCCCCTTCCTCTTCAATGCTTCTTGAATTACTGCACAGCTTCCTCCCTGGTCTCGGAGCTCCAGCCTCTCCCTCTTCAATCCGTTTTCCACAAAGTAGCTAAGTTGATTCCTAGTCCAATGTTCTTACTACAAGACTACTGAGTTTGTTTCAGCCATCCAGAAACAGTTTTGGAATGAGGAACATCATAAGGCTCTTCTTCTGAATATAATTCACCCACTGCCACAGTACCAAGTATCCACCCATGGTTCCATTTCAAGTTAAAACCATAGAATTTCCACGTTAAGACAGCATAGCAGCTCACAGATCCATTTCCCCCACTGTAGCATAGCACGTACCAGGGCAGCTATCAATTCTTAGTTAGCTCTGGTTGGTAGCCTGGTAGGCCCCAAGAGCCTAGGACACAGGATGGGGTAGTGAGCCACGGCAGTGCTGCTGGGGTGAAGGGACAGGCCCAGTTTGGAGACAGGACGGTCATGACAGATCCTATCATCTTCAAGGTCAGCTGAGCCCATAAAGAGGAGGTGAGAGGACACAAGAGACTGGACACATCACAGTCTTCCTCAGTCTAAAGAGCAGCCAGTCCCTTCTCCTCCTCTGGAGTACAGAAGCAAAGCCTGGAGCAGCTGCAACCACACTAGCACCATGAGGGAAGCCCATCTGAGGATGAAGCCCACACAGTGGAAGATCTAGCCAGAGTTATTTCAGAGGCACAGTGCCAGAGCCACCATGATGACACCTACCCTCCTCTCTACTACCCACCTCCTCTGGACTGTTGTCCAAGGGTGTGAGGTGTCATATTTCCTGATGGCTTAAGCCAGATAGAGACATGGACTAAGGTATTTGCTGCAGTAAGCATTCTAACAGATGCAATCCCTTTACCAATTCAAGGATTGGGAAAGACCCTTATGGGAATGTCATGGGAACATGAGAAAAACATAATGAAACCTTGGCATTTTGGTTAAAGACATGGACTCAAACTGTATTCAAATCCCAGCTATGATATTCACCAGCTCTGCTGCTGGGCACATTGCTTAACCTTTTTCAACGGTTTCATCTGCAAACTAGGGATAATAAGTCTTACCTCATTGGATGGTTGTGAAGATTAAATGAGATAATGCACAAAAAGAACTTTGCACAGTGTCTGGTGCGCAGTAACAAGAGTTGCTATCGTTTGGTAATAGTAGTAGAATGTTAGTGGTCGTGATGGTGGAGAGTAGGAATAATTATTCCATGTACATAAAGTGCCCCATAAGACCTTCAAAGTCATCCCATGCATGGCTCTGCCCTAAAGGTGCTGATGGAATTTACAGTGTCTGTGACTCAGAGTTTGAGCTCATTGCACCTAACCGTCATTGTACCTAACGGTTGAAAATTCAGCTCTTTGCAAATAGACATTAATCTCCAATGAAATATTGGAGAGCTTTAATTAAGGTGATCGGGCTGATGAATGATTCCCTCTGGGCAAATGCTGAGGCGCCCAGAAGTGGACCGAGAGCTTTCTGAAACACAGGCGGAGCAATCCATCAGCAATTTACAAATGACATCAGCTTTTCCCAGGCTGTGGGCTCTCAGGGCTGTACCGCATCCAGGGTTCCTGTGGCTACTTTTACAAACATAAACACACCTGCTCATCAAAAGGAAAGACTGGGTCACCAAGCCTTCGTGATTTTTTTAATTCGACTTTTAATTCTTCCCCTGTAAGAATTGAGTGAATGGACCAAGATGAGAAGTGGCTGCAGGGCTTTGGGGTAAGGAACTCCAGATTCTTGCTCCGTTCCACTGTTAATTTGGATTTGAGAAAGTCCCAGGACTCGGGGGTTCAACCTCCCTTAAACTCTGTGGACCCTCCCTAGATAGGATATCGCCCTCGGTGGGCCTCTCCCCACTTCCAGATGGAAAAAGGAGCCAAATGTGTATTTCTTCAGGGCCAACACCTCAGGCCAGCCCTTGTACTGGGTATTAGGGCTCCGAGACTGGGTGATGGCTCTGGAGTCAGGATTTGAATCAAAGAGTTGTTTCAAGGGTTAAATAAATTAATTCACGTGCTTAGATCAGTGTTCCTCTCGTGGTAATGTGCATACGAATTATGTGGTGGTCTCCTTAAAAATGCAGATTCGGATTCATCAGGTCTGGAGTGGGGCCTGAGATACTGCCTCTCCTACAAACTCCTGGATTATGCCACTCGTGCTTGTCCGAAGACCACACTTCGAGCTTAGAAGGCCGCTTCACTTAGCAAGTGTTATATGTGGTAGCTACAACTGTATGTGTCCAATAATTGTTCTATGAACAGAATTGAGCTGAAGTGTTTATAGTCTGCTGATGGTATAATCACTATTTTCATATCTCTCATCTCATTTAACACCCATAATTCGGCAAGGTAAAGAGTCACGACCCCATTTACAGGGAAGGAATTTGAGGGAATTCCTGAATATGAAAATAGGTGTCTTTCATCTATTCTGGAAAGTTTTCATCAGTTATTTCTTTGGCCATTGCCCCTCCCCATTCTCCCAATCAAATTAGAACCCAAACTAGAATATACATAACTTTACACTCTTTACATCTTCTCCTCGTACCACAGTCTCTGTGCTTCCTGTTTTTTTCTAGTTTACTGGTTCTTGCCTCAACTGTCCTGAATCAGCTACTGAACACTTCCATTGGGTTTCAAATTTTCATTATTAATTTCCACTGGTTTTTAATTTCCATAGTTATGCTTTTCATTTCCAGAAGTACGAGTTGGTTCTTTTTCAATTCTTTCACTCTCTTCCTCTTTGTTATGTTTTCAATTCCTTCTTTTATTTCTTTAAAAACAGTGGGAATATTTATTTTATATTCCATATCTGATAATTCTGATCTCTGAGGCTTTACTGCATCTTTTTCTAAAGTATGTTGTTATGATATTGTGATTTATAAGAAATATATTTGGCCTTTATCCCTTCCTGGCACAGAGTTCCTAAAACCCTTGGAATTTCCTCAGTGATAAGAACTAGCTTATAGGTGTCTTTTGTTGTTCTTTATCAAGTCCCCTTCAACCACACCTGAGTTTATGTTAATGAAATGACTTTTAGAAATCCCTGAGGAAGGGGCTGGTTGCTAGAGGAACCAACCACGTGACCAAAAGGTTGACCCTTTCAGATATACCCCCTCCCCTCCCCTCCTTACCTCCAACCTCCAGGGAGGGAAGAGGAGTTGAATCGCCAGTGGCCATGATTTAATCAATCATGCCTATGTAATGAAGCCTCAATAGAAAACCCTCACCAAAGGAGTAGGAGAGCTTCTGGGTTGGTGAACATGTAGAGGTGCTGGGAGGGTGGCACACCTGGAGAGGGCATAGAAGTTCCACAGCCTTTTCCACATACCTGGCCCTATATATCCCTTCCATCTACCTGTTGCTGAGTTGTGTCCTTTGATAATAAACCAGTGATCTAGTAAGTAAACTGTTTTTCTGAGTTCCGTGAGCCACTCTAACAAATTACTGAAACCTAGGAGGGGGTTGTGGGAACCTCCATTTTATAGTCGGTCTGTCAGAAGCACAGGTGACAGCCTGGACTTGTGATTGGCATCTGAAGTGGGGCCAGTCTTATGGGACTGAGCCCTTCACCTGTGGGATCTGATGCTCTCTCCAAGTCGATAAGGTTAGAATTGAGTTGAATTGTAGGACAGCCAGTTGGTGTCAGAGAATTGCTAAGTATAAGGGAAAAACTCACATTTGATGACCAGAAGTGAAGTACTGAGAGCACTAATAGTACAGAGAAACAGAAGAGTTTTTCCTGTACAATTGTTTCTACTGAAACCACTTTCTCAAGCTGCCTTGTTTCTTTGTAAGTTTTATAATCCGTGAGTGTGTGTGAGCCCATAATCATTGGAATTCTATCGGGGGAATTCTTTGAGTCTAGAGAGGATCTCCACTTGCTTCTTTAAAGTACTGGGGGGCTTGACCATCCTAGGCCCGTGTTAAATTAAAATTGTCAGCTTGTCTACTTCGAATCTTGCAAATACTGGCATTCAGGCGCCAACCCCACACAAGGGCCAGCCCAGGTCCACAGATTCACGGAGGATAATTTTCCCCTCCTCCTCAGAATCAAGACCGCGCTGAGACAGGTGTGTTTCCTTGCATTTTTCCCTGGCAAGGAGGGTTTCTCCTGGTTTACTTTTTTACCAAATGTGCAGCGCTTTGTGAATCATAGCTTTGTATGGAGTGGAGAGAAGACTCTAACTCTCCCCAGGCCTGATGCCTTGTCTGCCTCATATCTATGGCTGCAGGGGCCCCTGACGGCCAGCAATGTCAGCTCTCCCTCACATTCCTGCCCTTCTTCCCACCCCCACTCCATCCCCGGTCTCTGAGGACTTCCTTCATTTTCTTACAAGGTCGTGCACGCATTTAAAATTATGCTCCTTACATAAGCATTTTTATCTAGCATTTTCAGTTGTTTCATAATAGAAGGGTTTTAGAATTTCTAGTCTTCCATTTTGCCAGAAACAGAAATCGCATCTTTTTCTGAACTCCTCACAGAGCTAAGTAAAGACGATAAAGTATCACATACACCCCCCCAGCAAGCAAACTACCAAGATTGTTTGCCTCTTTAAAGGGAATAAGAGGTTGGATATTATCCACATTAAGGTGTCTTAGGGATAATATTGCTCTGGAGAGCTTCACCAATAAACACTTGGAGGAAAACAGCATCATCAGGAAAAGATTCCATAAACTACATTCCTGGGAGAATTTTCTTCTTGGAACAGGGACAAGAACTTGCATCCAACTGTCGGGGGAGGTTTCTCTAAATACTCCATTGGAGATGAAAAACACGCTCCATTGAAGAGCATAATGGTAATAATTGTTACAACAGCTTAAAGTTTCTCGTAAAGGGCATTGTTTACAAAGTACTTCTATGATACTTATTTTGTGCTCCTTTTGACGGACGTTCCAAAAAGACCCCTGGGTTAAGGAGCTGTAGGTGGGAGCACTAGGGCACCTCCTCTGGGGTCAGAAGCCCTGCACCACCAACAACAGTACAATGAAGCGTTTTTGAGGAAGTCTTTAACAAGCCACCTGGAATTCAAGAACCTCAGCTTTCTCCCTTGGCTGCGTTTAGCTTCATCATATAAACTGAGCTCTGCGGGGAGACTGGGACTCTTTCAGGGTCACTGGTATTTGCTAACCTCAGAGTTCCCATGGTCCTGACCATCCAGTACATCAACCAAAGTTCATCAGAGTTCATGTCCAGCACCCTCCCATTCCCAGTAACAGCCCATCCCCCAGGCTCTTAAAGCAGAAGTGGGTTGTAGGGAGAAACCATCCAACAGGGAATGCTGTGAACCTCCCCCAGTCCCTCCACGATCCTACCACACGGTGGAGGACTTTCAAACAGCAGGCTCTCCACAGCCTGGGACACCTCTGGTGCAGGGACAATGGCCTTGTTGGATGAAACTCTAGCTCTAAGCAGAGCGATCAGAGGCACCTGGTCATCAGTGGACTCCACCATTGCTCTTTCTGAGCAGGTTTGGATAGAATCAGTATTTGCAAGATTGTTGAGAATGAGCTATTGCCATGCGGCATGCTCCACATGGCATGGGATTTTTTTTTTTTTCCTAATTGAAGTACAGTTGATTTTATAATGTGTGTTAGTTTCTGGTATACAGCAAAGTGATTCGGTTAGATATATATTCTTTTCCATATTCTTTTCTGTTATGGTTTATTATAAGATATTGAATATAGTTCCCTGTGCTATACAGTAGGACCTTGTTGTTTACCCATTCTGTATATAATAGTTTGCATCTACTAATCCCAAACTCCCAATCCATCCTTCCCCCATCCCCCCTCCTCCTTGGCAACCACAAGTCTGTTCTCTATGTCTGTGAGTCTGTTTCTGTTTTGTAGATAAGTTCATTTGTGTCATATTTTAGATTCCACATATAAGCGATATCATTTGGTATTTGTCTTTCTTTTTCTGGCTTACTTCACTTAGTATGATAATCTCTAGGTCCATCCATGTTATTACAAATGGCATTATTTCATTCTTTTCTATGGCTGAGTAGTATTCCATTGTTTATATACACCACATCTTCTTTATCTATTCCTCTGTCAATGGACATTTAGGTTGCTTCTATGTCTTGGCTATTGTGAATAGTGCTGCTATGAACATAGAGGTGCATGTATCTTTTTGAATTACAGTTTTCTCCAGATATATGTCCAGGAGTGGGATTGCTGGATTATATGATGACTCTATTTTTAGTTTTTTAAGGATCTTTATTCCTTCAGTGCTCTAATTCTTGACATCAAAAATGAGGGACATTCATTTATCTGTCCTTATTCAAAATCTTCAGTTCTTCTCAATCTTGCCCAATATAATAAAACCTCAGGAAATTTTTGGCCTTTTTCCTGACCCCCTGACATGATCCAGAGGTGGATACAATCCAAGGCATGATTATAAATAATCACCTGAAATTTTGATGTTCAGTTCTTATTTACCTTCTAAACTTATCACAATTCCAGTTTCGAACAGAACACAAATATTACAAAAAAGTGAGGCACATACAAAAAGTAAGCAAACCAATGATACAGAGTGCTGTATATAAAATAAACAACAAGGATTACTGTATAGCCCAGTAATACTGAAGAAGTATATTCAGTGTCTTGTAATAACCTATAATGGAAAAGAATCTGAAAACATGTATATATATACATATATATACATATCTGAATCACTTTGCTGTACACCTGAAACTAACACGATATTATAAATCAACTATACTGCAATTCAAAAAAAAGTAAAAAAAAGTAAAAGCAACCTAAACATCTACCAACTCATGAATGAATAAATAAAATGTGGTATATCTATACAATGGTATATTACCCAGCAATAATAAGGAATAAAGTACTGATACATGCTACAACATGGATGAAACCTGAAAACATTATAAAATAATGTTAAATAAAAGACCACATGTTCTATGATTCCATTTATATGACAAGTCCAGAATGGACAAAAAGACAGACAATAGATCAGTGGTTGCCTAGAGCCAGGGAATGGGAGAGGGTGGAGTCAAAAGGATAGAGAGTGACTGTTAATGAGTCTTTTCTTTGGAGGATGGTAAAAATGTTCTAAAATTATATTATGAGATGGTTGCACAACTCTTAAGTATGCTTAAAACCATTGAAATATACAATTTAAATAGATGAACTTTATGGTATGTAAATTATATCTCAATAAAGCTGTTTAAAAATAAAAAGATTTTTTTTTTTAAGTAAGCAGACCAAGATCATTTACACATATGAGGAAGCTAGGGCTCAGAGCAGGTAAGTAATTTACTCCAGGTCACACAGACCCAGAGTCACAGGTCAGGACACAAACTCAGGCCAACTGTACCCAAATCCTCTGACTTTGCCAGTACACCATGCTCCTTCCTCACTTTGGGTAGCTCAGTTCTTCCATATAACTTATCTTGTGAGGGAAAATGACCCTGATATAACCTTCCTGGATAGTATGGAAAGGCCAAGGTTTCACCACGATGCAACAGCTGGGGTTAGCATCATGTTTATCAAAAGAACGGTGACATGGCGGCGTGGGGCGGCGGTGGGGAGAGGTCTCTTCGTGAAGTGATTATTTGTCTTTGATTCATTTTCCTTTTGGACTTTTATCACCTTTCAGACTTCCTATTAATCTGAATTAGGACACACACACACACACACACGCACCCCTGAATAATCTAAGAGAAATGTGTTCTAAGGAGGCCAGAGAAGTCGCCCCAAACGGAGCCTCAGCATCTCAGGGGTCAGTGCCTATCCTGAGGGGCGTGTGGGAGAAACACAGGCAGCCAGCTGAGGACTCTGTCCAGATAAACCCACAGCCTAGATAAGCAGAAGTCAGATAAGCCAGGCTTCCCCGTGCTCAGCTGCCTCTCCCAGGCAAGGTGGCCAAGGGTCAGAGAACAAAACCCACACCTGTCCCCAGGGCTGATCCAGTTCCTCCAATCATTCAGGCAATGGCTTATCAAGAATAGGGCCTGGATATACCCTGAGAAAACCATAATTCAAAAAGAGTTATGTACCACAATGTTCATTGCAGCTCTATTTACAATAGCCAGGACATGGAAGCAACCTATGTGTCCACTGACAGAAGAGTGGATAAAGAAGATGTGGCACATATATACAATGGAATATTACTCAGCCATAAAAAGAAATGAAATTGAGTTATTTGTAGTGAGGTGGATGGATCTAGAGTCTGTCATACAGAGTGAAGTAAGTCAGAAAGAGAAAAACAAATACCGTACGCTAACACATATATATGGAATCTAAAAAAAAAAAAGGTGCTGAAGAACCTAGGGGCAGGACAGGAATAAAGACACAGACATAGGGCTTCCCTGGTGGCGCAGTGGTTGAGAGTCCACCTGCCGATGCAGGGGACACGGGTTCGTGCCCCGGTCCGGGAAGATCCCACATGCCATGGAGTGGCTAGGCCTGTGAGCCATGGCCGCTGAGCCTGTGCGTCCGGAGCCTGTGCTCTGCAACAGGAGAGGCCACAACAGTGACAGGCCCACGTACCACAAAAAAAAAGACACAGACATAGAGAATGGACTTGAGGACACAGGGAGGGGGAAGGGTAAGCTTGGATGCAGTGAGAGAGTGGCATGGACATATATACACTACCAAATGTAAAATAGCACAGGGAGATCAGCTTGGTGCTTTGTGACCACCTAGAGGGGTGGGAGGGAGACGCAAGAGGGAGGGGATATGGGTATGCATGTATACGTATAGCTGATTCACTTTGTTATAAAGCAGAAACTAACACACCATTGTAAAGCAATTATACTCCAATAAAGAAGTTAAAAAAAAAAAAAGTACAGTGACAGATGGACTTTCAAAACCTAGAAAAAAAAACGAAGAAAAGAATCAGGCCTGGATGGTGGCGCAGTGGTTAAGAATCTGCCTGCCAATGCAGGGGTTCAAGCCCTGGTCCAGGAAGATCCCACATGCTGCAGAGCAACCAGCTGTGTGCCACAACTACTGAGCCTGCGCACCACAACTACTGAAGCCTGTGCACCTAGAGCCCAGGCTCCGCAACAAGAGAAGCTACCACAATGAGAAGCCCGTGCACCGCAACGAAGAGTAGCCCAGGCTCGTCGCAACTAGAGAAAGCCTGCACGCAGCAATGAAGACCCAACGAAGACCCAACGCATA
Organism: Pseudorca crassidens; assembly: GCF_039906515.1. NCBI lineage: Eukaryota > Metazoa > Chordata > Mammalia > Artiodactyla > Delphinidae > Pseudorca > Pseudorca crassidens. Next base: position 62,459,929 of record NC_090305.1, read on the forward strand.
AATTTTAATAAATTTATTTTAAATAAATAAATTTATTAAAAAAAGGAAAAAAAGAATCAGGCCTTTTAATTAGATTGAGCCTCGACCAGGAGCCAAGAATTCAACTCTCAGCCCCACCCTCCACTGACTCACCAGTCACAGGACCTCTTCTCTCTTCTGTCTCACTTCCCCACGGCCCTCCCAGAAGGTAGACATGATGCCCAGAGGCCTTCCTCACAAGGCCACAATAAGGTGTGTGGTAAAAATAAAAGCTGCAACTGGCATTCATGAAGACCTACTATGTGCCATATTCTTCGCATTCATGATCTTAGCCTGCGAACAACTTTCTGAGGTGTTATTACCCTCTTTGTACACATAAGGAAGCTAAAGCTCAGGGCTTTGGATAACTTGCCTCTGGTCACAAGGACTTGGATTTGAACCTGGGTATATTTGGCTCAAAAACCTCTATGCCGCGGTGGCTGACTATTATTCCCACCTTCCTCACATCAGTTCTTTCCCCAGAGAAGAGCTGCAGGTCCACTGGGTGACTGGCTTTCTCACTTTTCTCTCCCTTCTCTCTCCTTTCTCCATTCACCCCTCCACCCTTTCCCCCACTAGTGGGCTTTTAATGTTGGAATTGGGGATTGAGATCCAACTTTGGTGGGAGGTCAAGCCCATCAGTCCCTCATTCATCCCATTGTGGGTTTGGGAGACCATGTGATTATTTATTTTTCAGATGGTGCCCGTGTTCTCTGCAGAGGCACAGATGGAAAAGGATTCATAAGAGGAATTTCCGAGCATGTGTTTGTGATGTGTTTTGTTACGTCCACAGCATGCAGAATTTAGGAGCATTTGAGAAGTCAGCCCCCACAGCAAAGCACCTTCAGTACTTCTCCGCTGCCAGCTCCCCGTGATGCCCAGGTGCTTCTGCCAAATCCAGGGATATTTAGCACGAACACTCCGTGCAATATCTGCAAAATAATGTGAAAGGAAGAGGGGCATCCTGGCCTCAGCTGCTGTGAACACACAGAGCCTAGGGTGCCGGCCATGCCCTCGCGCTTCCTCCCCTTTTCCCAGTCTGGCTACTGAGATCTTTCTCATGTGTTCTCAGGGATCTGAGTCAGATCTGTGTGTCAGTGGTGCCATTTGTACAAGACTGAGAATTTCCAGGACACACAGAGCCTCCCACTTCTGAGACTCAAAGACTTGAGTGTAAATTCTGGGAGGTTCAATGAGACAAAATGGCCCCAAATATTCTTATGTCTGCACCATCCCTCTTATTGGGTTTGGCCTGAATCAAACCTGCCTCAGGGCCCAGGACAGTTTCAGAAAATAAATAGTGCTTAGGGAAGGTCTAAATCTTTTGGGGGCATAACTACAAAGACCCTCTAAAAGTCTGTGGCAGGGTGAAGTGACTTCTTTTACCCTAGTCCTACCCTTTCACTACCCCATTCAACCCACCAGGAGAAAAATCTAGGGGTTACAGGACATTTATCTGGAGCCAAGACCCTTCAATAGTCAGTTAATTCCAGAAATTTCCATAGTGCAACTCAGAATGAGAAGGGATGGAATCCTAAGAATAGAGTTATAATGGACAAGAAATAAAGGCAACATTTTGATTATGTGAGGATTAGTCATATTTTCATGTAAAACTGAAGGAAATGAATTCTCTCCATGGTGAAATGTATTTCTTCTTAAGTTACCTTAAAAGGAAACAAGCAACAACCCAGGTTGAAGCCCTTTCCCCACTAACATTCTGTATTAGTCAGGGTTCTGCAGAGAAACAGAACCAACAGGGTGTGTGGTGTGTGTGTGCGTGTGTGTGTGTGTTTGTACAGAGAGAGAGAGAGATTTTACTTTAAGAAATTAGCTCATGCAATTGTGGTGGCTTGGAAAGTCCAGAATCTGCAGGGGGCACTGCCAGGCTGGAGACCCAGGGAAGAGTTGCAGTTTGGATCCAGATGTGGTCTGCTGGCAGGATTCCCCCTTCCCCTGGGGAGATTAGCCTTCTTCTGTGAAGGTCAACATTACTACTTCCATTTTCTGCCCCACCGCATGGTTCATGCAGAACCAGAGTACATTCCCATCTTTGACAGAACCAAAGGACCCAGCCAGCTAGAAGCAAAACTCCTTACTGACATTGAGCAGACCCCTGAGACTGGAGTGCTGGGAATGGGTCATCAGGGGATGAGAGGGGTCCAGAGGAACAATAGGACGTATGGGTCTAAGGGGGACACAGCCCCCCACCACCCTAAACCTAGCAGTGAGGGCTCATGCATGAGCAGCAGTTGGACAAAGAGCACAGCATCCAATACACACACTGTCTTACACTTACGGGATCACACTCTCTGTATGGCTCTATAACCACATAGCCAAAAATAATCTAGATCAGTTGATAGCTACCCAAACCCTCAGATATATGAGTGAGCCCACCTAACATCAGCAGAGCTACCAAGCCAACCACCCCTGATGCAAGAGCAGTAAAGGCTCAGTGTCATAGGCCACTGCAGTTTTGTGATTGTCATGCTTGTGACGTGGCAGTTTTGTGGCAATAGATAACTGACACACCTACTTTCCAAGTCAAGGAATGGGCTGACAAATTCAAATGTTGACAGGGAAAGACAGGTACTATAATCCAGTGAAGAGGTAAAGTGGAGTCTGTATTAAACTGGAAAAAAACACACCCATCTAAGGTGGACAGCTGGTACTCAGTTCCAACCAGTCACGCCAGGTGGAAATGTTGATTTACCGTGGCTAAATTAATTTTTCAAGAGAGAAGGGGATTCAGATTTATTATGAAATGTATTAGTTTAAATGTTATCGATACATTTTATTTTCCTTGAAAAGTTGGGCAATAATAACAGAAATGCAAATTAAAACTATACTGAGATATAATTTCTCACCTATCCAAAAGATTAGCAAAAATCAAAAAGTTCAGCAATACACTCTGTTGGTGAAACTTTGGGAAAAACAGCACCTTTACATATCGCTAGAAAGAATGCAAAATGGTATAACCCCCACAGAAGAGAATTTGGAGATATTTAGCAAAATTACATATTCATTTACCCTTTGATCCAATAATCATACTTCTTGGAATCTATTTCAAATATATACTGGCAAAACTACAAAAGAGATATATGCACAAGGCCACTAACTATAATAGCTAAGACAGTAAACAACTGAAATGCCACAATCTGGGACTGGTTGAATAAATTACATGCATCCTTTTGATAGAGTAATATATAACTATGATAAGGAATGAGGAATATCTCCATCTTCTACTATGGAGTAAGTTCCAAGATACATCATTAAAGTGATTTTTAAAAATTAATTTATTATTTATTTTTGGCTGCATTGTGTCTTTGTTGCTGTGTGCGGGCTTTCTCTAGTTGTGGCCAGCAGGGGCTACTCTTTGTTGCAGTGCGCAGGCTTCTCATTTTGGTGGCTTCTCTTGTTGCGGTGCGTGGGCTCTAGGCCTGCAGGCTTCAGTAGTTGTGGCATGCAGGCTCAGTAGTTGTGGCGCACGGGCTTAGTTGCTCTGCGGCATGTGGGATCTTCCCGGACCAGGGCTCGAACCCGTGTCCCCTGCATTGGCAGGCGGATTCTTAACCACTGTGCCACCAGGGAAGCCCTAAAGTGATTTTTTTTAAGTGCAGAAAAATGTGTATCATATTCTACTATTTCTATAATAAAGGAAGAGATATGTAGACATAAATATATACAGATTTAATTCTATTTTTCAGTGGAAGAATAAACCACAAAAAGTTTTAAGGGTTTTCTATAGGAGAGAGGAAGGTATAGAGTGGGTGAGACAGGGACAGAAGCTAGACTTACTTGCATGTATTTTGTTTTTTAGATATGTCTTTGATGCTATGTAATTCTTTTACATATACTAAGACAAAATTAATTTTTTTTTTTTTTTGGCCACGCTGCACAGCATGCAGGATCTTAGCTACCGCACCCAGGGACTGAACCTGGGCCCCTTGCAGTGCAAGCATCGAGTCTTAACCACTGGACCACCAGGGAAGTCCCAGACAAAATTAAATTTTAAAATATTAATCCCAAATATAAAAAATAAAATGAAATAAATGAACCTAACTGTGTATCCATTTTGGTAGCAAAACTACACAGAGAGAAGCTATAGTAATTTGGCTGCACACTCCTAGCTCCTGTGGGACTGTAAAAACAACAACAAAGTAACTGTCTTCAGTAATGATATTGGTGGTGATAGTGTGTGGTTCTGCTATTCTAAAACTGTCATTATGGGTAATGTAATATGGGATAAAACTATTGAATAATTACATGATATTTTATCATCCACGGTGTTTTTGAGAACAAACATTCTGGGTGTGGGAAGAAGGAAATGCAGGTGTTAAGAAGAGTTGAGTAAAAACCATATAATCCTGAAACTGAAAAGGAAGTATTGGTTCAAATTCATAATGTATTTCATGATTGATTAACCAGATAGCTAAATAGACAGGCGGATAGATAGGTACTCCCTATATTTCCTAGTTCTGTCCACTTAAGAGGACTGGAAACAGTGACAATGCTGATAGCACTGAGCACCCTTAGCACTCATATCAGGGTCTCTATATACCATTTCCCAAGAAAAGGAACCAAAGCTGCCTGGAGAAATAGCTAATTCCAGGTCTGGAACCGGAAATAAATAAAGAGGAGCGTAAACATCTAATTGTATTGGAAAGAAAATTATCAAAGACTACTGAGGTTATGCCAACTTGAAAAAATACTCCCACTGGCCAAAGATGCGACAATTTGAGCGCCAGTAATAATAATCTTAAAAATAAATAATAAAATAATAAAATGAATCATAATAATCATTGCAAGTGAATTCAAACATGTCAACTATGATTAAATGCATGGATTCATAATGATTCTTTAATAAGAGAATTGAAAAATGTGAATTTTGATGGATATTACATAATATTAAGGAATCTAGAAGCAATAATGGTAATTGAGGTTATGTTTTTAGAAGAGTTCTTATATTCTAGAGATAAATACAGTCAATCCTCATTATTCACAGATTCTATATTTGTGAATTTCCGTACTCACTAAAATTTACTGGTAACCCCCAAATCAATAACCTCAGTGTTTCTGTGGTCATTCACAAACGTGTGAAGAGTGGCAAAAACCTTGAGTCACCTACCCTGCACATTCCAAGCTGAGGTTGATCAAGGGGCCTCTGCCTTCTTGTTTCAGCCTTCATACTATAAAAAAGTGTCCTTTCTGTGATCTATTTAATGTCACATTGTTCACTTTTGTGTGCCACTTTTTGTTGGTAATTTCACTGTTTAAGATGGCCCCCGAATTATGTCCTGAAACGATGTTCCTAAGAGCAAGGCTGTGATATGCCTTATGGAGAATACACGTCTGTTAGATAAACTTCGTTCAGTCATGAGTTATGATGCTGTTGGCCGTGAGTTCAATGTTAATGAATCAATAATGTATATTAAATAAGTTGTCTCTAAACAAAAACACACATACAACAAGGTTATGTATTTATCGGTCGATGAAAATGTGGCCAGAGGCTCACAGAAACCTACTCCTGTATTTCCCCTGGGAGTAACGGTTCAGTGTTCACTAATTCAGCGTTCATGGTGACTTTATGGAACCTAACTACCACAAACAACAAGAATCGACTCTATTAAAATAGTTGCAGATTATACGGAGCAAAAATACTATGCAACATGAATAAAATATATCTGCTGGCCTGGATTTGGCCCGCAGGACCCAACTGTCAGTCTCTGATCTATTTCAATCTAACCACTACACGGGACAGAATTTTTTTCAATCATTCCCCTACTGACAGACATTTGAGTTGCTGTCAGTTTTTCACTCTTATGATCGATGCTGCAGTGAACATCAGCACATGTGCAACAGTTTCTCTTGAGAAGACGCTGAGAACTGTAACTGCTGAATCACAGTGTGTGCACGTTTTACATTTTAATAGATGCTGCCAAATGGCCTCCAAAGTGGCTGTACCAATTAATGCTCCCACCAACAGTGTGTGCATGTCTGGACTTCCCACACTCTTGCCAATGCTTAATTCCACAAGTATTTTTGGAATCTGGATCCTGTGTGAGGCACTAATGAGGTGACGGGGGTGGAGAGGAAGCAGAGCAAGATGTAAGCTCCATAAGACATGGCGTCACAGCCCAAAGACAAGGTGTTCATCCTCTCCAGAGATTCACCCAAGATTCACAGAACAGGATGGTGGGAATAAAGAACAAGCAGAAGATTTTCAAACCTTATGCAGTGCCCCACTCCTCTTAAAACAATAATCCATAAAAATGAATTAATTAGCTTTGGAGTGCTAATATGTGCTATGGAGTGCTAATATGTGCTATGTCTAGCCCAAGACTGTGTCAAGGGCAAATCTGTTTCATTTTAAAAATAAATTACATGTTTTTCTTATTATATATGGATATCTATTTGACTATGTATATCAAAAAAAGGGGGGGGGAATCCTTTAAACGTGCATGCTACTTAGCCAAGCAATTCTTTTTTTTTTTTTTTTTAAATAAATTTATTTATTTATTTTTTGCTGCATGGGGTCTTTGTTGCTGTGTGCGGGCTTTCTCTAGTTGCGGCCGGCGGGGGCTACTCTTCGTTGCGGTGCGCGGGCTTCTCATCGCGGTGGCTTCTCTTTGTTTTGGAGCACAGGCTCTAGGTGCACAGGCTTCAGTAGTTATTGCACACGGGCTCAGTAGTTGTGGCGCATGGGCTTAGTTGCTCCACAGCATGTGGGATCTTCCCAGACCAGGGATACGAAACCATGTTCCCTGAATTGGCAGGCGGATTCTTAACCACTGCGCCACCAGGGAAGTCCCTAGCCAAGCAATTCTTTTCTGCATATATCTTAGGGAAATTATTTGAAAAATTGCAAACATTTAAGCACAAGGGTGTTCATTTGTAGCACTGTTTAATATCCCCTATGATGTAAACTACCCAAGTGTTCAAAAATAGAGAATTTAACAGTTAAATATATCAAACACTTTTGAACCGTTAGTTCAATAAAGTGTTAAATAAATGGAACCGTTAGGAAGTATTATGCAGCCAGCAGAAATGATTTATTTGTTGTCATGGAAAGATACTTGGAAAGTAGTATTGTTTTTTAAAAAGCCACCAATGTGCACCCATTTGTTCATTCCCTCACCAAGTGCATGCTGAGCACCTACTGTGCTGGGCGCTGGAGACAAAGTCATAACACGTGCAGGCAGAGTCCTTGCTCTGGGGATCCAAACCGTCTTGTCCCTCTTGCCTGCACTAGGGACTACACAGACAGGCTTCTCCAGCCTGGATCTGAGCACACGACTAATTCTTTGTTATTAAGCTCTTTGTGATTTCACGAGCACTAATGGATTGATTGCTTCTAATTCTTCCACCACGTATAACTATGCTCCACTCACTTAAAGTTTCTCCTTTCCAGTATCGTGGTACTTAGACTCATGGGAAGACAGGTTATCTTAACCGCAGAACCAGCAGAGCAGACTTCCCTTTCCCAACACCACTCTCTGAGGGAAAGCATCTAAAATAGTGGCAATATCGTGCCCGAGGGGTGAAAACAGTCCAGGCTCAGAGAACTGTTTTGCTTTCTTGGCACCTGCCTTACCGTCTCCCCACCTCTGTGTGTTCCCATCAGTAAGACGAGCAGGGAGGGTTGATGATAAATGAATCCCAACCACACAAGGGCTAAGATGATGCCTGGCACACAGTAGTTACCCTTCAGATATGAGACCCCCTTCTCATCTTCTATTTTCCTGTCAAAGATTGGTTTCACCCACAGAAATCACTAGTATGAAAAGTAGAGGGATGCGGAATTCGGCTGGGATGTTCTTTTCTTTCTGTCTCATATCTTTGAGGAAAAGAGTGGTCTGGCTTACCCACAGGTTCTCTGAAAATGGTCACAAATGCTGTCTGATGGTTAGCAAGTGATCCGACTCTAGAGGCACATATACATTCAAGGCTTCTCCCTTCTACAAATAGACGTCAGCACCTGACACAGGCAAGCGTCTGCCCTTATCTACTTCCAAAACACAAGTCCCTTTTCCCTGCTTCCAGTCTCTCCAGTGTATGAAATGGTATGGGTGGGGGAAGGAGAACAGGAGTATATAGAAGAGGACGTGAAAGGGAACCACAGGCACAAGACTCAGGACTGGGCAATCAGGCCATTCCATCCACCTGGCCTCCGTGATGGCTCAGAGATGTGCACGTCAAGCCAGTGGTTTGCAATTCTAAGATTTGCTTGGATTTTCTTCTTTCTGCTAGGGTGGTTTAGTTGGGAGAATATAAGCCTGGGACTGCTGGGAACCACTGTGTTAAAAAATTCTTCCTGGGAAGCAAGCAGAGCCAAGTGATGGGAGGAGAGAGATCAAATCCTAATGACATTGTTTGAGTCCTCTGGATCCAACCTTACCTGAAGCCAAATCTATGCCTGGGCTCCAGTTATATGAGGCTAAATCAACCTCTCCCTCTCTCTCTCTCCCTCTCTCTCTCTCTCTCTCTTTCTCTCTCTCAGTTGAGGCTCCTTCTAAAAGGATGCATATGCAAAGAGTTCATTTGACAAGCATCAGAACACACCAGCAGGAGACTGGGGAAGGGAGACAGGGAAGAGAAGGTACATTACTGAGCAGGTAACTGCTAAAGGTCAACTTGGCCTCAGTCCCACTCAGGAACTCCGGGAGACCTGTTTTGCTCCCGGAGCACGTATTTCAGAGCCATTCCACCATGAGGGGCAAGGGAGCTGGGGTATTGACCCATCTCTCTGCCTGTTGCTGTGTCAGGCTGCTCCTGGGGGGCCTTGGTACCCTTCATGGCTGACCCACCATGAGAATGGGCAAAGCAGGCTCCTTGGGCAGCCATGGGGGCCGGCAGCAGGCAGTCAAAGTGGTCTGCCCTGTACCAAGGGGAAATGGGTGGAATCCTCTTGTTTTGTTTTGTATCCTTTTGGCACCAGGCGGGGGGATGGGGGGCAGGTTAGGCTAGACTTCCACCCATTTGCCTAAATCATCCTGACTAATGTATGTAACACTTCCACCCAAGTCAGAAATCAGCTTAGAGTGTTCCTGGGATAAAAGAGCCCTGGATTTCTTCCTTGACCTAACCCCATCCCAGACATGACACCAGCCTGGTTACAGGAGGAACTCTTACCAATGATCTCTTCCGTGCCCTGCACACACGCAGGCACAGCAAACTTGTTCATTCAGACATCCCTGAGTAGGAGCAATGGCCACCCCTGTACCCGTCCAGAGTCAGCCAGCCCTCCAGGAAACAGCACTGTTCCTATGGCTCCCTGCTCCAGGCCGGGCCCTGGGCTCAGGTGACCACCCACAGTGACCACAACGGGCAACCAGCAGGCCCAGCCACCCTATGGCTGCTGCTCACAGCAGCTGTCATGAGCTTATACCTGCAGCGTGCCTCCAAGGAGACAAAAACCTCCCACCAAGAGAGCCAGGGAACCGCTGGTCCCCTATGCTCCGAGGGGTAGGGGCCAGGAATCCAAGCTGTAGTCATAACAATTCTCTCTCCCACCACGGAGGGATGCCTGGGACAGAGGGAGGAAGGTGCAGTGCATGTGTCTTCTCCTACAAGTTTGCTCTGAAGTGATAAATATCTTTTGTTTCTATTGTGAGTGAGATCATTTTTTTCCATTACTTTTTCTAAGTGGTTACTGTTGGAAATAGGAAAGCTATTGATTTTTGTACATTTATTTTGTGACTGGCTGCCTTACTGAACTCTCATTATTTCTTATAATTTTTCAGTTCAATACTCCGAAAGCAAAAAATTTTAGGCGATGTGACAAAACTGACCAAAAAACATGTGAAATCAGCCACCATTCTATTTGTTCTGAGATGGATAAAAAAATCAAGATAGAAACAAAATCCAACTCAGGCTACCTGCGAGTAGTCTGTTCCCACCCATCCCATCCCAATGTTCCCATGCCCCTCCCCTCACACCACCCCTGGGGAAAGCCTATTCCCCTGTGTTTTGTGTGTGTGTGTGTGTGTGTGTGTGTGTGTGTGTGTGTGTGTTTGGCCGCATCTCGCAGCATGCGGGATCTTAGTTCCCTGACCAGGGATCAAACCCGTGCCCGCTGCAGTGGAAGCACCTATTCTTAACCACTGGACCACCAGCGAAATCCCTCCCCTCTGTTTTGAAGAAAGTCTTTGAGACCCACACTCAGAAAACTCCTTTGTTGGGGCAAACAGTCCAACCCTAAGCTTCTCTGGACTGTCAGGCTCGGGCAGGGGTCCTAGCCGTGAGGAGGGCCATGGCCTCCACGCCTGACCCAGCTTTTCACCCATCACCCCAGCTCCTCACCAAGCAGCCCTGTAGCCTAACTGAGTACCTCCTGTGGGCCAGGTCTGGGAATGTGAGAACCTCGCACTCTTGGATGTACATTTTCTTGTTGTCTCATTCTTTTCTTTGTAGGATGCAGCCACACAGGCAATGCCCTGCCCAGATGCCCTCCAATCCCTTTCACAGCTGCTGCGAAACCCTCTGGCTTCTGTGTGATCTGGCTTCTGATGCCTGCACCCGCGACTCCCATTGGAGGACTGCCCTCAGGCGACTACAGCTGCTTTGCCCACACCTGCAGAGATCGGAAATGCCTGGGAGGTGATGTCCCCCCAAGGCAGCCTTGAGCCAGTGACTGACAGGTGCGGTCGTCTCAGGCTCTGAGACAGACTCACAGCCCACCGCTCCCGTGCAGGGGCAGGATGAAGCCACCTGCTGCGGGTCTACATCTGGGCTCTTGCCCTGCCCCTCCCAGACTCCCTGACCTATCCCCCAGGGAGCCCATCTTCGATGTATCACTGGCACGTAAGTCTTCATCTCATGGTTTGCTTCTGGGGAATCCAACCGAGACACAGAGCAAGGCTCTGACCCTCCACAGCCTTAGTTTCCCTATCTGTCAGGGTGGCATAATTAGAAAGTCTCCTGAGAAAAGGGTTAGGATTCTGTTATAGACTGAACTGTGTCTCCCCCAAATTCATATGTCCAAGTCCCAACCCCAATGTGACTGTATTTGAAGATGGGGCCTATGAGGGGGTAATTAAGGTTAAATGAGTTCATAAGAGTGGAGCCCTGATCCAAGAGGATCATGTCCTTATAAGAAGAGACACCAGACCCCTCTCCCCCTACCCCATGCACACACTCCAAGGAAAGGCCATGTGAGGACATAGAGAGATGGCGGCCTCCAAGCCAACAGAAGAGGTCTCAGAATGAAACTGAATTTACTAGCATCTTGATCTTGGACTTCCAGCCTCCAGAACTGTGAGAAAATAAATATCTGCTGTTGAAGCCACCCAGCCTGTGGTATTTTGTTACAGCAGCCCGAGCTGACTAATACAGATTCCTTCACATGCTTTCTGGCTGGAATCCTGGAAAAGCCTCTTCTGCCTCATTCAGATGACCCCTCACCACAAAACAAAGGACTGTGGCTCTGGGAGCAACTCTGCCTCACTCCAGGGAAAATGAAATAAAATTGAAGCCATAGACCAGAGGTTGGCAATTTTTTCTGTAAAGAGCCCGATAGTAAATACCTTAGGCTTCACAGGCCATGTGGCCTCCGTCACAACTACTCGGTTCGGCTGTTGCCTTGCAAAAGCAGCCCCAGACGGTACGCAAATGATGGGTTTGGCTGCGTGCCCATTAAGCTTTACTTAGAAAAACAGGCCACTGCGGGCAGCCGTTCGCTGACCCCTGCCACAGGCTCTTTGAATTGGGAGTTTAGCAAACATCAGATCCAGCCCCGGATGGCAAGACGAGGACCAGCGCAGACGGTGGGAGGGATTTGTCCAAGGTCCCCCGGGGAGCTAGTGGCAGTGAGACTAGAAATGGATGGCCCACTCCTTGTTTCTACCCCATGGTTCAGAACTGAAGCGTATATGGGTAGGGCTGGATCCTGAGGGCTTCTGTGACTGTTGAAGATAGAGGGTGACATGCTGCCCCAGGAGGAGAAGGAAAGGGGCAGAGCCAAGAGCCAGGCATGGAGACAGTTGTCAGCATTCCCACCTGAGGTCAGCCTCTGAGGAGGCACAATGAGGGGCAACCGAAGGCAGAAGATGGCGCTGACACATGAGCTCTGGGACCCCATTGTTCTTCAAAGGAAAATGAAAGACGGGCCCCTCCCACTGCCAAGGCCAAGGTGAGGGGCTGAGGGGAGAGGAGGCCCAGTGGCTGAGTGTGCAGAGAATAGCTGAGGAGAGACCCTGGGATCACACCTCCATGATCGGACTGCTTACCTGCACAGGTGTGACCCAATCCTTGCTCTCACAGGCCTCTGCTTTAGGCCTGAAGCCTATTTTGAGCCTCCTTTTTTTTTTTGGCCACGCCACACGGCTTGTGGGATCTTAGTTCCCCAACCACGGATCGAACCCGGGCCCCGGCAGTGGAAGCGCGGAGTCCTAACCATCAGACCGCCAGAGAAGTCCCATATTTTAAGCCTATTTTGAGACAAACCAGCTGCACACACTCTGACCTGTGGCTTCACATTTTGCAGCCTCTAGGAGAAGTAGGGCCACAGGTCCCAGGAGAAGGTAAGGGGGACTTGGAGCCGTCAGGACCTGTGGCCTCCTCTCTCTCTCAGTGCCCCACTGTCTCGACTCTGCTGCCACAGACCACTGGGTTCAGATGGGGACCTCTCAACAGATGCAGGGAAGGGGCACCTCGTTCACAGCAATGACCTTCTGAGAGCTGGGAGACTCCCTCTGGCCCCCAGAGTCTCCTTAGAGCCCCTCAGAATCCGGGGCCCACTCGGCAGCCTCCATCCTTACAATCTTCCAAGTCAAAGCCTCAAGTTTTCAAGAAAGAAATGTTTAGGTTTGGAAAGAGAAGGCAATAGGGACCTTTGGGCCCTAGCAGAGGACTGATTCTATTTGGAATACTGTAACCACCTCAAGGCCAAGGAAAAAGGACCCAAGCATATGACCGGGACCCGAGAGACAGATTTTTTTTAACTCTTGGTATCAACAAGATTTTGGTCTTCAGTCATCTCAAATTGAATAAAACCTAAGCAGCAGGAGTTATTGTAGATACGTAGAATAAAGAAAGAAGGGGAAGAAAGAGCTTTGCATCACGTGAATTTTTTGCCACAGAAACTTAATGAGAAACACACCACATTTCCAGAACCCTCTTTCTAGTCAGGGCTCCCGCTGAGATAAAAGGTCACAAGAAGAGAAGGAGGGAGAGCAGACGGGAGCTGGGGCTGGGAGCAGGCAGGCACTTTTACTGGAAAACAGGCCCAAATTTCATACACGCTGCTATCGGCCTGAGAGTCTAGACTGATGATTTTCTTTGGATGCCAGATGTGAAGGGCTTTCATAAAGGAATCTCAAACATAACGCATTTAAAAACAAATCGACCCAAGCTGCATTCACTGATGCAATGGAGAACTTTCTATCCCAGACAGCAGGGAAAACACACAGCCTGGTGGGGAAGAGTCCTGAACTCGGCTGTGCATCACATTGCTTCCCCCTGCAGGCCACGAGCGGCAGGGCACCCGGAAGCCAGCCAAGGCTGGGGACCCTGGGCTGAGCCACGCCTCCGCCAGCTGATGGAGACTTTCTGACCATCTGGCCCAAGGTGGCTGGAGAATGGTCCTCTGCAAGGTGCCAGATCATGGCTGGAAGGACTGTGCTGGGCCTGCACCTCGGCATTACATACACCAATCAATCTCATTCAATCTCTAACCTGGCAAGGTGGAGATGTTGCCCCTGTAAAGTACAGGGTCCAAGAAGTTGAGTCATTTGCCCAGTGGGTGCAATTGGTTTATTCAGTACTGGCATTTGACACCAGTGCCCCTTCCCTGACCCTGTGTGCTGAGGCCATCACTGCCGGGATGCCCCTTCTCAGGGAAGATGGAATGATGTAACTGGACCTCCGTTATCCAAACCTGATCAGACCAGCGAGGAGGCAGCTCTGCCTGTGAGGCCCGCAGGGCCAGGCTGGGGGCTGCACGTCCTGCGGCCTCAGGCTGGGAGTGGCCCAGGATGCTATTCCTGCCTAAGGCTGGAGGTGGGTTCCTTGACCGCACACCCAGCCAGGGCTCAGGGAGGGTTTGTAGAGCAAGGAGTGTCCCGGCCACCCTCTAGCCTCTGGAATCTCCCAACAGCCCTGCACTTCTACTATCTTGGCTGTCTTGGGCTGCTACCCACCCCCCTGCCTTTACACAGGGACTGACTCTGTAAACATCACCCTGAGATTATCCCTGACCAGAGACATCCCACTTGGCGGCAGCTACAAATCACGATGCCAGACACTCGGGATCAGTGACCTTTAGAAGAGGCCGGGCGTGGCAAGGACCCCACAAGTGACTCACGTTTTATCTAGTGTGAAGGACCTCTGCCCCCACCGCCCGCAGCAGCGCAGCCCTGCTCCGCCCTGCTCCACGCCCTCTGGCTTGCCCGATCCCCGCAGTCATGGGACTAGACACGATGCTCTGGGGAGTGTTTGGTTTCCTGCCAGTGCTGTTGACTCAAGACACTGTGTGGACCCTTGGGCACTCCTTGCTTTTCTGAATCCTCCTAAAGTGGTCCAGTCACCTCTCTGGCCCCATCTCTCCACGGGGCTTCTTCTCTCAAAGGCAGGGCTGCTTGTTGAGCCCAAGACACCCCTGGGCTTTTGCACAAGCCGCTCCTCTGCCTGGAAGCCCTTCTAGCCCTTCATCACTTGCCCGACTCGGGCTTGTCACCAAGTGTCAATCCTCCCACGGACAGTTCTTCCCTCCTCTCCTTCCCTTACCCCTTGGGCGGAGTACACACACACACACTCTGAGCTCCACCATGCCACCTCCCCTCGCCTTCCTCTGCTGGCAACATCACCATGCAGTCACCTGACCACTGGTTCGTCTTCCTGTTTCTAGAGGCCGGCTGGAAAGCCCTTAGCAAATATTTGGTGGATTCCCTAATCTCTTTGCATCTGGATGTCACTGCCCTTATGTTCAGGGACCAACCTGCTGAATTGCAAACTGGGACTTGGGACCTGACCATGGACTAAATATTTGCCTTTGGAGTTGTCCTCCAAAGGAGAAGAGGTTTCTTTCCCGGTCCACTCCCTCCCCAGGGCACTTGGGCGGCAGGGAGAGGGGGCCAACTTTATCATCCCTCTATCACTTGACCAGAGGTGCCTGTCGGGTCTGAGGGGGAGCAGCCACTCGAGGGAGGTGTCCCTGAGCCACAGTTCCAGGTCCACCCCTGGCCCGGCTGACCCTTTCGAGCCACCTCTTCCCAGAAGGCTTGGCTGGGGTTATTAGAGTGTGCCTCTGGGAGCTGAGGATGGAATGTGCCACAGTGGTGCAGCTCCTTTTGTTTGCTCCTGGAACTGCTGTCTGGAGAATCTGACTGAGAGAGGCCTTGTTCACAGTTCCTGCATAAAATCTAAGGAGAGCTGTATAACGTATCAGTCATTTACACCTTAATGAAAACAAATGAATGCAATCTGGTCATTGAATCCCAGAACCTGAGGATCAAAGGGAGCCTTCAACCAGCACCCTTTCTGTCCACCCTTCTGTCCAGCTGGCTTCCATCCTGTCCATCAGTGCTGCTGCCGTAACTTGATACATTTATAAAACACATCCCCTACCCCCCCCCTTCTCACACCCTTTGCTCTTTCTTAATGAGTTGAAAATTAAAATGCTAACCATGATCCTTGTTAATACAGGTATCTCTCCGTGAAATTACAAAAAACTGAAAAGGCACCAGGTCCAATGAGACCCTCCCTCATCTCCTAGACGAAGCCCTGTGACCTGGGAGGCTCCCAGACCCCCTGGGGTCTTTCAGAGAAGAGAAAGGAGAGAGGGTCCACCTCACTGGCCCACGGTGGGAGGTAACAGCTCTGAGGTGATGAGGAGGCCATCTGCCTCAGGAAGAATGTCCTGTATTTTCTAATTCTCCATGCCCAGAATGACTGCAGTCAACAGGGCCCAAACAGGTCACTGACAAGCATACCTGGAAATGTCACCATCCCTAAAGAGGCCAAGTGGTGCATGGAGGTGCGGAGACCCCTCACCTCATCCACCCTCCCTACAGCAGGACACACACAGAGCAGGGCTCTCCCACCCTGCCTTTCCAGCTCTCCTGCCACCCTCCTCTCTTCCCTTCCATCCCAGGAGGGAGAAGCAGATGGGAGTGAAGTACAGCTGAGCCCAAAGAGGAGTCTTGAGGCTGCAAGTGTGTATAAACAGAGGCGAGAACCACAGGGGAAACTACTTTGAAGTCTCCATCTGGTAACAAATGAAACTGTGGAAGATAAGGCACATGGTTTCCCACTGCAGCAATTTGTCTTTGATCGGAAGAGGCCATCTCGCTTATTGGGGAGGGGGCTAGGTCTTGAAGCCACAAGCCTGGGTTTGAAGACTCCTTCTGCCACTAACTAGCCTGCTGGGGGTCTAGAAGCACTGCCTCACAGGCTATGGGGAGATTTTTGAATGATGAAACACTTAGCACCATGCCTGGCACATGATAAATGCTATCGAGGAGCAGGAAGAAGAGTAAAGAGTGTAACGAAGACTTGGCGCCATAGGTAGAGCTGCAGGAAGCATATGGAGCACCTTATGGTCTGCAAAGCTCTCTGGGTTCTGTTCTTTCACCTGATGCTCCAGGAGGCTCAAGCTGTAATCATCCCCACAGCACAGAGGAGAAAACTGAGGTTTCAAAGTGCCAAGAGACTTGCTTGTCATCCACATGGATTGCCCAATGGAAAGCAAAACAGAACACCAGAAAAGGAGAGTAGGTCTGATAAGGCCATGCAGAATTTCGCCAGCAGAAAATCTAGAAAGCCATTCCTTGCCTATTTGCACCATGCACATTTGGAGTCTTGTGGGTGCAGCGTTGTGTTTACACATCAGGGGTACCATGATCTTTCCAGAGTCCGACTCCAGCTGCGTGTGCTGCGCCCGCCCCCCTGCTGCAGATAAATGCGGACAGGGCAGGGAGGAGAGCCTACGCACGTACTTCCCGTTTCCCTGCTAGTTTCAGGGCATTCAGACCTCATGAGGCCAACTGGACATTCAGCCCAGGGCTTGACAATGCAACAAGGCAGATCTTGGCAGGCCCGCACGTGGATATCACCGTCTTTCATGTGTCCAGGTCTCCCCACCCCCAACACGTTTTCTGTTAGAGATACCAGTACATTCGCGTACCCTCGGTGCAAGCGCAGCCACCGCAAACGCTTCGAGTTGCCCGTTTATGCCTGCATCCGAGCTCCACCTAGTGGCAGGTGTTGGACATGGCGTCCAAGTGTGCATTTTCTTCCGGAGCCATTTGCCTACACTGAGTCATTGAGTGCTAAGTGGACACTTTGAACTCGGCACCCCTGAGGCCCTGGTCCTCTGCGACCCTGTCCATGTAACCTGCCCTGTGCCAACCCCTTAGCTTTAACCATGCCGGGAAGCCTCAAGGCACTAACTGGCTAATTATAAACCCTGTCCAAGACTGCTCAGAGCATCCTCCCTCTTGCTCTCAAAGCCCACAGAGCTCTGTGATGTCCCAAAGGCCTGGCCAGAGCTGAAGTGGCAGCCACCTGACATAGTAGAAAGTATATAAAAGTAAGCATCCAAAGACCTGAGTTCTAATTTCACTGTCTTCACCGGAGAGCTAGGTGGACCCGATAAGTCATCCAAGTGCTTCAAATCCACCTGTCCCCTTCTGTGTAACTAGGATAAGACTCAGCCTCAAGATCACATCAAGTCATGGTGAATGTGCTGAACAAACATATGATATTTCTCTGCAAGAATCCAACAAACAAGCCAAGTGAATTTCTACATGTTTTAAAGAAATAGGTGGCAATCCTTATGCCCTGTTTTTCCTTGCCTTTGTAGATGCTGGTTTCTCAGCCTGGCATGCTCTTTGCCCCACTCCTCTTAGCTAATCCCTCCCTCATACACCCATCACCTCCTCCAGTAAGCCCTCCCTCCTCCCTCCCCTGAACTGAGTACCTCCATCTCTAGCTCGCACAGCACACTGCTATGGCTCTCGTAACACTTAGTTGTCGTCATCTGTTCCTTTTCTCTTCACTTGACTAAACTGCATGCTCTTTCAGCGAGGGGACTGTCTTCTTTACTCTTGTATCCTTGCTGCCCAGCACAGAGTCCAGTATACAGTAGGCTCTCAATCCCGCTTTGTCTTGAATGACTGAAAAAACTGAACGAAATAAACAAATGGGTCATGAGGATGTTCTCTGTAATCCTCCAGAGGCCTTTATGTTTTAGATCTGAAATCCACCTGCCTTTTTATGTATATGTGAGGTAGAGGTAAAGATAGACTTTTTCCCATATAGATATGAGGTTGACCCAATACTTTTATTAAGAAAGACCATCTTGTCCTCACTACATGGCAGGGTCACCTTTGTTATAAATCAGGTGACTGTATATGCGTGCGTCAGTTTCTAGACTTTATTCTGTCCCATTGGTCAGTTATTCAACCAGGTTCCTGAGGCAAAGACCCCATTATAGACATTTTCTATGCAAATAAATAACAAAGTTTATGCCAATGACAATTTTAAGCAGTGCCAGGCCCACTTGGGAGCCCAAGGGGTGGACAGAGCCAGAGGAAGTGGCCAGGCTGTGAGCTCAGGGTAGGTTACAGCCAGCTCTGAGAGTCTGTGCACCTCATGGAACCAAACAAGGGGTGGATTGTCCCTGTAAAAAGAGGGGAAGCAGAAAGGCAAGCCAGGGCCCCAAGTCAGGAGGAACCAGGCATCACCTAAAATCCATGACAAGAGCCGAGGGAATGCGTGCACCGCCTGGGGCCGAGTCCACTGGTACCTGCTGCTATGGCATCTGGCTCTCGGCCCTGCAGGCAGCTTTTAGGAAGGCTCCCCTACAGAGCAGCTCAGGGCATCAAGAGGCTTCTGACAGGTGGGGCTGCGAAGGCTGCAGAGAATCAGGGAGGGGAGGATATTGAGAAAGGCCCCAGGTCCTCTTTGACTTCACTTGGGAATCTCAAATGAGTGAAGAGGCTGAGGGGAAGGGAGGGGAGGGGAGGGGAGGGGAGGAGAGGGGGGATCTAATAGCAGGGCACTTGGCCCTCCTAAAGTAGCGGTGCTGCCACAGCAGAATGGGGCCCAGAGTTGCCAGCTCTTCCAGTTTTCCAAGAGAAGCTGAAAATCCAAACTTGCACGCCAGATTTTTAACTATTAGCAGCTAATTATTTTTAATTGTAAACACCGTGAGCGACATAAAACACACCTGCAGGCCATATTTGATCGTATTTGATTGGTATCTGATTGGTTTCTTTGAAATCAATAGAGGAAGAAACAAATTACTTTATCCTTGAGTCCTGGGTATTGTTCAGATATCAGGAGAGTGTGGAGGTGGTGTCCCCTACACACTGAGAAAATTTATTGTGAAAATAAGAAAAATAAATAAATAAACGTGCCCCCCCCTGCTGTGTTACTTTTCCAAGTATAATTGCATTTTAATAATCTGGGGCTAATTTTGAAGGTAATAATTGTTTGATTCTCACTTTGGGTTTGTGTTGATTATTTTAGAAAATGTGTTGAAGCATATTTTATTTTCCAGTCTTGTACCACTTCAATGAAAATTCGTTACCAACAGAGCTTTCTGAACTGAAAAGGAAGAAATCAAACTGTAGGTAAATAAAGTAAACAGGCATGCTAAATAAATAAATTCTTTGTACATGAGGTACCTGGCCCATACTGATGAAATACAAATAAGGGAATATTTCAGCCTTAGAAATAGAACAAAAAACTATGGAAAGAATAAGTAAATGAAATGATACTATGTCAAGGATCATTTGGGACAGCTATGGTGCAGGAGAGAAAGCATCAGAATCATAAGATCTGGTTTAAGTCCAGACTCTGCCCTTCTGGATAAATTACTTAACTTCTGGATGATAAGATTATATATTCCTGCCCTGTTGGAGTCATTCCTCTGGCCAGTAAAAAGAGCAGAATCGAGTACATTTACACGTAGGTGAAGATTCAAGAGCTTGTGAAAGCTTTTCTGTGCTTTTCTTTCCTTTTGATACAGTGATCAGCAACATTCCAGGTGGTGGATACTCTGTCACCAGAGTTCTATCATGAAAACAATGATGCAGAAGAGGGTCTCAGACCAACCCACCATGGACTTGAATATGAGCAAGAAATAAACCTTTATTGTCTTAAGCCACTGAAATAGGGTGGGCTACTTGTTACTGCAGCACGTTGTACCCCATCTCCACCCCAGTCTGTAAACAGAATCCTTATCTTTAAAGGAAATTTTAAAATACCTACCTTAGAGCATAGTGATGCATGTTACCTCACCCAGCAATGAGTACCCTGAATTACTCATTTTTCTAAGTATACCACATACCTCGTGTCCTCTACTCCCCATTATATATTTTACATATAATTATATGTTGATATTTTTGTTTTATTGTGTTTCCTGAAGACAGGAATCCTGTCTTTTCATCTATAGATCTCAAATAACAACAACAAAAATCAAGCCATTTCAAGTCGGGCTTTTGCACCCAAAGCAAAATACATCATTCAAGGCACCATAAGAAAGACATCCTAAGCTCATCTTCCTGCTACAGAAAGAGACGGCATTTGGTGGGGGCCGGAAAGAGGCCAAACGCTGAACCGCCCAACCGCAGTGCAGAACTGCAGCCCAGCTTGAAGGGCCAGATGCGAAGGGGAGACCAAAATGAAAGCTATCAACAGAATAAAAGAACACACAGGCAGGAAAACAGCAGGAGGGCTGCAGAGAGAGAGAGAGAGAGAGAGAGAGAGAGAGAGAGAGAGAGAGGCAGGCACAGGGAAACAGACCAAGAACATGAAATGTGCTATCACTGATTTGCATGTTGGACTGGGCCGATACACACCATTTTTGGAGTAGAAAATGAGAAAGCATGTTTTTTAATGAACAAGAGAAGAGAGTGTGCCGGCAGATTCACGGTAACCTGGGAACAGGGCCAATCTCTTCCAGCCAAAATTAAATCCCCACAAAAAGAGGGGTGGGTATGTGAATAAAGACCCATTTTATTTCTTTATAATTTTATTTTTTATTTTTGGCTGCGTTGGGTGTTCGTTGCTACGCGCAGGCTTTCTCTAGTTGCGGCGAGCAGGGGCTACTCTTTGTTGTGGGGCACGGGCTTCTCACTGCAGTGGCTTCTCTTGTTGTGGAGCACGGGCTCTAGGCACAGGGGACGTGGGCTCAGTAGTTGTGGCTCGCGGGCTCTAGAGCATGTGGGCTTCTGTAGTTGCAGTGCACGGGCTTAGTAGTTGTGGCACACAAGCTTTGTTGCTCCACGGCATGCATGTAGGATCTCCCTGGGCCAGGGATCGAACCCGTGTCCTGTGCCTTGACAGGCAGATTCTTAAACACTGCGCCACCAGGGAAGTCCTAAAGACCCATCTTAAACAAAGAGAAGAAAAGGTATTTGGGGTTGAGAGATACCGTGTGTCCTAAGGCAGGCTCGTTGAATCTTTAAGCATAACAAACACACATAAGGAGAATAAATGCTTCTTAACGTATATGGTTCAGCGGCTGGAAGCCCAAGAACAAAAGGCAGAAGGAGTAGAAAACAGGGCATTTTTGCCATCCCAGGTCACTGATGTTGTCACTCATTTATTCCATGTACATTTAGCAAGCCCCAGGCCCCTGGCGTTCATGACCCAACTTGGACCACGGGATGATGTCACCCTCCCTACCTCATTCGTTGTGCCTTTTCTTCCGCAGCACCTCACTAAGGGTTCATAAATGCTTTCCTTCCACTCTGTACCCCTCTGCCTTGGGCAAGCGCCCAACCCCTGTGTTCCTGACCCAGCCTGAACCACAACCCCCAACATGCCCCCCAAGACAGAGGATCAGAAGTATGTCAGAGCATTTGTGTTGATTTCTTTTAGAAGTGATAATATAGGGTCTTTTTAAACTACTTATCTTTTAGAGTTCCCTACTGAAATATTTATTAATGGAATGATATATTTGGAATTTGCTTCAAAATAATATTGGATAATATTACATAGCGATTTTTAAAAACAAACAAACAAATGGATGAATTTCACAGACAATATTGAGTCAAGAAACTACACCCCAAAAGAGTATGATTACCTCTAGATGAAGATCAAAAACAGTCAAAACCAACCTTTTGAGAAACAAGTTAGAATAGTGGTTAGAATGCCTTGCAGGAGATGGGAATAAAGACACAGACCTACTAGAGCATGGACTTGAGGATATGGAGAGGGGAAGGATAAGCTGTGACAAAGTGAGAGAGTGGCATGGACATATATACACCACCAAACGTAAAATAGATAGCTAGCGGGAAGCAGCCGCATAGCACAGGGAGATCAGCTCCGTGCTTTGTGACCACCTAGAGGGGTGGGATAGGGTGGGTGGGAGGGAGGGAGACACAAGAGGGAAGAGATATGGGAACATATGTATATGTATAACTGATTCACTTTGTTATAAAGCAGAAATTAACACACCATTGTAAAGCAATTCTACTCCAATAAAGATGTTAAAAAAAAATGCCTTTCAGGGAGTGATGGTGATAGAAATCAGAATAGTACCTACTTCTGGGTGGTGGGTATTGACTGGAAGGGGACAGGAGGGAACTTTCTGGGATGATTGAAATGTTCTACATCTTGTCTTGCTGATGGTACACAGGTGTAGATAATTGTCAAAATTCATCAAGTGCTCAAGATATGTGCTTTTCATTATATACTAAATATATTTCAATAAAAGTAGGTTTTAGTCTCTTGCTATCATAATAGTTATTTTTTAGCTTAAAGAACACTTACTCTGGCCATCGGTTTTCTTCATGACTAACGCTATGGACATTCTCTTTGTACATAAATCTCTGTGCAAGCACACAGGCATTTAATTTTCCTTACCTGTGAAGAAATGAATGAAAATAACTGTACTGTTATTTAGCTATGAGAATAATTCTCTCCAAGAGCCAGAGAAACTTGGAAAAACCCCGCAGGAGTTTGTCACTAACAAATCATCCATTTAGGGATTTTCATTCTGAATTACCACTTTTTCTCATGAGGTATGTCAATGATCCATAACACAGAGGACCAATGAATATAAAATGAATGTTCTCATTTGAGGGGCCAAAATGCACCATATGCAGTGAGCTAGAGAAAGCCCAAACCCAGCTGTCTAGGTGAAGCCAGGGACCTCTCTGCCCTTCACTGTCAGGCACTGGAGGGCATTAGGGTGGAGGTGACCCACACACACCCCTCACAAGTCTAAGGGTTCTTCATGAAGAAGTGAAGCTGTTCCCCAGGAAAGAACTTGAGCCTTGGAAGCTAAGCACATTTTGAAAATAAACATTCAGTAACTCAACAGAGAGAAGGAGGATCTTCCCAGTCCTAAGAATAATGTTGGATCACCTAGAGGGTCACCTTAGTCAAGGTTAGCCTGGCTCTGAGAAGGAGACTGAAGACCTAGAAGCTCCGGTCTCAGCCTGAATTTATTCCTTCTTCCTCTGGTGTTGTTTATAGTTTTAAAATATATGGCAGTTGGGACTTCCCTGGTGGCGCAGTGGTTGAGAATCCACCTACTAATGCAGGGGACATGGGTTCGAGCCCTGGTCCAGGAAGATCCCACATGCCATGGAGCAGCAGAGCCTGTGCTCCACAACTACTGAGCCTGTGCTCTAGAGCCTGTGAGCCACAACTACTGAGCCCACGTGCCACAACTATTGAAGCCCACATGCCTAGAGCCCGTGCTCCGCAACAAGAGAAGGCACCACAGTGAGAAGACTGTGCACCGCAACGAAGAGTAGCCCCCGCTCGCCGCAACTAAAGGAAGCCCACGCACAGCAACGAAGACCCAACACAGCCAAAAATAAGTAAATAAATAAATAAATTTAGTTAAAAAAAATATCTGGCAGCTTTCACCTGATTGGCGTTTTTGTCAGTCTACTGAATTAATTCAGTCTACTGAAGTTTGCTGGCATTCTACAGCCATTTCACCTGCTGAGGATAATTCAGTAGAATTATAAAACGTGATTCACATTCTGTCTTGTGCTCCACAGATTATACATAGAGAGAGAGATTAAAGATTAGGGAGACGATTCAGGCAAGAAGGGAACAGCATATTTACATAAACCCAAAATATCTCCCACAAAAGTACATATTAACTACAAAAGGAAAAACAGGAATTTAATGGTGGAAAAACCTGATGGACACCACCTTAACCAAATGATCGAAATTCATAGCATCAATAATGAAATCAACCCACAATGTATACCTCATAAGATACACTGAGAAGGACACAATATCACTTCTGGGATATTCTTGGCCAAAATGCATAATCTGAATCTAGTAGCAGGAAACGTCATAGAAACCCAAGTTATATGTCAAAGTCATGAAAGACAAAGAAAGGCTGAGGAAGTGTTCCAAATTAAAGGACCCCTGAGAGACATGAAAACGAAATGCAATGTGTGATCCTGGGTTAGAATAAAAATAACTATAAACAACATTAATGGGATAATTGGCAATACTGGAATGTAGACCATAAATTGGAAAATAGTATTGGATCAATGTTAAATTTCCTGAATTTGACAACTATGTTGAGGTTACATAAGAAAATATTCTTGCTCTTGGATATTCCCATGGAAGTGTTTAAGGGACAGGAGGCCTTCAATTTACTCACAAATGGTTCAGGAAAAAAAAGTGTGTGTACACATGTATGTATATACACACACATACACACACACACATATACGTATGGAGAGAGAGGATGATAAACCAAATATGGAAACTGTTAATACATAGTTGGTGAATCTGTGTGAATCTTTTTTCAAATGGGGTAAAAATGAGGGTGGAGATCTGAACAAGGCTCATCCCCTCTCTGGATCACTCTCATACCAGAAAAAGTCAGAAGAATTCTCAGTTGATCCCAATAGCAACAAATTGAACTGGTTTTTGGGTCTATGTGTGTCCAGCTAGAGGACCTAAAATGATTTAGATCACCTTCATTTTTTTCCCTTTGTTTCCATGGTTAATGTCCTCTCTCACATAACAATACCACTTTTTTCTTAGAAATGTCACATGCTTAAAATCTAGGCACAAGTAAAATAAAGTTGTAAACAATGCCAAATTTTGCTCCCTTCCTCATCAATAAGGAAAGATTAAACGTGCTGCTTCTCACGTTGTTCATTTCCCTTTTGCTTATAACAAGCACTCATCTACTAAGATACATTTGCTTTTTTTTTGGCTGCGTTGGGTCTTCATTGCTGCACGCAGGCTCTCTAGTTGCGGTGAGCAGAGGCTACTCTTCGTTGCGGTGTGCAGGTATCTCATTGCTGTGGCTTCTCTTGGTGCAGAGCACAGGCTGTGGGCGCGCGGGCTTCAGTAGTTGTGGTGCACGGGCTTAGTTCCTCCGCAGCATGTGGGATCTTCCTGGACCAGGGCTCTCAAACCCATGTCCCCTGCATTGGCAGGCAGATTCTTAACGACTGCGCCACCAGGGAAGTCCCTGCTTAATGTTTTAAGATAATCTTTTCTGCATGTCCTTATAGTAATCCTATCATTGTGGGAGCAGTTTGTTCAATATGTAAACAAACTAGGATCTGTAGATATTATTTGTATTTTAATACGTAGTGAGGGCTGTTTTACAATTTATAGCTCATGAATCTCTATATATTTACTGCTTGGTCTTCTGGTGACATTAAGTTACAGCTTGAATTAGGATAAGGGTAATAACTACTTATACAAAGATGCTTTAGTAACTTATTTCTTCATAAAGCACTTATAGAGGGACTTCCCTGGTGGTGCAGTGGTTAAGAATCCGCCTGCCAATGCAGGGGACACGGGTTCGATCACTGGTCCAGGAAGATCCCACATGCTGTGGAGCAACTAAGCCCATGCGCCACAACTACTAAGCCTGCACTCTAGAGCACGCAAGCCACAACTACTGAGTCCTCATGCCACAACTACTGAAGCCCGTGCGCCTAGAGCCCGTGCTGTGCAACAAGAGAAGCCACCACAATGAGAAGCCCGCACACCGCAACGAAGAGTAGCCCCCACTCACCACAACTAGAGAAAGTCCGCGTGCAGCAATGAAGACCCAACGCAGCCAAAAATTAATTAATTAATTAATTTTAAAAAATCCTTTATCTAAAAAAAAAAAAAAGCACTTATTGAAAGCCTTCAACATGTCAGGCACTCTGTCAGTTATTTGGAATAAGATAGCTGTATGAGTTAGACATGTCAGCCAATCATGGATTATTTACTTTTCTTATACTAAAAACAAAACAAAAAACCACCACAATGGCTGCAAGTTCAAATGAGAAACAACAATTGATGCCTCCTGATCACCATCTTTCAGCACCAGGTTCACAGAGATCTACTTATCATTCAGTTTGGGTTTCCATGTGAAGAGTGAGTTGGAAAGCCAGAAAAAAGTCCAACAGCCCCACAGCCAAGAACTAGACTAAATATATCGAATCCCAGCCTTGGACAATTCATGGTCAAGCTAACACAGTAGCTCCCAGCTCTCAGTTTGTAAATAATCTTCCCCAAACCAGGGCTCCTCGGAGAAATGGTTGATTTCAGACCTGGGGATGGGAATTATCAGCCAGAAAACACAAAAATGATTAAAGACTAATTAGGACATGGCCAGAGGACACAAAAGCCAGATTGAAAGGGCTCCCAGTGGCCAAATGCGGGATAATTTAAGAATAATAAGAGGAAGAACTATAATTGATTATAATACATTGAATGATAATTTTGTAAAAAAGCATGAGTCCACAGTGATACTTAGAGTAAAAGGGGATAAAAAGATCTTTTTTTTTTGGCCACACTGCGTGGCTTGCAGGATCTTAGTTCCCCTACCAAGAAATGAACCTGGGCCATGGCAGTGAAAGCATGGAGTCCTAAGTACTGGACTGCCAGGGAATTCCCTAAAAAGATTTTCTTTACAGAGGAATACTGGCTAATAAACATAGAAGAAATGATAGAACTGGAAAAGTACTCTCTTGAAATCCCCAGTGACCGATTCAGGAAAAAAATCATTAATGGATTCTAAAACGATTACACGAAAGGTTGTTGGGGAATAAGAAATTACCATGACGCCATAAATTATACAGTGATTTCAACAAGAAAGGTACTTTTACAATGGAAAGATCTAGTGGTCACCACCTCAATCAAATGGTCAAACTGCGGGTCATTAATAGTAGGTAGTCTTGGCATTTAGTGCCTCCTGAAATGCAGTATGAAAGACACAACATCACCATCACAAGTTTTTGCCAGAAATGTTTGCCAGAACCTAATCAAACCTCTAGACAAACTTCCGGGATACAGGAAATAGAGAAGAGAGGAACAAGTCAATCCCCAGAGGAACTAACCATACAAATCAAGACTAGGGGATATTTTACAAGACAATGTTTTTTTTAAATTAACTACCTTTGTATTAGCACAAAACAAACCAACCCAGCAGCCCCAGGGCCCAAGAATAAGTTAAGACACAGACAGGCAAGGAGTGATTTTCCCAGGCCCAGGTATGGCGCCCCAGGCCTGCGTGGCACAAACTTCCTGAGCAAACTCCCAAGGGGACTGCGAGTTCGAGGATGCTGGAGGGGCTTTTCCTTTGAGATGAGGGAAATGGAGCAAGGTGTGGGTCCAAAAGGACATGTGAACATGAGGACACTGGATCCTGTCTGGCGGCCTTGCCCAGCCATCCCGCCAGTGGCTTACCTCCACAAGTAGGGTCCTTGATGGCAGAGTAGATGAAGCTCACATTAGATTCCTGGGACCAACTACAGGAATCCAGGCAGGAAGAAGGTGGTGCTGGAGACACCTGGAGATGGGCCGCCTACAGGCCCACACCAGTCAGGATCGACACTCTTAATTGTGATTTCATAAGGAGGAGAAAATAAACCTGCCCTGGACCTGCTTAAAGCAGACACGGAATAAATGGAAGCTGTTCCTCTCCTGCTCCCCAGTCCCAAGAGCAGGAGCAGGAAGGAGGCCAGCACCACCTGGGGGCTCTTCTGCATCAAAGAGTGTTGAGGTTTCTCTCTAAGAAACAGCTAGCGTTTTAGGTTCGGGTCAGTTGATGTTCCCTGGAGGTCTTTGCCAGCTTGTTTCTCAATGTCTCCATAACAGACCTAGGCTTGGGGGTAGGTAGAAAAATCAAATAGAATGAGCATGTCATCTCTCTGGGGGGATATATGTTGTAAAGAACAGGGTAAATCAGTCAAGGACAAGGCGGAAAACATGATGCAAAGGTTCATCTAATGACTTATCAGAGCTTACTGCGGCATCTTGGCATATTGTGGATGTGGGAGGGTGATTAAGAAAGCGGCTTGTGATTTGCGGTTTTTTTTAGTTTTGTTCTGCTGCTGTCAATCATCAAGAAGTGATGATAATTGTTTTTCCTCTCCCAGGAGAGTAGCCAGGTATCTCACAAACTAAAATCTGGATTTTTCTCTCCTTATGGGTGCAGTTAATAAGTGTTTTTCTTAAAAAAAAAAAAAAGGAAAGAAAGACAAAGAAAAAAAAGAACTGCAAATCGGGAGTTTAGCATGAAAACAATATCTAAAAAAATAGGCATTTGCTGTTAAAAGCATAAATTTGTTGAGGGCATTAACTAGACTGGGGAGAGGATGCAATGCAGGCTTTGTGCTTTTCTGGTTGGAAGGGAAATCTAGAATGAAGATAATTGTTCCCCCAGGATTGGAAAGAGAAATGGTAGGCATGGGGACATGAGTCGTGCATATTCAGAGGGTCTGAGGTGGCAGGACTGCAGGTGAGTTTGTCCACTGGTCCTTGGGAGGACTGAGCCGTAAGCCCTGCAGTGTGGCAATCTCCGGGGATGGCACAAGGTAATGTGTTTACAAAGTCCTCTGGATCTTTTTTTTTTTTTTTTTTTTGCGGTACGCGGGCCTCTCACTGTTGTGGCCTCTCCCGTTGTGGAGCATAGGCTCCGGACGCGCAGACTCAGCGGCCGTGGCTCACGGGCCTAGCCACTCCGTGGCATGTGGGATCTTCCCAGACCGGGGCACGAACCCGTGTCCCCTGCATCGGCAGGCAGACTCTCAACCACTGCGCCACCAGGGAAGCCCCCTCTGGATCATTTTTAACACGTTCAAGTTTGAGAAGAACTGGTCTATAGTATAATTCCATTGGGGGTTTAAAAAACTGTGAGCAAGTACGTGTATACACACTCATACATACGTACGTATATTAAAAAATCATCAGCTAGAATTACAGCACATTGCCATGCCCTGGCTGGTTAAAAAAAAAAAAAAAGGGGGGGGTATGGGCCCAGCATGATCAACTTGTACCAAGCTTGTACCAACTCCTTGGAGATGCCCCCTGCTACATGTGGCCAGTGGAAGTAGGGAATGCTGAACAAAATCTGGGTAGAAGGAAGAAAGGGATTGGCTGTTTTTAGGCACCCAACAGTAGCTGCCACATATGTTTATACTGCTCTTCACAGAGTTACTAATTTTAGAGAGAATCTGTTGTGTTCTATCTGGTTGTGTTCATTGAGGATGTAATTTTTTACATCTCATTATACTCCCTCATTCTCCCAATATAATTATAACACAAATTTTGGTTATAAAAAACTGTAGTATTTATTTATCATGACTGTAAATATTGTTACTTGATAAGCCAAGGTGTGTTTTATGATTTATGACTACATTTTCTTACTCAACTTTTTGCTTTTCCTGTACTTCACAGTTGCCTGGATTTTTTTTTCTTTTGTAATTTGCTTTGTTTTGTATTGCCCCTTATTATTTTTTTCCAAATTCTCTCACAGATCTGTGAAACAATATTTTTTCTGAACACTCAAACACTTCAAGTAATCTATTAGCTCCTTTTTTTTTTTCCTGGCCATGCCATGCCTCATGTGGCATCTTAGTTCCCCGAGCACGGAATGAACCCGTGCTCCCTGCAGTGGAAGCACACAGTCTTAGCCACTAGACTGCCAGGGAAGTCCCTATCAGTTCCTTTTTTGTTTGTTTGTTGTTTGTTTGTTTTTCACCTCTCTCTCCCACAATGCTTTATCCTTCTATTCCAGTCTGGACTGGTTACTGTTGCCTTCTTGGGGCTTCCTTTCTCCTTCTCCTGTGCTGGATTTCCAATTTCCTAGATCTTCTGTACTTTTTCTACATTACTTTCTCATTTTTCTGAAGCACACATATTCTTGTAACATGATGGTTAAATTACTTAGTCCTTGAATATCCAAAAATACATTTAATTACTTTTTTTATATTTCAAATTTATAGAATGTTTGTAAGAATAAGAATAGTACATAAAACCTGTTACCTTTTACCTACATTCACCTACTATTAACATTTTGCTCCATTTTCTTTAGTATTTGCTTTTTCTTTCTCTCCCTCCTTCTCTCTCTCTCTCTCTCTCGTGGGTGGGTGGGTGGATGGATGGATGGACAGAGATAGATAGATGATCATTTTTTTCTGAAATATTTAAGAGTAATTTGCATACATTGTGGCCCTTTATCCATAAATACTTCAATGGGTATATTTCCTCAGAATATTCTCTTACATAACAATACTGTTATCTTTAGTAAATTTAATATTTTTTTAATTAATTAATTTATTTATTTTTGGCTGCGTTGGGTCTTTGTTACTGTGCACAGGCTTTCTCTAGTTGCGGCGAGCGGGCACTACTCTTTGTTGCGGTGTTGCTGAAAAATTGGATAGACTAATAACCCACAGAGACGAAGAGAGAATTAGAGTACGTGATTGCACAGGGCATAACTGTCTCCTGCCTCTCTGGGACAACAGCACAGACGTCAACTTTTTCAAATGTGAAAAGCAGTGCCATTTACTATTTATAGATTAGCTCCGGAAAAATAATAAAACAGCAAAATAGAACAAAAGGTATAATAGGGGCAGGGTGGGCACATGGCTGTTAGTGCAGGGCTGTTAGCGAGCATCCGTTAGCGGTCCCGCTCCGCCATTGGTTGGCATCGCAGGGGCCCCCTCCCCCTCCTCTGTGTAAAAGGAGCCCGAATTCTGACTGAAGGAAGATGGTTCTTTGTCACACTAGTCTGCCATCTTCCCAGTCTGCTAGCTTTCCCATTAAAGCCATTATTCCTTGCATCAACAACTCGTCTCCCGATTTATTGGCCTGTTGTGCAGCAAGCTGGACGAGCTTGGACTCAGTATCAAAGGAACCCTTAATTTATGAGAAATGTTCTATTTCTTTTATTTAAAAAAACTGTAGACATCAGCTAAAAAATAATAAATCATGACTGTGTCAACCATGTATGTACTAGGTGTTCATCAAAGTATTTAAAGCGATTCAAAATGGAAATATCCTAAATGTTCATTAATAAGAGACTGGGTCCATGAAAAAATCCATGCAGTGCAATATTATGTAGCTATTAAACATGACATTATAGATTATTTGTCGACTAGGACATGTGCATGGTATTCTGCTAACTGAAAAAAGGAGTCTATGATACAATATGCATATTACAGAATGCACATTCATTGTGTGTGCGTGTTTGTGTGTTCACCAAAGTATTAAAAGTGGTGAAATTCAGGTCTAGATACTCTTCTAGGCTAGATTTTTGCTCAAAACATGTATTTCTAATTAGAAAAAAAACTTTAAAAAATTTAAAAGCCATTTTATATGATCAAGAGATTAAAAGTGGAAATAATGTAGACACCTCTTCTCAACTGCTTATAAAATAATCAGACATCTTGTTTATGGGAAATGAGAGAGCTGAGAAGGTACAAGAAAACTGCCCTGTCCCAGCACAGCAGTGGCTATAAAGAGAACCTCCTTCTCAGGAACGGACACAATTTGGCTTCACATTTCTGCTACCTAAACATTTGAGACTCAATATTTGCACTTTTGCAATCTAATGGACATCATTCTTTCCATAATTAACCAATTTGCTACTAGTCACTGAAGAACAAATTGCAACTAAGCTGCTAAGACTGCCTGCAAAACAACAGCAAGAAAAAAATAACCTATCCCATGTAAGTAATTACTTGATACACTGAAAACTCCTGCTATACTTGAGACTGTTTTTCTTAGAAAGTTAAAATCAGAGCTGAGAGGGGGCATCGAAATGCTTCAGTTCTGTCTCTAGCCACTGTGTCCCTTAAGCAAGATCATTTACCATCTCTGGAGTTTCTTTTTATACAAACCTGAGATAGAAAATCTAACTTGGGGACTTCCCTGGTGGTGCAGTGGTTCAGAATCCGCCTGCCAATGCAGGGGACATGGGTTCGATCCCTGGTCCAGGAAGATCCCACATGCCGTGGAGCAACTAAGCCCGTGCGTCACAACTACTGAAGTCCGTGCGCCTAGAGTCCGTGCTCTGCAACAAGCCACCGCAATGAGAAGCCTGTGCACCACAATGAAGAGTGGCAACTAGAGAAACACACGCACAGCAACAAAGACCCAACACAGCCAAAAATAAATAAATTTTACAAAAAGAAAATCTAACTTGCAGTGCATTGTGCTTTAATATTGCATGGTAAACAGCAGGGGAAAGTATATATTTTTATCATTAGTAAAATCCAAGGTGTCCTTGAGTAGGTGGCAAAGGTGTAAATTGAAAATTCTGACCAACCGAAATTTCCTATAACACCACAAATCTATTGTAACTAGTAGGTAGATTGGTAGAAATGAAATAACATTCATTACTGATTCATTTATGAGAAATATATGAGCCAGCCTTATAATTGGGCTTCATGTAATAAAAGTTTCAAAATGTTTTCTTTAAGCAATATATTCTTTTCTATATTATCTAGCTTTTAAAACAATGTATTTAGGTTACAGCAAATCACATAATTTCTTTCTGGACAGCCATAAAATATTTGTACTGATCTACTTATACGGGTGTTAAGAGAACACATTTTGTAAAGTACTTTGAGAATCATTAATTCAAGATATTTTAGAAACAAAATATCTACTATTGTTTTCAGCAAACGGGGGGGGGGGGTGCTGGACCACTGGGGGGCAGCATTTGGGACTGAGTTCCTGGAATCTGGGACAGAATGAGAGAAGCAGTAAGAGGAGAATAGAGGAAGGAGGGGAGAGGAATAGAAGTATATTTTCTCAGCCTGTGCCACTGATGCTTGATCACACTACACTTTATTCCTCTATAATTCTGTATTTTGTAAACATGTGTATAATTTTGCATAAAATGTGTTTATTTCTAAACAGTATATTGTTGCTTTAATTCATATAAATCATATTACAGTGTATCTTAGGTTCTGGGGGATTTTGCTTTGTTTTGTTGTTTTGAAGATCAATATATTTAATATCTGGTAGCACAAAATCTCCCACCTTCTTCAAAATTGTCTTAGCTACTGCCCTTTACTCTTCTGTATAAATTTTAGAATCAATTTGTAAGGTTGCATGTGCATGCGCACACACACACACCCCCTAGTAATTTTGATTGGAACTTTTTTTTTTTTTTTTTTTTTTGGCAATACTAGGGCCTCTCACTGTTGTAGCCTCTCCCGTTGCGGAGCACAGGCTCCGGACGCGCAGGCCCAGTGGCCATGGCTCACGGGCCCAGCCGCTCCGCAGCATGTGGGATCTTCCCGGACCGGGGCACGAACCCGTGTCCCCTGCATCAGCAGGCAGACTCTCAACCACTGCGCCACCAGGGAAGCCTAGAACTGCTTTTAACGTATAAATTCACTTGGCAAAAATTGTAATCTTGATATTGACCTTCTCTACCCATGAATATAGTGCATTCTTCAGAGATTTCGGTCATTTTCTATGCCTGTGATGACTATCTGCTATTTTATAGCTGCCCAAAATATTTTGAAAATCCTTTCCCCATTTTAGGATTTCCCCACATTATAAATCTCATTTTCCCAGGTAGAATCCAAAAACTATTTCCCAGAAGCCCTTGCTACTTAGATGTACACATACAACCAATTTCCACTGAGCAGGTACAGCTTCTCAGAAGATGGAAATAAAGGTCATGAGACCATACAGTCAGTATCCTACCAAAATGGTTGTGGGTGTAGTTGCTTTTTCTCAGAATATGTAGCAAACCTCCTGGAGGTCTAGCCTCTCTTTTCAGTGGGGTGGGGTGGCAGTCTAGTAGCAGGCACCAGCAGCTGCTGGGTTTCCACTGGAGCCTCTTGGTACTGACCCTGGTCATTTTTCTTGGCATCTATGTGGCATCCCAGCTTGTTTCCTTTTTGGAAATTTTGTAAGCTATCTAGTGGTAGGCAGGAAATCCCTTTCTGCTTAAACGTGTTAAAATGGATTCTGGGGAATTCCCTGGTGGTCCAGTGGATAGGACTCCGTGCTTTCACTGCTATGGGGCTGAGTTCAATCCCTGGTCGGGGAAACTAAGATCCCACAAACCACATGGTAAGGCCAAAAAAAAAAGAAAAAGATTAATGTTGAACAGAGTGACAGCAGGCCACAAGCTAACATCTTCAAGGAACGAGGGCATGTGACCCAGAGGTTCCAGCCTGATGACATAAGATTCAAAGATGGAGGTTTTGGCGAAAAGGGAGAGGTGGAGAATGGCCTGAACCTGGCACAGAGAGAAAGAGGAGGACCCAAGCTATGTGATATTAGGAATGTGGAAGAAATATAACCACCATTTCAGAGGGTGCCTGGGAAGAAACAGCACCCTCAAAGAATGAGGTTTTGATTACAGCGAGAAGGTAAAGGCAATGTTCAGGGATGCTGAGCACGAAGGGACTTTCACTACCAATGGGCCGCCAGCTTCAGAGAGTGGAGTGAAGTTTTCAGGAGTTGGAGAAAGGTAACACACGAAGACAAAAAGGGGAATTGCAGAGATGTAGAGGATTACATTTGCAAGAGGTGGAGGTTACCCTTGAGTTCCGGGTTCCTTGTGGTGACTGAGATAAACACACAGTACGTGCTGAGAATGTTCTGACAGTCTCAGGACTGTTAACAATGGGAAGGCTGAGACTGCAGGATGGTGGTGGGGTCTGGACCCCTAGGGAGCGAGGCTCTTACTTCATTCCTGCCGCCTGAGGCCTGAGGACAGGGTAGTCTTACTCCAATACTTGGGGCCTCCTCTTAATACGGGCTGATGAAGGCACAAAGCCCTAGACTTCGATTCTGGGAAATTTCCTTGAAGTACTGACATTTCTTTTATGACTTCCTCCTCTCCCATGTCTCTATTCCTCTCTATACTGCCTACTTAACTATTAGGTCACCTATCCTGGACCTCTTTTTACCACTTTCACCTCTTCTTGTTTTACTTTCTGGGTGATTCCCTTGACTTTATTTTCCAATGCTGACACTGAGTGTCTCATTTCTGATATCAACTTTGTTTTCAAGAGTTCTTTTTTGTTCTCTGCATTTTCCTTTATTTCAGCAATCTATTGTCTCAGGGTTAGTTGCAAACATCTTCTGTAACCTTAGGATGCTAAATTTTCTTCTTACTGCATAGTCTGTTTCAATAGGGCTTCCCCCCCCCGCCCCCGCTTCAGCCTTTTTCATATCCTTGGCTTTTTTTCTTATATTTAAAAATGGAGCGTCAAAAAGCTGGTGAGAAGTCCTGCGTGCACAGTTGGTACTTCTGTGTGGAGCTATTTTACTGAGGAATCACTGGTCTCTTCACTTGACTTGATCAGATCTCCCAAAGAAAGTTCTGATTTTCAGCCTAGAAGGTGCACAAGTCTATTAGCAGGTTCTGGATAGAACCAGGAGTAGGTGAGGGGGTGACAGAGAAGGACCTAACATTCAGTGTGGTTCTCCAACATTCAAAATTCCTGCTACACTGCTCCAGAGAAGAGAGAGGTGGAGAAGTGACCGAGAATCTAAGTTCTTAAAGACTTTTAGCCAATTTTCCTGTTCTTCACCCCACCAGCATCCCCTTCTTCCAGAGGTTTCTGAATCTTCAGTTCCTAAGCCTTTCTGGGAATTCTGCCACATGGGGGTGCCGCTCAGCTTCCTGCAATGTGGCTTAGGATTTACCTTTCACAGCTCTGCTAAAAGTCACAACTCTTTCACCTGATTTTGAGCTTCCAAAATGTTGTCATCAGCTTATTTTCATTGTTCTTCTGAGTTTATGCTTTTTAATTTTTAAACTCTTTACTATCTTAGTGGAGTTTCAGGAGGGTGTAAATGCTAACATGTTCAACTGCCATCTTTGCCAAACCCTGGGGACTGCCCTGGTGGTCCAGTGGGAAAGAATCCGCCTTAAAACGCAGGGGATGCAGGTTCAATCCCTGGTCAGGGAACTAAGATCCCACATGCCGCGGGGCAACTAGGCCCATGCGCCACAACTATTGAGCTCGTGCGCCTCAACTAGAGAGCGTGCGTGCTGCAAACTACAGAGCCCACGCGCTCTGGACCCTGCACACCACAACTACAGAGCTCACGCGCCCTGGAGCCTGCACACCGCAACTAGAGAAGAGAAAACCCACATGCCACAACTAGAGAGAAGCCCGTGCCACAACGAAAGATCCCGCCTGGCTCAATGAAGATCCTGTATGCCACAACTAAGACCCAATGCAGCCAAAAATAAATTAAGTAAATAAATAAATAAACAAACACCAAACTCTGCTGTGTATCTTATTTCCAAGTTTATTGGGAAGGGGGCTGGTGGTCTGTTTGCTTGGTTTTTAGTTTTTGGTTAATTTTTTTTGTTTCCCACCACCATCTCGCTGCCCACCCCAACCTTCTGAATTGCAAGCCTTCAAACTCATTTTCTAAAGAATGCATCCAAGACTGTAAACATTGCTCAAAGTACCACCTTTCGCCACATCCCCTAGACCCTGCTATGATCTATTCTTACTGTTGTTCAGTTCTAAATCATCTGCAGCTTTCACTTTGCGCTCTCTTTAACCCAAGAGCTAGTTTGAAGTGTACTAACTTTATATAAGAAAAAAAGTTTCCTCATTCTTTCATCCAACATGCAAATAAACCACAAAAACAGCAAAAGGTAACCAATGTCAACCCCACAAACCTTCTGGCAGTGGAGACCTCAAGAACTCTTCATAAGCTACATCAGTTCTCTTTGCCCCTTTTTTTCCCTACAGAACAAATTTCACTTACTTTTCTCTTTTCTTCTAAAACTCTTACCACCTAAACTACTTTTAGAGGTTTCTCTCCTGAAGATCACTGTGAAATAGGGCAAGCCCTTTATCAAGGTACACCCCCCAGGCATATGCTGCTCAAGGTACCTCTCTCAAAGTGTGGTCCACACTAAAGGTCTGGGCATCACCATGGATATCCAAAATCAGAATCTCTGAGAGTTTGGCCAGAAAATTACTCTTTTTACACCAGCTTATTCGGACACATGGTAAAGTTTAAGAACCACTAATGTAAAGGTTTTTCTGTTAATTGCAATGGAGACACATGTAGACAGCAAAAGCAACTTTAAAAAAATGTACCTTTATCAAGGTACACCCCCCAGGCATATGCTGCTCAAGGTACCTCTCTCAAAGTGTGGTCCACACTAAAGGTCTGGGCATCACCATGGATATCCAAAATCAGAATCTCTGAGAGTTTGGCCAGAAAATTACTCTTTTTACACCAGCTTATTCGGACACATGGTAAAGTTTAAGAACCACTAATGTAAAGGTTTTTCTGTTAATTGCAATGGAGACACATGTAGACAGCAAAAGCAACTTTAAAAAAATGTTATGGCCCCTTCCATCAACATTTAAGGATTTACTTTATATTAGTGCTAATATAGGCAGACCTCAGAGATACTTCTGGTTCAGTTCCAGACCACCACAATAAAGCAAATATAGCAAGAAAGCAAGCCACACAAATATTTTGGTTTCCCAGTGCATATAAAAGTTGTTTACACTATAGTCTATGAAATATGTAATAGCATTGTCTAAAAAAAAGAACATACCTTAATTAAAAAATACTTTATTGCTAAAAACTCTTAACCATTATCCAACAATGCAGTTTTGTCACAAACCTTCAATTTGTAAAAAACAAGTTATCTGCGAAATGGATAAAGTGAAGCGCAATAAAACAAGGTGTGCCTGTAATGCATAACTCAAGTTCTTTTTCCAGGAATTACTTCACACAGTCCTTTGCACAGTTATAAAAGATTCTCACCTAAGGTCAAAAGCAAGAGCAATCCAAAATTCCACTTCACTAACCTGTCACATAAGCTTAACCACTGACCCGTTACATAGCCCTCTTTATTCCTAAAATACAATTCTGCAGGCATATTCAGATTTCCCCCAAATCGGTTGCTCCTATTTCTTTAGTAATTTGCCAAAGTTCATGTTTACAATTTGGAGAAAAGTCAATGTAGAAACCAGTGCTTGCAAACAGGAAACCAGAATGCACACCAAGAAAAATTTATGCAACAGATGGAGCAAAGATGAATGTCTTGGTGTATATTTACTTAGGAAACCAAAGTTACAAGGAAACATCTAGATATCAGAGCAAAACTAAAGATTAAAAAAAAACAACTTCATGTTTAAAGACATGATTGCTATTCATCATATAAATGATTGTTATCACTGTATGTTTTCTTTTTTTTTAAACTGGTTATTTCAAATGATCTTTTGCAGAGACGTACAAGATCCTCAATGATCTGTGTCAATAGCAACCCAACTTCAACTGCATGAATACACCACACCTTCACCCACTGAACAATCTGCATTCATTTCTAAAGGCCATGGTTGGAAGCTCATTCCAACTCTCAACTCTGACAGGTCTTAAATGCCTCCTCTGTTTCTCCCAGGCTGCTTCTCTCTAATCACAGGGGCCTAATACAGGGATGTCCTCTCTCTCAAACGTCCCTAATTCACCAAAGCGTCCTATTAGCACTTCGACCACCAGCAGCCCCACAATGCAGACACAGCCGTTACTGTTCAAGTCTGAAAGGGACCAAAATGAAGGTCAAGTATTTCCATTTTCTACCCAGAAATAAACAGAAATATCATACAAGCACAGTCTTTAAATATATCTCGATTACAATGGCACTTATGCCGAAACAGCTGTAACACATGTACGGTGTAAAAGCCACAAATCAAGCTTAAGTTAGGTTGGAGATCTGCTGTGTGTAACAGCCAGAGAAGTGCCAAGACAGAGCTCACGAGGGGTGAAGAGAAGGGGTCAGAATAACTGGGGAAGGCTTCACAGTGGGAGGAAGACCCTGGAAGACTCGTACTATTTGGACAGGAGAAGAAGGGACTCCAGAGGCGGGCAGCAGCATTAACACGGGCCTGGAGGCAGGAATGAGGACGGCGTGTGGCAAGGCCAGTGAAGGCATGGCCACAGCCGGAGCAGAACAAGGGCCCTGGAAAGGCATGTTAGCTAAGGCTGAAGAGGGGCCCTGGGGACACAGCAGGGACGGCCCGAGAGCCTTGCCAGGCTTCTTCTCCACGGGGTGCAATTTCTGATGCTGAACAAAGCTGCCGTACCACTTGAAGGCTTTCCCACATGCCTGACACTCATAAGGCTTCTCTCCGGTGTGAACTCTCTGATGTTGAATGGAAGCAATCTTCTGGGTGAACGCCTTGCCACACTCCTTACACTGGTAGGGTTTCTCCCCGGTGTGAATTCTCTGGTGGGCGATAAAGAGTGACCTACACCCAAAAGCTTTCCAACATTCCTTACATTTATAGAGTTTCTCCCCAGTGTGTAGCCTGTGATGCTGAAGGTAGGCTGCGCTCCGACGGAAGGCCTTGCCGCACTCCTTACACTCATAGGGCTTCTCGCCCGTGTGGATCCGCTGATGCTGGGTCAAGGCTGTGTTGGAGCTCAGACCTTTGCCACACTCCTTGCATTCATAGGGTCCTGCGCCAATGTGATTTTTCTCGTGTACGATACAGTCATAGCTGGACTTGAAAGCTTTGCCACATTCCTTACATTTGAAGGGCTTCTCCCCAGTGTGGCTCATCTGATGCCGAATGAGCTTTGAGTTATATCTGAAGATCTTCCCACATTCTTTACACTCGTAGAACTTCATTCCACCTCGAAGTATTAGATTGGGATTCAGACTGAAAGTCTGCCATGGTGCCTTGCTTTTAAAATCAAAGTGCTGAGACACATTTCTGAAAAGCCCTCCCACTGGCATGCTGTGCACCTCTGTTTCTTCAGGGGCTTCCTGCTTTACCACTGGCTCTTCTGTCTTAGTCCAGGACTCACCACCTGACCAAAGAAACCACAAGTGTTCCTCGTTACTGAACTGGAAGGGAAACAGGATCCAGTGGTCCTGATTTTCTCTTGTAGGAAGTGATTTTTAAAAAACATACCGATAAGATGGCTACAAGCATCCATAAAGGAGGATGAGAGAGAAAAAGAAAAACGATAACATATAACTGGAGAAGTGACGACACTGGAACCAGTCCAGGAAGTGCCTCTTATAAGGAAGGGCTGGGGAATGAACCAGGGCAGGTGAAATGTGCAGAATGAGAATGGGAAGGGGACTTCCCTGGCTGTCCAGTGGTTAGGACGCCATGCTTCCACTGCAGGGGGCTCACGTTCAATCCCTGGTTGGGGAACTGAGGTCCCGCAAGCGATGCGGCACAGCCAGTTAAAAAAGGGGATGGGGGTAAGGAAACGAGGCAGGAGGGGAAAAAAAGAAAAAAGAGTGGTAGAGGTGAGAGGAATCAGCAAGAAATGGAAACAGGTTTTAAAAGAGAGAGAGGGAGATCTCGAAGAAGGGAAAAGACACCCGTTAGATGAGCGGCTGAGCAGTGCGGTAACACACACAGAGAAACAATGGATCCCAGTGCCCCACCTGGAAGCCAGGAAACCACCCATATTCCAAATTCTAAATAATGGCCTGATAATTCTACTTTTTTTTTTTTTTTTTGCGGTACGCGGGCCTCTCACTGTTGTGGCCTCTCCCGTTGCAGAGCACAGGCTCCGGACGCGCAGGCTCAGCGGCCAGGGCTCACGGGCCCAGCCACTCCACAGCATGTGGGATCTTCCCGGACCGGGGCACGAACTCATGTCCCCTGCATCGGCAGGCGGACTCTCAACCACTGCGCCACCAGGGAAGCCCTGATAATTCTACTTTTAAATATTCCACATAGGTATTCCAGTGGTTAGGACTCTGTGTTCTCACTGCTGAGGGCCAAGGTTCAATCCCTGGTCGGGGAACTAAGATCCCACAAGCCACGCAGCACGGCCAAAAAAAAAAAAAAAAAAAAAACCACATAATATTCTGGGATAAAACATTAGTTCTTTCAGAAAGTCAGCCAGAACACAAGTTGATCGAAGAGCTGTAGGCTCCTGTGGTATTACTGCTAAAGGAACCACTATTTACAACGTTGCAGTATGTGTGAGAAATGAGGCCTGGAAACTTTCTTCCTAAAAGAAAGAAAATCCAAGTAAACAAAAGCTCCCAGGACTGGTAAGCAGTCTCTGGGAAATTTTAGGGTGGGTGGGTGTATTGGGTGTGGTATTGGGGGAATATTCTTGCCCTTTCCTCTACAGCCCTATAGAAAACAAACACATCGTAAACCTCACGATTATGACATCAGGAACTTTTAAATACTAAACATGATTTAAACACTAAAGAGGCAAATTAAATCATAGCTATGGCACAGATAAATCAGTTTGACCCACAGAATAATATTTTCCTTAAAAGTATGGCTGAAACCCTACTTCTTTGCCATGAAAATTGGCATAAAATTAAATATTTTCCCTGGTAAAGTGAGAAAAGAGGTGGTTTCAGAGGTAGTGGGTCACAGCTTTCCCGTGGGAGGATAGCCATGTGGATGTGGACAGCGTGCAGCTATGCACTCCTAGGGACTGGTCCTTCCGGGCTCAGCGCGGGAGCTCAACAGAGGTCAGAGAGTGTACTGAGTACTACCTTATAAAAACTACAGGGAGCTTTGTTCTCTGCTGCAGGAGAAATATTTCTAGTAAACCAGGAAGGCAAACCAGAAAGCACTAGGTCCTCTTACTCACCTGGACAGATGCCTCTCAAAATCTCTGCTTCCCAGGGATCTGGGCCCCATGGTGCTTCCCCTCTCTCCAGCTGGGAGATCAGAACAGGTGTAGGGAATGGAAGTGCTTCTCCAGCAAGAAAGAGAGAGAGACAAGTTGAGGGGAGACATCCAGAGCTGTTCCTGAGATCTCTCTGCCCACCCCATCGTGGGCTAGTTGGGGAGGGGAGAAGTGGACTGCCCAGGGGACCAATGGGCCACCAGGGGTTCTGAGGAAGGGGTCCAAACTGTGCTCCAAGGTATGGCCAGGGAGACAGTGATTCTCCTCAGGGAGAAAGTGCAAGCTCACCCTGACTCAGAAGAAAGGAAATCCCTCCAGGAAGGATGTATGTACTGATATCCTGGGAGGCTCCTCCACACAGGAGAGGGCCCACATCCCACAACACTGGAAGGATGGAGTAACAGAGGTCTCCCAGGGGTACCCGGGAGAATCCTCACCCTCAGGGTCCAGAACCACGCTCTTCCCTGGGAAGTAATGAAGTCCAATTTCAAAGCCAAAGGGAACCTGGGATTTCCCCACTCAGCATCTCCAAAGGCTGATGAGTGCAGAACTCCCCTCTGGAACCATCAAACCTAAGGACTACTAGAATCCCCAAGATATCTGAGAAGACGTGAAACTATCACAGAGGGCCAATGAGAGAGACCTTACCCAGGGAAGCCACATTTGCATAATTCTCCAGCATCACCTCCCTGTACAGGGCCTTCTGCACAGGCTCCAGGCTGGCCCACTGGTTCTGGGTAAAGTACACGGCCACATCCTCAAAGGTCACTGGCTCCTGAAACAACAGGTTCCTGCTGAAGCCTTGAGCGAGGGCCAGAAGGGGGCAGTCTGAGCTGCAGGGAAGAGATGGACCTGCCAGGGTCTGTGACTCTGAGCCCCGTGGAAGGTTTGCTCTATGGACAAGAGCATTCAGCACCCCAGCCAGAGGCCAGCCCTCAGCCAGTGTTCCCACCTCCAAACTCAGAACACCAATGCTCTCCCACCTACTCAGCTCTGGGGCTCCAAACTGTCATCCTAACCTCATAACTTGGCATCTGGGGCTCTCCTGCCTGGTAACTGCATCAACCCCTATGTTCATTTCTCCACGGATCTGTCCCTCTAGCACCTGCTGCCCTCACGTACTCTTAACCTGTCACCTAATTTTCTGTACACCACCCACTCTCTCTGTCTCCCCTCAGCCGAAGTACATATGCATGGCCACATGTACTCCCTGCCCCAGCTTCTCCTGGCCTTCCCCAACAGCTTCCGCTATGCGCAGAGGAGCCACTCCTTAGGAATAGTCCCAGTGCAGCTACATGTAAAAAAGTGAAGTTAGAACATTCTTTAACACCATACACTAAAATAAACTCAAAATGGATTAAAGACCTAAATGTAAGACCAGATACTATAAAACTCTTAGAGGAAAACATAGGCAGAACACTCTCTGACATAAATCACAGCAAGATCTTTTCTGATCGTCTCCTGAAGTAATGGAAATAAAAACAAAAATAAACAAATGAGACCTAACTAAACTCAAAAGCTTTTGCACAGCAAAGGAAACCATAAACAAAACAAAAAGACAACCCACAGAATGGGAGAAAATATTTGCAAACGATGTGACCAACAAGGGATTAATCTCCAAAATTTACAAAAAGCTCATGAAACTCAATGTTAAAAAAACAAACAACCCAATCCAAAAATGGGCAAAAGACCTAAATAGACATTTCTCTAAAGAAGACATACAGATGGCCAAGAGGCACATGAAAAGATGCTCAGCACCTCTGATTATTAGAGAAACGCAAATCAATACTACAATGAGATTCATCTCATACCAATCAGAATGGCCATTAACAAAAAATCTACTAACAATAAATGCTGAAGAGGGTGTGGACAGAAAGGAACCCACTACACTGCTGGTGGGAATGTAAATTTGTAAGAGCCACTATGGAGAACAGTATGGAGGTTCCTTAAAAAACTAAAAATAGAGCTACCATATGATCCAGCAATCCCACTCCTGGGCATATATCTGGAGAAAAACATGGTTCGAAAGGACACATGCACCCCAATGTTCACTGCAGCACTGTTTACAATAGCCAAGACATGGAAGCAACCTAAATGTCCATTGAGAGAAGAATGAATGAAGAAGACGTGGTACATATATACAATGGAATATTATTCAGCCATTAAAAAGAATGAAATAGTACCATTTGCAGCAACATGGATGGACCTGGAGATTATCATACTAAGTGAAGTAAGTTAGACAGAGAAAGCCAAA
Source organism: Pseudorca crassidens (assembly GCF_039906515.1). Taxonomy (NCBI): domain Eukaryota; kingdom Metazoa; phylum Chordata; class Mammalia; order Artiodactyla; family Delphinidae; genus Pseudorca; species Pseudorca crassidens. The sequence continues at coordinate 62,504,009 of NC_090305.1, forward strand.
TACCATATGATATTGCTTATATGCAGAATCTAAAAAAAAAAATACAAATTAACTTATTTACAAAACAGAAACAGACTCACAGACTTAGAGAATGAACTTATGGTTACCAGGGGACTGGCGGTACAGGGAAGGGACAGATTGGGAGTTTGGGATTGACATGTACACACTGCTATATTTAAAACATATCCAACAAGGACCCAATGTATACACAGGGAACTCTGCTCAATATTCTGTAATAACCTAAATGGGAAAAGAATTTGAAAAGGAAAAGATACTTGTGTAACAGAATCACTTTGCTGTACACCTGAAACTAACACAACATCGTTAATCAACTATACTCCATAATAAAATAAAAATTAGGAAGCATCAGGAAGATGGTGGTGTGGGAAGATGCAGAGTTTGCCTCTCCCCACAACTAGGGCGCCTGCCAGACGCTGGTGGGGGACCCTGATGCCCAAGGAGATGGGAATAAGCCCCAAGTGAACCGGTAGGACGTGGGGGTACTGAGCGGGGAGGAGAGGTGGAGGCTAGATAGGACCGGCAGCCCTGAAGGGTGGCTGAGAGGCGGGAGGGGGTCCCATGACTAGTGGGACCCTCAGGGGCTCAGATCATGGGGAGCACACCCAGTGTTTCCCCTGCCCAATCTCCAGGACCAGAGGAGCAAGAGAGGGGCGGAGGGCGTTTGCACCACCCACTCGGGCCCACGGAGACTGCTAAGTTCCCAGGCTGATTCCCCAGCCCTCCAAAGCCCACTCCAGGCCGCATCGGTCCTGGGGAGGGAGACCGGGGAGAACAGGAGAGGCAGGCAGGAGGGGCCCTCTGGGACTGGAGGAGCAGGAGAGGAGCGAGGGCGTTTGCCCTGCCCACTCGGGCCCAGGATGCTGCTGAGCTCCCAAGCGGGGTCACCCACCCTCTGAAACCAGAGGTGGGGGGTACGCCTGGGCCCCTTCTGTTCTGTTGAGCCTAAGCCCCACCCCCCAGCCCCGTCAGGGCCTTTTCCAGCCCTGTGGGTCCTAAGCATAGGCCCTGCCCACCACCCAAACCTCGCCCCTGCTTAGGCCATGCCTTCCAGAGCCAAGGCCTTTTCCATCTTTTTTTTTTCCTACACCTTGTTTTTACTATTATGGTTCTGTTTTACCTTCTGGTTGTTGTTTCATCTATATTTTTATTTTTATATTTTTTCTAACATATCTGTTAGCTTCCTAGTTTAATTTTATTTTTTACTTTGTTACTGTTCTTTTTCTTTTTTCTTTTTTTTTTTTTTTTTGCACCACCCTGCACAGCTTGCGGGATCTTGCTTCACGAGCTGGGAGTCGGGCTGAAGCTCCTGCGGTGGGAGCTCCGAGTCTGAACCACTGGGCTAACAGAGAACCGCAGACCCCAGGGAATAGTCATCGCAGTGAGGTCTCCCAGAGGTCCTCATCTTGGCACCAAGACCCAGCTCTACCTAACAGCCTACAAACTCCAGTGTTGGATGCCTCAGGCCAAACAACCAGTGAGACAGGAACACAATTCCACTCACAAAAAAAAAGGAAAATAAAAAAAGGAGACGGCAGAAAAATATGTCACACATGAAGGAACAAGGTAAAAACCTACAAGACCAAATAAATGAAGAGGAAATAGGCAATCTACCTGAAAAAGAATTCAGAGTAATGATAGTAAAGATGATCCAGAATCTCAGAAATAGAATGGAGGCAAGGACTGAGAAAATACAAGAACTGTTTAACAAAGATCTAGAACAACTAAAGAACAAACAAACAGAGGTGAACAACACAATAACTGAAATTAAAAATACACTAAAAGGAATCAATAACAGAATAACTGAGGCAGAAGAATGAATAAGTGAGCTGGAAGACAAAATGGTGGAAATAAATTGCCAAGGAGCACAATAAAGAAAAAAGAATGAAAAGAATTGAAGACAATCTCAGAGACTTCTAGGACAACACTAAACACACCAACATTCGAATTATAGGGGTCCCAGAAGACGAAGAGAAAAAGAAAGGGTCTGAGAAAATATTTGAAGAGATTATAGTCAAAAACTTCCCTAACATGGGAAAGGAAATAGTCACCCAAGTCCAGGAAGCAGAGAGTCCCATACAGGATAAACCCTAGGAAAAATACACCAAGACACATATTAATCAAACTAACAAAAATTAAATTCAAAGAAAAAAAAATTAAAAGCAGCAAGGGAAAAGCAACAAATAACATACAAGGGAATCACCATAAGGTTATCAACTGATTTTTCAGCAGAAACTCTGCAGACCAGAAGAGAGTGGCATGATAAACTTAAAGTGATGAAAGAGAAAAATCTACAACCAAGATTACTCTACTCAGCAAAGAACTCATTCAGATTCGACAGAGAAATCAAAAGCTTTTCAGACAAGCAAAAGCTAGGAGAATTCAGTACCACCAAACCAACTTTACAACAAATGCTAAAGAAACTTCTCTAGGCAGGAAACACAAGAGAAGAAAAAGACCCACAGGATAGAAAGCCCAGAGTTAAGCCCACGCACATACGGTCACTTAATTTATGACAAAGGAGGCAAGAACATACAATGGAGAAAAGACAGCCTCTTCAATAAGTGGTGCTGGGAAAACTGGACAGCTCCATGTAAAAGAATGAAATTAGGACACTCCCTAACACCATACACAACAATAAACTCCAAATGGATTAAAGACCTAAATGCAAGACCGGACACTATAAAACTCTTAGAGGAAAACATAGGAAAAACACTCTGACATAAACCACAGCAAGATCTTTTTTGACCCACCTCCTAGAGTAATGGAAAGAAAAACAAAAATAAACAAAATGGGACCTAATTAAACTTAAAAGGTTTGGCACAGGGCTTCCCTGGTGGCGCAGTGGTTGAGAGTCCACCTGCCGATGCAGGGGACATGGGTTCGTACCCCGGTCCGGGAAGATCCCACATGCCGCGGAGCAGCTGGGCCCGTGAGCCATGGCCACTGAGCCTGCGCGTCCAGAGCCTGTGCTCCGCAACGGGAGAGGGCACAACAGTGAGAGGCCTGTGTACTGCAAAAAAAAAAAGGTTTTGCACAGCAAAGGAACCCATAAACAAGATGAAAAGACAACCCTCCAAATGGGAGAAAATATTTGCAAATGAAACAATGGACAAAGGATTAATCTCCAAAATATACAAACAGCTCATGGAGCTCAATATCAAAAAAACAAACAATTCAATTAAAAAATGGGCAGAAGACCTAAGTAGATATTTCACCAAAGAAGACATACAGATGGCCTAGAGACACATGAAAAGATGCTCAACGTCACTAATTATTAGAGAAATGCAAATCAAAACTCCAATGAGGTATCACCTCACACTGGTCAGAATGGCCATTATCAAAAACTCTAGAAACAATAAATGCTGGAAAGTGGCTTCTCTTGTTGTGGAGCACAGGCTCTAGGCACATGGGCTTCAGTTGTGGCACGTGGGCTCAGGAGTTGTGGCTTGCAGGCTCTAGAGTGCAGGCTCAGTAGTTGTGGCGCATGGGCTTAGGTACTCCCCGGCATGTGGGATCTTCCCGGACCAGGGCTCGAACCCACGTCCTCTGCACTAGCAGGCGGATTCTTAATCACTGCGCCACCAGGAAGCCCCATTGGGTGGGTACTTTTAAATCTTGTCTTTGGGACTTCCCTGGTGGTCTAGTGGTTAAGACTTCGCCTTCCAACGCAGTGAGTGCGGGTTCAATCCTTGGTCAGGGAGCTAAAATCCAACAAGCCTCGTGGCCAAAAAACCAAAAACATAAAACAGAAGCAATATTGTAACAAATTCAATAAAGACTTTAAAAATGGTCCACATCAAAAAAATCTTGTCTTTCATTTACTCTTTACAACATATATATGAAGTCAGAGTTGTTACTCCCATTTTTCAAAGGATGAAACTAAGATTCAGAAAAATTCATTACTTTGCCCAAGATCACACAGCCAGGAAGTGACACAGCTGGGACTTCAACCCAAACCTGTCAAACAGCAAACCTGGGCTCTTCCCACATAGCATGCTGCCTCCGACACGGGGCTCACGAACTTCCCCGAACACATAGCTAACCCCTGAACCTCATCATAACCTGGTGTTGCCCCATCTTTGGAGAACATCTTTTCAAACCCAACTTCCAAAATTACCTATCAAGCCATCTTTACTGTGCTCCCTCCAGGCCACGTGGGGCCCCTCCCCCAATCTACACTGAGGGATCAGCTAGCTATTTCAAAACCACACACACCATCCTAGGAGCCAGAGCCTCTGCATCTTCCATGAGATGTAGGAGCAGTTTCTAATGGTGTCCACTGGCTACCTTCTCTGCTTCTATAGACAGCACAGTGCAGACCACAGAGACTGGGCTCAGCCTGGAGGGGTTTCCTGCCTTCTGCACCTTCTCACCTTCATGACCCCACAGATGATTCCGTCTCCTAGGAGATTCTCACCACCCTATGCAGTCCAATGAAAAGGAAGACACCTACCCACAGGGGCTCAGCTAAGCCCTTACTCTTTGAGTGTCCCAGTCTCTCCTGGCAGCCTGTGCACTGGAGTCAGCAGAGGAGACAGGGAGAAGGGAATGCTCTCACAACTGCTCCTGGGGGAAGCAGGGAAGAAACATGCCCCAAGCATAAATGCTGGCAACTTAAACTGCTCCCAGCCACTCTACTGGCACTACACTTAGGTCTTTCTTAGGGGGTCCTTTTTAAACAAAAACTAAGGAACTCAGTTCAAAAGGAAACGTTGAGAGAAGAACAAATTTAGAAACTTCTCAAAGGGAGAGTTGACCCTTAAGCTGGGCAATGACGAGGCTCAAAGGGGCCCCCAAATAGCTTGAGCCCCAAATCCAAACATCAGACAGAACCATGATGTCCTGTGAGTAATCACTGCTTCAACAACAAGGCATTAAAGGGCTTCTGACGACAGCGACCACAGGCTCACAGGTAAACCAAAGTTCACCTCTGCGTGCAGCAAGTCAAACCTCACTCCCTCACATCTTCAGAGCTGTTCTCACAACTTTCTCCACCCAGTACCATCTTCCTCCCCAAATTGTTCTTCCCATCTGCTGTCAAATAACCCCAGGTATCATAAGTCCAAAAAAATGCCTATTATTAAAGGAGAACTTACTTTTTCAAGACAGTTAGGTTGTTGATACATTCTTCTTCCTCCTATGGATGGTCCCTATGTACCTCAACTTATTTTAATTTTCTCCACAGTATTTTTCATCATCTGACAAATTATACTTTTATTGTCTATCTCCCCCCACCAGGTTGTAAGTCATGAGGCAAGGATTCTGTTTTGTTCATTATTGGTTTACTAGCACACAGTACATTTGCCTGGCAGATGCAAGATGATTAATATGAATTTGCTGCAAGAATTAATTTCAAAAATGGTTTGATCACCAATAAAAATTTTTATACTTATGAAGAAGGTCAGAAAACAACAGCAAATACCACCTTAACAGTGAAGTGCCAGAGCACATCCATTAAAGTTGATAATTCACCAGGCACTGAGGTTCAACTTTCTGTGAAAGACTGGAGGAGGAGCATAAATATAGGAAAGAAACATAAACATCTTTGCTTGCAGATGAAATAGCTATCTGCCTAAAAAATATCAAGACGCAGGAGAATAAACAAAAAACATTTAAAACTGACAAAATAATTCATTAAGTTAGCTAGATATAGGATAAGTGAACAAAAAAGATTACCTTTCCTAAATACCACCATAAACAATTAGAAGACAAAAAAAGAGAAAATAAGATGCCATTCATATGAAAATAGCTAAGAACCAACCTAACAAAAACCTGCAAAACCAAGACAAGATAACTAAATGTTTATCAAAATAAATAAAAGAGGAACTGAATAAATTGAAACATACAGTGTTTCTGAATGGGAAGAATCAAACTTGTAAAGAAGTCAATTACCCCAATTTTGCCTAGGAATTCAAAACAATCCACTCCCCCACCAAAAAAATCAATGAGATTTATACAGGTGTAGGGGATCATTTTGAGTAATCTGAAAAAAGTAAGTGTGAAAGACTAGCTGAGAAGGTTTTGAAGGAAATACATTTTTGAAAGAAATGATGAGGGGGAATTAAACCCTACCTTAAAAGGACGATACTTCAAGAAAACGAGACTACAAGCCATAGATAGTGAGAAAATATTTTAAAAGACATAATAAAGGACTATTATCCCAAGTATATAGAAAACTCTTAAAACTCAATAAGAAAATGAACAACCCGATTCAAAAAATGGGCAAAAGACCTGAACAGATACCTCACCAAAGAAGTTATACAGATGGCAAACAGGTATATGAAAAGATGCTATACAACAGCAGTCCCTAACCAGGGACCAGCTTCGTGGAAGACAATTTTTCCACGGACTGGACGGGGGTGTTGGGGGTGGTTCAGGCGGTAATGTGAGCGATGGGGAGCGGCCGATGAAGCTTCGCTTGATCGCCGCTTACCTTCTGCTGTGCAGCCTGGTTCCTAACAGGACCAGTCCAGTACCAGTCCTTGGCCTCAGGGTTGGGGACCCCTGCTCTACAACATATGTCTTCAGGCAAATGCAAATTAAATCAATGAGATACCACTACACATCTATTAGAATGGCCAAAATCCAAGACACTGACAATACCAAATGCTGACAAGGATGTGGAGCAACATAAACGCTCATTCATTGCTGGCAGGAATACAAACTGGTGTGGCCACTCTGGAAGACGTTTAACAGCTTCTTACAAAACTAAACATACTCTTACCATATGATCCAGCAATCATGCTCCTCGGTATCTTCCCAATGAGTTGAAAACTTACGTCCACACAAAAACCTGCACAAGGATGTTTACAGCAGCTTTATTCATAATTGCCAAAACTTGGAAGCAACCAATATGTCCTTCAGTAGGTGAATGGAGAAATAAACTGTGGTACAGTCAATGGAATATTACTCAGCACTAAAACGAAATAAGCTATCAAGCCATGAAAAGTCACACAAGACCTTAAATGAATACTGCTAAATGAATAAAACCAAAATGAAAAGGTATGATACCAACTACACAACATTCTGGAAAAGGCAAAAAGATCAATAGTTGCCAGGAAGGGAGGGCAGAACACAGAGGATTTTTAGAGCCTTTGAAGAGGCTCTGTATGATACTACAATAATAGTAGGGGACATGGGTTCGAGCCCTGGCCAGGAAGATCTCGCGTGCCGTGGAGCAACTAAGCCCGTGTGCCACAACCACTGAGCCTGCACTCTAGAGCCCACGAGCCACAACTATTGAAGGTCGTGTGCCACAACTACTGAAGCTTGTGCTCCTACAGCCTGTGCTCCAAAACAAGAGAAGCCACTGCAATGAGAAGGCCTCGCAATGCAACAAAGAGTAGCCCCCGCTCGCTGCAACTAGAGAAAGCCCGCGTGCAGCAATGAAGACCCAACGCAGCCAAAGAATAAATTAAATAAATAAACTAAATCTACTAAAAAAAAGAGTGAACCCTAATGCAAGCTATGGGCTTTATGTGACTATGATGTGTCAATGTAGGATCATCAGTTGTAACTAATGTACCACTCTGATAATGATGGAGGCTCTGCATGTGTGGAGCCAGGAAGCATATGGGGACTCTGTGCTTTTTGCTCAATTTTGCTATGAACCTAAAACTTCTCTAAAAAAATAAAGTCTACTAAAAAAGAAAGGGAAAGGGGCAGGGAGAGCAATACTTAATCTCTTACCTGGACTGCAATATCATCCTGACTCAAACTCTTCTGCAACCAATGCACCACTACAGGCTGAAAACCTTTTTAATATATAAATCCATCCCTTTCAGCTCCCCTGCTTAAAATACTTTAGTGTCTTCCTACTGAACCCAGAATAGAAACCAAAATCTTCACAGTGACCTCCAAGCCATGTGCCTAGCTGTCCCACCTCACAATGAACTACTTCCTCTGACCTCTCCCTGTCTCCAGAGTACACCCAGCTTTCTCTCCCAGCCCAGGGCCGATGCATTTGCTGTCCTCTCTGGAAAGTTCTTCTTTACTTCTTTCTCCAGTAGTTTCCAAGACTATTTCTACCTCATCCTTGAGGTCTCAATGTCATGTGACCACTTCCATGAGGGCTTCCCTGACCACTACCTTCAAAGGTAGCTTCCTTGGGGCTTCTCAAATTTGAGAAGGTGCGTTAAGAATCACCTGGAGAGCTTGTTACAACAGATTCCTGACCCCACTTACCCTACCCTCCTCACCAATCTGACTCCAAGTCTAGAGTGGGACTAACAATTTGCAATTCTAATGAGCACCCAGGTGATCCTGATGCTGCCCACCTATGGACCACACTTTTACGAAGCACTGTACTTTAGCAACAGGTAATTATGGTAACTTATTTGTTTTTGGTAAAAGTACCCTCCATGAGAAAAGGGAACCTGTCTGCATTATTCAGTACTATGCACCTAGCATTTAGAAAGCACACATGGAAAAAACAATGCTGGTCTCTCTGGGATACATCTACTACTTGTGGAGCAATCTCTTCAATAAAGAATTTCTCTGGGGCTTCCCTGGTGGCACAGTGGTTAAGAATCCGCCTGCCAATGCAGGGGACACGGGTTCGAGCCCTGGTCCGGGAAGATCCCACATGTCGCGGAGCAGCTGAGCCCGTGCGCCACAACTACTAGAGCCTGCGCTCTAGAGCCTGTGAGCCACAACTACTGAGCCCACGTGCCACAACTACTGAAGCCCGCACACTTAGAGTCCACGCTTCGCAACAAGAGAGGCCACCGCAATGAGAAGCCCGCGCACCACAACGAAGAGTAGCCCCCACTCGACGCGACTAAAGAAAGCCCGCACACAGCAACGATGACCCAACGCAGCCAAAAATAAATTATTTATTTATTTATTAAAAAAAAAAGAATTTCTCTGATCTCGGCAGGCAACCTTTTTTTTTTTAAATCCCACATTCCTAATTTATCCCCCACCCCAACTCATTTCCCCTTTGGAAGGCTGTTTCCTGTATCTGTGCTGGCAACTTTTATTTGTAGAACATGATCTGGATTTCCACATTCAAGGGGAATTTCTTGGCTTGGGTCCCCCTTTTTCCACTTAAACCTATTCATCCAAACTCATCACTCTGTACACACAAGACTCTTATTTCCTCCACCACGTATTTACAACCATAGCCCTTGGGATGGACTCAAGAGGGAAACCATATACTGGCCAAGTCAGGCCTTCTTGGTCCTTTCCTGACTACCTGATAGCTAATGTGATTTTTAAAAGACTGAAAAGAAGCTCAGCTCACCTGAGGCCAAGTGGTTTGGAGCATGGCTGATGTTCCCTGGCTCCGTGCACTGTCTTCTGGGTTTGGAAGAGCAATAACCTTAAAAGCGAAGAGAAGAGCCATGAGTGCAATAGGCCCTGTGCTACGTCACCCACAGCCGCCTACAGTCTTCCGTCTTTTCCTTTCGAGCACTGGCAGGAGGCTCTATCAGCTCTGCTCTGGCTGATAGCCCCAAACCCTCATAAATTGCACTGCCTGGTCCTCGGGACAATCCACCACCTGCCTGCTCTGCCCAAGAGCGTTCCGGGGCCCTTTCACTTTGAGCGGACCTAGGGATCCAAGACGAATCCCGTCCCTACAGTGCTGGGTCTGAACAAACAGAAACCTAAAAAAGCGCTTAGAGGGACCATGACATTGACCCCAAAAAGGGTGCCTTTGGAGAAAGGAGACGGGGTAGCTGGATCTGGATTGAGCGAAAATACTCAAGTGTTCCAGTGGGTGACAATGACAGGAGACCCCAACGGGTTCTCCACCCAAGGAAGCAGGAGACCCCAAATATCAGAAACTTCGGTACCGGGCACGGGAGGCAGTTGGGCCAACTTCTTTAGGACAAAAAAGAGGATCACGCCTCGGTGGGCAAGGGACTTGACCAGGGCTCTAGGAGGCCCCGCAGCCACCTCGGCGGCTGCTGCGAGGCCCAGACACCCGAGCACCGGGTCAGAGAGGCGAGTTCAGGGGCGGGGTGCTGACGAACCGCTAAGGAAAGCGAGGAAGCTGGCGCCGGACGAGACTAGCAGGAAGAACTCGCCTGAACCAAGCCTGTTCCCCTCAAAACCCCAAGAGGTGAGTCTCCGAAAGCCGATACGGAACCGAGCACGGGCGTCGAACGCCCCTCTAGGCCGTCCGGAAGCAGCCCATCTCGGTGGTCCCCGCGGCGCGGCCTCACGTGACCTTAGGGGGCGGGAATAAGGGCGGGCTCTTGCCCGTGACGTCGTTTGCGGGCGCCGCACCGCTGTGCTAGCGGCGGATGCCTCCGCCCCTGTGCTTCAATCGCTGAGCCGATTGAGGGCGGGCTGGGAGGGCGCTGATGTCACTTTGCTCTACTCAGATCTCGGCCTCTAGACCTAGGTGGGGCCCCAGTTAACCGACTGCCCCATCAGCTGTCGGCCGCCTTTATTCCCTGGGTCACGTGGAGCCTGGGCTGTGCAGGGGTGGGGAGAATGGCTTCTGTTGTGTCATCTCCTAGAGGCCCACGCCAGGCATCCTGCTTGGGTTCTAGGCTGGGCAGCCGTTAGGAGAACCATGGTTCCCATCTACCTTTTTTTTTTTTTTCTCGGTACGCGGGCCTCTCACTGTTGTGGCCTTTCCCGTTGCGGAGCACAGGCTCCGGACGCGTAGGCTCACCGGCCATGGCTCACGGGCCTAGCCGCTCCGCGGCATGTGGGATCTTCCCGCACCGGGGCATGAACCCGTGTCCCCTGCATCGGCAGGCGGACTCTCAACCACTCCGCCACCAGGGAAGCCCCCATCTACCTTTTTAAGGCCCTCTCCCTTCCTAGGACCTAGGCGTGTGCGGGACCTTTTAGGGCAGATTCATTTAACAACCAAAATAACAGTGACTAAGGTTGCCAGGCATCCTGTATATACAAGTCCTATATTAAATGATTTTGTCCTGTATTGACTTTGGCAGGATGCCCTAAATGTCCTGTGTTTAGCTTTTTTCAATAGAGTACAAAAATTCTGTAGTTGACAGCTATTCCGCCTAGTTAACTGGCAAGTAACTTAAATTTCAACACTGGCTGAAAAAAACAATCATACCTCCACAAATGAAGATCTGGATAATCCCTTACAGTCTCTCCGGCAGGTTTGTCTGAGGAAAGGAAGTGGGGGGGGAGCGGCGGCTGAGAATTGAAACATTAAAAGGACTGTTTTTCAGATTCAAGAAACGAAAAGACTGTTCTTTGACCAAAGTTCCAAGCCACGAACGAGTAATTGCCCTTAAGACAGCCAATGACAGTGACAGTCTCACTTTGGTGACCCCTGCAACTATGCTTCTGAGAGTTATCAAATCAATGGCAGCCCCAATCTTCAGAACATGAGCCAATCAGTGACAAATGCCCTTGAAAGCTAGCCAATCAATGACAGTCCTACCCACTGGACAACAGCTAATTAGCAAATGCCTCACTACAGTGACGATGCTTCTGAAAATCAATGCGTCAACAGTAGCCTTACTTTAGTGACCACTTCTTGCCAGTGTGGTTGCCAACATGAACAGACTTTTTCTTTGACCACTGATAGGTCTACTGAACACAGTTCCATATATATGGTTCCTACTCACCAAGCACTTCAGAGCTAAAAGGGGAAATTGGCCTCCCACTGCTAGAAGACAGAATGACCCTAGATATCTGTATACATGACTCTATCCCAGGAGTTACTTACTATACAGTAAAAATTACAAGATATTGTTGAAATTAATAAAAATCTAAATAAATGGAGAGATTTACCATGTTCACAAATCAAGAGTCTATATAATTAAGATGTCAATTATACCAAAATTGATCTATAGATTCAATACAATCTCAATCAAAATCCCAGGATATATTTTGTAGAAATTGACAAACTGATTCTAACATTCATATGGAAATGCAAAGGACCTGGAAATGCCAAAACAACAGAAAACAAAGTAGGAGGACTAACAATGTATGACTTTGATACTTAGAAAAACTATAGTAATTAATGCAGTGTGTTAATGGCAACAAGATGGACAAAGAGATCAACAAACAGGAACAAAACAGAATCTAGAACTAGACCCACACATATATGGACAATGGTGCTGGAAAGGAAGGGAGCGTGAGAGAGAGGGAGGAAGGAACTTGGATCCATACCTCATGCCCTATACAAAGTTTAATTGAAAATAGATGACAGAACTAAATGTAAAATCTAAAACTATAAAACTCCTAGAAGGAAAAATAGGGAAAAGCCTTTGTAAAATTGGGCAAGGCAAAGATTTCTTTAAAATGCCACTAAAAGCACAATCCATAAAGGAACAAACTGATAAATTAGACCTCATCAATATCAAAAGCTTCTGCTCTTCAAAAGATATTGTTAAGAGAATGAAAAGACAGACCACAGGCTGGAAGAAAATGTTTGGAAATCACATATATGAAAAAGGACCTGTATCTATAATATATAAAAACCTCTCAAAGATCAATAAAAAGAAAAGCCAGTAAAAACATAGGCAAAACATATAAACAGAGACTTTACCAAAGAAGACAAAATGGAAGGTAAATAAGCACATGAAAACATGCTCAACATCAATAGTCATTAGGGAAAGCAAACTAAAACCTTAATGAGATAGCATTACACACTTATTATAATAGCTAAAATTAAAAATGCTAACAATCTCAAGTGTAGGCAAAGATGTATTAGAAATGGAACTCTCACACAATGCTGATAGGAAGGTAAAGTGGCACAACTTCTTGGTAAAACAAGCTGAAGATACTTAAAAAGTTAAATATACACATACCTTATGACTCAGCCATTCCACTTCTGGTGTTTACCTAAGAGAAATAAAAGTGTACATCCTTACAAAGACTTGAACACAAATGTTCACAGCAGCTTTATTTGTAATAGCCAAAAACTGGAAATAACCCAAACGCCCATCAAGAGGTGAACGGACAAATAGATGGTGGTATATCGATAGTAGAATACTACTCAGCAATAGAAAGGAATGAACCACTGATATTATGCAACATGGATGAATCTCAAAATAATTATACTGAGTCGAGTTCCCTTAAGGTCTAGTGGTTAGGATTTGGCAAAAAAAAAAAAAAAAATTATGCTGAGAAAGACACCAGACCAAAAAGAATACATACAAGGTGTTAACATTTGTATAAAATCCTAGAAAAGGAAAGCTAATCCAAAGTGCCAGAAGGAATTCCTTGGATGTCTGGTGGTTAGGACTCCATGCTTTCACTGCCAAGGGCCCAAGTTCAATCCCTGGTCGTGGAACTAAGATCCCACAAGCCACAAGGCACAGACAAAACAAAAAACAAGAACAAAAAACCCCCACAGTGACAGAAAGCAGATCAGTGTTTGCTTGGGGAGAGCCAAGAGGAAGGGATTACAAAGGGGCATAAGAGAAGTTTCGGGTGTTATGGCTATGTTTATTATCTTGATTGTGGTGATTGTTTCACTGGTATATACATAAGTCAAAACTTATCAACAACATTATGATAATAACACTTTTATTATGCTCCAGTCACTGTTCTAACTACTTCTATGTGTATTAATGCAGTTAATCCTCAGCACAATCCTGTGAGGTAGACGGTCATCCCTATTTTACAGATAAGGAAATTAGCGCAGTTTCTGTAACTTAGCCAAGGTCACACGCCTGGGTTCATACCAAAGTTGGCCTGGCTCCGAATGATTAACCACTACCCTCTGCTTCCTGCAGTGGGCAAAGTCAAGCTGTCTGCACGAGTGGATGCTACAACAGAACATATTTACTTCTCTTGTAACCACAGGTAACAGAAAATAATGGTGGCTTCTTCCAGATCATAAAAAATAACCAGATGAAATTGCAAGGGAATGTTTGCTGATGGGTGGTCACTTGGAACAGTAATGAGATGGTCAAATTTAAGACAAATAGGGCCTTGCATCTCATTCAAAGGGTACAAACAACCCATTTTTGCAAAGGCATAGACTACAACTGAGTAGCAAAGAGTCACTGCAGAGTCAGAAGTAGTGAGGGTGGGCACTGTACCCAAGGTAGGTCTCTGGAAGTCTGCACCCTATTAGGACTGTGCTTCCAAGATGCAGATGGCTCCACACAGACAGGGCCCCTCTGTTTTTGTGTTTAAGAGACTTCCAATATACAGATTTTAATAGAGGGTCCACATAGCTTGCCTTTTCTTAACACTTGTTTAGGGTTGCACATCTGAGAAAGGATGCAGGGGAGATAAAATTTTAAGAGGTACAAGCTCTGAAATGTTTTTATTCTATACCCACACTTGAGGGTATAAAATTCTGGCGGAAATCATTTCCCTTAGAATGTCAAAGGCATACACCATTGTCATCTAACTGTCAAGGTTGCTGTTGAGAAATCCAATGCTATTCTTACTCCTGATCTTTTGTTTTCCCTCTCTAGAAACGTTTTAACATCTTCTCTTTAAACCTGGTGCTTTGATCATTCACAGTGATGGTCTTTGATGTAGGTTTCCCCCCAATCCATCTTGCTGGGCACTTGGTGTATCCTTTCAATCTGAAAACCTTCCTTTGATGTTTTTAAGTTTGGGGGTTTGTTTCTTGTCTTTTCTAACTGTAAAGAGAGTTCATCTTGGGGAAACAAGGGTTAAGAGAACCTGAGGAAAGTTTCATGATGCAAGCTGAGAGTCTGAATTAAACATCTTAGTGGGACAGGCCAGAGGAGCACGCGTTGCAGTTATGCAGAGAGAAGCAGCATATGTTTAAGAATTAGCACAGTTAGGGACTTCCCTGGTGGTCCAGTGGTTAGGAATCCACCTTCCAACGCAGGGGAAGCGGGTTCGATCCCTGGTCAGGGAACAAAGATCCCACATGCCACAGGGCAACTAAGCCTGTGAGCTACAACTAATGAGCCCGCACACTCTGGAGCCCACGCCACAAATAGAGAGAAGCTGGTGCGACACAACGAAAGATCCTGCATGCTGCAATTAAGACCCCATGCAGCCATAAATAAATAAATAAATAAATAAATAAATAAATAAATAAATAAATAAATAGAATTAGCACAGTTCAGAAAATGCAGTGATGACACTGATCAAAGGCATGAAGATGGGGAGAAACAAGAAGAGGCACTGTGAGCCTAGCTGTGGAGAGTGCTACTCTTGGACAGATGTCTTCTGCACGTGGAGTTTCTGATGCAGGATGAACCTTCCACACCAGCTAAAGGTTTTCCCACACACCTTACACTCATAAGGTTTCTCACCAGTGCGGCCACGCTCAAGCTGAACCAGGGTGATTTTCTGATTGAACGCCTTCCCACACTCCTTACATTTAAAAGGTTTCTCCCCACTGTGGATCCGCTGATGCTGAGTCAGGGCTGTGTTGGAGCTTAATCATTTCCCACACTCCTTACATTCACAGGGTTTCTCCCCAGTGTGCATTCGCTGATGGAGGATGAAACTTGAGCTAACAGCTGGAAGTTTTCCAACATTCGTCGCACTCATGGAGCTTCTCTCCAGTGTGGAACCTCTGGTGCTGGAGGAAGACGGGGCTGCAGCTGAAGGCCTTGCCGCACTCCCGACACTCATAAGGCTTTTCTCCAGTGTGGATTCTCTGATGCTGAATCAAGGCCATGTCTGAACTGAGACCTTTCCCACATTCTTTGCATTTAAATGGTTTCTTCCCAGTGTGGATTACCTGATGCCGGATAAGTAAGGAATTATATCTGAAGTATTTTCCGCATTCTTTGCATTCAAAAGACTTTTCACCAGTGTGACATCTCTGATGTCTGTGGAAGTCTGCCATCCGAATGAAGCATCTGTCACATTTTCCACACTTATAAGATAGCTGACCGCTAGAAATTGTCTGATTTGTAGTGAGTTGTGTGCTAACACTAATGTATTTTCCCAGTTTCTCACACTTCTCCCCGCTCTCCACAGCACAGGCCTCCTGATGCCTGGTTGACCCATCTGTGAAATCTCTCCTCTTTGACTTTGTCCTCTTCACCATCCCGTGGCTGTGCTGTTCTAGGTGGCTCCTGAAGCCAAGGTGCTGGGGAACATTCCCTGGCAGACCTCCTAATGTCAGTCCGTGGGACTCTGCTTCTTTGGAAATGTGTTCTTTTGGCGTTGATTCTTCCTTGTCATTTCTGGTCTCCCCGCCTGATATCATAAAAAGAAAATACAAGTGTCAGCCCCCAATATCACAAAAAGAAAATACTTATGCTAAAGAGGGAATAGGTTCAAGTGGTTCTGATTTGCCCTGAGTAAGGGGATATTTTCCAATATGTACACCAAATGATCAAAGACCACCACGCAGCAGAGCCCCACAAGTGGAACTCTGTGAAAGAGGCCAGGGAGGCCAGCAAGGCCAGGAGCATTCCCGTAAAGAGCGTGAAGACTGGAAAACAGCAGAGTCTGTTCACTAGGGCAGAAGGACCAATTGCTGTCTCCCAAGTGGATCGGATGGATCAGTGCAGATGTAAAGAAGTGATGAATGGAGAGCCCGAGGTGAGAGACCACTGAGAGTGGAGAAGAAGGGGCAGTCGAACAGCTCAAGTCCCACAAAAGGTCCCACGGGCTGAAATTCCTTAAGAGCTGCTTATTTTTTAAAATGTTATCCATGTCATAATCTTTGAGAGAGACCCAACCTCTGTCATCAAGTTGGCTCTAGTAAAGCAGCAGGCTCCTATGCAGTGGCTGAGGGGACCACGCAGGGCAAACACCACAGAAGGAAGGGGAAGACGTGCAGGCTTGCCTCTAAAAGAAAAGAGCACTGGACATGTGAAGAACCCTTCCAAGGATGGACATCAGTTCTAGAGACAACCACGTAACGATCGTTGTCCTTTTTCCTAAAACTCTATACAGGATGCACATACAGTCTAACACAACAATATGGAATGTGAAACCCTAAACTAAAAAAGAAAAACTAATATAATCATCAGCACTGGGCCAGAGAAAAACCTCATGTGTTTACAAGCAAACTGTTTAGAAAATATTTTTTAACCCAGACAACCTGAAGTCTTGGGGTCATATCCAGAAAAGCACACAAGGCTGGAGCGGGGAGGCGGTGGGGAGCGATGTGCATTATTTTTTTTTAATATTTATTTGGCAGCACCGGGTCTTAGTTGTGGCACGCGGGATCTTGGTTGCGGCATGCAAGATCTTTTAGTTGCAGCATGCGGGATGTTTAGTTGTGGCATGCAAACTCTTAGTTGCGGCATGTGGGATCTAGTTCCCTGAGCAGGGATCAAACCCAGGCCCCCTGCATTGGGAGCACGGAGTCTTAGCCACTGGACCACGAGGGAAGTCCTGCGATGTGCATTATTAATGGACATTTTCTGTAAAGAGTCTGAAGAGCACAGGAAATTTTAACAGGCAGAGAATGGGTGAAGCAGAATAACAAAGGCAAAATATATATATATATATACTATGTTGTTATTTCTAATTCTCATATCAATACCTCTCAAAATGAGGAAGCCATTCACCTTTCATTTACAAGTTTTGCTTCAAAAGTTCATCTATTAAAAAATACATATATATATATATATTTTTTTAATATTTATTTATTTAGGCAGCACTGGGTCTTAGTTGCGGCACGGGGGATCTTCATTGCGTCATGCAGACTTCTTAGTTGCGGCATGCGGACTCTTAATTGCGGCATGCATGTGGGATCTAGTTCCCCGACCAGGGGTCTAACCGAGGCCCCCTGCATTGGGAGTGCGGAGTCTTACCCACTGGATCACCAGGGAGGTATCCATATATTTTTAAGTGTCCATGGAGGGAAGATGAAACAAGAACGGCAGGATATAGGTGGACTGTTGAGGTGAGGGGTACACTGGGTGCATTTGGCTGGTGTCTACATATGTGTGAAAATTTCCATTATAAAAATAAATTTTTAATATTTGTTAAGTTAGTGTTTGGGAACACATACTTCAATTTCCCATACAAATAATGTACCCTATGCATATGTAGATTGCCAGACAGGCCCCCAGAAGTCTATTTTCCTCATAAGGTGGCTAACATCCTCATCTTTGCAAAAACAAACTGATGGAAAAATAAAATGTTTCCACATGACAGGGATGATAAGAGCTGCTCAGACAGTGTCCCTTGGCAGTGAGGTGGAGAGGCAAATGTGAACACGCAAAGAAATCTTGCAGCCACACCCTTCTTGGAAGAGAAGGGCCCTTCCTCACTTGAGGGAGGCAACCACTATAAATGCAGAACACCACATGTAACGATTCCAGAGGAATGAAAACAGTCTCACAAGAGAAGAAACACTGTGCATATTGAAATGTGAAAACAAGAAAGCAGGCTACACAAAAAAGGTAGGGTCTCATACTCACCTGGACAGACTCCTCTGAGGGCCTCCCTGCCCACGGGTTCCCAGGGATCGAGGCCCCATGGCAGTTCCCCTCACTCCAGCTGAGAGACCAGAACAGGTCTGGTGAACGAAAAAGCTGCCCAGGGAGAAAGAAACAGGAAAACAAAGGTAGAGGGAATCATGCAGCAAGGTCACCTCTCAGCCCTCTTTTTCTCCAGTGAGCCAGGTGAGGAGAAACAAAGTGAAGTCAGCCTGTGCATCTTAGAGGACAGAAAATTCCCACAAAGCAGGACAGAGTCTTGGAATAATCCGCTACTCAAGTTCCAAATATTCAGAGAACTTGAAGACGGAGGCAAAGGCTCTGGTGAGCTCCTGACAGCTCTTCATTTCCCTCCATGCATGGGGCAGAGTCCCTCCCAGGGTTAGAGGATAGTGATTTCAAAACCTGGGAAGCCAGGGCTCTCCCAACCCAGTAGCCTCTGGGGAGCTCAGCCTCCAGAGCAACTGCCCACAAGGGTTATTAGAGACCCCACAAAGTCAAAGGAAGAAAGAAGGCAGGATGCTCAAAGGGCAGAGGCAGAGAAGAGCAGGGAGAAAAGATATCTCACCCAGGGAAGTCACATTTGCATAATTCTCCAGCATCACCTCCCTGTACAAGGCCCTCTGCACAGGATCCAGGATGACCCATTCATTCTGGGTGAAGTACACAGTCACATCCTCAAAGGTCACTGGCTCCTGAAACAAGAGGTTCTTGCTCCAGCCCTGTGTGAGGGCAGAGGAGCCTAAGTAAAGGGCAGAGACTCACTGGGGCTGGTGTTATTGCCGAGGACAGCTGTCCAGTGCTCAAGCCCCCTACACCCCTCTCCGCAGGGGCCAGCCCTCAGCCAGCATTGCCCTCATCAATAGGGGAGCCCTAGACTCACTGCATCCCTTGTGGTCATCCCCAGCGAACAGCCCTTCCTTCACCTGCTGATCTCTGTGTCGACTCTGCTGTGTCCTGCTCCGTGTGCCTATGGGTCCCTCTGGCTCCTCTCCCCTACATGGGTTTTGTGTGAACATGCACAGGGGAAATCTGTATAAACACAGCCCACAGAACTTTTGTACTGATCTCTACTCCCTCCCTAATCCCACTAAGGTCACTGGAACACAAAGGCCCAACAGGAGAAGAGTCAAATCAGACTAGAGGTATTAACAGAATTTTGAAAGGCAGAGAAAGGATAAATGGTAACTGACACAGAAGAGAAGGGAAAGCTGAATCTTAACTGCTGGTGCGGGAGGAAGCAAACAAAAAGGAGCCTGATTCACACCACGGAACAAAGGATGAGCTCTGGATATTTTTAAAGTGTGAACTGCTTTTTTGTAACTTGGGAAAATATTCTTTTTTCTTTGAGTTTTTATTTATTTAAAAGGAAGTTTGTTTTTTGTTTTGGGTTTTTTTTTTTTTGTTTTCTGATTGAAGTATAGTTGATTTATAACTTGGTAACACATTGTGTTTCAAAGCACCAGGGAGGAGAGAGGACCCCCAGAGTATATAGGGAATGAATGAAAAATACCTACACAAAAGCACATCACTGAGAAGCCTCAGAAAAAGAGACTTAAAAAAAGATCCTAAAGGCTTTCAGAGAAGGAAAACAACACACACATGAAGACTTGGGAGTCGAGATGGCAAAGTAAAAGGAGTCATGTTTTTTAAATGCTGAGGAAAAACGTGCACTTCTTATCTAGATGGAGTCAAAGGGAACAGATTTATCCTCCTGCCTGAACCAAAATAAGACAAGTTACATAAAACAATGGTTTTCAAGATACTGGGTATGAGGCAATGAAGGACAGCAATTCCTGAGAGATGGGAAGCAGAGAGGTGAGCCCTGGGATTCTACAAAAACACTACTAGAATTGCTTTATCCAAGCAAGGACTTTTTCACTCTTGTGGACAGAAGTGAAAAGGGTCTTCCTTGTATGCTGTGATGCAGATTTCCACTTTTTAGTGCATTTCCATTTTTCAGCCCAAACTGCCAAATCTATCCCAATCAATCCCCCACACTCACTTGTTTTTTCCATCTTGATTATGTCTTAGTTTGGGAATTCTCATTTCTCCACTCCCCTTAACTCCTCCCCTTCCCCCAAACACACCCGACAATGACAGATGCACAACGGAAGCCACAGGCCTGGACCTGGATCTGGGTGCAGAGCTGACACCTGCTCTTTTGACATCAAAAGGGTGAGAGGGCAGGGAAGGGGAGCCACAGAGGCTGAAAGGATGCTCGCTCACTGGGCGCCAGGTGATCTGGAGCATGGCAGGCGTCTCTGCTTCGCACACTGCCCTCCAGGTCCTGAGATGTGACACTGAAAGGAAAATACAGAGGTACGGGTAAGAGTGATGCTGCCTCGCACCCTGCAAATACCTCTGTCCGCCTCGGCCCCTTTCCATTCCGCTACCCCCTCACCACAAAGGCAAAGGGTTTGGAGAACCCGGTACTACATCCGGGGAAAGGGAATCTGTTACCCGGACACCGGCACCCGCATCCCAGGAAGCCACTAACCCCACACAGTGCAAGCGAAGAGAAAGCATGGGACTGCAGCCAGCCTCTGGGAAAGCTTCCAACAGGTTCAGCGGCAAGTGCGGTAACCGTCTCCCCTCCTCTCTAGGAACCTGGGAAGTTTCCCATCTCTGTGGTTCCCTATCGCAGCCGCAGCCGTCCAGCCCCTACTTTGGGAGATGGCAAAGGACAGAGCTGCTGGCCGGAGGCTCGGGTCCCGCAGCGCCCCCATCCGGTAGCTCCTCCGGGGGATGTAGGCCGGCTGGCTCAAGCCACAGAATGGTTTCAATCCTGGGAATTACCCAGGGTTCTCTGGCGTTCACTACTTCTGGTTGCCCTTCCAGGTACTGAGGGGACCATTGCTCCACATATGCCCAAGAGGCCTGGGTTCTGTGGCTACACCAATGTGCGAGGATTGGAAATTGGAAGAGTGGAGCCCATCACTTCAACCGCCAGATGTGTATGCGTTGAGAGCATAGAGCACCTGGTCCAAAAACCTGGCCGCTGTACCACTTACTAGCTGTGGGACCAGCAGCAAGTTGCCTTGCCTGTTTCATTGTTAAATGGGTATGATGGAGGTACCAACCACAAAGGGCTGTTGAAGGATAATAATTAAATGAATTCATGGACTGACAAAGTGTTTACAGTAGTGCCTGGCACGTAATAAGTGCTTACAAGTTTGTGCTGTTTATAGAGATACAAGTGCTGCTTGGGCTCCAATGTGTGACACAGTGTAGGGAAACAGCTATTAACATTTAGCCTTAGAGCCCTTTCCCACCATATACCCGGATGTGTGTTCCAGGCCCAACCTGGAGAAATTCAGTGCTTCTACCCAGAAAGGTTTTAATTACAAAGGCATCTTCAATTAGTTCAACTACATGACAGAGGGCCTGCACAGTAAAAGGAATGGCTTCTCTTCTGTAACCACATGTGCTACAGTATCCAGAGACTTTCCTCTGCTGTCTCAAATGCCCAATGATGGGGGCCTTTCACGCACCATGTAACCAGTCTCCTGCACTTAGGCATCTGCTGCACATTGCTCCAGCCCAGTCCCTTTTGTAACTACACATATAAATAGATATTGAAACCAAACAGAATCATCTAGACAGCAACCGCAATCCAAAAGGAAGAACTAATATTTTTTTAAATACATTAAACAAATGTATTACTTTGTTGCAATCAATTCATATTCATTAATTAAACTTCCTTGCACTAGTCACTTAAATAGTCTTTATATAATAGCTAAGATTTATGGGAGCTTAATAGGTGCTAGAAACTGTGCTAAGGCTCTGTAAGCATCATCACTTTTCATTTTCACTTCTGAGACTGGTACTGTTACGTTCCTCATTTTACAACTGAGGAAACTGAAGCCAAAGAGGTTTAGAAGTAATCCGAGGCCACACAGCTAGAAAAGCCCATTAACCAATACCCGTGCAGTTTCTCCTGGGAGCTGGGAAGCATTTTAAACACCATGGAAACATGACGCAGAATTCTCTGGCTCCACACCCCACAGCCTCTGCTGCACTACTCAGTCCTCCTTTATTTCCCCAATAATTGTCGGAACTGCCTAATGTCATTGGTTTTGCAGTCCTCCTCCTGCCCCTCCTAGATTCATGCTCTACTCATCTAGCATCCCCAGGGTGTCTTCCAAATTCTTCTAAGTTCCATGGCCTCCAAGGACAGTTGCAAACTACTGGCACAGGAGACCTGCCTCTTGGTAGACTTCATCTGTAGAAACTGATGTGGATTTGTAGCTCCCAGAAAATTTTACTGGCAGTGCTTCCAACTCATGCAATTAAATGGATCTTCTGAAAATCATGTCCTCTCTGTAGACAAAGGTATCTCCCACTGGGGATAATCTCATCTCACCTCAAACCACTTTTCCCCAAACACACCCTCACCCGCATAGACACACATCCACAGCTGCCTGGCAAAGGGGAACCCAAGTCAGGCCCGAGTCTGGCATAGACTTCTCTGAGAGCTGATCTAAGAAAAGCTGTCAGGAAGCCGGCTCACTTGGGACCACGCTGTCTGAAGCATGGCTGCCGTCCCCTGGCTTCCGGCACTGCTCTCTGATTTGGGAAGAGGAAGAGTCTCAGATCTAAGGAGAAAAGAGCTCCAAGGGAAACTGCCCCTCTCTCGCAGCCCGTACATGCTTTACTCCCCTTCACATCTCTCACCACCATCCCTGGGCTCCCTTAACTCTTAGGACAATGACTGCCCTACCACTCCATGGCAGCCCGGCCCCTCCCCTCACCCACAGAGTTATAACTGCTCCATCCACTTGCTGGCAAGGCACAAGGCTTCTCAAAATATGCCACAACACTACATTATCCAGAACTGAGTCTCGGCTAGAGGAGAATCCTGGCCTCAGTGACTGCTTGGGTTGGAACAGAAAATTTTTACTTAATATGTCCTGTGACCCTGACCAGTGACAAAGATTCTGTCCTTGACCAGACTCTTGGCAGGCTCCCCTGAGCCCCTTCTCCGCTAGGCCTTCAAACCCTGGCCTATGAAGACATGAACAAGACATTAACATCATCTCTAACAGTTCAAGGCCACATCCCTAGGATGACCCTACCCCCTCTTAGAGGGTCTGCTTGAGAAAATTCAAGGTTGTCTAAAGAATATAGTGCTTGTTCCACCCAACTCCTGAAGATAGGGCCTCTGTCTCCCAGTCTCTGTGGGAGGGGGTAGGAGCCTAACTTCCATAAGCGCCAGTTAGCAAACCCAGACGGGTTTCACTTGACTTCCCTGCTTTACTGAGTCTCTACTCGCCCCCTCTCTACTCTCTCATTCTCCCTTTCAAAGACCGGGTCACCTCTGTACAAGTCGAAGCTGAGTTCAGTTCACCCTGGACACTTTGACACGATGACCAAGAGAGGTCTCCTCTGGAAAGAAAGGGGGCGCCTGGACCGAGAGGGGCTACAGCACAAAATGCTGGTGGAGGCTTGGCAGCGGGTCAAAACAGGAAAAAGAGATGCTCAAGTGGACCGGTGGGTGATGCTGGGCGTACGCCCGCTCGGAGCGGCGGGAAGCAGGCGACGCCGACATCTCCAGCCGCCAACGAAGAAGGCGGGCACAGAAAGCCCTTCGGAGGAAGACGAACGAACCCGTCACCGCGGGCAGGGGCGCGGGCCTCTTCGGCCAGGCTCTTCCAGGTCAAGGCTCTCAAGCCAGCCAAGACCACGAATGAGCCGAGCCACCTCGCCTCCGAGGCCGGGATCACCCCGGCGGACGATTAGCACAACGGTCCACCCTCCCGCCGGAGGGCGGGCTCCCCCAGCCAGCGCCGAGCCGGAAGGACGGCGTGAGCCCACCGTCCGCTCTAGGAAGCCCGGAGGTTTCCTCTCGGTGGTGCCGGTCCAGGGCGCTTACGTGACCCTCCCGCTTCGCCGGGCCCTATCTCCGCAAGTTGGAGATGGCCAGTGGCGGCAGCGACGGTTTTGTGGCAACCCTGCCTGCCTAGATCTCAGCGGCTGGCTGCAGATGGGGCCGCAGCAGGGCTGGTGCAACTGTGATCGAAAAGCGGGGATTCTTGGCCTCCAGGATGTGACATCATATATGGAAACAAATGTTTGTATCTCTTCTTAATCCCTCCCTATTCCTGGGACACAGTCCAAGGGTGGACTGGTAAAGATTAACCTAACAGTCTGAAGTTGGCTCAATCGCTGTTCCTTCTAACTTGTTAACAAGGCAAAATTTCACATACTAAGTGCTAACTTTCTCGGAGAAGGCTAGAAGCTAGAGAATTAGCTCGATTTCACACTATAAATGCTGAGGACTGTCAGCGGAGCGCATTACAATTTAAACTGAACCGTAGGAGCAGACAGAAGTTTGCCTCACAGCTTGCCTAATCTCTGTTATGTGTAGGGTACAGGGAGTGCACAGAATGAGATCTCCCTGAAGGTGCTGCTTAGAAGTCTCAGCTTGGCGGGATGAGGGCAGGGGCGGGGGCAGTTAAGGGAGATGCAGGGAATACCCTGCTGGAGGCTTATTCCTTCAGGAGGTGTGGCAGTGGTAGCTAGATTAAGGGAGAAATCACGCAGCCACATTGTTTTTCTGATCAACAACCTAGCTTCCACTTTGGAGTGACTGTGAACAGAGAAGGAAAAGTGGGAGAACTATAACCAGAAATGAACTAGATGGAGAGCTATAACCAGGGAGCCAGCGTTGCCACTGCTGGGTCAACTACACACATACACCTCAAAGGAAAAGGCCCAAGAGCCACAGAGATTCACCCTCACTCAACCCATGGCCAGAAATACCTGTCTACCCCAAACACAGAGCACAGAGGAAATCAGAGGGGTTATCACTTCACATAACCCCACCAGCAAATCCACCCCCAAACCAGCCAGTCACAAGCCAACAATAAACGAAAGTCTGAATGCACAGACCGAGCCTACTGTGAGCCAGGAAACGTTAATGGAGGATGATCAACACATCCAATGGAAGACTATCGAAGATAAATTGCCCAGGGCTTCCCTGGTGGCCCAGTGGTTGAGAGTCCGCCTGCCGATGCAGGGGACACGGGTTCGTGCCCCGGTCCGGGAAGATCCCACATGCCGCGGAGCGGCTGGGCCCGTGAGCCGTGGCCGCTGAGCCTGCGCGTCCGGAGCCTGTGCTCCGCAACGGGAGAGGCTACAGCAGTGAGAGGCCCGCGTACCGAAAAAAAAAAAAAAGATAAATTGCCCAAAGATTCCAGGCTGTAGGGAAAAAAATATCCTGAAGTTATCTTCCTTGCCAGGAGACATGGAGCAATAGAAATGAAGGAAAAGATTGTAATCGAAGAAGTCAGCAACAGATACCTTTTGGATATTTGCCCCCTTACCACAGGGTGGGGCCCCAGCAGCCTCATTACACTGTATGAACCACCCCCCCAACCCCCCACCAGAGGAGAGTAGGCCAGAAGTGAACACCGAAACTGGGCAATTCAGACTCTCCTAGGAATTTGGAATTAAGTCTGGGAGAGTCTCAATTCGGGCTGGTCCCTGGAGTGGAGTTGTAAACTGTGGGACCTGTGGCAACTTCTGCCTTGTGCCTGGGGGTGAAGAAAACAGGAATTCCAAGAGGGGAGAGGAGATGGGAAGCGAGGAGCCTGCTGACATTGAGCCCGACTGTGCCGCCTGTGGTTCTGATTGCTTGGGTTTCCAGCCCCCGGACCTCCTGGCTGCAATCTTGCCCTTGGATGTCAGGATGCACACAGGAGTCCTTATAATAAATTAAGTATATTTTAGTTAATTCAAGTAGGTCTCTGCTATTCTGAAACAGAGTCCTACATAACGTACTAAGCCAAGTCACTGGTAAAGGTAAAAGTCTCAAAACTGAATTAACTCAGGTAAAATGGCACCCACATACCTTTCCAGAGGGAAGCAGGCAGTCCTCATGCAAATTGGGGGGCGTGGGGCAGTCAGCTGGTTATAATGTTATGTCACTTTCAGAGAAAATAGAAACTCCTGAAAGAATACTAAGTTATTTTTTAAAATTTATTTAATTTACTTTTGGCTGCATTGGGTCTTCATTGCTGTGCATGGGCTTTCTCTAGTTGCGGTGAGGTCTACTCTTCGTTGCGCTATGCGGGTTTCTCAGTGTGGTGACTTCTCTTGTTGTGGAGCACAGGCTCTAGGCATGCAGCCTCAGTAGTTGTGGTGCACGGGCTTAGTTGCTCTGTGGCATGTGGGATCTTCCCGGACCAGGGCTAGAACCTGTGTCCCCTGCATTGGCAGACGGATTCTTAACCACTACACCACCAGGGAAGCCCCAGAACACTAAGTTATGTGTGAGTTTATTTTTACACGTGTCCTTTCTGTGAGCTACATTATGGCCCTTTTCAAAAAAACTCCTGAGTGTCTAATTAAGTGCCAGACACCTGGCAATGCTGGTCCCTGCATCAGATAGGACAGCACGTCGCTCACCTTTCAGCACCTAGTAGGTGCTGTGGAGGCTGTGTAATAACATTCAATTAACAACAGGAAAAAGCTCTAAATGCCTGTTGAATTAATGAATAAAGGAAGAAATAAATGAGAAAATAAAAGTCACCAAAGTCAGAAACCCATAAATCTCTTTGTTGTGAGCACTCAAAAGCCACTTTCAGCCCAGAGCAGATCTGTTTACTTTTCCCTCACTCCTTGCTTTCTTCTCATGGTATAATCTGCTCCTTTCCAAACTATATTTAAAAGTTCCCCTTTTCTGAAGTCTGGCTAGTTTAGAGTCTCTCACCCGCACCCTTCCTTGCTATAATCCTCCCAGGTGCCCTTCCTTGCTATAATCCTCCCAGGAGCCCCTTCCTGTTTAATGGTGTTTTAGGAAAATAAATAGGACAAAATTTACATAGTTATCCACATATATATACACACATACATATAGATACACACATATTACATATAAATATATATTATTATGTTTTTGACACACACATATATATGTGTGCATGTGTCAGAAATATGTGTGATAAAGAAACCACCGTCATTGTCATTTTCCTATATTTTGACTGCTTTTCTTAACAATGATTCTGGATAAGGCATCTTTGCATATTCTGGAAGCTCTGACCACAGCTGGGTAAGTAAGTTTGGTTTCTGCCTTTTAGTCCGCTGAATTCTATGTATTGCACAAACTTTATCAAGGAATGAAAATAAAGAAAATATCCTTAACATCCTGCCAAACTTTTAACTTTCTCCCTGTGCTGAGGGAGCTTTTTGGGGTAATAGAACTTTTCTGTATCTTGGTTACACAAATGTATTCAGTTGTCAAAACTCACCAAACTGTATACTTTAAAAGGGTGAATTTTACTGTCTATAAAGTATATCTCAATAAGCCTGACCAAAACCAAAACCAAAACCAAAACCACCCTTCTTTGCCCTCCCTTAGAGACAATTTTATGGTGTTATAATGACAATGTATGTATCCTTTTCTTAGTACTTATCCCCATGTAATTATTTAAAGTACCCTTCCACGTCACTACATGTCCTAAAGCAGTGATTCTGAGAAAGGTCAGGGCCTCTAACCACTGGATGGACAGTCTGGCCAAGCCAGTGAGATCATAACATCTGGTAAGATTAGCGTCCTTTAAACTCTTCTCTCTGGTGTTACCAAAGTCGTTCATTAGGAAATTAATTCAAAAGCACCACCCGTCACAAATGAATGATAGGGGACGTGGAGTAGGTGTGATAACAGGCTGAGGCACGCATGGTAACTGATCAGGAATGAGCTCTCTTCTAAGGCAGGAGCTACAGCAAGTCACTGTTGGGTTTCTCTTCTCCTTCCCTCTGGTGTTCCCCAGTGTGATGCCAACAGCATCACCCCATGTATAATTTAGGTATACACCCAGGCACCTGCCCTCAATTGCACAAGCCCAAGTCACTTTTTGTACCTACATAGTTGAGTGGACACTAAAAGTAAACAATGATATGGATGGGAACAGCAAAGAAACCCAAACAGAAAAAGCACATCCCCTTTCAATCATATTCTTGTCACTGATTACTTCCTTGCACTACAGCTTAGTTACACAAGATCCTCATAATGGTCATTATCAAGGTAATAGAAAACCCAAGGCTCAGATTCCTCACAATGAAATTTGCTACTAGCCCCACCAAATGGCCCTCCTTAAATACTGAAGGTAATCATTGGATACTTTTTCTGATTACTTCCTCCCACAGACTCTGCGTTTTCCCTACTTGTTGAATTACTATGGCTCATCTCATTGTAATGACATCCCCCTAAAGCCCAAAATGTTCTGCCAACTCTTCCAACTCTAGTAGCCCCAGAAGGCAGGAGCAGACTGATGGTAGGCCAAAACTAGGCATGATAAAGGGCAAATACTACAGGGAGTTCCCTGGTGGGCTAGGGGTTAGGATTCCTGGCTTTCACTGCTGTGGTCTGGGTTCAATCCCTGGTCAGGGAACTGAGATCCTGCAAACTGTGAGGCATGCCCCCCCCCCAAAAATATATACTACCGTTTGCTCCCCAGGGGATAGAAGAGGGTAATCAAACACGGTCCTTAAGCATGAAACTTAAATGGAGCTGGGAAAACAATAATGATTTACTTATGGAAGACCAGAAGAGTATCATTAAAGACATGACCAGGAGACCAGAGGAAAGTCTGCTACCCTAGGGACAATGGAGTTGAGAACATGAGAGAGCTCAGGGGGAATGAGATAAAGGGTTCAGGCTATGAGGGGATGACTTCCCAGGAGAAGCAAGATCCTGAAAGAAATGCATGATTTGGACAGGTGAAGACTTGGCCATTTCAGATGAGGGGAGCAGCATGAAGAGAGGCACAGAGGAAGGAAGCAGCACTGCACATGGAGAAGACGGGGGAGACCCTGGCATGGCTGGGGCAGGGCTCTCATGTTGGGGAGGTGGAGGGGAGAGGACTGAAGTGGGGCAGTGGGGCTTAACGAGGGACGGCCCTGTAACTTGGGCAGGTTTCTTCCTAGTATGCAGTTTCTGATGCTGAATGAAACTTGTGCTCCATTTGAAAGATTTCCCGCACACCTTACACTCGTAAGGTTTCTCCCCAGTGTGAACTCGCTGGTGCTGAACCAGGGTGATTTTCTGATTGAACGCCTTCCCACACTCCTGGCATTCATAAGGTTTCTCCCCGGTGTGGATTCTCTGATGTATTATAAAGCGTGAGCTACAACTGAAAGTTTTCCAACATTCATGACACTTACAGAGTTTTTCCCCAGTGTGGAACCTCTGGTGTTGGAGAAATACCGAACTCCGGCAGAAAGCCTTGCCGCACTCTTTACATTCGTAAGGTTTCTCCCCAGTGTGGATTCTCTGATGCTGAATCAGGACTGAATTCGAGCTGAAGCTTTTCCTACACTCCTTACATTCGTATGGCTTCTCCCCAGTGTGGACTCGCTCATGGATGACGCAGTCATAGCTACACTGAAAGGCCTTCCCACATTCCTTACATTTAAAGGGTTTCTCCCCAGTGTGGATTCGATGATGCCGGATAAGTTTTGAGTTGTAGCTGAAGGTTTTCCCACAGTCCCTACATTCATAGGGTTTCTCTCCCCCATGGAGTTTCTGATGCTGAAGGAGGTGGGAGTTTTGACTGAAGGCTTGTCCACATTCCTGGCACGGGTACGGTTTCTCCCCAGTGTGGACTTTCTGGTGCCGTGACAGTTTTGAGTTATATCTGAAGGCTTTCCCACATTCTTTGCATTTGTAGGGCTTCTCATTCGTGTGAATTCTCTGATGCTGGTGAAGGTCTGAACGTTGGTTGAAATATCTGCCACACTCATCACATTTATAAAATACCTGTTCTCTAGGGAGGTCCTGCTTTGCAATGAGATGTGTGTGGACACTACATCTTCCTTCCAGTTGTCTGGCTATCTCTTCTCTTTCAACAGTGGAAGATGTATGATCCTGGACTGGCAAATCTGTGAAATCGCCATTCTTTGAGTTTGTTTTCTTCCCCATGTCATACAGCTTCAGCTTCTCTAAGCTGTTCTCAAAGTGAGGGTGCTGGGGAACATCCACCAGCAGTACCTCCATTATCGGTCTGTGTGACTCTGGTCCTTTAGAAATGTTCAGCTCTGGAGTTTGCCCTCCATTCTCAGGCTTGGTTTTACAACCTAGCATGATAAAAAGAAAACATAATATAACTGAATCACATTGCTGTACACCTGAAACTAACACAACATTGTTAATCAACTATACTCCAATATAAAGTAAAAATTAAAATAAATAAATACACACACACACACAGAGAAAGTGAAGGGATGGAAAAAGATATTCCATGCAAATGGAAACAAAAAGAAAGCTGAAGTAGCAATACTCATACCAGCTGGAGTAGCAATACTCATACCAGAGAGAATATAGTTTAAAACAAAGACTGACAAAAAAACAAAGAAGGGCATTACATAAAGATAAAGGTATCAAAGAAAAAAAAAAGAAAAGAAAAAAGAAAACATAACAGTCACTTATTTATGCTAGAAGGAGAAAGGGATTAAGCAGTACTAGCTTGCCCGGGACATATATACTTTTTGGAGGGAGACATAGCCTCCTGATGGTGCCCTGAAGGAACAGTTAAAAATACTGGAGGTGGGGCTTCCCTGGTGGCGCAGTGGTTGAGAGTCCGCCTGCCGATGCAGGGGACACGGGTTCGTGTCCCAGTCCGGGAAGATCCCACATGCTGCGGAGTGGCTAGGCCCGTGAGCCATGGCCGCTGAGCCTGCGCGTCTGGAGCCTGTGCTCCGCAACGGGAGAGGTTACAACAGTGAGAGGCCCACATACCGAAAAAGAAAAAATACTGGAGGTGGAGAAGTAAAGCAATGCCATTAAGACAACAAAACCAGTGCAGACAGCAGAAACTGTTAATGGAGACGAATGGAAGAAGAAAAATGGGAATGGGGTGGAGAAATTGCTGGAATGGAAAGGAATTAAGAAAAGTAGAGGGAGGGAATTCCCTGGTGGTTCAGTAGTTAGAACTCAGCGCTTTCACTGCTGTGGGCCTGGGTTCAATCCCTGGTTGGGGAACTAAGATCCTGCAAGCCACACAGAGCAGCCAAAAAAAAAAAGGGAAAGCAGAGGGAGCTGAGGTAGAGGAAGGAGATCTTTGAATTACAGCAAAGAGAGCTGGGTAAGCAGCTCTCATGCCACACAGCATCCAGAGGGCTGGGAGATGCTGTCCACAACAGTGGATCTCAAGGCCCTGTCAAGGCAAGAAAGTCCAAATGCTTTAGAGTATTCTGTAATCTTCAAGGAGATGTGCTCTATAGCAAGTCTGACTGGGGCAAAAACGGTTTGTAACACTGCCGGTTGTAAGGGGTTCATAAAAGGACTGCAATTTCAAAACCTATGTGCTGTCCTCTGGGAGAGAGACTTACCCATGAAAGGAAAAAAGACATGGCTAGTCAAGACCCTTCTAGGACTGGAGAAGGCAACTGGCGGGCAAGGGGGACCCACACTCTCACTGGTGGCACTACAACAGGGAAGCCGTTTTTGCCTTTTCAGGCACCAAAAGTGAAACTTCTAGCTTAGTGTTTCTTGAGTTATTTTGATCATGGCTCACTCAGTACACACATGCTTCCACACAAAAACGTATACACTCGTAGAAAACTGAAACAGAAACAAAAGTTTCGCAGAATGATACCCTTAAGAGTAATGAACGTATGACAGATTTTATACAAGTTTGGTCTATTTTATTTAAGCCTAGCACAGTCTAGTCTAATTTTTAAATGCTGAGCACAACTCATTGAGGAGTTGCAACCCAGAATTTTAAAAACACAGTTCAAGATTCTCAAGAACAGTGGTCCTCAAAGTGTGGTTCCAGGACCATCATTACCTGGGAGCTTGTTATAAATTCAGATTCTCAGGCCCTACCCCAATCTGCCAAATTAGGCTCTCTGGAGGTGGTGTCCAGCAGTCTGTGTTTTAACAAGCCCTGCAAGTGATTCTGATGCACACTAGGGTTTGAAACCCACTGATCTAGAAACTAAAAGAGGCAGTTGGAGGCTGTTTTTTCATGGTTTTAGGCTGTACTGTCTGATTAGGTGGTCACTAGCCACATGTGGCTACCTAAATTTAAATTAATTAAAATGGAACGAAATTAAAAATTCAGTTCCTCAGCTGCATTAGCCATATTTCAGGTGCTCATGTGCTCTAATGGCTACCATATTGGAGAGTGCAGATATGTAACACTTGCATCACTGTAGAAAGCTTTACTGGACAATGCTGGTTTAAAGCTGCTGGCAGGCTAACTAAATAATGTGTAGCTGTGGCAAAGGGAGACACTGACAATTGCAGGTGGGTCCCTGGGAAAGGGTTTCATCAAGGTGACCTGAAGTGCTGGAGTCAACCTAAAGGTACTGATGAAAACAGAGTGTGGGTGAATAATAAAGGGGCATTTGGTTTACAGAGGTTCTGAATAGCATTAGCGATTGAGAGAGTATAAGAACAGGGCCAATTGAATGAGAAAGGCTATACACCAAATCTCTGGATGGTTCTTTACATTTACTTCAATTCAATATCTTTCAAGAAAGGAAACCACTCATTCCCAATCATGCTTTCTGCAAACCAACCAATACTTCAAATTAATAGAATGAAAGAAGAGAATTGTATGATCATCTCAATAGATATAGAAAAAGCATTTCACAAAATTCAACATCCATACACGATAAAAACTCTTAACAAATTAGGCATAGAAAGAACATATCTCAACATAATAAATGCCATAAATGACATGCCCACAGCTAACATCATATTCAAGGGTGAAACATTGAAAGCTTTTCCTGTAAGATCAGGAATAAGACAAGGGTGCCCACTCCTACCACTCCTATTCAATACAATACTGGAAATCCTAGCTAGAGAAAACAGGCAAGAAAAAGAAATAAAAGGTACCAGAAATGGAAAGGAAGAAACAAAATTGTCTCTATTTGCAGATAACATGATTTTTTTTTTTTTAAACATCTTTATTGGAGCATAATTGCTTTACAATGGTATGTTAGTTTCAGCTTCACAACAAAATGAATCAGTTATATATATACATATGTTCCCATATCTCTTCCCGCTTGCGTCACCCTCCCTCCCACCCTCCCTATCCCACCCCTCCAGGCGGTCACACAGCACCGAGCTGATCTCCCTGTGCTATGCGGCTGCTTCCCACTAGCTATCTACCTTACGTTTGGTAGTGTATACATGTCCATGCCTCTTTATTGCTTTGTCACCGTTTACCCTTCCCCCTCCCCATAGCCTCAAGTCCATTCTCTAGTAAGTCTGTGTCTTTATTCCTGTTTCACCCCTAGGTTTTTCATGACATTTTTTTTTTTCTTAAATTCCATATATATGTGTTAGCATACGGGTCTCTTGTAGACAGCAAATATATGGGTCTTGTTTTTGTATCCATTCAGCCAATCTGTGTCTTTTGGTGGGAGCATTTAGTCCATTTACATTTAAGGTAATTATCGATATGTGTGTTCCCATTCCCATTTTCTTAATTGTTTTGGGTTTGTTATTGTAGGTCTTTTCCTTCTTTTGTGTTTCTTGCCTAGAGAAGTTCCTTTAGCAGTTGTTGTAAAGGTGGTTTGGTGGTGCTGAACTCTCTCAGCTTTTGCTTGTCTCTAAAGGTTTTAATTTCTCCATCAAATCTGAATGAGATCCTTGCTGGGTAGAGTAATCTTGGTTGCAGGTTTTTCTCCTTCAACACTTTCAATATGTCCTGCCACTCCCTTCTGGCTTGCAGAGTTTCTGCTGAAAGATCAGCTGTTAACCTTATGGGGATTCCCTTGTGTGTTATTTGTTGTTTTTCCCTTGCTGCTTTTAATATGTTTTCTTTGTATTTAATTTTTGACAGTTTGATTAATATGTGTCTTGGCGTATTTCTCCTTGGATTTATCCTGTATGGGACTCTCTGTGCTTCCTGGACTTGATTAACTATTTCCTTTCCCATATTAGGGAAGTTTTCAACTATAATCTCTTCAAATATTTTCTCAGTCCCTTTCTTTTTCTCTTCTTCTTCTGGAACCCCTATAATTCGAATGTTGGTACGTTTAATGTTGTCCCAGAGGTCTCTGAGACTGTCCTCAGTTCTTTTCATTCTTTTTTCTTTATTCTGCTCTGCAGTAGTTATTTCCACTATTTTATCTTCCAGGTCACTTATCCGTTCTTCTGCCTCAGTTATTCTGCTATTGATCCCATCTAGAGTACTTTTAATTTCATTTATTGTGTTGTTCATCGTTGCTTGTTTCATCTTTAGTTCTTCTAGGTCCTTGTTAACTGATTCTTGCATTTTGTCCATTCTATTGTCCATTCTATCTCCAAGATTTCGGATCAACCTTACTATCATTATTTTGAATTCTTTTTCAGGTAGACTGCCTATTTCCTCTTCATTTGTTAGGTCTGATGGGTTTTTATCTTGCTCCTTCATCTGCGGTGTGTTTTTCTGTCTTTTCATTTTGCTTATCTTACTGTGTTTGGGGTCTCCTTTTTTGCAGGCTGAAGGTTCGTAGTTCCTGTTGTTTTTTGTGTCTGTCCCCAGTGGCTAAGGTTGGTTCAGTGGGTTGTGTAGGCTTCCTGGTGGAGGGTACTAGTGCCTGTGTTCTGGTGGATGAGGCTAGATCTTGTCTTTCTGGTGGGCAGGTCCACGTCTGGTGGTGTGTTTTGGGGTGTCTGTAGACTTATTATGATTTTGGGCAGCCTCTGTGCTAATGGGTGGGGTTGTGTTCCTGTCTTGCTAGTTGTTTGGCATAGGATGTCCAGCACTGTAGCTTGCTGGTCGTTGAGTGAAGCTGGGTGCTGGCGTTGAGATGGAGATCTCTCGGAAATTTTTGCTGTTTGATATTATGTGCAGCTGGGAGGTCTCTTGTGGATCAGTGTCCTGAAGTTGGCTCTCCCACCTCAGAGGCACAGCACTGACTCCTGGCTGCAGCACCAAGAGCCTTTCATCCACAGGGCTCCTTAATTTGGGATGATTCGTTGTCTATTCATGTATTCCATAGATGCAGGGTACATCAAGTTGATTGTGGAGCTTTAATCCGCTGCTTCTGAGGCTGCTGGGAGAGATTTCCCTTTCTCTTCTTTGTTCTCACAGCTCCCAGGGGCTCAGCTTTGGATTTAGCCCCGCCTGTGCGTGTAGGTCGCCGGAGGGCGTCTGTTCTTTGCTCAGACAGGACGGGGTTAAAGGAGCCGCTGATTCGGAGGCTCTGGGTCACTCAGGCCCGGGGGTAGGGAGGGGCACGGAGTGTGGGGCGGGCCTGCGGCGGCAGAGGCCGGCGAGAAGTTGCAGCCTGAGGCGCGCCTGTGCGTTCTCCCGGGGGAGTTGTCCCTGGATCCCGGGACCCTGGCAGTGGCGGGCTGCACAGGCTCCCCGGAAGGGCGTGTGGCTAGTGACCTGTGTTCGCACACAGGCCTCCCGGTGGCGGCAGCAGCGGCCCTAGCGTCTCATGTCTGTCTCTGGGCTCCGCACTTTTAGCCGCGGCTCGCGCCCGTCCCTGGAGCTCTCTCAAGCAGCGTTCTTAATCCCCTCTCCTCGTGCACCAGGAAACAAAGAGGGACGTAAAAGTCTCTTGCCTCTTCGGCAGTTCCAGACTTCTCCCCGGACTCTCTCCCGGCCAGCCGCGGTGCACTAACGCCCTGCAGGCTGTGTTCACGCCGCCAACCTCAGTCCTCTCCCGGCGCTCCGACAAAAGCTGGAGCCTCAGCTCCCAGTCCCGCCCGCCGCGGCGGGCGAGCAGACAAGCCTCTCGGCTGGCGAGTTCCGGTCGGCCCGATCCTCTGCGCTGGAATCTGTCCGCTTTGTCCTCCGCACCCCTGTTGCTGTGCTCTCCTCCGCGGCTCCCAAGCTCCCCCACTCCGCCTCCCGAAGCCTCCACCCGCGAAGGGGCTTCCTAGTGTGTGGACACTTTTCCTCCTTCACAGCTCTCTCCCGCTGGTGCAGGACCCGTCCCTATCCTTTTGTCTCTGTTTAGTTTTTTCTTTTGCCCTACCCAGGTACGTGGGGGGTTTCTTGCCTTTTGGGAGGTCTGAGGTCTTCTGCCAGCGTTCAGTAGATGCTCTGTAGGAGTTGTTCCATGCGTAGATGTCAACATGATTTTATATATAGAAAATTCTAAAGACTCAACAAAAAATTGTTAGATCTAATCAATTAATTCAGTAAAGTTGCAGGATATAAAATTAACATACAAAAATCTGAATAATTTCTATACACTAACAATGAGTTTTCTGAGAAATAACGAAATTGATCCCATTTACAACAGTATCAAAAACAATAAAATACTTAGGAACAAATTTAACCAAGGGAGTGAAAGATATCTACTCGGAAAACTACAAGATATTGAGGGAAAAAAAAATCAAAGAAGACACAAATAAATGGAAAGATATCCTGTGTTCATGAATTGGAAGAACTAATATTGTTAAAATGTCAATACTACCAAAAGTCATCTATAGACTCAATGCAATCCCTATCAAGATGCCAATAGCATTTTTTACAGAAGTAGAAAAAACACTCCCCAAAATAAACAGGCTTTCTTCCAAAAGCTAATTTATAACTTAGTGTTCAGGAATTCATAAACATTCCGTTCTCCTGTACAGTTTCACACACACCCATTTAAATATTCTTACAGAAACAAGTTCTTACTATATTCTGTTTATATTCTTAAGTTGACCAATAGAAACCTATTTTCACTACAAAAGGTTTGAAATCCTTTAGTTTTACAAAGAAAAATGACAGAAAATGAAATGTTTGGACTCGTCTTTTCCAGTTTGGGTCTGAAGCTCCAGCAAGGGAACCTTTTTCATGTTAAATCATTAAAAGACCGAAGGAGGCAAAGCTGAAGAGGAACATGGTAGGTTCTCCTGCTTACCTGTGCAGACACCTCTCACCTCTCTCCTGATGGGTGTCCAGGGATCCAGGCCCCCTGGTGCTTCCCCTCGCTCCAGCTGGAATATCAGATCTGGTTTGGGGAACGGAAATGCTGCTGAAGGAGAAAGAAAAGGAACAGGAAGCTGAGGAGAGTCTCCTCTGACCCCTCTCAGCCCACCCTCTGCTTTGCCAGGTGGAAAAAGAAGTGATGTCCTAGGAGATGAAGTGAGGCCAGTATGGAGAGATTCTGGGGTGTAAGGAGGGCTCAAACTGTTTTGCTCAGGAGGAAGTTTATTCTGGCTCTGAGAACAAAGGAAGTTCCCACTGTCATTGGAAGTGTGTATGGGGGAGCCCCAGGAGACTCTCACACAGAGGAGATGGGGCCAGAGTCTCCTCCAGGGAACTGAAAGAGTGAAGGAACAAACATGGAACCTTCTCAGTGCTCTGTGCCCAGAGCAAAGCCCCTCCCAGGAGAGTTCCCACAGGGAAAGGGGGGAAGTCTTTTTTTGGCCACACCTTGCAGCCTGTGGGAATCTTAGTTTCCTGACCAGGGGCTGAACCCGTGCCCTCAGCAGTAAAAGCGTGGAGTCCTAACCACTGGACCGCCAGGGAATTCCCGAGAAGTCTCGTTTAAAACCAAAGTGGCGACTTCCCTCGTGGTCCAGTAGCTAGGACTCCACGCTCCCAATGCAGGGGGCCCGGGTTCGGTCCCTGCTCAGGGAACTAGATCCCACATGCTGCAACTAAGAGTTCACATGTCACAACTAAAGATTTCACATGCAACTAAAGATCACGCATGCTGCAACTAAAGATCCTGCATGCCACAACTGAAGATCTCGCATGCCGCAACTAAGACCTGGCACAGACAAATAAATAATAATTAAAAAAAAAAAAAAAAACCAAAGTAAACCCAGATCTTTCTCCAGCAGCTACTCCTACAACTGGGGATTGGGGAGCTCAGCTCATGGAGCATCAATCCTGGTAGTATTAGAGATCCCAGATCCATTAAGGAGGAAACCAGGAGCCCACAATGGCAAAAGCTGAGTTTTAGGAAGGAAGGAGGACTCACCCAAGGAAGATACGTTTGCATAATTCTCCAGCATCACCTCCCTATACAGGGTCCTCTGCACAGAGTCCAGGCTGGCCCATTGGTTCTGGGTGAAGTACACGGCCACGTCCTCAAAGCTCACTGATTCCTGAAACAACAGGTTCCTGCTCAAGCCCTGGATGGGACAGAGGGAGTGGCCTGAACTCCAGGGAAGGGAGGAATCTCCTGGAGTCCCTGGCTCTGAGCCCTAGGGAGGGTGTGTACTGGAAAGAAGAGCCACACAGCACCCCAGTCAGGCACAGCCCTCAGCCAGCATCCCCATTTTCAATGTGCTTGCCTCTGGGGTCCCACTACTGTCATCCCAAGCACACAGTGCAGCACCTACTGTTGTCTGCCTGGTGATCACAGCAACCCTGCGTCTGGTTCCATGGGCTGGGTCCATCTTTCTGGCATGTTTTCTAAAATGACCACAGCAGGTATCTTTTGCCCAGGCTCCACCCATTCTGAAGCCCCCATCAGGGCCTCCCACTCAGTTCCTCTCTGGACGGCCCCCTCCATATCTTTTAGTATAGACAGAGGGGCGATTCTTCCTCTTCCCAACATCTTGCCTTATTAGGAAGCTGTTTGTCCTATGAAGGCAATGTCACCTTCTCCTTTCCTAACACATCTGACTCCAGGACAGAAAGGCAGTCTCCATTCTTCAACATGGACCTGTCCCTGATCACCTAAGCTCTGTCCGACCTGCCAACACTGTCCTCTTCACCAGGTGTGTCTCTTCCTGCCTCTCACTGGGGCCGTTTCCACCTTCCCAAGGGAGAAGGAAAGTCATAGCTTGTTTAGGCCATTGTGCCTTGTCCCGTGTCAGTTACTTTCACATCAATTAGCTCAATCCTTAGAACACATCTGTGAAGTCAGAATTATTATTCCCATTTCTAGATGATGGGGATCAGTGATAGTAAGCACTTTCAAATAGACAAAAGTGAGACCTCTTTATCTGAGTATTTATTACAAGGCTGAATAAGGAAGCAAAAATTTCAAAAGGAACTGACCACTTACATAAATTAGTCCTACTATAATATCTCTCCCTGAATCACACTGTCCCCTATCCCAGTCTGTCATGACAACAACCGTCTCTTTGTTCTTAGTCCCTTATGGGTGGAAGAAATAACCAAAGAAGTATCGGAGCCATCCGATACTTTACACGCCATCATTGTAAAGATTGGTTCAGACAAGAACCATCGCTGGATGCTAAATCTAGGCGGAAATTTTGATGAGAAGCAGGATATGTGCATGCTCTTAAATGTTTCCCAACGGATTTATCAGTTGCAAGGGGAAAATAATAACTGTACAGTGAAGAAATCAGATAACACCTTGACCAGGAAATCTCAACATGGCTAGTGTGACTGATGAACTGGATTTCTCATTTTAATTTAAATAGGCACCTGTAGCTAGTGGCTCCCTTACTGAACAGTGGAGAGAACAGACACTTTGCTGATCCTGAATGTAATATTCTGTCTTTACTTCCTTGAGAGTCAACAGCTGAGACCATGGTCCTGACCTTCTTCCTTCACATTATGGCTTCCACCCTCCTCTCCTAATTATCGATGCATCCTTCGTTCTTTGTTCTCTGCAACATTCAGCTTCTCAACATCCGGCTCCATCTCTCATCACTCTGCTTTGGTCCTTTGCTAGTACTTCCTCCTTCTCCATTATTAATCAACAGCGTTGCAGATTCCTCTCTGTGGGAAGCAGATAACAGAGCAGCACAGCATAACGGCTAACAGCACAGACTTTAGAGCTGTGCTTCTCAATGGGGGGCAGGGTGGGGGTGATACTGTGCTCAACAGGGAATATGTGGCAATGTCTGGAGATGGTTTTAGTTGTCACAACTGTCGGGTGGTGGTGATGCTACTGGCACCTAGTGGGTAGAGGCCAGGGACGGATGTTACTGTGGGGGACACAGGAGGGTCCCCCACAGCAAAGGGTTACCTGGCCCAAAATGTCAACAGTGCTGAGGTTGACAAACCCTGCTCTAGAGCCAGACTCCCTAGGTTCAAATCCCATCCCTACAGCCATTAACTGTATGAACTTGGATGAGACACTTAACTTTTTGTGCCTCAGTTTCTTCATTTGGAAAACTGGGATAATAGCAGTACCTAGCTTATGGGGCTCTTGTAAGGATGGAATGAATTAATATGTGTAAAGCAAACATCACCTGGCACATGATGTTATATAAATCTCAGCACTTATTACAACCACAGATGAGATTAGGGGAACTTCCTAAAAGATTCCAAATAACAAATGTTTCTCATAGAGACTGGAGCAAAGGCTGACAGTTATATCTATCTATATATCTATCTATCTATCTCACCTCTGAGAGGTCCTAAAAGAGAGCAACTCAGCTGAGAGGTTTGAGTTTTTAGCATCTCTTCTAGCTGGAATGCACATGACAGCTGGAAATCAAGCGGCCACCTTGGATCATGAAGTAACCTTTGGCATGAGAGCCAGTGCTAGGACAGTGGAGCAGAAAGACGGAAAGAACATGGAGGACTTCCCTGGTGGCACAGTGGTTAAGAATCTGCCTGCCAATGCAGGGGACACGGGTTCGAGCCCTGGTCTGGGAAGATCCCACCTGCTGCCGAGCAACTAAGCCCGTGACCCACAACTACTGAGCCTGCACTCTAGAGCCTGCGAGCCAGAACTACTGAGCCTACATGCCACAACTACTGAAGCCTGCGTGCCTAGAGCCCGTGCTCTGCAACAAGAGAAGCCACCGCAATGAGAAGCCCGCACACCACAATGAAGAATAGTCCCCACTCGCTGCAACTAGAGAAAGCCCGCACGCAGCAAGGAGGAACCAGCACAACCGAAAATAAATAATTAATTTTAAAAACGAAAGTAATTTATTAAAAAAATAAAGGACCTGGATGTGTGATGACAGTGGAGCTGCCACACTAGCCCTAGGCTGCCTCTCCCAGACTTCTTTGCTGTGAGAGAGAAGCTTCTATCTTGTTTAAGCGACTATCGCTTGGGGTTCTCTTAGTGGAACATAATCCCCCATGACTACTATAGTCCAGACAAAGCACTTGGAGAGAACAGACTGTCCCCAAAGATGTTTAAACATTTCCTGACACAGAACTAATGTTGG
The DNA here is from genome assembly GCF_039906515.1 of Pseudorca crassidens. Classification (NCBI taxonomy): domain Eukaryota; kingdom Metazoa; phylum Chordata; class Mammalia; order Artiodactyla; family Delphinidae; genus Pseudorca; species Pseudorca crassidens. Next base: position 62,545,322 of record NC_090305.1, read on the forward strand.
CTTAAGTGCTGAAACAGAAGTGGATGGTCCAGTGTCCAGAAAAATGAACCAAGTACACATTGCTCTTAAATTTCTGGGATGGACCTTTCTCATTATATGATACATCCATTACATGATATACCCAGCTTTCTCATTACATGATGTAGGACTCTGGAGAAAAATTTACTGAAATTATCCTGTACCACTAAGAAAACTCTGGAGGGAAAACTTCCTCCAATGCTGCATGAATTTGTGCCAACAATGGATACAGCCTCTTACGCAGGTTAAGCTGCAGTCTTTGCAATGGGCTAGAGGCACTGGCTTCAGCTCCAAACTCAGCATTCCTCCAAGAATTCACCTCCTTCATCGACCCACACCCTCCAATGCTCCCTGTTTGGGCTTCATTGTACCCTGACTCCGTGGTCTGCAGAGTAAACTCCTCTTATGGGCGTGCCTGTTTAATCTTAGGAGGCAGCCTTCCTCTGTGTATTGTCACGCAGACTGGCACTCCCCAAATTTTAACTTGCCCATTAATTCCCCAGATTGTACAAATGTATCTTCTGATTCAGGAGATCTGAGGTTCTGCCTTTCTAATGAGCCCCCCAGTGAGACCAAAGCTGCTCATCTGTGCACCGTACTTGCAGTTTGCATGGACATAGATTCTCAGTTTCTAGGAGAATTTCTTGGTCGGTGCTCCCCTCTTTCCCAACCTGATCCTCCCAAGTTTATCCTACTCTCCCTCATCAACTCCCGTAACACACTCCTTTGCCATACTCTTTGATGGATGCAAAGCTAAGCACAGGACTGTCCAAGGCAGGCTATGGGTCCTGCAAAGCCCTTTCATATCTGTTTTGAATATGGAAAGCTGGAAGAAAGCTCAGCTCACCTGGGACCATTTCTGGAGCATGGCTGATGACCCCTGGCTTCGTGCGGTGCCCTCTCTGTTTGGAAAAGCAAGAACCTGCAGAGCTAAGAGGGGAAAGAACCACAATGAGACTGAACCTGTGTTGTTTCCCACACTTGCCACCTCTTCCTCCCTCAGTCTCCTCGCCACTATCCTTGGAAACATACTCTTAGGACACTGTGGATGGCCTCACTGCACCCTTGCTGGGGATTCATTGTGTGCTGCAACTGCTCCTTTGTACACTCTACAAATTTGCCTGGTGAGGATGTAAATTCCTAGAAAGAATCTCTGAAGCAAGAGTCAAGGACTGCAGTGTATTCATGGTTTTTAAGAAAATCCCTGATCCACTGTGAATGCATTATTAAGTAGTCTGCACTGAATGCTTCTACTGATCATGAATGGCAGACTCTAAACAAGCTCCTGGAGAGAAAGTAGGGTAAAAGGGGTCCGTGGACCTCTGCACCGGCTGCGGAAAAAAATGCAAGGGGTGTTCTGACCCCGGGAGGAAAAGCTAAGACGTTCAACGTCCCAGTGGGCGATGCGGACCGGAGACCACATCCACATCTGGACACTCCACCCTGGGAAGCAGGCGACCCCAAACGTCACCTGACCCCACCTTGAGTACCGCGAATCAGAGGAGATCCGGCCGGCTCTTCGAGGCAGGAAGGTCTATCGCGCCTCTCCAGCAGAAGGCTGGGACCAGGCTCGTGGCGCCCCGAGGGCCCCTCCGCAGCGAGTGCCAGGCCCTGACGCCCGAGCTCCGGATGGGGAGGGCTGGGCCACTAGGGAGCAGGGTCACGTAATCCCCAGACGCTCGCTGAGCGCTGGCAGCCCAGCCGAACAGAGCCAAGGCGGAAGCGCTCCCGGCCGGCGCCCTGGGCGCCTCTCTAGGAAGCCGGGAGGCTGGCCCTTCTCCATGGTTCCCCCAAGCCAGACCTCAGCCGCTGCTCCCGCAGCGGCTCTTCCCTATGGCCGCTCACCCCAAGTTGACGATCACTTCCTCAAGGACAGTTACCACTTGTGATGACATTATATTTCTTGTGATGCTTCGAGTTCTGGCGCTAAGATTTTGCTAGCAGCAACTTAACCTAATGAATGTAAAGCCCCATTCTCCCACTTTAGTGGCTGATGGCCTGGACTGTGACCTAAAGTCATGAAGTCAGGGGTCTGACTATCCAGGTTCAAATCCTGTCTCCACCATTTATTCACTGTATGGCCTTGTGCGAATTACTAACCTTTTCCTCAGTTTTTCAGTTGAGAATGGTAATAGTTTCAAACTCATAAATTCAATGGATTAACTGAGTCAATTCATGCAAAGCATAACTTCTGGTTCTAAACTATCACACAGATACAGGCTGTAATACTGTGATTTAAGAAATACATATTTGGGGAATTCCCTGGTGGTCCAGTGGTTACGACTCCTCGCTTCCACTGCAGGGGCGCAGGTTCATCCCTCATTGGGGAACTAAGATACCACATGCCACGCGGCCAAAAAATTTAAAAATTAAACAAATTAAATTAAAAAAAAGAAATGTTTGGTCTTCACTTCTGACACAAGAAGTTTCTAAAATCCTTGGAGTCTCCGGAGTAGTGAGACTGCCTTTGTGTTTCCTGGTAAGTCAGCAGCTGGGGGCTCCTAACTTCGGGGGTGACAGTTGGGGGGTCCTCGTCACCAGAGGAATCCACCAGGGGATTGGGACCACGTGGCTTGAATGCTAACCCCTACCGCCTGGAGCAGAGAGGGGCTGGAGATCTAGCTAATCACCAATGGCCAATATTTTAACAAACATGCCTACCTAATGAACCTCCATAAAAACTCTCAAGGGATGGGGGGCTCAGAGAGCTTCCAGGATGAATACATGAAGGTGCTGGCAGGGTGGTAAGCTAGTGAGGGCAGGAAAGCTGTATGCCCCTTCCCCCCACACCTTGACCCATGCACTTCCACTTGGCTGTTCCCTAGTTTTATCTTTTGTGACAAACTGGTAACGTATTTCCCAGTTCTGCAATGAGCCTTAGCTCTAATAAACTGTTAAAACCTAAGGAAGGAGTCATGGGAACTCCAATTTTCAGCTGCACAGTGAGAAGTACAGGAGGCCTGAGACTTGCAATTGACGTCTGAAGTCGGGGCAGACCCCTTAACCTGAGGCTCACCTGGGTAGTTATGGGTCAGAATTTAACTGAAGTGTGGAGAATTACAGAAATGGTGTGGGGGAAAAAGCAAAACAAAAAAACCCATACATTCGCTATCAGATGTGCTGTAAAAACTCATAAGCACACAATAAAAATACTTTGACAAGCAAGCATTCAAAAGTTTATTACTCATGAATGCTACCTGGAATACTAGAGAATGCAGTTCATGAAACTTAAAAAAAAAAAAAAATCCAAGAAAAGGTGGGACAGAAGCACTAGTGGTAAACCAAGAGACTAGTAGAAGACATCACTTATTTACATTAACATCAAGACTACCAAATGGCATCACCATTGCCACTTTATTTTGGACTCTTGTCAAGGTAAGGAATACGGCCAAGCTTGACACCATCTGACCTTCCCACTCTTGTTGCCTGGTTTCATTCAGTTCAACAGCACACGATCTGAATCTCAGGTATCACTCCATTTAAAAACACCCTATGGCTTCTTACACCCCACCTGCCCAACACAGACCCAACAACTGGCTTCCGGGTCCAGTGTCCTCTGGCAAGTCCTCTATATTCCTGAGGTTCATACCACCCTTCCCCTTACACCATCTTTCTTTTGGGTGGAAGCTGAAGATTCAACTTTAGACAACCCCCTCAGACAAGGACAGGTAACCCAAAATTGCCTGTATTTCCTCTATCACAGAAACTATTACACTGTTTCACCTGCCTATTAATACCACCAAGCAAAAAGGAGCTGTCCTCCTTGTCCCAGTGAGGCTCAGAAGCCAGCTTTTGATTAGAAATGATTGGGAACCAGAATCTTTAAGGAACCAATGTATAATGTATTTGTTTTCTTAGTTTATTTTTATAAGAAAATTTACTAAACTCGAGCATCAAAAGCAGCTGGGATTTTACTTATTTACGGGAAATATATTTGTACAAGGGAAAAAAAATTAACCCAGTGGTCTAATTATCACGATTTCCCATGAGAACATTACTTATGACTTTGTGTGATGACTTTGAGTCTGGGCAGAGTGGGACTAAGGAACTGATTCTCCAATGACAACATTAACAACCCTACCATCAATCTGCCTCATAACCCCGGCCCCAGTAACAGACTTTAATCCATACATTAAACAGATTTGCCAGCATGTCAAAAAGAACCTTTATTCTGTTTATAACAGCCTCTTATGCTTTCTTGCCACATGCCTTTGGAGCAGGTGCTTTCTGGGCTGGAGCTTTCTGACACTTCTGAGCCTTTGGAGGAGGTGCTGCCTTCTGGCCTGCAGCTTTCTGGGCAGTAACCTTCTGGGCTGGAGCCTTCTTACCCGTAGCAGTCATCTTTTTTGCTGGAACCTTTGCAGCAGCTGCTGTAGCTGCCCCCTTAGCAGCAAGTGCTTTCTTGGGAGAAGCCTTCAGGAGAGCTGCCTTTTGAAGTTTCTTAACTTCAAGCTTGATTAGTCTGTTCCTCTGAAAAATTTCAATAGAAATGTTTATCATATATGCATACAAAACACATATCCATCTTATATGTGTGGAATATGTATGTATAGAAGACAACCCTTATGATGTCTAAGACTCCTATAAGTCAACTTTGGTCTGTAAGCTTAGGCAAGCAGAATTAACCAGACAAACTAGTTTAGGGTTAGAATACAACAATCCTGAATTAATTAAAAACTTACCATTTTCCTTGCCTTCATGACTTTATAACGATCAAAATCTGTCATCTTGGCTTTCTGTTAAAAAAAAAAAAAAAAAAATCTCTGTCATACCACCTTCTAATCTTCCCCAGAGAAGGTCCGAATTCAAATGACTCTAAATCATTACCTTTTCTCTGGCTTCAATCTTCTTGGCCCACCTTGTGGCTGCCCACTTTGCATTGATATCTGCCTTCTCCCAGGCTTTTCGGACATACTTCTGGCGGGCACTAGAAAGAGCCAATACCATAGATTAAGAAATCATCTTTGGGACATTCCTGGTGGCCCAGTGGCTAAGACTCCGTGCTCCCAATGCAGGGGGCCCAGGTTCGATTCCTGCTCAGGGAACTAGGTCCCACACGCATGCTGCAGCTAACACCTAGTATGGCCAAAAAATAAAATAAATAAACAGATATCATCTTTGAAACCACACAGATCCAAGGACAGCTTTTCATCCTCTGAAAAAGCACAATTTATACCCCTCAAATTAAAAAGCATAAGGAAAATGCCAAAAGAACCCTTCTCATTTTTTCTACTTCCAGTTCTAGTTGTCTCCATAGAAAACACACCACCTGGCACAATGTATCAATATCTTTTACTTGTTGGAATGGTGTTCACTAAGCCAGGATATCTTATAATCTCAAACAAAATTTTAATAAAAATATGCAAACCATTCCACTTTCTGGGTTTAAAAATCACCTGATCATGTATACAATATCACTCAACTAGTGGATGTGTAGAAAGCATTTTCCTTTTCATAAAGAATGATGTAAAGTAAATCGTTATGCCTTATGCTTTTATTTTGTACAATAACGCTTATAAAGATTTGTGTTCAAACACCATAAAATGGGATTATAATCATTTTGAAATTCCTTTCAAATATCAAAACCCAGTATGCTTAGAAAATAAACTAGCAATATGTCACAGCACATGTTCCATTGCAAACAACTGTCACTGCACAGCAACACACCATAGTGTTTAACTTCTATAACCGAAATCATGTCAAGAATCACAGAATGCCTTAATCCCTTACAAACAACTGGGAATAGAACCTCTTTGTGGCTGTCATAAGGAGATGATGTATATTAAATACTTAATAGCCGACACATACAAAAAGCTCAACTAATGATAGAGTTGCAAGAGACAATCGCTAGTTTTGTTCTGAAGCTAAAATGGACTAACATATGTTGGGGGAACCACATATACAGGGAGGCTTTTGTTGTGTAAAACCTGAAAGAAAGGGGAACAAGAGAAAAAGGATGGGAAATCTGGATAGAGAGAAAGCCAGAGAACTACCAGACCACAGGGAATTTTAGAAGTAAATAATGCCTGTCCACTTCTACGATGTAAATCCCTCTTCTAAACTGCTCTCACTTTCACACTGCTTACTATGTTCTCAAGAGAAAAACAACAAAATAGCAAAAACATTTCTAAATTAAACTAAGCATGCTTTTGCTAGCATTAACAAAACTAGGGGAGGGGTGACGGTTGGTGGATAGTTACCTGTGTGGGAACTTAAGGATGAAGTCAGTGAGCTGCATGCATTTGAAAGGCATAGCCTGCCTCCTTACTTGAGTGCAAGGTCCATCCACCAAAGCCTAGAAGACGCAAAATCAAGGATCTCAGTGTAAAAAGGTAACAGCATTCAAAATGCAAATATTCTATATATTATTCCTTTCAGAATCATCAAATCCTTATATTTAAATGCTTTTCTTTAAAGGTTAAAAAGACTTAGCAACACCAGCACAGCATAAAACCCAACTACATATAATTTAAAATCTTTAATCCTTGCATTCCCAACAAATAACTTTATGATTATTCACAGCCTTTGGTCAATCCCTCAGTTGTGGTGCTCTAATAGTGACAATAGCAAATAATGGCTTTCTGTGTGCCTGGCTTTGTTCTAAACTTGCTTTAAACATAATAACTGATTTAAACCTCACCTATGTTTTAGCCCAGAATTAGTTAAAAACTCTGCCTAGCTGAAGGAGCATAAGTATTACTCAAACCCAGCAGTACCCACCAATTCAAGTCTGTACTCCTAACCCCTATCTGCGTTGGGTTTCCTAAAATAAAGCTACCACCCATAGTACTCCTATCCTAAGACGGCTGTTGGGACAATTACCATTATCATCTACACTGCATACCATCCACTGCCATGTGAAGCTGTGACACTCTTCCTTTGCACTTACTCTGTTCTGATCAATAACATCTACAATCGCGACCAGCCTCCCGGCATGAGGCCCAAAGGAGACGTAAGCCACCCGGCCAACCTCCACGAAGCGCCTGAACACCTAAAATTGAGAGGTGGGGGAGAGAAAATGATTAAACATACTCCCTAGTTTGTAAGGCTTTGCAGCTTAAAGGCAGGGTGGCTAACAACAGGGAAAAAGAATGTTGAGGGTAACACGCCCAGGTGCCATGGAACTTAGACGAAATCCGCAAAGGCGGCGGCAAAACCCAAGTTCTCGCTGGCCTACGGGGCCTGCACGGCCGGATCACCAGCCCCATCCCGGCTTGGCCCCAGCAGCCGGGCCAAGCGACTGGGCACACCAGCGGTCCGACGCAGGCGGCCGAAGCGCGCACGCGTGGCCCAGGCAGCGCCAGGCCTACCGGGCCCCACACGCGCTCGTCGGGCGCGCATCCGGAAAGCTGCCAACTCCATGTCCTGCCCAACCGAGGACCCTCACCGCGCGCTACCTAAGACCCACTGGGCGCCATTCCGCGCCTCCACTCCCCAACCCAAGTAGAGATGGAACAGCATGGCAGGCCGACCCGGAGCCCACGACCGGGACACTCACCATATTGGCGGCGTTAGGCGGAAAGGAAGAAAGCCCACCCTACTGTGCGCATGTGTAGAAGGCCGCCCCGCCCCTGCGATGCACGAGACGCCGACGTGGGCACTGATTGGTTGGGACGTTCGCCCGTACGCGCACGCATGCTCACTGGGAAAACAAGCTGGAGCTCGCCGGAGCGTGCGGAGGCCGCGCTCCTTTTCCCGGACTGGAATTGCTGCATTGGCTTAGTTGATACCGCGGGTAATTGTCCCCAAGTGGTAATATTTTACCATTGCTTTATCTTTTAACCTTTTTTTTTTTGAACCATTTGAGAGGAAATTGCAGACATGATGTTCCTTTATCTCTACACACTTAAATGTGATATTTCCTAAAAACAAGGACATTATTCTACATAATCAGTTCAGTGGTCGAACTCATTACATTAATAATAACATAGCGTTTGGAGGTTTTTTTGGCTACGGCACAGCTTGCGGGATCTTATTCCACGACCAGTGATCGAACCCGGCCCGGCAGTGAAATCCCAGAATCCTCATCAGCCAGGGAATTCCTACATAGTCTATTATTTAATCTGTACTCCTTTTTCAAATATTATCAGTTGTTCCATTTATGTCATTTCCAGCAAATGAAAAAAAAATCTTCCTGGTCTATGATCTCATGAAGCGTTACAATTTGTATTTGGTTATCACGTCTAGTCTTAAAATCTGTAGTAAATCTTTCCTTGTCTTTCATAGTACTGACATTTAAAAATACAGGCTAGTTGTTTTGTAGATGGTCTCTCAATGTGGATTTGTTGTAGTTTTCATCATGATTAGATTCAGATTATACATTTTTTGGTAGAAATGCCGTGCCCTTGATGCATCACATCAGAACACCCGCAGGATATATCTTTGTCCCAATATGGCAATGTTAACTTTCATCCTTAAGGTGTTGATCATTGTGCTGACAATTCCCAAATGTATTTCAGTCCTTTCCTCTAAGCTCTCTGCCAGTGTATATTCCCAGGACTGTTCTAGCAGCTTTCTAAGTGACCTGCCTTCTCCATTGGTCCCTTTACTCTGTTCTCTGCTCACCAGTTAGAGGGATCTTTTTAAAAAGTAAATTGGATCACATCACTTTCTTTGTGTGTGTGTGTGTGTGTGTGTGTGTGTGTGTGTGTGTGTGTGTGTGTTTGTTTTAACATCTTTATTGGGGTATAATTGCTTTACAATGGTGTGTTAGTTTCTGCTTTATAACAAAGTGAATCAGTTATACATATACATATGTTTCATATCTCTTTCCTCTTACATCACTTTCTTTTTAAAGTACTTCAGGGAATTCCCTGGTGGTCCAGTGGTTAGGGCTCCACACTTCCACTGCAGGGGGCACAGGTTTGATCCCTGGTGGGGGAACTAAGATCCTGCAAGCCGCGCTGCGCAGCCAAATGAAAAGACAACCCACAGAACAGGAGAAAATATTTGCACATCAAATATCTGATAAGGGACTTGTGTCCAGAATATGTATAAATAAATAAATAAGTAAATACATAAAATATTTTAGTGGCTTTCTACAGTATTTAGAATAAAATCTAAACTCCTTACCCTGGCCTACAAGGCCCTGCATCATGTGTTCCTATATCCCAACACATCTTATGCCATCCCTCCTTCACCATTGTGCTTCTTCAGCCACACTGATCTTGACCAGGCCACCAAGAACTGTCTTGTGCTGTGACTTTTGTACATGGTGTCTCCCCTGCCAGGAATGCCCTTCCCTCTTCATACTCATTGAATAGCAGTAGGAACTTTCGTCTTGTATTTTTTTCTAGATACCGCTTCTGAGACTTAACCTGACTACCTCATAAAAAAATTGCAGTTGTTCTACTTCTCCCTTTTCTAGCTCAGCTTTTTGTTTTCCTTAGAGCTATCATCATAATGGCAATTGTTCGACTGATTTTTCCATTCATTTAGGTTGTAGTTTTGTGCCAATTGACATAAGTTCCATAAAAGCAGAACCTTGAAATCTTTTCTTGGTACAGTACCTGAATAGGGAGGGACTCAGTAATTGGGTAGTCTTTAGGCCTTGGTATCCTGCTTTATAATTTATAAAGCAGAAGGCGTGAATAAAAATATTCATAGCAGCACTTTCTTGGTAACAGCCCCAAACTAGAAACTACCCAAAGGCCATAAACAAGAGAATGGATAAATTGTGGAAGTTTGCAGTGATGGAGTCAACAGCAACTACATGGGAACAGCATGGATGAATTTATACCCAACACTGGGAAAAATAAACCAGACAGAGTATATACTCTGTGATTTCATTTATAGAAAATTCAAAACAGGCAAACTAATCTATGATATTAGAAGCAGTCACTTTTACCCCTGGTGCAGTCAGCAATGGCTGGAGGGGGAAGGGGGGTTTCTGAGCTGCTGGAGAGTTTCTTCGTCTGGGTGTTAGTTACACAGAGTGTGTTCAGCTTGTGAACTTTCAAATCTCTACCTTTATGATTTGCACATTTCTTTCCCCCAAATGTGTTTCCTGGCTGTACAACCAGAGAATCTTGATTTGCAGGTCTGCGGAGGGTCAAGAATCTGCATGTAATAAACAAGCTCCCCAAGTGGTTCATTGAACACACTTTGGGAAAGACTGGGATTCTCCAGTTACAGAATTATTTTTCTAGAGTTCACTAAATGGTTATGTCACACTGGTTTAAAGTCCTCCAAAAGTCCATTTTTATCACCTAATCTACAGGATAAAGTCCAAACTCCTTAGCCATTCAAGGCCTTGCATAATCTCACCCCAACCCCCCTTCCTAGCTTCTTCTCTTTGGCCGTTCTGCGCCACTCACCCCTAATCCCGCTATAGCTACGTTTCATGGCTTTTCATGCAGTCAACCCCCCTCTTCCTAGAATGTGGTCCCCATCTTTCTTCCTGAAAAATGACAGTGCATCCTTGAAGAAACATCTTTTTTTTTGAAAGGAATCCAGGATTTTCTTTTCTTTTTTTTTGGTACGCGGGCCTCTCACTGTTGTGGCCTCTCCCGTTGCGGAGTACAGGCTCCGGACGCGCAGGCCCAGCGGCCATGGCTCATGGGCCTAGTCGCTCCGTGGCATGTGGGATCTTCCCGGAGCGGGGCACGAACCCGTGTCCCCTGCATCGGCAGGCGGACTCTCAACCACTGCACCACCGGGGAAGCCCTTCTTTTCTTTTAAAATTTATTTTATTTTTTAATTTTATTTTTGGCTGCATTAGGTCTTTGTTGCTGTGCACAGGCTATCTCCAGTTGTGGTGAGCGGGGATACTCTTCGTTGCAGTGCACGGGCTTCTCATTGGGTGACTTCTCTTTGTTGCGGAGCACAGGCTCTAGGCGCGCAGGCTTCAGTAGTTGTGGCACGCGGGTTCAGTAGTTGTGGGGGGACTCATGTCCCCTGCACTGGCAGGCCGATTCTTAACCACTGCGCCACCCGGGAAGCCCATCCTTGAAGAAGCATCTTTTTTTTTTAAAAAAAAGGGCACACGGGTTCGAGCCCTGGTCCGGGAAGATCCCACATGCCGCGGAGCAACTAAGCCCGTGTGCTACAACTGAGCCTGCGCTCCAGAGGCCGTGAGCCACAACTACGGAAGCCCACGCCCCTAGAGCCCGTGCTCCACAATAAGAGAAGCCACCGCGATGAGAAGCCCGCGCACCGCACGAAGAGTAGCCCCCCGCTCGTCGCAACTAGAGAAAGCCCTCACACAGCAACAAAGACCCAACGTAGCCAAAAATAAAAATAAATAAATTTAAAAATATATATTTATTTATTTGGCTGCACCAGGTCTTAGTTGTGGCATGCGGGATCTTCGTGGCGGCATGCAGGATCTTTAGTTGCAGCATGCTAACTCTTAGTTGCAGCATGTGGGATCTAGATTCCTGACCAGGGATGGAACCCGGGCCCCCTGCATTGGGATTGCGGAGTTTTAGCCACTGGACCACCAGGGAAGTCCCTGAAGAAGCATCTTAAGACACCTTTCAAAGCAGCCCCAGGCGGTTTTCAGAGTTCTTCAAAGCTTCATTATAATGGCAAGATAATTCTCCAAGCAAGCCTTCTCTACCTCGCTACATCGCCGGCGTCCAGTGATAAGCAAAAACATCTTAAGCATCTATACGGTTCAAACGCAAGAGAACCAGACGAAACACACGCCCAGGTCTGGTTGGCCGGCTACGCCCCTTCCAGGACACCCAACCGGCTTGTCCAATCACCGGGAGGGAGGGCAAGTCGGGGACGACGCCAGGATCCAAGATGGCGTCCTGGCCCCACCCTTTATTTCGCGGGGCCTCTCCCTGCGGAGCCACGCCCCTGCCGTACGCCGTCCCTACGTGTCCAATCACTGAGAGGAAAGGCGGGTCAAGGTCCGTGCCTGCTACAAACATGGCGACCGCAGAACGCTCTGGAGCTCCAGTCTTTCGTCAGCTGTTGGCGTAAGCTGTGTTGGAAATTATGTTCCCCTGAAGCCGCGCGCCGCAGCGCCTGTCTGTGGCAAGAAGTGGATGTGAAGGGCAGGGCGGACGTCCTGCTTCGGGTTTCAGCGTTGAGGCTCCGAGCAGAGGGGTAGCGCTGATGTCGGCTCCAGGCCGGGCGATGTGGGGGAGGGCAGCAGCTCGCCCCCTTCCCCGCTGTTTCCAGAATCCCTGCGGGTGTGAGCGTGGCCAGAGCTGTCCACCTGTACACACTGGACCCCAGTATACCTGTCAGCTTCAGCTGAGTAGATGTATCTCGGGTTTTGTTTTTTTTTTTCCCTCAGTCATGAGGGATGGAGGCTTCAGTTTAGCAGACAAACTGTCTGGGGCCCAAAAGAGAAAAAAGTCTCAGCCTGTTCAAGAAGTGAAGCAAAAGCTACGCAGAACCCTGACATCCTTGTTCCTGTAACCTTTCTGAGTTATGAACCAATCCCGGTTATGATGGAACTGGCATGGCCGTCATATGTATGCCTACCTGGCATGATATATTTAGGAATGAAAAATGCACGTTACTTCTGTGAAGTGAAGAAACTGCACAACCTAAAAGTTGAGAATTATTTTTTATTTGGTGGCTTTTCTGAGCACCTAAGCCAGGAAGACAGCCTCTCAGATCGCTTTGGGGGACTGCTCCAAAGAGGCAAGGGAGGAGCCAGGATATATACGAGTTTTCCAGCAAAAACCAGGTAGTGGAACATCAAAAGATTACTGTTAATAAAACCAAAAACAACTATACCCCAATTGGAAAAAAAAAAAAAAAAGAACAGACATTCCAAGTTAGTGAATTTAGGGCTTTTCTGTGTATGGGAAGTTGCAAGAGTCTGGGCTCATTGAAATTATTCCTTTGATATGCACCTTAGCTATCTAGGACCAATATACTGTTCTTTTTTCCATCCTGAATCCCCTCAGAGTGCACAGTTGGGATGGCTTTAGTGGTTGATGGGTTGATGGCCGCAATAGCCTTTGTTGACTGATATGTCAGGCAACATTTTTCATTCACACATCTATTTTCAAAATTTTCATCTTAGGAGCCTGGAAGCTGAACATGACAGGGTCCAAGCCCAATCAACCTAAGACCGCTAAGAAGAGAGAGGGTTATAGGATTGTGGGGAGATGTGAAGTTTAGATGAAATTTAAATGAAACACTGTTTTGATAGACTCAGAGGAAAGCAGGACTTTCTAAAGTGGTCAACATCAGCCCTAGACAGCAAAATGAACCCATGGTCCTGTTTCTTTGAAAATGTTGTCCAGAAACCCCTTTTCTGAAGCTTTGCCCCTGGGTTGTAAATTGAAACTTTCATTCATACTGATAAAATGTAAAACATCAAAGTTTCTGAGAATCTTTGATTTTAGAGAACAAAGTTTCTCAATAAGTGAGAAATCAGTAGTTACTCAAAGAAGAGGGTTATTATGACCCTTCATAGATGTAGCATTCATTGGCAGAAATATTGTTTCCTGTTAACTTTACAGTTGTCTTTATTTATATCTGTTTTTCCTGCCCAGTGACTAGCCATGCAGGTTTTACTTTCTCAGTCAGAGCTAACTTTAAAAAAATATTTATTTATTTATTTATTTATTTTGGCTGTGCCGGATATTAGTTGCATCACGTGGACTTAGTTGCAGCATGTGGGATCTAGTTCCCCCACTAGGGGCTGAACCCAGGCCCCCTGCGTTGGGAGCTCAGAGTCTTACCCACTGGACCACCAGGGAAGTCCCCAGAGCTAACTTTTACTTAACAAATGTTGACGATATAGCAGGAAGGTACCCTGAGGGTTTCATCAATGGGGAAATTTTAGATCTTTTCTGTTGCAAAGCAGGAGGTAAACTCACCACAGGTGATGACATAAACTTGGATGAGCAAGATGTCCATCATGAGGAGGACATTGGCCTATTAAATCACAGGAACCTGAGTGAGATCAAATGAAGCTTACTTAGCAAGCCAGTGGTTGCTCACTTCCAACTTCAAGTTCCCAAAGAGGTTGATGGTCCCTGAAATGGGTCAGGACTCTTGGGATACAGTGCCCAGTTTCTTTCAGTAGTGCAAGTTTGTCTAATACTCCAAATGCCTGGATGGGGTATTTTGTGGTTTGTCTTTTCTGTTTAATAACCAAGGAGTTAGTGTTGGTTTCTGTGCCAATACAAATTGGTCCAGTGTCAAGAAAAGATTTCAGGAAATATGGTGATAGAACAAGGGGATTAGCAGATGATGCTAAATATTATACATAGAATGGATAAGCAACAAGGTCCTATTGTATAGCACAGGGAACTATCACTTTGCTATACAGCAGAAGTTAACACAACACTGTAAATCAACTATACTTCAATAAAATAATTTAAAAAAATACTTGGGAAACATATCAGATCTAAGGAACATGGTGAGGCCACAGCAAAGTTGGTGGCTTTTGTTGCCTTTGAGTATTAGAAGCTGTTGACAAACAGTTGTCATGCTCTAAAATAGATCATTAAACTCATTTTCTGTGGAACACAGAATATTCTGTTGCATAGAAGGCTCACTAACACCAAGGTTACATATGCATTCTCACATTATATTACAGAACTGAAGCCAGTTTTGAAAGAGAAAATTAGCTACGTACCACATGGTGCTCGAAATAGCTGAAGAAATGCAGAATGAACTAACAGGCTAACAGGCCTCCAAACCCAGAACAAGTTCCCGGAGCTGGTAAAAGCAGCCGAATTCTTGAGTGTGATCATAGATGGGAACACTGGTATCTCTTCCAAAGAAAATCTCTCCCTCTTTGTGTGCCGTTTTCACCAGACTGAAGAAGGTAAGTGGAGTTTTATTTAATATCTGATTGATTTCGTAGAGGCTGTTGACATGACTGAGAATCTCCCGACAGAATGCTTCTTGCAGAGAATAGCAGTCTGCGGTTTACCAAAGGAATTACTGCAGGGTTTCTGTGATCAGAGGGTGATTCCATGAATGGCCAGCTGGAAGGATTTGTTCTTGGCTTCTAAGATGCAGGAGCTGGACTCAGCTATTATTTGGTCCTGTGCAGTGGAGCCAGTCACCAAACTTCTAGACGCTGTGGGCAAAGTGATGGTACGCTAAAGGCATTCTCAGAGCACTTCACAGCTCAGCTGGGTTTGCTGCAGGCATTCCTGAGTGAAGGGGGTGAACATTGGGAGGAGGAAGAGGAGTGGGATGTCGTGATTTATAAGGAAAATATATATGTGGTCATCCAGATGGCCAGAACCCTTGGAATTTCCTAAATGTTCAGAGTGGTAAAGGTGTCTCTTGTTGTGTTAATGAGGTGACTTTTAGAAGTAGGATGGGGGTGGGTTGCCAGGAAAGAACCAACTCTGTGATTAGAGGGTTGGAACTTTCAGTCCCACCCCCTGATTTTCAGGAAGAGGGGAGAGGAGCCTGAGATTGACTCGGTTGCCATTGGCCAATGATTTAGTCAATTGTAGGTATGTAATGAAGCCTCTATGAAAACCCAGAAGGACAGCTTTTGGTCCCATTTTTGGAGAGCTTCCACGTGGAGAGCGACAGTGCTTCCTCATGCTCATATGAGGACCCCATGCTCTAAGAGGCCAGAAGTGCCTTTGTTGGGTACCTCGCCGTATGTCTTTTCATCTGGCTGTTAATTTGTATCCTTTAATATCCTTTTATAATAAATCAGTCATCTGGTGAGTACATGGGTTTTCCTGAGTTCTGTGAGTCGTTTTAGCAGGTCATTTGGACCCGAGGAGGATGTCCTGGGAACCTCTGATTTGTAGCCAGTTGGTCAGAAGCACAGGTAAGGACCTGGGCTTGCGACTGGCGTCTGAAGTGAAGGGTGGTCTTGTGAGACTGAGCCCTTTACCTGGGTAGCTAGTGTCAGAACTGAGTTGATTTCTCAGACACCTGCTGGTGTCTAAGAATTTCTTGTTGGTGTGGGGAAGCCTCCACACACACACATGTTGGAATTGATTCTGGGAACCCTTTTCAAGGAGGAACAGAGTAGTATCAGAGAAAATACCAGGTGGACAGCATCTCAGTGTCTGTGTCTTTTCAAGGCTAAGTGTACAGTCATCCTCAAAGTTTTGCAGGAAATAGGCACGCACAGGGTGCTGAAAGACCTTTTTTTTATTCCATCACCAAGTTTGACTTCCTAGTGATGATGGTGTGTTGAATAAACCCTTTCACACACCAACTCCTTGCCTCAGGACATGCAGCAGGCTGATACTGACCTCATTGACTTGTTTAATGAAGCCACCTTGTAATCCAGAGGTTCCTGAAAATGAAGGACAGTGAGACCCAGGCTTGATGTCCTTGTACAATGAAGTAAAGCATGGGAAGAGAAGAATTTCCTCCTACTCTGCCCATGTTTTGTGGCCAAAAATTTCCCCACAGTGTCTTCACAGCCACAGGCCTCCAGGAGAGCCCCAGAAAGGCCTTGTTCGTTCCCCTTCTGAACCATGTCATTTTTGAAGTGCAGGAACAGCAAAGTTCTTGCTGTGATTAATTTCTTAGTCCCTCATTCCAAGCAATCTGTGTTTGCTGGAGAATGGTGAGGCCGAGGTGTCACTGTATGAGGCTTTCAAGGGAGATATACTCCCTACATGGCCAGGTGTAAAGCACAGCTGGGGAGGTAGATGGCTGGGTAGATGGATGTTCCCAGGCAAGAACAACCAAATAATAGCCTTGCTGCACTGTAACACTTGAACCTCATCTCCTACCCCAGCATTAATGCAGCCCTCTCCATTCTGGCCACTATTTTGGCCACTATACCTGTCTATGTCCTGCCTGGAGGGTGGAGAGTATCAGAATCTGAAAGAAGCACTCTGGAAGGAAGCAAGAGCTTGCCTGGGCTGCCCCTGACATGTATTCCTCAGGACAGCTGATATGCATGAGGTCTTGGATGACTTTGACCCATATTCACACTGACCGTGGTTGGAATGTTTTCTGAGTTGCTGAATATACGGGTACTTGGAACTTGCCCCAGGGCAAACGTGTCAGCTGAACATGTTTTTGGGATTTGCTGTCTGTTTTATAAGATTGTTTTAGGGAATTCCCTGATGGTCCAGTGGTTAGGACTGCATGCTTTCACTGCTGTGGCAGGGGTTCAATCCCTGGTCGGGGAACTAAGATCCCACAAGCTGCGCAGTGCGGTCAAAAAAAAAAAAGTTTTAAAAAGGCTTTCCAGTAAATGGAGTTTGTACTTGTACTAGGGGAAGTAGTTTTACCAAGGAAATGGCAATTCCTCGGTTCTTGTCCTCCCGAAGAAAAGAATGCAATCGAGAGATGTAGAGCAGTTTTTAAGCAGCACGAGTTTTATTAAGCAAAATGAAAGTATGTTCCCGGGAAAGGAGAGCAGGCTGTCTGGAAACCAGAAGCAGCCTCGCAATGGGAATAGGGTTGGGTTTTTTAGGGTGGTGGTCCCTCCCTGTGTCCTGTTATTTGACAAGTTGATTGACTGACAGCTTTAGCTTATATAACTTTTCTCCTGTGCGCAGGCGCTTACCCAAGTGAAACCCACGGGGTTGGGGGTGTGTGCAAAACTGCAATGTTAATTTATTACAAATATGGCATCATGAACCCCAGGTTACTTTGTGCTACTTTTTAGTTTTTGGTGCACCTGCGTCAGCCTGTGCTGCTCGTTTTATCTTGCTTGATCCTGATGAGGCTGGAAACTTAGTGGTCCTTGACCACAAAATGGAGGATCTCTGGGTGTGTTCTGATCACCAGTGTCCAGGTGGGGGGAGGGAACGATGACCCTGTCCAGGACGGGGTGGGGACCTGCTCATGTCTGACTAACTACTTAACAGTAGATTCTGCAAAACGTTAGTGCAGTTAGGTTGAGAGAAAATAGCATAAGAGGCAGGCAGGGGTGTTCAATACATTTGAAATCCAATCACTGTGGTTCAGTAAAGAAAACAAGTTGTGTGCAGATCTCTTAAATGCAAGTGGCCTTTTAAATTTTCTTTACCTTCTGTTATTAGAACATGAAACTTTGCAGAGAAACCTTGGGTAGAAACTCAGGCACACTTGTTAAAAAGGCAACAGTATCTAGTATAGAATCATTAGTACAGTCAAGGAATCCTTTTTTTGGAACCTGAGACAGGGGAGAGGGAGGAAAAGTGAGACCTTTAGGGAGAAGGGAAGAGATAGAGAAAAAAGAAGGGCATGCCTGTGGCGTGGCAAGGAGTGGGCAGACACATTCAGTCGTTGCTTCTGGTTCTCTGGCAGAAACACAGGCTGTTGAGTCCTCTCTGGGTTCACCCCTGCCCCCTGGCAGTGTGATGTTGGGCTGAGTTACTTAATCTCTTAATCTCCTTTCCTCTGTGAAATGGGGTTTAAAAGCTTTCTCTATTTCCCTAAACATTGTTGGTAGGGTGAATTTAGATAGGGGATGTGAAAAATAATTTGTAATTATAAGACTGTATATGTGTTTAACTACCCTGGTGCTGAAAGGTTTGTAATGAGACCATGTTTTTTGATTAATTTATTTAGCAAACGCTTATGAACACATAACGATCATAGCTCTTATTTGTTGGACATATTTTTTTGTGCCAAACCCTGTGCTAAGTAGGCCCTGTGGGCAATAAGACATGCCCTGCCCTCAAAAAACTCTATCCTGGGACGACTCTTTGCTCTAGCCTCTGATAGCTCAGTGCTGCAGCCTGGGATGAATTCACCTGACTGGACCCTGTATCCTAGCTTGGGACTGCCTTTCCCTCTGGAGAGTTGGATCTGGTTTACTCTTGCCTTTGTGCTCATTTGAGCCTGGGAATGAGGGCTTTTCCTCAGTGTGGGCTGGCAGAACTCTGGCAGAGACGGACAAGAGTGTCCTTTATGATGGCTGTGTTGAACCAACTGTAGAATGAATTTACCTCAGAAGGTCAGGCTTTCTGCTGGATGAAGGTGTGATAGAGATGTAGGGGGAATTTGTGGGAAGGAGTAGAGTGTTGGTTGGGATCCCAGAACAAGGTTGGTGCTCCTGCACCAGTGGACAGGGTCACTTCTGAAAAAGTAAAGGGACAAAGATACATGGGATGACCTTTAGCTCCAGTGAGAGTACTCATGATATCTTGGCTGGCTCAATACTTAAATACCTTGGAATTCTATGACCTACTGTGTCCTCTCATTGATTCCTTACAAGACAAAGTTCCCATGAGGTGGGGAAATGACTCTAACAGGAGACCATATGTTATTGTCAAAAGACAGTTTTATCATGTTCCCAATACTTAATGTCTGTGAATCTGGGCAAGTCATTTGCCTTCTCTAAACCTCAGTTTCCCTTGTGGTAAAATAAAGGTGAAAAATGTCAACTTCCAAGGGCTGTTAGGACTAAAAGGAATAATCTATATCAGGAATCAGCAAACTTTCCTTGTAAAGGGCGTCATAGTGAATATGTTAGAATTTTTGGCCATAGAATCTCAGCCACAACTATTCATCTCATTCGTTTTAGTGCAAAAGCAGCCATAGATAACACAAAAATGAATGGGTGTGGCTCTGCTCCTATAAGCTATTTACCAAAACAGGCAGTGGCTGGAATTAACCCATGGGCCATGGTCTGCCAACCCCTGGTCTAGATGAGGTCCTTAACCTATCACAGAATCCATCTTCAATTAGTCTCTGTAATGTATTGAATAATTAAGAGCTCTAATTAAGAGCTTCTTAAAAAAATGTGTTCTAAGAGCTTTTTAATTAATTAATTAATTAATTAATTAATTTTTGGCTGTGTTGGGTCTTCGTTGCTGCGCTCAGGCTTTCTCTAGTTGCAGCAAGCCGGGGCTACTCTTCGTTGTGGTGTGTGGGCTTCTCATTGTGGTGGCTTCTTTTGTTGTGGAGCACGGGCTCTAGGTGCACGGGCTTCAGTAGTTGTGGCACATGGGCTCTAGAGCGCAGGCTCAGTAGTTGTGGCACATAGGCTTAGTTGCTCCGTGGCATGTGGGATCTTTCCAGACCAGGGCTCGAACCCATGTACCCTACATTGGTAGGCGGATTCTTAACCGCTGCACCACCAGGGAAGCCCTGAAGACTGGTTTTAGAATTCTTTTGTCTTTTCGCTCCTTTTCCCCATTCCTTTCTCTCCTCTCCTCTTTTTAAATTGAGGTATAGTTGATTTACAGTGTTGTGCTAATTTCTGCTGTACAGCAAAGTGATTCAGTTATACATATATATATACACATTCTTTTTAAAATATATATATTTATTTATTTGTTTATTTATTTTATTTTTGGCTGCGTTGGGTCTTCATTGATGCTCTCGGGCTTTCTCTAGTTGCGGCAAGCAGGGGCTATTCTTTGTTGCGGTGCACGGGCTTCTCATTGCGGTGGCTTCTCTTGTTGCAGAGCATGGGCTCTAGGTGCGTGGGCTTCACTAGTTACAGCACACGGGCTCAGTAGTTGTGGCTCGCAGGCTCTAGAGCGCAGGCTCAATAGTTGTGGCGCATGGGCTTAGTTGCTCTGCGGCATGTGGGATCTTCCCAGACCAGGGCTTGAACCTGTGTCTCCTGCATTGGCAGGTGGATTCTTAACCACTGTGCCACCAGAGAAGTCCCTATATATACATTCATTTTTTTAATGTTCTTTTCCAGCATTGTTTATCATAGGATACTGAATATAATTTTCTGTGCTATACAGTAGGACTTTGTTGTTTATCTATTCCATATATAATAGCTTACATCTGCTAACCCCAACCTCCGACTCCATTTCCCCCCCAACTCCTCCGCCTTGGCGACCACAAGTCTGTTCTCTACATCCGTGAGTCTGTTTCTGTTTTGTAAATATGTTCCTTTGTGTCATATTTTAGATTCACATATAAGTGGTATCATATGGTATTTGTCTTTCTCTTTCTGACTTACTTCACTTAGTATGATACTCTCTAGTTGCATCCATGTTGTTGCAAATGGCATTATTTCATTCTTTTTAATGGCTGAGTAGTATTCCATCGTATATATGTACCACATCTTCTTTATGCATTCATCTGTCGATGGACATTTAGGTTATTTCCATGTCTTGGCTATTGTGAATAGTGCCGCTATGAACATAGGGGTGCATGTATCTTTTTTTTTTAATAGATCTTTATTGGAGTATAATTGCATCACAATACTGTGTTAGTTTCTGTTGCACAACAAAGCGAATCAGCCATATGCATACACATGTCCCCATATTCCCTCCCCCTTAAGCCTCCCTCCCATCCCCCCATCCCACCCTTCTAGGTCATCACAAAGCACCGAGCCAACCTCCCTGTGCTATGCTGCTGCTTCCCACTAGCCAAATACTTGGCATTCAGTAGTGTATATATGTCAATGCTACTCTCACTTCGCCCCACCTTCACCCTTCCATCCCATGTCCTCAAGTCCATTTTCTATGTCTACCTCTTTATTCCTGCCCTGCGACTAGGTTCATCAGTACCTTTTTTTTTAGATCCCATATATATGTGTTAGGATATGGTATTTGTTTTTCTCTTTCTGACTTACTTCACCCTGTATGACAGACTCTGGGTTCATCCACTTCACTACAAATAACTCAATTTCGATTCTTTTTATGGCTGAGTAATATTCCATTTTATATATGTGCCACATCTTCTTTAGCCATTCATCTGTCTATGGACATTTAGGTTGCTGCCATGTCCTGGCTATTGTAAATAGTGCTGCAATGAACATTGTGGTACATGTCTCTTTTTGAATTATGGTTTTCTCAGGGTATATGCCTGGTAGTGGGATTGCTGGGTCATATGGTAGTTATATTTTTAGTTTTTTAAGGAACCTCCATACTGTTCTCCATAGTGGCTGTATCAATTTACATTCCCACCAACAGTGCAGGAGGGTTCCCTTTTCACCACACCCTTTCCAGCATTTATTGTTTCTAGATTTTTTGATGATGGCCATTCTGACTGGTGTGAAATGATATCTCATTGTAGTTTTGATTTGCATTTCTCTAATGATTAATGACGTTGAGCATTCTTTCATGTGTTTGTTGGCAGTGTGTATATCTTCTTAGGAGAAATGTCTATTTAGGTCTTCTGCCCATTTTTGGATTGGGTTGTTTGTTTTTTTGTTATTGAGCTGCATGAGCTGCTTGTAAATTTTGGAAATTAATCCTTTGTCAGTTGCTTGATTTGCAAATATTTTCTCCCATTCTGAGGGTTGTCTTTTGGTCTTGTTTATGGTTTCCTTTGCTGTGCAAAAGCTTTGAAGTTTCATTAGGTTCCATTTGTTTATTTTTGTTTTTATTTTCATTTCTCTAGGAGGTGGGTCAAAAAGGATCTTGCTGTGATTTATGTCATAGAGTGTTCTGCCTATGTTTTACTCTAAGAGTTTGATAGTTTCTGGCCTTACATTTAGGTCTTTCCATTTTGAGCTTATTTTTGTGTATGGTATTAGGGAGTGATCTAATCTCATACTTTTACATGTACCTGTCCTGTTTGCCCAGCATCACTTATTGAAGAGGCTGTCCTTTCTCCACTGTACATTCCTGCCTCCTTTATTAAACATAAGGTGACCATATGTGCGTGGGTTTATCTCTGGGCTTTCTATCCTGTTCCATTGATCTATCTTTCTGTTTTTGTGCCAGTACCATACTGTCTTGATTACTGTAGCTTTGTAGTATAGTCTGAAATCAGGGAGCCTGATTCCTCCAGCTTCGTTTTTCATTCTCAATATTGCTTTGGCTATTCGGGGTGTTTTGTGTCTCCATACAAATTGTGAAGTTTTTTGTTCTAGTTCTGTGAAAAATGCCAGGGGTAGTTTGATAGGGATTGCATTGAATCTGTAGATTGCTTTGGGTAGTAGAGTCATTTTCACAATGTTGATTCTTCCAATCCAAGAACATGGTATATCTCTCCATCTATTTGTATCATCTTTAATTTCTTTCATCAGTGTCTTATAATTTTCTGCATACAGGTCTTTTGTCTCCTTAGGTAGGTTTATTCCTAGATATTTTATTCTTTTTGTTACAATGGTAAATGGGAGTGTTTTCTTGATTTCACTTTCAGATTTTTCATCATTAGTGTGTAGGAATGCCAGAGATTTCTGTGCATTAATTTTGTATCCTGCTACTTTACGAAATTCATTGATTAGCTCTAGTAGTTTTCTGGTAGCATCTTTAGGATTCTCTATGTATAGTATCATGTGATCTGCAAACAGTGACAGCTTTACTTCTTTTCCGATTTGGATTCCTTTTATTTCCTTTTCTTCTCTGATTGCTGCGGCTCAAACTTCCAAAACTATGTTGAATAAGAGTGGTGAGAGTGGGCAACCTTGTCTTGTTCCTGATCTTAGTGGAAATGCTTTCAGTTTTTCACCATTGAGGACGATGTTGGCTGTGGGTTTGTCATATATGGCCTTTATTATGTTGAGGAAAGTTCCCTCTATGCCTACTTTCTGCAGGGTTTTTATCATAACTGGGTGTTGAATTTTGTCAAAAGTTTTCTCTGCATCTATTGAGATGATCATATGGGTTTTCTCCTTCAATTTGTTAATATGGTGTATCACATTGATTGATTTGCGTATATTGAAGAATCCTTGCATTCTGGAATAAATCCCCCTTGATCATGGTGTATGATCCTTTTAATGTGCTGTTGGATTCTGTTTGCTAGCATTTTGTTGAGGATTTTTGCATCTATGTTCATCAGTGATATTGGCGTGTAGTTTTCTTTCTTTGTGACATCCTTGTTTGGTTTTGGTATCAAGGTGATGGTGGCCTCGTAGAATGAGGTTGGGAGTGTTCCTCCCTCTGCTATATTTAAGAAGAGTTTGAGAAGGATAGTTGTTAGCTCTTTTCTAAATATTTGATAGAATTCGCCTGTGAAGCCATCTGGTCCTGGACTTTTGTTTGTTGGAAGATTTTTAATCACAGTTTCAGTTTCAGTGCTTGTGATTGGTCTGTTCATATTTTCTGTTTCTTCCTGATTCAGTCTTGGCAGGTTGTGCATTTCTAAGAATTTGTCCATTTCTTCCAGGTTGTCCATTTTATTGGCATAGAGTTGCTTGTAGTAATCTCTCATGATCTTTTGTATTTCTGCAGTGTCAGTTGTTACTTCTGCTTTTTCATTTCTAATTCTATTGATTTGAGTCTTCTCCCTTTTTTTCTTGATGAGTCTGGCTAATGGTTTATCAATTTTGTTTATCTTCTCAGAGAACCAGCTTTTAGTTCTATTGATCTTTGCTATCATTTCCTTCATTTCTTTTTCATTTATTTCTGATCTGATTTGTATGATTACTTTTCTTCTGCTAACTTTGGGGTTTTTTTTGTTCTTCTTTCTCTAATTGCTTTAGGTGAAAGGTTAGGTTGTTTATTCGAGATGTTTCCTGTTTCTTACGGTAGGATTGTATTGCTATAAACTTCCCTCTTAGGACTGCTTTTGCTGCATCCCATAGGTTTTGGGTCGTCATGTCTCCATTGTCATTTGTTTCTCGGTATTTTTTTATTTCCTCTTTGATTTCTTCAGTGATCACTTTGTTATTAAGTAGTGTATTGTTTAGCCTCCATGTGTTTGTATTTTTTACAGATCTTTTCCTGTAATTGATATCTAGTTTCATAGCGTTGTGGTCGGAAAAGATACTTGATACAATTTCAATTTTCCTAAATTTACCAAGGCTTGATTTGTGACCCAAGATATGATCTATCCTGGAGAATGTTCCATGAGCACTTGAGAAAAATGTGTATTCTGTAGTTTTTGGATGGAATGTCCTATAAATATCAATTAAGTCCATCTTGTTTAATGTATCATTTAAAGCTTGTGTTTCCTTATTTATTTTCATTTTGGATCACCTGTCCATTGGTGAATGTGGGGTGTTAAAGTCCCCTACTATGAATGTGTTGCTGTCGATTTCCCCTTTTATGGCTGTTAGTATTTGCCTTATGTATTGAGGTGCTCCTATGTTGGGTGCATAAATATTTACAATTGTTATATCTTCTTCTTGGATTGATCCCTTGATCATTATGTAGTGTCCTTCTTTGTCTCTTGTAATAGTCTTTATTTTAAAGTCTATTATGTCTGATATGAGAATTGCTACTCCAGCTTTCTTTCGGTTTCCATTTGCATGGAATATCTTTTTGCATCCCCTTACTATCAGTCTGTATGTGTCTCTAGGTCTGAAGTGGGTCTCTTGTAGACAGCAAATATATGGGTCTTGTTTTTGTATCCATTCAGCCAACCTGTGTCTTTTGGTGGGAGCATTTAGTCCATTTACATTTAAGGTAATTATCGATATGTATGTTCCTATTCCCATTTTCTTAATTGTTTTGGGTTTGTTATTATAGGTCTTTTCCTTCTCTTGTGTTTCTTGCCTAGAGAAGTTCCTTTAGCAGTTGTTGTAGATCTGGTTTGGTGGTGTTGAACTCTCTCAGCTTTTGCTTGTCTGTAAAGGTTTTAATTTCTCTGTCGAATCTGAATGAGATGCTTGCTGGGTAGAGCAATCTTGGTTGCAGGTTTTTCTCCTTCATCACTTTAGATATGTCCTGCCAGTCCCTTCTGGCTTGCAGAGTTTCTGCTGAAAGATCAGCTGTTAACCTTATGGGGATTCCCTTGTGTGTTATTTGTTGTTTTTCCCTTGCTGCTTTTAATATGTTTTCTTCGTATTTAATTTTTGACAGTTTGATTAATATGTGTCTTGGCGTATTTCTCCTTGGATTTATCCTGTATGGGACTCTCTGTGTTTCCTGGACTTGATTAACTATTTCCTTTCTTATATTAGGGAAGTTTTCAACTATAATCTCTTCAAATATTTTCTCAGTCCCTTTCTTTTTCTCTTCTTCTTCTGGAACCCCTATAATTTGAATGTTGGTGCATTTAATATTGTCCCAGAGGTCTCTGAGACTGTCCCCAGTTCTTTTCATTCTTTTTTCTTTATTCTGCTCTGCAGTAGTTATTTCCACTATTTTATCTTCCAGGTCACTTATCTGTTCTTCTGCCTCAGTTATTCTGCTATTGATCCCATCTAGAGTATTTTTAATTTCATTTATTGTGTTGTTCATCGTTGCTTGTTTCATCTTTAGTTCTTCTAGGTCCTTGTTAAATGTTTCTTGCATTTTCTCTATCCTATTTCCAAGATTTTGGATCATCTTTACTATCATTATTCTGAATTCTTTTTAAGGTAGACTGCCTATTTCCTCTTCATTTGTTAGGTCTGGTGGGTTTTTATCTTGCTCCTTCAACTGCTGTGTGTTTTTCTGTCTTCTCATTTTGCTTATCTTACTGTGTTTGGGGTCTCCTTTTTGCAGGCTGCAGGTTCGTAATTCCCGTTGTTTTTGGTGTCTGTCCCCAGTGGCTAAGGTTGGTTCAGTGGGTTGTGTAGGCTTCCTGGTGGAGGGGACTAGTGCCTGTGTTCTGGTGGATGAGGCTGGATCTTGTCTTTCTGGTGGGCAAGTCCACGTCTGTTGGTGTGTTTTGGGGTGTCTGTGGACTTATTATGATTTTAGGCAGCCTCTGTGCTAAGGGGTGGGGTTGTGTTCCTGTCTTGCTAGTTGTTTGGCATAGGGTGTCCAGCACTTTAGCTTGCTGGTCGTTGAGTGAAGCTGGCTGCTGGTGTTGAGATGGAGATCTCTGGGGGAGTTTCACCGTTTGATATTATGTGGAGCTGGGAGGTCTCTTGTGGACCAGTGTCCTGAAGTTGGCTCTCCCACCTCAGAGGTACAGCACTGACTCCTGGCTGCAGCACCAAGAGCCTTTCATCCACACGGCTCAGAATAAAAGGGAGAAAAAGTAGAAAGAAAGAATTAATAGAAGAAGAAAGAAAGAAAGAAAGAAAAAGAAAGGGAGGGAGGGAGGAAGGAAGGAAGGAGGGAAGGAAGGAAAAAAGAAAGAAAGAAGATAAAGTAAAATAAAATAAAGTAAGATAAAATAAAGTTATTAAAATAAAAAATAAGAAGAAAAATTTTAAAAAAAATAATGGACGGATAGAACCCTAGGACAAATGGTGGAAGCAAAGCTATACAGACAAAATCTCACACAGAAACATATACATACACACTCACGAAAAGAGGAAAAGGGGAAAAAATCATCAATCTTGCTCTCAAAGTCCACCTCCTCAATTTGGGATGATTCGTTGTCTATTCAATGTATTCCATAGATGCAGGGTACATCAAGTTGATTGTGGAGCTTTAATCCGCTTCTTCTGAGGCTGCCGGGAGAGATTTCCCTTTCTCTTCTTTGTTCTCACAGCTCCCAGGGACTCAGCTTTGGATTTGGCCCCGCCTCTGCGTGTAGGTCGCCGGAGGGCGTCTGTTCTTAGCGCAGACAGGACGGGCTTAAAGGAGCAGCTGCTTTGGGGACTCTGGCTCACTCAGGCCGGGGGTAGGGAGAGGTACGGAGTGCAGGGCGAGCCTGCGGCGGCAGAGGCCAGCAGGACGTTGCACCAGCCTGAGGTGCGCCATGCGTTCTCCCGGGGAAGTTGTCCCTGGATCCCGGGACCCTGGCAGTGGCGGGCTGTATAGGCTCCCCGCAAGGGGCGTGTGGATAGTGACCTGTGCTGGCACAGAGGCTTCTTGGTGGCGGCAGCAACAGCCTTAGCGTCTCATGCCCGTCTCTGGGGTCCACGCTTTTAGCCGCGGCTCGCGCCCGTCTCTGGAGCTCCTTTAAGCAGCGCTCTTAATCCCCTCTCCTCGCGCACCAGGAAACAAAAAGGGAAGAAAAAGTCTCTTGTCTCTTCAGCAGGTCCAGACTTTTCCCTGGACTCCCTCCCGGCTAGCCATGGTGCAGTAACCCCTTCAGGCTGTGTTCACGCTGCCAACCCCAGTCCTCTCCCGGCGCTCCGACCGAAGCACGAGCCTCCAGCTCCCAGACCTGCCCGCGCCGGCGGGTGAGCAGACAAGCCTCTCGGGCTGGTGAGTGCCGGTCGGCACCGATCCTCTGTGCGGGAATCTCTCTGCTTTGCCATCCGCACCCGTTTCTGTGCTCTCCTCCATGTCTCCGAAGCTTTCCCCCTCCGCCACCCGCAGTCTCCGCCCTCCCACTGGTGCAGGTCCCATCCCTATCCTTTTGTCTCTGTTTATTCTTTTGCCCTACCGAGGTACGTGGGGAGTTTCTTGCCTTTTGGGAGGTCTGAGGTTTTCTGCCAGCGTTCAGTAGGTGTTCTGTAGGAGTTGTTCCACGTGTAGATGTATTTCTGGTGTATCTGTGGGGAGGAAGGTGATCTCCGCGTCTTACTCTTCCGCCATCTTAACAACCCCCCACCCCCTCTAGTGGTTTTAAGTGTAGGGTTAGATTGTTTATTTGAGATTTTTCTTGTTTCTTGAGATGAGATTGTATTGCCATAAACTTCCCTTTTAGAACTGCTTTTGCTGCGTCCCATAGGTTTTGGGTTGTCGTGTTTTCATTGTCATTTGTTTCTATGTAGTTTTTAATTTCTTCTTTGATTTCTTCAGTGATCTGGTTATTTAGTAGTGCACTGTTTAGCCCCCATGTATTTGTGTTTTTTACAGTTTTTTTTTCCTGTAATTGATTTCCAATCTCATAATGTTGTGGTCAGAAAAGATACTTGATACAATTTCAATTTTCTTAAATTTTCTGAGGCTTTATTTGTAACCCAAGATGTGATCTATCCTGGAGAATGTTCCATGTGCACTTGAGAAGAAAGTGTATTCTGCCACTTTTGGGTGGAATGTTCTATAAATATCAATTAGATCTATCTGGTCTATTGTGTCATTTAAAGCTTGTGTTTCCTTAATTTTTTTTTGTTTGGATGATCTGTCCATTGGTGTGAGTGGGGTGTTAAAAGTTGCCTACCATTATTGTGTTAACTGATGATTTCTACTTTCATGGTTGTTAACATTTGCCTTGTGTATTGAGGTGCTCCTATGTTGGGTGCATAAACATTTATAACTGTTATATCTTCTTCTTGGATTGATTCCCTTGATCATTATGTAGTGTCCTTCCTTATCTCTTGTAACAGTCTTTAAAGTCTATTTCATCTGATATGAGTATTGCTACTCCAGCTTTCTTTTGATTTCCATTTGCATGGAATATATTTTTCCATCCCTTCACTTTCAGTCTATATGTGTTCGTAGGTCTGAAGTGGGTCTCTTGTAGACAGTATATATATGGGTCTTGTTTTTGTATCCATTCAGCTAATGTGTGTCTTTTGGTTAGGGCATTTAATCCATTTACATTCAAGGTGTTTATCGATATGTATGTTCCTTACCATTTTCTTAATTGCTTTCGGTTTGTTTTTGTGGGTCTTTTTCTTCTCTTTCGTTTCCCGCCTAGAGAAGTTTCTTTAGCATTTGTTGTAAAGCTAGTTTGGTGGTGCTGAATTCTGTTAGCTTTTGCTTGTCTGAAAACCTTTTGACTTCTCTATTGAATCTGAATGAGATCCTTGCGGGGGTAGAGTAATCTTGGTTGTAGGTTTTTCTCTTTCATCACATTAAGTATATCCTGCCACTCCCTTCTGGCCTGCAGAGTTTCTGATGAAGAATCAGCTGATAACCTTATGGGGATTCCTTTGTATGTTATTTTTTGTTTTCCTTTGCTGCTTTTAATATTTTTTCTTTGAATTTAATTCTTGTTAGTTTGATTAATATATGTCTTGGTGTGTTTTTCCTGGGGTTCATCCTGTATGGGACTCTCTGTGCTTCCTGGACTTGGGTGACTATTTCCTTTCTCATGTTAGGCAAGTTTTTGACTATAATCTCTTCAAATATTTTCTTAGACCCTTTCTTTTTCTCTTCTTCTTCTGGGACCCCTATAATTCGAATGTTGGTGCGTTTAGTGTTGTCACAGAGGTCTCTGAGATTGTCTTCAATTCTTTT
The DNA here is from genome assembly GCF_039906515.1 of Pseudorca crassidens. Classification (NCBI taxonomy): domain Eukaryota; kingdom Metazoa; phylum Chordata; class Mammalia; order Artiodactyla; family Delphinidae; genus Pseudorca; species Pseudorca crassidens. The sequence goes on from NC_090305.1 coordinate 62,575,006, forward strand.
CATTCTTTTTTCTTTATTCTGTTCCTCGGCAGTTATTTCCACCATTTTGTCTTCCAGCTCACTTATTCGTTCTTCTGTCAATGGATGTTTAGGTTGTTTCCATGTCTTGGTTATTGTGAATAGTGCCTCTATGAACATAGGAGTGCATGTATCTTTTTGGATTAGAGTTTTGTCTGGATATATGCCCAGGAGAGGGATTGCTGGATCATACGGTAATTCTGTTTTTGGTTTTCTGAGGAACCTCCATACTGTTTTCCATAATAGCTGTACCCACTTACATTCTCACCAACAGTGTAGGAGGGTTCCCTTTTCTCCATGTCCTTTCCAGCATTTGTTATTTGTAGAGTTTTTAATGATGGCCATTCTGGCTGGTGTGAGACCATTCCTTTGTCTTTTCTCTACTTTCTGAGGGTTTACCTCAATGTTATCTTCCAACCCTTCTAGTTAGCTTTTTTTTAACGTCTGCTATCAGGTTTTTAATTTTCAAGAGTTATTTTTTCTGAATCCCACCTACCTTTTTAAAAAATTTGTCACAGGACTTCCTGGTGATCCAGTGGTTAAGAATCCCCCTTCCAGTGCAGGGGATGTGGGTTCGATCCCTGGTCAGGGAACTAAGATCCCACATGCCACAGGGCAGCTAAGCCCGTGCACGCTGCAACTACTGAGTCCGCATGCCACAACTAGAGAGCCCAAGCGCTCTGGAGCCTGCACACTGCAACAAAAGATTCCCTCATGCCGCAATGAAGATCTGATGCAGCCAAATAAGTAAATAAATACATTTAAAAAAATTTATTTATTTTATTTATTTACTTTTGGCTGCATTGGTTCTTTGTCGCTGTGCACAGGCTTTCTCTAGTTGTGGCGAGCTGGGTCTACTCTTTTTTGTGGTGCAGGGGCTTCTCATTGAGGTGGCTTCTCTTGTTGCGGAGCACGGGCTCTAGGTGCACAGGCTTCAACAGTTGTGATGCATGGGCTCAGTAGTTGTGGCTCGCAGGCTCTAGAGCACAGGCTCAGTAGTTGTGGCACACGGGCTTAGTTGCTCCATGGCATGTGGGCTTTTCCCAGACCAGGGCCCAAACCCATGTCCCCTGCATTGACAGGCACATTCTTAACCACTGCGCCACCAGGGAAGTCGTAATAAATACATATATATATATATATATATATATATACATATATATATATATTTTTTTTGTGGTACGTGGGCCTCTCACTGTTGTGGCCTCTCCCGTTGCGGAGCACAGGCTCCGGACGCGCAGGCTCAGTGGCCATGGCTCACGGGTCCAGCCGCTCCATGGCATGTGGGATCTTCCCGGACTGGGGCACGAACCCATATCCCCTGCATTGGCAGGCGGACTCTCAACCACTGTACCACCAGGGAAGCCCATAAATACATATTTTTAAAAAATTATTGCTATTTCATAGAAGCAATATCTTCTTTTATTTCTCTGAGGATATTAATCAAAATTTCCTTTTTTGTTTAAAATTTTCTGTTCCATGCATAGTTTATATTTCTTTCAATTCACTTTCTCCTGTTAATTTGTTTTGTTCTTTATCCTTATATTCCAGCTAATAGATGTCAATTGGCAGGCTATTAGATATATAAATCTGGAGTCAGTGGGAGAGGTCAGAGGATACAAATTTTATCAACCTCTTATAGCTGTTGAGAATATTAGCACAGAGCCAGGAATATAATTAGACTACAAATGTTAGATGTTACTTTTATTTTACTATTTAGTGACTGCATACAGCACATAGATGAACATAATTAACTTAACCAGTCCTCTGTCCTCTATTGTTACCAGCACTGAGCCTTTTTTCCTCAGTTTTTACTATAAACAGGAATGAACACCTTTTTGAAAACAGCTTTATTCATATATTTTAAAACTTTTATTATGGAAAATTTCAGTCATATACAAAAGTATAGAAAATGATATAATGAACTCCTGTGTACCCATCACCTAGTTTCAATAATTACCCCTTTATGGTCAGTCATCCAAACATGTTCATGTTTAATGGAAAGTTTTGTTTTATTGATAGTATACAGTCATCCCTTGGTATCCATGGGGGATTGGTTCCAGGACCTCCACAGATACCAAAATCTGCAAAGGTTCAAGTACCTTTTAAAAAATGATGTAGTATTTGCATATAACTTACATACACATCTTCCTGTATGTATACTGTAAATTATCCCTAGATTACTTATAATAACCTAACACAATGTAAATGCTATGTAAATGGTTGTAAATACATTTGACCCTTAAACAACATGAGTTTGAACTGCAGGGGTATACTTATATTTGAATATTTTTAAATAGTGAATACTACAGTACCGCACGATTCACAGTTGGTTGAATCCATAGCTTGGGACGTCAAATTTGCAATAATCATGAATGTGGAGGGCCAACTCTAAGTTACACAGTACTCAGATTTTCCACTGCTCGGAGGGTTGGGACCCCTAAGCCTAGGGTTGTTGAAGGGTCACCTGTTCTATGTAAATCATTAATAGCACATGTCTAATTCAAATTTGCTTTTTGGAACTTTCTGGAATTTTGTTTTTCCTGAATATTTTTGATCTGAGATTGGTGAAATCCGAAGGGTGTTGGAACCTGCAGATATGGAGAGCTGACTGTATATAGATTTTATACCAGTGCTGTCCAATAGAAACATAATGTAAACCACAAATGCAAGCCACAGTTATAATTAAAAATGTTACTTAAATGTGATTTAAAATTTTCTAGTAGCTACATTTGAAAAAGAAAAGAAATAGGTGAAATTAATTTTAATGATATATTTTATTTTTCCAGTATATCCAAAATATTATTTCAATATATAACCAGTATGCAAGTTATTAATGACATATTTTACCTTTTCTTTTTGGTATCAAGTCTTCAAAATCTAGTATGTAGGGACTTCCCTGGTGGTTCAGTGGTTAAGACTCTCTGCTCCCAATGCAGGGGGCCAGGGTTCAATCTCCGGTCAGGGAACTAGATCCTGCATGCTACAACAAAGATCCTGTGCGTGGCAGTGAAGGTCCTGCGTACCACAACTAAGACCCGGTGCAACCAAATAAATAAATATTTTTTAAAAAATCCAGTGTGTGTTATACATTTATAGCACATTTAAATGGGACTATGTACTTAGTGGCTTCCATATGAGAAAATGTATACATACCCGCAAAATATTATTTTGAAGCAAGTATTAGACATTGTATCAATATATCCATAAACACTTCAGTATGTATCACTAATAATAATGTTCACATTAAAAAATTTCCTTAGTATAAATTTCTAGAAGTTAGAAATTGTTGGGTTGCTCATTTAAAATCTTGCAGCTTGGGGCTTCCCTAGTGGCACAGTGGTTGAGAGTCCGCCTGCCGATGCAGGGGACATGGGTTCGTGCCCCAGTCTGGGAAGATCCCACATGCTGCAGAGCGGCTAGGCCCGTGAGCCATGGCCGCTGAGCCTGCGCGTCCGGAGCCTGTGCTCCGCAATGGGAGAGGCCACAGCAGTGAGAGGCCCGCGTACCGCAGGAAAAAAAAAAATCTTGCAGCATATTACCAATAATTTTCCAGAATGTTGACACCAATTTACATCCCATCAGGAGTGCTTGATGGAGCCCACATCACCCCTGACCACACACCAGGAGTGTGTTTTTATCCCTGACCATGGTTCTGAAATCCAGAGAAAAGCAATATGACTTTCCCCCTGAAGAAAGGTCAGTTCTAAGTTCTAAGATGATTCAGAGGTGAGTTTTAGGCAGACAAGAACAAAGGAACAAAATCAGCGGCCTCTTAGAATATCACTTTTTTTTTTTTTTTAAGGAAAGAATAGGGCAAAGGACAAAAGGTAGAGGGGTGGTAAGAATAACAACAGACAGACTCTGGGTAAAGATGTATGATAGAACCCAAACATCTAATTGTATTCTTTCCTGACACTCCAGTAAAAGTAAAATAAGGCTCTGCTTAGATACTTGACAGTCCTTGTTTATCATCTCATTTTTAAGCGTGGGTAGGATAAAAAGGTGATGTAAGTTCTGAGTTGTTGACTCAAGCTTCACTATCGGATGACCTGACTGTGGAACTCCAGATATCAGCACATTTTGTCCTTTCTCTTGGGCTGTTTGGGTTCCCCTTATATAGAAAACTCTTCTAAAGGCCTGTTTGGAGGGAGAGTTAGCCAGAACCTGAGGGTTGATGGGGTTAGTGGGCTTGAGGTCTAAACACTGAATATGCTCTGGTTCTCTAAATCCTACTGTTTTGGGTATGACACCTCCAACCTCAACTGTAACTTGTGCTTTCCAGTCCTCTTCCTGAGTTAGGGAGAGGTAGTCATCCATTAGCAAAGAGTGGGAGAAGGGATTAGGGAGCTACTAATTCTTAAACAACTTTAAACTGTTTTAATCTTTAATCTTTTGATCATCCTTATTTTATACCCACCAACCCAGCTTCCAGCTGTACATGATACCATGAACTCCTGAGCTTTCTGAAGATGCTGCTGTTTAAAATGGTTGATTCTCAATTTCCTCATTGATTTAGGATTAGGCTTTCTTGGTTTGCTAACCCATTAACCCTGGTCCATCAGCTTTTTATGTGTCAAATATGTTGTTGCCATTTTCTTCCCTCCTGTTCTCCCATGCTTGTGGATTTGTGCTGGTAGAAGCAGACTTTTAAAAAGCAGTCTGGATCCTAACCTCCTCCTTATTAAACTCGCTCCCTCTGCTGCATTCACTGCTCAGTTAATGGCAACCCCATATTTCCAGTTGCTCAGGCAAAAATTTTGGAATAATCCTAGACTCCTTCCCTCTCTCACCCCACGTACACACATCAGCAAATCCTGTGGGCTCTATTTTCAAATACATGTAGGATCTAACGGTTGCTCAGAGCCTCTAGCATTACCACCCTGGTCTATACTACCAGCATCTTTTGTCTGGGTGATTCTAATAGGCTACCAATTGGTTTTCTTGTTTCTGCCCTTGCCCCTTTCACTTTATTTTTGTCACTGCAGCTAGAGAGTAAACCCTCTAAACCAGAAGCCAGATAGATGTCCCTCCTTTGTTCAAAACCCCCTAATGACTGTATCTTGCATAGTCTACTTCCTGCTAACTCTCTGACCTCATTTCCCACATCTTCTACTTTTTCATTTGGCTCCAATCACTTTGGCCTCCTCTCTGTACCTTGTGCTCCTACCGCAGGGCCTTTGCATATGCCGTTTCCTTTCCTTAGAATGCTCTTCTAACAAATATTCAAATGGCTGACACCTTCACTTTCTTCAAGTCTTTGTTCAAATGTCACCTTATCAGAAAAGACTTTGCTGACTTATTTGTGTGAAGTAGCAATCCCTGCACTCCCTATCCCCTTTACTATGCTTCATTTTTCTCTGGATTAGTTGTGACCCCCTATACAATATGTATTTAGTTTCTTAGTGTCAGTTTCCTCCACAGATGTCAGTTCATGATGGCAAGGACTTTGTCTATTTTGTTTATTAGTGTAGCCACGGCACCAAGAACAGGATCTGGCTCACAGGACGCTCACAATATTAGCTGAATGAATGAATACATTAAAAGAAACTGAGCAATAGAGAGACTAAGAAGTTTAGACCAAGGTCACTCAGCAACAAATAGCAGAACTGGGATTCAAACCAGGTTTCTGTGATGTCAGAGCCTGAGTTATTAATCATTTTGTTTGATATTTGGGAAGAAGTTTTAATGAGATGTGTAACTGCTAATGGTATAATGCTATGAAAGAAGTAGATATAAAGATATAACTCTAGCATGACCTTAACTATGTGAAAACGTATAGAGAAAAAGATCCAGAAAGAAAGATATCATATATAAAGCAGAGTTTCTGAGTGCTTTTAAAGTATATTTTAAAACCCTCTTATTGTAGAAAATTGTGAAATACACAAAGCAGATAGAAACTATAGCAAACCTCCATGTACCCATCACCCCAGCCTCAAGGACCATCAAACCATGGACTAGTCCTGTCCCATCTGCATTCTCCCTTCCATGTTATTTTGAATCAATTCACAGATGTGATGGTCAGTTTTATGTTTCACCTTGGCTAGACTACAGTCCTCCATTATTCATTAACCTAATGTGATTAAAACCATAATCAGTCATTTTTAAGTAAGGGAGGTTATCCTACGTAATCTAGGTGAGGCTGCCCTGTGAGTTTCATACTTGCCTCACTAGCCCCAACAATCACATAATCCAATTTCTTTCAAAAACAATTTCTTATGAAATTGAAATTATATATATCAGTGTATCTCCTATTGGTTCTATTTCTCGGATTAAATCCTGACTGCTGTACTGCACATACATCATTTCATCTGAAGTAGTTTAGCAAGTTTCTAAACAGTAAGGATTCTTGAAAAAAATCCACAATACCATTATCTTACCTAAACAAAACTTAACAGCAATTCATTGATAATATCAAATGTTTAAATTTCGAATTGTCTCATTATTTTATAAAATTTAAAAAAAACCTTTTTTTTGGCCACACCACATGGCATGTGGGATCTTAGTTCCCTGGACAGAAATCGAACCTGTGCTCCCTGCAGTGGAAGCACACAGTCTTAACCACTGGACCACCAGGGAAGTCCCTGAAAATGTTTTTGAACTATGAGTTTTTTTCAGCATTTTAGTTATGGAGAGAAAAAAAGTACACAACCAGGAAGGATTTTCTCCATGGCTCCAGCAGGGGGTGGCAGTGTCTCGTGTTTCAAGAGGAAAGTAACGTATCATTTCTCTCCCAGCCTTAGTCTCCCCGCCCAGGGCTTACTTAGCACATGATACACTTTTGGTAAATGTATGATGAGTGAATAAATAAATGGGTGAAGGAAATACTTTTTTATACTTTTATTCATTGGCTATACTCTGTGCCAGGTACTAGCTGAGTGCTAAATTTTCTCTTTTAAAAAAATTTACCATGAGGTACCTATTATCCCCATTATACATGAAAAAATCTAAGGGTCAAAGAGGTTGAAAGACTTTGTGAAGATCATAGAGGTAGCAAGTAGCAAATCCTTGAGTTACCCCAGATCTGTATTTTATTTGTAAATGCCATATAGGACATACAGAAAGCATATGAATGGTTGAAAAAAGAGAACACCTGTAACTATACCCAGTTATAGAACATCACTGTCACCCCAGAGGTCTTGTTGTTATGGACTGAATGCTTGTATGCCACCAATACTCGTATGCTGAAAGCATACCCCTAGTGTGGTAGTGTTTGGGTATGGGGCCTTTGGGAGGTAATTAGGATTAGATGAGGTTATGAGGGGGGTCCACTGATGATGACGGGATTAGTTCCCTTATAAAAAGAGAGCGCTCACTCTCCCTTTCTGCATAAGCAAAGAGGGAAGGTCAGCGAGAAGGTAGCTGTATACAAACCAGAGAGCTCTCACCAGTACCTGAATTGGCCAGCACCTTGATCCTGGACTTCCCAGTTTCCAGCACAGTGAGAAAATAAATTTCCGTTGTTTAAGCAACCAAGTCTATGGTAGTTTATTATGGCAGCCCTAGCCAACTATGACATCTGTTTATCTCTTTCCAAACACAACCCCTATCTTCCTCCAAATTTAAGAGTAATAATTTCCTTGCTTTTCCTTAGAGTTTACCTTCTTTGTTTAGTTTTACCTGTTTTTGAACTTTATATAGATGGAATTATTCTATCTATCTACCTACCTACTTTATGACTTGCTTTTTAACCTCAACATTATGTTTGTAGGATCCATCCACATTGAGCATATATTTGTAGTTCTTACGTTTTTATGCTGTATGGTATTTTCTAGTACAAATATATTACTATTTATTCTTCCATTTTATGGAATGGGCATCTTGGTTGCTGGTAAGAACATTCTTAGGCATGTATCCTAATGTACATTAGAACACACATCTCAAAGGTATATATACCTTGGCCTGGAATTTCTGGGCTATCTGGTATGCATATCTTCAACATTATTAGACAATAGCACAGGTTCCCAGAGTGGTTGCACTAATTTACATTCCCACCTGCTGTAAGAGAGTTCCATTTTTCTATACTTTCACTAACACTTGGTATTGTCAGGCTTTTATATTTTGCCAGACTAATGGGTATATTGTGCTATCTTGTTATAGTTTTAATTTGCATTACCCTTATCTATTTAATGAGATTGAGCACCTTTTTATATTTATTGGACATTTAGATTTCTTCTTTTGTAAAATGTCTTTTCAAGCCTTTTGCCCACTGAGAAAAACTGGATCATCTGCCTTCTTCTCACTGATTTATAGCTCTTCATACAATCTGGTCCTTTATCCGTTATATATGTTGTAAATACCTTCTTCCACTCTATGGCTTGTCCTTTTACTCTTTTAATGGTGTATTTTGTTGAACAGAAGTTCTTAATCTAATGTAATCAACCATACCCAGTATTCTCTTATGGTTAATGCTTTTTATATAGTGTTTGAGAAACCCTTCCCTTATTCAAGATCTTAAATTTTTTTCCCCCATTCTATCCTAAAACCTTTGTAGGTTTATCTTTCACACTTATGTCTTTCACACTTACTACCTGGGAATGATTTTTGAAAATGTAAGAGGAAGGGGTTGAATTTCCTTTTTTCTCCATATGGAAATCCAATTGTCCCACATTTTTCACTACTGCTGTGATGTGACATCTCTGTCATAAATCATGCAATTGTATGTGAATGGGTATGTTGGACTACAAAATTCTAAAGTCGAACTCCTAAGTGCCACGATACTGCCTTTGTCTGTGAAAGGAAATATGATGGACATAATGCATTTTAGACTTAACTAGAATCTCAACTCACAATCTCCATCTCCAAAAGTGCTTCCAGCTGGTGATGCTGGCATGTTATTTTACCTCTGAGCCCATGTTTTTCTTGCATGGTTATTGTAAGGAAGAGGCACAATTTGTGACACCTAATCATTTTATCATTACTACATATTTCAAATGTAAGCACTTGCTCTGTTTGGAGCCTTGGGGCTTGGAGTTCTGTAGTTTTATTAATTTTCTATGGCTGTGTTACAAGTGGCCACAAACTTAGTGGCCTACAACAGCACCCATTTCTGACCTTGCAACTCTGAAGTTCAGAAGTATGGGTGGGTTCTCTGCTTAGGGGCTCACAGGCTGAAATGAACATGTCAGCTGGGTCAATCTCTTATTTTGAGGCTCTGGGGAGACCTGCTTCCAAGTTCATTTAGGTTGTTGACTGAACCCTGTTCTTTGAAGTTGTAGGACAGAGGTCCCTCTTCCTTGCTGGATGTCAGCCAGGGGTTGCTCTTAGTTCCTAGGGGCTGCTCTCAGGCCCTTTCTACCTAGCTTTCTCCATCTTCAAGTTAGCAATAGTCAAATCCTCCTCATGCTTTGAATATGACTTCCTTTTCTGGAGAAAATACTCTGCCTTTAACGAGCTCATGTGATACGATTAGGCCTACCTGGATAATCTCTCCATTTTAAGGTCAACTGATTAATATCTGCACATCCCTTGTGCCATGTAATGATGTAATCTCAGGAGTAACACCAGAGGGTGTTACTTAGCCTTTTGCCTACCATAGTAGTGCCAGATACATTACTTAGCCTGCAGATCTCGAGATGGTCTGTCTGAAAAGAATTCTTTGGTGTATGTCAGAAAACTCAAAATACTTCATCAGTTCGTTCCAAATTCCCAAATTGGCTAGAAATGTTGACTACAACTTGTCTTCATGGAGCTTTGACCCTCTTTCCTGCACAGACATATCTTTTTATTTGCAAACTCTTGGTGACTTGGATGCTATTTTATCTGATATCTCTAGAGCTTACTGCCCACCCTTCAGTCATTTATGGAACCATCAATCAACAAATATGTTGAGTATATAATACAGTCATAGCACTTATCCAAATCTGAGATCACACTTGGCAAGGTGTCAGGCCCATAGTAGGTATTTCTTAAATATCTGTTGAATGAATGTGTGAGTGATGAATTGCCCTTATGTAGCCTACTGTGTATTTTAGAATAAGCTATATGCACACACAAAGATAAGCAACAATATAAGAATTTATGTAGTTAGTTTTTTAAAAGCAGTCCAAGAGATAGATCATTTGTGTGTGTGTGTGTGTGTGTGTGTGTGTGCGCGTGTGCACATTTGTGTTTAAGGAATGCTTTGTGGAAGAAGTAGAGCTAGGATTGGGCCTTTAGAAATATGATTATTTGGATGGGTGGGAGGATGACCCACAGTCTAGGTAGGAAGAACTGTGTGAACAAAGGTGCACTTTGGGATGGGAGCAGCCATTTTGGGTGGGAATCAAGGTATGAGTGGCAGGTTGTAGCCTCACAGAAGCTTTGCAATGTCAAAAAAAGTAGAGAAATGTTTGACTCAGTTATTTCAAGGAAACAAAGATTTATTAAAGTGAAGCACTTTGAACTCTCTGGAATAAAGGTGATATTAATGCATGACTTTCTTAATGCACTAGGAACGTTTCCTTAAGAAATTTTTTTTAGTTTTTAAAGCTTCCTTTCATAAATGCCACCTTGGGCCCTTAGGAGAAAGAGTACCATATGCAAGGTAACAAACACACACACTGCAAGTCACAATAAAATAAGAGTCATTTATTCTGTATTCAGCGAACAAACTATAATCTGAAAGAATGTTTATTTTTAATTTGTAGCCATTGGACTTGCTAGAGTTCTTTCCCATCCCACTTTGGAGTTAAATGTCCCCGTAGCTTTCTTTTCTTTTCCCAAAGTCAAGAACTGTGGCTACTATGCAGAGGCCTACCATCTAGGAAAGTACTGATAATTGGTAAGCAAATCATAGAAGAGGATGTCTTGTGACAACATCAGGTGCACCTGTCGGAATGGTGGGTGAAATGCATATGGTGCTAACGATGGAAAGCCAACCATAAGCAAAAGCCTAGCAAAGGCAGAATGATCTGGAACATGATAGCCTTGCTAGGAATAAACGTTTTACAGGGGGACACAGCAATGGGAAGGGGAGGCAAGGAGGATGGTACACACACAGGTGGCGATCTAACGAGCAGAGCCCTGAGTGGGAATCCCACTTCAGGAACGGCTTGTCGTTTTCTGGTAGACATTGTGCGTGTCTCTGTCCTTCAGGTTCTGCCTACATGACAAGCTTGGCTGGGGCCACTGTCCTTGGGGTAAAGGAGGCTTTTCCCCCAGATACAATGTTCTCCCAGTCTGAGGGAGCTCAATGTTTTGGGGGTTGTTAAGGAAAGTCTTAGTTAAGGACCAATGAGAGGAAGCCATAAAATGAGATATCTGATGGGGCCAGATGCTTTACTAGACACCTGACAGCTTCCAAACTCTCTGGGAGAAATACGGCATTTTTGAAGGAGGGAAAATGCAAACTGAGCCCTGAGGTCAATTCTTCAACGTTAAACTGGCATATTCTTCAACATTAAACTGTCATATTCTCAACTTACTCTTCCTCTGGGGCACTTGGATGAAAGAGCCTGACCTTGATGGCCTGTCTCTCCTCTGTTCCCCAGTAGGTCAGCTAGTGGGTGGTGGGGTCTCTAGAGGAGCAATGTACACAGAACAGTTGAGAGACTCCCCAAGAGGTGCTTTGGCATAAATCAGTATCTGAGAGGCACACAGGCATTGGACTTTAGCTGTGTTTCCTGAAGATGGACATTTTGCTTGCATTGTTTGGTGCCCCCCAGGCTGATTATGGGCAGCCCTCAGGCTCCAGGAGCCACATTGTGAGGCTCACTCAGAGTCCACTGTGTTGTCCAAGGCATGCTGGGAGCGCCTCTGGTTCCTGGATGACACACACAGGTACATAAGATATGTCAGACACAGCAAGGCCACTGCTGTGAAGAAGGTGAGGGTGCCCATAAAGGCAGACGGCTTGATGGGCAGGCGAATCAGGGGGCTTTCGGCTGGGATCTGGTTGGTCAGGCTGAGCATGTAGCCAAGAGACCAGGCTATGCTGCTGTTCCCCACCTGTGGAGTAGAGGAGATGGCTCAGTTCTCAGGGCTGGGCTTGAGGCACGGATTACATCCCCAGGGCACACCATGGTCACCCTCCTGAGACACCCCCAGGAAACTGTGGCCTAAGGAGGTCAAAGGACTTGCCTAATTTCAGACACTGCAGAGACTGGGCTAGAACCCAGGTCACTGTGACCACAAAGGCTTGAGGGCCCAATCTCCCACACTGCAGAGAAAACAGCCGGAAGAACTAATCCTCATGGCCTCGTCACAGCCAAGCGTGAAGAGGGCACAGTTAATAACAGTGAAGGTTTCTCTGTCATCGGGTACAGAAGTGTCTATAGCTAAAGAAAGAGGGTGATGCATGTTTTACTGAACCCAGGACCAGTTTCTAAGAAAAAATGGTCAGGGGACTTCCCTGGTGGTCCAGTGATTAAGGCTCCACCCTGAATGCAGGCGGCCCTGGTTCAATCCCTGGTCAGGGGACTAGATCCTGCATGCTGCAACTAAGAGCCCGCGTGCCGCAACTAAAAAAAAGATCCCACGTGCCAAAACCAAAAAAAAGATCCCACATGTCTCAACTAAAGATCCCACACACTGCAACTAAGATCCCGCACACAGCAATGAAGGTCCTGCGTGCCGCAATTAAGACCTGGTGCAGCCAAATAAATATCCAAAAAAAAAAAACATAAAAAAAAAGAAAAGGTCAGTTTAAGTGGGAAGCAGACTTCGTCAGTTTCATCTGGTAGTTCCATCAATTTTTGTTTACATGTTTTTCAGCTATTTTATTAGATGTATAAATGTTTCAAATTTGCAATCTTCTATCCTCTCTATCTCAAATGATGCTCTTTATCTTAGACAATTTTGTCGGATATTAAAAAGCTACACCAATTTTTTTTTGTGTAGTATTTGCCTGATAGTTAAAAAATTTTTTTTTAACTTTCAAATTTTCCATGTCCTTTGAAAATGAACAAAACAGAAACAGACTCACAGACATAGAGAAGAGATTTGTGGTTGCCAAGGGAGAGGGAGGTGGGGGAGGGATGGATTGGGAGTTTGGGATTAGCAGATGAAAACTATTATATATAGGATGGCTGAACAACAAGGTCCTACTGTATAGCACAGGGAACTATATTCAATATCCTGTGATAAACCATAATGGAAACAAATACGAAAGAGAATATATATATGTATAACAATCATTTTGCTGTACAGCAGAAATTAACACAACATTGTAAATCAACTATACTTCAATAAAATTTTTAAAAAACCCAAAAAACGTTTCATGTCCTTAAAGACGGTTTCTCTTATAAACAACATACACTTCATTTAAAAAAATCCAATCTGACAGTGCCTTTTAACTGGTAGGTTTAGTCCATTTATGATTGTTGTGATTATTGATATATTTGGACTGCTTTCTAATACCTTAGTTTTAAATTTTCAATAAGTGCTATTTCCCTATGTTTATTTTTTTCATTTATTGCCTTAAAAATGATATAAATATGTTCCACTTTACATGATGAGTGTTTCAGGCCACTCTTATGTCCCTGTATCCTATGACCCTCAACCATACCCCCATCACATTGGATATTAGCTATACTAGAATTCTGGATTGTTATAAATGCATTCTTCTCTTTTACTTTTCTTTGGTGTTAGTTTTCTTTTTTCGTTTTTAATATAAATTTTAAGCCACAAAATCATTTATTCTTACTTCCTATATTTTTATACATCTGGATTTATTTCTCTTCTTATTTGATCACTTCCTCCAAAAATATTTTGGATGTAAATCTTTGCATGGCAAATCTTCTGAAGTCTATTTATACCCTCACATTTGAATACTAATTTGACTGAGTATTAAATTCTTTATAAATAAAGGAAAGGAACTTGAAACCTAGAATTCTGTATCTCCCCAAATTGGTATTTAATGGAAAATCATTCCCCATTCTCATAATTTACTTTCCTGGTAATTAGATTAATTAGAAACAAAGCTTGGAGAGTACATGCCACCAACAGTCCTTAAACATCTCCAGACATCCTTAATTTTTATAGATGACTCAGTTTTATCTATGTAAAAGTAAACAGTCACAGGCCTAATGCTGGATATTGCTTGCTTTAATCTAATTATTGCCGAAGCTAGCATCGAACAGACTGACTCCAGACATACTTCAGGCTTTACATCTGCTATTCTTGAAATGAGAAAACCCTCCCAGAATCTGGGGAACAGAGTGCTGGATGAAAATATCAGCAAGGCTGCGTCATAAAAGCAAGGTACAGAGGCCCCTCACCAAATAGTCACCTCGTAAGAGCTGTCATTCCAGCACTGGACCATTCTGGACACTTGAGAGTGAATACAGTGACCTCAGACTCATTCTAAGATCAAATTCTTATTTAATGCTGCTTATTTAATCCCTGTTCTCTGAAGCATAGATCTCACTCTGACATTTGTGTAAAATGGAGAGCAATTAGTTACTATTCTCTTAACAAAATTGTTACATTTGAAGCTTCTTGTCAGGATGAAAAGTCTCTGTTCCTTAACATATTTATGTATTCACTCAACAACATTTACTAAGCACCTTCCATGTTCTCAGCCCTGTGCTGAATGCTAGGAATATGAGGATGATAAAACAAGTGCTGCCACCACGGATCTCAGAGTCCACGGTTCTTGGCATCCAATCCTTAACTCATGTGGAAGGTTTCTGATGACCACTTCCTCTGAATTCTCCATCATCTCTTCTCATAAGCTCACCAGGGATCAAGTCTCATTGGCTCCATTTAGCAAGTTAAACCCCAAGTCCCACTTACCTTCTACATTTCGTTCACACACATACACACAAGCATCTGTTTTGAGAGAAAGAGGAGGAAACAGTTTGTGCTTTGACTTACCTCTTTTTTAAAATGTATTTGGGGCCAGGTGTTCTCGGTGAATTTGTATCCATTTACAAGCAAGTGGTAGATATAATGGGCTGAGAAGCAGTAGGAGCGAGCATACTCCTCATCAAACCGGGGGAGCAGCAGTGGGAGCTGAAGGCAGGTTCAAAACAGGGAGGAGGCAGGTTTTAAAACACACATTTCAGGGACTTCCCTGGTGGCGCAGTGGTTAAGAATCTGCCTGCCAATGCAGGGGTCACGGGTTCGACCCCTGGTCCGGGAAGATCCCACATGCCGTGGAGCAACTAAGCCCGTGTGCCACAACTATTGAGCCTGCGCTCTAGAGCCCGTGAGCCACAACTACTGAGTCCGTGCGCCACAGTTACTGAAGCCCACACGCCTAGAGCCCATGCTCCACAACAAGAGAAGCCACTGCAATGAGAAGCCTGCACACTGCAACGAAGAGTAGCCCCCGCTCGCCGCAACTAGAGAAAGCCCGCACGCAGCAATGAAGACCCAACGCAGCCAAAAAAAAAAAAAAAAACCATTTCAGAACAGCTTAGGTCAGCTGTCATATTTTAAAGAATCTTATCACCCAGAATTTAATAATTAAAATTACTATAAAATAAATACAATGATAAAAATATCCCTGTTTTATGTTCATTTGTTTTATTTATTTTTTATGTTATTCCACATATACGTGATAACGTACAGTATTTGTCTTTCTCCGTCTGACTTATTTCACTAAGCATAATACCCTCCAGGTCCACGCATGTTGTTGCAAATGGCAAAATTTCATTATTCTTTATGGCTGAGTGATATTCCATTGTACATATACACCATATCTCCTATATTCCCCCCCACCAGATCCCTATACAACATCACAGAAGAACAGTCTAAGTTTATAGAGTGCTTATGACGTGCCAAACACTGTTATAACCATTGTGCCCATGGTTAGAACATTAATCCACAACGCAGCTATGAGGTGGGGTCCCTTACTATCCCCATCTTATGGATATGGTGAAAGGAGGACAGCATAAAAGTCAAATTCACATACATACACATGCACACAAATGGAATCTACTCTGCTGTACTGTTTCGTACCAATATGGATCCTTTCTCTTTGAATACTGACCTTACCCCAATTCTGTGAGCAGAAATTCCAGGTGCTTGAGTTGAAGGTGTGCAGGGAAAAACTACCCGAAAGGTTGAAAGCACTGGCTGTGTAGTAGAATCCTGCAAAAGCCTGTAAGGAAGTCGTGCAGAAGGAAATAAGTTCTCAGAATGGGATATAATATGGAGATTTCAGAATGGGATATAATATGGAGGTTTCAGGGTACTGAATAAGAAAGTGGGAAACAGCTCAGCAGAGGAAAAAACAGAAAGGTGAGAAAGAAAAATTCAATGGGGAAAAAAAGGAATCTTTCCATAGTTTTGCCCTTACCAGAAATGACCTTTTAACTTTTGGCTGATATACGCCATTGAAGGAACAGACTTCTCGGTCATGGCAAGCACTGAAGTTAAATAGGGAAGCCACCTTTTCCCTACACAGTGATGGGTCCCCGGTTCCTTCAAAAGTGATGATGTTGTTGGGATCATAACTTTCAGGTCTCAGGTCCTCTGTACACAGGCTGCCAAACACATATGCCTCAGTGAAGGTGGTGTTGTAATTCCGAGGGTAACAGGGGTTGGCAAATGTGGTTTCAGTGGTATAATTCTGTAGGTACAAGAGTGAGGTGTTAGATATCACTGTTTTGTGGAGGCCCAAGTACAAATCCTCAGTGCAAATCCTTACTGTTGTCCCCCACCAATGCCGAGAGAGAAACGGAAAAAAGGCCATTCTGCGTCAATGTAGAAGGGAACTCCCAGGTTGTCTAGATAACTCAAGTCAGGGTGGGGGGATGATCACCCTGCACCAGGCACAACACTAGGCTCTTGCTTACACTGTCTGCTCCAGCCCTTACCACAGCCCTGTGAAGCAGGTTTTATGAACTCCATTTTGATGAGAAAACAAGATATGTTTAGATTCATTGACCATTTTGAAGAGAATGTTATCTATCCACCTAAAAAAATAATTCAAAAGGTACAAATAAATATATTATGAAAATTAAGGCTCCCTCCCATCCACTTTCCCCACCCTTATTCCCTCCCTGGAAGTAACCACTATTGCCAGTTTTGTGTATTCTACCAGAGATTCTGTGTATACTTCTTGTATGCATGTGCAAATATATTTTCTTTTCTCCTCTCTTTCTTTTTAAAATTTAAAAATTAAAAAAAAACTTTTGTTTTTAATAAAGTTATTTATTTATTTTTGGCTGCATTGGGTCTTCGTTGCTGTGTGCAGGCTTTCTCTAGTTGTGGCGAGTGGGGGCTACTCTTCATTGTGGTGCGTGGGCTTCTCATTGCGGTGACTTCACTCTTGTTGCTGAGCACAGGCTCTAGGCACGCAGGCTTCAGTAGTTGTGGCACGAGGGCTCAGTAGTTGTGGCTCGCGGGCTCTAGAGCTCAGGCTCAGTAGTTGTGCCTCATGGGCTTAGTTGCTTTGTGGCATGTGGGATCTTCCCGGACCAGGGCTCGAACCCATGTACCCTGTATTGGCAGGCGGATTCTTATCCACTGCACCACCAGGGAAGTCCCTAAAATTTTTAAATCATAAATGGCAGTACTGTATACACACTGTTCTGCCCCTTGCTTTTCTTACTTAAAAATATATCTTTGAGATTTTCCTTTCATTGTAAGTGTAAGAGTGGGTTTTTAGTAGCTGCATAGCACTCTACTGTACAAATAAACTATAATTTATTTAGGGAGTCCCCTCTAGAGGAAAACTTAGGTAGTTTCCAATCATTTGCCTTTACAAAACAATGCTGTAATAAATATCGCATTACACAGAAATCTTCGATCCATTTGTAATTAATTTGGTATTAAGATTGGGATTTGATTTTACTTTTTGCAGATGATTATCCAATTTTTATCTATGGTCAAAAATGTTCCCTTTATCAAATGCTGAATTCCAAAATGTGTTTGGTTCTATTTATGGACTCTCTTTTCCAAGAAATTGGATTCAAACTCTAATTTCAAAGCTACTAAGGCATATTTTACCCCCTACAGTAAAATCTTGACCCAGAAAACACTTAGCCCAACTCTTTCATTTTACTGCTGAGGAAACTGAGGTACATATCAAAATAATGTAATCATTTAACAAAAGGCAGTGGTAGGATTCTACACAGAATCCTACAGAAGTCCAACACTCATCCAGTATAACTGACATGAGTGTTCTGCAGAAAGATCTTCATATGACTCTGTGGAGGCAGCAAACAGGCCCCCTTCTGCCTTAATGGTGTGAAAAAATCTATGGTGTTCAAAAGGTCTTATGTCTAATTTGTAACGTATCATGCCATGGTCACCCTATGGCTGAAATATTCGTTAAAAGAAAAAAATCAAATCAACCAAATGATTATTTAGTTTCTCCCTCCAAAGCTGCCTTATACTTTTAAAATAATTAAATCATTTCTGGCTTGGCTTGGAGAAGAAGCAAGATAATATAAATTATTTCTGGCAGAAGAAGCTCAGTAAAGATTATTTCACTTCTCTTTTTGGAGTGTGAATTATTTGTTATGGCATTCCTTAAATATAATTTGCCAGTGTGCCAAGTTGCTTAGGCCCTCAACATTCAATAAATCTTCCCTGAATTTAGTGTTTTCAGGGCACTGGCATGAAAGGGTCATGTACTTTCTTTTATAATAAAATGACCAATATAGTTTTTCTTTTTATATAATGGTATTTGGAGTATTATGCACCTATAAAAGTATTAATTTCAAAAGATGTTTAACAACACAGGAAACTGCTCACAATATATTGTTAGATTAAAAAAAAGCTGGATATAAAATTATATGTAAACCATATGAAGCCAAATTTGTAAATACTATACATATTCCTGCATGAAAACAAAAACTGGAAGAAAATGCAATACTGTGTTGATGGTGGCTAATTCCAGGTTTTGTTTATTATTTATATTTTTTATGTCTGTATTTTCTAATTTTTTTTTTCACTGAACATGTGTTACTTTAAAAACAGAAGAGGACTTCCCTGGTGGCACAGTGGTTAAGAATCCACCTGCCAGGGCTTCCCTGGTGGCACAGTAGTTGAGAGTCCACCTGCCGATGCAGGGGACGCGGGTTCGTGCCCCGGTCTGGGACGATCCACATGCCGCGGAGCGGCTGGGCCCGTGAGCCATGGCCGCTGAGCCTGCGTGTCCGGAGCCTGTGCTCCGCAATGGGAGAGGCCACAGCAGTGAGGGGCCCGCGTACCGCAAAAAAAAAAAAAAAAAAAAAAAAAAAGAATCCACCTGCCAATGCAGGGGACATGGGTTCAACCCCTGGTCCGGGAAGATCCCACATGCCGCGGAGCAACTAAGCCCATGAGGCACAAGTACTGAGTCTGAGCTCTAGAGCCCGCGAGCCACAACTACTGAGCCCTCGTGCCACAACTACTGAAGCCCGCGTGCCTAGAGCCCATGCTCCACAACAAAGAGAGGCCACTTCAGTGAGAAGCCCACGCACCATAACGAGGAGTTGCCCCCGCGAGCCACAGCTAGAGAAATCCAGCATGCAGCAATGAAGACTCAACGCAGCCAAAAATAAATAAATACTTAAGTATTACTTTAAGTGTTACTTTAAGTAATACTTACGTCTTACTTAAAGAGGAAGAGAAAGTGAATTCATGTCCCTAACGTCTAACATGCTCTCAGAGTGAGACTTGAGCCCTGGGGTGACTGGAGACTCCTTTTTAAGAAAATAATTTGCAAAGTGTATATCTAGGTGTCACTCTCACCACACTCTGTAGCCCCTTATATTACAGACCGGGAAACGAGTCCTGGACTGGTGGCATTTACTCAGCCAGTTCATGATGCAGTAATCTTTGGGAACCTTCTAAGTTGGGGCTTGGCAACACATCTTTGGGACATGAAAGTATTGGTCAGGCAAGTCGGGACATGCATTTGTGGGTGATCCTCATCACACCTGGATTCTTCCCCTCACCTGAGTCAGAAGGCTTACAGTGCAGAGCCACCCTCTCAGGCATCCAGATGTTATCAGGCAAGTTGTAGACACACCCTGTCCCTGTGACCTGACTATCTGTAGTGAGGGGCTGGGGTCTCCCACCTCTGCCCCCAGTCCTGGGCTCACACCTTGAGACCTGCATTCTCAAACCCAAATGAGACCTCATCCAGGTGGAGTATTCACTTCTCTACTGTAGACTGTTGGGTACATAGACATTCTTTAATAAACATTGTAGGCGTGTGTGCATAAAGACACACACACACACACACACACACACTCTTCCTCAGTGTCAGTCAAATTTAAGAGGTTAGCTTCTCAAACCTCCACTCATTCTGGAAAAAAGGTGATTTCACCTGCTTCCCTTTTCCTGTCTAAAGTTCAGAGGAGCCCCTGCTCCACCCTCCACCCCCACCAGGGCCAGAGCTGGAGGAAGGGGCAATAAGTATTGCTAAAAATAAAAGGAGAGAGAGAAAAGAGGAGCCCCAGTTAACGAGGGTTGGTTAAGCTCCATGTGGGGTTTGGTTTGGCTGAGTGTAGGGTGGATATGAGGGTCTGGAGTGGGCACTGAGTCTTCTGAGCCATGGAAGTGTAGCTCAGGGCTGCCTGCAGGGTCCCCGCTCTGTCCTTCCCAGGAGTGCTCAGGCTCTCCCAACAATACATGTGGCATGCATGTGTAGTGGGGCTCCACCCTTTCCTGTGAGGCTGAAAGAGAAGTTTTGGGAAGAGGGCCAGACCTGGAGGGTGAATTCTCACCACCTACCTTGCATGACTACTCAGTAAATATGGGGATCTGAAGATGTGACTTCTGCTGATGACACTTTTGTAAACCAGCCCAATTTTCTACAGGCTAATGGCTGGGGAATACTGCTTCCTTCTTCAGTGACCAAAGTAGGTTGCAGTGGTGGGGCTTAAGCTACTGATGCTGTGTCCACTATGTTCATAGGCTGACCCAGCTCTTGTCTCCTTCCCCTGGGCCCCATCAGAAGCCAGGATCTGTGGCCTCCGGTTGGCCCCATGCCCCTCTAGGTGATCAAGCCTCCTTCCCTTCGTGTTCCCTTCATCTTCATCTTCCCTTCTCAGCCATGGCTGAGATTGATGTCCCCTTAGCACTGGAGTTTGGGATCTCAGGTCGCATCCATGGTGCTAGTGCCCTTGCTGACACATACAGTACTAATGTCAAGTTCATATTAGTGACAGCCTTCTAGTTGATGCCTGAAGTAGCCATCTGTGCCATGGAACATTTACCATATGAATTACTGACTGATGTGATGGAATTCGGCTGCTCTAAGACCCCAACATATAAAGGGCATGAAATCTGCCTAATATAGGCTCATGTAAAAGAAGCCTGAGCCTGGGGAGGGCTCTGCCCTCTCCCCTGTCAGCAAGCATTTCCCATATGATCACTTTTATTATTTTGTCTGCACTCAGGGGAGTCTCAACATTCTCAGGTTTATTTAGCTACTGGTTTAAAACAGCTTGTGTCCATAAAGGGATCCCAAGTCCTGAATCATTTATAAAACATCTGGAGCTCTGGAATTTCCCTGGACTTCTGACTCAGATACACTGGAAATGGTCAACACATCAGGGAGAGAGAGAGAGAGAGAGAGAGAGAGAGAGAGAGAGAGAGAGAGAGAGAGCGCTTGGACGCCCACAAGTAAACAGGAAAATGCTGCTGTTTCCATCCATCTTCTAATTGGAGTGGAAAGGACAGACCCCAGAAGGCAAGGCATCTTCCTCTCAGCTAAGACCCCTGAGGGAATACCCGTTGCCCCCTGGCTCAGGTACCTGAAGGAGAATTGCCAGAAACCTCTTCTCAGCCTCATTCCGGCCATAACACTGGAAGCTATGCGTGTAGAGTGTGTACTCATAGCCATACAGGGACACCTTCACGATGTCACTGGTGTTCAGCCCCACGTTCTCTTCTACCGCGAAGGATATTTGGGTGGAGGCACCGCCTAAATCCAGGGCACCTGTGGTCTCCTTTCCGTTCGGATGCACCCACATATGCCACAGGCTCTTCTACACAGTAGGAAAAGGAAACAAGAAAAAAGACCAAAGGTACCATCTCTGATTGGCTAGGGTTCTTCACCCAAGACCCATCTCTTATTGCTAAGAAATATGACATAGGAAGCATTCAGGGCCAGATCTCTCCTTTATTTCAGGGGTGGTGAACTCAAATGCTTACAGGGACTGTACAGGCAACATAAATGAGTGAGTAGACAATAGGGAATGAGGTGTATACAATAGGGAATGAGGTGTATACAGTAGGGAATGGTGGGGCCTGGGGCAAACTGGGGAATGCATGAGCTATACTCTGTTCCAGTTGGTTGTTGCCATGCAGGAATGTGAGTCTGCTGTGACCAGCTCCTCCAACTTTTGGGGAGTGAGGGGGGCAGGAGAAGCTAGAAATGTGGATTTTTATGTGAATTTTCCAAAATATTAACTAATTTAATTTAATTAAAAATGTATTCAAGGGGGAAGAAAATAGGTCTTAGACTGAACATAGTATGGTGTCCTCTGCACCAAAGGAGCAGGGAGTATGGAGACTGGAATGTGAGGAGACCTGAGGACACAGAATGAGTTGGGAAGAAAGCTGCCTGAGGGCTCTGTAAATTCCAGATGGCTGTGTGGGGCTTCTTGGAAGGGTCATTTTCCAGGTGTCCTTCAAAAGACTCATAGCCCACTGCTAGATTTAGATCCTTCCCTGCCTCTAATTTCTTATTAGCTAGTAAAATGATGATATTCCCCCTCCCCCATGCATTTGGTCCTGTTTAGGATCCACGGCTTTGTCCAGCTATACATGTCTTTTCTTAGCTGTTGTATCATAGATGTTTCCCTAATTCATTACATGATAGAAACAATGCAGGACACGTGGCCCTGTTGGCATGTACCTCAGCTTAAGTTACCAAGCACAGGGGACAGGATAAACAGCAAGATTAAAAACCATGCATTTGTTTTCACACACCTCCAGGAAATTTCCCATTAAATAGTTGGCTGTAATCCATCCATAAATCCCTTCCTCTTGCCCAGAAATGATTTGAGCATCCCTAAAATCAAAGGGCTGAGACTCGAAGTAGTTTTGGATGCTCGCAAGGACTTCATTAGCTGCTGTTTCGTTTTGCAACCTATGCAAGGCACAGAACACAAAAGGCTGAGTGCCCAGACAACGATCTTAAAATAACCCCTCCACCCACTTCAGGCAGGGACAGTTTTCCAGATGTATATAAGACATGGCAACCCCCTGTACAAGTTGAAGCCTCCCAGGCAAGGCAGGATGCACCTGTTACCTGTCAAACTGCCAAGCAGGAAAACAGCTACCAGTAAAAATACCACTTGTTCTCTCCGCCCCTACCTGTTCCTGTCCCTCTCTCTAGCAACCAGCTAATGAAAAGAGCCTCCTACTCAGTCACCATTGCTCTGTCTCAGATCAGCAGAGGAAAGGAGATCGGTGAAGGCATAGGAGTGGCATAAGTATCTCTTGGGGCACCATATAAAGAAGCCCTCATCAGGCCAGAAGGAAGGGGAGCTTAGGAGGGAGGGGGAAAGGAAGAGGGATGAGTTTTCAGCTGTCCCAGCTTTGCTCTTTGGGAGGGCTTCATCATGAGGGGATATGATGGCCATCATGACTGTCATTGAATTGAAATTCATTAGTGTGCTGACCCATGGAGGAGTGGTAACATAGTGTTCATATCACCCATGATGTAGAGTAATAATATCGTTCATCTGCTGCCATTTTATGAAAGAAATCTCACTTGGGAGACTCTTTTCCCTTTCATCAGTGGGTTAAGAAAGCCAGGGGCACTGGCTCACTCTTGGCTGAAGAAGAAGAAAGAGAAATGCTACAAGCAGAAGTCCATTCCAGTTCAGTAGCAAATTATCACTGCTTGGAAAATAATTAAGAATTTTCCTAGTTTTATTAATTCCCATCCCAGAGATTCTCAAATTATTGTTTTTTTAATATTTGACTTTTCTAGCAATTAAAATATCAACTAGTTCCTCAGAAGAAATGGATCACCATCAGAAAGTTTCACAAGGAGGCATTAATATTTAATTTATTCAAATGCGACATTCACTTTTTCCCCAACTGGCAAACTTTTGTATTCCATGGTTTTTGTCATGGGCTATAAATTACAGAGCCTTTGAATGATTTCTCGCGGAGAGGACTGGGAGAAAAAAGCAACCAAGAAAGTTGGGTTCTTTGTTTCCATAAGAAAGAAAAGGCAGAAGAAGGGAATTTCTATGACATTTCTATTTCAGGTAAACGCAATTATTTTGAAAACACACTGCAGATTCCAAGAGTAAGCAAAGAAATCTGACTTCTTTCTGCATTCTACTTGGTCAACCAGGACACAGGAATAGAAAAAAGGAGAGGAAAACTACAAGGAAAGGGCTCAGTCCAATTGAGAGTGCTTCATGATTTTTTTTGATGATCATCTTAAAGTGACTCTGTTGTTCCTTTGTATTTTCTTCATGCCCACATGAAGAAAATACATGTAATTTTACATTCCTGGGATCACAGACAAAGTGGCTTTGAAGCAGAATGAGTGTCATCTTTTGGGGAGAAAGCCTTATTTTCAAAGTTTAGGGCAGCATCTACCCTTTAATTTAGGTAGATTTAAGTTTGATGGGTTTTTTAAAAAAACTATTTTTCTTTTAATTCAAGGTCAAGGAAGTATTATCATGGAGAAAAAAAAATGAAGAGAAAGGACATTCAAAAACAACGCAACTGGGCTAAAAGTCATGGCTACAAATTTAGAAGGAACTGCTTAATTGAATGAAATGAGATGTTTGTTTTTATGTAATGCCAAAGGCTTTGGGGTGAGGAGCAGAAATCCCATTATTTGAAAGCAGATCTCAGTGACATTTTGTACATGGGTAGAAGCTACACAGCTTAGTAGTATAGTGGGTTGCATTTAGTGGAGCCGGTTGTCCACAGGTGTTAAAATACCAGGAGTCAGGGCTTCCCTGGTGGCGCAGTGGTTGGGAGTCCGCCTGCCGATGCAAGGGACGCGGGTTCCTGCCCGGTCCGGGAGGATCCCACGTGCCGTGGAGCGGCTGGGCCCGTAAGCCATAGCCGCTGGGCCTGCGCATCCGGAGCCTGTGCTCCG
Source organism: Pseudorca crassidens (assembly GCF_039906515.1). Lineage (NCBI taxonomy): Eukaryota > Metazoa > Chordata > Mammalia > Artiodactyla > Delphinidae > Pseudorca > Pseudorca crassidens. The sequence continues at coordinate 62,599,970 of NC_090305.1, forward strand.
CAACGGGAGAGGCTACAGCAGTGAGAGGGCCGCGTACCTCAAAAAAAATACCAGGAGTCAAAAACAGTTTCTACTTTTCTAGAAAACTAGAGGTACATCCCATGATTAGATTTCATGTCACTTTCCTTTATTTTCCAAGCTCTCAGTAAAATCACCATGGGGAAGGGAATCAAATATAGAACTGTTTCTTTCTGAGTATTAAGATAAAGACTAAAAGTTTCCCAACTTTTAAAGCCTAAATTTATGGCAGAATATGGGCTTCTTTCTTTTGGATTTATTCCCAGAAATAGAGTTACATTCTTGGAAAGAATTCAACACATTCCTGGTTATTTTGGTCCAAAGGGCTCCTTTGTGCCATTCCAGCCCTTACCTCAGCAAGCGCATCCCAGCTGTGGCCCCCAGGTAAATGCAGGTGGATCCATGGAGGTGGGCTGGAATGTGCCCCTTGACTTCTTGCATGCAGTCCTCAAAGGCTTTGGGGGCATCTTGAGGGTTTTCCCCATAGCTGGAGATCCCAGAGCCTGAAGAGCAAGCAGTCAGCACTTCTTAGCCTTCCCAGGAACCAACAAGAGCAGTACAACTTTTAAATATAAGATAAATCAGCTCTGGAAATTAATGGGTTTTTGTAGGGGGCTGAAAATTGTGTATGTGCTAAGTTCCATGTGGTCACACAGATGAGTCAATTCCCAAAATATGGAAGGAAAGAATTATAAAGGTGAAAAAAGTAATGAGCCAAGACCTGCTTTAAAAAAAAAGTTCTCATCATGGAAATTTCAAATATAAATAAAAGTAGGGAGAAGAGTATAACAAACCCATGCACCCATCTTCCAGTTTCAACAATGATCAATCTTGCTCCATCTGCACTCTCACATTCTCTCATCATGAAGCAAACTGCAGACATGGTATCATTCCATTCTATAAATATTTCAGTATGTATCATTAAAAGATAAGAATTCTTTTAAAGAAACATAACCATAGTCTCATTATTCTACCTAAAAATCTTAAAAATAATCCCTTAATATAATTAAATATCTAATTAAGTTTCACGTTTCCTTCATATTCATATTTTTTCTCTCCCTCTCTCTCCCTCCACCTCTCTCTTTCTATCTAGTTTGTTTGAACTAGGGCCCAAATAAATTCCATCCATTATAATTGGTTGGCATGTCTCAAGTCTCTTTTAATATATAGATTCTGCCCCCCCTTTCTAATTTTTCTTTGTAATTAAACATTTTTTTCCTTGCAATTTCATTTGTCTTATAGTTTCCCACAGTCTAGAATTTGCTGATTGCAGCCCCATGATTCACTTAACATGTTATTTGGTCCCAGTTTTTCTCTATAAATTGATAACTGAATGCAGAGGTTTAATCAGATTCAGGTTTGAACTTTTTCAGAAAGAGTAGTTTATAGGGATGTGCATTTCCAATAAGACGCACAAGCATCTGGTTGTTTCTCTCTTTGTGCTGTTAACAGGCATCAGTGATCATTGCTTAGGTCCATTCATTACTCCATTAGGGTTTATGAAACGCTGATATTTTATTTCCATCATTCTTGCTTCACTTGTTACCTAAAATGCTTTTATAAGAGGAAAACTTCCTCATCGTTAACTATTTGATTACCCTATACAGTTTGTATAGGGAAGGCAGTGGATAAGTGCTTGATTCTTTCCCTTTATTTACCAGCTTAAAAAATATAGATTGCATCTCTAGTATCTACCTAATTTAACCAATAAGGGATTTTGTTCGTTTGTTTGTTTAAGGGCATATGAATCTAAAGATATATTTGATATGTTTCAATTCATTGCAGTTACTATTCTTATTGGTGGCCTATCTTGTCCAGTGGCGCTCTCTTCAATTTGGCAGCTGAATCCTTTTGACATGATCCCAGAAACCTTTAAGAACTTTTCTGCTTTCTGATATGATGAGATGTATCAGTGACCTATAAATTTCCTGCCCCAGGTCTGGAGTCTGCTGTTTTTCCAAGGAATCCTGGTTTCTTTTATTGAGTAATGGTATTTAGCATTCAAAATTTGGAAGCTAGGTTGCTTACTGAAAGGCTTTCCAGAAGACAGACTTAGAGCAAACTTTATTTCAAGAGAAAACACATCATGAATTCTTAGTGGTATTTCTAATTCAAAACTTCAAGTTCTTCCTTGAATTCATTGATCTTGTATCTTTATCTTCCTTTTACTAGCCTGTTTCCCAGCCCCTCCAACTTAATAACTCATTAGCTTTATTTCACAATCCACACACAACAGTCTCAGTATGACAATGACAATACCAGCACTACCACCAATTATAGGATTATTGAAAACAATTTAAGATTTTTTGAAGTTCTTTTTGTCCTTACGGTATATCCTATTAGGCATGTACAAGTGTCCATAAATGAAGCTTTCTTGAAATACATACATGCTAATTTGTCTGCATATTGTCTATGGCTGCTTTCATGCTAAAGTGGGAGAGTTAAATGGTTACAACAGAGATCATATAGCCAACAAATGAAAAATATTTATCCTCTAGCTCTTTACAGGAAAAGTTTGCTGTCCATTGACTTAGATGATTTATAGGCATCTCCAGCTTGATATATTTGAAACCAAATTCCTTAATCCCTGCCATGGCTCCAACTTACTTACCCTCAGTGTTGCCCACTCTAAGGAGATGGTACCTTCATCCATGCAGTTACTCAGGTCAGAACTAATGTTCAGGCACCATCAACCAGAATGCTGCATACTGAATCTATCATAAAATCTTTTTGGCTCTACTTTCAAAATACTTCTCAAATCTGAGCACTTCTCACTCCCTTCCCCAGAACTATTCTCAATCAGTGTTTCTCAACCTCAGCACTACTGAAGTTTTGGGCTGGATTATTCTTTGTTTTGTGGGCTGTCCTGTGAGTTATGTAATGGTTAGCAGCATCCTTGTTCTCTACTACTAGATGCCAGCAGCACGGCCAGCCCCAGTTATGAAAACCAAAAAATGTCCCAGACATTGATAAATGTTCCCTGGGGGGCAACATCGCCCCATGTTGAGAAGCACCAGTCTAGGCCAGAACACCAAAACGTCACCTCCCACTTGCACTGCTCTAATAGCCCTGGTTTTCCTGCTTCTAATCTTAAGTCTCTTGACTACGTATTCTACATTGACAGAGTGACCCGTTAAAATTATGTCGTATCGTGTTAGTTCCCTGATCAGAATCTCCTAATGGCTTCCCAATATACTTTGAAGAAAATTCATTTGAGTAAATGTCAAACCCCTTACTGCATCTCAGGGTCCTCTGGGAGCTGGCCTCGGTGACAGCTTTGGCCTCATTTCTCACTTTTGTTTCTCTTACTCGTTCTGCTCCAGCCACATCGGCCCCTTTGCTCTTCCTAGAAAATGCTGAGCAGCTGTCACCCTTGGCATTTTCTTTTGCCACGCCCTCCTCAGCACATTCTTCCCTCAAACAGGTGCACGGCTCACTCTCTCATCTCAACTTGGCCTCTGCTTAGCTATCACCTTCTTTGCTCTCCCATGAAATAGAATGATCACTCTATATCCACCTAGCTGGCTTAGTTTCTCCTCACAGCACTTCTCCCTGATATCATATACCCATTTATTTATTCTGTCTCCTTCATTAGACTGTAAGTTCTGTAACAGCAGAGACTTTGTATATTTTGGTTATTTTAGAATTCCCAGTGTCAAGAACACTTACTGGCAGACAGCAGGCACCCAATAAATATTTATTAAGTACAGGAATCAAGCAATCAATCAATCAATGAGATTTTCACATCAGCTCACAATACTATAGTAAGGGGATTGTGTAGTCCAATCTAGAGCAAACAAAATATATTCTGCCAGAGCTAGTCTCTGGATAGGAACTGGTTAGGAGCCTTGCTAGAATGTGGAAATATGGGGTATTTGAGCATGTCCCTCGGGGGCCTATTTGCATAAGTTTCCTTAAGCCTCCCAGAGGGAAAAGGAGATTGGATTCATAGGTTCATGGGATACTGGGATTCACAACCCCAAGAAAAGAGCTATAACTGCTATTCCAATCTGGGAAGAGAGGGTTGGACAGCTGGCACAAGACTTACTTGAGGTCGGACAAAAGCAAAAGACATGGGCAAGGGATGCTTTCCAACACTGTAGTGGCCTGGTCCCTAGAGCAACTCTTTAAGGTATTTCGGTGGAGGAGATCGTTAAGTTTAGGCTCTAGTGGAGTTTAAAGAATTTTTAACTGCTGGTTTAAAGGGAAAACATGAATGCCGCCTGTGAGAGAAGGCAGCAGGTACCCTGAGCAGTGCCTCCTGCAGAAGAGATGAGGGGCAGGCAAGGAACAAGTGACCCGGAGGGAATGGCTTTAAAACAAGCAGCCAGAGCAATAGGCACCAGCATGGGGACCAGCAGCTAAAGCAGCACCCAGTGAGCTCACGGAAAACAGCACCTGAGGACTGGATACTCACCAGGGACCCCCTGAGAAAGAAATTTCTGAGGCCCTGGGCATTCGGGAAACACTGTAGGGCAAAAAAGCATTCACCAACCCCTCAAACTGGCCAAGGCAGGGGAGACCTGGGGAAATTTGCAACTTAGAAACTAGAAACCCAAATTATGCTTGGCGAAGCTGCCTGTCTTTCAGGGGATGACACTTGCCAAACTTTAACTCTGTAATTTGAGCTGTAATTTGTGGTCTTCTGGTCATTGTGAGTATATATGGATCCCTGAGGCTACTGTGATCAAAGGGAAGATCCATTTATGGATGTGGTGTGGGCTCCATGACCCTGCCCCTCCCCTAAATCACATCCAGGGTGGGCCAAGGGCCCCTACCCCTGAGAGACTGCCTGGGTCTCTCCCCATGAAAGTGCCACCTCTTTCTACAGCCCGAGGCCATCAGGACTGACTTGGCTGAATTGCCCTCCCGGGTATAGAGGCAGATCTTACAACTATGTTAGAATAACCTTTTAGCAAGAATATCCACTAGGAACTCTAAAGTGTGGTGCCCCATAATTAATAATAACTAACACTTATTGAATGCCTACTGTATGCCAGGGATTTGCTACCTGCTTTATATATATATTATGTCATTTAATCTTCAAATAATACCTGTGGGGTGGGTATTACTATTATTATGCTTTTTAGTTTAGAGATAAGTGAGTCAAGACTCAGGTTAGATAATTTTCTAGAGTTCCCACAGTAGGGATAGGGTGACGTCTTAATCACTGTCGTACATTATCCTCTCCACTTGGAGTGACTGGTCTCTCTTTCCTAAAGAAAGCATCCTCTTTGCTGCTTGGGGGTGAAGAAATGGCTCAGAAGTTAGGAGAACAGAGATGGGATCTCTGGCTGAAGTTTGAGCGACGGTGCTGCCGCTTATGAATTGTGGGTAACAATGCAAGCAGTACTCAGAAAACATGGAAGTCCCCTGTTGCGAGGAGCCCAGAGAGGTGCCGTGCAGATGCCTCTTCAAAGAAAGGCTTAGTGTCTCAGCGGTTAGCTCCTTTGGGGTTTGCCTCAGCTGCAGAGAGCTGCCTTGCTCAACATCTTCCCAGGATGGCAACATCCAATGACTGACAGTGATGGGGGGACCACAGCCCAGCCATTTCAGGCCATTCATACCCAATGCAGGACATCTCTAATTGGCTGGAGCTCTGTCAGGCCTGGGCTGCAATCTGACTTCTCTTTCTGTCCAATCCTCCTTCTTCTGCCTTTCTTCAATGGGTGCGGATCGCTAATCACTCCCTTGCATCCCAGACTCTGTCTGGACATCTTAACTGTGACACCTATGTCCCAGGGAAGGCGAGCTCCTGGTGCCCTCCATGGAAGGGCAGATGATCAGAATGCACCCTGGTTATACAGAGAAGACTCCTGGTCTCCCTATGGGAAAGGCTAATTCTGCTTCCCAACTTTTTCCATGCCATCACTTGCAAGAAAGTATTCTATTTGGGCAGCTCATTGAGGGAAATGAAGGAGGTTGCTTGGGTTGGGAGGACTGGTTCAGAGTCTATAACTTGTCCTATAGGCTGAGGGTATCCCTGGAACCCATTCAGGACATACTGGTTGGGAAGATCCAGGCCAAGTCAAAGATCATAATGCTCTAAAGAGGGTGGTGCATACATACACACTCACTAACTGGGCTTGACTATGTGGACTAAAGGCTTAATTGTAAAAGGCAAAATTATAAAACTTTTTTTTTTTTTTTGGCTGCTCCATGCGGCATGTAGGATCTTAGTTCCCTGACCAGGGATTGAACCCGTGCTCCCTGCAGTGGAAGCATGGAGTCTTAATCACTGGACCACCAGGGAAGTCCAAAACTTTTGATAGAAGAATATCTTTATGACCTCAGGATAGGGAAGGATTTCTTAAATAAAACGTACAAAGTGCAAACCAAAAGGGAGAAGATTGATAATTGTACCTACATAAAAATTAAGAACTTCTCAGAAGATATCATGAAGAAATTAAAAAGACAAACCATAAACTGTGAGAGGATATTAGCAACAATATGATAATAATACTAGCAAAGCATTCATATTCAGAATATACATAAAGAATTCCTAGGACTCAAAAGGAAAAATTCAAGCAATTTGGTAGAAAAATGAGCAAAAGACATGAACAGGCATTTCACAGAAATAGAAAGAGTCATAAATATATAAAAAGATACTTATTAGTTACCAGGGAAACACAAATATTCATCAACAGCTAAAAATGAACCAGATATTGCTACTCATTGCAGCATAGATGAATCTTAAAAACCCAGTGGTAGTGAACAAAGCAAATTACAGAATAAATGTTTGCTTCTAATTAAATAAATATGTGCTTGATTCCATTTTCAAAACCAGGAAAAACTAAATGCATAAGGACAAAACTAAAGAAGAACAAGTAAACCATCAATCTAACATTCAGAATATGTTGTGGAGGAGGCAGGGAGTGCGTGGAGGGTCATTAAAGATGTTGATGCTGTTCTGTGTCAAGAGTCGGGAGCTCACTGGCCATATACAGTTCACCACCTTCTATTATACAGCCTGTGAGCTAAGATATTCTTACATTATTTTTAAATGGTGGGGAAAATCTTTTTTTAATATATTTTGTGGCATTTGAGAATTATTTGAAATTCAAACTTTCAGGGTCCATAAAGAAAGCTTTACTGGAACAGAGCCACAAACGCCTACTGGTTTACAGATTGTCCATCTCTGTCTATCTCTTCCTACCCACCTCCCCATCATATACAGCCAACTGGAATATAATTTTCCTATTGGAATACAGTTTTCCTTGAGTTTCTCATGTTTATGCATTATGAGCAGAGGCACTGACTGCCTTTGTTCTGGACTATTTTTTCAAGGATATTTGCATAATGAACAGGCTCAGAAGATATAGTGTTTCCCTCCAGAGCAAAAGGCAGGTACCCATTATAAATGTTTCAGATTCCCTAATCTCAGGGTTCCTCTTCTGTAACATAACCCACTGTGTGAGCAGGTACCATCTGGCCCTTTTTACATCATCTTGTACAAATTGGGGCTCAGAACCAGCACAAGAAAATGCTGATACTCGGGCTACAGCTGTTTCTGTGAGTAATAAACTCTCCTTTGTTTCTGACCCAGGAGTCTTGGGTCTTCCACCAGCATCCATGAAAGTGCGGCAGGGTAGAATCTCACACCATTCACAGTTCTTGACACCCGCCCCCCACCATTTTACAGATGAGAAATCTGAAACCCAGAGAAGGGAAGGGACTGGCCTGAGGTCACTGTACTGATGAGTAGCAGCACCATCTCAAGGTCTCATATTTCCATGACACCCAGCCCAGTGCTCAGTCCTTGCCTCTGGGCAGCATCTCAGGACTCCTGCAGGCCTCTGAAGGACATTAGGACATTCCCTTTCTTCCCTTGGGCCTTACCTTTCACGCTACATTTGAAGGTTTGACTGACTACTCCAGTATTATTCTCCTTCTCTGCTGGCCATTGATACACGTAGACTGTGGTTCTGGAAGACCCGGCATCGAGCACGATTCCATACTGAATAAAAGGCGGGGAGGGAGAGTCAGAGACAGGCATCTGAGGACCCCTTTTCCCAGGGGGCCACCGAGAACCCTGAGTCCTCCCAAGAGCTTAACCCACACTGCTTCATTTAGGTGGGAGCTGACCAAAAAGAAAAAAACTATTTTCTCTAAACCAACTTTGTCTCCATGGACTCTGGATGGAGGGGTTGGGGGGAGATGGGTCCAGTGTTCTAGGCCACAGTTCTCAGCCTTGGCCTCACATTAGAATCACTTGGGGAGCTTTTGAAACTCCCAATGCCAAGGCTGCAGCTGAGACCCATTAAATCAGAATCTCTGTCAGTGGACCCAGGCACCAACAGTTTTTAAAGCTCCTTTGGTGATTCCAGTATGCAGCCAAGGTTGAAGATGAGTACCCCAAAGATCTTGCATGCACAGACAGTCTCCTGATTCCTCCTCATCCAGACTCTGCGGGGGTCGGGGAGGGGGGCGCACGGTCAGAAGCCACCTTGGTCTCAGGAGTACAATGAATAGTCAGTCACCTGCTGCCCTCTATTCTCCAAACTTCCAGGCCTATCAGCCTGGGATAAACAACCAAAAGGAAACCATAGGTAGGAAGTTCTCACAGGGGAGTGACACACTGATATCTGCATTGGCCTTCAGAATGAAAGTATTCCTGCTTAAGGAGGAAAAAACTAAAATACAAACGAATGTTGACATATTATCCCACTTAGGTGACGTGTGTGAACAAATGGACAGGAGGGTATTGCCAGCCATCTCACGCAGCTTGAGGCAGGTACCAGGGAGCTTCAGTTGAAGGTGTGGCCCAGCCCAGGCCCTGGACCAGGCCTGCCTAGGAAGGAGCATTCATTAGCAGCCTAGGGGCATTGGAATGAGTTACGCTGACCTAGGTCACTATCTGGTTGGGCTTGGAATCAGCCCAGGGCATCAGAGGCTTCTGGGTGGCATCTTTTCCCCAATTCCCCCACCATTGAGTTAGCCTAGCCTGTCCCAGAGGGGAAGATGACGTTGGGTTCTGGAGGCAGGTCACATCAGATGGATTCCTACTTTTCTGATATTGCATAAGAGACCTAACCTCTCTGGGTTCCCTCGTCTTCAGGCAACTTCCTTTCAGAAGTAAATAGGAGACCATTTGCCTGATGCTTAGTGGCTGCTCAATAAATACAGGCTATATAGAAAAATCAGTGAAGCAAAATAAATAAAATTGCAAAGCAAGAAAAAGAGGAAAAAAGTGCATAACACCCCTCAAATCCAACTACTGTTTTAACACCTTGTTATATATCTTTTCCAACGGTCTTCTGTGCATACAACTACATATACACATATGTGTTTAGACATATGTTTTTAAATCAACACAGGATTACAGTACACATAATCTTCTCCAATGCTCTTTTCTTACTTAAAAAGTATATCATGGGGGACTTCCCTGGTGGTCCAGTGGTTAGGCTCCGCGTTTCCACTGCAGGGGGCACGGGTTCGATCCCTGGTCGGGGAACTAAGATCCCGCATGCCGTGCAGCGCGGCCAATAAATAAATAAGTAAATAAATAAATAAAAGTATATCATGAACATCTTTCCCTACCAGTAAAAGTACTGACATGATTTTTAAGCCATTCATCCCATTCACTATGAGATGTACAGTAGTTGATTTAACCAATCCCCTGATTCTAAACTTTCTATCACGAATGCTTGCTTCATTTGAAATAGGAGCAAATAAAAAAATGTTACTCCAGCTTCTCCATTCTATTAAGATAGAACATCCTGTGTACATTGGTATTTGAACTTGAATAGCCTCTTCACCTCAGCTCTTCAATCTGATGTGTGTTGCCTGGGATCCTGACATGACACCCCCCATGGCAAACAGAGGAGGCATTGTTCACAATCTATTCCAGGCAGAGGCTCCCCGTGAGATTAAAGCACAGGTTGAAACTGAAGGAAACCAGGCACTCCAGAGGTCTGAGCCTCTGTATCAGTCTGCTTTCTTTCCTTCCCTCTGCTGCTGACCTGCTCACCAGCCCCTCCATGCCTGGCACTGATAAGAGGAGAGAGAGCATAAGAGGGCAGCTACTCCAGAGGGTGCCTGTCTGTCCCCAAATCTTCTTTATCCCAACCCTTCATGAAGAATGCTCGAGGCTGCTGGGCCAAGATCTGAAAGAATGAAGTATGTCCATCCTCATTTGTAAGTCCGGGAAAATGGGATTCAGTTTTCACCAGAATGGGCAGCAGCCAGAGACTTTGCTCTGAGATTTGCAGGAGAAATGGCGGCCCCTTGGGCGCCTGCTGATGTGGTGACAGGGACAGCCTTGAGGCCCAGTGCTACTTTGCACTAAGACGATCCACCCCCACCCCACCATCGTTCACTGGCATTTTCAAAAGTGAAAAGATTGGTCTTTAATCAGTTTTCAGAGCTCATTTGCCTAGATCAGTGCAACTCACTGCGGTTCCATGGAGGGAGGGGGAAGGGGAGAATGAATTTCATTCAGTTCAGCTAGGTGGGTGATATTTGGATGAAAAGCGTTAAGTCACCTTCTGTTTAATGCAGTGTCAGAAAAACAAACAAACAAACATGGTCTGAATGTGGAACTGAAGATACAGTCGGTGGGTGAACCAAAAGGAAACATATGAACCCCATTATCCAAAACTCAAGAACTTTGTGAGCTTCTAACAAAAGCAAAAGCAAAGGTCATAAGATCATCTTTCTTAGATGTGTTTATTATTATTTTTATTATCATCATCATCATTATTACTCTTACTATAATAATGAGAATAATGGTAGTAATAAACATTTGGCGAACACTTATAATATGCCAGGCACTGCACAAAGGGCTTTAGTTTTGCATTTATAAGGCAGGTGTTATCATCATCCCCACTTGACAGATAGGGAAACTGAGGCTCACAGGGGTTAAATAATTAGCCAAGGTCACAGACTTGGGATCAAGCCGGGGTCTAACTGACTCTTAAACCTGTACTCATTGCCCCTGTGCTTTCACTGAGTTCCAAGGAAAACAAGTCTTAACAGGGTGACTGATTAATAAGAAGGTGCCTGATATGGTACGGCAGACTTTCTTTGTTCAGACAAAAGACCCTCAGAAGCAAACTCTTGGTTAAGTGGTGTGCAGATCTGGCTGGAGAGGAGAATCACCAATTTGAATAAGGAGCCAGGGCCTTCTGGAAAGGAAAAAACAAATTACGCAACTCTTGTACTCCAAGAGGTAAACCAAGGTGGGCCACAGGGCACCAGATATCCAGGCTGATGACTGAGAATGGATGAGGGTTAGAAGGAAATGGTTTTAACACAGCCTGGCCCAGTTGTTGTGCTTTGGAGAGTCATGTGACCCAAGGTGGGGCTCTGACTGGCAGAAAAGCAGTGTCCCTGAAACCTGGGACCCTGCAGGCCCCTCTTCGACAGTGGCACCATGTGGCTGCGAGCGGCAGTGGCAGTGGGGTATTGATCAGATGGGTCTGAGAAGCTCCAGGGCTTCTAAACAACTGTGATGCAGTTAGGAGGGCGAAACCTCAAGAGGAAGATATTGGACTTAGTGATAATAAAGCAGCGGGGTTGAGGTGGGGGGTAATGAGTGAAACATAAAGGCAACGTCATCATGTTTACTCTTCAAGCTGATAGAGCAGGTCAGACCAGTGACAGTGAAAAAGGGACTGGGGATATTTCCACCGTTGGCTAAGTTTTAATAGTTCCGCTTTTACACTCAGATGAACCAAGGTTAGGTAGGCCAACGTTGGATTTAATAGCCAGATATCATGACTTTTCACGTGGGTCTTGAGGAACATTCCAGGGCCCCTCAGATAGGCCACTGTGGAGCTGGCTCCTCAAAACCAACTGTCAGCAGCACACAAAAAGGCAAAACAAGGCTCAAGGTATGAAAACATAAACAATGAAAAAGCCTTTATATTCACTGGTCTCCACCTCCACACTGCCCTTCCTGCCCCTAGCACACACTGCAAAACAAAAGGAAGGGTCTCTGGACAGCCTGAGAAAAGCTGCATGTGGAATGCCCCCTTCCAAGCTGTCATTCTGCTCCTGCTTCAACCGGCCCAGGACATCTGTCTTTTCTTATAACTAACCCACTCAGTGAAGCAGAATGGGCCTTCTGAGCCAATATTCCTGTGTTATACAACTTCCTGTCCCCTACAACTGGGGCCTGACAGCGAGATTCTGAAGAGATTAAAAACCCCCTCTCTGAACCGTCTGCTAATTCGTGAGGGTATGTCTGCTGGCCCTTCCAAACCCTTGCCTAAGGCCAATGTTCTCTGCTCTCTTTTCTTCCTTCTGTGCCAAGTCTGCTATTTCCAATCTGTGTAACTGTGGGAAGCTATTTGCCCTTTCTGTTCCTGTTTTCTCATCTTCAAAATGGGAATAATAATTATCTACAGGGAACGGTCACTGAGGGTTCCCTGCCCACAAGCCCTCAGACCTTACCACTGTGATGTCCAACCATGCACTTTCTACCTGCCTGAAGGCTGTCTCCATTGGCTGAACCTACCCGAGCCCACAATATGCCAGAAATACTAGAGAGCTAATGTTCCCCAGGGAGCAGCCCTCAACCAATGACTAATGGAAGCTGGTGTGTAAATACGCCCTTGAGTAGGATGACTGTGAGGCAGATGTTCTATATGCCCATGGCAGAGGACACCCCTGAGGTGAGAGTTCTGCACTGGCTCCCAGAAATCCCTAGCAGAACAGCTCCAGCTGCCCACAGTGGTAACCTGCTGGGTAATAGCCCCTCCATTGGCTGCCTTCCCTTCTGTCTCACTTCCCATCCCCCCACAGTTCTTCCTGGGGTCACCCCCAGATGACCATCTTGCATGGGCATCTTTGACTAGGGGAACCCCTCTGACACAGAACTAAGCGTGTGTGGTCTCCTCCTTCAACATTGCCCTCCATACTGCTCAGGGACCCACTTTTCTGTATTCAGTTTACTCTTCAAGTCTTCTAATTCCTCCATATCCCTCCAGTTTGAATTTACCTCTCATCTCCCAAAACAACTGCCTTAACCAGCTCATCCCTCACTTTTTTTTTTTTTTCCCCTGCTGTGGCCTCTCCCGTTGTGGAGCACAGGCTCGGGACGCGCAGGCTCAGCAGCCCTGGCTCACGAGCCCAGCCACCCCGCGGCATGTGGGATCCTCCCGGACTGGGTCACGAACCCGTGTCCCCTGCATCAGCAGGCGGACTCTCAACCACTGCGCCACCAGGGAAGCCCCCTCATCCCTCACTTTTAAAGGGCCTGAGGGAAAATTTTATAAATGAAGACTTCTGCTCTGCCCCACCCCCACCTGTCCTCTTCCCATCCCCAGGCAAATCCATAGAGTAAACAGCCTCATGCACCTGTATGTTGACTGTAGAGGGTGGGCTAGCTCAGACCCCACACCCATGCTCTGTCTACTCTCCCTGCAAGCAGCTGCCCCTTTACCACCCCTCAGACCAGTGGTGAGGTCTGCCCTCAGCAGGAGGCCCACACAGACCCTGGATTCTGGGGTCTCAGGCACCACAACATGTTCTAGAAGGGAAGCATGACTCTTGGTGGGCACATTCCCTTGTCCCACGGAGAGATATACCTGAACGCAGCTAGAGCTGGTTTGTTTGACTTATGGGATCTAAGGGTGGTACTGGGGTCTAAGAATGGTTACTGGGGTCTAAGAGTGGAACCAGCCTTCCCCCCAATTGGAAGGCACGTCCCTTCTCCAATTCAGCACCTTCCTGTCTCTGCATCCATCCTCCCTCCTTCCCTCCTGTGCAAAGGAGGACGTGTTTTCCCAGCAGAGGCCAATATCTCCTCCTGGGTTCCCTGTTCAGAACTTAGGATCAAGGAACAGCGGGAAGTAAGTGAAGAGAGCCGTGGTAACAAGAGGGTCTGGGTTTCAGTTCTGGTCCTGCCATCCACTGGTCAAACCTATGTTTCCTCACTTGCAAAATGGTGGTGACAGTGCTTGTCCACCTTCCATAGTTGGCAGAAGAGTTCAGTGCGATAATTCAGGGAAAAATGCTCACTCAACCGAATAGCAATTTACAAAGTGTAAGGGGATGGTATTTCCCCTAGTTGCAATCCTGATTTTATATAGTTTATAGGAGAAGGCAGTGTCTGGAACTTGGGAAAACAGATTCTCTAGGCCTTAGCTAATGTCTTTGGACAACCAGATAATTTGTTTTCCTCTCACCATTAGACAGCTGCATAAGGCTTTTTATTTTTCATTTTTATTCATGCTATTCATGGGGGGCTGAGATTCTTAAGTAAAATACCTATAAAAGAACCAAATTCCATTATCTAAAAAAGATTTTAGGGACTTCCCTGGTGGCACAGTGGTTAAGAATCCGCCTGCCAATGCAGGGGACATGGGTTCGATCCCTGGTCCAGGAAGATTCCACATGCCGTGGAGCAACTAAGCCCATGTGCCACAGCTACTGAGACTGTGCCCTAGAGCCTGTGAGCCACAACTACTAAGCCTGAGAGTTGCAACTGCTGAAGCCCACGTGCCTAGAGCCTGTGCTCCACAACAGGGGAAGCCACCGCAATGAGAAGCCCGGCACTGCAATGAAGAGTAGCCCCACTCGCCACAACTAGAGAAAGCCTGCACGCAGCAATGAAGACCCAACGCGGCCAAAAACAATAAATAAACTTAAAACAATTGTTTTAGGAAATTTCCTGGTGTTCCAGTGATTAGGACTTGGCACTCTCACTGCCTGGGCCCCAGGTTGGATCCCTGGTGAGAGAATTAAGATCCCACAAGCTGCATGGTGAAGGCAAAAAAAACAAAAATAAATAAATAAAAAGATTTTACTTTAATCCTTTAGAAAAGTGAACTCAGGATGGTAGAGCAAACTCACCCACGCAGCCAAGGCAATATTAGTTTCTTTTTTACCTTTTAAAAACCTCTATTTCAGATATAGCCATTGAACACTCCCTAACAGCAGGAAGATGTAGAAAGGACTCTAAGGTCAAGGATAGATACTAAATGAGATTCAAATAACATGGCTCCTATGGCCCTTGTCCAACTAAGAGAGGTTTTCATATTTTTAAAGAGTCATAAGAAGACAAAAACAAAAGAAGATATGCAACAGAAACTATAAACGGCTCTGAAAGCCTAAAATGTGTACTGTTTGGCCCTTTACAGAGAAAGTTTGCTGACTTCTACCCAAAAAGGTTGAAGGACTTACTGACTCTCTTCACCTTTCATTTGACAGTCTCTCATGGGATCACCTCCTACCACCTTTAATAGCCAAGGCAGAAGGGATACACACAATTCTCAGCCTACCAGAGAACATCCATTTGGGGATGAACTTATCAAGAGCTGAGAGAGGCTTCTGGAACTTAGCATAAGGTCCTGAGTAATTTTGGTGGGGGAAGAGTCAGAGGGATCATGGCATACTTCTAGACTCAACAGAGGTAGCACAACACAGCTCAAGAAGTCCTTTCAGGTCCTTGATTTTGTTTACCCAGGCTAGGCCAGAAGAAGAGCCTGGGTCTCCTGATCTTCACTCATGAGCAAGTTTGTGTCATCTGGAGGAACTGACAAGCTGGTAAATCTTTGGTAGCTATCTATAATTCTTGGCTACAGAGTCTAGCTTTGGTTCTAACAGTCAGGAGTCAAAGCAAGACCTCACAGTCCTAGGAGAAGGTGTCACCACTATCAATCTTTCACCTCAAACATCACAAACCCAGCATGTCCAGTCTTTCTCCCTGGGTTCTTACCCATCCTTTCCCTGGCTCTAGCTAGAGGTAAGGGGCAATAATTTTCTTCTCTTCTAACTCATGAGTTTCGAATCATTGATGTCAGAGCCCATTTCTTCCCTTCAATGCCAACCCCTTCACACCTACCTTCAGTCCTGGAAGGAGAACCTCTTTCTGGTGAATCTGGATGAGTGTGACAGCTACAAGCACCACAATGCTCAAAAGCAAGACCACCAAGGTGATGATGGCTGAAATTCGGGAGAGGGCCTTGAGGCCTAAAATGGGGAGACCCAGAAGACACATGAGGGGGAATTGGGAACAAGGTCCTGGCCTTCTTTGTAGAATCTGTGGACTGGGTGCTTAACCGCATGCATAAGTCACTTCCTCTGGCTTTAGTGAGACCAATACTTTTAGAACAGCAACTGGGCTCAATACCCATTTATCTTTCCTCCAAAGAGTGGACTAAACCAGTGTTTGCAGGGAGGATATGCATGATTTAGTTCTCTGGTATTTCCCAAAGTGTGTTATGCATATTACTGGTCATCCCTGAGATGATTTACAATAACATTTGTTTCAATGTAGATTTGAAAACTATGGGTTTTCTATTAAAGCAGGTGATATAACATTTCATTTGAAAATAATCTCAGATAAATAAAAAGAAATTCATATTGTATTTTAGATGTAATCAATGATTATAAAGTTCAGTACATGATGACTTATTGTCAAGCAAATAGTAACGTGTTTGAATTCCTAAGATATGTGGGTTCCCAGTAAGAATTCAACCTCAGTCATTTTTCCTGTGTCTATAGTAAAGGCATAGGGTCTCCCCTACATCTTCACAAACAAAGAGTAACTAGACCCCAATCCACGTGTTCCCTCCCAAAGTGGTCATATAATCTCTGGTATTTGTATTTTAATCATAACTATATCTATCTATGTAAACTATATCTATACATTTAAAAGCAAAAGAAAAAATGTAGCATATGAATAGTCTTCAACTAAATATATAGCCTCTGAATAAAGGTAATATATAATTATATGCATTATATAGTAATATATAATGTATCATAATGGGCTATTTCTACTTATTAAATTTAAACTAATATTTCTTAACTAGATGATTATGAGCAAATATTTACTTGGGTCTTAAAAAATCAGTGGGCTAGTGAAAATTTCATAAAGTAGCAAATATACTTATAAAAAAATAAAAGAAAAGAAAGAAACTTTCTGAAATGATTCCATTTATGTTAAGTTCTAAAACAGGCAGGTGACAGAAATCAGAACAGTGATTGCATGGGGGTTTGGGGCAAGGATCCACTGGGAAGGAACACGTGGGCACTTTCTGGGGTAATGGAAATGCTCTTACATCTTAATAGGATTGTGGGGTATATGGGTGTGTGCGTTTTTCAAAATTTATCAAATTTTCCAAAGTTCTTTGGAAAAAACTGAAAATCAAAGCAAACCAGCTCCTTAGGTACAATTTCCCTTTAAAAAAAAAAGATTCTTATAAATTGTCCCTGTTCTAAAAACATAATCCTTTCAGAAGGCAAGAATACCTAATTTAGGGACACAAGATCTATCCATTTCACTGTATATAAATTATACCTAATTTTTTAAAAAGATAAAAAGACATTTAATTAAAATATTGACTAAATAATAGTCTTGGTAGAACTATTATAGCATAAATATAAGTGGTGACACTCAAATGGCTGAAATATGATAAACACTAGCATAACAGGAAGATCACTGAATTCAGAGAATCCAAATATTTCTCTCACTAATTGTGTACTTAAATGTAAATTAATTAAAATGAAATAAAATTTAAAAACTCAGTTCCTCAGTTTCACTAGCCACATTCCAAGTGTTTAGTAGCCTGAAGTGGCTACCACATTGGGCGGTGTAGCTACAGAACATTTCTACCATCGCAGAAAGTTCAACTGAATAGCAATGGGGTAGATCCTGTACTATTCCAGAACATATACTTTTAGATCATCATAACCTATGCTTTACTACTCCTTCATTATTTCTAGGAGACATTTTCTTGGAAGAAAAAAAGAAAGAGCATGTATATACTACCATATAGAGTTAGATTCGGCCTCAATATCCAATCTCATCACAATGCTCACTACTTGGGGAGGCCAGTCATGCAGTGGGTCTCAATAGCTCAGAACAGCCAACTCTTACCACCTCATCTGATTCCCCTGCAGTATAGATGCTGCCACAGACAATTCCTGATGTCAAAGGTGGTCATGTAACACCTTAATTCTCCTACCTTGTCACTGGGAGTGAACTGGAGGGGGACTTGTCAGTATTTATCAAAATTGCTAATGTGTATACCATCTGCCTCAAAATCCCACTTTTGGGAATTTATTCCACAGAACTAGCCCCGAGTGTGTTAAATGACTTGTACACCAAATTACTCATTGCAGAATCGTTTGTCATAGCACCTGGAGGGAGGCCAGCCACTGTGGAGTTAACCTTAAGAACCCCTAAAGGGGTCCTGGATCACCTTTCTGTGATTCCAGGTCAAAGGATATGACCCAGACAGAAACCAGTTTATCCACAGAGGCAAATTTTTGCATCAACTTTTAAACAATACATATGCCAGTGTCAGTTATAGTTTAAGGGATTTTTTTTTCTTCCCCTAACAAGACAAGGTAGAGGTTTAATCTGCCATGTTAAACTTGTCCTTTGGAAGGAATGTAACAAGTTAGTCTGTATGTGTGACCTTACAGTATATTGTGTTAAAATTTCAAAGTGTTTTGAATACCCAATTTAGGGGCACCACTAAAGAACATCTGTCCATGGGGCGGGAGTAGGGGTGATATATAAGCAGTCTCCCGACCACAGCCAGGAGGCTGGCCTCCTAAGTCCTCTGTGCTTCAGCAGTTTTCAGGTAAAAAGCTATGATTACCTTAAGCAAACCCTTGCCCCAGCAGAAAAGCCTATCACAAAGCAAAATGGACTAGACCAGGTCTCGTTCATTTAGGGAATGCAGCCTAGAGCTGTGCTGTCATTAGGGCTGGACAAACACTGTAATTACCAGGTGCCTCCCGAAAGTGGAGAGGCCAGACCCTTCTGGGTTTCCACATGAGCAACTCCAAAATGTGCTCCAGAGGCAGGCAGGAAGGGCAAGCTTGGAAGTGTGTGTGTGTGAGTGTGTGTGTGAGCATTCTACACATGTGCCTGCAGTATCAGCGGTAACAACGCTGACCCATGACGGGTGGGGGCAGGAGGGATGCTGTAGGCGCCTTGCCAGAAACAACACTTGGATGGAAAGAGAGGCAAGCTCCAAGCGCTTTACAATTCATCACAAAATCAACAATATTCTAAAGCAGACCTTACACACAGCTGGGTAAGGGAAACGACAAGGGCCAAATTAATGGATTATGCAAACCGGAAAAACCATTTACGCGAAACAAGCATGTTAGTCCTTGTTTTGTGTTGCTTTGACGTAAAGAATTACTTTTATCTGTGGAATGCCGGTGGTGAAAGCCCGGTGAGTACTGTCTCACACCAAAGAGGTTAAACCGTCATTTGCTTGGGGACATGGATGAAGAGCTGTGGGCTGAAGCTGGGATTCTCGGGTGATGTGACAAAATCACATTTGCTGCCTGCTGAGCGATACTAACCTGCTTGCTCACAAGGTTGGCGGGTCAGTACCGTGAACATCTCTCCTTCCAGCTGCAGGTGAGAGAACACAGAATGACAGAGCTTTCGTGGCCCCTGACTTACGAAGTTCCAAAAACTTGCACCGTGTTAAAATACCAAGCCACTTCACTTCTACCGAAGGAAAACCTTCCGGGGGACAGATGAACCTAGAACTTCCAAGACAGACCCAAAACTGGGCTTACATTCTAAGGTCAACTCCCCCCACCCCGCACCCACCCCCCATGCAAGGAAAGGAAGAAGAACGGGTTTGCTGAATTTTAAACTCAAAAAGATTTCTAAGAAGTCAAGCTTCTCCTGCAGATTTTCCCACCTGTACACACCTCCCGGGGCAGAACAAATCCTCCACCTATTATGAACATTCATAGTCTGAGGAAGGGCTGTTCTTCAAAGCACACCAGCAAGGGAGGCTTGTGTGTGTGTGTTCGCGGCCCGCGAGCCCGAGGTCGCCCTTTCAAGATCCAGGACGGTTATCTGTGGCTGCTGGCTGGCGACCATTGCAAGAGGATGTCGGGGCCCCCGGCATCCAGCGCCCCAGGATATTGGAGGCCTCACGCTGGGCTGCGTCTCCACACAGCCAAGGCATCCAAACGCCCAGCCCATCTCCGGACCCGAGGAAGCGCTTGGTAAAGACGTGTCCACCTCTCCCGGCACGGCGAGGACCACCTCCCCACCGCCTGGGGATGTGGGGCTCGCGTCCTTCGGTCCCTCCCTCCAGCCCCCTGCGGAATCCGATTCCGTTTCCTTCCCTCCCAGATCTCAGCCTCACGAAGCTTCCCGTTCCTTCCGCGGCGGCTCGGACATGGGGACCTCTGTCCTTACCTGTGCACAGACGACCCGAGGAAGGCGACTGGCGCTGCCGCAGTGCCAGCTGGCGGCCAGAGCGCAGGAGGCTCCTGTGGAGGCGGGGCAAGGCGGGACGGGGGCGGGGCTGCCGCGTCCGGGGCCCGACCCCTGCGCCGGTCCAGGCGAAGCACCTCTTCACCTGACCTCTTCTAGTTCATCACCACCCGAAGTGGGGGTGGGGAGGGGCGGGAGGCTCTGCGAGACCTTGGCTCTCCACCCGCGATCCCGCCCGAGCCTACCTGGGGAAGGTGGGGCGGGGGCGATGTCTTCTGCCTGCCGCCTTCTTCGATGTAGAGGCCAAGAGCCTTTTGATCTGTCTTTTAGTTTCCACCACTGTTACCCCAAGCCTAAGTGGAGGGGAAGTGGGGGAAGGGCAGGGCAGAGACTGGGCACTCCGTGGGTATGCACAGGTTGGCCCTGTGCCCCACCTTTCTGTGAAGTCGAGAGCAGTAAATACCTGTAATGTTGGGGGTGAGGCAGGTAAGCAGACTTGTCCCTAGGTCACTTGGACCAGGAGAGCAAAGTAATACAGAGACGTTCCCTCTCAAATAGTTTAGCAGAACCACCTTGGCTATGCCCAGGGACATTCTCACTGGTTACTGAGCAGTGCTCTCCCCCACTGCATTTTATATATGTGTCATTAGGCCAAAATTCAGGGCAAGCACTGCCTGGAAGAGGCCAAATAGGAAAGATGACAAAAATGCAGCCATTCAAATGCCCCAGGAGTCTGTTTTTAATGCAGCAGCAGGTAGCCTTCTGGCCCCTCTGAGTGACCCCCAAGGACTCTTGGAATGATCCCAGCTAGAGGCATAAGCAGGCTTTTTTTTTTTTTTAAACATTTATTTATTTATTTAGCTGCGCTGGGTCTTAGTTGGGGCATGCAGGATCTTCTTTGTGACCTGCGGGATCTTTTTAGTTGCAGCATGCAGGATCTTTAGTTGCGGCATGCGGGATCTTAGTTGTGGCATGTGGGATCTAGTTCCCTGATCAGGGATCAAACCCGGGCCCCCTGCATTGGGAGCATGGAGTCTTAACTGCTGGACCACCAGGGAAGTCCCATAAGCAGGCTTCTGTTGGATCATCCCTCTTTGTGGTTCCTGACTATCTGGAAGGAATTGCTGAGGCCCCAACTATGTCCTTGGGAGCCAGGCCCTGTGCACCACTAGTTTTCTGTCCTGTGCAGGTAGGGCCAAACCCTTCATGAGGCAAGAGGGCCTTCAGAGAACAATGCCCCTGTTTTGAGACCTCTGAGACCAGAGAGGTCTGGGTGTGTGTATGTGCGTGCACATACTCACACACACAGGCATGCAAGAGCACCAGTCACTTACCCCGAATCTGATGGACATGGACCCTTGCAGGAAATTTGTACAGAGTCTACAGTGGGGCATTCAGTATGTACTTGCTAAATTGTAAGACTTCTTTTCATTGAAAGCTGTGGGTCAGTGAAACACAAGGCATAGGATTGAAAGATGAGGGACTCTCTGCACCCAGGGGACCATAAACCCACAAATAACTGCTGACGCTGCACCTAGGCCTGGGGTCAGTAACACTGGCTCTAAGGGATGAATAGTTGACCTTAACATCCCTACTGGTTTCCCAAGAGCTGAGAAGAGTTTCCTAGGCCTAAAGGGCCTTGAAATTCAGTTGGTACAGTTCATACTTTGAATGCTCTCCTCAATCTACAGGCCCTGGAATTGTGAGCACTCACCTCCTTTGAGACCCCAAATCTACTTTTATTTTTCCAAACTTCTCTGAAACTCTCTGTTCCAGGCATTGTCTCACACTTCTTTGCGGCTCCCCAACTAGTCCTAGTCATTCAAAGGCACTTCTCCCTCAACCTTCCATGTGTAAGAACACACACACACACACACACACACACACACACACACACTTCCCCATCAACCCTCCACATGCAGGAACAAACACAGATACATACGTATACATACATACGCAAATGTTTATGGTTTTTCCTGATTTTAAAATAATACAGATTTGCCTTACCAGGCATCAAACCATACTATAAAGCTATAGTAATTAAAACAGCCTGGTTTGGGCACAGGAATATACCAAGAGAGCTAAAGAACATAAGAGATAGTTCAGTATCAGACTAGTTAATGGGTATGGGATCTAGTATAGCATCAAGAGGAAATTGAGGGCTTCCCTGGTGGCGCAGTGGTTGAGAGTCCGCCTGCCGATGCAGGGGACACGGGTTCGTGCCCCGGTCTGGGAAGATCCCACATGCCGCGGAGCGGCTAAGCCTGTGAGCCATGGCCGCTGAGCCTGAGTGTCCAGAGCTGGTGCTCCGCAACAGGAGAGGCCACAACAGTGAGAGGCCCGTGTACTGCCAAAAAAAAAAAGAGGAAATTGAAAGAACATATTATCCAATAATGAGTTTTGAAACCTCTACTTTTCATATTTTTGAACAAATCCCAGTCACTCATCAGACATAAAAATAGATTTTATGTAGATTAAAATTTTGAATAGAAAAAAGGATTTAATATACTAAAAAAATAGAGGAGGATATTTTTATGATCCTTGAGAAGAAACAGCCTCTTCTAGCATTAGATTAAAGCAGGGAGATAAAGTAAACAAACTTGCATCCATAAAAATGTAAAACAACTGCCTTGAAAAAGACACCACCCCTAAAAAAAGGGATCAACTGTGGGGAAATATTTAAGAATGTGATAGCAAAGAGTAAAAAATCATGATATATAATGAAGTCCTACAAATCTATGGAAATATATGAATATCTAAAGTAGAAAAGTGGACAAATGACAAGCACTGGCCAATTTAAAAAGAATAAATGGCCTATAAACATGGCAAAGATGTTTAATCTCATTACTTACCCAAAAGTTGCCAATTAAAACTTTAATATCTTTAAATAAGATTTTTTGGGGGACTTCCCTGGTAGTCCAGTGGGAAAGACTCTGCACTCCCGATGCAGGGGGCCTGGGTTTGATCCCTGGTCAGGGAACTAGATCCCACATGCATGCCGCAGCTAAGAAGTCCACACACTGCAACTAAAAATCCCGCATGCTGAAACTAAGACCCAGTGCAACCAAAATAAATAAATAAATAATTAATTAAAAATAAATAACTAAATAAATTAGGTTTTTTTTAACTGATCAGTTTAGCAAAGCTTAAAAATATCTGTGAATGGCTATCATCAAAAAGAACACAAATAACAAATGTTGGCGAGGATGTGGAGAAAGGGGAACCCTCCTACACTGTTGGTGGGAATGAAAATTGGTACAGCCCTATGGAAAACAGTATGGAGGTTCCTTAAAAAACTAAAAATGGAACTACCATATGACCCAGAAATTCTACCCCTGGGTATATACCTGAAAAAAATAAAAACACATTGGAAAATATACATGCACCCCGATGTTCATAGCAGCACTATTTTTTTTTTTTTTTTGCGGTACGCGGGCCTCTCACTGTTGTGGCCTCTATCGTTGCGGAGCACAGGCTCCAGACGCACAGGCTCAGCAGCCATGGCTCACGGGCCCAGCTGTTCCACGGCATGTGGGATCTTCACGGACCGGGGCACGAACCAGTGTCCCCTGCATCGGCAGGCGGACTCTCAACCACTGCGCCACCAGGGAAGCCCATAGCAGCACTATTTATAATAGCCAAGATATGGAAGCAACCTAAGTGTCCACCAACAGATGAATGGATAAAGAAACTGTGATACGTGTGTGTGTGTATATGTCTATATATATATATATATATATATATATATAAAAAATAATTTTGCCATTTGCAGCAACATGGATGAACTTGGAGGACATTGTGCTAAGTGAAATAAGTCAGACAGAAAAAGGCAAATACTGTATGATATCACTTCTTTGTGGAATCTAAAAGATACAACAAACTAGTGAATATAACAACCACCACCACAAAGGATCTATGATGCTCCATGCTGGAGAAGGTGTGGGGGAAACAGGCTATTTTGAAGCTTATGGGATGTGACATGCCCTGGTTTTCTCCCCACCTCGCTAGATGCTTTTTGCTGGTTTGTGCTCCTCTGCCAGGAGTTTCTCAAGATGTAGTCTCGGGCCCTCTTTACTCCTCACTCTGTACTCTCTTCCTAGGTAATCTCATCCATGCCCACAGCTTCTGTTCTATTCACAGAAGCCTCTCCAATGCATGTCTCCTGCTCAGGCTTGCCCCCTTGAGCTGTAGACTTAGAGACTTGCCTGTTTGACTTCTTCGGATGTCTTAGAAGCATCTAAGTTTCTAGGTTTAGAAATCTAAGTTTACTAGGCTTCAAGCTGAGCTCCTTATCCTCCCCCACCGGACCATCACCTCCTCCAACATTTTTAATTTCAGTGGATGGCACCCCCACTCATCCAGGTGGGCAAGCCAGAAACCTGAGGGTTATCTTTGGTAATCTTTCCCTCCTTCCTCATAATCAGTCACTAATTACTGCTGATTTTAACCTCTTAATTATCTCTCCAATATGTACTCCATCTCCACCACCACCACAGTCTGAGCAAGGGTTTCTCGGTCTAGGCCCTAGTTGTATTTCAGGCCAGATAATCCTTTGCTCTGGGGGCAATCCCGTGTATAATGATTAAGGAGCATCCTTGATGGTCAGTCACAAAATGCCAGTAACATCCCTCCACACACAGTGGACCAACCAAAAATGTCTGCAGACATTGCCAAGTGTCTTCTGAGGGGTGAGGTTTCCCAGTTTGAGAACCACTGGTCTAAGCTACCATTCTCTCTCTCCTGGATTTGGACAATGGTCTTGATTTCTCCCTTTATGATCCATTTTCCCATTGCTACCAGCCTCCTCTTTTCAAAACACAAATCTCACTGTGTCAACCCCATCCTTAATAGACACTTCTGTGCCATCCATTATTCAGTGGATACAGACTCAAATCCTCAGTAAGAGGTGGGGGACACAGTGCGGGGGTATGTCCCTAGGAAGGCCCTGCAGGGTCCTGCTTGGTTTCCTATGGACGCCAAAGCACCAGAAGGGAAGTCCAGGCTCCAAGGACAAGCTGCACGAACAGTGCAGTTCCTGGAAGGCAAATGCTGGCTGCTCCAGGAAGCCCACAAAGACATGTCCTGCCTCAACAGACTCACTGGAACCACTATGGAGAGATGGCAAACACCCCTTCATCCAGGACACCTGCCTCTATGAATGCTTCCTCAACCTGGGGCCCTGGCTCCAGCAGCTGGACCACACTGGGCACAGAGAGCAGATCTGGACCTGCCTCTCTGCAAAGATGACTGTCAGTCCTCGTGTGAAAACTGCTGCACCTACTTTACCTAGAAGTGTGTTGCACAACGTAACCAGTGTCCAGTGGGGCTTCCTGCTACCCCTTCAATTTCTACTTCCCACACCGGCCACTCTGCAATGAAATCAAGGGTTGCTCCTACAGCATGAGCCAACTGCAGCCAAGGGAGTGGTCACTGCACCCAGATGTGGTTCATCCTGGCCCAGGGAGCCCCAAGGAGGAAGTTCTATGCTGTGACATGCACTGGGTCTGTGCCCTGTGGGGCTGGCCTCTCCTGCTCATCCTGCCCCTGATGCTGCTCAGCTGAGCTATTTCTACGTTCTGCTACCTGGACATACCAGCTTGTTCAGCCCCACAGCACCAAGACCCTCAGCTCTTGCTCAGTGGTGGGGTCTCCGTCAGCCAGTTTAAATAAATAGACACCCTTGTTGCTCACACAGAAGTCTCGCAAAAGGATATATGATGGAAAGTAAGCCTCTCTCCAATGACAACTGCATTTTAATTGTTTCTTATAAAAAATGGGAATATTGTTCTGAAAAATTTTCAGATTTTTTCAAGAATTTAATATTTCTGTCTTTTTTTTGACTGTTAATATTTAAAGTTTTTCTTGGTTTACTTATTTCTCCTGCAGAATTACCGACATACTGTTGCTGGTGCCTGTTTCCCATCAGAACAATGCCTTGCACTTTTTCCTTTTGGGGCCCCTCCAGCTGGGGTATCTGAGTGTCAGATCAAGACCCTGTCTACTAATGTCACCTTCCTGAGAGTTTCAGCTCTCACCTTCCTGCCCTGCACCTGATCCATGCTTCTGCAATTCTTCTGATTTGGTTTCATTGCTTTTTCTTTGCAGAAAGCATGTCTTCACTTGCTTTACTATTTTTGAGTTTGGAGATCAATGATTTTTTAAATGAAAAATTGGAGTAAATTGTGATGTCTACTTAGGAAGGAAAACTGCCCTAGGATGTGGAGAAATTCAAGAAAAGATGGCTAATAGTGAACATATTTCTCCTCTAAGGTATGACATGGGCTTGACTTGGAGGTCATAAAGGAGTGTTTGAGGATGTTTTGTAGAAAGAACTTTGTCTGAAGGAGCCATCTAAAAAGGTTCAGGCTGATTCATTCCATTTCTTATGACCAGAGCCTTTTACGGCTTCATCACAGGAGGTTATAGATGGGTGTTTTGAGGTTCTCCTAGAAACAGTCTGGATTCTAGGAGTATGGCTTATATGATTAATTTGGTGCCTAGTGGTGACTGAAGATCTCATCAGGCTGAATGTTGAATCTTAAATACGAACCAATAGCCAAGACAGGGCAAAGCCACCAACATGCATTATATATAGAGAGAAAACAAAAACAACAGCAAAAACAAAAACTGAACAGAAAAAAGGAACTCATAGAACAAATAAGACAATGCAAGTAGCAGAAGAAAAGATAAAAAACAAATCCCAGAATCACTAAACTTCTCAGAGAGACTTGAAGATACTGTATCCATTAAGCAAGCAGGAAACACGATGGAAGGGGAACTATTTAGAGTACATGAAAACTTCTGTTGGGCATTTAAAACATGACAGATGAAGGGAAGAGTCCAGTTGACTGTTTGGAAAATAAGTATGAAGAAATACGTTAGGATCTATTACAAAAAGATAAAGATAAGGAAAGAGAAATTATAAGAAAAAGGGGATCAATTCTGGAAGTACAGCATCCAATAACAAGTTCCAGAAGTACAGCAGAGAAAATGGAGGGGGAGAGATTATCAAAGAAGTAATACAAGAAAAACACCCCAGAATTGGAAAAAGATAATGTCCAGATTGAAAGTGCTAAATTGAGTGCCTAGTACAATGCATGAAAAAAAAGGCAAAGAAGACATGTTGTTTTCAAAACATTGATGATGGAGAGAAGATTGGAGAGAGAGATGGAGAGTGAGAGAAGGAGAAAGAGAACAAACAGTTCACTTACAAAGGAATAGAAATCAGATTGGTATCAGACCTCTTAATAATAACACTGAGTACTAGAAGATGGTGAAATTATGCATTAAGATTCCCTTCTGTGACCAAGTAAAATGGTGATGATGGTAAAAAATAATTCCAATATACAAACAATAGCTAATATCTATTGACTATTTACAAAGTGTCAGGAAGTAAGCTAAATTCTTCACATTGACCTTTCTTGTTTAATGTTCCCAACAAATTTATAAGTTTTATTATTATTTCCCAATTACATATGAAGAAACTGAAGTGCAACATGATTAACTAAATTGTTAAAGGTCAAGCAGAGAGTAAACTTTGGAGGCAAAATGAGTTTCAAAAACTTATGAAAATACTTGGATCATGCAGTAAGATGTTAACATTATATCTGTCATACAGGGTAAGAGAGTAAAGAGAAGAAAAGAACAAAAAGAGAATTTGACAAAGATTCCCTATGTTTTAGTTGTAAACGAAATATCAGTCAGAGATGGAAAGGGGAAAAAACAGTTTTGTAGCACTTAGGAACTGTTATTTTTGTTTCACAGCTGTGCTAATGAGCCTGACTGCAAAGTCTTTGCCATCAGGGAATGTCTGATACTTTGCATCCACTATGATACTAGGCACCAAAACAAATACTAATCTTCTGGTGAAGCCAGCTTGTTAGGTCAAAATGTGTTCTGCTGTGAATGAAGCATGTTTGCACCTTGAGCCCCACGTATCTTGTGAAGCAGGAGAGGGAGTTCAAGGGGAAAACATTCAGGGTGTTTTGGCAGCCCCTGGAAAGGTGGGTGTGTCTCTTGAGGAAACAATTTAATTTACTTTTCTCCAAGTAGGATTGTGTTGGTAACAGAGTCTCCGTGAAAAGTTAGTGTGAACAAAGGAGGCTCTTAGGAAGAGAGTGAATCACCTTGGGTACTGCAGCTGATAACCAGCGTTGGTAATCTTCAAGATAGGCAGAATAAAAAAAAAATTCTAGGGGAAATTTGATGTGTTTGGGCATTTGGAAAAATTATTGTTAGACATGTAACAGATCTTTTGGATCACTTGAAAAAATATAGAAAATTAAGCAAATAAAAACTGGGGAAAAATAGAAAACTGTAAAGGGAAGGAAGCAAATCATAGAACAACTTGGCTCACCAGTGAATAATACTTACATTGGCTGTTTGTTCAACCAAAAAAGCTATGATTTAACCATATTAAGATGAAGAAGAGGAAGCAGGTGGTCATGACATAAAAGAGCACGAAACTCTCAAATACCATAATTGGTAGTTAATGGACACGCTCTAAAATGGATAGATCTAAAAGGGGCAATAAGAGCATACTACTTAGAAATGTGAGACTAAGTATGAGAAGAAGCAGCTGAAAGAACTGAAAGTAGATGCTTCTGAAGAAGGACAGGGCAAGGGTGGGGGTGGAGATAGGTGGGGCAGAGACCTGTCTTTTAACACTATTTATTTTTAACTAATGTGCCTGTTATTCTATTATTAATTTTTTACAATAAAAAGTATTTTCACATGTTTCAAAATTCAAATGGTACAGTAAAAAGTCTGTCTTCTTTCCTGTCCCTTCCGACCTGGCCCCCCTCAGCAAAAGCCTCCAACGTTTTTTCCTTGTGCATTGTTCCAAATACAATTTAATTATATTGTTTTTATTAAAGTGAATATATTTTTTTAATTAGACATTTAAAATTTTTATTTACTTATTTGTATTTTTGGCTGTGTTGGGTCTTACACGCAGGCTTTCTCTAGTTGCGGCGAGCGGGGGCTACTCTTCTTTGCGGTGCGCAGGCTTCTCATTGTGGTGGCTTCCCTTGTTGTGGAGCACAGGCTCTAGGCACACGGGCTTCAGTAGTTGTGGCACTCGGGCTTCAGTAGTTGTGGCTCGCAGTCTCTAGAGCATAGGTTCAGTAGTTGTGGTGCACGGGCTTAGTTGCTCCGCGGCATGTGGGATCTTCCCAGACCAGGGATCTAACCTGTGTCCCCTGCATTGGCAGACGGATTCTTAACCACTGTGCCACCAGGGAAGCCCTAAAATGAATATTAGTTTAAAAGGAGTTTGGGCAAAAAGAAAATCTGCTGAGGTATGTAGTGGACATGGTCCAATAAAATAAATTTTATCTTAATGCAGTGAAATGACTTTTGCATAAAATTAATAGAATGTCCTAATTCCTTGACATTATCAATAGTAATTCATACCATGGCTTTAATAACATTTTTGAAGAAATAATTATGTCATTAAATTAAAAATCAACAAATTTGCAATAATGACAACTTCTCTTTCTTTCTTAGAGGCATGGGCCTCAGATTTTAATTTTCTTATATCTCTTGCCAATTTTAGAAGGGAAAGATGTTGACTTCAAGCCAAATGTTCTGTCCTTACACTTGATAACAGATTCCTCTCCCAGAGCTAATGGTAAGTTTAGCTGCAGGTTTACCTAAAAGTCAATTACAAATATTGGTAAAGGCAAGATGCAATTTGGGGGCAGCCTAACTTGTTATTAAGTACAAGGTATTTCATCCAGTCTTGTTAAACACTTTCCCCAGGGCTCTAAGGATTCATTCCTAAGCATGATGTCCAACAGGTGGAGGAGGCTGAGGGAGAGATGGAGTGGGAAAGAGTAACATCTCAAAGGCCACCCTGTTTAATTGTAAATAGTCCTGTAAACAGGACTGAGAGAAGCCCAGTCCTTTTTGTTTTGTTTTGTTTTTGCTATACATTTTTTTTGAATTTTTATACAGCAGGTTCTTATTAGCTATCTATTTTATACATATTAGTGTATATATGTCAACCCCAATCTTCCAATTCATCCCACGACCATCACCCCCCACCCCCGCGGCCCCCTGCTTTTCTCCCTTGGTGTCCATACATTTGTTCTCTACATCTGTGTCTCTATTTCTGCCTTGCAAACCGGTTCATCTGTACCATTTTTCTAGATTCCACATATATGCGTTAATATACGATATTTGTTTTTCTCTTTCTGACTTACTTCACTCTGTATGACAGTCTCTAGGTCCATCCACGTCTCTACAAATGACCCAATTGCATTCCTTTTTATGGCTGAGTGATATTCCATTGTATATCTGTACCACATCTTCTTTATCCATTCATCTGTCGATGGGCATTTAGGTTGCTTCCCTGACCTGGCTACTGTAAATAGTGAGAAGCCCAGTCCTTATAACTCTGTGACCATCGCGTCATTTGCCACATCCATGACAAAACAGGCTCCAGATAGTCTGTTAAAATCTTCTTTGTGTTCATTTATTCATTCATTCAAACATCAAGTTGTATTGACTGCTTACCTTGTGTCACCGCTGGGCTATGTTTAGGAACTATACAGAGGAGGAGTGAGGCATACAAGGGCTCACTGGCAAGATGCTCTTTATTTTTTTGTGATGCCAACTAACCAAAGGACTTGATGAAATCATAGATTCTGGAGCGGGAAGTGACCTTAGAAATTATCTTTCCAGCTGGGGCTCAGTGAAATTAAGCAACTGGCCCAGAGCCTCACTGGTATTTGCAGAACTGAGATGAAAACCAGCCACCAGGACTTCCCTGGTGGCGTAGTGATTAAGAATCCATCTGCCAATGCAGGGGACATGGGTTTGATCCCTGATCTGGGAAGATCCCACATGCTGTGGAGCAACTAAGCCCGTGCGCCACAACTTCTGAGCCTGCACACTAGAGCCCACGAGCCACAACTGCTTAGCCCGCATGCCACAACTACTGAAGCCCACGTGCCTAGAGCCCCTGCTCCACAACAAGAGAAGCCACCGCAATGACAAGCCTGTGCACCACAACGAAGAGTAGCCCCCACTCGCTGCAACTAGAGAAAGCCCTCGTGCAGCAACGAAGACCCAACGCAACCAAAAATAAATAAACAAATTATATATATATATATATATATATATATATAACCAGCTTCCAACCTACTTGGGTCCATGCAATAGATTATTAAAAGTGTAAAAGAACTGTAGGCAATGACATTCTGTAGCTCTTCATAGTGAGGTTCTGGAAACATAACTGAATGGGCTCGACTTTTTACAGACTGAACAACTCACCGAACAGCTATGTGAAGAGGAAGGGAATTGCCCCCAAGGGTCAGAAACCTCCCTGACCCTCCGGGCCAACTGCGTGGTCTATCTGAGTAGCCGTGCTGGAGTGGGGAGACCGTGGCAGTAAGAGCCTTGGGAAGTGATGGTTGGACAGCAGAAACTATGAGGGGAGAATCAGGAAGTGCAAAAACCAGAAATAAAATAAAAAGTCTCTAGTGACATCCATAGAAGGTGGAAGAAAGAAGGGAAAGTATGTGGGAAGAAGGGATGAGAGGCCTGAAGCTTGCCATGCACTTAGGAGGAACTCCACAGGAACTGCTGCGTTCACAGGTCTCTATGAGAATGGAAAGAATTGTCTCCAAGGGAGAAGCATATCGTTTGATATACTTAAGACAAGGATGGGAAGCTTTCTTCTACCTGTCAAGAGTTTCTGATCCACAGGGAATAAAGCAAGCAGGAATCTTTCAGAAGTAAATGGTAAATGAATTACATTTTGAAAGAGAGAGAAATAAAGTACATCTCACACAATTTTCGGAAGCAAGATTTGAAAACCTGAAACACTAGCACATGCAATTAACAGTAGAACATAATCATTCATTCAGTATTGTTACTAATTCAGTTGCTGGGATGAAACAAGGGTGGGGGTGGTGTGGGAGGTCAATAGGAAGAGAAGCAAATCTGAAGGGGGAAGGATAGGGTTAAGACAGAAATAAACAGAGAAGGACAAGGGTGGTGGGTAGAGACCCAAAGAGAAAGAAAAGGAAAGATAGAAAAAAGACACTCTCAAGAGAGACAAGTGAGATTTCAAAGGAATAGCATGAAGATTCCTCATCTGCCATTATCCTTCCCTCCCCCCATCCCCAATAGCTGTGGAGTCTGAGATTTCAGGTTCCACCATCTCCCATTAGGATAAATCAACCTCTCCCACCCCATGTCCACCGCACCACGACCTCCATCCCCAAGAGATTATTAAAAATCTCTATTTTCTTTAGCTGGTGCCTCTTCACCAGACTTCTACTGTAGTTTTATTCTATTTCTTGTGCCTAAAAAGTATTGTAAAACTATGTACCCTTCACACACTTTTAAGTTAACACCTACTCTTTTTCATCTTAAGATTAAGTAACTGCAAAGGATGGAATCTCCCAATGTACACATATTATATATGAGCCTTAAATATATTTTTATCAAAATGTTGTTGCAGATTTATCTTATTCAATTTATGGGATTGTCTGCCATACAATCTAATTGGCAATGCCAGTCCTCATGGTTAAACCTATCCACCAAATCAGTCTTACTTTTACTCAGAAGAAGCTGCTTTTTAATTAATTAATTAATTTTAAAATAAATTTATTTATTTACTTATTTTATTTTTGGCTGCGGCAAGCGGGGGCTACTCTTCGTTGCGGTGCGTGGGCTTCTCATTGCAGTGGCTTCTCTTGTTGCAGAGCACGGGCTCTAGGCGCGCGGGCTTCAGTAGTTGTGGCTTGCGGGCTCTAGAGCACAGGCACAGTAGTTGTGGTGCACGGGCTTAGTTGCTCCGCGGCATGTGGGATCTTCCCGGACCAGGGATCTAACCTGCGTCCCTTGCATTGGCAGGTGAATTCTTAACCACTGCGCCACCAGGGAAGTCCCAAAGCTGCATTTTAAAATTCGAATAAATATGCAATACCTATTCCTTTACAACCACATCACTATACAGAAAAGGCAGGGCCAGGGTCTCCCCTAGGAGCAATTCATTCTTTACTTGTCCAGTTTTTGGATGCCCCAGAGGTGCTTGTGCCCCAGGATAATTCCCTTTGGAAGCTTTGGGATATGTGAGAGATGAGACTTTCTTGGTAAATTAGGAGAAGGATAAATGGAAGATTGCAAGCTTCTTCTCAGACAAATTTATACTAGGAAGGAACACATCAGGAAGTTGAGGATCTGGAATCCTTTCTTCTCTCAGAAGAGATTTATTTATTAAATAAATTATTTATTCATATAAAGTTTCACATCATTGATTCATCCTTTAGAAAACTCTTCCATATTTGCAGTTGTTTCTCTATTGCTGATCCTAATGTGTGTGTGTGTGTGTGTGTGTGTGTGTGTGTGTGTGTGTATGTGCTCTGGGACTCTTTCTTTTTTTTAAATTTTTATTTTATTATGGAGTATAGTTGATTAACAATGTTGTGTTAGTTTCAGGTGTACAGCAAAGTGATTCAGTTACACATTACAAGTATCTATTCTTTTTCAAATTATTTTCCCATTTAGGTTATTACAGAGTATTGAGCAGTGTTCCCTGTGCTATACAGTGTGTCCTTGTTGGAGATCTGTTTTAAATATAGCAGTGTGTACATGTCAATCTCAAACTCCCAATCTATCCCTCCCCCGACCAACCCTGGCCCCCTGGTAGCCCATAAGTTCATTCTCTAAGTCTGTGAGTGTCTCTGTTTTGTAAATAAGTTCATTTGTGTCATTTTTTTAAGATTCCGCATATAAGCGATATCATATGATATTTGACTTTCTCTGTCTGATTTACTTCACTTAGTATGATAATCTCCAGGTCCATCCATGTTGCTGCAAATGGCATTATTTCATTCTTTTTAATGGCTGAGTAATATTCCATTGTATATCTGTACCACATCTTCTTTATCCATTCCTCTGTCGATGGACATTTAGGTTGCTTCCATGTCTTGGTTATTGTAAACAATGCTGCAATGAACTTTGGGGTGCATGTATCTTTTCTTTTAAAATTTATTTATTTAATTTATTTATTTTTGGCTGTGTTGGGTCTTCATTGCTGTGTGCAGGCTTTCTCTAGTTGTGGTGAGCGGGGGCTACTCTTCGTTGCAGTGTGAGGGCTTCTCATTGCAGTGGCTTCTCTTGTTGCGGAGCATGGGCTCTAGGCACGCAGGCTTCAGTAGTTGTAGCACGTGGGCTCAGTAGTTGTGGCTCGTGGGCTCTAGAGCGCAGGTTCAGTAGTTGTGGTGCACGGGCTTAGTTGTTCCGTGGCATGTGGGATCTTCCTGGACCAGGGCTCGAACCCGTGGCTGCATGTATCTTTTTGAATTATGGTTTCCTCTGGGTATATGACCAGGAGTGGGATTGCTGGATCATATGCCAACTCTAATATATATATATGATCCATACGGATCATATGGCAACTCACAGGCCCTATGTCCAAATACAGTCACATTGGAGATTAGGGCTTCGAGACATGAATCTTTAGTGGGGGAGGATACAATTCAGTCCATAGCAGAGCTATTCACTTATGATTTATACATTTTTCTGAATGTATGCTTCAATTTTAAAAGTGTATTCAGTAAAGTAAAATGAAAGAGAACATGATGAGCATCAGAAGTCCCATGGCCACAACTGCTCTTGGAGACCTATGGACCATATAACCATCTTACACAGAGATGGACCAGTGCTCATAGCCAGTGTGAAAAGCCCAGTCCAGTCTCCAGGTGTGGGCTCTTTGCCTGACTCCCTGCTGTGGGGCACATCATATCTTAGATCGGAACAAAGTACTCACTGTCCCTACGCAGAACACCGTGCCTCACCTCCTCTTCAGTTTTCTCCGTCACTGTGCCAATGATCTAATGAACAAGCTGTGCTCTGTATTAGGGTGTGAGTGGCTGTTGGTAGAACAAAACACGGAATGTCCCTGGGGAATCACAAGTTTGTTGGGAGGCTACAGGGCAAGTTGAGCTAGGGAGAGAGAAGGGAAGAAGAAAAGAAAGAAGTCAAAATATTTTAAAATACCGAAGTAGAAAGATTTTTAAAGCATTATTTAGTTATTAATTTGAAATTATATTACATTTTGATCATTATAATTTCTGCTTTTTGAAATTTGTCAACATTCCCTTTGTGACCTAATGGTCAAAATTTGCTAATGTTTCATCCTAGCAAGAAAAAAATGCATATTCATTCAACAAATATTTAGTGAGGGCCTACGGTGTGTCAGGCACTGTTCTGGGTTCTTAGGATCCAAGAGTGAACAGAACAAAGATCCTTGCCCATGTGAAATTTTCAATTAAGCAAGAGGAAGCCGGTGATGAGCAGTACTCACAATGAATAAGCAAATTTTAAAGTAATATTACATGTGCTATGGAAAGTGACAAATGTTTTCCAAGATAGTAGAGTAAGGTAAGTGGGATGGGGGTACAGATTGCAATTTAATGTAGGGTGATCAGGGAAGGCCTACTTGAAATGTGAGGGTCGAGGAGGTATGTGTGTATGTGTGTGTATGCAGGTGTGCACACTTCCTGAAGGGCTTTGTAGGGCTTTGCAGAACTTGCACTCTTAGTGAACTGGGTTTGGACAGAGGAATGTCATGATCTCAGTTTTTCAGGACTCACACTGATGACTTTATGAAGATTTGACTGTAGGAAGACAAGAGTGGAGGCTGGGAGATGGTTAGGAGGTTATTATCATTGTTCAGGTGGCAGATGATAGTGGCTTGGATCAGGGTGGCAGCAGTAGAGGTAGACAGAAGTAGTTGGATTGGGGATATCTGTTTTGTAAATAAGTTCATTTATACCATTTTTTAAAAATTAAATTCTACATGTGAGTGATATCATATGATATTTTTCTTTCTCTGTCTTTTGCCTACTCTTAAAATTTATTTATCTCCTTGTTGTTTTCTTCAAGGGAGCTTAGAGTAAAATGGAAAATACCACAATATTAAGGACAGGGAAAGATATGAGAGTAAGAGACAGAGGATGAGAGAGAAGCAAGAACTAAGATTTATGCCTGAGAAAAGCTACAGCGATTAAACACTGTCAAATGCAAGCTCCCCAAATATCACCAATGCAACCTATTGATAAGACAATGCTAAATTGATTGCTCACCCTGGAAGGGAGAACACCAGCACCACTGCAACAGAACTTTGGCTGTGTCTTCAAGGGGGCAAAGGCAAAGCTGGATATTATTGAGAATTGAAAGTTTTATCAAAGCGGGTCTTTCAGTGTGATGCTTGATCAGGATTGGGTAAAGATCATGACTAGTGGTTTAGAATTGGTGGCAACAGCAAGGTAAGGAATTTGAGGTGAGGGATTCGAAGAATCTTAGGGAGTAAGCTGTCTGTTGATGCTTCCTATAGAGGCATTGATGTGTCTTTTGGGAGGGTCATGTAATGAACTTTCACATTATTTTCCTGAGCAGGAGTCTCCTGGCATGGCAGTTATACTAATGCATACGATGGAATAGTAAAGTCAGGTTAAAGTAGACAGTAAGTTCTGTGTGTGTAGGGTGAAATGGTTGTGTGTTTGTTTCAGTTCCTCAACACAAAAACCAAGCCAGGCCGTTTCTTATAGTAGTGCAGACCTCTAATCCCTGGCTCTGACTACAGTAGGACTGCTCACTCTGAGCTCCCAAGGCTTTGAGTTGGTTTGACATCTCCTTAATGCTTGTAAAATTTTTGCAGTCAGTGAAGCTGCAGTTCCTAATGAGCAAAGTCAATTTAAATTGAAGAAAGCATAAGATTTGGACCAATACTGCTCATTGTTTATCTGCAATGGATGTCCCAATGGACATAATTTTTGTCCATTACTGACAAATTAGATTTGGAGTTTTCAACTCCCATTTTGCTCTCTTACAAACTTTCAGTTACACATGATTAATGGCCATAATTGTCCTGACTTTCCATTTTTAGGAAGCAAAGATTTCCTGGTAGATGTGGCACTCTCCAGCTACCGAGCACAATTTACAGTATTCAGCCTCATTCCCTTAAGTTTGCTTACTACCCTGGGCATTGCTGAGAAAGACTCAGCTTACAATGTGGACTTAATTTTCTTATTATTTTCCCTAAAAGAATCACCAAGGTCCTACAAAAGGCTTAAAGATAGTTTTAATTCATCTCCCCATCTTATTATTAATATTGATATTATTTTGCTCTTTGGTCATATTATTTAACTAATTGAATAATTAAATAACTAATTGAATAAAAGCTGCTATCCAATGCATAGATAGGCATTACAGTTTACATAATGAAAAAATGTAATCAACATCATCCTCTCTGTAGTGGACGCTGTTGGTGTCCCACCCAGATGCCTCCACAAGGCCAGTGGACCCAACCCCAGCCGCTGGGAGTGCTGGTGATTAATTATTCACAACTGCTCGCTTCAGAGAGTTGCTCTGGCAACCAGGAGCCGTCTGGCCTGGAATATTACACCCCCCCAGTCCACCCAGGGCAGCCCACAGTCAATGAGTGACTGACATGGGGTATAAAAGGCCAGCCCTCTTGCCTCAGGCTGAGACTAATTCCGCTGTACAATTCATGCTTCATCAGGGCAGGAGAAGCCTCTGGTCTGTAGTGTGATCAGCCTTGGCAGCCCCTAGGACCCCTTGTTCTCAGCAATTCTGCTGGGCTCCATGATCACACCACTAGGAGCTCCCATCCACTCCTTGCCTTGAGTAACTCCCAACATGGCATCCACTAATTTGTTTCTGAACCCCAGAGCTGTATACTTGAAAAGGTGGTCAACAGAGGTGATGATGACAGTTTGAGGAAAAGAAATGTGAAGTTGCCAGAGGATGGTGACTAAGAATAACACACTGGATGCTTTCACATTCTCTCATACACTACTGGTGGGGATGTAAATTGACTCAATCATTGCTTCCTGGTAAAATGATCATAGCCTTTGACCTAGATATTGCACTTCTTTAAATTTATTCTTAAGGTATAGTTGATTAATTAGGCAAAGAATCAGCTATCTGGAGGCCCATTTCAGTGTTATTTATTATAACAAAAAAATGGAGACAATCTGGAGCCCAAGAAAGGGGAATTATTATATATTCATGCAATGCAACACTGTTTAGTTATCTAACCATATCCTTTATTATCACTCATGGTTTCTGTAGACAGAGTGGAGATGGCTTATCTCTGCTCTGTGTTGTCTGGGGCCTCAGCTGGAGAACTTAAAGGCTGGAATGATCTGAAGGCTTGTTTGCTCTCATATGGGCAGACACTGATAATCAGCTAGAGACCCAACTGGGTGTGTCTGCTGGAACAATCACATGTGGCCTTTCCATGTAGCTTGGACTTCTCACCATGTGGTGGCTTGGTTCCAAGATTGAAAAGAAAGGAGAGCCAGGCAGAAGCCATCTTGCCTTTTATGACCTGCTGTGGAAGTCACACGGCATCGCCTATGCCACATTCTACTTATTGTGATAGTTACAAAAGTCTGGCTGGGCTGAAAGGAAGGAAACAAAAATGCCACCTCTTGATGGAGGCGTGTCAATGTCACATTGCAGGAAGAGCATGTGGGATGGGATTATAATATGCTGGTGCTAGCATCTATGGAAAATACAGTGTGACTGTAACTAGTCAAATCAATGTCTAATGGCATGGGAAAATGCTCATGATATATTATGAAGTTAAAAAATATCAGATTACAAGACAATACGTACGGTATAATCCCACTTTTTTTTTTTTTTTTTTTTTTTTTTTTTTTTTTGCGGTATGCGGGCCTCTCACTGTTGTGGCCTCTCCCGTTGCGGAGCACAGGCTCCGGATGCACAGGCTCAGCGGTCATGGCTCACGGGCCCAGCCGCTCCACGGCACGTGGGATCTTCCCGGACCGGGGCACAAACCCGTGTCCCCTGCATCGGCAGGCGGATTCTCAACCACTGCGCCACCAGGGAAGCCCCGGAATAATCCCACTTTGAAGGAAAACTGTATAGATGCAAAGTATTAACAGCGGCTGCCACCGGAAATGAGATGAATTTAAATGGATAACTGTATAATCACAATTTGTTCAAGTGTGTGTGTGGTGGTGTGGGGGCGTTTATGAAAGCATCTGTCTTCTTTGCCCATAGGCAGCTCCAGGGGATTCCTTTGACCCCCTGAGTAGATCATTGGATTTAATAGTCAGGAAGAGCTAGTTTTACTCAGTGATGCCTCTGCGTGTTCTGTGAGGCCCTGGCCTGAGTCCAGGTTACTTGGCGCTGATTCCCAGCAGCATGTGGCCCCAGGGACTAGGCATGAATGAATTAAAATTTAATTAAAGGTGAAACTCTACTGTAGATGGGGCTGCCTGTTTCCTCTTGGGTCGTTAGTGCAGGTGAGCCTTCGAAAGGGCAGCACAAGGACTCCTGGTAACATTGAACCTCCCTCCCGGGCTTGTGTGTAATCAGTTCCCCTGGCAATTTTGTGGGACACCTTTCTTTTTCTCTTGAAAAGGGGATAAAAAGATGTTGAAGGATATGGTAATGAAAACACAGAGAACCAGTGTGGGGAGAGTCTGGGGTAGCAAATGCAGAGTGGTTTCTCAGGTTAATAATCAAATTGGTCCCCAAGCCTTGCAGTCTCCCCATCCTGGGCCCCTCAAGCAGCCACTTTTAAAAGACCAGGTGGAAAAGGTTTCTTGGGGACAGACCTGACTCTGATGGGTGTCAAGGAGCACTTAGTCTGATGACCTGCTGTGGGTGTGGGCGTGGAGTGGAGGGGGTGCACTCAGTTCTGCGGCTTTGGATTTCCATCCACAACAGAGCCAGGGTGGACTGGTCCATGCTGCCCACACTCTTACAAACCACCTAAAGCCGACTGAATAAGAGGACCAATGGGAGGGGCTACTTACTTGGGAAACTAAATTAAGAAAGAAGTAAAGGCACTTTGATATGTACATGGAACCCAAGCAAGGAAGGTGCCACGGAGATGACTGTCCAAACCGCTGGGTGGTTTTTACAGCCACTGCCAAGCTGACCTAACTGCTCAGAGAGGTCACTGGACGATCAGAAGAAGCACCTTCTATCTAGGTCAAGTGTTGGCCTCATCACACTCTGGCTCTGGAACTTTCTGTGAGGCCCAGAAGCTCCTGGAGCCACAGTCTCCTCACCTGTGAAATGGGGCTTAGGTCACCTGCCTTACCTTGCTAGAGGTGCCAGTGAGATGGTGCCTGCCAGAGTTAGACCTTATCCACTGCAAGATGGGAGTTTATCACAAGAATACAAGGAGACAGACTTTCATGGAAATTAGCAAAAGAAACCTTAGTTGTGCCAGGCCTTAGAAGTGACTGAAACTGGGTCCACGGAAGCTCCAGGGACCTCAGCAAATGGACGTTGCAGATCTTCGCAGTAACATGGTAACAATGCAAATAATAATAATCATAGTAATAGTGATAATAATAAAGTTTAGCAAGCATTGACTCTGTAGAGCACATGCTCAGACCTTTATACACATCATCTCATTTAATCATTTACTCCCCACCCCAAGTGCCACCTGGGAGGCACTTTCACCTTCATTGTAGCCCTCCCCACTTACTGAGGCCTCATCATTCCAGCTTAGGCAAAGCTTTGGCTTGCCCACTGCTCCTGCTCCCCTCAGGACCTCTAGCATGACTCCCTTCAGAAAGCCACAGTGCCTGCTACTCACTGCCTGATTATTTCCCAGTTTCCCAACTCAAATTTCTGAGAGCAGGAACATCCCCGATCTGCAAAGACCTGTTGCTTATACAGTTATAGAGACATTCTTTAAGAAAGGAAAAATAAAACATATGAATGCAAATCTGGGCTCGGGAAACTGGAGGAGGCCTCTTCAGGTGAGGGCCCTGAAGCTTCAGTGCATGTATTTCAGGGTGAGTCAGCTCTAGTCTAATAATGAGATTTTTTGGTGGTTGGGGTGGAGGGTGACATTCCATGGGAACAAGCATGGCTGGTAAAAGTTGGTGCCTTTGAGCACAGCCTCTCTCTGCAGTGGTCTCCTCTCAACCACTCAGGGAAACCTGGTCTTGGTGGTAACCTGGCCACCTCTCCG
Organism: Pseudorca crassidens; assembly: GCF_039906515.1. NCBI lineage: Eukaryota > Metazoa > Chordata > Mammalia > Artiodactyla > Delphinidae > Pseudorca > Pseudorca crassidens. The sequence goes on from NC_090305.1 coordinate 62,641,147, forward strand.
TCTCATGTGTCCCTCTGTTCTTCATTCAGAAGCTGGACTTGGGAGAAGGAAACTGGGGCCAGGAACTAAGAGCAAGACTCCCTGAAGACCTGCAGAGTGAGGTGCAGGCACAAGGTGCATAGTAACCAAGCAGTAATTTTGTGTCCTACATATCCCTTGTTCCTTATGTACACAGCTCCCTCAGGGATCTCATGGGTATAAGAAATGGCTAGATCGACAAATTTGGGGTACTTATGGGGCTCGTGGGCCCATGGCCAAATCACCTTCTTAAAATTGTCAAAAGGGCAGGAATAAAGACGCAGACTTAGAGAATGGACTTGAGGACACGGGGAGGGGGAAGGGTAAGCTGGGATGAAGTGAGAGAGTGGCATATATACACTACCAAATGTAAAATAGATAGGTAGTGGGAAGCAGCCACATAGCACAGGGAGATCAGCTTGGTGCTTGGTGACCACCTAGAGGGGTGGGATAGGGAGGGTGGGAGGGAGACACAAGAGGGAGGGGATATGCGGATATATGTATACATATAGCTGAATCACTTTGTTATACAGCAGAAACTAACACAACATTGTAAAGCAATTATACTCCAATAAGGATGTTAAAAAAGGAAAAACAAAAAACTGTCAAAAGGGACTTCCCTGGTGGTACAGTGGTAAAGAATCTGCCTTCCAATGCAGGGGACGCGGGTTCAATCCCTGGTCAGGGAACAAAGATCCCACATGCCCCGGGGCAACTAAGCCTGTGCGCCACAACAGGGTAGCAAATGCTTCTTCCTCCTGGGGTCCTGGACCTCTGGAATAAGTCCCCAGAGGGACATTTTTCTGCATTTTTTTTTAACAGTTGACATTCTTTTAATAATATATCTTATTGACCCAATAAACCAAAATATTATTTCAATATATAATAAGGTAAAATTATTTATTAATCAGATATTTTGTTGTATTGTCTTTAAAAGAGAATCTCTTTAAACTCCTTTCATGAGGTATGATTGACATACAAAAAGCTGTACATATTTTATGTATACAACTTGATGAGTTTGGAGATACACATCATGAAACTATCACCACAATCTATTCCATAAACATATTCATCACCAAAATTTCCTCCCACCCTCTTTATTTATTATTATTTGAGGGTGGATTATAAGAACACTTAATATAAAATCTACTCTCTTAACAAATTTTAACTGTACCACACAGTATTATTAACTATAGGTGATGTGCTATGTAGTAGACTCTAGGGTTTATTCATCTTGCATAACTAAAACTTTGTATGTTTTTACTAATACCTCCCCTGGCCCTGGCAATCATCATTCTGTTCTCTGATTCCATAAGTTTGACTATTTCAGATGCCTTATATGCGTAGTGTTATGTGGTAATTGTCATTCTGTGTCTGGCTTATTTCACTTAGGGTGATGTCTCCAGGTTCATCCATGATGTCACAAATGTCATGATTTCCTTCTTTTCTAAGGCTCAATGACATTCCTTTATATGTGTGTACCACTTTTTCTTTTTTTTTTTAACATCTTTATTGGGGTATAATTGCTTTACAATGTTGTGTTAGTTTCTGCTTTATAACAAAGTGAATCAGTTATACATATACATATGTTCCCATATCTCTTCCCTCTTGCGTCTCCCTCCCTCCCACCCTCCATATCCCACCCCTCCAGGCGGTCACAAAGCACCGAGCTGATCTCCTTGTGCTATGCGGCTGCTTCCCACTAGCTATCTACCTTACGTTTGGTAGTGTATATATGTCCATGCCCCTCTCTCGCTTTGTCACAGCTTACCCTTCCCCCTCCCCAAATCCTCAAGTCCGTTCTCTAGTAGGTCTGTGTCTTTATTCCTGTCTTACCCCTAGGTTCTTCATGACATTTTTCCCCTTAAATTCCATATATATGTGTTAGCATACAGTATTTGTCTTTCTCTTTCTGACTTACTTCACTCTGTATGACAGACTCTAGGTCTATCCACCTCATTACAAATAGCTCAATTTCATTTCTTTTTATGGCTGAGTAATATTCCATTGTATATATGTGCCACACCTTCTTTATCCATTCATCTGATGATGGGCACTTAGGTTGTTTCCATCTCCGGGCTATCGTAAATAGAGCTGCAATGAACATTTTGGTACATGCCTCTTTTTGAATTATGGTTTTCTCAGGGTATATGCCCAGTAGTGGGATTACTGGGTCATATGGTAGTTCTATTTGTAGTTTTTTAAAGAACCTCCATACTGTTCTCCATAGTGGCTGTACCAATTCACATTCCCACCAGCAGTGCAAGAGTGTTCCCTTTTCTCCACACCCTCTCCAGCATTTATTGTTTCTAGATTTTTTGATGATGGCCATTCTGACTGGTGTAAGATGATATCTCATTGTAGTTTTGATTGCATTTCTCTAATGATTAATGACGTTGAGCATTCTTTCATGTGTTTGTTGGCAGTCTGTATATCTTCTTTGGAGAAATGTCTATTTAGATCTTCTGCCCATTTTTGGATTTGGTTGTTTGTTTTTTTGTTATTGAGCTGCATGAGCTGCTTGTAAATTTTGGAAATTAATCCTTTGTCAGTTGCTTGATTTGCAAATATTTTCTCCCATTCTGAGGGTTGTCTTTTGGTCTTGTTTATGGTTTCCTTTGCTGTGCAAAAGCTTTGAAGTTTCATTAGGTCCCATTTGTTTATTTTTTTTTTTATTTCCATTTCTCTAGGAGGTGGGTCAAAAAGGATCTTGCTGTGATTTATGTCATAGAGTGTTCTGCCTATGTTTTCCTCTAAGAGTTTGATAGTTTCTGGCCTTACATTTAGGTCTTTAATCCATTTTGAGCTTATTTTTGTGTAATGGTGTAAGGGAGTGATCTAATCTCGTACTTTTACATGTACCTGTCCAGTTTTCCCAGCACCACTTATTGAAGAGGCTGTCCTTTCTCCACTGTACGTTCCTGCCTCCTTTATCAAAGATAAGGTGACCATATGTGCGTGGGTTTATCTCTGGGCTTTCTATCCTGTTCCATTGATCTATCTTTCTGTTTTTGTGCCAGTACCATACTGTCTTGATTACTGTAGCTTTGTAGTATAGTCTGAAATCAGGGAGCCTGATTCCTCCAGCTCCGTTTTTCGTTCTCAAGATTGCTTTGGTTATTCGGGGTGTTTTGTGTCTCCATACAAATTGTGAAATTTTTTGTTCTAGTTCTGTGAAAAATGCCAGTGGTAGTTTGATAGGGATTGCATTGAATCTGTAGATTGCTTTGGGTAGTAGAGTCATTTTCACAATGTTGATTCTTCCAATCCAAGAACATGGTATATCTCTCCATCTATTTGTATCATCTTTAATTTCTTTCATCAGTGTTTTATAATTTTCTGCATACAGGTCTTTTGTCTCCTTAGGTAGGTTTATTTCTAGATATTTTATTCTTTTTGTTGCAGTGGTAAATGGGAGTGTTTTCTTGATTTCACTTTCAGATTTTTCATCATTAGTATGTAGGAATGCAAGGGATTTCTTTGCATTAATTTTGTATCCTGCTACTTTACCAAATTCATTGATTAGCTCTAGTAGTTTTCTGGTAGCATCTTTAGGATTCTCTATGTATAGTATCATGTCATCTGCAAACAGTGACAGCTTTGCTTCTTCTCTTCCTATTTGGATTCCTTTTATTTCCTTTTCTTCTCTGATTGCTGTGGCTCAAACTTCCAAAACTATGTTGAATAAGAGTGGTGAGAGTGGGCAACCTTGTCTTGTTCCTGATCTTAGTGGAAATGCTTTCAGTTTTTCACCATTGAGGACGATGTTGGCTGTGGGTTTGTCATATATGGCCTTTATTATGTTGAGGAAAGTTCCCTCTATGCCTACTTTCTGCAGGGTTTTTTATCATAAATGGGTGTTGAATTTTGTCAAAAGCTTTCTCTGCATCTATTGAGATGATCATATGGTTTTTCTCCTTCAATTTGTTAATATGGTTTATCACATTGATTGTTTTGCATATATTGAAGAATCCTTGCATTCCTGGAATAAACCCCACTTGATCATGGTGTATGATCCTTTTAATGTGCTGTTGGATTCTGTTTGCTAGTATTTTGTTGAGGATTTTTGCATCTATGTTCATCAGTGATATTGGCGTGTAGTTTTCTGTCTTTGTGACATCCTTGTCTGGTTTTGGTATCAAGGTGATGGTGGCCTCGTAGAATGAATTTGGGATTATTCCTCCCTCTGCTATATTTTGGAAGAGTTTGCGAAGGATAGGTGTTAGCTCTTCTCTAAATGTTTGATAGAATTTGCCTGTGAAGCCATCTGGTCCTGGGCTTTTGTTTGTTGGAAGATTTTTAATCACAGTTTCAATTTCAGTGCTTGTGATTGGTCTGTTCATATTTTCTATTTCTTCCTGATTCAGTCTTGGCAGGTTGTGCATTTCTAAGAATTTGTCCATTTCTTCCAGGTTGTCCATTTTATTGGCATAGAGTTGCTTGTAGTAATCTCTCATGATCTTTTGTATTTCTGCAGTGTCAGTTGTTACTTCTCCTTTTTCATTTCTAATTCTATTGATTTGAGTCTTCTCCCTTTAAACCAAATTTTTTATTATGTTTTTTTCCTGAGTGCCTGGAGCACTTGAGAGTTTAGCCAGTATCGTAGAACCTCTCCATCTCTTCTCATTTTTAGGTCTTTTCTCTAAAACAAACTCAAATGCAAGCAAACAAACTAGATGACTATGTAGGAAATATAAGGGCTGGCTTTAAGCAGGTCAGTAGCATTAGCTATTGGCCATGTGCTGGTACTGCAGCTACTATTTTTTTTTCAACTTAGTAAATTTACAAAAGCTATCCCTGCCACACTATAACAAAGAGAAGCAACAAAGAGAATTAGAAAGTGAAAAAGAAGCACTATCTTCAAAGAACTACGTTAACACCTGATATCTCCAAATACACTGGTTGAGGAGAGTGACAGATGCAGTGAAGATGATCCAGCTTGAGGAGGGTGCCGTTGTATATATACATATCACCTCTTCTTTATCCATTCATCTATTGATGGACACTTAGGTTGTCCATCAATATGGACAGGATATGGAAATATCTTGGCTGTAGTAAACTATGTTGCAGTGAACATAGGTATGCATATATCTTTTCAAATTGTGTTTTCATTTTCTTTGGATAAATACCCAGGAATGGAATTGCTGGATTGTATGGTAGCTCTATTTTTAATTTTTTTTTGAGGAACCTCCATACTGTTTTGCATAGTGGCTGCACCAATTTACATGCCCACCAACAGTGTATGAGGGTTCCCTTTTCTCCACACTCTCTCTATTCTAACAGGTGTGAGGTGATATCTCGTGTTTTTTTTGTTTTTGTTTTTGTTTTTTGCGGTACGCGGGCCTCTCACTGTTGTGGCCTCTCCCGTTGCGGAGCACAGGCTCCAGACGCGCGCGCAGGCGCAGCGGCCATGGCTCACGGGCCTAGCCGCTCCGCTGCGTGTGGGATCTTCCCGGACTGGGGCACGAACCCGTGTCCCCTGCATCGGCAGGCGGACGCTCATCCACTGCGCCATCAGGGAAGCCCTGTGGTTTTGATTTGCATTTCCCTGATAATTAGTGATTTTGAACATCTTTGCATGTGCCTGTTGACCATCTCTGTGCCTTTGGAAAAATGTCTCAATACTCTGCCCAGTTTTAAAATTGGATTGTTTGTTTGTTTTTGATATTAAGTTGTTTGAATTCTTAATATATTTTGGATATTAACCCTTTATTGGATATAGGATTTGCAAATATCTTCTCCCATTCAGTAGGTTGCCTTTTGATTTTGTAGATGGTTTTCTTTTCTGTGCAGAAGCTTTTTAGTTTAGTGTAGTCCCACTTGTTTATTTTTGCTTTTGTTGCCTTCACTTTTGGGGACAGATCCAAAAATTCCACACCAAGACAAAAGTCAAAGAGCTTACCACCTATGTTTTCTTTTAGGATTTTTTATAATTTCAGGTCTTACATTTAATTCTTTAACTCATTTGAATTTAGTTTTGTGTATGATGTGCAAAAATGGTCTAGTTTGGGCTTCCCTGGTGGCGCAGTTGTTAAGAATCTGCCTGCCAATACAGGGGACACGGGTTTGAGCCCTGGTCCGGGAAGATCCCACATGCCGCGAAGCAGCTAAGCCCGTGTGCCACAACTACTGAGCCTGCGCTCTAGAGCCCACAAGTCACAACTACTGAGCCTGCATGCCACAACTACTGAGCCTGCGTGCCTAGAACCCGTGCTCTGCAACAAGAAAAGCCACCCCAACGAGAAGCCTGTGCACTGCAACGAAGAGTAGCCCCTGCTCAATGCAACTAGAGAAAGCCCGTGCACAGCAACAAAGACACAACACAGCCAAAAAAAAAAAAAAATTAGAAATAAGTAAATAAATAAAAATTTTTTTAAAATCTAGTTTCATTCTTTTACTTGTAGCTGACCAGTTTTCCCAACACCACTTATTGAAGAGACTGTCTTTCCCCCATTGTATATTCTTGCCTCCTTTGTCGTTGACTGACTATATGTGTAGGGGTTTATTTCTGGGCTCTCTATTCTGTTCCCTTGATCGATGTGTCTGTATCTTACTGCTTTGATTAGTATAGCTTTGTAGTATAGTCTGAAATCAGAGATTATGATGCCTCCATTTTTGTTCTTCTTTCTCAGGATTGCTTTGGCTAATCAGTGTCTTTTGTGGTTCTATATAAATTATAGGATAATTTACTTGAGTTCCTGAAAAATGCCATGGGTATTCTGATAGGGATTGCACTGAATCTGTAGATTGCTTTGGGTAGTATGGACATTTTAACAATATTAATTCTTCTGCTCCATGAGCACAGTATACCTTTCCATTTATTGTGTCATCTTCAATTTCTTTCATCAGTGTCTTACAGTTTTCAGAGCATAGGTCTTTCACCTCCTTGGTTAAATTTATTTTCAGGTATTTTATTCTTTTTGACATGATTGTAAATAGGATTGTTTTCTTGATTTCACTTTCTGATAGTATGTTATTGGTATATAGAAATGTAACAGATTTCCATATATTAATTTTGTATTCTATGACATTACTGAATTCACTTATTAGTTATAATAGTTTTTTGGTGGCATCTTTAATGTTTTCTATATATAGTATCATGTCATCTGCAAACAGTAGCAGTTTTACTTCTTCCTCTCCAATTTGGATGCCTTTTATTTATTTTTCTCTTGTCTGATTGCTGTGGCTAGGACTTTTAATACTATGTTGAACAGAAGTGGTAAGAGTGGGCATCCTTGTCTTGTTAACTAATTCTAAAGGAAAAGATTTCAGCTTTTCACTGTTGAGTATGATGTTAGCTGTGGATTTGCCGTGAACGACCTTTGTTGTGTTGAGGTGTGTTCCCTCTGTACTCACTTTGGTTAGAGTCTATTGGAGCCATTTTTCCAACAGCATTTGCTCACTTTGTGTCTCTGTGTCACTGTTTGGTAGTTCTCACAATATTTCAAACTTTTTCATTATTATTATATATGTTATGGTGATCTGTGATTGATGTTACTATTGGAAAAAGATTATGACTCACTGAAGGCTCAGTTGATGGTTAACACTTTTTAGCAATAAAGTATTTTAAAATAAGGTATATACATAGTTTTTTAGGCATAATACTATTGCACTTTTAATAGACTACAGTATAGTGTAGGTATAACTTTTCTACATATTGGAAAACCAAAAAGTTCATGGTACTCTCTTTTTTTAAATATTTGTTAAGATTCTAGTGTTTTTTAACTTTATTGAAGTATAGTTGATATACAATGTTGTGTTAATTACTACTGTACAGCAAAGTGATTCAGTTATACGTATATATTCTTTTTTATATTCTTTTCCATTATGGTTTATCACAGGATATTGAATATAGTTCCCTGTGCTTTACAGTAGGACCTTGTTGTTTATCCATCCTGTATATAATAGTTTACATCTGCTAATCCCAAACTCCCACTCCATTCCTCCTCCACCTCCCCTCCCTCTTGGCAACCACAAGTCTGTTCTCTATGTCTGTGAGTCTGTTTCTGTTTCATAGATATGTTCATAACATATCTCTGTCATATTTTGTGTCATATTTTAGATTCCACATATAAGTGATATCATATGGTGTTTGTCTTTCTTTTTCTGACTTCACTTGGTATGATAATCTCTAGGTCCATCCACATTGCTGCAGATGGCATTATTTCATTCTTTTCTATGGATGAGTAATATTCCATTGTATATATATATACCACATCTTCTTTATCTATTAATTTGCCGGTGGACATTTAGGTTGTTTCCATGTCTTGGCTATTGTAAATAGTGCTGCTATGAACATTGGGGTGCATGCATCGTTTTGAATTAGTTTCGTCTGGATATAGCCCAGGAGTGGGATTGCTGGATCATATGTCAACTCTATTTTTAGTTCTTTCAGGAACCTCCATATTGTTTTTCATAGTGGCTGCATGGTGGTACTCTCTTTATTACAATATTCACTTTATTGTAGTGGGCTGGAAAGAACCACAATGTCTCCGAGGTATGCCTGTATTTGAAAGATGGGAAATATTAGGGGATATTTCTATGTGATGAAAAGGATTCAGTAGGGAGGAAAAAAATTGATGATTCAGAAAAAGGAGGGTAATTACAGTGATAATTCATGGAGAAGAGGGGACCATGCTCAGGATACAAATTGAGGGGTTGGTTTTAATGGGAGCAAGTACCCTTCATCCATTATAAGCAGGAAAGAAGACAGTATGCACAGTTGCCCTAGATGAGAAGATTTAGAGATGGAAAAATGAAGCAATTTCAAATATGTCAACGATGGATGAGGCAAAGCCTTCAGCTGTGTAAGATGGAGGATGGGGGTGAAGGGAGAGGGAAAACAACGATTGTTTTCCTTCAGCAGCCATCAGCTGTCCTGTGCAGGTATTGAGCCAGTGGTTGAGTTTAACAAGGGTTGCGGTTTTGACAAATGAGTATAAAGGAAGGAGGCAAGATCAAAGGAGATGAGGGTATTTGCAAGGAGGTAATTATGATGGTAAGCCAAGGGAGCTGTGCTAGGTCATGAAGTCTTTGAGAACTGCATGAGCCGATATATGTAAGTTATTCAGATCTCTGTGTTACAAATGTTAAAAAGAGATTAGCCATTTTTACTTTTATTGCAAGGGAAGTGAGGAAATCAGGGACAATGCTTGGTAAAAATGTGGAAGGGTCAAAGGATTTATTGTTAGAGATAATACATTTTCTGATGTAATACCTCCCAGTATCTCCCTGGGGGGATTCCCTGGTCAGATGCCCATCTTGTGATGCTGTCCCTGATTCATGTAGAATCAAATCCCTAAAGTACAATTCCCAGGTTGCCACTGAGCTTCCGTTAGGCTTCCCTCACTTGTGAAGGTGAGATCTGCCAGAGGCTCTCCAAGTAAGTATATTACTAATGATTAATCTGCCAAGTGAGTCCTGTTCTGGGTTGTTTAGGCCTAACGCAGTGGCATCATTGTGGACGTTAGGTCTTTAAGGGAGTCCAGTCACTGCTTTTCCCAGGCAAAAGTTGCTAATGTTCAAGTGATCCTCTAAGTGGGTGTGACTCCAGTAGCCAAAAAAGGCACACTTAGCTGTGTATTGGTCTAAGACAGAGGTTTAAATTGAGAGCGCCATGCATTTACGGGGTGTGTGTGTGTGTGTGTGTGTGTGTGTGTAAAACTCCAGATTGTGTTCCTCAACAGGTGACAATTTAGCAGGAGCCTTGATTGTTTTCTAACTTAATCATGCATTCTCTGGAGGCCATAAACAGATGTCTCTATTTACACTTGAATTAAATTCCTTCTAATAACACTGTGCTAGATAGTAGGTGAGATGGCTTTATACATCCACAGGGCAAGACCATGAAAGCATTTTCTTCTCTCTCCCAGGTAAAAGCAAACTGCAATAGATTTCTATGGATTGCAGTAATAAGGCATTGGCTAGATCAATTTCTGCATAACATTTGAGGGATGACAAAATTAAACCTGTCAGCTGGTGCTTTAACGATGCCTGCAACAACCTAAACCTCCTGTAATTTACTGAGAACTGCCAAGAGCAATCAAGTTTTTAAAATGGCCACAAGGGGGTGTTAAAGGACTACATACTTGCTCTAATCATCCCCTCCCTCTTCCTAGTCCTTACTTGCCTCTTTCTAGTCCTTACTTGAAGAATCATCCCATATATACCCAATGTTGTTTCATTTCAACAATCTTAGTTTATCAAGTAGGTTGCTACTGATTCTCATAGTTTAATCTGAATATCAGGCTAATGTTTCCTGAGTTTTTAGCAAGTTAATGGCAGTTAGGCACTCAGTGTGGATGTTTGTGACCAGGGAGTAGATGGGCCTTTTTCCTACTTCAAGGAAGTATACTGCTCTCTAAATCCTTGGTGATGTTTTCCCCATGGAATTTGTCATGATCGACATGGATTAAAGTACTTTCTGATTTTATCTCCGCTCTCCTTTATGTTGTTCCTTGCCCAGTGACTGAGGAGGTGGGCCCGGGGTCCTGATAATGGATGAAAGACACATGGAGACAAACCTGGGGGTTACAGCTAGTTTCCTTCTGGACCATTCTATGGGCTCAGAGACCCTTCAGGATAGAGCAGAGGGCTGCAGCAGTAGCTCAGCTTGGGGGTCAAGATCACTTAAATTCCCATCAGGGGATTTGAACTTTAGTCCCCTTTGTGCATTGAATGAATGGTGCTTATCTCTATGTAATTGCTTTCTGCATGAAAAGTAGTTTGTAGGTTGTTCACTGGTTTGAGATGAAGGCACCACGATTCAGATCATGACCTCAGTTCATGGGCAGATCTATTGTTTCTCCTGCTAGGTTCAAAATCAGACTTATGAGCTAATGGGTGAGCCATCCCCTTCACACTGGCATCCTCACTGCCAATGCTGAGTTTAAATTGCCCTTTAAGTTCCCCATATAGGCCAGAGAATCCCCACAGGCCGCATGTCATCTGACACAACAATGGCTGGATTAGGAACATCCAAGGACAGCTTGGTATTCCCTCCTCTACTGGCAGTAGTTCCACCCTGAATGGTTTCCCAGGAGTGAAGAAATAGCCATTCCTCTGGTTTATGACTTTTCTTTTTCCAAGCTTCCACTATCCAGATGAAAAGGGAGTTAAAGGCCCGCATAACCTTGTGAAAGGAGCTGTCAATGCTGAAGGCGCCTTACATGGTTTTGTTCCTGCTTAATTCTGGCTGATGCACTTGGCCCCTTGATCCCAGACAAGCACAGCGTTGCCTGGCTATCGCCTGTCAAGCGAGGCCAGCTGGTTGCTGTCCACCGCAAGTGAGAATTCTTTGTTTTTAGATACGGCAGGGCCACGCCTGCCTCATTTCCTTCCCACATGGAATTCTGGCTTGGTGTGGGGAAACCTCACAGGCCCAGTGGAACAAGTTTGTGTGGGCAATCTAATGAGCTTGATTTTTCCTGAGTTCTAACTGCCCAATCCTTTAGCTGCAGCCCAGCTGGTGACAGGAGGCACACAGAAGTCTGTTACCATTCTGTTTGTCTCAAGTTATTTTGGTTAACTGCATCCTGATTGGAACTAGAACTATTCCTTCCATAAGATCAGAGCTGCCCCCTTTCTAGGGTGGTTCAGAGAACAGCTCTTACTTGAGCTCCTGAACAGGAAGAGCAGGCTGCACCCCCAGGCTTTCCTCTGCTTTGTGTGGGGCCCAGATCTCGTGGGGACAAGATTGAGGGCAGAGGACATCGTTGCTATAGCAGCAGTTTACTCGGCTGTGCCTCAGTCAACCAAAGGTTAGTTTCCTACTGGCTTCACCAAGGCCTCAGCTGAACCTAGAGGTCTAGGGACAATCTACTAGTCCTCTACTCGGTAGTTTTTGTTTCGCACCGTCAAAGTACAGACCACTAAAAAAACTGCAGATCACAGTCTCCCCACACAGGAGACACAAGGAGATACCGTTTGGCTGGTTATTTTAACTGCATTTGTAGGGCATATTCTCCCTCCTGTTACACAATGCCATCTAGTCCTTTTTGCAGACAAGAGTGTTGCAGTCCCTGAAGTGGACAAGAACTTTAAGCTATGTCCTTAGGTATCTCTGAGGCTCCCAGACAGCTTTCCCACATGAGGGGATTTGACTTTGACTGGTTTCAGTAAAATTGCAATCTGTAGCTATTTCCATTGCACTGCTCAAAGACAAGGGTGCACGATACTGTTCTCGCTCCAAGGATGGGGACTGCCCTACAGGTGACAAGTCCAATCAGGTATCTGGGGCTCAGAGATTGAGGGATCAGATGGGGACTGCCCTACAGGTGACAAGTCCAATCAGGTATCTGGGGCTCAGATTGAGGGATCAGAAAGAGGTGCTCCTCACAAAATCCAGAGTGAAGTATTCCTCAAGGCTTTTGATCCTATCTAGTGGGAGTGGCCTGACACATAAAGTGATGGCCAAGAGCTTATCTGTGGGGGCCAAGAGGAAGGGCCTTTTTCTTTCCATCTAACGAGGTTTCCCTTGTCCTGTCCACCTCTTGTTCAATCAATCTCAACAGTCAATTCTTTTCTGGGCATTACCTCAGATCTCCATAGATGAACACTTGAATGTGCGTGTTAATGTAAATTTCTGCTTTATCATTTTCATAACGATTTCCACAGCACCTCTCAATGTGAGGTGGAATCATTACAAAATGTTACAGGTAGAAAGTGAGGATTTCTCAATTAAGTTGGAAAACTCTCCCATGCCGCTTGATCTTCTTGGTCGTATTATACTGCTGTTTTCCAGAAATCAGCTTACCAAATTTGGCACTATATTCTGGTGTACTCACTTCTCAATATTCCCAGTCTTTCTTGATTAGAGGTATGATGGGGTGAGAATGTAACAAAACCTATTACTTAAGTATCCTTCAGAGGTAAACTCTGTGGGGGCTAATTTTTTTTTTCCAAAAGCAGCACCATCAAAGCAGGAGGAAAGGTTAAGCCGGTACAGAATGCAGTGACGTTTTTCACACCATTATCCCACTGCATTAAGCTAAAAAGCACACATCTACACAATAGATCGCTTCTTATCCAAGATTTCACTTTCTGCAGTTTCAGTTACCCATGGTCCAAAACAAAAATATTAGATGGAAAATTCTAGGGATAATTCATAGGTTTTATATTGGGCACTATTCTGGGTAGCGTGAGGAGATGGAATCTTGCACCATTCTGCTCCATCTGGGCGAGACATGATTCATCCCTTTCTCCAGCGTATCCACACTGTATATGCTATCTGCCGCTTAGTATAGGAAGAAACATAATATATATAGGGTTTGATACTATCTGCAGTTTCAGACATCCATTGGGGGTCTTGGAATGTATCCCCTTTGGATAAAGAGGTGACTACTGTAGATGTATTTCTCTGCCTTGGCTAAATGGTTTTAATGATACAGCTTGTGTAACTGAGCAGATAATCACAGCTCAATAAAAAGCAGAAGTCTGGAACTGAAGAGGATGAGCTGCAGAAATCTCTAATTAAGAACTGTGAATTCTCTTATTTCTCACCCTACCCTCAACACCCATGCACCACTGCCCTTGGCTCTTACTTCCTCTGGTGAATACCAAACCGTGACTTAGTGAAAGAACATGGCTTTTCTGGCTGGAAGCCCTTGGCTGGCACCCCAACTCTGTCACTTTCTAGCACTCTAGGAAGTTAACCCTAACCCTAACCCCAATGCCTTCCACCCACACTTGCAGGGCACTGCCTGTGACTAAATTTATTTTATGTCAGGAACCTACTTTACTGTCTGTCACTTAGGGATAGACTTGTGTTGGCTCCCCACTAACATAACCAATAAAAATAAATAAAATAATTCTCTGTGCCAATACGTAAGTTTAAACTATGCTTCATTTTCTTTTCAAAAATTTAACAGTACATTCTGGCAAATTCTTGGCTCTGAGTTTATACTGTTTCTACTCATTTTTAAGTAAGTAAAGAACAAAATTACATATATAACAAAGGTTCTCCTCTAGCTCTTCACAGCATCTGAAATCAACTGGAAAGAATACACAGAATGAGACAATTATGAAAAACAACTATATGTGTATATTACTTGCTTAGATTTGGGAGCCTAACTGCTCACAAAAGGATTCATAGATTTTTTTTTATTGTTAAGCTGCAACGTACATGGTTTAATACAACAAAAAAATTTAATCAAGTGAAAAGTAATAAACTGAACAATAAACAAATAAACACTCAAAACAAAATATTTTCCATTGGAAACATGTTAAGATGAATACGGGGTTTCATTACCATCTTACTGCAATTTTCTTATGTGTTACTAGCCTACATACCCCATGTTTTCTGTAATCATGCAGATGTGAATGAAAGTTTGAATGATTAAATAAATGAAAAGTCCGTTTACTGCAGAGAATCATTTCACAAGGCAGCCAAACTTGGTTTAGAGAACAAAATTATTCAAGAAATTCTCCACGTATTTAGGTTCATTTTAGAATCCATGAACCTTAAGCTGTTCCTCCTTGACAATGCCAACCTGCAAAATAAAATTTAATTTAGCAGAATCACTCTGGGTAACACATAAATTCATTCCTAAGAAGACAGAGCAGTCATTAAAAAGAATCATTGTTAATAGGTTACTGCAACACTGTATTTGTGGCATAAACTGTTAATAACAAAAACTCAACACATATTTGAATATCCTGACATTCCACAAAACATCCTAAATGGACAAAGGAATGATCAGGTCATTCTAATGACAAAATAAACTGGTACTCCTGCCCAAATAAGTACAACTAATGTGCTTCATTCACAAGATTTTTTTACTAAGTAGGTAATAATTCACATTGCCCTTAAATACAATTTTAGAAGCAATCTCAAGGTTGTACATAAAGCACCCAATCACTCACCTCCAAGAGAAACTGGCAAATGTTTTTTCTTTGGTCACCTTGAAGCTGAATAACCTCTCCGTATTCAGGATGTTCAATCACAGTACCATTACAGGCAAATTTCTGAAGAAGTAGATTCAGCATAACTGAGTCAAATGCAATGATATTTTACTTTCACCCTAAGATTATCTGGATGTTAATTAAGAGTATGAACACAGTTTCCTTGGGTCCAATCATTTTAACCCACTTTAACGTGAAGTAAAAGGTGTGAACCGTAATCCTATTTAGACGTGTGTCAATAACTATATTTTAATCTCTTCTCCCTAACACCTTTACCTTTTTGAAAGCTTTCACAAGTTTCTTCTTGTCATAATCATCTGCAATGCCCTGAACAGTAGTCAGTGTCTTTCTGCCGTTCCGTTGCTGGATTCTTATATGAATGTAATCCTCAGTCCCTGCCGGGAGTAAGTCGTCACCCTTAGTTGCATCAGCAAAGGGGTCTGCAAAGGGATACAAAAAAATCCAAAGCAGGAAAATATCTTTTAGTCAGTAATTTCCAGATACAGCTACGCTACAATCTAGAAACTCAGCAAAGAAGGTTCTAGTGCTTCTGCTTTCTTTCTGCAGGTGCGGATGTGGGGGAGTGATAAGGGTAGAGTATTAATAAAACCTACAAGGTACTTTCACAAAAAGAGATTTTAAACAGGTATGTCCACTGATACCGGAACAGAAAAACGTTGTTTTAGATGTTATCGTTGAACATAATCCTCTAATAAGAGAAAAGAGATTTTAAGACCTTAATTTTAGAGCCACTATAAAAATGTGCGTCATCTCGATTACATTCTGATGACAACAGAAACATTCACAAATGCCACCCCAATAATTTAACCCTAACTCTGCCTCGAAAAAAGATATATATATGTATATCAAGAGTAATTTTACGTATTACTACGCAAGTAGAGAAGACTGGCCCACTGCCCTGTAACAGATCAGAGGCCTGATCCGCAGCATCTTTTACTAAATGCGCCCGAGAGCAGCCACGAACCATCCCGACCGCTAATGGACGCCGATGCCCCAGCCCGAGCCGGCGTCCCCCCTGGCGATCAGCAGAGCAAGTCTGGGGGCGGAACAGGGTCGCAGAGGTGGCAGGGAGCAGAAGCGAGCAGCAGGAGGGTCCAGGAGCGGGCAGGGGGCGGCACAAGGCCCGCGGCCGGGGCTCCGGGGGCCGCCCTCGGAGAGGGGTTCGCCAGGGGCCCGGTCGCCATCTTCCGGGCACCGAGACAAAGCCCCACTCGGGGTGCGGGGAGGGCGGCCGGGGGCCTTTTGGGGCGGGGGTCCGGCGAGCGGCCCCGGCGAGGGCGGGCAGCGGTGGCCTACCGGCCGAGAGGCGCGCAGGGGACGTGGGGGGACGGGACGGGCGGTGGGGCGACCCGCTCTTACCGAAAGATTGGAGGTTCTGGATAGTGGACATGCGATACTAGTGTGAGGCCGGTGAGGGGATAAAATTCCTGCGGGGCCCGCCCGGATCACCGTGTCAGGAGGCGGTAGTGGCGAGAAAACGGAAATAAATAAGGAGACGCTTCGCCCCGGGGTTGGGAAGCGGCTGGATCGGCGGCGGAAGCCGGGAGGAGGCAGGAAGAGGCGAAGGAGGAGGCGGAGGAAGAGGCGGCAGCAACGGATGCGAGGACGCGAGAGAAGAGGCGGCGCTGCGGCTTCTCCGACAAAATGGCCGACGGAGACTATTTAGCCGCGCCCGCCGCCCCTCCCACGTGACCCTCCCGCGCTTGGCGCCCTGGGACTTGTGGTTTTCACGAGGCAAGAGAGCCCGGAAAGCCTGGAGCGGGCGGGCTTCCGGGACCTCAATTCCCAGCAGGGGGTGCGCCCCCCAGCGGCGGGCGGCGGGGCCGGGAAGGGTCCAGAGGGCTGCAGAGACATCTGGCTAGAGATCGTAGGTCTAGAGCTGTACACCCCGCACTCTCGCAGGTTCTCCCTTGACTCGCCTTCTCTCGCGGTACAGGGGCAGCAACGAGTGTTCGGTGCTGGGGGGGGATTATCTCCATCAGTCACCCTCGCTCGAGGCCTTGGGTAATGTAAGTGAAATCGGGGTACAGAAGCAGAACAAGGTCCCTAGTCCCGGCTTTCGACTTAATGGCTGCCCCTCAGCACCTCTCCTCCTCCCCTCCCGCCTTGTCCGGTTGCAGGAACCCTGTTCGTCCCTACCAAGGGTCGAGGTGGGAGCCTCCTGCCCAGGATTGGGCTGCCCTCCGATGCCCTAGCGCGGTGGTTCGCAAAGTCTAACGTGCATCTCCCCTAGGGCTTAATAAAATACAGACTGATAGATCCCAGAGCTTCTGTTTCAGGACGTCTGGGGTGTGACCCGAGAATTTGCAAATCCAACAAGCAGCCAGGAGATGCTGGTGCTACTGGTGTGGGACCACAATTCAGAACCGCTGCCCACCTTCAGCAGGGGCCTGGCATCCAGTGGGGCCATGTATGTCCCCCAGGTCGACCGAACACACCAGAAAATCAGCCCATCAACTTAAATACAGAACCTTGAACAGGAAGGTTAATTGACAGAAGGTTGATTGATACCAGAACAGTAATATCTTCCTATCAAGCTAAACACAGGAGAACAAACCTGAGACTATGGGAATGGGCTCACCCAGGCAGGTGCTCAATTGTCAAACTTGGTTCGCTTTCTGGAAG
This sequence comes from Pseudorca crassidens, assembly GCF_039906515.1. NCBI lineage: Eukaryota > Metazoa > Chordata > Mammalia > Artiodactyla > Delphinidae > Pseudorca > Pseudorca crassidens. The sequence goes on from NC_090305.1 coordinate 62,658,712, forward strand.
CAAAGAGATAGACTAAAAGTTCGGGATTCTTAACCTTGTTTCGTGCCATGGCAGTCTTGTGAAGCCTATAGACCCCTTCTCAGAATAATGCTTTAAGTGCATGAAATAAAACATGTAGGATTACAAAGGAAACCTATTATACTGAAATTAAAAACAGTACATTGATAACATAGTATTGCTTCTTTACTAATGCATTAGTTAACAAGATCTAGCAGCAGGTCTCACAAAGGCTGGAATTTTAAAAAGGTGATAAACAAAAGATATTTTGAGATGTCTGTAGCATCAGAAGTGTAATATGAAAATATCTGTGACTTCTATTGGTGCAAAGTTACAGATCCTTCAGGTACTACTGGGATGTTGCCAGCATTCATAATGGAGGAAAGGCTAAATCTGGGTTAGAGGTTAGTGAAAATGTAGGTGGAGTCTTTTTTCCCCATCCAATTTTAGGAATCCCCCCACCCCCGCAATTTTAGCCATGGACCAAGGATCTGCAGACTCCAGGTTAGGAATACCAGGATTTAATAATCTTTAGTGATTAACTATGATGATAGGTACCATTTATTGAGTGCATACTATTTGCCTGTTGTAACCTTTATACACAGTATTGTTAATCTTCATAGCCATTCTGTGATGTAGTTATTACTCTGTTTATATTCATGTAGAAATGGAGGCTTTCATGGGTTAAATAATTTCCGTAAAAAAATCAAATTTTCAACTCTCAGGAATTTAACTGCATTTTTGGTCTTTTAGTCCTGATTTAAATGAATAACACTTTTATTATCCAAACTAAAGTGTAAAGTTTTAGAGCTGGTTCTACAACAAGGAGAATCAAACATTTTTTGTTGTTCATTAGTTGATTACACCTACAGTGGTTTTCTGGTCTTGTACCTTTATCAGCATGCTTTAAAGTAATTTTTAATACTGCTCTGGATGAAGTTCAGAATAAGCAAAATGCATCTCTATTTCTGTTTTCCTCCTTTGTTACTAGACGCCCCAAACCATTTTATATTATGTTATTTCTTAGAACGAGCCAAGGGTGGTCCAGTCAAGAAAAAAAATAACAAATGAACATAGACAAGTTAAAAAAGATCCAGAAGTCTTTGGGTTGCCATGGTCATTACCCCTGTCAGGAGAGCTTATACTTTCTAAGACCTAGTGTTTGCATCAGAAACCCCCAGGAGCTCAGAAATCTTCAATCAAAGCCAACTATGAATACAGGTCGGATACGTTGTAATTATAATCTGGAAAGCTCTTCTGACCCTGGTCATCATTCATAGATTTGTGTTTAGACCTGACCATTGAACACTTGTAGTGTAGCTGGTCCAAACTGTGATGTGCTCTCACTATAAAGTACACACTGACCTTTGGAAGACTTAAATTTTCTCAATTTCACCTGCTTCTTTTTACTTCTTAAAATGTGGCTCCTAGAAAATTCAGTGTTACATATGGCTCACATACTATTTCTATTGACAGCACTGGTTTAGAGTGAAAGGATTTGACCTATATGTAAAGTTATAAAAGGAACAAATTAAAGCACTTAAAATCTAGTATTTTTAGTTCTAAATGGTACCAGCCTCATTTAAGGTGATTATTTCATGCCTTATTTCCGAAGGGAGTTTAGATCACTTGCAGAGAACAGTAGTATTGACTAAAGGAATCAGGGAAGATTAAAAAAAAAAAGTTAGAATATTTGAGAAATACAAGCCCCCAAAGCTAGAGATAGACCCCAGATCCGGCTTTTAACTTCCTAACGGTAAGACAACGAGAAAATCAGCTAGGAAGTCCATGTGTCTACAGGATGAAAACATACTAGTTGTGCAGGAGGAATGACTTTGCCTGGCCCAGAGCCACAGGAGGTGTTTTTCTTGGGTTATCATAAAGGGGCTGCTGTGATGTAGTGAACAGTGTCCCCAGCAGTTTGCCTACCGTGAAGGACAATGGTGGGTTTTATGCAGTTGTTTCTTATATGAGCCAGTCATGAAGACATGCTAACAGGTGAGGACCTCGGGTCCTCATCCATCCAGAGGTTGCTGGTTGCGGTGGCCTTGTGATGATGTGCTGCTCAGGTTTCCTGCTTCAGTGAGCATAACTAACTATCTGCCTCAGCTGCTGCACTCTGAATTCAACACCGCTGAGGTCACGCCTCCCACCAGCTGCTCCTGGTGACTCAACAAGGATCCTAATGCAGGCCGGTTCTTGAGAGATGTGGGACTCCTCATCTAGGAGGACCTAGATCTAGTGTCTAGGTCAGAAAAAGTCACTTAAAAATCTCAACTTACTATCGTGAACACTTGATTGTTATATTAGCAATGCGTGATATAAATGAAATGCTTGAAAACGTTATAGGTTAAGAAGGACTTAATTCTTTTATTTATCACTGAAAATAGCAGAACTGTGTTAGAGCAAAACTCATTATTATGAGTATTTGCAAAAGCCAAAAGTAAAATCATGTTTCTAGAAACCTACTTAACCTGCAGTGGGAACTTGAATGATAGATCATTAAACTTAATAATCAAGGGTTACACTATCATTAAAGAGAAGGGAACAGTAATTGGCTCAAGATGGCTAACTTGGTATCTTCAGTATCAAAAGATCCCTAATAATGTCAGAAAAGATATATTTTGGGGAAGACTAAATCCAGCACTAAACAACAAGGATGTACCGTCAATGGGTCAGACATTTCTTTCCTCCTAAAGGAAAAACAAAACACCCAGAAATCAGTTGATGGCGGAAACTGCATGCTTAAATACTAGCAACACTGGATTATTAAAGATTATGAAATATCTTTAAAATCCTGAGATTTTGAACCTGAAATCCTGTATTTAGGCAAAATAAAGGCATTTTCAAAATGTTTAAAAACCCAGAAAGTTTACTTCCATGGACAATATTGATGATATACTCCAGAAAAATTAAAAACCCAAGGAAGAGAAAGACATGGGATAAAAGAATATAGGTGCATAAAGAAATCAGCAAAAATGATGGTTATGTCCAAATCATATTGGTATGTAAGGAGGGTGAAATATTTTATGGGTGATTTCTAGAAGAATAGAAATTTCTTGCATTTTTCAATCCAACAAAAGACAGGAAAAGGTATAAAAGAGCAACAAGAAATCAGAGTAAATTTAAAACATTAAGTCATAATAAAGATGTAAAAAGTACATAATTGTCAGTAATCACAGGTGTGAATGTTATATTTTTCTATTAAAAGGTAACCTCTTTAGTTTTGATGAAAAATGGTCACAAAACTTTATATAGCAGCTATTTATGACACATTTAAGGTCAAATGACAAAGATTGAAAAAGTTATTGTAAGCAACTGCAAGTTGAAAAGTAGGGTTGATATAACAATATTATTAGGAAAAATGAATTCAAGAAAAATTACATTAAGCAGGACAAAGAAGGATAGTTCATTTGGATCAAAGTTATATTGGACCAAGAATGTGAATCACAAACTTTTATATTCCTTACAACTTGGCAAAACGTATATAAGGCAGAAAAGGAAAAGAAAAATATGGAGAAGTTGAAAAGTTTGCAGTCATAATGGAATACAGTAATATGTTTGTTTCAGAAACAGACATGTAAGGTAAACAAAAATTAAGTAAAGATATAGGTATTTTTAATAATATAATTAATATGTTTGATGCAATAGATATATGTAAAACTTTGTACCCAATGCAAAGCATACCAATTTTCAAACACCCAGGACACCCAAATGTCCATAAACTGATGAATTAATAAACAACATTTGGTATATCCATACAATGGAATATATTCAGCCATAAAAGGAATGATACATGCTACAACATGGATGAATTTTGAAAACATTATGCTAAATGAAAGAAGCCTGTCACAAAAGACCACATACTGTATGATCCCTCTTAGGTGAATTGTCTAGAATTGGCCAAGCTATAGAGACAGAAAGTAGATTAGTTGTTGCCTAGGGCTGGGGGTGTGTTTGAGGGGAAATGGGTAGTGGCTGCTATTGAATATGTACTTTCTTTTTTTTTTTAATTAATTTTTATTGGAGTATGGTTGCTTTACAATGTTGTGTTAGCCTCCACTGCACAACAAAATGAACCAGCCATACACATACAGATATCCCCTTCCTTTTGGACTTCCCTCCCATTTAGGTTACCACAGTGCATTAGGTAGAGTTCCCTGTGCTACACAGTATGTTCCCATCAGTTGTCTATTTTATACATAGTATCAATATGTCAATCCCAGTCTCCCAATTCCTCCCACCCCACCCCTTTACCCCTTGGTACCTGTACATTTGTTCTGTAGTTTCTTTTTTGAGTTATGAGAATGTTCTAAAATTAATTATGGTGATGGGTAAATTGTATGTTATATGAATTGTATCTCAATAAAATGGTAATAAAAAGAGGATACAAAAAAGTAAAAAGTAAACAGTTTCTCTTATTCATTGTCAACATATTAAATAAAATATTAGCAAATCAAGTCAGTACTGTATCCAAAAGAATATTATTAACCCAGACATGCCAGGATAACCTTTCATAAGCAAGTATATTATTAAAATTGCTGTAAATGCTTCAGAATTTAATATACAAAGATTGAAATACAGAGTTTTGCCATTTTGTAGTAGCACAGAGAAATGTTCACCAGCCAGGGACTGAGGAATCCTCCACACCCCAAGTCTTTAACAAATCACAATGACAGACTTTTACAACTCGAACACAACCAAGACTACTCCCAGGAGTTGCATTTTAATTAGTAGTGTTGGAGGGACCTTGGGACACCGAGAAGGGGAATGGAGACTTGGTGATACTCGAGCAGAGGTGATGGAGACCTTGTATCTCTCAGAGGAGATGAGACCCCTTGACAGCATGGGAAAGAAAAGTGGACATCATAGTTGTAAGTCACCTAGTTTCAGAAAAGCTCTTTGTAAAGAGGTACTGAGAACATACATTTGGAAAGCCACACAGCATCATTTCATTGAGCTTTAACTTGGAAGTACAGAAATGGTGCACTACCACATTGTGAAGAGACTGATCCCTCCCTTCCCCAATACACTGACAAATTTAAGGACACAAGCTGTATGGTCATCTCAATAAGATGAAAAAAAAACCAAACAGATTTTAATTGATCAGCTGGCTCTATTCTCCAAGGACACTGCCTCCTCTCCCCACCCAATAAGGGCAGGTCGAGGACCACAGTGTGGGAGTTAAGGCTGCATGTTATAGGACCTCATACAATTTCTGGAAGTGGGATGACGTAGGAGGTTGTTGCTTCTTATTTCAAGGATAGACCAGTGACGTTCCCAAGTCTCAAATTTATGGCGATATTTTCGTTGTAATAATAGCTTGCCTGAATTATTTTCTTAGCTCACTTTAATATGAGAGCTACTTAATTGATTCTATTACTCTTTTAACTGAGACACCAGTTATTTTTTTTTACATTCAATATGCCCATATCATAGTTTGCCTACTATGGTAGGTAATCCCAGAACGATGATGTCCTTATGTCACAGGACTGGACAAAGCTCTGGTAACAGCCTCATGCTCTTCATGTTTTGTCAGTTTCTTGGGCCGTTGGGTCTACATTTTCAAGACTTTTGAGTTTAATCACCTTTCTTTATTGGAAACATTTTCTTTATTTAATGGGTTTGCAATACTGGTAAAACAATGTAACCCAAGATTCAGTTCCTTCTTTCCTCCCTCCCTTCCTTCCTTCTTTCTTTTGACAGGATTGTATCTCATCTAAGCAAAGAAAAGAAGAAATATTGATGTGTCAAAATAGTAATAGCTTGCATTTATTGGGTGTGCACTATGTACCAGGTCAGGGCTAAGTGCTTTCCAGGCAATATTTCTATTTACCTTGGCCTCATTTAAAATTCTGGACCACAAATCCCAAATGGGCAGTCAGCGCCACACTTCTTACTGCACTTCCTAGGATGTTTTTCTTCTTCTCACTCTGTACAATGATGATTTCATACATCTTCTCTCTTCTCAAACCCAAATTCCATCCCCTGTGTTCCTTCTCAGCTGATGACCTTGTTCATATTTTACTAAGAATATAGAAGCAATCAGATGGAAACAAACATCATCCAGTCACCAAATCTCCAAATCTCACTGTGTTTGTACCTCTGCTCTCTGCCTTGCCAGCTTGTTACCATGGATAAGTATCCCTGCTTTCCTCTTTTGCCCTTTCAGAGATGTTTCTCCTGGAAGTATCCCCCTCTCCCTCTTGCATTTATAATATCTCTATATAGAGAGAATTAGTTCCACCAGGATGCAAATATTCTCTGGAATCTTCCATCTTAAAAGGACAAAAACAAAAATCCCTTTGACTTATATTCTTTTCTTGCCAGGACCCATTTCTCTACTCTTCCAAAGAGTTGTCTATCATCACTCTCTCCACTTGCTCATGACTCATCTCTCCTTAACCCCTCCAGACAGGCTTCCACATCCACTGTTATGCTGAGACCATCCGTGCCCAAGTGTGCTTGACTTCCATATTGCCAACCCAATGCCATCTCACTGTTTCCATCTGACTTGGTCCTCTCTGCAGCATTTGATGAAGTGAACTGCTCCTTTCTTCTCTTGGCTTCTATGACATCACCCTCTCTTGGTTTTCTTCCATATCATTGGTCACACTATTTCCAAAGGAGTTGGAAATAGTGACTCCTTCTCTGCTCAAACTGTGCCTACGTGTTTGTTAAGATAAGAGGAAAAATCAGGAGGTGGTGTGTTGGAAGCAAAGGGAAGGAAGTGTGCCTCCCAAAGGCTGGGTTATGAGTGGTGGTCACCAGCAGAGGACAGTTGAGCCCAGTGGACAGGCAACCCCACAGCTGCATTCAGTGGCATCATGGTGTCAGGATGAGGGGGATAGCGCTGAAGTAGAGGAGGCAGCTATTTCCAAATATCCATGACACCAGGTAGGGTCTCAGATCTCTTCCACTTGGGTTACACTGGTTATCATGAGCTACTGGCAGAAAGGAAATGCATTAGAATTCCCCTTGTGCTAAAGAAAAATAAACATGGAGAGGAAGTTATTTTGCATCAAAAGCATCTTTGAGGAAGGGAAACAAACATGGAGAATTATGTAAATAAAGCCATTCAGCTTTGAGAAATGGGTAGGACATAGAGAGAGAGTGAGAAAACAGATTAAATAAAAGAAAATCTACTCTTGAGTTCAGCTCACCTCAATCCCCTTTGAATATTAGGCATCTTTAATAATAATACTTTTCCACAGAAACATGAAAATTTGCAGAGCTGTCAGTAATAGCAGTGAGTTTGGAGGGCAATGTCATTGCTTCTTGGAGTATAATTCCAAAATAAAGGACCCCAGGCAATATAATGGACAATATCCTCAATAGCATTTTTTACGGTAACTGCAGAAAGGGATTCCATGTGGTTTTTTCTTACAGATGTAAAAGAGTAAAGACCTTCACCCTCTTAGAAACAGTTGTGCAACTGTCAAAACTACCCAGCCACGAAAACCAAATCTGGCTTTTCAAAGTAAACATGTTATTTTCTATATAATTGCTATAATTTAGCTGTGGGGACATCACTGACCCATTAGCAGAAAAAACAGATGGGATGAGATTTGTCTTCATGCATGAGCTAGGATGTTGTGAAAATATTAGAAATTATTAGCCATAAACTCAGTCACCAGGCTGTACAGCCAGAATGCTAAGTTACAAATAGTGGAGGAAATGGTACAAGCAGTCCATGAAGGACCTCTCTTAGTTACTCAGAATGATCATTTTAGATGTCTTTCACAGTAGCTAATTACAAAATGTGGAGATTGCAAAATCAGTTCAAGCGAAAGTTTGAGCAAACTTCAGAGCAAGAGAAAGTACTTCCAATGCCCAAATCTGTTCTCACTGTTTCCGCTAATGGAGCTGCCACTGACCCAGCAGCCTTGGCAGGAAACCTGGGGACCTTGCCACTCCTTTCTTCGCTCCTCTCCACTCTTTCTGCTTGGTCTCTGAGTCACCTTCCAACTCAGGAACACCTACTTTCAGCATCACTAGTGTCTTGGGCAAGGGTGGGGAGGTGATTAGGGAGTAGAATTGTGTGAAATGTTAGGATTTTGTAAGGGGGATGGGGGTTGGCATGTGTATTCCTTAAAAATTTTTTTAAATTGAGGTATAGTTGATTTACAATGTTGTGTTAGTTTCAGGTGTACAGCAAAGTGATTCAGTTATACATATATATATATATACATATATATATTCTTTTTCAGATTTTTCCCCTTATATATGATTACAAGATATTGAGTATAGTTCCCTGTGCTATACAGTAGGTCCTTGTTGGTTATCTATTTTATATATACAAGGGTGTATCTATTAATCCCATACTCCTAATTTATACCTCCCCCCTTTCCCCTTTGGTAACCATAATTTTGTTTTAAAATAATTAATTAATTAATTTTAAAAAATAATTAATTAATTTTTTGGCTGCGTCGGGTCTTTGTTGCTGCGCTGGCTTTCTCTAGTTGTGGCGAGCAGGGGCTACTCTCCATTGTGGTGTACGGGCTTCTCATTGCAGTGGCTTCTCTTGTTGTGGAGCACGGGCTCTAGGGTGCGAAGCCTACAGTAGTTGTGGCTCGTGGGCTCTAGGCATGTGGGCTTCAGTAGTTGTGGTGCACAGGCTTCGTTGCTCTGCGGCACGTGGGATCTTCCCGGACCAGGGCTCAAACCCGTGTCCCCTTCATTGGCAGGCGGATTCTTAACCACTGCACCACCAGGGAAATCCCCTAATTTTGTTTTCTATGTCTGTGAGTCTCTTTCTGTTTTGTGAGTAAGCTCATTTGTATCATTTTTTTTTAGATTCCACATGTGAGTGATATCATATGATATTTCTTTCTCTGTCTGACTTACTTCACTTAGTGTGATAATGTCTAGGTCCATCCATGTTGCCACAACTGGCATTATTTCATTCTTTTTTAATGGCTGAGTAATGTTTCATTGTATATACGTACCACATTTTCTTTACTCATTCATCTGTCGATGGACATTTACGTTGCTTCCATGTCTTAGCTATGGTGAATAGCACTGCTGTGAACATTGGGGTGCGTGTATCTTTTCGAATTAGAGTTTTCTCCAGATATATGGCGTGTGTATTCTTTCTTTTTTTTTAAATAAATTTATTTGTTTTTGGCTGCATTGGGTCTTTGTTGCTGCACGCAGGCTTTCTCTAGTTGCGGCAAGCAGGGGCTACTCTTCGTTGTGGTGCGCGGGCTTCTCATTACGGTGGCTTCTCTTGTTGTGGAGCACGGGCTCTAGGAGCGCGGGCTTCAGTAGTTGTGGCGCATGGGCTTAGTTGCTCTGAGGCATGTGAGATCTTCCCGGACCAGGGCTCGAACCCGTGTCCCCTGCATTGGCAGGCGGCTTCTTAACCACTGCGCACCAGGGAAGTCCCGGCATGTGTATTCTTAAAAAGCACCCCAGGGAACTCTGAGTATCCTTTCCACCCCCACAGTTCAGAGCCTCAGGGTGTAATACAGATGCTTAAGATCATAGGGAATCCAAGTTCTTTTGCAGCAGGAACACATTTTCCAAATCCCAAATGTGTCATTCAGTCAAAATAAAGGAGCAAAAGGCACCATGAAGGAGCCGTGAAGGAACAGGAAAGAACAGAGAACGAGCCAGACTCGTGGATTTGAGATGCTCAACACAGATCTTTGACCCCCGCCCTTCCAACCCGCCCAGCCTATCTTGTGCTGGGTACCAGCCTGGCAAAGCCTAGACACTAAGACATGTTGCTGAATTCAGTGAATTCAGTGAGTGAATGTGTGTTTATAATCTTCACGTGGTTATCTCCATCAGGATGTCTCAGAAGCACCTTAAACTCAATGTGACCCAACTTGATCCTTTTATCGAGATTCTGCTCAACATTGTGCTTCCATTTCTATATTGGTTAGTGCAATCCGGTCATGAAATCAGAGCCCTGATGTCTTCCAGTCTTTATACTACTTGACTGCTCAGTAGCCACTCATTCACTTCCTTTTTAAACTTCCTTGTTTCCTGAGACATCATTCTCTCCTGATTTTCCTTCTACCTTTCTGACTGCTCTTCCCTCTGCCAGTCCAGTTCTACAGGGCCAGGGCCCTCGGTCCTTATCCTATTTTATAAGCTCCATCAGTGATGCCATCCGTAGGCACAGCTTCTAGCTCCATCCAGGTCCTAACAGCTTTCTGATCTTTAACTTCAGCCTGATCTCTACAGTTGTGGATCCACCCACCTCCCAGACCTCTCCACTTGACCAACATCTCAAATCAAACATATCCAAAAAGGAGTCTTCCTTCCCCAGCCCCCAGCTCAATGAATAGAACCAGCCAGAGGTCTGCGTGCATCCTTCGCACTTCAATCTTTTTCACTATCCATATCCAACCAATTCCCAAATCCCATTTTTGCCTCCAAAATGTCTTCTGGATCCAACAAAATTCTCCTTCCTCACTGTCCTAATCTAAGCTGTCTTGATTTCTTCCTGGACTCTATAGGAAGTCTCCTAATTTGTCTATCTACAGTCTCTTTGCCCTGATACAATATGTTCCTTACACTAAAAATTCAGAGCTATTAAAAAAAATAAACTCACAAATCTGCTCAGGTCACTTCCCTTCTGAACTTTTCAGTGTCTCACCACGAATCATGGATTAGACAAAATGCACCATATCAATCCAGACATGCACATAAATGACATATATCTGTATGAATGGGATGAAGATAGGGAAACACACAAAATGCTCTATATACAAATGAAGGAGTGGATCATGTAACTAGGTAGGGAATGATATCTTAACAGTGAGTCCCAGTGCTCTGAGCAGGTAGAGAACTGTCTCTGGGTAAGTGATTGGGGCAGAAAGTGGGACACTTATGCCCTGAGTTTTCAGTGGGGTCAGGGCATCAGAGAGGCCCTAGGAGTTGGCCACGCCATTCTGTAGGTCAAAGACGAGGAGTCGGGGCACAGGAGGAGACTGGAGCTGCGGGGGGAGCCCACTATTGTTTGGAAAAAAGACTTTTGAGGAACAGGAAGGTCTAAATTAGATTTTCAGCTACTAGGTGATATGCTATATGCCCCTGCTCCCCGACTTCTCCCCCACTCCCAGCCTCTGCCAACTCCTGCTGCCCATCAACCCTTCAGTGAGGTCTACTACAGGGCTGGTTGATCTCTTAGTTGTTGCTGTTGTTTTAAGTGCAAATGGTGAAAGGGTTAAACTTCCCTTCTGGATTGATGCAATACAAAACAGAGGCTGCAATAAGGACACAAAACCGTTGATCTCCATAAGTACAAATTCACAGGCTTTTGGGAAAGTCTTTGGGCTTTAAGGGAAATAGAATTAGCAGTTTGAAGCAGTATAGATTTGAACCTAGATTTTTTGTGGCATGGATCCTACTCTTACCTCCAACCATCTGGGCTACACTAGGATTCTCCTGGGCTGGGGAGGGATCAGGAACCATCAGAGAGGACATGACTTTTGAACTGAGCCTTCTTAAAGGATGGGTAGGAGTTTTCAAAGTCAGAGAGGGAAGCATTCCAGAGGACTGAATATAATGTGGGAAAATGCAGAGTTGAGAAAGTTCCTAGTTTTAATGGTTTGTGACCCACAGAGGGTAGATGGGGCCCTACCAGGAGCTATGGTCCAGAATTATCCACCGTTACAGCCCAGCTCTGACGATGCCTGGAACAGACTTTCCAACCACATTTAGATCTGTCTTTTTAGCATTAGCCAGGACGCCCACTTTCCCCTGCAATCAAAGACAGAGTGGGGGCAAGGGGAACAGAATCCTAACTGCTTCAAGTCAAGGCTGGGTGACTTACTCCTTTGTCATTAGACAGTTCAATGATCAATGGGCACCAAGCTGACAACTGGCCAAGTGGCATCAGCAGAGCTGTTGTACCACAGACAGTCAAAATTTCAACAGACCAGGGTCATTAGGAAGAATGGCTACTGGGCACAGAAAAGACAATAACAGTGTCATTTAAAGACAAAGAAGAACCTCTCTTCTGCCAGACTGAGGACAGCAACTCATTCATCACCAGGATGGTTCTACAAAGACCCAAATTACAAACAGGGTGGAAGCACTGATTCATAGAGTCTGTTTTCGGTGGTAGAGCATTCATGACACATGGTCTGCATTTATCAGGGCAAAGAATACTTGTCCAGCCTTTTCCTTTTAAAGATGAAAATCTTTTTCTGACTTCCCATTGGTTTGTCATGAAATGAATGAAATAGCAGGGAAGAATAAATCAGAAATGACAGTCTTGAAAGTGCAAATTATTGTCATTACTGGGAAGAAAGAAAGGGCATGTTGAAGACAGAAGTGAAATGGGAAACACCACCACCACTGCCGGCAAATAGTCCTTTCATCTTCAATTAAGTAATTACCACATTGTTCAGTGAATGAGGACAGCAATTACATGACTTTTCATCCTGTCACCTTGACACCTAGCACCTCATGGTTGGGGCATATCCTGGCCCTGGGCCAGCACTGCCCCTTGTTGTTTGATATACACAGTACATGGAAGAGAAGGCAGCTCTCACAGTCTGAGGCCCCCAGGCCCCCAGTCCTGTCTCTCGCTGAGCAAGTACAAAGCTGAGAACTCCGTGAACTTGGTGGCACTGTCTGGGAGGTGCCAAAGGCATACTCCCCAGATTTGCTATGATGACAGCAGAGGACAGACTCTCCTGGAGTCATGGAAGATCTTACGAGTTGACAGGAGTGTGGGGGGTGTTTGGTGCACTTTTCCTGCTCAAGTAGACTTCCCAGAGGCTCTTAGGTTGCTGGGTCTGTAAACTGCTGTGCCTGCCTGGCTGGCTCGCTCTGGGCCCTATGATACAAAGGAAGGCAAGGCTGGATAGAGGAGGGGGCTGTTACCTGGTCCACCTGGCTCACAGCCTGGCTCACCTGGCTCTACAAGCAGAGATTTAACTTTATCCACTTCAAAGAGCCACAAGGAAACTTTATTGGAAATCCCCACTCCTCAAGGCTGCCCACTGGGTTGTTTCCAGGCAACAATAACTTGATGTCTCTCAGAAGTTCAGTTAGGATAGCTGGGTAGTAAGTAGACATTTCCTCCCTGTGCTGGGGAGGAGAGCAAGGGAAACAGGCAACACTGACAGAAAGCTTTTCCCTAAAGGGATGGATCAACACTCATTTCAGGGCTCAACCAATAGATTGGGTCTCTCTGGATAACCTCCTCACCTCTGCCCTTCTCGCAGCTGCCCTTTAAGCACTGGGTTTGATCTTGAGAGTTAGCATTGTCCCTGATAGGGGTGACGGTGGGGACTAGCTGGAGGGGGAATTTGAGTCATCAGAAGTTTACGAGGTTTTCTAACTAGTAGGTGGTCTTTAAACTTTTTGGGCCACACATCCCACCAGTAAAAACTGTTTGACAATGCACCCCCAAAATATGCATATTCATTTATAAATTACTTACATGTACTTTCATCTATCCATATATTTAATATTGGTAAATCTTACTTCCAGATAAAAAATAAGTATAAGTGAAAGGACTAATTGTTCTTTCACATGACCTCAGTGGACCATCTTCTGTACCTCTTGTGTAGTCTGTACCCCACTTTGGAAACTGCTCTTCTGACCTTTGAGTACCCCAAGTTCTGGCTTTTCATGGGCAAAGGATGAAGGAGAGAGATCCACACAGAGAAAAAATGGTTCTCGGCTGAGCACGTGGGTTTTGTTCAAAGAAGTCAGTGAAAAAAGTGAGCATCTCAGCATCTTCCCTGCCTTATCAGTGATGGCAGGAAGGAGTGATGGCACCCAAGAACTCTGTGTTAGTTCTTGGACAGCTTAGAGACAGTGTTTTAAGAGACTCGCTAAACTAAGCCAAAGTTACTGGTGTCTCACTGGGGCCTGCAGGTCGTGAGTATCTGTGGATACAGGGGCTTGTGCTTTTGGATTCTGGGCAGCAGGTGCCTGGACCGTTCACTGCCACCTGGGGTTGCTCCACTGTCTTTAGAAAAGAGGGGAGGGTGAAGTAGAGGTTTGGGAGAGCCTTTTGCTTCTCCATCTTGGTGTTGAGATCCCTCCTATACACTTTAGTGTTGGGAGGATGCTCACCCCAAACCCCAGGATGGGCATGTGGGTGCCTGTTGGGCACCATCTTCAGTTGAGTCGCTTGGGCATGGTAACCATAGTCTAAAGCTAGGACCACCATGGCCAGCCTAGGTGAACCAAATTTCTTTCAAGCACCTGTTCTGTGCCAGGCTCTGCATGGGATGAATGGAGCCCACTTCCTCAAGAAGCTTTCAGGTCAATGCAGGAGAAAGATAATCAAACATGTACATGCAGTGCAGGGGATGTCTTAGTTTGGGGTTTCCCCAAAGGAGATTCTGTGTTGAGTAGTTCATTTGGGAGGTGACCTCCAGAGTACATGCTGAGGGAGGGAGAATGTGAGAGAATGAAGGGAGAAAAATCACAAAAGAAGCACTAATGAACAGGTTACTGCTGTGGGTACCTGGACCTCAATTCTGCAGGGGACGCTCTGAGGGACTCTATCGAACCATGCTATTCAAAGTATGACCAGCACATCAGCATCATCTGGAAGCATCATGGGCCCCACCAGGCCTGCTGAATCAGAATTTGCACATTAAAGTTTGAGAAGCACTGCCTTTAATCTTTCATCTTTATCAAACATGATAACTTTGATATAAAACATATTTCTATATTTGGGGACTTGATTCTACCCAACTGGATCCTTCTGAATAACTTCTTTGAGGTTTCCAATATTTGAAGTGGATATTAAAGTTTTCCAGTCCCTTGAAAGCTCTTTAAAATGCAACTCCATTTACCTGCACTTTATCATAATTATAACTCAATCACAGAGACAGAAGGCTCACGCAACCAACTGTTCTGTAAAATGCAAATTTTGTATGGGAAATACTTCCCCTGGGAGAAAATAGAGTGGCTGTCATTTGGAAAGTTATTTTTAAAGGAACGCACCAAATGCCTCCTGTCCTTTAAAGTTTTGTTAAAAATTTCAATGAATACAGGACCCTTTGTGAAAGATCAACACACACACACACACACACACACACACACACACACACACACACACACGCAGAGAGAGAGAGAGAGAGAGAGAGAGAGAGAGAGATCCTTCCAAAAAATGTAACAGAAGTTTCATATATCATGGAAGGTCCAAAGCAAGTAGCTCAATAGTTGCTTATACATCTTTTATATTGGCAAGTGATTTTACTTTTTTTTTTTTTTTTTTCGCGGTACTAGGGCCTCTCACTGTTGTGGCCTCTCCCGTTGCGGAGCACAGGCTCCGGACACGCAGGCTCAGCGGCCATGGCTCACGGGCCCAGCCGCTCCGCGGCATGTGGGATCTTCCCGGACTGGGGCATGAACTCGTGTCCCCTGCATCGGCAGGCGGACTCTCAACCACTGCGCCACCAGGGAAGCCCATGATTTTACTTTTGATATTCACTCATCTTCATTTCATCACTAACACAAGGATTAATCTAAGGTTATAAAACTAATTTTTCACGTAGTGTATCAGTTAGCTATTACTGCATAATAAACCACTCCCAAACTCAGTGTTTTAAAAGAACAATGATTTATTCTTGCTCTCATGTCTACAGGTTGGCTGGGGTGGCTTTGATGATCTCTGCTGGGCTCAGCTCAGCTTGGCTGTAGGTTGGATCTGAGTCTGTTCCTTGGACCAGTGGGCTGCCTGTGGCTTGTGCTCATAGTGAACGGCAAATATAAGTGGACAAACCCAACTCCATAAATATATTTCAAGCCCCTTATGTAGCTCTTTTTCTAACATCTCATTAACCAAAGCAAGTTACATGGTCAGATCCAAACCAAGGGTTGGATAATGCTATGGTCTGAATGTTTGTGTCCCCTCAAAATTCATGCTTTGAAACCTAACCCCTAAAATGATGATATTAGGAGGCAAGGCCTTTGGGAGGTGATTAGGTCGGGAGGGCTCCACCCTTATGACTGGGATTAGTGCACTTTTAAAAGAGGCTCCAGAGAGATCCTTTGCCATGTGGCGACACAGTGAGAAGTCTGCAACAGGCTTCCACCACAACCTGACGGTGCTGGCACTCTGATCTTGGACTCCCAGCCTCCAGAACAGTGAGAAATAAATTTTTGTGGTTTATAAACTTCCCAGTCTTTGATATTTTGTAATAGCAGCCAGAAGACAGAGAAGTGTGCTCCACCAACCATGAGGCAAGTCACATGGCCAAGCCCAACGTCAGTGGGGTGAGGTAGTGCACTCCACCCAGAGTTAGGGGGTTAAGGGAGTGAATATTTGCAGCACAATAATCTCTTCTACTATGAGTACAAAAATTGAGGCACAGCATTCGGCAAAATAAATCATGGTGCTTATATTCGAATGATTTTCTTATTCCAAGAGAAAAAGGAGGAAACCAGTATTGAGGACCCATAGTTATCAAACATTCTGCTGAGAGTTTTCTCATGTGTTACCTCAATGAACGTTTTAACAACACCATGAGGAATATATTTTAACCCCATTTTACAGATGAGGTGATAAGCCACAGAGCTGGTGTGTGGAATATCAAAGAGTAGAGCCTAGTGTTTCCTGGCAGCCTTCAAATGCTGTGAATATTGGGTCACTTTTTTTTTTTTTTTTTTGTCATGGCAAATCAAGCACCTATTTCTTAGGGGAAAATACTGTCTTTACTCTGTTCCTATTTACCCCAGAAGCAAGAAGAGCTGTAAACTTTCTATGAGTGTAGCTGCCCATCACTCTTGACACTCAAATTGTTGACCCAAACCAGTTCTCTTGAATACTCGGAGTGTTGATGCAGATTGGCTGCTCAATACAAGGTTTTTGGGCTTCTGGGTTAGGGAGACTGAATGCTCGGGTAACTGGAGTGTGGCTGGACCCTCTTGGCTGTCTTCCATGTCTTGCTGTCCTATGGGAATACGGTCTGGGGGTTGGGTGGGTAGAGAAGTCAGGAATTCTTGGTCCAGAAATGTTGCCTGAAGAGGATCTCAGAGGGTCTCCTAGTGTTGTTCTCCCAGCCAGCCCCATCTGAAATGCCCCACCAACCTAAGTGTTAGCTTGTTTGTTATGAATGTTTAGCAAACGTTATTGTGCCAGGCACATTAATGGTAGTGTAGACAGAGGTAAACTGAGGACGGAGATGACTGGATTTATCCCATGATCTGTGTTTTTGCAGGGGATTTTGATGCCCACTCAAGCTTGAGTATTACTGCATTAGCCTATCAGGCAGAGGAGGCTCTTGGCTTTTTCTCCTTCTCCTCCTTCTCCTTCTACTTCTTCTCCTTCTCCTTCTCCTTCTTCTTCTTCTTCTTCTTCTCCTTTTCCTTCTCCTTCTTCTTCTTCTTCTCCTTTTCCTTCTCCTTCTCTTTCTCCTTCTTCTTCTTCTTCCTCTTCTTCCTCCTCCTCCTCCTCTTCCTCCCCCTCCTCCCCTTCTTCCCCTTCTTTCCCTTCTTCTTCTCCTCCTTCTTCCTCTTCTTCTTTTTTTAAACTATAGTTGACTTGCAATATTGTGTTACTTTCAGGTGTACAGCTTCAGATTCTTTTCCATTATAGGTTATTACAAGATATTGAATATAGTTCCCTGTATTATACAGTAAATTCTTGTTCTTTATCGATTTTATATATAGTGGTGTGTATCTGTTAATCCCAAACTCCTAATTTATCCCTCCCCACTTTCCCCTTCAGGAACCATAAATTTGTTTTCTATGTCTGTGAGTCTGTTTCTATTTTTTAAGTAAGTTAATTTGTATCATTGTTTTAGGTTCCATATATAAGTAATACCTTATGATATTTGTCTTTCTGACTTCACTTAGTATGATAATCTCTAGGTCTGTCCGTGTTGCTGCTCTTGGCTTCTATTCATATTTTTACTCCCTCATTCATTTCAGCTTAGTGGTTGGTTCTTAGTCCCATTTGGGGATGGCAGGGGCCAGTGTCTGGGCAGACCAGCCTCAGAGGACCAACAACTGCCTCTGAGCCTGTGCAAGACTCTGGGAGAGTCGCTGCCTTGCTTGCCACTCAGCTATGTGGTCCCTGCAGAGGTGGGCAGGGGCTTTTCCACTGATGTCCAGGCTTCCCTCCAGGGTCTCACCCAGGGTTCTCAAACTTGGCACCACTGACATTTTGAGTTGGATAACTCTTTTGCTGTGGGGGGCTGTCCTGCTCACTGTAGAATGTTTAACAGCATCCCTGGCCGCTATCCACTATATGCATGCCCTGCCCCCACCAAGTTGCAACAATGTCCCCTGAGGCACAAAATCACACTGCCCCTCCTCCCTGCTTTGAGAACTGCTAGTGTTACCTGAGTGACCACTTAGTGGAGGTGGCCCTGGGAAATTCTGTTCTCAGTAGAACAAGCAATGGAGAGGCGAGTGGTGTAACCGGAATGAACATGGGGTGTGGGGTAACCATGGCTTTGAATCTTGGCCCCTCCAATGACTACCCCTTCTTCACTCCCACTCTTCTCTAACCAAAAACAAAAACAAACAAAATAAAAACACACACACCCACAGACATTATTTCCGTAAATGACTTTTACTTCTTTATCATTTCTCTTGACAGTAATTCTTGGCAATGTGCATATAACATGAAGGCAAGCATACTTTCAGAAGTCATCAAAGATATGGTCCTATTGGCCTCATTTTCTCAAACCATTAAAATATTTTCATTTATAAAAATTAATCTAAATATAAATATTGACACTGAAGATCAAAGTCACTTGATGACAAAATAATTCATCTGGAACTATAACATATGCTTATGGATTTTAATAGTAAATTAAATCTTTGCACTTATTTGGCACAAGGAAACCTTTATAAAAATTCAAATGCCATAGAGCAGGCTTCTTCTTCTTTTTGTTTTTTTGCAAGGCTTACACAGTACACATTTTTGTCAAAGAAAACTGAGTATTTTAACACTGTAACACAACAATAGTTGCTTTTCATGCCTCTTAAAGAAAACGCTCTATTTGGAACTCAGATCTTTTTGTTGTGTTTTTAAATTTTGTATTTGTTTGCTTTTAGTAACACCAACAGAACAAAAAGCCAAAGATTTACTTTATTTCAAAGGAGTCATTTCTGTTGGATAACACATACACAGCATCAGCAAGGAGTATTACCAGAAGATAGGTAGACCCCCATCAGGAATGGATCATAACACACATTTCAGCCGCAAGTCAGGTCTGGAAATGTGCACAGCAGCAAAAGATAGTAGAAGTGGAAAACAACACAGAATGAGGCTTTGTCAGGCATTCGAGTTATAATTAGCTTAAAGGTCTGACTTTGGCAAATTAATCACTCTGGCCCTCAGTCTCCAAATCTGAAAAGTGGGGATACCTACTGAATAGGGTTGCTATTAGGATTAAAATGAGAATAACATTGCCTCCTTCAGAGCAGTCACTTAATATACGTCAGTCATGCTATTCCCTTGCCTCCCATGTTTTGCCTTCTTCCTCAGATTCAGAATTTATCAGGAGCAAATTTTTTAAAAGTTGCTAATGTTTAATTAATTGAGTGAAATTCCAGTTCCATTTGCTTTTATAAATACACTGTAAAATAGTCATGCATGTGCTACCACACACGTGGAGTTAGTGTCAGCTCTTGCGTCTGTTGAATTCAATTTGTCCTTGCTTTATTCAGACATGCAAGTTTTCTCAGGTCTTAACCATTTTTATCTTTAAGGTCATTTTACTACTTCTGCTGAATATTTATTGGGAAATAAATTTTGGAGGACGGCGTTTCCTTGTGTGGCTATATCCTGCAATAATCCAGTTACCTAAACCTCATTTAGATGCAGTCAGTGCTAAACCACACCTTATTGATTCTAGACAGAGTGCTAAAGTTAAGCCAGTGGTGGGCTTTTGCAAGCCTCTCCCCCCTTCAGAGCGAGGAAACTCTCAGCGAGTCCAAGGAAGAACCCTGAATTCTCGATGAGACATTGTTTCAGATAGATGTGGGCCAGCATGGGTGAGTCAGAGCTTTCGGTCCTGTGGCTTGTGACTGCAAAGCAATGGGAGGAACTGGTGGTGTGGTGGGCTAGGAGCCAGCAGGAAGGAGGTGGCTGGAGGGACACCTTGAGAGTTGAGGGCTCCCCAAGTTAGACAGCCCCTAGTGCTCACTACAGGGGTTTTCACTTTTCTCCTTAGCATTTGTAGGACAAAGATGCTTGTGAGAGATTAATAAGAACTGATGAGTTAAATGTTAATACCCTTCACTCCACTATCCCCCGACCCCAACAATATATTTTGGGATAAATTGTTGACATGTAATACTAGTTGATTCAAAGGGATTAAAAAAGGAAAAAAAAAAAGGTCTTAAAGACAACACGCAGTAGCAAAGCGAACAGGGAAAAGATGCATCTTTTGAACTGGAGCTCTACTGTTGGAAGCCAGCGTCTTGGTTTTCTGTCTTGGATTCTCCTGGGAGCCTAAGGCAGAGAGTAGGCAAGACCTTGATGCTGAAGTCTGGGTCTGCTTTCTGGCTGAGGTATCAGGACAGCCCTGTGCAGGGGTGCACTGTGGCCTCCCCACGCCCTCTCCTCAGGTGGAAATCCGTACAGTATTCGATGGCTGTTGGGTCAAGGCACTGTCGTGTACGGCCGGAGGCAGTGGGTCACTGGCAGTGGAGTTCCATGGTGCTAATACCTCACAGCAGACTCCAGGGTGGGCTCCTGAGGGGAGAAAATGAGCAGATGCAATCAGTCACTTGGTGAAAGTGAGGAGAGGCCATTAACAACAACGTCTGCTGCTTTTTTTATGTTGTAAAAGGTATTCATGCCCATTGACCGGTGAAATATTTCACAGTATTCAAAAAGTGATGCATTTCTTACATGTACTTCTTAATCCATCTGAAATTCATTTTGGTGTATGGAATAAGGCAAATTGATTCCCTTCCCACTGCATCCCGTTGGCTAATTTCCCAAGCAGAGTTTTTAAAAAAAATAATCTATACCTCCTCTACTGGTTCCTAATGCTTAAAAAGTCATATAACACATTTTCATATGTGCCTGTATCTATTTCTGAGCTTTCTATTCCATTTCATTAATCATCAGTTTCTGTACAACTTTTAATTGGTTTTAAAATCTGGCAGGAAAATCACTTTAATTTTGCAAAATGCTCTTGTCTATTCTTTCTGATTTATTCTTACATGAACTTTAGTTCCAAGAAAATCCCACTGAGAATTTTATGAGAATTGCATTAAACTATAAATTAATTTGGAAAGAAATGAACTGTTGGTCGGATTTATTAATCAGTTTCTCAATATTAAAGGTATTGGTGGATTCCTGTAAAATTTACCTGGTAATTTATTATTTAATGTACTGCTGCATTTAGTTTGCTGATTTTTATTTAGCATGCCTCATCTCTCTGAAGAAGTACTATTGGTTTGTGGTTTGTATGCGTCTGTTTGTGCCTGTGTGTGTAAGATGTGTACATACTTACCAGCCCTGTCAGCCCTTTAGCTGTTGGGGTTTTAACAGTTTTACAACTTGAATCTTTTAGTTTTGAAATTTTTTAATCCTCTGGAATATTTCATATTGCATGAGAATTAGCTCATAAAAATTAATCAGCAAAACCTTTTGGTCAGAGAAGCTTTTTTGAAGTTTTAATAAATTTTAAAATTTTATTTAAGTCAGTTTTTACTGATATTCTGATTTATTCTGATTTTAATAGAACTAAGACTTTAAAATTTATTAGCATAGATTTACATCACATTGTATATTTAAATAAAAAATTCACATCTCTTATTTTTTTATTTCTTGGGTTTTTTTTCTTGAATTGGCTAACAAAAATTTCTCTATTTTTCCAAAGAATAAGCTCTTGGATTTATGATCATTTCTATAGCTTTTTGGTTTTAATTGGTTTATGCATTTATCTTTGATGTCTGAAATTCAAAGTCTAGTTCACTTGTTTTGCTTCTTCCTTCTTTAATAATGAAGAAAAGATTTAATACTGTGAATTTGACTCAGTGTGGTTCGGTATGTATCCCATTTGTTTTGATATATGTAATGTCTTCATTTTGTAATGCTCTGTGGATTAGCTTTTTTCTTTAATCCAATAGTTACTTGGAAATATGTATGAGATGTGCACGTTGTGTGTGTGTATGTGTATACTTGTGTATGTGGGTGCACATGCTTTAAAACTTCTGAGTAGGGTTTCTGACTATTTTAACTTTTGTTCTAATTTTCTAGATTTGCTTTATCCAATATGGTAGACACTAGCCACAAGTGGCTGTTTACATTTAGATTAATTTTTAAAAAATTTATTTATATTTTATTTTTGGCTGCATTGGGTCTTCGTTGCTGCGTGCAGGCTTTCTCTAGTTGTGGCGAGCAGGGGCTACTCTTTGTTGGGATGCACAGCCTTCTTATTGCGGTGGCTTCTCTTATTGTGGAGCACGGGCTCTAGGCACGTGGGCTTCAGTAGTTGTGGTACACGGCTCAGTAGTTGTGGCTCGTGGGCTCTAGAGCGCAGGCTCAGTAGTTGTGGCTCACGGGCTTAGTTGCTCCGCAGCATGTGGGATCTTCCCAGACTCGGGCTCGAACCCGTGTCCCCTGCATTGGCAGGCAGATTCTTAACCACTGCGCTACCAGGGAAGCCCTAGATTAATTAAAATTAAATAAAATTTAAAAATCAGTTCCTCCAAGGCAGTAGCCACATTTCAAAAGCTCAGTAGCCACTTCTGGCTGGTGGCTACCATATTGGGCACTGCAGATATAGAACATTTCCATTATTTCATAAGGTGGATTCTTTACCAGTGGACCATCAGGGAAGTCCCTCTTAATTAAAGCTTAATAATTACACTATTCAAATTATCTAATTTGTATTTATTTCTGGTGTACTGGGCTTCCAAGGGCTGATAAGGGAATTTTAAAGTCATCAGCCATGGCACATTAGATTGCATTGCTCTATTGTTTTGCCGATTCAAGAAAGTCTCATGATTTACTTACTTTATTTTATCAGTATCTAAAACATCCTCCCTCCCTGTTTCTACTGTGTGCTTCTTGCCTTGAATTCTACTTTGTTTGAAAGTAGTATTCTTGCCTTTTCTTTTTTGTTTGCATTTATTTAGCATAGAATGTTGTCTATTCTTTCATTTTTAACCTCTCAGTGTTATTTAAAGTTAATTTATTTAAGAAATAATTTATTGAGGTGAAATTTACAAAACATAAAATTAACCATTTAAAAATGAACAATTCAGTGGCATTTAGTACATTCACAATGTTGCGCAACCACCACCTCTATCAAGTTTCAAAACATACCATCACTCTAAAGTAAAACCTCTTACCCATTAAGCATTTCTTCCTATTCTCCCTCCCCAGAGTCCCTGGCAACCACTGATCTATGTTCTACATCTACGGAAGGTAATTTATTTATTATTTTATTTTATTTTTTAAGAGAGGGGTATCTGGAGCTTTATCCTTTAAAATTTTTTTATTTTTAAAATTTTTGTTGACGTATAGTTGATTTACAATGTTGTGTTAGTTTCAGGTGTACAGCAAAGTGATTCAGATACATACACACACACACACACACACACACACACACATATATTCTTTTTCAGATTCTTTTCCCTTATAGGTTGTTAACAAAATATTGAGTATAGTTCCCTGTGCTATATAGTAGGTCTTTGTTGGTTATCTATTTTATATATATTAATTAATCCCAAACTCCTAATTTATCCCTCCCCCCCACCCTCCACTTTCCCTTAAGGTAATTTATTTTTAACTATCTTATTTATAACAGACTCCTTCCCTGGCCCTAGTGGTCTGCCTTTTCAGTGTGATAATGCTTCTTTTTAGCTCTTTGAAGTAACAGCCAGGAGCCAGGTAATTGGACTTTGAAAGGTCAGGCGTAACGGCTGGCCAATGAAGCAAAGGCAGTGGGCAGCACTGTTGCCATATGGTACCTAACAGATGCAGTAACTTGTAATTCAAAAGGGCATGCCCACCATTATGCCATTATCTGGTGCTTCTGTGCTCGTGACACAGGGACATGAGGGGGAGGAATGGGAAGGGAGTGACAGGTGATGCATAAAAGGCAACAGAATAAGTTTTGCCTTTCGTTGCTTCAATCTTGTCACCCAGCCATTGTCTGCCCCCTCTGCATAACTGGTATCACTGAGGCAGTTTAGCTGGGTCTTCACCTCCCATATAAGCAGCATCAAGCATTTGCAAAATTCTGAAGCATATGTTGGTGTTAGGGTAATAATCCCTTAGCCCTCTTATATGATCTCCAGGTTTATGCAAATTATCCACTGTCCCTTCCTTTGCCGCATTTTTGGGCAGCTGCTGACATTTTTTCTGAAACACAAGTAATTAATGGCTTAGAAGAAATTTAAGGAAGAGTGAATATGAATCAAAAACAGAATAAAAACTCTTATACCTCAATCAGACCTTATATTTCTGTCTACATATTTTTATTTCTCTTATATTAAATCTGGTTCATACAAGGAGCTGGAGATATAATTGACAGGATGTATCCACATACCCAAGAGGTTAGCAATATAAGGACCCCCACCACCCAACCAACAGGCCATGAGACCATGCAGGAAGGATGCTTCTTGGGGCTCTGACTGGGGACCTACAGAAAGAAGGGCTACAGAATGGAGGTGCCATCAACAGTGACAGTAATTGTCATTAAGAGAGAGATGACTTACTATCAAATCCTTGGTAGTGCTTTTCCTTTCTTTAGTCCTGTTTGTCGAGGACTCTTGGAGAATGAAGTTGCGGTTAAATGTTTTAATGGTGGTCGCTGAAGATGCCTCAATTTTTTCAGCTAAAAGGAAACACATAGGAATAAGTATTATCCAGAAGCTGGACTGATGGTTAAGGAAGAAAGACCAGGTGTCCAGATTACCCAGATTTTTGTTCTAGACTGGCATCTCATTCTGGTCCATAGGTCTGACTGTGGAAACTTTTTGTTCTGTTTATTTATTTATTTATTTATTGGTGGACCAAATAAATCAAGGCATCATTGGTGGCTTTCTAGGCACAGGTAGCTTGGAGATAATCCAATACAGTCTACAAACTCTTATTTGCAATTCTGAAATATAAAAGGCTCTAAAAACAGCAAATCTTTACAACTTTGGAGTCAAAATTGCCTGATGGCAAAACCTGACTTAAACTAATAAGTGGCCATTTCAAGTCATTGTCCCTCTCATGGAGCATGAACGTTG
Organism: Pseudorca crassidens; assembly: GCF_039906515.1. Taxonomy (NCBI): domain Eukaryota; kingdom Metazoa; phylum Chordata; class Mammalia; order Artiodactyla; family Delphinidae; genus Pseudorca; species Pseudorca crassidens. The sequence goes on from NC_090305.1 coordinate 62,683,855, forward strand.
TCACGCTTTGCTGCAGGGATATTAATGTGTTTATCAGACACTACTCCAGACACCATGGGAGCGGGCTGTCATGAAATACACAGTACATGTACCATATTACCTTTCTAAAGTCCAAATAATTCTGAAACATATATTGACCCAAGGGTTTCAAGTAAGGGATCGTGGATCTGTAATATATTTTAACTGTTTAGGGCTCTGGGGAATACAAAGTAGGCACTGAGTAAACATTTGTTGAACAATGAATGGTGGAACCAGGACTCAAACATATATCTTCTGACTTTCTACTCTTCTAATTTGCAGGTCTAAATTTCTAGTTTGGCATCATCATTCTGTGGCTTCTGAATCTAGGGAAATTGTTGAAAATGTCCAGTAGATAAGAGTGATAGGACTGGCATTGCTGGAATTCCTCTAGGTTGGGCTCTTTGTTAGATGCTTTTGGTGTCCTTCCCACATCTCCCTGACAGTCACCATTCCAGCCCACTGTGACAGCATCCTACTACAGGCATCACCAGTCTCTCTTGGCCCATGAATGATGGGGTGGGTCAGAAGTACCAGGGAGTTAATGCCCCCACCAGAAATAACCTTCAAGCAAAGACGAGAGTTGAAATATCTCATCTTCCTATTCTTTGAGATGAAAACTCTGAGGTGCGGTTGATACCGTCTCCCAGAAGTCCTCAGCAGGGGTTAGCCTCATTTGCCCAAAGCAGCAAACTACTAATTAAAGTACATTATATTGGCTTAATTTCCTTCCCTGAATCTTTTTTTTCTTCCCTTATCAGTGTTTCTTGGAATTACCTCCCAAATCACATCTTTGTCCCAGGGTCTGCCTCTTGGAGGAATTCAAGTCAAGATAGACTCTCCACAAGGGCAATTCTGGGTGAGAACACCCCATTAGATCTGGTCCTCAAACTCAGATCTTTGAGTTACTCTGAGTGAGTGAGTCAGGCTTAATGCTTTGGTGGCTCTGTGGTTTGATTTAAGCATACCTTTCACCGGTGGAGCAGGGAGTTTCCTCCTCTGCTGCCTTGATGTGTCTATGGTTTGTACCTATAAACAGAACACAGGAATCAGTACACCTTCGCAAAGCTGGAGATGTTTTATCTTCTACATTTTCCAGGTCGTGCAATATTCCAGCAGAGGGAGTGAGGGACAAACGCACCTGGTTCCTTTGCTTCTGATCTCGTTTTCTTGTGAGGCGCCCACAGGGTGCTATGTTTAATCCTGCAATGGTCAGGGCTGAAATCCGGCTCTCAATATCAGAAATCTTAATGCAACAGAAAGGCAGAATCAGTAGGGAGAAAGCCCAGGAGGGGAAGAATCTTTGTTAAAAGTATTATGACTCTATAAAGAACAAATCTGCTTTGATATATGCTCATTCATTCATTCACTCATTCAGCTTCCACCAAGCACTTCTCTATTTAGTACTGTAGTGAGAAAATAAACCACAGGCCTTTCTTTGTAAATTTAATTTTCCAGTTGTTAGCTCTAGAGTATGTCACCCCTGTCAGAGGTCCCCTAGGGATAAACGGAAGCCCAGGGCACGATGGGCATGATGGCCCGGGGCCATCTGGCTCAGCATAGGGGTGGGGGTGGGGGTGAGGGAAGGCTTCCCAGGGAGACAACACGATGTGAGCTTTGAAAAGCAAGTATGATTTATAGGTCCTGCTTCCTTCTTCCGTGACTCCCTGAATCCAAAACCACAGCACCAGGTCTTAGGAGGGAAGCCCAGCAGCCCCTGGTTCAAGTCCATTTCCTCTATTAAGAGGCCAAGTGGCCTTGAGAAACTCCCTCCTCTCTCTGGGCATCAGTTTCCTTTACTATAACATCAGTAGGTCAGAAGGAACTCATATTTTTTTCCAACAATGTCTTAACGTAGATATAGAGAACAAGAGCCCACTCAGCACCCAGAAAGAACCCCGGTCCATCCATGTCCCCAGGGGTGAAGACAACACGGTCCCTCCTCTTAGGAAAGGGCATTACTGTGTGCCGTTGCCATGCTGAGTGCTTTAAACACATGAACTCACTCATGCTTCATTCATAATCCTGTGACATGGGTACCATTCTCTTGGTTTTACAGATGAGGAAACTGTGGCTTAGAGGGATGAGTGACACACCCAACATCTCACAGCAGAGCTCAGCATTAATGCTACTGCTCATGATCTTGCCACGTTGCCCCCTTCTCAGAGGCCTTGCCAAGGCCTGGCATGGGGGACACTGGAGGAGGCTGGCAGAGTCGAGGGAGGAGGCTGGGATCACAGCCATCCTGCTGAGATGGCACAGCCTGAGTGTTGCTGGGGAATCAGACAGGAAACCTGAAAGTGGGCCCTGCTGCCAATGTGTGTGCCTCCGCCCTGACGTCTCCATTGCCTCCCCTGTCCCTAAGCTATTTTGTGCTGCACAAGACGAATTCTGATTCTGCTGCCGTTTACTGAGGGCTTCTTTGGACAAAGCCCTTTGGGATAGCTGCTATAGGAAGTGCAGAGAGAAGGTCTGAAAGGTCAGCAAATATGGGAGATGCTTCCCCTATCCCAGAGGAGCGGCAATCTTACTCAGATAAGGAGGAGGAGGCCGATAAAGGCCAAGACTGTGGCAGCTGGTGAAAGAATCCAAGCTGCCCAGCAGCCAGCCCCCAGAAGGGGCCACTGTGCAGCCCCTGTCCCTTCCTAGCCCCCAGATGCCTTCCTATTCTCATTCCTCAAATTTCACACTGAGAACGGCGTTCCTTTGGTTTATAGACCAGTAAATTGCATAAACTTTTATCAGTCATTTGCAACTGATGTGGGTTAGATGCCCACATTCTTTCCTGGAAGCAGTTTTGATGGAGGGCTTTGCTCAGAGGGCCCTGGGAGACAGGTCAGTGGGAGAGCAAGTTGCTGACCTCCTGATTTGCTGACTGCCAGGCTCTAGAATAAGAAGGGTTAATTTTTCCAGTTTTAGTCCACAGGGCAAAGGATGCAGAAAGAGGAAAGGAGACTGCTGAGGGCTGATATTGCCTACATTTTGTTTATCTGTCTCTCTATCTATCCATCCATCCATCTATCACGTTGTATCTGTGTTCCATTAATTCCTAAGACTGCATATCCAGTGACCCTTACACTGTGTTCCCTTAATTCCTAAGACTGCATATCCAGTGACCCTTACACTTGCTAGAAGGGGATGACCAATTCTGCTCTGGGTTTCCTGGGAGCCAAAGCAAAAAGATCATTTTACGACTCTGTGTCCACAAGATAAAGACCAAGTACTCAGAAGAATAGCTTTTCTTGATATTTAGAGTTAAGAGAGACCTTCCCCAGGAATGCCCACAGAGATGACCCTTCAGGACGCAGTGAACAGCATCCTTAGCACGCTGCCCGTGCATCATCCTGCAGTTGGCTTCAGCACCAGGCAATCCTGTCAGATTAGGTCAGATTCTAGGGTTGCTTTCACCTTGGAGTCCCAAAGGTTAACTCCAAGGTGAAAGCAACCCTAGAATCTGACCTAATCTAAGAACTCAATTCAGCACATCTACCCTCCAGTGGGACCCTCCTACCATCCTGCAGGATACCCTCTGTGACATCTTCTGTGAGACTCTGCTTTGGACAAGAACAGATAACAAGGAATTAATCTTCCTTCTGTGGCAGCAACTGTAGGACAAGGAGAGTCTCCACGCTAATAAAGGTTCCCACATTGAAAAGAGCCATAAAGATGATGGCAAGGTTGACAACCTCCCATGCAAAGTAAGGACTCTTATGCAAGTGGATATATACCTGAGGGCAGGACAAGCACATTTTTCAGAAAACCACACAGCACAGACTGGTGAAGAATTTGGGCTCTGAGGCCAGAAAGACTTAGGTTTAAAATCCTGGCTTCATCACTTTTTAGCTATTTGACTTCGGTTTAACCATTCTGAGCCTCCTTTTCTCCAGATATAAAAAGGGAAGAATAACAATAGCCACCTCATGGGGATGCTGAAAGGATTAAATACAATAATGAGTTCAAGGGTTAAGCCCAACTCCTGGCCCACAGTAAGACTCACTGAATATTAGGTATTATTAATGACATTATTATAATATTTAACAACGAATGATAAATTAATAGGCACATTCAAACACATGGAAAATGGACATTTTGGACTCCAGGATTTTCTGCCATAAAACATGACTCCAATAATTTAAGCCTAGAAAAATTTGGAAACATGAATAACTAATTATCCAATAAAACCCTCCCAAACACCCATAAACAATATTACTTCCTGCTAAACCATTCAAGAAGTATTTGCTGCAAAATATACCCCCAGAAAACAAATGATTTGATTCTATTTCATATAACATTAACTATAAATTGATTAAATGTTTAGTGGCATTTGTGGGAAATGATTGTTTTTTTTTTTTTTTTTTTTTTTTTTTTGTTGTTGCGGTACGCGGGCCTCTCACTGTTGTGGCCTCTCCCGTTGGCTCCGGACGTGCAGGCTCAGCGGCCATGGCTCACGGGCCCAGCCGCTCCGCGGCATGTGGCATCTTCCCGGACTGGGACACGAACCCGCATCCCCTGCATCGGCAGGTGGACTCTCAACCACTGCGCCACCAGGGAAGCCCGGAAATGATTTTTGAGGAGAGTTGCTCTTCAGCCATGCTTGCTGGTAATAAACAGTCAACAGGGCCATCTGTGATGAGACCATTCCTGGGCCATTCCTAGCATAGAACTGGTTCCCTCCCATTCTCAAGAGTGCTGAATGATATGAGCAGCTGTTGTGATTTTTGATTCTTTAAGATAAAAATATTTATTTAAAAAATAATTATCAGACTTCCCTGGTGGTGCAGTGGTTAGGAATCTGCCTGCCAATGCAGGGGACCCAGGTTCAAGCCCTGGTCCGGGAAGATCCCACATGCCGCGGAGCAACTAAGCCTGTGTGCCACAACTACTGAGCCTGTGCTCTAGAGCCCACGAGCCACAACTACTGAGCCTGTGCACCACAACTACTGAAGCCCACGTGCCTAGAGCCCATACTCGTGACAAGAGAAGCCACCTCAATGAGAAGCCCACGTACCGCAACGAAGAGTAGCCCCTCGCTGCAACTAGAGGAAGCCCGCGCCTAGCAACAAAGGCCCAATAAATAAATAAACTTATAAAAAAAATTATCTCCCAAAACTGTCATCTTCTCTATCCAGAGATGGTTTCAATTGATCCCCGTTCTCCAGAGGATGCAGTTTTAAGATGCAGGGTCTACAGAAATAGCAGTGAACCAGGGGTCTACAGTGAGCTTATGCTGCAGAGACCAGCATTTCTCATGGGTCCCTGAGTATGTATATGTCCATGGACCCCAGTTTGAGAATCAGTTACTTAGTCCACAGTCCATTTTGATCCAGAGTCAGAGGCCAAGAGAATATCCATGAAAACTGCAAACAAGCATCTTCAGAAAGTTATAGATAATATAGTAATTAGTTCTAAAACAGCCATATCTAAATCATGAAAAATATTGGTCTGAGAAATCTACACTTCGTTTTTCATTTATTTATTCATCTCATTTTTATTGAGGCCCAAACCTGTGTGAGGTGTTATGCTAGGCACTGGAGTTATTGTGTTAAGCTAGATAGCTAGAGTCCTGTCCTCAAGGAACTTTTAGTCTATCGTGGGGAAACCTGGCATTAAATAGGTAATCAACAGTGTGATGGGACTTCCCTGGTGGCGCAGGGGATAAGACTCCGCGCTCCCAATGCAGGGGGCTGGGGTTCGATCCCTGGTCGGGGAACTAGATCCCACATGCATGCCGCAACTGAGAGTTCGCATGCCATAACTGAGGAGCCCACCTGCGGCAAGTAAGACGTAGCACAACCAAATAAATATTTTTTTAAAAAAACAGTGTGATAAAGGTTAGGGAAGGGTGGTTTTGGGATGGAATGGGAACCTCTATAGCAAGGGTCAGGGAATTTGTCAAAGAGGAAAATGGCATAGGTTTTAAAGAGATATATTATGAAGGTCATAATTTGGGGAGAGGAAGCCTGCACTTTAAAAAAGGAGGCTTTGGTGGAATCCACCTGGAAGGACCATGCCCACGAAAAGTCTGCTGGAGGTAGCAGGAACTGATAGATATAAAGGCTTTGAAATGATTCTTTTGTAAGATGGGGTGCCCTCTCCTTCTGCCTGGTAGTTCTCCATCTAGGCAGAGAGGAGAGTTCTTACCTGGATCTCAGCATGGTGGACCCGGGCTGCTGCCGTGGCTACTTGGTCCTCCAGATCTGCCAGTTCAGTCTCATCAGTGCCACTGTGGATGCAGCGGGCAGCATCCTCTAGCTCACTCAGCTGGCCTTCAAGTCCATACACGGTACCTGCCGCCAGGTACACCTATAGAGGAGGCATGGCCTTTGAGCTCAGGTCTGTGGACCCAGGACTGGTGGGGCCCCTTCAGGGGATGCCATAATTCAGGGGAGTGAAAGAGAACTAGACTCAACATTGGGAGAAAGAGACAGGGAGCCCCCCATTTATAAACATTCTTCACACTTAAGTGGTGGTAGCATAAGGTCTTGCCACCCCCTCACTGTCAACCACACCTCCTCTTCCCCCAACCTTTCCTGCAAAAAAAAAGTAGTATGTAAATTTTAAAAATATGATAAAATAGTACAAGAATACATGACATCAGCTACATAAATTGTGAATTTGTCCAGGGACTATAACAACCACAATTATCAAGATAGAGGATACAGAGAGAAAAACTCATGATGTAGTTTTGCCAATAAAAATTTTGGTTGGCATTAGTAATTTGGAAAAATTCAGAAAACATGAAAGAGGTGAAATTAATTTAAAACGATTACAAATTTTGCATGAATTATCTCTGATTAAGTACCGTGAAGTTGCTTGAATCAGGTTAAGGGAATGAAAATGAACCTGAAGTGTGTAGTAGGAAAATAGCTTATTTTTTAGAAAATAGTGTGATGTTGAGAAGCATATAAAATCTATGATCAATTAAGACAGTTTTTTGAGAGCTCCTGAAGATTAAAGAGAAAATAAGATAAAGGAAGTAATTTGAGGGAAAATTAAAGGAAGTTACTTTGGCTTACGAGTTTATAAGGTGATTCTCATAAAAGTGGGCAAACAGAAAGTAAAATCGTTGGAATAATTCAGGCTGAGGACAGGGTGAGTGAAACAAATGCTCCTTCAGCCTAATTAATAACATGATGAAACAGTGGACAACACAAGGAACTAAATGTATCTAGAGAAGGTAATTACTTAAACAGGTTCATGAGGTTTAATCAATGTATATAAAGCTCTAAACATGTAATCACAGCCATTTAGAGTTGACTTGAATGATGTGCACGGTCACTCCTTTAACAGTTCCTTTAACTTGAGTTAAAAATATAACAGAGTTAGGCAAGCCAAGAGCAGTGCACACAGATGATGCATGGTCATTTGCACTGAGCAATGCTGAGTGTTGGTGAGGAGGGCAAAGAATCCTGAGATGCTCCAACTCTGTCAATTCCTTGGCATGATTCATGCATCTGCATGAAAACTGGCAATTTTACCAAACATTTCAGAGTGGAGCAAAGGCAGGTGCAGGTTTGATGAGAGCAAATTTGACTGTGCATCACCAGGCACAATTAGCTGTGGGAGCTTCCAGCAGTGACTGACATAGCGGACATCAAGTTGGGTGATTCATCGGTCATACAGGGGTCATGAGTCAAATGTCTGCTGGTAACTAACTGCCTTATTTCACTTTGCCCTTAGCTTTATATTTCTTTGTCATATGCAAGTATTAGAGAACTTTTGTTTCTAAAAGATCTTCACAGTTTAATATAGCCATTTATTCCTTATCTGCAAAACAAGAAACACTTTATTGTTTGTCACATGAAGGAAATGATGAATATTTCAAAGCCATTTGAGTGGAGAAATCATTAAAAATTTGTCTCCCAAAAGTTGTGAGGTTGAAAAACTTATCTTCAGAGGGGAAGAAAAATTGAAGAGAGAGAGAGAGAGAGGAAAATAGAATAAGAGGAGAAGAGGAGGAGGAGGTGGGAAAGGAAAGGGAGGAGGGGGAGGAGGAGGAAGAGGAGAGGAGAGGAGAGAGGAGGAAGAGATCAGAGCGATGGCCACCACAGTCTGAGTTTGGGTATTACACTTTTGGTACTCACACCAAAAAACGGGGAATTCATTTTGATAAGATAATTAAAAAATAAACTTATAGCTTTGCACAATGAAACTAAATTTGGAATTTAAATGAAATGAATGACTTAAGTGTGGCAATGGTTAAACATGATCTGACATATCTTTGGTCTCAGGACCTTGATATTTCCAGAAACATGCAACACTCAGCATCGTCATACCCTATGGTTGTATCAACTTAATAGCACCTTGTTTTTTGTCACCGGCATGGTCATCCACTAACGTTCCTTACTTTCTCTGCCAAGACAAAGCAATATGAAATCGCTCCAAGTTCTCAGCAAGGCCAGAATGTTCATCTTTTACTTTGTGTTCCCTAAAAGCCTGCTTTCCTGGCACTAGGGGGATAGGGAGGTTCAGTGGTTTGGCACTGACACCTGCTCAACAGGAACTTACAAGCAAGGTCATGGCACCTAAAGGATTAGAGGATGATGACAATGGTGATGGTGGTGATGATGATCATGACAGGTATTTACTGAGCCAGAGGGCTGGTGCCAGATTTCATGCCTTTATCCACCCTGCCCTACGATGCTGTGATACTTAATCTCGACTGGAATATTTCGACGATTTATATTTCAAACGTTGGCATAAAGGTACTAGAGTTACTGTGGTTATAGATGGCCATAATATTGGCTCTGTGGCTGGGCTGAAATAACACAAGTTAACATGCCATATAATGAAATTGTTATTCTAGTCTTAAAAATAACCCATTTGAAAAACATAACCTGGAGATGCTTGCTTAATTAAGGTCCACTTTTGGCGAGAGGTATGGTTACCATGTCTGAGTAATCTACGTCCTCTCCAAACTCTAGTCACTGATGCCTGTGACCCCATTGACTGGCTCCTGGTTCAACAAGCCTTTCTCAAAGTGGTTCAAGGGATGAGAATAGGTGTTTCAAAGGAAGGACTTTATGGTCAAAGCCCCTAGAATAAAGAACATTAAACAGATTTCTTTATTGCAGGACTTCTCAGGGTCTTTAATGTGCTAAGATGTATTTCAATTTTCCTAGAAAGAGTATATGGGTTTCTCAAGCTTATTTGTTCTTAGAGCATCTTGTTGGACTTGGCGTCCATGACATATACTTTAGGGGACTAAGGTTAGACAGTAACAGATAGTATTTCTTTTCTTGTTCTCTGAGAGCAGAAAGCCATGACCACTTCTAGAAGTTCTGCCTCTCCTGTGCTATGGGGGTTGTACAAGGGCTTTGAGAAGGAAGATCAACGTCTCCTGCCTGATCTTGGATTCTGGGCCAGAGCTAGGTCCCCCCTTGGCCATCCCACTGTGCCTGCTGCCACTGGTTGTATACTACAACATATTTGGGGTTGCCGGAGTTATAAGGCAGAAGAAAAAGGGAAGTTGAGACTAGTCCTCCACTGGCTCTGTGGCTGGGAATTATGGGGTACCCCAGGTGGTCTCTGTCATTTAGGAAAGATAAGAATGAGGAAGGTCCTTAGATGGCGGTGGGAGGGTGAGGGAGCCGACTCACCCCTCCCACTCACAACCCTGCATAAATCCACAAGGTGGCCCTGGTGGGACCCTACCATTCACACCACAGGTCTGAAAATGGTCATACTTGTTGTTCTCTGTTGATCCCTAGATCCATTTTCCATTCTGTTCTGCTCTCCTCTGTTCTCTGTGACGCTAACCTATACAAACTTTACCACCAAGCCTCCCTTGCTGGTTGGGATGGGTTTGGCCAATGGGAAGCACCAGCAGGAGATCAAAGGCAGGAGGAGAAAGAAGTAAGAGCCTTTTTTCCCCTGCTTTTTCCCTTCCTGGAGTCCACGGTACAGCTCCCACTAGGGGTCGCTCTTCCAGGTTCCAGTTCTCCCTGGGCTATACTGCCTGCGGGTGGTGACCACTTCCTCCTACTGCTACTCTGTGGGCACCACAGCACCCCTTATCCTTGCCCACACCTGAGTCAATACTCCCTGAAACTTTCCTCTCCCAGACAGACCCCTAACAGGTACAGTAGAACCCTGTGCTTCAGAGCTCCCCAGGCATTCAGTCCGAGAAACTGAGTCCCCACTGTGCATTCAGGGGAGGCTGGCATTGGTCAGAGGTTTCTCCCACCTTTAGGGGAGACAGAGCTGATTTCACAGCCAGGCAGCAGGTGAGAAGTGTCAAGGCTAAGAGACTAAGGAAATTCTAAAATCCCCATGCCCTACCCTAATTAAGTGGATTAACAAGGCAGTTATGAAAACAGGAGATTAGACATATGAATGTGATATTTTTTGTTTTATCTTATGTAGCTCTGAAATCTTCATAAGACTTCTTAAAGATGAATATTCTCTTGCAAATGAGGATGTTCTCTTTTATCTCAGCGGCTTGGTCTGCAGAAACCAGTGTTCAGAGGGCAGACTAAGTGTTGCCATTTCTATTTCTGCCATTCCCTGGGCTCCTCAGCACAAAGGAGAAAGGCAGAGGAGCAGGCGCGCTCTTCAGAACATAGACAAAAGCCCTGGTTTAATTAAATCAGCTGCACCCAGAGGCCAGTTTAAGAATCAGCCCTGCCCTTCTCCTGCTGCTCAGCTGAATTCCATCCTGGAAACAGCAGAGCAAGCAACCTGCCCATGGCTCTGTGATCTGGTGAACTAAAGAGATTAAAAAAAAAAAGTCATCCCTTCTGTGACTCAAAGACCCACAGAATTCAAAGGAACAAAGATGGAATCTCTTCGGAGGTGAAATTTGAAAAGCTGGTTGGGGTAGGGAAGGAGGTGGAAGTAGGCAGTTAACACTATGAGAACAGGAGAGGCATCTTAGAGGGGCTGGACAGGGAGCAGGAAGTTGTAATCCCCAGCTTTTCCACTGCTGGTGTTTCTGACGTCTTGAATCAGTGGCTAAGTAGATGTGTTTCGCACTCAAAGTGTTAATGAACGCACAAAAAGAAACATGATGTACAATAAAAGGATCTTACAAAATGAAAACTCTGCCAAGGCCATTGTATTTTTCAATAAACTCCTTAGAGGGGAAAAAAAGGCATGCTGTCTTTGCTTTCAGTGTGCTGACCTTTGTCATTTAAATCTAGATTATTTCACGCATTGTAAGTTTTTTTGATAGCATACTTCGTAAAAAGAAAAAAATGCCTCCCTTTCCTGGTGAACCATATCTTTATTTTAGTCTTTTCAATTCTGTGTGTGCAGGATTAGGGCCATTTTAGGACTATCAGCACCTGAAAGAATTGCATTATAGGCATTTTTAAAGAACAGAGACCTGCACATTAGAAGTAAAACATTTCTTTTAAAAAAAGGATTTTATTCATCTGATGTAGTCATATATCAGATAAACATTCCTTGCACACCTCCTCTGTGTCAGGCTCAGGGCCAAGGGCTAGGGCTATAGACAGGAAAGGCAGCAGGTCCTGTTCTATAGGAATTTATCTATCCGGTTTCCAACTTGGGCAAGACCGTGCCCTACTCTTCCCCCATGCTCCCGCTAATATTTGGCAATGTCTTGAGACATTTTAGATTGTCAAATCTAGGAGGGTGCAGCTTCTAGCATCTAGTGGGTAGAGACCAGGGATGCTGCTAAACATCCTACAACGTACAGGACAGGCCCTGCAACAAAGAATTATCTAACCCAAAATGTCAATGGCGCTGATCTAATAGGAGGTATATGAGTGAACAGAAAGGGCAACAAAGTGAGGCAGACATATGCTTAGGTTTTATGGGAATCCAAAGGGAGAGAGTCTTCTACTTTCAAAGTGAAACTAATATTGGCATTTTTTTTTTTTTAACCTTGAGTCATTTTGATTTGTTTTTGTTTCAACTTCTGGCAAAAAATCTCTCTGATAACATTTCCCGGTTTCTGAGAACACCATTCATTAGACCATCTCCAAATTAGGGTTGATTCTACTGGGTCTGGAAAGATGGAATCACCTGACTGGATTTGACATCGGGACTATGCCAACTGGTGATGGTAACGATGGCCTGAGTGGCTAATGTCCAGATTTCTCTGTGTCACCCCTGGTTTGCATTGTTCGAAAATTCTCATCGGACCTTTACCGAAGTCTTAAAAATGATTGTAGGTGTTTATATGTAAGAATCTATTACATTCTTTCTTTCCTCACCAGTTGGAAGGACAGAAAAACCATTACGAGCAGACATATCTGTGAAGCAGGGCAGAGCAATTCTGTAGTAACCTAAGTTCTGTTGGCAACCACTGTTTTTCTCTGTAGTGGCACTGGCAATGCTCCACCTGGATCCCCACAGATCCCTTATATAGTTTCTGCATACTCCCCTCCCCGCTCCCAAGCTGCAGTGTGCCTTTGTTTCCAACAGCTCAGATCTATGCAAAAACGGCATTTGAGCTACTGTAGACACTTTTCCTGCATTCAGAGAGACTGAGGTGCCCACTGGCTGTAGGAAGGGCCAGTTCCTTTGCCTTAGGTCAGGACAACTCTGAGATGCAAATTATACCACGGAGTTGCCTGCAGGATCGGGCTGAAGCTACTTTTTGTCTAAGATCATAGCTTTGCTTGACTTCCTCCCTCTCCCCACTCCCTGACCAGTCTCCCCTGGGAGCATTTCCCTAATAAATCACTTGCACAGAAATCTTCATCTTGGGGTCTGCTTCTGGGACACCCAGTCTAAGACCCTTCTGAGAATATATTTGCTGTGGTGGTAGTATATTTGTGTCCTTGCCCTCTTTGTGAAGAGTTACAACATCATCAGCTTCTCCTTTGGACATGTGTGCCCTAGACAGAGCACATCCACACTGTCTTACATTTTCTTCCAGGGAAGTCAGCTGCTCATCCAGTCTCACTTGGTCTGTTCCAAGAGGAAACGTCCCTTTCTCTCTGTCAGGAGGGACAGGTGGGAACTCCCAGGGCCCTGTAGACTCTGCTATCAACTCCTCCGTGGCGTTGATGACTTTCAGGACTTCTGTGGAGATGTTGCAGAGAGAAACAGCAGAATACTTCTGTTTGGTCCAATAACAGAAGGGGACAGAAGACAAGAACAACATTAACAATGACATGGAAGTTCTACATTATCATGGTGCTCATCATGAGATCGATTCTGTTTCATAACACACACAAACATCAATGTGCCAAAGGAATGAGACACTAAAAAAATCTACCCAGTCTGAGGGGACCGAGAGGAGGCCTGATGTAACTTGGCTTAGCTTCTGTGACTCACAATGAATTATTTCAGATTTTTAGGGAGAGAGGAAGGAGAGCTCCAGTGGAAGCCACTAGGTCCTCTGCCCACTGCTGATAGTTTCATGTTCATTACCTTGTTTGCTGGATGATATTCTCTTTCCTCAACAGAGCTTCAGTCACAGACTCTGTCAAACTACATTCACGATGTGGTCCAGTGGGTAGCTTTATGGATGAAGAGTTAGGAGACCTGGGCTCTAGATCTAGCTGTCATTTCATCTAGATATGGGACCTTGGCCAGGCTACTTCCCATTTCTGGAACTCAGTTTTGTCATCTGTACATTGAGAGGATTAGAAAGAGTTTCTCTGCAGTCTCTGGTAGCTACTGTGTTGTTAGCTTACCCACATCAAGCCCATTCTTCCTTATCTCCCCCCACCATTAAGGCTGAACAGAAAATACACTGCATTTCCCAGCCTCTCCTGCAGCCAGGGGCAGTCATGTGACATCGTTCTGACCAGTGAGCCTGAAGGGAATGTCTATTGAGGGGTTTCTAGCAAAGCTTTTGTTTTCCTAATCAGGTGAATAGATGCAGCTGATGCTCTCCTGCCCCCACTTCTCTCTGCCTTGATCACAGGTCTGCGGTTAGGAAGCCAACAAGAGTGAGGATGATACCAAAATGCTGGGTCAGGTGGATCAGAAAGACTGAAAGAGCCTGAGCCCACATAGCACTGCATCAGCTGAACTGCCTCTGAACACCTTGATACATGTGTGCAAAATAAGTCCCTACCTGTTGGAGCCCCTACTGGCTGGATTTTCTGTTATTTGTGGTTGAATATATTTCTGATACAAGTCACTTCTAGTTTTTATATTCATGACTCAAAATTACAGTCAGTCCAGAGCTGGGCCAAGGTCTTTAATGGAGCAGAGGTACTTCAGCCACAAAAAATTATCTGCATCTTTGAGCTCATCTGAACATATAGCACCAAGAAGTAAGCAGGAGATCAATGTTGCTTGGCACCATTGGTGTCCATCTACAATCAATTTTACTTAGCCCATCACCGGGTTTGTAAACTGGAAGTCAAATATTGCCCATGGGCATTTTTTTAACCAGTAAAGTGTTTCAAGAAAGCCTGGAATTTGAATGCCTTTGGTACCTCCCAAGGTATCTATCTGATTCATATATTCTGGCCAAAATATATTAATAATAGCTCTGACTTGGTTTGCAAAGTTTGTTTCCTCAGGTAAATTCTACTGCAGGTTTTATCTCACTAGAGGAAGTTTTCAGTGGCCCTGCAACTTCACTATGGAATCAGAGTGTCTAAGTGATGAGTCTGTGGCTGAGTCCACAGTCTAGAAGCTGGCTCTGGGCTCTGGTACATGGTCTCATCCTAGGGTCTCATCCTGGCACCTGTCAGTCATCCTAGGGTTAGGGCACATGTGCTCAGAGGGCTCCTCTGCAGCCTGTCAGTTTCACAATAGCTGCTTGACTCACCCAAGAGTTATGCTTCTTTTGGTTCAAGGGAGTTTGCTACATACCAGAAAAATGGGTCTGGGTTATCAGGAAAATAAGATGGAGGAAGGTGACGCAGACTCACCAGAATAAATAAGGGAAGTGTCCGAGGGAGGGCCAAGCCAACTCTTTACCTTAGGAAAAACTTGCAGAGGCTGTCCGCCATTATCTAGAATCCTGTAACTCGATGTGGCAGGTTTTGGAGATGAATTGGACTCAGAATGTTTTTGGCAAGGAATAGCTGCCACTGTTTGCTTAAGTCCATTTTAGAAAAGGCAACGTTGTGTGTATGAAAGCAGGTTTGGTACCCTTCTCCGTAAATAAAGCTTGTATTTAGAAAGCTTGCCCTTTGTTTGATAGAAGAGGTGCCTTCGTACATCATTTGACAAAGGGATTCAGGAAAAACAGACCACAGCACGATGGAAGGGCAAATGTTAACATTTACACACATCTCCAGTTGGTCCAGGGTCATTAAGGGGCCAATGTTATTAATGGGGAGGACTTCAGAGGTGCTTAAACAGAGAGTTATCTGCATCTTGACTCCAACTGAAAATATAATATCAAAGCGATAAGCTGGACATCAATGTTGCTTGGCAGTCATTGTTCCTTTCCGTCCAGAAATAGCCTTGTTTATGCAATCATAGGAGTTGCCAGCTGGAAGCCAAATATTGCCTAGAGGCATGCTTTTTTGACAAGAATGCCTTCTGTGAGATAAGCACTTCCCAGTTCTCTGCAGTCCCCACCAGTCATTCTATTGCATACATATCTTATTGGGGGCCTGTGGTGCGCAGGCTCTGCTCCAGGTGCTGGGATAAGCAGTGAACAGTGGATGAAGTCCCTGCCCTCAGAGTGTGCCTTTAGCTCTACCCCAGCCACTTGACACGGTGACATACTTTCCTGACCCCTGAAGGTATTTGCACTTGTCATTAAGTGAGAGTGAGCAGTCCCCAGCAGCTGGTCTGTGGAGAGCAGCACAGCTTCACTTGGGAGGTCTGTGGTCCCCTTCAGAAGGGAACCAGCTTGCAGCTGGGGAAGTGACTGAAAAAAATTATATGGAAACTGGACAAGATCTCTCTGGTTGGTTGGTGTCCCAGTTCTGCCCTCCATTGTGAAACACAAACTGGAACCCACAAACACTTGCAGGGAATTAATCCCACCTCTAGGAAATCGGGTGGTTCTTGCGTGTTCTACAGGAGTATTGCGGGCTTGCTTGGATGTGAGCGCGGGAGTGGACAGGGCACCTGCTGGAAGTGAAGATAACTGGGATTTAATTAGCTGTGTGACAGGAGCAGGGCACCCAACCTCCTTGTTCCTTAGCTTACTCACTAGGCCAGTAAGCGATTAGGTTTGTCACAGGGTTAACACCAACTTGTTATGTAAATGTCCTGTTCCCTGCCCAGTCTAGATTTAAAAGTAGAAAGTACCTTCTACAATTATGTGAAATAAAGCTATATTTAGCACCAGACAGGGTTTTGTTCAGATAAAAAGCTGGTGAGGATTCAGAGGTGCTGGCAGGGAGCCCTGTGTGTGGGAGAAATGAAAATCTACAGGAGCCTTCCTGCTTTATTGCTTACAGCTCCAGAGACCTGAGCTGAATGGCACAAACAAAGCACGATTCCAGAGCCAGAAAGAGCTCTCTATGACGGCAGCCGACGTTACTCCAGACGTTAATTATAAGATGGGTCAAATGTGACAGGTCCATGGTATCAAATAAGGGAGACGTGAAAGTGTGAAGAAAATCAGCTGACAGAATAGGGGCTGTTGCAGAACAGGAAGGTTGGCCTCAAAGACACTCGTGGCCAAGGGCCCCATGGATGATGGAATGAAAATGGCCAGTGGACTCATGCAGTAACCAAATTCAACCTTCTAGTGATCAAAGAAACACAAATTAAACAACAAATTTATTAAGTGCCGGGTACATGCATGACTCCCTTTCAAAATGCCCAGCATAGCCAGTATGGCTTCTCCAGGGTGGAAGAGGAGCTTTCAGCTGTTGATACGCCCCGGGGATGTATTTGCTCTGACACACTGATGCTCCTTCACCTCCCGACCACGCATGGTCACCACTGAGAGCCTGAGTGTCCTCCTCTAGGGTCCGGTCTGTGTCACATCCCCTTGTGGAACATCAAATCTATTATGTCAACTTTACAATCACCGGGCTGGAACCAAGAGTCCATGCTCAGGGTACAGAAGGTGATGAGAAGCCTCCAGTGTTTCCTCCATCGCTCAGCAGTGAGGCAGAGAAACAAGCGTCAACCTCAACAAAGACTCAGCTTCCTGCCAGACTGTGACCAACAACAGGACCAATGCTGACCTTTAAGGAGCTGATGTACCACTCCGAGGTGGGGGCCTGCCACAGTGGCCATGTCAGTGGACCTGAGAAAGAAGACCAGGCCAGGACCCACATCAAAATCCCACCTGTATCTTTTCTCTTCTTTCTAGGGACTGCAGGGCAGAGCAGACTCCTTTACTTTTTGTCTCACTACCCACACACTTGAGCCCGAGCAATCTCTCCATCCTGTAGCCATGCCCCTTCTCGTCCTATAAAAACATGTTGCTAGAAACAAATTCTTCCTCCACTTACCCTTCCTTATAAACTGTTTTCCAAAGACATGCAGCATGCAAAGTGTTGCCAGAGGGAGATTCTGAGTCTCTAGAATTCGAAAGAAGAAAATATTTCCATCCTAAACACTAGATATACCTGCTTATTTGCAATCCTCGCAAATTCTCCTGATAATTTTCCAGTGTCGTCATTTATTTCAAAGCTTTGTGTTGGACAAAGAAATGCAAACTCATTTCAAGCTGGAATAAGTGGGACGGCTGCTTACCAGAATGGCTCAAGCTTGTGAACATGTGAGTAGCAGGGTCTCATTAGCTGCCTGGCTTAATAGGAAGAGAACACAGTGGAATAACAGAGGCCTGATCCCAGACCCCTCTCTACCCTTGGGCATGTGCGTGCACATGTGTCTGCCAGTCTCAGCAGCACCAAAACAGATTCAGTATCTGGCTGTGGGTGATGAACTGGGGCTGTGACAGAGGCCTGGAGTATCTATTTATGTGACTTGATATAAGTCTTGATATGACAGAACCTAATACAATGTGGGATAAAAGCTTTGAGGACTAAATGATGTGTCCAGGTTTCTGGGGCAGAAGAGGGAATTTCCCAGTTCCACCTGTGGGGATTGTTCTGACACCTATAATAAGACCTAAACAGATAGAAGCTGAAAGGACATTGACATTAGGGTTTTTGTGAGATTTAGAAGCAGGCAGTATGCTTTGAGATCCATGGGTCAACCCATGAAGCAGGGAGGGCAGTGGTGAGGGGACTGCCACGTCAGCAGGGTCTTGCAAAGGGCCTCCTTACCCATTGGGCTCAGCAGGTGTGGATCCTAGGGCCCACCATTCTTTTAGGGGGTCCATGAAAATGTCTTAATTTCTTTTAAAATCATGAGGAAAAATGAACTATTAGTTCCAGGCACATGTTTTAATACACAATATTAATCTTTATACCAACACAATTGTAAAATACGATTTCAGATGAGTTTTTGTGGAGGAAAGGGTCCACAAAGGCAAAAGTGCTTGGGCCCACAGAAGTCATAACTTGGCCCTGATCTTGCTGATCTGGAGCCTCTATGGAGAAGGCACCTGGGCAGGGCTGGTTCCTAGGGTGGATCTGGGCAGCAGCAGCAGCCTGGTGAAGGCCCTGAGCAGGCCACTATAAGCGGGCTGGTTGTGAACATGTGGGAGATCTTTCCCCTAGATTCCCCCAAATAATGGAGGGAGACAGTGGGGGTGGGTGGATGCTCCGGTCTTGTGGTTTCCTAGTGGGGACGGATGCTAAGGTGACCTCCTCATTGTACACACCAGATCATGAGGCTTGGGAAATTCAGGTTACTCTGTGTAGATTTTGGGGAAATAACTTAATCTCTCCAAGCCTCAGCTATGAAATGGAGATAACACCATCTAGCTCAAGGGGTTTTTGAGAAGATGAAATTAGTCAGCATATGCCAAGTGTCCACAGGGTTTGGGTCCAGAGCTGTCCACCTGTCCTCAAAACTCTCCCACCTGCCCTACTGGCTCAAGATGGGCACATTACTGGTGATGGCCAGTAGCTTAGACACCTTTTATTATGTACTGTGTTCTATTTTTTTTTTCCTTTTTGGCTGTGTTGGGTCTTCGTTGCTGCATGCAGGCTTTCTCTAGTTACGGAGAGCAGGGGCTACTCTTCGTTGAGGTGCACAGGCTTCTCATTGCGGTGGCTTCTCTTGTTGCAGAGCATGGGCTCTAGGGGGCACGGGCTTCAGTAGTTGCAGCGTGTGGGCTCCGTAGCTATGGCTAGCATGAGCTCAGTTGCTCCGCGGCATGTGGGATCTTCCTGGACCAGGGATCGAATCTGTGTCCCCTGCGTTGGCAGGTGGATTCTTAACCACTGCACCACCAGGGAAGTCCTGTACTGTGTTCTTGAAACAACTTTCCTTGACTACTTGGTGTTTTGAAGGATGCTTTTTACTATTTTTTAACCAAAAAAAAAAAAAAGTTGAACTTTGCTGCTGTTGCCCAGTTTTTTTCTCTTGCTAAGTAAGAATATTAAAAAAAAAAAAAAAGCCACCATGGTCTACTACTGTCTGGCTTCACCATAATTTCATAAAGAAGGGATACCTTAACACCAAAAATGGAAGACACAGTATCAGAATACAGAATGGTTTGTCCTGAGAAATGACAATAAACAACCTGACACTGACATTCAAGACATGCACACATGCATGCACGCACGCAGGACCCTCCGTTTCCCAGTAGGGAGCATACTGAACCATACGTACTGATAGGCAATAAAAATAAGGTATGTCATTGCCTAGCTGGGCAACCGAACAAGCCAGGCCCTCAAACATCATCTACTATTTCCCATCATCACTAATTTAATTCAAGCCTTCAGGAAGCATCTGCTCTATGCCCAGCACTGTACTGGGCCCTGCAGGGGATGCAGAGTGAGTAAGCCTGAGTTCCTGTCCTCAGAGAGCAGAGACAGGAGAAGGGAAGGAAGACCCAGGTAGCAGAAAACAGGTCCTACCCTGCACTGGGAGCCACAGGCTGTGGACCTGCAGAGGGGCAAGCAGGTTCTGTTAATGTGTGACCTTGGGGTCAGTCTGGAAGCACAGGAAACAGAAAGAACTTTAACAGAGTCTTCTAAAAACATGTTGGCTCCCATGCAGGAATTACAGGCAGAGGAGAAAAGTCTTTCAATGTTCAAGTTGCATAAAATGTGTACGGGGCCTCACCTTCTCTCCTGGGACACCTTGCTCCTGAGAGAGCCCTTTAGGGAGGAAGAGAGGAAGGAAGGGAGCCAGCTCAGTGTTAATGTGCGTCCTTCCTGTGCCGGGTCTGACCCCAGGCTTCTCGTGATTTCGTGTAACCCTCATCACAACCTGACGTGGCTGTTTTCATCCCATCTTGAGAGACGAAGAAACTGTGGCTCAAGGAAGAAGATGCACAGCTGAGATTTGAACCCAGAGACTTTGGTCTTCAAGGTCCACACTCCTTCCCACCTGCCACATCACCTCCTCCACCTGCATAATTCCTGGGACCCAGTGGACTGCAGAAAGTGATGGAACAACAGAATCTAACTGAATAATCAGTTCCATGAACAACAGATCAGCGAGAGAAGGGCCTGTAGCCTCCACCAAGTGACATCAATCAGAACAAGCTCGTTGATTTGTACACCAATGACCAAGCCACACAACAGAGCTTGAGATCTCCCAAGCGACCAGCTCCTGTTCTGAGCCTTACTGAGCCTACCTGAGATGGAGCCACCAAAACCAATCAGACTGAACAAAAATGTGGCCTCTGAGAAAATCTGATCTAAGTGTGATCCAGACTTCACAGCCCGCTCATTACTTTTCTGTCCCACATTACAGATGCTGCCTTGGCTTTATGAAATGCTTCTATCAAACC
Organism: Pseudorca crassidens; assembly: GCF_039906515.1. Lineage (NCBI taxonomy): Eukaryota > Metazoa > Chordata > Mammalia > Artiodactyla > Delphinidae > Pseudorca > Pseudorca crassidens. The sequence goes on from NC_090305.1 coordinate 62,704,544, forward strand.
GCCAGAGCAAGCAAGGAAATTTGTCCAAATGCCCTGATTTCATGTATTTTTTTCCTTCTCAAAGGTAAGAAAAGAAACTCCATATGTCCTCCTGAATAGTTGACAGAAATCTGCTAGAAAAATTCAATGCAAATATGTTTCAGTTCTCATGAAACATAAGGCGCTCCGGCAAAGCCTCTACAACCCGTCAAAATACATTCTCCGTGAACAGACTCACGTCCCCAACGACTGACTTGAAAGAAGGTGGCACAGAATTGTGGAAAGAAATTGGAGTATGAACCTAATAAATTAGCATATGTAATAAATTGAAACATGAAATGTAATGGAGATCAGAGAATGGACCTCTAGGAATGTTTGGGTTCTTAAATCGTTTAGATTTTGATGGTCAAAGCTACCTATGAAAGAAATAAGATTTTTTAAAATTGTGATAATTGAAATGAATTTTTTAAAAAAATTATTTCATTTATTTTATTTTTGGCTGAGTTGGGTCTTCGTTGCTGCATGCGGGCTTTCTCTAGTTGCGTCGAGCAGGGGCTACTCTTCGTTGAGGTGCGCAGGCTTCTCATTGCGGTGGCTTCTCTTGTTGCGGAGCATGAGCTCTAGGGGGCACGGGCTTCAGTAGTTGCGGTGCATGGGTTCAGTAGTTGTGGCACACGGGCTCAGTTGCTCCGCAGCATGTGGGATCTTCCCGGACCAGGGATTGAACCCGTGTCCCCTGCATTGGCAGGCGGATTCTTAACCACTGTGCCACCAGGGAAGCCCGAAATGAATTTTTTTAAATGTGCTATTTGCACATTTAATTTAGTTCCAGAAATAAACCCACTGGTCTGTATGTTTCCCCATGGTCATTTTCTTTCCCTTCCTTGGTGGAGTCCCTGTTGTTTGATGTGGGCACCTGAGCAAGGCCACTCCAGGACCTGGTGATGGTGAGAGAGGAGGGGAATGCTGAGGCCACTGCCTTTGACCATACCTGCCCGGGCAGGTGTAGGGCAGGCAGGACTTCTGTCCTGGCAGAGGAGGTGATCATAGTTGTCAATCTCTTTTGCTTAGCATACTGGCTGTTCCTCAGAAAATTATTTCCTGATACTCACTGGACACACTTCCCCACTTGTTGGCGGTAACCAGGGCTCTGCCAGGGCACGTGCTCAGCTCCATAGTAGCCCAATGACACAGGAAACCACCTTCCACGTTCACTTGGAACAGAGGTGGCACATGGCAACCAGGGTGATCTTGATAAATGTAAGGTCCTCCTTGTTATGTCTCTGCTGAAACCTTTCCAGGTGCTTCCTATCTCACACAGAATAGAAGCCAAAGTTCTCCACACCGCTGGCTTGCTCTGGCCCCTCCCTCTCTCACTTCTCCAAGCGCTCTCCCCGTGGCCACGTTGCCCCAGCTACCCTAGCTCTTTAAGCCGTTCCTTGAACTTGTCAAGGTCATTTCCACCTTAAGGCCTTGCATGTTTTTCTCTGCCTGGAAAGCCCTTCCTTTAGATCTTTGCCTGACTTTTCCCTTTGTGTCTTCCGGGTTTCAGTGGAAAACACAGTTGGTCAGAAAAGTCTGGACCATCCATGACTCATACTCCTTCCAACTCCATCCGTGAGCATCCTGCTGAATCTCCTTAGCGCTGATCACTATGGACTTCTTCCCCTGTATGTGTTTACATACTTATCAGCTGTCACCCCCAACAGTGGGTAAATTCCACAAGAGCAGGGACCTTTTCTCTCTGGTCCCTATTGTATTACAGCTCTTAGAATAGTTCAACAATTATTTGTAACGAGGATTGAACAAGAATTCAAACTCCAGAACTTGTGCCACTACCTCTCATGGGAAGTTGGCATCTTTTCCTTATTGTCTCCTGTATGTATTTCTGGCCCTGCAAACCTGGGGGAGCCATTCATTCCTTTGTTGGAGAGAACATTAAGGACCTTCCTCTCTTGCCACATCCCTTCCCCCAAAAGAACAAGTGCACATACGTCTCAACACACTTATTAAAAAATGATCTCTTCCCAACCAGGGGTGAGAGGTGGGTGGTAATTATGAGATCAGTTGTGAGTTAAATTAAGTATATTCTAGGGCATACTTCTGGACTATTGCATTGCATCCTTTATCAATATCTCACAAATTTAATTACTCTGCCTTTAAAACATGATTTACTATCTTAATAGATAGGTCCTCTTCATTTCTTTTATTTTTTCTAAGCATTTCTAAGTTATTCTTGACTTTATTTTATCAGGTGATTTTTTGAATCCTTTTGAAAAGTTAAAAAAAACTTCTAGTTCAGATTTTGATTTAAATTACAGTAAATATCTACCCTCATTTTGGAAGAATTCTTCTTTACACTGTCTTTCCTACCAGCAAAACTGGTAGGTTTCTGAGAGATCTGCAGTCTTCTTGTTAAGCTTTAATTTCACATTTTTTTGTTCCTATTGTGGTTGGAATTAATTTCCATTTTATCTCCTCACTCCTCCAGTCTGGTTTGAGATTCATCTATAAATTTTAGTTATGAGATGGGGAGTTCTAATGTAAATCCCAGAACCTATTGAGCTGTATTGCGTAATTGTGCCGAATGATATGGATCATGAATAGACTTGCTACTACTAGACCTTTTCTTTGAATAGAATGAATTTTTATTTTGCATTTATTTGCATTCAAAGTTGCTGTATTCTTTTCTTTTTTTTTTATTGAAGTTGATTTACGATGTGATGCTAGTTTCAGGTGTACAGCAAAGCGATTCCGTTATATGTACCTATCTATATATTCTTTTCAGATTCTTTTCCCTTATAGGTTATTATAAGATGTTGAATATAGTTCCTTGTGCTATACCATAGGTCTTTTATCTATTTTATACATAGTAGTGTGCATAGTTGCTGTATTCCTTTACAGGCTCTTTTTATCTCAAGTAAATGTTTGTGATCTCTGACCTTACCCTGGGGATCCTTTATATTTCTCCACACGTTTTTCTCCCATTCTATGCAATAGCTATTTCAAACCCTCTCCACAATCCTGACACTCAAATTTCACTATCCCCTCACTTTCAGAAGGCAAACTTGCCTTCTAGTTCAGAAAGCTAGAGATGTAGCCAAGCAGGACCTTATGGGGCCTTCCCAGGACAGACCGTCCCCTGCCCCCATGTCCTCTGCCTGCCTCTTGTTTGTAGAAAGACTTTAGCCTCCTAGGCCATCCCTGAGTTCCAAAGAATAAATTTAATAAATTTAGAAGTGAGAAAATGCAGAAGCAAAGGAAAACAGTCAAGCAAGACAAAATAATGATAGTTTAGCCATTAAACAAAGTCAAATACCTTTAGTTCCTCTCAAGGGCTATAAGATAACATTCTGAGCCATATCCTTTGAGCTGTTTTGCAAATACTGAAACCCCCGCAGGTGGAAAACATTAACTGCATGCTGACCACCAGCATGTAGGCAGGCCCCAGACAGGCTGGAACCAGAAGGTTGATGATGTTGACTCCCCATTACCTCACTACCAGCCAATCAGAAGAATGTACACAAGCTGATCATGTGCCCTGCAACCCTCTCACTCACCCTACCTTTAAAAACCTTTCCGTGAAAGCCATCAGGGGTTCCGGCCTCTTGAGCATTAGCCATCCCCAATCTTGCTTGGTGCCCTGCAATAAACGCTACATTTCCTTTCACCACAACCCAGTGTCAGTAGATTGGCTTTACTGTGCCCAGGCAAGCAGACCCAAGTTTGGTTGGGTAACAGAGGGGCGGAGGGGGGGAAGCATAGAACATAAAACAAACTCTCTTCATCTTCCTAAACATCAAATTTACCCACTTACTTGTATCTGGACTATTCTGTCTTTGACATTCCAATGCCAGTGCCCCATCTGTTTTCTGGACCTCATCCCCTCCATTTCCCCAAGAGTCCCTTATTGTTGGACACTTAGGTTGTTTCAAAGTTTTCCTAGTATAAAAATATAACACTTGATGAACTGCATTGTGATATACCCTTGGCTGCTTGTCCAGTTATTCCTTAGGATAAATGATTGAAAGCATATTTGCTGGATCAAAGGGTGTGCACACTTTGATTGCTTAGAGTTACCAAGTCACCAGTGTGCTAATATGTGTTACTTTGTGGGTATTAGACTGCCTATTTCCCTGAACTCTTACCAACATTGATTATCGTTCTTTTTAACCATCCAATTTGTTAGGCAAAGTGGCATTTCATTATTTCAATTTGCATTTTTATTGCTTGTCTGAACAAACGATAAACTTTGCCCTGTTCATGGCTGTCTTCCCAGTGCCTCAAGGCGCTTTTGTTGAATGGAAAAAGTGACTGTGCACACCATATGCCAAGTTCTGGGCTAGGTGTTGTATTGAATACAGCTGAGATACAATTAAAGTTGAATATTTTTTCATATGCTTATTGGTCATTTACATTCTTCTTTTTTTGCTTTTATTTTTGGTCAATTGTCTGCTTATGTAGACTGCCTTTTTATCTATTAGCATTATGAGTATATTAATTCTCGAGGGCTCAGTTCATCTTTTGCCTAGAGAAGAAGATGTTCTGTTGAAGCCCTCATAATCCAAGAGAGAACCCAGAACTCTTTTCCCAGCCGTGCAGGCCCCTCCCCCAAACACACAGGACACAAGCGTGGGAATGAGTGACACCAGTGACAACAGGAGTGAAATGAAACCTCACCTGTTCAAGCGCTGTGGATAAGAGCTGTAGCTCTAAGTGGACAGCTAAAGCTTCTCTTTTTTCCTAGCGCAGCAGTTAAATAGAAAGTTAGAAGAGGCAACAGGCATAAGGTCTACTGAGATCAGTGTAGCTTGTAAGATATAAGTGGGGATTGAACCTTTAGCGCCAACTGAAGATGGAGACATGCTTCTCAAATAAGATACTACCTGGGGTGAAAGACACTGAATCCTCATGTGGATGGTGAGTCATTTTACAAGGGTGAGACACACATGGACAATACTTGATTTTATGTTAACACTGTGATATCGACAAAAAATTTTTCACAAGCACATTAAACTGCAGAAACCCACAGCTCTGGGTTTTCTCAGGCAACAATCAATCTGTCTGCTTATCCATTGACCAGTACTGTGTTTCTATATGACTTGATGCTAGTAAATGGGGAGCAGCTGTGAGAAGATGCACAGATCTGTCTCTTATTTGAGGAGAAAGACATTTATTACTTTAGGGAAGTCTCAGTACTTTGAGGAGAATTATTCCGTGAAACTATGAATATGGGAGTTATCTGCTGGTCTGTGACTCCCTTGTGAAACTAAAACACAATGATTCAGCTACTTGTGATAATTAATAAACAAAGACACTTTGCTTTCAGGACATTGCGTGTACAAATTTGACTATAATGCAAGAATTCACTAATATGGGCCTTCAACAAACACTCATGTTCCAAAAGCTTGACACATAGGACATCTTTTGTCATATAAATAGTGTCATAAATGATACTAATATCAGGAAACAAAAACCTATTTAATGCCTTACATGTCTAGAACCATGGGGAGCAGGGACCTTGGGGATCACTGCTTTAAGCTTGGGGAGATAGGGTTTTGTGGGAGATTCAGCCCCTGCATGTAGTCTCCAAAGTCAGGCCAGGAGTTCTTGACCTTTCTTTGCGTCCTTCTCTCAGGAATGCAGCACCTGCATATCCAGGGGCAGATGGTTCTAGGAACCACTTCAGCCAGGCCTTTCTTCCATAACCATTGGCACAGCCACCTGCCTAGTGGCAGAGGGGAAGCAAGTGCTTATTCCCGGGCTTGAAGGATCCCAAGGTTTGGAAGGTTGACCATGAGGTTCAATGAAACCAAGATGACTTCAATTAAAAACATGGCCTCTAGGAATCCAGGTTTCTGGGCTGGCCCCAAGTTTTACAAGCTGGTTCTTCAGGTAGTTAAAATTCAGACGGCAGTGACCATCCTTGAATCATCATTGGGCCCCCAACACCCAGCCAAAGTGAATCAACTGTAGGGACAAGTCTGCCTACAGCGAAGGGCTGACTCCCATCAAGAAACAGCGTGTTTCTAAAATGGTTATTCTGCTGCTGGACAAGATTGTGAAGCCCTAATACCTACATGGGTTGTCATACCAAGGACACTGAACTGCCACTGATGTCCCTGTGTCTATGGGAATATGCACATTCCTCTGCTTTGGCTCCCGGAGAGAAGAACCTGCGATAGAGGCAGGAGGAATGGTGAAGTCTGGATAAAACTCTCTCTGTGTAAGGGATCCTCGTGGTCAGGCAGAGGCCATTAGCAGCCAGTTAGGCATTTGGATTTCTCCACTGCTTAGTCACAGATACTGCAGTGAGTGTTTGTGAACTGGGGACTCTGTGTGTTTTCCTGTTTGGTTACTGTCTTAGTCTGGTTTCCCCAGAAGCAGACCCTGAGACAAGGATTCGAGTGCATGGAGTTTATTTGGGAAGTGATCCCAGGAACCAGTGGAGGAGGGGGTGGGGCAAGGCAGGGAAGAGAAGGCAGCCAGATCCAGCTGGTCCTCACTGCGGGTGCCCAGAGCCAAATCCGCTGGGGAACTCGGGGCATCAGTGGGTAGCACACACTCCGTGGGTCACCACCTCAGTGGAGGCAAAGGAGTGGAGTATTTACACTCTTCCCATCAGTCACTGGTTAGGGCTGCTTCTGGGGAGGGGAGTGTTATTCTCTCACTCCCAGCCTGCCTTCTGCACAGGAAGAGGAGCTCCTGCTGTGCCGGGAGCCCCCAGGCAGATGGACCTTGGGCCAGTGTGCAGTAGCACGGTAAAGAGATAAGGCAGGCACGAACAGCTTCTGGAACAGTTTCTTTAGCCCAGATCCACTCCCCGACCATGGCGTGTGTGGGTACATGTGTGAGCGCTGGACAAACTAGTTGTGGTCGGATTACAAGGGAAGTCATAGTTACTCTGATCCCGAAGATGGGAACCTGGGAGGTTCTGACGTGCTATTTTCCCCATTACATTCTTCAGAGCATGATGAAGCACCGAACGTGGCTACAGACCTCTGGCCTGACACTGCACGTGTGGACGGGACATAGGCACTAAGCTGTTCCCTCAGTGCTAACACAGGGGCATTATTTCACGACAGTGAAGTTTCTTTTCCTTGAGGTTGTTAAAGGGGCTGTGAGGTTGTTAATATTTGCTGGGCTCTGGCTGTGTGCTACCTCTATGCTGCATAATTCAGTCCTCCCAGCTCTATAAGGGGGTATGATTATCCCCATTTTACAGACACGGCCAACATGTGTTTGTCCAATCAACAGTGAAGACCTGGACTGGTTTTTAGGGATCGATATAAAAACAAGCCAGACTTGGGCTTGTCGACAGGCTGGGAGCAAGTTCAAGGGCCGCAGGGCAGCTCCAGCTGCTGAGTAGAGAAAGGATTGGAGGGGCCAAGGAGGGCAGCTAGGAGGCGGGGTGTAGGAAGCAGGCAAGAAATGGCCTTGGCTTAGAACCAAAGTCCAAAGTTTGCAAACTGCATGGATGTGTTTCACAGTCAGTCTAATCCTGAAGCCTATCTCTATACCCTTCTGCTTCTAAATAATCTTCCATAGATGAACGTATATTTCTGTTTTCCTTTAATCAGAGTAGCCGATGCCTGATGGAGAGAGATATATTGATTACCTCTTTTTGTTTGCTATCTGGGTTTTTACATACACAAGTGATATCTGGTTGACTATTTAATCCATTGATTCATGGTCGGCAGTGGGAAGGACTTAAACTTTGAGAAACTGACACGTTTGGGAGTTTGAATAAAAGCAACTCCCCTAATTTCCTGCTCAGCGAGGGCACAGGGCAGGATGGGGGCAGGATGGAGGGCTTGGCCAAGCACCCAGGATTTTCCGCCTTTCCCTGTTCACATTCTGCCCAGAAGAGCACAGTACAGACGGATGGCCGTGCCTCCAGAAGGTGAGGCCTGCAGGCTGATGAGGGGCGTGTGTGCGTGGCTCATCCCAGCCTGGCGTGCTGCTGGTACAGCATGAGCTTTTGGTGCCTTGGGACCACCAGGCGGCAAAGCCAGTAGGATGTGGAGCCAGTGTAAGAAATAATGTGATATTCTTCAGTTACCGTCTGGCTCTCAGCTCTAGCAGACAAATGTGACTGTAATGGGCCATCGGTTCAAGTAACAGAGAGGATCAGAGCCCATAACCATTGAAGAGGCAATGGGTCGGAGACCATATCCTGGGGAAGGGCTGCCCGTGAAGGCCAAGATCTGCTCTCCACCCACAGAAATGCTGGGGGAAAGAGATGTGTGCCATCCCCAGGCAAAGGACCCGGCAGGTTTATGAGTGAGGATTCAATGGTTATGGAGGCCGGGTTGGGAATGAATGCAAGGCTGAGTCTGAGGTGTTGGAAGGTTCAGGGCCTCAGCCATGGAGGATGGTCCCCACTTCCCTTGGGGCCTGCTCTGGACCACCTGTGGTCATTCCTGGGTTGGCCAGGCTCCTGCACAGTACCCCAGCTTGGCTCTTGAGCAGATGAAGGGGACTCATTCACCATGCACGTGGGTTACCAGCAGCCTGTTAGCTTAGATAGCCTACTCTCAGAATAGGGAAAAAATTGATCCTAAGTACAAAGAAGTCTAGATGTTACCAGATAAGATCTTATCTGAGTTCCAGAAGAGGCAGCTTGTTGTAAAGGAAGGAGCCTGTGATTTGATGCCAAGCAGGTTTGTGATGCAGCCTCAGCTCTGAAACTTACTAGCTGTGGGCCTTGGGTAAGTAGCTTTGTGACTAGACTCAGTTTCCTCATCTGCAACATGGGTCTGTGTCTGCCTCAAAGGTTTTATATTAAATGAACTAACTAACATGTGCAAAGTGCCAGGCATGTAGGAGACATTGAACAAATGCTAGCTTCTTCCCCTTCCACTGGAGGCAGCAGGGATATCCTGACCAGGGGGCCAAGTCTAGTGTGAACGTACTTGGTGGAGCTGTAGTGGGAACCCAGGCATGTGCTGGAGGACGGTGGGCAGAAAGGCTGGGATCCCTTTCTGCCAGTGGCAGGGTCTATTTTCTGTGCCTTCCACACAATGTCTCTTGGAACTCGATGGCCAGCTTGGGGGAAGGAAGGGAGGATGGTGGGACTGAAGATCAGGTGGTTGGAGCTTTGGGGACCCTCAGAGCAGCAGTCCTTTTATCTGTTTAAAGCACTGGGATTCCATATAAGGTTTGTTTGAGAAAGGCTTCTGGCTAAGTCAAACAAGCCAAATCTGAAAACTGCAGAGATAAATGATCCAGAAGGCCACTTTCAACAAAAAGACTTTATACTGTGAAATGACACGTCATCATTGGCTAAAAGAGGATTGGCTAGATGTTCTCAATCCACAGGAAACATTCCTTCCTGGGAGAGGGTGGGGCGGGAAATAACACAGCTCTTTACCAATGAGAGAGACCATGGGTACTACGTTATAGAGTCGAAATGTAAGGGCTGTCTTGATGAAGAATAGGAGATGAGAGGTCTTGGGAGACTTCCAAGGACACGCGGTGCTACTTTCCTGATTGAATAACAGCGTTAATCAAGCAGAGTTTTCTTGGGTTCTCCCAAGTGCATAGGGATGGGCATTTTAGAGAGTGCTCTTTGGGGTCCCAGCACATCTCTGCACAAATGCAGAACCTTCCCCCACACCCCAGCTGCAGAAACCAAGCCGTCTGCAGGTGGTTTCACAGAGCTTACCTTCTTCAGCTCTTCCTGGACACTCTGGCTGTTGTCTTCAGAGGACAGACTTTCCTTCTGGTTCTCAGACTCTGTCTTGGGCTCGGACTCCTGATCCTCCCCAGAGGAAGTTTCCTTCTCACTCATTTTCATTGCCAACTCGTACAGCCTGTTTGTCCGTTTCTCTTCTGCAGCGTCTGTGCCGGCCTGTGGGTGCCGAGCCTCATTGCAGGTGTCAGTCTTTGATAAATCACCAGACACCTAAATGAAAGCCAGAATCATGAGCTGAAGACTCTTCTGCTACAGTCATGTTGCTTGTTGTTCCCAATAATCCCTGAGTAAAGGACAATCAGGAAAATGAAGCTCTTACCTGATCTGCTTTCCCTATGGATGGACTTTTTATTTTTACTTCTTCAAACACATGCATCTTAACACTTTGTTAAAAATTAAGGCAGGTGAGCACCTGTACTCAGAAAAGTGACTTCAGTGTTTTTCATTTGCAAAATACTTACCGAGTGCCCACTAGGGTCAGCACTGTGCTGGTGCTGAGGATGCAAAGCTGAGCAAACCTCCGCCCGCCCCCTAGTGGAGAAGACACTAAAACCCTGACAAGTGCACAGAAGCAGTGCGTGGGGAGGGAGGCTTTGACAGCCCTCTAAGGGGCACCGGATGGCAGGGCTGGGACTCAGGGAAAGCATGCTTGTGGAGATGGTGTTTGAGTGGAGATTCAAAGTGTAGCAGTTACCCAGCTAAAAGAGGGAGAGGAAAGAATGGTATTCTAGGCAAATCGCAGATTTTGAGATGGTGCAGGGTCCTTGCGCATACATAAGGAATACTGTGTGCCCTTCCCTTGATAATTACGCAATTACATCTCCGGCTCCTACTATCTCCAAAGCTCTCTCTATGAGTAGAACCCTGACCAGGCCTGGGGAAGTCCAGGAAGACATGACATTCTAACTCTCTATTTTTCACCTTATATTAGACAGATATGTATGGAATCTTAGCAAGATAACCCTTAAAGTACCATTAGGGTCCACTGGACCCAATATTAGTTTGTGTTTTTTTTTGAATTTTATTTTATTTTTTATACAGTAGGTTTTTTTTTTTTAACATCTTTACTGGAGGATAATTGGTTTACAACGGTGTGTTAGTTTCTGCTTTATAACAAAGTGAATCAGCTATACATATACACATGTTCCCATATCTCCTCCCTCCTGCATCTCCCTCCCACTCTCCCTATCCCACCCCTCTAGGTGGTCACAAAGCACCGAACTGATCTCCCTGTGCTTAAAGCAGGTTCTTATTAGTTATCTATTTTATACATATTAGTGTATATATGTCAATCCCAACCTCCCAATTCATCCCACCCCCCACCCCTGGCTTTCCCCCCTTGGTGTCCATACATTTTTTCTCTACATCTGTGTCCCTATTTCTGCCCTGTAAACCAGTTGACCTGTACCATTTTTCTAGATTCCACATATATGCGTTAATATACGATATTTGTTTTTCTCTTTCTGACTTACTTCACTCTGTATGACAGTCTCTGGGTCCATCCACGTCTCTACAAATGACCGAATTTCGTCCCTTTTTACGGCTGAGTAATATTCCATTGTATATATGTACCACATCTTCTTTATCCATTCGTCTGTCAGGGGGCATTTAGGTTGCTTCCGTGTCCTGGCTATTGGAAATAGAGCTGCAATGAACATTGGAGTGCATGTGTCTTTTTGAATTATGGTTTTCTCAGGGTATATGCCCAGTAGTGGGATTGCTTGGTCATAAGGTAATTCTATTTTTAGTATTTTAAGTATCCTCCATACTGTTCTTCATAGTGGCGGTATCAATTTACATCCCCACAAACAGTGCAAGAGGCTTCCCTTTTCTCCACACCCTCTCCAGCATTTGTTGTTTGTAGATTTTCTGATGATGCCCATTCTAACCAGTGTGAGGTGATACCTCATTGTAGTTTTCATTTGCATTTCTCTAATAATTATTGATGTTGAGTAGCTTTTCATGTGCCTCTTGGCCATCTGTATGTCTTCTTTGGAGAAATGTCTATGTAGATCTTCTGCCCATTTTTGGATTGGGCTGCTTGTTGTTTTAATATTGAGCTGCATGAGCTGTTTATATATTTTGGAGATTAATCTTTTGTCCGTTGATTCGTTTGCAAATATTTTCTCCCACTCTGAGTGTTGTCTTTTTGTCTTGTTTATAGTTCCCTTTGCTGTGCAAAAGCTTGGAAGTTTCATTAGGTCCCATTTGTTTATTTTTGCTTCTATTTCCATTACTCCAGGAGGTGGGTCAAAAAAGGTCTTGCTGTAATTTATGTCAAAGTGTGTTCTTCCTATGTTTTCCTCTAAGAGTTTTATAGTATCCGGGCTTACATTTAGGTCTTTAATCCATTTTGAGTTTACTTTTGTGTATGGTGTTAGGGAGTGTTCTAATTTCATTCTTTACATGTAGCTGTCCAGTTTTCCCAGCACCACTTGTTGAAGAGACTGTCTTTTCTCCATTGTATATCCTTGCCTCCTTTGTCGTAGATTAGTTGACCATAGGTGCGTGGGTTTATCTCTGGGCTTTCTATCCTCTTCCATTGATCTATATTTCTGTTTTTGTGCTAGTACCATATTGTCTTGATTACTGTAGCTTTGTAGTATAGTCTGAAATCAGGGAGTCTGATTCCTCCAGCTCCATTTTTTTCCCTCAAGATTGTTTTGCCTATTTGGGGTCTTTTGTGTCTCCATACAAATTAAAAAATTTTTTGTTCTATTCTGTAAAAAATGCCATTGGTAATTTGATAGGGATTGCATTGAATCTGTAGATTGCTTTGGGTAATATAGTCATTTTCACAATATTGATTCTTCCAATCCAAGAACATGGTATATCTGTCCATCTGTTTGTTTCATCTTTGATTTCTTTCATCAGTGTCTTATAGCTTTCTGAGTAAGGTCTTTTACCTCCTTAGGTAGGTTTATTCCTAGGTATTTTATTCTTTTTGATGTGATGGTAAATGGGTTTGTTTCCCTACTTTCTCTTTCTGATCTTTCGTTGTTAGTGTATAGGGATGCAAGAGATTTCTGTGCATTAATTTTGTATCCTGCAACCTTACCAAATTCATTGATTAGTTCTAATAGTTTTCTGGTGGCATCTTTAGGATTTTCTATGTATAGTATCATGTCATCTGCAAACAGTGACACTTTTACTTCTTCTTTTCCAATTTGTATTCCTTTTATTTCTTTTTCTTTTTTGATTGTCATGGCTGGGACGTCCAAAACTATATTGAATAATAGTGGAGAGAGTGGACATCCTTGTCTTGTTCCTGAAATGCTTTCAGTTTTTCACCATTGAGAATGATGTTTTCTGTGGGTTTGTCATATATGGCCTTTATTATGTTGAGGTAGGTTCCCTCTATGCCCACTTTCTGGAGAGTTTTTCTCATAAATGGGTGTTGAATTTTGTTAAAAGCTTTTTCTGCATCTATTGAGATGATCATATGGTTTTTATTCTTTAATTTGTTAATTGATTTGCATATATTGAAGAATCGTTGCATCCCTGGGATAAATCCCACTTGATCATGGTGTATGATTCCTTTAATGTGTTGGATTCTTCTTGCTAGTATTTTGTTGAGGATTTTTGCATCTATATTCATCAGTGATATTAGTCTGTAATTTTCTTTTTTTTGTAGTATATTTGTCCGGTTTTGGTATCAGGGTGATGGTGGTCTTGTAGAATGAGTATGGGAGTGTTCCTTCCTCTGCAATTTTTTGGAAGAGTTTGAGAAGGATGGGTGTTAGCTCTTCTCTGAATGTTTGATAGAATTCACCTGTGAAGCCATCTGATCCTGGACTTTTGTTTGTTGGAAGATTTTTAATAAATTTCATTTCTTGTGATTGGTCTGTTCATATTTTCTGTTTCTTCCGGTTCAATCTTGGAAGGTTATACCTTTCTAAGAATTTTCCATTTCTTCCAGGTTGTCCATTTTATTGGCATAGAGTTGCTTGTGGTAGTCTCTAAGGATGTTTTGTATTTCTGTGGTGTCTGTTGTACTTCTCCTTTTTCCTTTCTAATTTTATTGATTTGAGTCCTCTCCCTATTTTACTTGATGAGTCTGGCTAAAGGTTTATCAATTTTGCTTATCTTCTAAAGATCCAGCTTTTAGTTTTATTGATCTTTGCTATTGTTTTCTTTGTTTCTATTTCATTTACTTCTGCTCTGATCTTTATGATTTCTTTCCTTCTACTAACTTTGGGTTTTGTTTGTTCTTCTTTCTCTAGTTCCTTTAGGTATAAGGTTAGATTGTTTATTTGAGACTTTACTTGTTTCTTGAGGTAGGATTGTATTGCTATAAGCTTCCCTTTTAGAACGGCTTTTGCTGCATCCCATAGGTTTAGGATTGTCGTGTTTCGTTGTCATTTGTCTCTAGGTATTTTTTGATTTCCTGTTTGATTTCTTCAGTGATCTCTTGGTTATTTAGTAATGTATTGTTTAGCCTCCATGTGTTTGTGCTTTTTACATTTTTTTCCCTGTAATTGATTTCTAATCTCATAGCGTTGTGGTCGGAAAAGATGCTTTATATGATTTCAATTTTCTTAAATTTACTGAGGCTTGATTTGTGACCCAAGATGTGATCTATCCTTGAGAATGTGTGCACTTGAGAAAAAAGGGTAATCTGCTGTTTTTGGATGGAATGTCCTATGAATATCAATTAAATCTATCTGGTCTGTTGTGTCATTTAAAGCTTGTGTTTCCTTATTAATTTTCTGTCCGGATGATCTGTCCATTGATGTAAGTGAGGTGTTAAAGTCCCCAACTATTATTGTGTTACTGTCAATTTCTTCTTTTATAGCTGTTAGCATTTGCCTTATGTATTGAGGTGCTCCTGTGTTGGGTGCATATATATTTATGATTGTTATATCTTCTTCTTGGATTGATCCGTTGATCATTATGTAGTGTCCTTCCTTGTCTCATGTAACATTCTTTATTTTAAAGTCTATTTTATCTGATATGAGTATTGATACTCCAGCTTTGTTTTGATTTCCATTTGCATGGAATATCTTTCTCTATCCCTTCACTTTCAGTCTGAATGTGTCCCTAGGTCTGAAGTGGGTCTCTTGTAGACAGCATATATATGGGTCTTGTTTTTGTATCCATTCAATGAGCCTGTGTCTTTGCTTGGAGCATTTAATCCATTCACATTTAAGGTAATTATTGATATGTATGTTCCTATGACCATTTTCTTAATTGTTTTTGGGTTTGTTTTTGTAGATCCTTTTCTTCTCTTGTTTTTCCCACTTAGAGAAGTTCCTTTAGCATTTGTTGTAGAGCTGGTTTGGTGGTGCTGAATTCTCTTAGCTTTTGCTTGTCTGTAACTGTTTTGATTTCTCCATCAAATCTGAAAGAGATTCTTGCCAGGTGGAGTAATCTTGGTTGTAGGTTCTTCACTTTCATCACTTTAAATACATCATGCCACTCCCTTCTGGCTTGTAGAGTGTCTGCTGAGAAATCAGCTGTTATCCTTATGGGAGTTCCCTTGTATGTTATTTTTCCCTTTTTGCTTTTAATAATTTTTCTTTGTCTTTAATTTTTGTCAGTTCGATTACTATGTGTCTTGTCATGTTTCTCTTTGGGTTTATCCTGCTTGGGACTCTCTGTGTTTCCTGGACTTGGGTGGCTATTTCCTTTCCCATGTTAGGGAAGTATTCAACTATAATCACTTCAAATATTTTCTTGCATCCATTCTCTCTCTCTTCTCCTTCTGGGACCCCTATAATGCGAATGTTAGTGCATTTAATGTTGTCCCAGAGGTCTCTTAGGCTGCCTTCATTTCTTTTCATTCTTTTTTCTTTATTCTGTTCCACGACAGTGAATTCCACCATTCTGTCTTCCAGGTCACTTATCCGTTCTTCTGCCTCAGTTATTCTGCTATTGATTCCTTCTAGTGTAGTTTTCATTTCAGTTACTGTCCATCTCTGTTTGTTTGTTCTTTAATTCTTCTAGGTCTTTGTTAAACATTTCTTGCATCTTCTTGATCTTTGCCTCCATTCTTTTTTCGAGGTCCTGGATCATCTTCACTATCATTATTCTGAATTCTTTTTCTGGAAGGTTGCCTATCTCCACTTCATTTAGTTTTTTTTCTGGGGTTTTATCTTGTTCCTTCATCTGGTGCATAGTCCTCTGCCTTTTCATTTTGTCTGTCTTTCTGTGAATGTTGTTTTTGTTCCACAGGCTGCAGGATCGTAGTTCTTGCTTCTGTTGTCTGCCCTCTGGTGGATGAGGCTAGCTAAGAGGCTTGTGCAAGCTTCTTGATGGGAGGGACTGGTGGTGGATAGAGCTGGGTGTTGCTCTGGTGGGCAGAGCTCAGAAAACTTTAATCTGCTTGTCTGCTGATGGGTGGGGCTGACTTCCCTCCTGTTGGTTGTTTGGCCTGAGGCGACCCAGCCCTGGAGCCTGCAGGCTCTCTGGTGGGGATAATGGACAACTCCAGGAGGGCTTAAGCCAAGGAGTACTTCCCAGAACTTCCACTGCCAGTGTCCCTGTCCCCGTGGTGAGCCACAGCCTCCCCCCAGCTCTGCAGGAGACCCTCCAACACTAGCAGGTAGGTCTGGTTCATTCTCCTGTGGGGTCACTGCTCCTTCCCCCTGGGTCCTGATGCACATACAACTTTGTGTGTGCCCTTCAAGAGTGGAGTCTCTGTTTCCCCCAGTCCTGTTGAAGTCCTGCAATCAAATCCTGCTAGTGTTCAAAGTCTGATTCTCTGGGAATTCCTCCTCCTGTTGTTAGACCTCCAGGTTGGGAAGCCTGACGTGGGGCTCAGAACCTTCACTCCAGTGGGAGGACTTCTGTGGTATAATTGTTCTCTAGTTTGTGAGTCACCCACGCAGCAGTTATGGGATTTGATTTTATTGTGATTGTGCCCCTCCTACCATCTCTTTGTGTCTTCTCCTTTGTCTTTGGATGTGGGGTATCTTTTTTGGTGAGTTCCAGTGTCTTTCTGTCGATAATTGTTCAGCAGTTAGTTGTGATTCTGATGCTCTCGCAAGAGGGAGTGAGCACATGTCCTTCTACTCCACCATCCTGAACCAATCTCCCAGTATTAGTTTTTGAGTTTCCTCTTTAAGTTGTTGTATCTATTTATAAGGCTTGGTATTTCATGGCTTTTATTCTTCCTTGAAGAACTCCCAACAAACAAAGTGAAAATGTACTAATTTTGTAAATAAAACTCATTGTATTTTGCAATTACTATCTGGGTTCATTGGACCCTTTTATAAATCTAAGATACATGAAGGGATTTCTATGATCTCATTTTCCTTATCTTTTGAAATATTTGGCTGTTTCATCATCCTGGGAATTATCTTTCATCATTACTCATCAAATATTTCCAATTATGCTAAAAAGAGACTAGAATAATAAAACAGAAGAATGGAATTACCTAGAAGGATGATTCAACATCAGAATAAATCATCACCGTTTTGAGTCTGCTTTTAGCTCATTGTATATGGTTGAGAATTCAAAATTTTTCATAATGGTAAAGGAATAAAACAGACAGAGAACATTTCATAATTAGATGACTCAGAAGATGAAGTTAAAGAGAAGAGCAGCTCCCCAGACTCTAACAATGATGATGGAATTGATTGTATAAATAAAATCTCAGCCTAAGAATCTTCAGATGACAGTGTCCTAGGTGAATTTTCTCAACTCAAGAATCGATGAGTAAACAACGTATTTATCAGGATAAGAGAAAAGATGGTATTTTCATTCAGTTAGTCATTCAACAAGAAGGGCTTCATCACACATATTTTGCAACAAGAATCTAGACCATCCTGTTCCGCTAAAAAGATGTGTTGCAGATTCTTTATGATGTTTGTGCACCAAATTTGCTTGATACAGTTTGTAATTGGATAAATGCTAAAGGGAGATGTCTATATAAAAGTGATTAGAAGGAGATAGATGACAGAAATGAAAAAAGATCACTGGATTGATAAAAGAAAAAGGATCCCTGGGAAATGATAATTTTTTTTTTCTGGCCCTGAGTAAGAATCATGATGAGGACCTTGTGAGAGGTGAGTAATGCCCCCATTATGCCTGAGAAGGAGGAGTCCCTTGGTCTGAGGACTTGGGGCAGCTCCATGGGAAGAATGGTCTCTGAGCAGGTTCTTGAGAGGTGAGGAGCATTTTAATATGTAGATATGGGGACAAGCATTCTTGATGAGGAAGCAGCAGGATCACTAAGACCTAGGGTGTATGAAACTGCTCAGTATAGTTAGAGGAATAAGGCTCAGAAGTGGAGAGAGTGGGAACTTGGGGGTATGGAGAAAACAGGCCTGGGTCAGACTGCAGAGGGTTAAGCATCTGCCTAAGGAACTGAGCTTTATCTGTCAAATATCTCCCAGGCTCCTGGGTGGCCCCAAGGGCATCCAGAAGCTGGCTTATGGAAGATCTTTGGTGTGGCTCGAAGGTGAGCGCCCAGGGGCTCCCTACAGTGGAAATGAGGTAGCTGCCCTGTGGCTGGACAGCCATGTGGGAAGTGGATGAAAGTGAGAGCCGAGCTGGGGCCTGAGGGAGAGATCCTGGGTTCTGACACACAGAACCTCTGTTGGAGGGTCTCCTGCACTCCCTCTCTGAGCACACAGGAGAGGGAGCCTTAGACACTGGTGGGGGATGCTGGGCGGGGAGCAGGAGGGGGATGAACAGGGGCCCTATCACTGAGAGACCTGCAGGGACCCAGAGGACACTGCTCAGCTCTAAGAGGACACCAGAAGCCCCCCTCCCCACCCCCAAGACAGCGAAGGTAGAGAAAGTGGAGGGGTTGGACGACTGGTTATTTACTTAAAAAAATACAGTTTTAAACAGAAAGTTGATTAAATTGCAAGAGGCTAAGTGTTCCTTGGATTGCCTGGCTTACATTCCCGGCTCTTCAGAGTGCGGAGGCTGATGAGGAAATTTAAGGCGGTTATGGAAGATCAAAACGTTGCCTTTTCTTTGCACACTTCCATTTAGTGTGTGGAACATGGAGATTCTGGCTAAATAAAGATTAAAATTTTAAACACCTGATGACGGAATACTCATTAAGATAAGCTAGTACATTTTCTTAAGCAAGAGACTTCTAATCTATTCTCGGTGGTCTGCAAGTTCTTTATACTAATTTTTAAATTTTGGTTTTCATTTCACTGATAACCTAAAAAAAAAAAAAAAAGGCACATTCTGGATTACCAGGGCAGCCACCTTACAGCTGAGTGCTGCCGTGGATCGCCATTCCTTCATTTGCATTTATGCTTCTGGTGGTGCTAAAGATTTCTTACCTTGACAGTATTTAAATTTGAATGCAGCTGTTCTCAAACTAGATATCCTCTGAAAAATTCTTGAGTAATCTGTGAATTCTCAAGATTGAGAAACGAAGAGGTGGAAATAAATGGAGGCAATGAGTATGTGAGAACTGGACAGTTCTCGCAGCTGAGCACAGCCATGTGGGTGAGCACTGCCCTCGGCGAGGCACACAATCTCCTTCAAGGGTCTCAGTCGTTCCCTCTGTTCCACAAAGACACTGAGGTTGAGTAGGCTGTCCAAGGTCAGGTGCCTAGTGTATGGCTGAGCTGAAGATGGCCTGACCCTGAAGGCCAAGCTCTTTGCATTATTCTAAGATGAGGCTAGAAGCTCCAAATTAAACCATGCTCCTTGGAAGGAGAACAGTTAGCAAAGCCACAGTCTCAGAGGACTGTCCTTACCTTCAGTCGCCCTAGTGGTCTGTCTTTATAGACCTTGAAATCCTGCTTGCTTTAATTCAAAGCAGTTTTTCTCCTACTCAGCCTTATCATCGTCCTCATCAAAATTCCCCACACATTTGAAGGGAGCAATGTCAATGTCTTCCAGGCTAAACAACCGCAGTCCTAGCAACACTTTTTCCTAGAGCCTGCCTTTCAACTGCCCGGTCATTTGAGGGGGAGGTGGGAGGCTCTGGGTTTTCTCCATCTTTTTAAAAAGAGCCCTGCTAAAGAATTACTCTCAGGTGTTACATGTCAGGCTTCATTGAATATATCCTGGTGTCCTGGTGGCTCTCCCCAGCCCCTGTGATGAAAGATACTGAACCTGACCTAAAAAATCAGAATTTCTGAAGCTTGCTTTTAGATATCATTTTAGTCAACTTCAGAGAAAAGCCCCAACAGGTTAACTAACCCTAGAGGCACTGTACGTGACAAATGTACATAGCTTTACTTGCAAATCCCTTGGCATATTTATCCCAAATCCAAGAAGAGCAGAATGAGCCTTGGGGCTGGCTGACTCCACTGTTGACCTGTTTCTTCTGAGGACTCGAAAAAGTTCTGTCTCTGGTGCCTTAAGATAGAGGTTTGTCCTCTCCCAGTGTATTGCTGTTAACCTAAAACTAGATTTATTCACATGCTGTACTCTGGTGAATAAAGCATTAAAAAAAATAACTGGTGTGATAAGAACAGTCATACGTACCAAAATATACCAAATCCTTGGTCAACTTAACAGGGTGGAAATGGGAAGATGGAACCTGGAATTTTATCAAATTTAATATTATAATCTTCCTGCCTCAAGAAGAACTGCTTTACCTGGAAGGGTCTGAGTTGGGTCAGTGGACCTTCACAGAAGGCAGATATGGGGCCTGGATCTTGGGGATGAATTTGGTGAAGGAGGTTATGGGAACTTAGCACCTGGGTGTCATCTGGAAGCCTTAATTTTAGCTTTTATAATTACAGGTCAGTTGTCCTGGTGTGAATCCCAAGCTGTTCTCTGAGTCCTTCATATTATAAGATTGATTTCAAAATAAACAAAACCTTAATCAAATCTGGGTCACATCTCCCTCTCCCAGAACCCAAATCCCTCTGACGGATGGGCTCTGCCCCTAGTCTGTTTTCCCTTTATAATCTGGCAGAATTAACTATGCCATTTGTTGAAACAGCAGCCATTTATTCCCTAGAATTATGGCAATCTGTATAAAATATCTGGAAAATCATTAGCCTGGACTTCTCGGGTCAATATTTAAATGAGGAACAGGCATTTAAGACACAATTATTTTCATACTGACCACAGTTGTCCTATTACTTTGTGGAAAAATCCTTTAGGAAGGAAGCAGCGTTAACAGTGATTTCATCTTTATTTTTTTCTTTGACTCTGGATTGGCATTGGGTGTAGACTAAGTTACATGATCCTTGGATTTTGATGATGATTCAGAACCTGGACCATAATGGAGGCGTGAGAGTCAGAATCTCAGAAGGGGCAGGAAGAGTCTCCTGAACAATCACATGATGACCTTCAGGGTAGGGGCTGGGGTAGCGGGGCTGAGGGGTGTTCCAGATTCCCTTCTTTTCATTGCAAACGACTTGCTATCTGTTGTGAGTGGGCTGGGTTCGAGTCCCTGCCATATAGAGAGCTCAACATTTGCCTCGTGGAATGAATACGGTTTTACTGCCTCAAGTAAGTAAAGGCTTTAACTGACAGGTAGCCCCTCTATTTGATATCTGCCCAAAATAGGGCTATAAGTTAACTATAGCAAAACAAAAGTCATTATTTTTGGTGGATGATCCTTAATATCCAACAGAGTCCTGTTTAAAAATGTAAAGCTCTGAGCGCTTGTGTTTATGCACATTTCTCCCCCCACTGGGGAGAAGACTTAATAATTCATCAGGTTCTCAAAAGAGCCTATGACACAAGAATGTTTAAGAAACACTGTTATACAGCAAATGTCTCATTGTTTTCTAGACCTGTTCTCTGCAACCGGCTTGTCTTAGAGGGCTCACCCAGCAATTCTCACCAATAAGGGGAATCACTTGACAGATACTTGACTCAAGGTTTTTCTGCTGTCCAGGGGGTATTTGGTCATACTTGCTCTAAACTTTTTGCAGGTTATGATCTGTACTTGCTTAGGCTGCTGTGGAGGTGGGAGTGAGAGGCATGGGGGGACGGCAGACTTGTCTCAGAGAGGCTCTCTAAGTTTTCATTTAAAGGAAGTTTCCACACCTAAAAAGATATGAAAATCAATGGTGAAGAGTTGGGGATGGGGAGGTGGGGACTGTCACCCTTTGGTCTGTGTACTGGAGGAAATTCAAACACAATTTGAGAAGATTTAAGGGCTTGCTTGGGAGCGTTCTCTTGACACACCTCCGAGGTGGGTGGACCCGTCAGGTGCCTCTGTTCATGGGCGTGGGGGTGTTGCCATACTACCCCCAACATGCATGGTCTTGCAGGCACTTGTCAGGTGCATGCCTTTGAATTCAGAGCTGCACAGCACTCATGAGCCAGGGCCTAAGGAGGCAGCCATCCACTCCTCTACAGATCCTACAATTTAATCCTGGAGCAACCCGGACCAGCAGAGGTCAGAGTATTTTGGCCCCTCGTAGACCTGACCCAACTGAGTTGTCCCCAGAGCGATGTATTGGTCCACACTGAGGGACACTGTGAGAAGCAGCCTCCAAAGTGTGTGTTCGTTTGAAGCAGTTTATTGTGGAGGGTGCTGTATTCTGCATTCTCTCCACAAGGACCCATGAGATAAATTTCTCTTGGATCTCAGGTCAAGGAGCAGCATCTTTTTAATTTTATTTTAATTTTTTAATTTAATTTAATTTATTTTTTTATACAGCAGGTTCTTATAAGTCATCAGTTTTATACACCTCACTGTATACATGTCAATCCCAATCGCCCAATTCATTACACCACCACCACCACCTCCCCATGGCTTTCCCTCCTTGGTGTCCATACGTTTGTTCTCTACATCTGTGCTCAAATTCTGCCCTGCAAACCGGCTCATCTGTACCATTTTCTAGGTTCCACATATATGCGTTAATATACGATATTTGTATTTCTCTTTCTGACTTACTTCACTCTGTATGACAGTCTCCAGATATATCCACGTCTCTACAAATGACCCAATTTTGTTCCTTTTTATGGCTGAGTAATATCCCATTGTATATATGTACCACATCTTCTTTATCCATTCGTCTGTCGATGGGCATTTAGGTTGCTTCCATGACCTGGCTGTTGTAAATAGTGCTGCAGTGAACATTGGGGTGCATGTGTCTTTTTGAATTATGGTTTTCTCTGGGTATATGCTCAGTAGTGGAATTCCTGGATCATATGGTAATTCTATTTTTAGTTTTTTAAGGAATCTCCATACTGTTCTCCATAGTGGCTGTATCAATTTACATTCCCACCAACAGTGCAGGAGGGTTCCCTTTTCTCCACACCCTCTCCAGCATTTGTTGTTTGTAGATTTTCTGATGATGCCCATTCTAACTGGTGTGAGGTGATACCTCATTGTAGTTTTCATTTGCATTTCTCTAATAATTAGTGATGTTGAGCAGCTTTTCATGTGCTTCTTGGCCATCTGTATGTCTTCTTTGGAGAAATGTCTATGTAGGTCTTCTGCCCATTTTTGGATTGGGTTGTTTGTTTTTTTAATATTGAGCTTCATGAGCTGTTTATATATTTTGGAGAGTAATCCTTTGTCCATTGATTCGTTTGCAAATATTTTCTCCCATTCTGAGGGCTGTCTATTCGTCTTGTTTATGGTTTCCTTTGCTGTGCAAAAGCTTTGAAGTTTCATTAGGTCCCATTTGTTTATTTTTGTTTTTATTTCCATTACTCTAGGAGATGGATCAAAAAAGATCTTGCTGTGATTTATGTCAAAGAGTGTTCTTCCTATGTTTTCCTCTAAGAGTTTTATAGTGTCCAGTCTTATGTTTAGGTCTTTAATCCATTTTGAGTTTATTTTTGTGTATAGTGTTAGGTAGTGTTCTAATTTCATTCTTTTACATGTACCTGTCCAGTTTTCCCAGAACCACTTATTGAAGGACTGTCTTTTCTCCACTGTATATCCTTGCCTCCTTTCTCATAGATTAGTTGACCATAGGTGCATGGGTTAATCTCTGGGCTTTCTATCCTGTTCCGTTGATCTATGTTTCTGTTTATGTGCCAGTACCATATTGTCTTGATTACTATAGCTTTATAATATAGTCTGAAATCAGGGAGTCTGATTCCTCCAGCTCTGTTTTTTTCCCTCAAGACTGCTTTAGCTATTCGGGGTCTTTTGTGTCTCCATACAAATTTTAAGATTTTTTGGTCTAGTTCCATAAAAAATGCCATTGGTAATTTGATAGGGATTGCATTGAATCTGTAGATTGCTTTGGGTAGTATAGTCATTTTCACAATATTGATTCTTCTAATCCAAGAACATGGTATATCTCTCCATCTGTTCATATTATCTTTAATTTCTTTCATCAGTGTCTTATAGTTTTCTGCACACAGGTCTTTTGTCTCCCTAGGTAGGTTTATTCCTAGGTATTTTATTCTTTTTGTTGCATTGGTAAATGGGAGTGTTTCCTTAATTTCTCTTTCAGATTTTTCATTATTAGTATACAGGAGTGCAAGAGATTTCTGTGCATTAATTTTGTACTCTGCAACTTTACCAAATTCACTGATTAGCTCTAGTAGTTTTCTGGTGGCATCTTTAGGATTCTCTATGTGTAGTATCATGTCATCTGCAAACAGTGACAGTTTTACTTCTTCTTTTCCAATTTGTATTCCTTTTATTTCTTTTTCTTCTCTTATTGCCGTGGCTAGGACTTCCAAAACTATGTTGAATAATAGTGGTGAGAGTGGACATCCTTTTCTTGTTCCTGATCTTAGAGGCAATGCTTTCAGTTTTTCACTATTGAGAATGATGTTTGCTGTGGGTTTGTCATATATGGCCTTTATTATGTTGAGATAGGTTCCCTCTGTGCCCACATTCTGGAGAGTTTTTATCATAAATGGGTGTTGAATTTTGTCAAAAGCTTTTTCTGCATCTATTGAGATGATCATATGGTTTTTCTCCTTCAATTTGTTAATATGGTGTATCACATTGATTGATTTGCATATATTGAAGAATCCTTGCATCCCTGGGATAAATCCCACTTGATCATGGTGTATGATCCTTTTAATGTGTTGTTGGAGTCTGTAATATTTTGTTGAGAATTTTTGCTTCTGTATTCATCAGTGATATTGGTCTGTAATTTTCTTTTTTTGTAGTATCTTTGTCTGGTTTGGGTATCAGCGTGATGGTGGCCTCATAGAATGAGTTTGGGAGTGTTCCTTCCTCTGCAGTTTTTTGGGAGAGTTTGAGAAGGATGGGTGTTAGCTCTTCTCTAAATGTTTGATAGAATTCACCTGAGAAGCCATCTCGTCCTGGACTTTTGTTTGTTGGAAGATTTTTGTTTGTTTGTTTCAGTTTTAAATTTATTTATTTACTTATTTATTTTTGGCTGTGTTGGGTCTTTGTTTCTATGTGAGGGCTTTCTCTAGTTGTGGCAAGCGGGGGCCATTCTTCATTGCGATGTGCGGACCTCTCACTATCACGGTCTCTCTTGTTGCGGAGCACAGGCTCCAGAAACGCAGGCTCAGTAGTTGTGGCTCACAGGCCTAGTTGTGTGGCATGTGGGATCTTCCCAGACCAGGGCTTGAGCCCGTGTCCCCTGCATTGGCAGGCAGATTCTCAACCACTGTGCCACCAGGGAAGACCGGGAAAATTTTTAATCACAGTTTCAATTTCATTACTTGTGATTGGTCTGTACATATTTTCTATTTCTTCGTGGTTCAGTCTTGGAAGGTTATACGTTTCTAAGAATTTGTCTGTTTCTTCCAGGTTGTCCATTTTATTGGCGTAGAGTTGCTTGTGGTAGTCTCTTAGGATGCTTTGTATTTCTGTGGTGTCCGTTGTAACTTCTCTTTTTCATGTCTAATTTTATTGATTTGAGTCCTCTCCCTCTTTACTTGATGAGTCTGCCTAATGGTTTATCAATTTTGTTTATCCTCTCAAAGAACCAGCTTTTAGTTTTATTGATCTTTGCTATTGTTTTCTTTGTTTTTATTTCATTTATTTCTGCTCTTATCTTTATGATTTCTTTCCTTCTGCTAACTTTGGGTTTTGTTTGTTCTTCTTTCTCTAGTTCCTTTAGGTGTAAGGTTAGATTGTTTATTTGAGATTTTTCTTGTTTCTTGAGGTAGGCTTGTATAGCTATAAACTTCCCTGTTAGAACTGCTTTTGCTGCATCCCATAGGTTTTGGATCATCGTGTTTTCATTGTCATTTGTCTCTAGGTATTTTTTGATTTCCTGTTTGATTTCTTCAGTGATCTCTTGGTTATTTAGTAACGTATTGTTTAGCCTCCATGTGTTTGTATTTTTAATGTTTCTTTCCCTTTAATTGATTTCTAATCTCATAGTGTTGTGGTCAGAAAAGTTGCTTTATATGATTTCAATTTTCTTAAATTTATTGAGGCTTGATTTGTGACCCAAGATGTGATCTATCCTAGAGAATATTCTGTGCGCACTTGAGAAGAAAGTGTAATCTGCTGTTTTGGGATGGAACGTCCTATAAATATCAATTAAATCTGTCTGGTCTGTTGTGTCATTTAAAGCTTGTGTTTCCTTATTTATTTTCATTTTGGATGATCTGTCCATTGGTGTAAGTGAGGTGTTAAAGTCCCCAACTATTATTGTGTTACTGTCAATTTCTTCTTTTATAGCTCTTAGCATTTGCCTTATGTATTGAGGTGCTCCTATGTTGGGTGCATATATATTTATAATTGTTATATCTTCTTCTTGGATTGATCCCTTGATCATTATGTAGTGTCCTTGCTTGTCTCATGTAACATTCTTTATTTTGAAGTCTATTTTATCTGATATGAGTATTGCTACTCCAGCTTTCCTTTGACTTTCATTTGCATGGAATATCTTTTTTCATCCCCTCACTCTCAGTCTGAATGTCTCCCTAGGTCTGAAGTGGGTCTCTTGTAGACAGCATATATATGGGTCTTGTTTTTGTATCCATTCAGCAAGCCTGTGTCTTTTTGTTGGAGTATTTAATCAATTCATGTTTAAGGTAATTATCGATATGTATGTTCCTATTACCATTTTCTTAATTGTTTTGGGTTTGTTTTTGTAGGTCCTTTTCTTCTCTTGTGTTTCTCACTTAGAGAAGTTCCTTTAGCATTTGTTGTAGAGTTGGTTTGGTGGTGCTGAATTCTCTTAGCTTTTGCTTGCCTGTAACGGTTTTGATTTCTCCATCAAATCTGAATGAGATCCTTGCCGGGTAGAGTAATCTTGGTTGTAGGTTCTTCCCTTTCATCACTTTAAGTATATCATGCCACTCCCTTCTGGCTTATAGAGTTTCTGCTGAGAAATCAGCTGTTAACCTTATGGGAGTTCCTTTGTATGTTATTTGTCATTTTTCCCTTGCTGCTTTTAATAATTTTTCTTTGTCTTTAATTTTTGTCAATTTGATTGCTATGTGTCTTGGCGTGTTTCTCCTTGGGTTTATCCTGTATGGGTCTCTCCGTGCTTCCTGGACTTAGGTGGCTATTTCCTTTCCCATGTTTGGGAAATTTTCGACTGTAATCTCTTCAGATATTTTCTCTGGTCCCTTCTCTCTCTCTTCTCCTTCTGAGACCCCTATAATGTGAATGTTGTTGCGTTTAATGTTGTCCCAGAGGTCTCTTAGGCTGCCTTCATTTCTTTTCATTCTTTTTTCTTTTTTTCTGTTTCGCAGCAGTGAATTCCCACATTCTGTCTTCCAGGTCACTTATCCGTTCTTCTGCCTCAGTTATTCTGCTATTGATTCCTTCTAGTGTAGTTTTCATTTCAGTTATTGTATTGTTCATCTCTGTTTGTTTGTTCTTTAATCCTTCTAAGTCTTTGTTAAACATTTCTTGCATCTTGTTGATCTTTGCCTCCATTATTTTTCCGAGGTCCTGGATCATCTTCACTATCATTCTGAATTCTTTTTCTGGAAGGTTGCCTATCTCCACTTCATTTAGTTTTTTGGGGGGGTTTTATCTTGTTCCTTCATCTGATACATAGCCCTCTGCCTTTTCATCTTGTTTCTCTTTCTGTGAATGTGGTTTTTGTTCCACAGGCTGCAGGATTGTAGTTCTTCTTGCTTCTCAAGGAGCAGCATCTTTTAAGGAATGGGTTTATGATTCTAATATGGCTTCCGTGACTCAGAAAACTGCTCATAATACATATAGGATGAATTACTTAATAATGATTTGATGACAGATATTTAATTTGAAAAAAAATAAGGTTAGATCATATTGTCCCCCAAAGTAAAGTACATTAGACTAAAGAGCTAAATGTAAAATACAAAACTACAAAGTATTAGGAAAAAATAGGAAAATATTCTAATAGCCTTGGAGATTTAAAACCTTCTCAAACAAGGTACAAAATGTAAAGGAAATGAAGAAAATAATTGATAAACTATTAGCAACAAAAATTTTTGCATGTGAAGTATACTTAAATAAAGTTAAGGTGAAAGTGATAGACAATGGGAGAGTATCTTCAGTGTGTAACCTTCAAAGAACTAACATCTACAGTATAATTAGAAAATAAAACTAATTCCTAAAAATCAAGGAGAAAAAGACAATTGGTCTGACGAAATAATAGAAGAAACATATAAATGTGTCTTTCACGGAAGGAAAAATGCAAATAGCTGTAAATATAGGAAAAAATGCTCAATCTTAGTAGTAACTATGTTAACTAAAAAGAAATATTTGTTTTTCCTCACATAAAGTTGGGAACAGTTTAACAGACTGACAGCACTGAGTATTGTTGACAATATGAGAAAATGTGCTCTACGGTGCATGGCTATGTAGACTGCTGTGAAGTTTTGGGAGTTTAATTTGGCAAGTGCTCATTATAATTAAAGATCCATCTATGCCTCCAGTCTGAAATTCTACTCCTGTACTTGTATAAAGAGCTTTGTGCAATAATATTTTCTGCAGTATTGTTTATAACATCAAACATTGAAAAAGATTTGAATAGCCATCATTATGGGAACTATTGATTGTGGATTCCTCCCCACCTTGGAACAGTGAAGAACCGAGGAGGTTGGCCGCGATATTTGGAGCAACACTGATAAAGTTCTCTTATCATTAGCATTGCTTAGAATTGTCCGTGCCTGGTGCAAGATGATAATTAAAAAGACTGACTTTGATTGGATTTATTATTGTTTTAAAATTCTCATCAGGCAATGCACCCTTACTGCTTGCACCCTGAACGGCTTGCTCCCACTCCCACACTCCCCGCTGAAGACCACCGCAATGCAATCTTTTGCAGGTACTGTGCAGAGATCTGTGTGCTCTGACTTTTCCATCACATACTGTTAGGAGAAAAAGGTGGAAGAATATGGGGAGTCGGATGCCGATTTTGCTAAAACACAGATACATTTACAGAACTATATTTCTAAATGTGCTATACATATATGATGCACAAATACAAATGTAGTCATTTGGGGAGAGATGGCAGGGATTTAGGGTTGTGCTCAAAGGAGACTATATCTGTATGTTTTAATAATTTTTATATTCACTTATTTATATAAGTATGCAAATAGTATATATATATATATATATATATATATATATATATATATATACACTTTTTTTTGGTGGTGGGGGGGGGGTTGAGAACTGCCCTAGTAAACTAAATAGAAGGGAGGACGAGGAGGGCCAGGGTTTTGAAGTCCCCAGAAGTGCAACGCCATCGCCACCTAGTGGTGGGGAAAGAACACTGCCGAGGAGGCAGACACAGCAGATGTCCTGGATCCTTTCTGCTGGCCCTTGCCTTCTCCTGTTGACGCCTTGCAAGGATTAACAGCAGAAGACAACTTACAAGCCACCTCAGAATAAATAGGAAGCTTCAGGCACCTAGTTATGGTGGATAGGTGGCATTTTATACCTGCCAGTGAATCATGCAGACAACTCTCAAGAATATCCCTTCAGGCAAGTCACCCAGAGTCCCTGGAAAACAGTCTCCACTTGAGCTAGATGATAATGATTCACAGTTGAACCGAATTTTATATTTCTCATTTATGATCACAACAATCTCACATGGCAGATTTGTAATGATCTTATTTTACAGAGGAGAAAATGAGAGCTTGGACCAAATTTCTAGGCAACATATTAGCAGGTCAGGCAGCACTCATGCTAAATTCTGTGACCTGAGGACCTCTGAGTGCACGACTGTCTTTTTGTTTTAATTTTTTTTTCACGACTGTCTTAATGGGAGCCCCAGGATCAGGGATCTGGCTGACAATTCATAGAAGGTCACTGTAGCAGAGGCTGGTGATGTCCCAGGCTGTATCCCCCAGACCTACATGAGTTGCCTGCAGCCACAGGGGATGATCTGTGGCTCACTGATAGTTTCCCACCTCAGACCCGGCTCTCTCTCTTCTTCTCCATCTGAGGGATTTCTCAGGCACCAACCATGCAAACCTGGCTGTGTATGGAGTTTATGCCCACCCTGGGTGGGACCTCTCTCTACCAGTGGGAGATGGGAGACTAGGTAACTCTTCCCCGTCTTCTAGTAGGAGAATTCTGAGCTGTGATCCACATGACTTCCCAGTGGGTCCCTGGTGGGATGGAGCCCCAGTTGCCTATATTGTATCTTCATTGGCTTTTCTCATTTCCCCGTTTCACTCTTGGGTTTCCTGGGATCGCCTCTCTCATAAAACTACATCCAAATCCTTAATTCCAGACCTGTTTTTGGTGGAACCCAAACTAAGAATGCAAGGCACGGTAGCTGGGTACTATGGGAGATGCAATGACATCCAGAAAGTGGGTGTGGTTTCTCCAGGAGCCTAAAAAGCCAAGTTGATAGTAATGCAAGTAGCTGTGATGATGTGCCTACAGAAAGCAGAGGCAACATAACTAGATCTTCCATAAGGGTCACAGTTTCAAATAGTGCAATCCATTGCTTTTAGGCATTTAAACTTTCCAGGCTACATGTGTCCTTTTTGAGTTTAGAAAATACTGCTATGGGAAGGCCAGAGTCAGCATCACAAAGTTCAATATTCAGTTCATGGGGATCACAACCAGGAAGAGGTGAGGGCGAGGACACAGCATGATCACAGGCATAGAGCTGGGCATGAGCAGGGTTTATTCACAGAATATAAAATTAATCTGGTTGGGGGTCCATGAACTACCTGAAATTGTAAGCAAAGTGTGTGTGTGTGTGTGTGTGTGTGTGTGTGTGTGTGTGTGTGTGTTTGTATGTACAGGTCTGTTTTTCTAGGGAGAGATTCTATAGCTTTAATCAGATTCTCTAAGGTGGCTCATGAGGTAAACCGTGAGGGAGGCGGCACTGAGGATTCCGAGGAGGCTTGTGATGGGGACTAAAAGTCACAGAATGTTAGTAAACTGTGCCCTGAATTATCACATTGAAACAATACTGACTGTGCCCTTGTGCTGTGTTCTAGGACAGCAATTTATAAAGTTATCTTATTCACTCATCACAACCATTCTTTGAAGCAGGTTCTAATATTAGCCCCATTTGACAGATGAGGAAACTGAGACCTAAAAAGATGCCTTGTCCAAGGTTACACAGCTGGATTTGAACTCGAGGAGGCTGACTCTAAACCCCGTAGCCTTAACCCCACACCAGTGGCCATCAGACTTTAATGCACAGAAGAATCACCAAGAGAGCTTGTTATAAGAGATGCCTGGGCACCATTCCCAGAATTTCTGATTTAGCAGCTCTGGGGCAGGGCCTGAGGATCTGCATTTCTAACAAGTTCCCAGGTGCTGCTGCGGCTGCTGGTCTGGAGGCCACACTTTGCAAACCCACTTTGAACTCTAAGCTTTCATCTCCAGAGAGGAGGGCATGGAGCCTCCAAGAGTTATGACTGAGCAGCAAAACCAAGATGAGAATCCGGTTCTATGGATTCTGAACCCGGGACTCTCCACACCACTCCTGCTTGGAGGAGGGCACAGCCTACTGAAAAATGTGTGTGTGCTTGCACGCACCCAGCTTTATTACCTGATGTGTGTCCAGCTCCGGGGGATGGCCGCTGGGGAAAGACAATTCCTTGCTTGGCTCCTCCGAGCCCACCCGGGCCCTTCTCCACCTCCTGGCCCTCCGATCTGCGGGGTGGGGGGCCTCCTCAGGCTCGCTGCTGTCTGAGGTCTCCCTGCTGGCTGCCTGGGGGTTGAAGTTCACGTCTAGCTCTCCCTGTAGGCGCATCTTCTCGGCTGAGGGATTCCTGGGGGCCTTCCTCTGCAACCAGGACAGCCCGGCCCGGTGCCCAGCTTCCCGGGAAGAGCCTGCCGAGGAGGTTTCTGAGTCAGAGCACATAGCCTCGGGGTTGGGGGAGAGCCCAGAGTAGGCGGAGGAGCCTTGGTCTGAGCCCTGGGCTTGCGTGGGCTGAGGCTGGGGGTTCCTGGGCAGGCTCTGGGGCTGTGGGCACAGCGTGCTCAAGGCCTCCTTCCAGTCAAAGTCCTCCTCGCTGTCAGAGCCCATCTCATCGTAGGCGGACGCCACGCTGGAGGCCGCCTCCAGGGCCTGAAACGTGCCACTCTTAGGTTTGGCCAGCAGGCGGGTTGGGGGCAGAGCCCCATCCTTCAGGGCCATCCAGTTCCCGTCAGGGCTCTGCAAAACTGGGGCCACATCTGCAGGCAGGAGGGAGAGAGAAATCAGAGAGGGGCTGGTACCGCCTTAGAACAAGGGGCCCCGCGAAGACCTCCCCTGTGCCCCTCTTCCTAGAGCACTTTCTGGTCTTCCCGCCCATACGTGGCCTCCTCCTTCCCTGAGTTGCTGTGACAGACTGTCTGGTTCATTCCATGATCCAACTTGGGTTCTGGCTGATCACGCACAGGGCTGGGCCCTCCTCCCCGATGACAAGGGCCCTGCGGCAGGGTCTGGGTCTCAGTCATCTCTTTGGCCTGCACTGTCCCAAAGCCAGCTCGTGCAGAGGAAAGAGCAGAGGCTGGGAAGTCAGAGGGCCAGGGCAGAGAGCACGCTCAGCCACTTAGCCGCTGTGTGAGTCTCCGAGCTTGGGTCTCTGGTTGGTGAAAAGGGTACAGCTAATACTTCTCTGGGCTGCTGAGAGGACGAAATGAGGTGAGGCTTATAGAGTGTGTTACACATACCTGCTCAGAGCAAAAGATGAATTCTTAACAGCTCTTTCCCCCTTGCCTATAAATGAGGCCACTGTAGGGCAGGGCAAAGAACAAGAACTTTGAATTCCGGCAGAGCTAGGGCTGAGCCCCAGTCCTGGCCATTACTAGCAGGTGACCTTGGTCAGAGAGCATCTCTGAGCCTGTTTCCTGACCTGTCACTGGGGACAGTGTGACCCTCCCGGGCTGTCAGAGGATTTTTATGAGACAACATATGTGAAGCATCCATCACAGTGCCTACTACAATGAGGGCCCCCAACTATTTTTATCCTCCATCTATTGAATTGAATTATACCATTATTATTTAACACCTGACTGGATCGGCACCTGTGTACTCCTTGTACGTGTGTATAGAAGACAGATATGTTTATACCCTACGTCTGTACTCTATAGTTCCTCTTCCGTACTACAACAGCACTGTTTCCACTGACTGTGTGAACATTCAAAAGAGAGGCTAACCAGGGTATTATTACCTTTGACATGTTATGGGCTCTACCTGTGATAATAGTAGGTCTTCTGGGGAAAAGGGCTCTATTTTGTTGGCGTCTTCCCCAGTGCCATGCCCCAAGATCGACAGTCAGGTAGTGCAGAAGGCAGCGACTAAAGGGCCCATCAGGGTTTCTCCAGAAATGCTCAGGCTGTCTCTCAGTTGGAGCTAGTAATGGCCAGTGGGCAGCAATCTTGCTTTTCCTAAGGCTTTCTCTGGTTACTAGAGACTGTGCTGGCTGCCCTGAGGCAGGATGGAATCACCACTTCCTGGGAGCAGCCCTGACTAATGACTGGGGAGCTAGGGGATAAGTACCCCAGCTCCCTTGCCCATTGGAACTCTTGGAGTTCCCCAGTGAGGAGGGCTCATCACCCATGGTCGTACCCTGCTTCATAACAAGTCATTTGTTGCCTATTTTCACTTCCCTGTATCATATCCCTACTCTCCTCCCTGTGGTTCCAGGTTCACCTCCAAATAAACTATAGGCCCTCAGATCTTTTTTTTTTTTATGGCCTTTATTATGTTGAGATAGGTTCCCTCTATGCACACTTTCTGGAGAGTTGTTTTTTTTTTAATCATAAATGGGTGTTGAATTTTGCCAAAAGCTTTTTCTGCATCTATTGAGATGATCATATGGTTTTTATTCTTCTGTTAATATGGTGTATCACATTGATTGATTTGTGTATATTGAAGAATCCTTGCATTCCTGGGATAAATCCCACTTGATCGTGGTGTATGATCCTTTTAATGTGCTGTTGGATTCTGATTGCTACTATTTTGTTGAGGATTTTTGCATCTATATTCATCAGTGATATTGGTCTGTAATTTTCTTTTTTTGTAGTATATTTGTCTGGTTTTGGTATCAGGGTGATGGTGGCCTCATAGAATGAGTTTGGGAGTTTTCCTTCCTCTGCAATTTCTTGGAAGAGTTTGAGGTTGGGTGTTAGCGCTTCTCTAAATGTTTGATAGAATTCACCTGTGAAGCCATCTGGTCCTGGACTTTCGTTCGTGGGAAGATTTTTAATCAGTTTCAATATCATTTCTTGTGATTGGTCTGTTCATATTTTCTATTTCTTCGTGGTTCAGTCTTGGAAGGTTATACCTTTCTAAGAATTTGTCCATTTCTTCCAGGTTGTCCATTTTATTGGCATAGAGTTGCTTGTGGTAGTCTCTTAGGATGTTTTGTATTTCTGTGGTGTCTGTTGTACTTCTCCTTTTTCATTTCTAATTTCATTGATTTGAGTCCTCTCCCTCTTTTTCTTGATGAGTCTGGCTAATGGTTTATCAATTTTGTTTATCTTCTCAAAGAACCAGCTTTTAGTTTTATTGATCTTTGCTATTGTTTTCTTTGTTTCTCTTTCATTTATTTCTGCTCTGATCTTTATGATTTCTTTCCTTCTGCTAACTTTGGGTTTTGTTTGTTCTTCTTTCTCTAGTTCCTTTAGGTGTAAGGTTAGATTGTTTATTTGAGATTTTTCTTGTTTCTTGAATAGGCTTGTATTGCTATAAACTTCCCTCTTAGAACTGCTTTTGCTGCATCCCATAGGTTTTGGATCGTCATGTTTTCATTGTAATTTGTCTCTAGTTATTTTTTTATTTCATCTTTGATTTCTTCAGTGATCTCTTGCTTATTTAATAACATATTGTTTAGCCTCCATGTGTTTGTGTTTTTTACGTTTTTTTTTCCCCTGTAATTGATTTCTAATCTCACAGTGCTGTGGTCAGAAAAGATGCTTGATAGGGGGCTTCCCTGGTGGCACAGTGGTTGAGAGTCCGCCTGTCGATGCAGGGGACACGGGTTTGTACCCCGGTCTGGAAAGATCCCACATGCCGCGGAGCGGCTGGGCCCCTGAGCCATGGCCACTGAGCCTGCACATCCGGAGCCTGTGCTCCGCAACGGGAGAGGCCACAACAGTGAGAGGCCCGCGTACTGCAAAAAAAAAAAGATGCTTGATATCAGTTTTTCTTAAATTTACTGAGGCTTGATTTGTGACCCAAGATGTGATCTATCCTAGAGAATGTTCTGTGTGCACTTGAGAAGAAAGTGTAATCTGCTGTTTTGGGGTGGAATGTCCTATAAATATCAATTAAATCTATCTGGTCTATTGTTTCACTTAAAGCTTATGTTTCCTTATTAATTTTCTGTCTGGATGATATGTCCATTGTTGTAAGTGAGGTGTGAAAATCCCCCACTATTATTGTGTTACTGTCGATTTCCTCTTTTATAGCTGTTAGCAGTTGCCTTATGTATTAAGGTGCTCCTGTGTTGGGTGCATATATATTTATGATTGTTATATCTTCTTCTTGGATTGATCCCTTGATCATTATGTAGTGTCCTTCCTTGTCTCATGTAACATTCTTTATTTTGAAGTCTATTTTATCTGATATGAGTATTGCTACTCCAGCTTTCCTTTGACTTTCATTTGCATAGAATATCTTTTTCCATCCCCTCACTTTCAGTCTGAGTGTGTCCCTAGGTCTGAAGTGGGTCTCTTGTAGACAGCATATATATGGGTCTTGTTTTTGTATCCATTCAGCAAGCCTGTGTCTTTGGTTGGAGCACTTAATCCATTCATATTTAAGGTAATTATTGATATGTATGTTCCTATTACCATTTTCTTAATTGTTGTGGGTTTGTTTTTGTAGGTCCTTTTCTTCTCTTGTTTTTCCCACTTAGAGAAGTTTCTTTAGCATTTGTTGTAGAGTTGGTTTGGTGGTGCTGAATTCTCTTAGCTTTTGCTTGTCTGTAACGGTTTTGATTTCTCCATCAAATCTGAATGAGATCCTTGCCGGGTAGAGTAATCTTGATTGTAGGTTCTTCTCTTTCATCACTTTAAGTATATCATGCCACTCCCTTCTGGCTTGTAGAGTTTCTGCTGAGAGATCAGCTGTTAACCTTATGGGAGTTCCCTTGTATGTTGTTTGTCATTTTTCCCTTGTCGCTTTCAATGAGTTTTCTTTGTCTTTAATTTTTGTCAGTTTGACTACTATGTGTCTCGGCGTGTTTCTCCTGTACGGGACTCTCTGTGCTTCACGGACTTGGGCGGCTATTTCCTTTCCCATGTTAGCGAAGTTTTCAACTATAATCTCTTCAAGTATTTTCTCAGGTCGTTTCTCTCTCTCTTCTCCTTCTGAGACCCCTATAATGTGAATGTTGTTGCGTTTAATGTTGTCCCAGAGGTCTCTCAGGCTGCCTTCATTTCTTTTCATTCTTTTTTCTTTTTTTCTGTTCCGCAGCAGTGAATTCCACCATTCTGTCTTCCAGGTCACTTATCAGTTCTTCTGCCTGTCAGTTATTCTGCTATTGATTCCTTTTAGTGTAGTTTTCATTTCAGTTATTGTATTGTTCATATCTGTTTGTTTGTTCTTTAATTCTTCTAGGTCTTTCTTATACATTTCTTGCATCTTGTCGATCTTTGCCTCCATTCTTTTTCTGAGGTCCTGGATCATCTTCACTATCATTATTCTGAATTCTTTTTCTGGAAGGTTGCCCATCTCCACTTCATTTAGTTGTTTTTCTGGGGTTTTATCTTGTTCCTTCATGTGGTACATAGCCCTCTGCCTTTTCATTTTGTCTATCTTTCTGTGAATGTGGTTTTTGTTCCACAGGCTGCAGGATTGTAATTGTTCTTGCTTCTGCTGTCTCTCGGATCTTTGTATTAGGGTCCATTTCTGGGGTAAGCCAAACAGACACACACATGATGCAAACGTGCAGACTTGCCCCGTCAGTGGAGCATTCACTCTCAGGGGAAAGGTGTATCCTTGGGGCCTTACAATTAGTCACTAAGTCTGCCCTCAGGACCATCTTTGGGGCTCTGAATCTGATGCTTCTTCTTAGTGGCACACCCTAGGCCTTCTCTCCTTGAGGAGTTGGCTACTCTGTTCTCTGAGCTTTGCCAAAAAGCTTTCATTTTTTTTTTTAACACTTAAACTATATCTTATTTTTGTGGTTGTCTATCCCGCCCCCCATCCCCCACCCCTGACCATAGCTCCTTGAGAGCAGGGCCACCTCTTCTTCACTGCTGGACCCCCAGCCCCTGGCCAGTTATGCAACCCATCCTGGGCTGGTAAAGACCACTCGCTTGTGAACACAGGCACCCACAGGCTGCAGGGGAAGATGGGGCACTTAATGTGCGGCTCTACATGAGTCCAGCTGTCTGCAGCCTCTCCTGGGGCAATGGGAGGAAGCCAAAGAGAGAAGGCCCTAGGCATGCTACTCTGTGCCTGCCTCCAGGGTTGGCTGTGTTGTAGATGTGGTCCTGGATTCTCCTCCAACACCCACTACATGGTGGGCTGGGGTCTGCCCATCACCAGCTCCTCTCTTCTTCTGCCTTTTATAATTCCAGATTGCATGTTGCTCTGGGAAAGCTAGAAGTTGGCCAGTTTTTATCTCAGCAAAAGCAGGGATGGCTCCATAAATGCCCAACCCCATGAAAACCTTGGTGGTCAAGCTGCATTGTGGGAAATTCTCAGAGCTCTGCCTGGGCTCCAGTACCATGTTCCCTTTGTGCACTGGGACACCCTCTGGGACCCTGCTCTCCTCCATCCTCTCCTTTCTCCAAATTCTCACTCTTTCATAATTGTGCAGACAACTCACAGTTAGAAACTCAAGACCAGCAACTGTACCCTGATCTTTATTTCCCAGTAATGAGCACATGCTGTGTATATGGCAGATGCTCAGTCAAGGTCTACGAAGTGAAAATGTGTTTGGGGGGGACATGGATTACTTGCTGTAAGCACTGTCAAGACTGAAGACTGAAGGTGGGTTTACTCAGCCCACAGTGTCCCCTACAGCTGACCTCAACCATGGACCAACAGGCTCCAGAGCCAACCTTTCCCCTGAAGCATAAACAGAACTGCTGAAAATAGCCCAGTTGATGTTACCCTTCTAAGATGACCTCTGCCTCTGGCCCTCCTCTGTTCTACATTTGTGCTCTGCTGAGACTGAGAAGTGCCCCCAGGGAATAACCTGCTTCCTGCTAAACGGATCAGACATCTTTCAAGACTTCTGGGGTTGGCCTGGACATTTTAGCATGTCAAGGACCAAGCAGTCCTCGGAAAAACCAGCAGTTTTCCATACAAGTGCTTTATATTTTTTATTTTAAATCTTCATCCTGAGAGATGCATGGATTTTTTTTTTTTTTTTTTTTTTTGTGGTACGCGGGCCTCTCACTGTTGCGGCCTCTCCCATTGCGGAGCACAGGCTCCGGACACGCAGGCTCAGCAGCCATGGCTCATGGGCCCAGCCGCTCCGTGGCATGTGGGATCTTCCCGGACCGGGGCACGAACCCGTGTCCCCTGCATCGGCAGGCAGACTCTCAACCACTGCGCCACCAGGGAAGCCCCAGAGATGCATGGATTTTTGAGCCAAGTATGAAATCATTTTTCTGTGTGTGATGTTGTTGAACTAAGTTTTTTGTTTCTATGCAACTGATAAATTACACATGGGTGCCTTAGTTTAGAGAAATTTATGCACAAAATCATGTTTTGAAAACCAAGATCCTTTGCAAATTTTTCTGGAATGCTCATAATTCAGCAGGAACGGTTTTGTGAAATGGAGTGTCTTTTACAAGTGCTTATAATACCACCTAAATTTGTTAGTTTCTAAGTCTGAACTTTGAAATGCTCTTTCTTTGTTGTTATTTGTTTACTTTTATGGAGTGGAGACACTTATTACCATGAGTAGTTGAAAAGCCCTGCAAATGTTTGAGGACCACATTAGCTGTGGTATCTTGGATACTGCAGTGAATGCCTGCTAGGTTGGATTGGTGTTCCTGGCCTACATATAATAAGACACCTTCTCCTAGTCCACATAGAACACGTAGCTGAAGGGGTCTGTGTAGCCAAGTAATCTGAACACACTTGCCCACTGTCTCACGGGTCTCAGAAGGAAAACTGCCCATGTGGGAAACATGTCCACATTATATATTGTGTGCTGTGTGAGAGGCCTCATGACTTGGTGGCCCAGCTGTCCCAAACGGGCACACCCCACTCAGACTGATGGTAGGAAGGGCTGAGCAACCACACGACAGCCGAGAAGCCTCCCAACAGCATTTTTGAAACCCATAGACCAAGCACATGCTACTTAGAACAGTTACTTGTCTCATCCAGCCTGTCCACGCTCTTCCAGCTGGGCAGTGCCTCCTCCTCCCTCAGCTGCTGGTCCCTCGGCTGCCTCGATGCAGCCTCCAGCGAAGAGGTCCTCAGGGCATCTTCTCTGCTGAGTGGGAACGCAGACTGTGACCGCTGTGGAAAGAAAAGAGGGGAAGGGGTGACCTTGTAAGGCACAGTCCCCAGGAGGAGTGCCTTCAGATCTGCAGGCGTCCCACTGCATGGAGAAGACACAGCTGATGGTAATGTCTTTTCTCGTGTTGAGGTTTAGAAGTTGCACATCAGAGCATCATGCCATATAATGGCACAAATGGTTCCTGTTTATTCCATTGCAAGCACGCAGGCCTGCCAGAAAGCATCAGAGATGTGGTAGAATCCGACAGAGCAGGTTCTCATATGGCTCCTGTTTCCCCAGCCATTCTTTCGGCCAAGATTTCTTAGGGCCATCTGTGTGTGATGAAAATGAGAGCATCTTCCCTTCAAAGACCTCCAAACCTGAGCATTTCAGCAGTGTAAGTAGAAAGTTATCGCACAATCTAAGGGCTGCAATAGACAAGTGAACCAAGGATGATCAGTCCACAAGCCCAGAGCCTTTGCAACACATTCCCATTTAGTTAAAAAAAGGAAAATAAACTCTACCCTAAGGGCAAGTGGTAGAAAAGGGATTTCAAATGACTGACAAGAAACATGTTTGAGCTGTATATGTTACAAATGTTATACTGAGAATCTGAAGCTCAAATGTTCTGTGTAGGGAATTTCATCAAACAGAAAGAGACCAATTTTTTCCATTGTCATTTAATGAAAGAATTCCCTTCTATTGGTGATTTACTTTGATCTTTTTTATGGGTGAAACAGGAACAAAAGCGTCTCTGAGCTAGGAAGCAAAGTATCCATCTCTGACTCAGGCCCCAGGCAGTTTGGCGCCACTAGCTGGTCAACCTCAACAACAACACTCCTGCTGCCTTCTCTCCCGGCAGGAACTGGCTCATCTTGGTAACTTGCTTCCTCTCCCGCCACAGGTCCTGAGAGTAGGAGACAAGAGGGGAGCATGTTTGGAGAGCTGTGGGCAGGGCCCTCGGGCGGCTGAGGCTGGACTCAGGACTCAGCTGTATCTGGGCTCCAAGACCACCTCTGCCACAACACCTTGGCTGAGTGACTCAATTTGTTGAGAAGCAGAAACCTTATCTTGCACTGCACACAGTAATTGCATAATAAGTGTGAGCTTTAAAAAGGTGTTTGAGAATAACAAAGGAGAATAGCAAACACCGGATCCAGGATATATAGGTGAGAAAATTGAGCATCATGACCAGGGTTTTGGGAGAGGACAATGCACTCTGTAGCCTTGCCCCGAAGGATGGTTAACCAGTCTGAGAAAAGACTCAGAGAGGGCTGAGGATCGAGCCCCAGCATCACCATCATTGCAGGCTAGGCCAGGGCCCAGCAGCCTGCAGACATAGGGCATCTGGCACACTTTGTTGGAGAGGGTGGTACAGCCAGTTCTGGTCCAGAAAGAGTCATAGGAAACCTCTTCTATTTCCCCTCACAAGACCTTGAGGCCGATCCAGGAGGAAGATGGGTTTGCATAACAAATACGGAACGCTTTAAGCTGTGTACCAAGGGTCACAAACTGCTTCCCAGCCCTTTGATTACAGAAGAGAGTATGACGGGTCTCCAGACCTGCCGTTCGATGCAGCGGTCACAGGTTAATGCAGCCCAGGAGTGGAGGAGCTCTCCCCCTCTTATCGATTAGATGAGATTCAGTGTGCCTTCAGTTCAAACAGGCCACGGTCTGTGGAAAACCCCCTTCCTCAAGCTGGGCTGAGGATCTTGGCTGCTTGTATTCTTGCTGTGTTATACGACACTCTATTGCAACATCTGTTTTTTTGCCTGGTGCAAGCAACTGAGGGAGGTTAATGGACTGCTAATGGTGACATCCTCAGCCCCTGGCACAGTAACTGGTACGGAACTGGAAATCAATGAATGTTTACTGTGGAGTGAATGTAATTTGGGCCGGGCTACAGGATAGGTTTTCAGAAGCCTGATTATGATAATGATGATGATCTTACTAACTTCTTGGATGAGACTGGGGATCAAGAAAAACAAAGAAGAAGCCCACTGTCATCCTCACTTATGTCACGGAGGGCAAGGTCTTGGAGGAGAGAAAAGCTAACACACACGTCAAGTGGCTCTCAGTTGGGTACCAGTTCCATCATTCTGAGGGCACAGCAAGCACTGACCCTGTCTCTAGCGCCCTGAACAGCTCTGATACTTCACAACAACCAAGGTTTTCTTGGGGTTGGGTATTCAGGGAGCCATCTATAATTTTGTGAAATCCTTCACAGATGATGAGCAGCTATCACAGAGGCAGAGATTAAGGGTGACAATCTGTTGGCAAGTGAAGTTATTAAAAATGAATAAAAAAAAATCCTTCCATGGCAAACCCCCATATATTCAGGGGAACGTACCCTTGACATGTCTCCCACCTTGGACTGTCAAGAAAACCCCCCTTCTGTGTGATTGCACAGCTCTTCCTGTCTCTCCTACAGTCCTATTCCAACATATCGACTCCTCCGCAGACTGTGAGTTCCTTGAAGACAGGGATGGTCTTTTGGATGTGACCCTCGGTCCCATGTTTGTGACTGAATTTGTAGGATGTAAGACACAGGTGTGGCCCTAAGGAGCTGATGGCCTATTGCCAGGTGCAGTATTACTGCAGCCTCACCTGAGCTGTTTTCTGTACCTTGGTCTTTATTTTTCTATCTTCAAACTTCTCACTGTAAATCACTGAATACATGTTTGAAAGAGAGGAAATGATAGTATTTCATTTTGCAATGGCTCAAACAATATTTTAT
Organism: Pseudorca crassidens; assembly: GCF_039906515.1. Taxonomy (NCBI): domain Eukaryota; kingdom Metazoa; phylum Chordata; class Mammalia; order Artiodactyla; family Delphinidae; genus Pseudorca; species Pseudorca crassidens. Next base: position 62,746,558 of record NC_090305.1, read on the forward strand.
TTCTGTATGTGTGTGTCTGTAGGAGGTGGCTGGGCTCCATTTCTATAGGACAAAAATGCTCCCTCACCTACGAAAGCCAAGATCAAAAAATGAAAAGTCCTTCTGTGGTCCCAACAGGGAAGATGGGATCTATGTTTTTCATGAGTTGAGGATGCCAGGCTTTTGTAATCTATTTCAGGCAAGCCATTGTTTCAAACTAGGAGAAACAGCTGTACCCTGACAATCACAATGAGCTAACTCCAGCGCGTCTCAGGACACTGCTGGCCTGCTGTCTCCAGCCAGGGTGGAAAAGCCCCAGACCCTAGACCCAGTTTCGCCACAAACTCATTGCAGTAAACGTATTGCCCAGAAGATGGCGCAACCACGACATTTTTACTTGCCAGTTGGTTCAACCTCTGTGGCTCTCGGGAAGTGATGGGATTACTTGATTAATTTATTTGCCTTGTTTCCCTGGCTGTGCTTCTGTGCCCACCCCTTCGTTCCCACCCACAGCTTTTGTTTTTCTTCCTCTTACCCACCCTAGGGTCCATGGAAGAAACAGGGCTGGTGATGTCAGGTCGGGCGGGCCTGAGTTACAGTGTCTGCGCGTCTGTGCTGGGGGGCTGGGCATGGAGGGTGGAGTCCATGGGTTCAGGAATGTTAGCATGCCAGCAAAGCCTTGCAAAGATGGACTGCGAAGTTCAAACAGGCCCCGCCTCTTAACTCTTTGGGCATGAATGGGTAATGTGTTGGGTAGAGGGTCCATGCCAGCTCCTCTTGCTATGTGGGATCTTGGGAGGATCTGTTCTAAGCTTCAGTTTCCTCACAGAAAGGAATCAGTGCCATGTCTAGCACACAGAATGCACTCAGTAAATATCGTCACAATAATAGCATTTATTAAGCTCTGCCACTGAGCCAGGGCAAGACCTCCATCCCCTCACTCAGTCCTATTGGGTGCACATGTGAGTGAGTTGCGGCAGCCTGGAATAACTTGCCCAAGCACAAGGTTGGTGCAGGGCTTGACCTTGGGTCTGTCTGGCTCCGAGGTGATGCTCTTCCATGCCCTCTTGCTGCTGTGCCTGACACCCTTTGCTGAAAACCTGGGGACAAGGCACTCCTGGCTAACATGCTCCAACCCAGCAGGACCTGCCATCCAAACCAGCTGGTTCTGAAGCTTTAGGCAAAACTTGCAGTGTGATCATCAGTTACCTTTGTTAAAGCTTCCTCTGCAGCCGCTGGTCCCCCGTGTGGGCAGCAGCGTCCTGTTCTCCCTGTATTTCTTGGAATGTTATATTGTTGCTATGACTGCAATGATTATCATCATTGCCACCAGGGCAGGCTCCCTGGGGCACCGATCATGGCTTCAAAATAAGTCTTTGCTCTCAAGGAGCCCACATCATAAAACAGGGAGAGAATGTTTTTAGTATCAAGGGTTTATGGGCAAAGGGATCGATAACAGTGTTCATATGAATAACAACTGAGACATAGCTTTGCTTTGTATTTTTAGGGTCGGGCATAGTCATTAAATTCAATCCAATAATTATAACAACAATGAAAAATACTTTAGGTCTGTACTATAGTCATTTAAAGGAGTGAGCAAATGTGAGGGAGGAAAATGACAAAAGCACAAAGGGAAAAGGCTGAGGAAAATAGGGAAGGATAGAGAAGAGACAGAGTCAGACAGAGATGCACCTTAGTCCCCAGGCATAGCATATGCCCAGCCTCTGCTGTCATCATTATTATCAATAGGATCACCATATTAATACAGAGACGACTTTTTATATACATGTGCCCAAAGAGATAGGCACTAAATGAATTATAACCCCTGCACTGGTGCCTTTCAGGATATTGCATCTTAAGGCTTTGAAAGCTAGATTGCACTGACCCCCCTACTGGCAGAGAACCACACAATAAAGGAGGAAATTAAAAAGTGGACAATCACACTGAACTTTCTTTCAAGAGAGTAGATGAGAAATCCTGTCAGCATGGGGATGGATTAAGTTTGGGTTTAGCAGTTAAGCCCAAGGAGCCCAGTTATAGGGTTCTGCACAGTTACCCCTGGAGGCAGGGTATTCGTGTCCTTGGAGAACTGAGGATAAAAGAGGAAGCACTGCCAGGAGACCACTGGTTTAGGGCCATCCAGGGTCTGTAGGTCAAAGTGCCCTCCTGAAGATATCACGAAGAGGCCATCCTTAAGCCTGCAGCCTGCCGGCATCCCCTGCCAGCTTTGGGTCAATGTACTGATGCCCAGCTCCGCCCCAGACCCTGTGGGTCAGCGCCCCTGGAGTGGGGCTCAGGCAGATGAGGAAGATGAGCGTCTGAGGCGAGAACAGCTCGTGGAAAGGTGGGAGAGCCACCTTCCTCGAAGTCCCCAAGAACCGAGGCTTGGCCTGCTGGTTCATGTCCAGGCTCTGGCCAGCCTCCAGAAGCATTTCTGCTTTTATGCCCTCTGCTTCTTGCTCCGTCTTTATCTAGCTCCCTAGACCAGAGCTGTGTAAGAAACCTTTTCAGGGAGGCTGGAAATGTTCTGTATCTGCACTGCCCAATAAAGTAGCCACCAGTCCCAGGGGCTGTTGTGGACTTGAAATGTGGCCAGTGTGACTGAAGAACTGGATTTTAAATTTAACTTTAATTAAATTGTCACTTGTGTCTTGTGGTCACCATATGGGACAGTGCAGACTAGAACCTCATGAAAGGGACCTTAGGGATCGAGTCCCTTGATCTCACGTTTTAGAGGAGGAAGCTAGATCAAAAGCTTTGGAACAGGAAAAAGGTACTCAACTCCCGACCCCACTGATTACTACTTGTGGGAGCTTAGGCAAGTTATGCTAAAACTATAGTTTCTTTACCTATAAAATGGGCCCAATAATACCTGTCCCCACCTTTCGGTGGAGAGTAAAAAAAATAACATGCGATGGGGTGATTTTCCCATGGCTTCCTTTCCAGTTTTTTTTTAATTGAAGTATAGTTGATTTACAATATTGTATTAGTTTCAGTTGTACAGCAAAGTGAGTCACTTACATATATGTAGTTTTTCAGATTGTTTCCATTATAGGTTATTATAAGATATTGAATATAGTTCCCTGTGCTTCACTTAGTATGATCATCTCTAGGTCCATCCACATTGCTGCAGATGGCATTATTTCATTCTTTTTTATTGTGCCTTTCCAGTTTTAAATTGCACCTGTGTGTTGCCCTGTCCCTTGCCCTGTGCTATGACTGTGGGCACCTGCAGCTGATAGAACACCAGCCCTGCTGGCCAGTCCTGCTCTTTCTTGCTGAATTTCCACACCGAGGGCCCAGCCTCTATCCCATTCTCCACACATCGTTGCCGGGGCTGCTTAAACACATACCAAAGGATTTTACGGGCTTGGTGACTCTACCGCAGATGTGGCAGGCCCGGACCCTTGGGGCACAGGAAGGACACTGTGCTTTGTGGTTGGGGATGACGAACAAAAAGGTCTACTCACACCCCGACTTCCTGCCCACATCCAGATGTGACCTCAGAAGGCAGTGGCAATTCTCTCGTTGTCATTTCTCAGTTTCAGTAAAGCAAGTGCTCAAGTTGTAAGAACACACCTGGCCTTCAGAAAGCCTTTTTTTCCATGGGACTCAGTACAACTATTTTCAGGATTAATTTTAAAAAGCCTATTGACATCGTTATTTTTCCTAGATTGGTCTCTGTGTAAAAACCCACCTCCATGTGTGTAAGAGCACAGGCCTCCTGGCCCCCACGCAGCGCTCTCTGCATCTCTCCCTGCCCTTCAGGAACCTCAGGCTGTCTGGTGGGCACATGTGCTAACTATAGATGTTAAGCGTGGTGTCCCCATTTCTGTGGGGATAATGGTTCTGACTTGCACACATGCAGGGCACCTGTAGGGCGTGGGCCGGCATGGTGTGGGGACTCACCCAGAAGGTGGTGGAGGCGCGGCGGCCTCCTGGGGAGGCTGTGGTCCCCTCGTCGGCTGCCTTCGCACTGCAACTCTGGTGCTGTGGCCACTCCGGCTCCTCTTCCACGTGCTGCTCACTTTTGCTCTTCTGTTTTCTTATGATCTGGGGAGGAGGCGGGTGACAAAGGGGACACGTTATTGGAGAGGGCTCCAGTGCTATGTGGGGTAACTGGGACCATCTCTGGGAAATTCTTAGCCAGGTAAGAGCTTAGTTTCAGGGTCTTCCCTGGCAATCCAGTGCTTAAGACTTTGCCTTCCAGTGCAGGGGGTGCAGGTTCAATCCCTGTTTGGGGAGCTAAGATCCCACATGCCTCGTGGCCAAAAAACCAAAACATAAAACAGAAGCAATATTGTAACAAATTTAAAAAAGACTTAAAAAAAATGGTCCACATCAAAAAAAAATCTTAAAAAAAAAGTGTTTCGTTTCAACAGAATACTATCTGATTTCAGGTCTTATGATAAAACAGCACAACTAAAGCCTTGAACATTCTACATCACTTTACAGTTTTCAAGTAGTCCTTTTACAATGCTGACAACTTCTATTTATTAAGTGCCTACTGTGTGCCAGTCTCTGTGCTTGGCACCATAAATGCTTTACCTCATTTAATTCTCAAAATAATTCTAAGAGCTACGTACTATAACTGTCCCCATTTTACAGATGATGAATGAGGCTCAGAGGTTATCAGTTAAGGACACACAGCTCATAAATAGTGGAAGTGGATCGCAAACCCAGAGTCTCTGGCCGTACATCCTGACTTTAGGAAGTGTCTGAAAGCCCTAAGGAGGGGGCAGATACCAAGCATCACGAGGGAAGGCTTCAGCTTGTTTGCACCGCTTGCTAGGCTGGGCATGGCCACTTGGATTTAATGAGTCCATTTGTACGAAGGTCTCTGGGCTGGGTTCCTGGCTCCTCACCCACCAGCTCAATCCCTAAAGGCAACCACGTTCACACCGCTTAGTTTTTGCAGGGCAATTCAACCCCTCTGCATTAGCCCCAGAGTACAATGGAGAAAGTGAGAAGAAGAGAAGAAATGGTGCCCAAGACAACAAAGGCGCCTATGGTGGCTCTTCTGCTCACCAAAGGCCCTGGTCCAGGCCAGGGTGGTAAATTGCAGTCATCTGGATGCTAGGGCCCACCTACCTTCTGCAGGATGGTTGTGGCCAGTTCCTCAGTCAGCTCCTCCCTGTGGTCCCGCAGGTAACTGGCCTCATTCTGCTTGTCCTGCAGAGAGAGGAAGAGAATGTCGTGAGCTGTGGGTGTGTTTGGGAGACTTGGCAATCGCTTTCTGAGGAGTCCTGACCACAAATGCAGGGGGAGGATAGGCTCTAGTCAAGGGTGGCTATCATGATGATGTTTTCCCCACAACCTGCACTTTCTCTTGGCAGCCAGGACTCCACCCACACCTCCTCCCAGACAGACGTTGTGACGGGGGCCGGGGTGGGCATACCAGGCTATCCCCATAGGCTTCTGCTTTGGAGATCGCTTCTTCGATGGCCTCTTCAGCCACCCGTAGGGCGACAGCCAATGTGTCCATCATGCTATGTCCTAGACAGGAAACAGAACATAGACCGCTTTCTGAAAGGCAAGGACAAGCTCCAAAACATACAAAGTGGCTTAAAGACGACTGGACAAGGCTTCCCTGGTGGCGCAGTGGTTGAGAGTCTGCCTGCTGATGCAGGGGACACGGGTTCGTGCCCCGATCCGGGAAGATCCCACATGCTGCGGAGCGGCTATGCCCGTGAGCCATGGCCGCTGAGCCTGCACGTCTGGAGCCTGTGCTCCGCAACGGGAGAGGCCACAGCAGTGAGAGGCCCGCATACCGCAAAAAAAAAAAAGAAAAAAAAAAAAAGACGACTGGACAAAAGGACTTAATATAAGGAAATAACGGTTCTTCATCCACTTTCTCAGATAAAGATTATGTTTTATTTTGTGCACGTAATGTATCATTATAATGATAGGGAGGAAAATTGTGAAATCTTCTGAGGGCTGTGCTCATGGTTTAATGCAAACACAAAATCCATGGAAGAATTTTTTAGACTCTAAACCCATACTATCGATAACATTGGCCGATCTTGCTGAGCTCAACCACGTGCTGGGCTGCAGACTGAGTGTCTCATACATGATCACAGTGGATCCTTCCAACAACTCATTGAGTAGGCACCATTTTATAGATGAGAGAACTGAAGCACAGAGAGGTCAAATAACTCACCCAACGTTGCACAGTGAGACAGAGAGCTGAGATTTGAATTCAGGGCTCTCTGTCTCCAAATCCTGTGATTTTAACCACAAAAGTGAGATAAACACAAGCCAACATGATTTTTAAAAATAATGCTATCATATATTTAGTGAACATATTTTTTGCATATGGTGACAAACGGAAGTTTTCCCAAGTCAAAGGACTTCTGCAGGTGACAAAATTCTTTTTGAAGTCAAATACTTGGAAGACTTTTGCTTCCTGGAGGTACTAGATTTTTTGCTTCTTACTTGAAAGTGAGAATCTCTATCATTCCTCTCAGTTCATCCCAGAAGCCCGATTCACATCAGGCACAAGAACAGAGGTCTGCAGGGGCTGCTTGCCTATGTCTCCTTTTCCCCGATTTCAACCTCCTGTTTCCATTTATAATCTCCTAGTCATGCATTATTTAACACATGCATATCTCCTGAAAGCTGCCTCAGATTCTTTGTAGAATGAGACAAGGTGTAAATATATCAATTCATTAATTAATCAATCCGTTAATTAAAATACTTAATTCAAGCTTCTTAGGCTCCTAAAGACACACATGTGGACAGAAAGTGGCATTTGGCAAACATAACAAAATCTCCCAAACCAACCCAATTAAAGTCAAAACCATCTAGCCAGGCAGCTGACAAGGACATCACAGGCTGGCTGTGACAGTCCTGACAGAGACACACGGGGGCAACCCAGCTCAGGGCTTGGCACCCCTCAGGTGGCTGAGTGAACACATAATTTCCCCAGTGTTTCTATAAGAAGAGTCTATAAAATTTAAGTTGTCACTACATTCAGTGCTCCCTGGAGACAGACACTGTATCTCCCATCTCTCTTCTTCAAGATACCAATCAATGTATTCTTCATAGAAGTGGCGCCCCACAAATTCTTGTTGATTCAAAGTGCACCAAGACCTCCCCAGCACTAGGGTCTCTGAGGGTCCCAGTGATGCCTCGACAGACGCGAGCTGAGCCCATGCTCTCATGTGCTTTCCGAGCTATTGGGTGATCAGGTGCATAGCTAACTGCTAAGAGGCATGCTGGAGATCCTATGATGGGGATAGTCACCAGCTTCCACAGAGCCCTGGAGAGGAAGAGCCTAGAGCCATCAAAAAGGGTAGAGGCCACGTCTGTGGTTTTGGCATGAGGTGGAGTGGAGCGCTAAGATGTTTGGGCTGAAAGTGAAGGCTTGAGAGGGTGTTTCAGAGATAAAAACTGGTGGGGTGTGGAGGGAGGATAAGAAAGCAGAGGCAGAGTGACCGAAGTTCAGAGGACCAGTCAGGTGGGGGGGACTGTTAGTTTTATGTGTCAACTTGGTGAAGCTATAGCACCCAGCTGTTTAATCAAACACTAACCCAGGTGTTGCTATGAAGGTGTTTTGTAGGTGTGGTCCACGTTATGGTTACAATAGTTGACTTTAAGTAAAGGAGATTACCCTTGAAACTGTGAGTAGGTCACATCCAATCAGTTGAAAGGCCTTAAGAGCAAAAACAGAGGTTTCCTAGAGAAGAAATTCTGCCTCAAGACTTAAGCATCAACTCCTACTAGAGTTTCTAGTCAGCTGACCTATTCTGTGGGCTTGCCAGGCCCTGCAGTTGTGTGAGCCGAGTCCTTGAAACGAACCTCTTTTTGTGTGTGTGTGTGTTATCTGTACATACCCTATTGGTTCTGTTACTCTGGAGAACCCTGGCTGATATAGATGGTTACTGAAATTAATATTAATACAGGAGAGTTGAGGGTAGGGAGGTGCTCAGGCCATAGACCTTGGAACAGAAAGAAAAGGATGGGATTGCAAATAGAACCCATAGGAACTTGGGTGACTGGGTGGAAGCGGGGAGGGGGATTGAGGAAAAGATAAGTCTTGCTGGTGGACTTAAGTGGCTGAGGAGCTTGACTGGGATATGCTGAAGTTAAGATCCCTGGAGGGGCTGCAGGTCTTGGTGACCAAGCATCAGAACACTGAGTCTAGAACTCTGGGCTGAAGTAAGGGCTAGGCATTCAGACAGAGGTGCACCAAAGCCATGTGACTTCTCCCAGGGAGAAGGCAGCAAGGATGATAGAGGATGAGACCTTCATGAGAAGGTGCCCGAGGAGAAAACAGAGAGAGTTCAGAAGCACTGTGGGGGGCCACAGGACCAGGGGGACTAGGAGACACCTGTTCCCAACACCCAGTACTTTGGAGAAGGAGCCGGAGTGTTGGAGGAGGTTTTATTTGGAATTGGAAGAAGTCTGTTTTGCTTTTAACCTTTGCTCTAAGGGGATGACTGTACTGGCATAAAAAAGTAAAAGTTGATCAGTAAATGGTACATTATTTATAAGAATATTTTAATATTAATTGCACAAGTGAGTATGTTGATTGTCATATTCCAACTCCAGAAAAACACACACTAGTTGATTGTAAGTATCTAGTGGTTGGTACGGAATGTACTTCTCTAGGCTACTCCTTAGATATATTCACCTATTTTGATGATGGATTCACAAAAATGGCAATAAAAGAAGACCCAGGGAGACTCTCACACACAATAACAGAGTTGCATCAGTGGTTCCAATGCCATGGGGGACCCTGACGGTCTGAAGGTGTTTATAATGCTCTAACCTCCCATTAGGTGTAAACCCTTAAGCAAACTTACCTTCTGACTGCCTATAAAATGTTGAGTCACTGCCTGAAATACTTCCTTCATTCTCCAGGTTTGCGTCAAAAAAGCTTCCTCCTGAGAGAGAGGGAGAGAGAGAGAGGAGGAGGAGGCAGAGAGATATAAGATTATCCAAGGTCTTCAGTGAGCCCAGTGCGCTGTGTCACTGAGTTGGCGGACCACCATTACCCACTTTGATTGTTAGCCTTGCAAATGGGTTTAGGGAATCACTGGGTTCTACAGTAATGCTACAGATTTTGACCAGTCACATTTTTCTTTCTCATACTAATTCCTTGTGTAGCAATGCTTCCACCCCCAACTTTCTTCCAGAGTCTTCCTTGGAGGCAATATAGAATCAAACATGGAATAATAGATTGAAGTCAGAGATATGAGCTCATTTCCTGGACCTGCAAATGACTAGTTGTGTGACCTTGATCAAGTTACTTAACCTCTCGGACACTTGGCTTCCGTACTAGAAAAACTGTGATAATGGTAGAACTCTGCTCATGATGGGTGATGAGACACTGCATGCCTGGTCTTTAGCTGCTGTCCATGGCATCAATCTAAACAGTGGCCTTTAGCCAGTGAGTAAAGTGTCATTAGCAGTTAGTGGAAACAAGCCCAGAGCAAGACAAGGTAAGCCATGGCATTTGATCTTTTAAGGCCCACTGCCTCTTCTCTGGTCTTCTCTCAGTTGAACACACACCCTATCTTGGTTCCAGGCTGGGAAGAGCAGTTGGCTAAACCTTTTTTAAGTTGGGGATTTACCATTTGTGTTCACGTATTAATTCATCAAAAGAGATCTTTGAAGGTGTGGAGGTGTGGATGATGTCTCTTTCCCTTTTAAATTACTGTATTGTATCACCAGTACCCAAGATAGCACTGAGACAGCAGGGGGCTCAAAAAAATTCTTGAATTGGATGCTGGTGGAAAACACTGATAGAACCAAGAAAATAAATGTGGGTCTACAGCTCTTAGCTCAAAATGGGGAAATGCTCTTGATGTCAAGTCAAACTAAGCAGTATACCTTTGATACACATAATACAGCCCGTGCTTCCTTGGATGGGCTGCGTGGGGCTCCAGTGGGGGAACTCTTAGGGTCACTGCTGTAGGCATCTACAGCGGGGTCAGCAGGCTGCTACCTTTATGAAATAGGTCATTAGTGTGTGGCCTGCCACGGGGACTCAGTCTGACCATATACTATTCTCTGTGCTTGTGTTTTTTGACCAGCCTTTCAGAAGACCCATAGTCACTTATTCCAGCTCTGTGACCATAATGAAGTGACTTTACCTTCTTGGGTCTCCATTTCCTCACTTATAAAATAAGGCTTTAGGGTAAGTCATCACCTCAGTTCCCAGGCTATACATCTAAGTGCAGATATTTCACTTTGGCCTGGCTGCATCTGGCAGCCATTCATTCATCCAGCAAATATTTCATGGGCATCTAGTAGATGCCTGGCCCTGGGCTGAGCGTTAGGGCGTACTGGTGAGCAAGGCCAGAAATCCTCGCTGCCCTGACAACCTTGATAGTCTAGTGAGTGAGAATTCATTAACCAAAAATTTATAGAAATAAATATAAAACTATAGATATGTTGAGTGCTGTGACTGGGTGGTTCATAGAATAGGGCAAGTGTTCAGCAGGGAAGACTGACCTAGACTGTAAGTAACCAGCCAAAAGGGTGTGGGGGTGGGAGGGAGTCCAGGGCAGAGCAAACAACTTGCACAGGCACAGGCAGTGGGGACAGCAGGGTGCATCTGAAGAGCTAAAACAGAGGCAGGGTGGCTGGGCTGCAAGAGGAGAGGGAACCTGGGGTGAGGTGGGCTGGCAGCAGACCGCACAGGTCACAGTGGCCACATCAGGGTTCTGATCTTTGTCCCACCATGAAGCCACTTGAAGACAGTAAAGTCTCCACAGGGGTGATCTGGTTAGGTGTGTGTTTCTAAACACACGTAAAGGTGCACGCCGGCTGCTGTGTGGAGGACAGCTTGGAAGAGGGAGAGGGTGGGTGTCTAGAGAGGAAGCTGAGAGTGTGGCCCACCCTCTGGAGTGTCCCTGTGATGGGAAAGAGCATGGCAGGGCAGAAGTGGCGGAAAATCTATAGTCCAGGAAGGGCTTAGGAAATGGGAGAGACTGGGCATGTTTACAAGTCAATAGGAAGGAACCGCTTAAGAGAGAGGCTGAAAGGCAAGACAGAAGGGCTGCGTGAACTTGAGACCTTCATGGAAGGTGATGGATCAGGTGCGGAGGTGTACACGGTCTGCCCTGCGAAGGAGGCGGTGAGGCTGTCTCCTGAGACAACGGGGATGGTGGTGGGGAGCTTGATGGGGGTGGAGAAGATCTGAAAACATCTTTGGGAGAACTGCGCTGACCAGGACAGGCTCTGGATTTCCATGATTATAAATCTTCTAGTACAACAACTCTCCCTGTGTCCCTTTAAATTCATAGGTGGGAGCTTCTGTGTCATTTAGGATGATGGGATTTTTCCAAGGGCAGAAAGCAACTGAACTGTTTCGGAAAGCACTGACACAGCAGCCAGACATCAAGTCAGAGCTTCCATGAGCTGCAGGAACCTCCAATTTCAGGCGACTCAGTGCTTTTAAAAGACCATGTTGTTAGTCAAATCCCACATGAAAGATGTCATAGACCTTTCCAAGAATCGTGTCAAAAATAGATATATCACGTTAATAAATAAAAGCAAGATTTATTTTCCCCATTTTATTTATCCAATACTAAATAAATGTATGTATTATTTACCAAATTGTCTAGGGATTAAGTATATTAATAAGGGCTACTTTCATCTTTTCATGTAGTGCTTCTTTTTAGAATAACTGTTAAAAATGTCACACTGAATCTATCAGATAAACCACATGAGCGTTGGACATTATACATTTTTTTATAAATCTATTTACTTATTTCTCTGACTTCACTGCAACGTTGGCTCTGAGGTGGCAGGGTCTTACCCATCTTGTCACTCCCAGGTCTTAAACCAGGCATTCAATAAATGTTTACTGAAGGAATGAGTAAGTCTTAGATTTATCTGACAAAACGAATGGGTCTCCAGTTCTGCCTAATCTGGTCACCTGATATGGGCTGCAGGAGGAGGAAGTGAGCTTGGGACTGATGGCTGTGCAATGGGTACATGTGATGGGTAACCCATAAGATTCTGTGAACTCAATGAATTTTCAATGGACTGAGTGTTTTTTTATGGCAAACTACACTGGTCCATGAAATGGAGATGTTTCGTAGATAAAAGGAGTTTTATACTGAGAGTCCTGGAGCAGAGCACAGGTCTTGCACCCTGTAGATTATGTTCTGACAATCAAAATTCTGAAACTAAGTACCCTCAGATGGAGTTGAAGATGGAACCATCTTATTCAGAACTCTGCCATACAAATTATAGTGAAGTTCTAGCTGAGGTTCTCAGTCTTGGCTGTGTCTTAAAATAACCCAGAGAACTTTAGAAAATATCTGTTCCGGGGCCACCTCCAGAAATTTGGAAGTAATTGACGGGGTGGAAGACGATTCTGGCACTTTTTCAAAGCTCGTGAGGTGACTCTAACGTGTAGTCGGGCTTGAGGATGGCAGATGACAACCATACCAAGGTGCTGGGTTGTAGGTAGAAGCTAACGCTGATGTCTCCACGGTCATCTGACATAATCAGGACACTACTTACACACGGGAGATTTCTCCATGCTTGAGGTGTAACTCAATTTTCTAGGTGGTATGTAGAATCGCTCTCACTGTTTTATGATCACGACTTTACAGATTTGAGTACCATCTCATAAATTGTCTCCTGCCTGCTTGTCTTCTTGTTGCTCAAAAGGAAATCTTAGTTTAAAATGAGATACAAATCATGCTAAAGCAACTGATTCTAGTACTTCTATGAAGTGTCTTGGTACCCACAAAGTGCTTTTAAGACTGAATTGTGTAATATTGAGGACCTAAGAGTTGCCAGCCACTGGGCCACACTTTGGGAACACAGAGATGAAGAAGCTATTGCTTCTGCCTGGTCCAGCAGGAGAGGAGCTTTGTAAACCATCACCTGGATGCAATGTGATAAGTGCTGTGATTGAGGCCCAGATGAGAGATGTGGTGAATCACAGAGGGCCTGGGACCTAAATCTGCTTCAATAGTGTCAGCGTTATTCCCAGCAAATGATACACCTTTGAAAATGACACTTGAACATTTCAAAGCCTTTTGCCAGCCCACTTGTAATTCATGTTCCCTTGCTCCACCTGTGGGACCCGAGGGAGAAACAGAAAGAGACCAGAGTTGTGCTGTTTATAGGATTCTCCAAATGAATTTGCTTCTCCCCTTCACTTTGCATGAAGCAGTAGAGAACATCTGTGAGATGTGAATGTGGTGACCTGTAAAGTGGTACCTGAAGCAGACACAAGGATGAACAAGAAAGAAAGTATGGGATGCAAATGATGAGACAGTTCTATTCTGGAACCTTCTTGAGGTATCTCCTTGGGTTGAAAACCTACTGTTAACATGATTACTTTTAAGCTTTATTTCTTTTTTGTCTTTGTTCCTAGAGAAACATTTTTAGAAAAATCAGCAAAGAGCAGTTAAAAATAATACGTGGAGACCTTCAGCCCTGCTGTCTTAGCTACAGGCTTCCTGAGTGGTTCGAAAGACAGAGATTCTAACGACTAACACAAAAGACCCTAATGAGTCTCCGTGTTTAATGCTTCCATCCTATTTCCCCCTTGTCTCAGTGGCTGGCATATTTTTGATTAGACACAACCAAAGACTTTATTGAGAATACAACAATGTAAAATAATGATGGTGAAAAACCTCCATATGAGATTTTCTTTCTTCCCTCTTTCTCAAGGATAAAAAGCATTTACCTGTGTCAGCAAAGTGATGAAAAAATCTTCCTCTACACAGAAAAAAATAGCCTTTTCTGGAGGACATGCTGTTCATATTCTGACAACCATTTCTCTCCACTGGCTGGTCCAATAGGAATAAAGAATATAATTTCTCATTCTAATTACATTGGTTGTCTTAACAGCATAGGTAGAATTCATCCTTTAAACTTCCTGGGAGGAAGCTGAGACTTTTCTAACTCTCCCATTACATTAAACTCTGGGCCTGGTATGTATAGAATTTTGGAGTAGGAAGGAAGAGGAGTGGGGGGCATATCCTCTGAGTGCAGACCTAGTCTACACAACCAAACAAAGATGAATTTCCAGTGTTGTAATCATTAGGGAAAGATGGTCAAGAATCTTTCATTTCTAGGGATTTGGAATTAAAATGTCCACAATATGCAGAAACACTTTGGTCCTCCCAGCTGCTAACATATCCAGCCCAGTGGAGATGCGGGAATCAAAGGACTTAAAACTTAGAATCTTTGGTACATGTCCTTCTATTTCTGCTCCTTACTAGAACCAGATTATTTAAGCCACTTTCTCTGTCCCAGGTGAGTGTGCCGCAGTGTACAGGGCCTCCAAGCCAGGCCTTCTTCTTTCCTGCCAACCCCCCAAAGACTCCCAGATGGCAGGCAGTCAGCGTACCTAGGATGTCAAAGCACCCTCCGCTCTCCAGCCGGTGTTTCCTGTACAGGTTCTTCAAGACCTTGGCGCTGCCAAAGCGTTTGAAGCGGCTCTTCACATTATTGTAGAACCATTCCAGAGACTGGGTCCTCAGAACCCTGAGGACAACACAGAATTAGAAAACAGAAAATTAGCATTAAAGGACAGAATTATGAAATGGTGGATTGCAAAAGTTGCCACAATACTTCGCAGCTCCTTCCATCAAGAGGTGGTCTCTACTCCGTAGATCTGGGCTGGCCTTATGACTTGCTCTGATCACAGAGACTGGTGGAAGTGATGCTGTGTGAGTCCAGAGCCTGACAGCTTCCTCTCTTGCTATTCGTGGAAGCCCTGCAACCCATCGCCATGTGAACAAGCCCAAGATAGACTTTGGGATGACAAGAGACACTTTGCCCAATCCCCCCTCTTGCCCCAGCCAATAGCCAGCCAATCCCTAGACAGGTGAGTGAGGCCATCGACTGCCGGTTGACTGAAGACGCATGAGTGACCCTAGGTAAGACCAGCAGAAGAACCATGCACCTGCGTCCATCCAAAGAGCAAGCTGATAAATGCTCGCCACTTGAAGCCACTAGCTGACGCATCTGTTTAATAGCAGGCTTTATATTTGACACTCTTACTGCATTAATACCATTTCTAATTCAGCTTGGGAGGATAAAAAGCACAGGTGAGACCCTGGGCTCTATGGCAGAACTCTGCAGCCTCTTTCTTATTCAGCCTGAAGCACTGTGGGAAGGTGGTTTCCTGGTCAGTGCTATAATGCTCGGTACAAATCACTGACACAATGCTTCTTTTTTCTGCCTGACCAAAACATGTTTCTAAACCCCTCCCATTTTAAGAATAGCTTTGGTTGTTATTTTTCTATTATGAATGTAATGACGCGTACTCATTTTAAAAGTTCAGAGAAGCAAAATGAATATAAATTCTTCTAAGTCAATGGATGAACAAGCACACGTTCAGCTGCTCTTCCTCCTCAGATGCCAGTGAAATGTGAGAAGATATCCAAAGGGAAAGAAATCTATAGAGCTGAGATGGGAATCAGAGATTTTCTAGATATCTGGAAAATTCTAAATAAGTGACAACTTAAAGGTAACAGAACGTTGTTCTACAAAGCAGGCAGAAGGGCTGGGACTCACAGACTGAGAGGTCCACTTTAAAGTTGATTGATGGGGACTTCGCCGGTGGTCCAGTGGTAAAGAATCCGCTTTCCAGTGCAGGGGACATGGGTTCCACTTCTGGTTGGGGAACTAAGATCCCACATGCCCCGGGGCAACTAAATCCGCGTCTGCCACAACTACTGAGCTCACGCACCTCAACGAGAGAGCCTGTGCGCTGCAAACTACAGAGCCCATGGGTCCTGGAGCCCACACACCACAATTAGAGAGAAGCCTGCACGCTGCAACAAAGAGCCAACACAGCCAAAAAAAAAAAGAAAAAAAGAAAAAACAAAAATAAATAAAGTTGATTGATGAGTACTCAGCCATAAAAAAGAATGGAATCTTGCCATTTGCAGCAATACGGATGAACTATATTCATTATGCTAAGTGAAATAAGTCAGAGAGAGAAAGACAAATACTGTATGATATTACTTATAAGTGGAATCTAAAAAATACAACAAACTAGTGAATAAAATGAAAAAGAAGCAGACACATAGAAGAAGACTGTCCTTGGAAATCATAACCTCCAGGCTTATGATTTATTTGAGAGCTTTAAAAGCACAAAAGGACTGTGACTCTAGAATAGAGATATTCTGCAGGCTGCCTCTCCTGCACACCACCCTGCTCTCTGAGCACCTGACCTCCGCGAAGTTGCTGCTGCAGGGCTCTGCGTTGCAGGTGGACAGGTCCACAAGGGTAGGGGGTGGACGATAGTGGTTATTGTGCCCTTCATTCTTCTTTGCCTTTTGGGACACTCCCCCTCCTTCCCAACTGAGTCTATGTTTTTCTGGAAAGGCTGGCCCCTCCTCCTGGCAGCCTTGGGGGTAGTCACATGACTCAGACCTGCCAATCAAGGTCTGAGGTGGGACTTTTACTGTTGTTGGAAAGAGATGCTCCCTTTCTGCTGGGCTGGCTTGGTGGCAGAATGAAAGCCTGGGCTGCTGGGGCCACCTTTGCCATTACTTGGGGGGTTATTTGTGGTCGTCTGAACAAAAGCAGATCTGACAGCGGGAAGGAAAAGGATCCTGTTGATGTACTTTGAACACCTGGATCTACCCAAGCCTGAGGTCAACCCTTGGACTCTTCCATTACATGAGCCAATAAAATTCTCTCTTTTGTTTAAGGCTTCTTGGGTTGGGTTTCTATTATTTGCAATCAAGAATCCTAATGCTTCAAGTACATCACAGGATGAGCTCTCCATTAAGTCCCTGGTTATATCAAAACTCTATGACATTTAGAAACACATTGATGACCTCAAAAATAGAATGCCTTGACTTGCTCAAGTCAGAGAGAGGAATCAGGGCACTGACTAGGCTGCTGGAAGGTGGGAGGACAGCACTGAATCCTTGGAGAATGACCTGCACAACTACAGCCTGATTTGGAGATTAGAAAGCTTTTCTGTAAGAAGTGATATATTTTGGATTATGTTTTGACTTAGAATTAATGTGGAGAGCTTTTCTGGAAGCCCCAGGGAAGACTCAGTCATGATTACCTTCATTTGATATTACTGCTTTTATTTCACTTATTTTAAAATTCATGGCTCAGAGGAAACTCACAGGAAACATGCAGTTCTTGGGGCAGAGGTGTGGGGAGAGGGCCGTGAGGATGCCAGCACCCAGGATGGACTGGCTAAGCGCTGCAGGGTCCCTGGCCCACCCTCACATCTCCAGCTTCCCCCTGAACGGACGCAACTGCAGGCAAGGGTAGATGAGAAGGAAGGAGCCCTGTGTCAGCATCTTGCTGGAACAGAAGGCAGAGTGGAATATGCGTCTGTGCATGAATTCCTTCATCTGTTCATTCATTCATTCTTTTATTCCTCATTATTTATTGAGTGCCCTACATGGCAGGCACGGTGCTAGGGATATGGGGAGTGACAAAACAGATGAAGCTCGTACCCAACAGTGCTGTCGGACTAATCTCAACGAGTGCCAGATGCGTCATGAGATGGAACCGAAAGTCAAGCCAAAGGCATCTCCAGAATGGCTGGACAGTCTGTGTCCCACAGGCATTGGGTTCTGGATCATTCCCACAGATGTGTGAAAAACAGAGCCCACCCTGATTTATGGCTCAGGCATTTTTTTTCTAGACTTTTAAAAAAATTGAAGTATAGTTGATTTACAACATGGTGTTAGTTTCAGGTGTACAGCAAAGAGATTCAGATATATATATATATACACACACACACATATATTCTTTTTCAGATTCTTTTCCATTATGGTTTATTACAAGATATTGAAAATAGTTCCCTGTGCGACACAGTATGTCCTTGTTTTTTTTATCTGTTTTATATATAGTAGTGTGTTTCTGTTAATCCCAAATTCCTAATATATCCCTCCCACTCCTTTCCCTTTTGGTAACCATAAGTTTGTTTCCTACGTCTGTGAGTCTGTTTCTCTTTTGTAAATAAGTTCATTTGTATCATATTTTAGATTCCACCTATAAGTGATATATGATATTTGTCTTTGACTTACTTCACTTAGTATGATCATTTCTAGGTCCATCCGTATTGATGCAAATGGCATTATTCTGTTCTTTTTTATGGCAAATATTCCATTGTATATATGGATCACATCTTTTTCTTTATCCATTCCTCTGTTGATGAACATTTAGGTTGCTTCCATGTCTTGGCTATTGTGCTGCTATGAACACTGGGGTACCTGTATCTTTTTGAATTAGAGTTTTCGTCTTTTCCAGATATATCAGGCATCTTCTTTAATGATGCCCAAACTGCCGCTTCTCAGCCTCAGACAACACATAGGAGGGGTGCCTTAGGAAGGACAGGGAGCCGAAGTCCTGGTGATGAGACTTGTGGCGAAAAGCTTTCCAACTTGGAACTGTCCAGAGGGACCCTTCTTGATTTCCCTCACTTATTTTTGTAAATGATCCCAAGTTATCCCTAAAAATGCTCACACAAAGGTTCTTAGTTCTGTGCAGTTCAGTTTCACAGTCTTAAGCTGATCATTTCTTTCAACACTAGGGCTTTAAAAAAATCAACAGCAACCCTTCAAAATTCACCAATCACAACATAGTTAGAATTGATTACTTTTAGTCCTTGGAACTACTGTTGGTTCATCTGTAAAATGAGTCACACAACTGACAAGGATAGGGAATATAGGAGGAAGATCGGGTTTGGGGGGAAGGTGGAAGTTGAGTTAGGACACTTAAATTTGGGGTGCCCATCACATCCCCAGGTGACAATACCTGGTGGGCACTGGATATACTAGTCTGGGACTTGGATAGAAATCTGGACTAGAAATATGGGTTTGGTAGTCTTTGGTCCACAGGTAGTATTGAAGCCAATAACTGGTGTAACGGAGGTATAAATCATCATTATCTCTATTTTACAAGGAAAATCGAAACAAGTAATTTGCTGGTGTCACTGACTGAACTACGAGTAAGTCAGGGAACAGACTGTAGACCTCATCCTTGGGTCAGTGCCTTGATGTCCGATCGGGCTATTTTCCTTCCAGAACCCCTAGTTAGTGTTCTTATTGCAAATGATGGCTTTTATTTCAAAGTTTAAGCAAACAGAAAGCACCATGGATCAAGGAATCAGCAGACAATGTAAAATCGTTGTATCATTTCCCTAAAACAACCTACTTATCACATTGTGAATACTAATCACTTCAAGGCACTTATTTGTATGAGAAGTTTGCTAATTATTTTTATGACATGAATAAACTTGTAAATATGGTACATTCTCATCAGAAGACAGACTGGAATCACGTAACTCATCACAAGAGCAGCACTGAAATTATAACCCCATGAAAGCTTTGCCCAGGAATGCCAGACTGATTTTTGGCTCATTAGACAAAACAACACGATTGTGAGAACGAAGGAACTGCCTACATAAGAACTGCTCATATCCTGGCTGCTGGTGATGAAGCAAGGCCGCCTTGGCCCTCAGCCCTGGCACGGCAGGCGCTGTGCAAACTGAGCTCACTATGGGGGAGAGTCTAGGAGAGTCTGTGGATCCCACTACTTCCTGTATGGTCCTCGGAGCAGCACTGGGACACTTCTGGAGCCTTGATGGAAATGGCAATCCCAGACCTCTATTCTCACCCTGAGACCTGCTGAATCAAACTGCACTTTAGCAAGGTTCCCAAGTGGTTACTATGTATATCAAAGCTTGATAAGCACTGGCCTAGCAAAATTAGCTGGGTGTTTTCTGAGCCCACATGTGTTTTTTATTTTGTTTTTAATTTTGACTACAATCCACTTAGGTAGGATAAGAGAGAGAACAGCTGACTTGCCTCCCTCCTTCCTGCTTTTCAAGGAAAAAGAACTGAACTGGGTAATAAAAAGTTTGGAAGAGGAATAGAATAATTAAAATGGTACTCCCAAAATCAGATGCCTTCATTCCAAAAAAATAAAATGCCAAAAATACTGTTGAGCCAAGTTCAAATCATTATATACAGCAAGGTTCCCCAAACAATCTACAACAAACTAAATTGATAATGATGAACTAACCTTACTTTGTTGGTAAAAATTAAGAAGCACAACAATTAAAATCCATGACCAACTCAAGATGACCTTGATGATGTACGGATAATGAAGCATCCCTCCTGAAAACTATAAGCACATCCATGATCTGTGAGCTCTGCTTCACAGAATACAGAATGAGAAGCTTCAGCACCAACAACACACTGAATGGTAATAAAAGAGAAAAAGCTCCAGGTCCTTCAAACAGAGGGACTTTAATATAGGCAATTGGTTATATAGATGATGAAACCACTAAGACTCCAAAGAGAGGATGATTGAGGCATCCCAGAGGCTAGCAATGGGGGAGCTGCCACCACCCCAGGGCCAGAGGGACAAGGGAGGAGGTGGCATTACCAGTACAAGCATCCTGGAGCCAGAAGCTGGGGCCACAGAGGAGATGCAGCTGCTGCAGAGACACTTCTTGAGGCAGAGAGACTGATACCCTGTTTTCTCTTTTCCTCCTGCCCTCCCAGTTCCCTCCAGGGCCTCCCATTGACCAAGCTCAGAAGGGAGCCTGGGCAATGCAGCCTTTGGGGCTCAGCACCCCCAGGAACAGAGTAGAGAAAGGAAAGGCCAGGATGTGGCATCTGGCAGCACATAGCAAATGACTGTTCTAACGTTGGCTTATAAAAACCAGTTTCTGGCAACACTTAATAACTTACTTAATAGATTACTAAGAAGTAGCCCTAGTTTTAAGCAGAAACCTAAGTCTGCAGAATTGTGCCCCATTTGCCTACAAGAAGAGAAGAAAGGAACTGTGTTTGGGAATTGGTTTGCAGCCTATGAGGCGTCTCCATGCCTCCAGAACATGCTTTAGGAACTGCTGGCATGGGCAGATGATGGGCTGGGTATCAGACTGAATTTTAGCACTTACCACCTATGTGGGTGGTAACCTCTCTGGGTGCCGTTTTCCTTATTTGCAAAATAGAGATACTAATATTGATCTGGCAGAGTCTTACAAAGCATCATTGACCTAATATGCTTATGCATCTACCATAGAACTTGAACACAGTAAGCACGAAGAGAATGGTAGTTATTTAATCTCAGAAGAAACTAAATATTCATTAAGTTTAAGTCCTATTATAAGGAAACCTTTTTCTCTAAAGAAGTAAAAATCAAAGAGCCCCCCTCCCCCTATACAGACCACAATATAGGATCAGTAGGAAGAACTTGGTTTATCCATTAGGACCAATAACTGACATCAGTGTGGGCCTCAGCTGCTTGTTACATGTCTTCTGAGAGAGCAGTTGTCCAAGGACAGGCTTCCCTGACTGACAGTGTGCACTGTTTCTCCTGCCAGCAGAGGCCTGCGGAGCCCAGAACTTTCTAGCTGAGTCTCTCGCCCTGCTGATGGCAGCTCTCCCAAGTGAGTGCTCGCACTGAGGAAAGGCCCGGGGACAGCCTTGCCACCAGAATCACTCAGTCCTACTCTGCTGAGTGAGACTCAACTCTTAGAATTATGATTTCTAAGTAACTCCTTGGATACAGTGTCCCTAAAATAAACTCAACTTTACTAAAAAAACAAAAAAACCCATCAAACAAACTTTCTTTCTCCCCCAAATCTGATCCTAGGCAATTTATTTAACCTATCAGAGGTGTTTTTTTTTTTTTTCCTCCCAGATGCAAAAGGAGATAAATATTTCATCAGATTTTTCTAAAAGATTAAATGCTGTAACACATGCGAGGCACTCAGCGCAGTGTCCTGCCCAGTGTAAATCTTCAGAATATGCTATTCCTTATTATCATCAACGTTATTATTTTATCCCAAGCCCTCTACATTCTTTTTTGGCAGGATGTGGGTGTAATCAACAGATAAAGAGTAAAAATAGACTTGTCAGGAAACACATTCAATTCTTACATTTCATCTTAACCAAAAGGTTAGACTTTAGGGTTAAGGTGGTTCTTAATCTTTAGTATTTAGTTTTTAAACTTAAAACCCAGCTTGCTGGGCCAGCCTCAGAGCTTCTGATTTGTTTGGTCTGGGCGGGGCCCGAGTATGGGCATTTCTGACAGATGTGCAGGTGATGTGATGCTGCTGGTCCAAGGACACACTTTGAGAATCACTGAGTTTGAGGATAGATTTGACATGCTGTAGAATGTAATATCTTCCTGTGTTCTGTAGCCAAGAACACAGGAAGATATTACTGATTCAGAGCTGTGGGGAAAACAACAGAATGACAGGCAGGTGTTTGGAAAATAGGACTCATTCAGCCCTGACAGCATGAAGGCCCTTGAGCACGGAGTCAGAGCAATCAGTCTCAAAAAGTCAAAAGAGACTGAGAGACTAGATGGAAAAGAACAGCCCTCACACTGGGACCCCTGAGTGTGTCCCTGGGAATTTGTAGACAGACATGGCCAGGAGGCTGGAAGTGTCATGTTCAGTTGATACGTGACAATTGCCATTAATGTGAAGTATCCTGCTAAGAGTGGGAAGCTGGAGTTGACAAATAGCAGCAAGGAAAGCCTGGGAGAGAAGTGAGGAAGTGTGTCTGTGTGAGACACCCCCACAGCTGCTCCTGGGCCCTTTGCACAACTTCTACAATTTGCACAGTGGCTAAAGGGAGATGGATGAGGAAACAGGCTGAAGGAGAGAACAAGGGAGTAGATAATAATATTTGAAAATATTTTAATATTTTTTATTGGAGTATAGTTGATTTACAATGTTGTGTTAATTTCTGCTGTACAGCAAAGTGATTCAGTTATACATACGATATATATTCTTTTTTAAAATATTCTTTTTCATTATAGTTTATCATAGGATATTGAATATACTTCTTTGTGCTGTACAGTAGGACCTTGTTGTTTATCCATTCTATATATAATAGCTTACATCTGCTAACCCCAGCCTCCCACTCCATCCTTCCCCCAACCCCCTTCCCCTTGGCAACCACCAGCCTGTTCTCTATGTCCTGTTTTGTAGATAGGTTCATTTGTGTCATATTTTAGATTCCACATATATGTGATATCATATGGTATTTGTCTTTCTCTTTCTGACTTACTTAAGTATGATAAGCCCTAGTTGCATCCATGTTGCTGCAAATGGCATTATTTTGTTCTTTTATATGGCTGAGTAATATTCCATTGTATATATATGTACCACATCTTCTTTATCCATTCATCCATTGACGGACATTTAGCTTGTTTCCATGTCTTGGCTATTGTGAATAGAGCTGCTATGAACACAACGGGTGCATGTATCTTTTTGAATTATAGTTTTGTCTGGATATATGCCCAGGAGTGGGATTGCTGGATCATATGGTAATTCTATTTTTAGTTTTCTGAGGAACTTCCATACTGTTTTCCTCAGAGGCTGCACCAACTTACATTCCCACCAACTGTGTAAGAGGGCTCCTTTTCTCCGCACCCTCTCCAGCATTTGTAATTTGTAGACTTTTTTTAAAAATTAATTAATTAATTAATTTATTTTTGGCTGAATTGGGTCTTTGTTGCTGTGTGCGGGACCTCTCTAGTTGCGGCGAGCGGGGGCCACAACTCGCCGAGGTGTGCAGGCCTCTCACTGTGGCAGCCTCTCCTGTTGTGGAGCACGGGCTCTAGGTGTGCGGGCTTCAGTAGTTGTGGCTTGCGGGCTCAGTAGTTGTGGCTCACTGGCTCTAGAGCGCAGGCTTAGCAGCTGTGGCGCCCAGACCTAGTTGCTCCACAGCCATGTGGGATCTTCCTGGACCAGGGCTCCAACCCATGTCCCCTGCACTGGCAGGCGGATTCTCAACCACTGAGCCACCAGGGAAGCCCAGTGTTATTTGTAGACTTTTTAATAATGGCCATTCTGACCAGTGTGAGGTGGTACCTTGAAAATATTATTGATGAGTGTACTTCCATTAAGGCCAGTAAAGTAAAATTATAAGAAGTTGTGCTTTTGATTTAAATAAAATATTGAAACTTAAAATAACATTGTGGGGATTCCCTGGTGGCGCAGTGGTTGAGAGTCCGCCTGCCGATGCAGGGGACACGGGTTCGTGCCCCGGTCCAGGAAGATCCCACATGCCGCAGAGTGGCTGGGCCCGTGAGCCATGGCCGCTGAGCCTGCACGTCCGGAGCCTGTGCTCCGCAACGGGAGAGGTCACAACAGTGAGAGGCCCGTGTACCACAAAAAAAATAAAATAAAAAAATAACGTTGTGAGTTTAACATACATGCTTTTCAATTTTTCACTATTTTTCCGGATATTTTAATATGCTAGAAAAATTATCATTAAAAGTACATAAGAATATTATGTAGGGGGATAAATATTTCCTTTTGTCTCAGTCTCCAATCAGAGGCTTTTACTAGATCCTGTCTTTAGTTAAAATTTGTAAATTTTGATAGAAAATACTTTATAATAACTATAAATGGAATATAACCTTTAAAAATTGTGAATCACTATATGGTACATCTGTAACATAATATTATATATCAACTATACTTCAATGAAAATTTTTATATTTTGTTCTTTATGAATTTTTGCATTAATTTTGATTTTTAAACATACTACATGAAAGTATTTATCTTGATTATTCGATTTTGGTCACTCCCTTAAATTTTACACTGGAGGTGAGTGCCTTGCTTACCTGACCCTAACTCGGCCCTGATAGGGCAGCCCTGTGTGTTGGCACTTTGACACTAGGGTTCCGTGGTGGCAGAGGAGTGTCGGGGGGACACAGTTGTGCTCGTGGAAGGGGGAAAAGTGCCCAGTGAAGCAGATGATCCCAGCAGGAGAGGGTGGCGCCCGGGGAGTACAGTGGTGGTACCCAGGGGAGTATAGTGATGACTGCAGAGCCTATAATACACTGAGGATGAGGAACAGCGGAAAAAAAGTGGGAAAAAAAATCCATGGATGTCATGGGTTAGTTGTTGAAACTTGTGCCCTTAGAGACTCCCAGGAATCCATGGGGGTGGGTTGTGGAGAGGAGCTTTGAAGGAGGCTGAGGTCCTGCATTGGTAGTTAGGGATAAAAACCAATGAAGCACCATCACCCAAGGAAGGTCTAAATAAGAAGACATTTCTGAGATGGTCTGGAGGTGGATGTGTCAGGGAATGCTCTGTCCCTTCCAGGACTTTCCAGCTGTCATTCACAGGACTTGGGCACAGCAGCCTCCTCTTTGCAGTCACTCTGGCCTGGGCAGGATCTGCCCAGCTGTCCCTACCTGTCCCTTAAGAAGCCCTCCCCAGACTTGATGCCACTAGTCCTGACCTGGCCCTGAACTCTCCCATCTCTGAAGCCGTCTCTGTGGCCCTCGGCTCCACACTTACACTTGATTTATTCCTCTCTGTCCGGTTCAGCGAGTCTGACTGATACTCAACCAGGCAATTGTCAGGCCTGGGGGAAGGGGGAGCGAAATGGTTTCTTTTAGTGTCGGCTGTTTGGAGGCAGGGATAAATGTCATTTGAATATGGCTTTTCTTTTGCTTTCTTATTTGTAAAGCTGATTGGGACTTACTTTCACTTGTCCGAACCAACTTGAAGTAAGAGAATTTAACTGCATTTATTTGAAGAGCTGCTGTCCTGCTATAGCTGCAGCAATTTGCACTCTGAACCAAGCTTGTCCAGAAGGGAAATCTTGCATCCTCCCTGTGCTACTTTGTGTGATCTAGGGACTGAGACAGCAAAGAAAAGGCAGTCAACACATATGGATTCTTCTCCCAGTCACATCATTCTATGTACGGCCTTGAACACGTTTATCTTTCTGCATCTCACTTCCCGCACCCTCAGAATACAAATGATCACAATTTCCTACAACCAAACTTCCAGGGACACACAGTTAGTTGCATTGGATATTGCCTCACCTCCCATGTCCTGACATATTGAGGTGTGCCAGCTTTGCTGTGATAACATCTTCACATTTGTATTTTTTAAAAGTGTGTAATTTCCTTTTTGGCTTATTCACCTGTTTGATTAATGGTAACATTATGTTATATAATGAGGTGTCTTCCCTTTAAGTTCCAAGCTGGTTGCTGGAACAAGAAGATGATCTGATTACTGTTTATATTAACCAATTCTGGACTTGGCTATAATAAACACACAGTGTACTACTGTGAACATTAAAAGGCAAGGACTTTGCAAGGACTTTGTGAGTGGTTAAAGATACTGTGAAAACGTCACTGTTTGTTCATAGTAGGTTGGAGCTGCTGGGGCTGCCATGTAATTAATAATACCTACTGGTTCATGAACGCCTCCTATGTGCCTGCCATGGAGCCAGGTCTTTTTAGTCCTCAAAACTAAATTACGAGACAACTCTTCTTTTACGAAAACAAAAACTACATAGCTCGTCAATGGTGAAGGCAATATCCTCTTTCTTTTTTTGACTGTTAATTTAAGTAAAAAAATTTAATAGATGCGTCATGGAGTTTAAAATGTAAGCCTCCTGCTCACCCATGTTTACCATCCATCCAGTTCCCTTCCCCAGAGGCAAACAATGCTGTCACTTTCTTGTGCACCTATGCACACACATGACAGTCCTCCCCAAAGTGTTCCCCTTTGCTTTTCTTCTATACAAATGGTAGGACTTCTCTGCACTGGCTGTTGCACAACAACACATCCTAGAGATCATCCTGTATCATAAATATAGAGCCTCCTCATTCCTGTTTAGGGGTGTACTATAATTTATTTGACCTGTGCCCTATTGGTTGTCATTTAAATTTTTTCCTAATTTGCTTTTACATCAGCGTGGCAGGGAATGGCCTTTACACACACACATCTACACACACACACACACACGAAGGGAGCAGAACGTTTGTTAGGAAAGAATTGGGGAATCTTCTCTCTAAAGGATCTAGGCAGGATTTTGAAGAATGTGCTATCCCTTTACTGTGAAGTGGTAGGCAGAGTATTCTGCAAATCATCACATTAGCTCCCGTCTGTGTGTGGGTATGAGTGCATGCTTCAGAATATTCATGAGGACGCAGGGCACTCTGCTTACAGTGCACTACTGTTTGTAAAGCACTTACTTAGAAAAGGACCTACAGATAAACCGAGGGCACTAAGGAGGAAAGGAAGAAATTGGTTCTTTCTTTTCTTTAAAAAAATTAATTAATTAATTTTTGGCTGCGTTGGGTCTTCGTTGCTGTGCGGGGGCTTTCTCTAGTTGTGGCGAGCGGGGGCTACTCTTCATTGCGGTGTGTGGGCGTCTCATTGCGGTGGCTTCTCCTGTTACGGAGCATAGGCTCTAGGCGCGCGGGCTTCAGTAATTGTGGCACACGGGCTCAGTAGTTGTGGCACGCGGGCCCTAGAGCGCAGGCTCAATAGTTGTGGCGCACGGGCTTAGTTGTTCCGCGGCATGTGGGGTCTTCCTGGACCAGGGCTCAAACCCGAGTCCCCTGCATTGCAGGCAGACTCCTAACCACTGCGCCACCAGGGAAGCCCAAGAAATTGGTTCTTTTTTGCCGACTGCCAAGTAACTGCAGCCTCTGTGGATGGGTCCCTTTCTTCCAGACAAATGCATGTGTGCAAAATTCTGCTTACACTTTCCTGGAATGGATTGCATCAGAAATGGGTTCTCTTCACATATGTGGAGCATAAATGCAAACTTTGAAAAGGCACATGCCTTTTCTTTTTTCATGGAAAAATCAGTGGCCACTTCTTACAAAAATGGGAACACATTTATATTCTGCAAATCAAAGACAAGTTAATGTACTTCTGTTCAAACGTAAATCTCAAAAGAAAAAAAAAAGGCTGATGTTGTCCTTTGACTTGAAAAGCAAGTTGAAATCCTGGAGTGGTCTCTGACAGGAACTAATGCAAGCCACCTGACCTGCCAAGCTATTAAGACTGGTCATTTTGGGGGTGAAAGTGCTAGGAGCTCTGACTTCAAGGGAGCAGAGTAATGAGCTCAGATCAGAGTCTGCAGGGCTGCTTGGAGAGTGAGAGTGGATGAGGAACAGCGGAATTCTCTAACAGTTCTGGCTGAGTTCCCCTAGCCACATTTCTGTTCTCATTAAGTCATCGAGCTCATCTTGGGCAAGGTCTGTACCACCTCCGTTGTCCACGCTGTCGATAGCGGATCGCGAATCCCCTTTCCAGTGTCCCAGTTTGAGCAGAAGGGACCTCCAAGTGGGTTCTGCCGTGTTCCCAGGCCTCTGCAGATTTCCCCCTACAGAGAAACTCAGGAGGCTCTGGGCGCCACGCTGCAGGACGTGTCCTTTAGGGATGGAAATCGTGCGCATTCGCTACCAATCCCCACCTCCAGAGTGGGATCTTGGCCAAAGATCTTGTGTGTGTAGGTGGTGGTGGTGGGGATTTTATTTTAGCATTATCCAGCATGGTGGACTTCAGATCTCCTCCATCTGTACAGAGCCCAGAATATCTCTCAAGAGAAGCCTTGAATACATTGCATAAATTGCTTTTAGAGGGGCTTGTAACAAAATTCTCACCAAAATTGAAACCGCTGACCAGGATTCAACTAAGCACCCCAAAACCCAGCCTTTAGAAAGTCTGTTGATTTTTGAGTTCTTGAGAGCATCACAGTGCAGAGGGTAAACTACGGAGCCAGCCTGCCTAGTATAAATCCCAACTCCTCCACTTTCTAGCAAGTTCCTTAACCTTTCTTTTCTTACTTGCCACATCTGTAAAATGGGTGCAATATACTTGCTTTATGGAGTTATGAAGGTATCTGAGTGGTTAGAACAGCAATTCATTACAGAATAAGCTCTCAGTAATGTTAGCTATTGTACCGAAAAATTATTTCCTATTTCTATAAGCTTTTTTTGGTGGCTGTTGGCAGTGGGGTCTATTTGCAAAAAGTCAGTGACTCAAGGCGGAGCCTCTGAAGAAGTTGAAAGCTCCATGGCAACAGATGAGCCTTTTTCCTGGGTGCTGGCAGGGCCACTGATACCAAGCCACAGTGATAGGGAAAGCAAGGAGTTAGGACGATGGCTGGGGTGCTTTGCTTCACCCAAACAGTACACTGGTGGCCTTGCCAAGCAGCACAGATGCCGCCTCTCACAGTGCCCACATTTTTCTTACAGTTTTCATTTTGCCTGGCAAAGAAAGCTTTTATCCTTTTAAAGATGTTGATGTCTTTTGCCCTATGCTCTCAGCCCTACTGCTCTGAGATGGGGGCTCTGGGAGACTCTGCTGGGCCGAACCCCATTTCCCAGGATGCCCTCCTAGCAGCTCACCTGAGGCTGGTCCGGACACCCCTCTATTCAGTCCTTGGCATGAAATCATGCAGAAATTTTGTACTCGGATGGCCACCCCTGTTGCCAGAGCTGACACAGACCCATTAAAAACAATCTTTGATTTCTTCAGTCACTTAGATGAGGGTTTTGTTGGAGGGGAGTGGAACTTATGTACTCAAAGTCATTTGCAGAGATTCCCCCATTAGTTTATCATGCTGCCTTTGTCATGTGCTCGATGTGATTTCATCCTCACAGGGCCTCCCTTATTCCACAGTGAGGATTCAGTCCTGGGAGATGCACTTTATGTCAGAGGAGAGACATGGAAAGATACTAGCCTAGAGCTTCAGAGAGCTGGGTTCCCTGCCCACCTCTGTCACACAGTGGCTGTGTCCCTAGGCTCAGATCACTTCCCTTCTCTGACATTAGTTTTCTTACCTGAGGCACTCCATGAACCCAACCTTCAAAGTTGGAACATACGTCGAGGGATTGACTGCCATCTGGGGTGTATCCAGAGGTGGAATGACCCCAGATAACCTGTGGAGGCCAGCCTTTGAAGGGTCAGTGGTCACAGATGTTGTCCAGGGTTGGAGTTTGTGTGTGTGTGTGTGTGTGTGTGTGTTGGAGGACTGGGGAAGAGGGAGAGGGGTGAAGTGTTGTGTTGTACAGCCTCTATGTGTGTGAGAGAAATGGGCGAGAGTGTACATGTGAGAGAACCAGAGAGAGACACTGTGGATATCGCTTCTATGCTTCTATGTGTGAGAGAAGGAAGGTGGGGAGAGAAGAAGGCAGGGAAAAGGGGAGGAGGGACTGTGGAGAATTCGAGAGCATATTGTGAGTGTGTGAGGGAAAAAGGGAACAGGGAGAGGGAGAGAGCAAGGAAGAGAGGGAGGCAGAGAGGGTATGTGGTGTGTGTGTGTGTGCGTGGCAGCTGTGACCAGTGGCTGGACTGTACACACAGCCCCTGCCTACACAGTTCTCAAAAGCCTCCCCAAGTTTCCTGGAGAAGCTCTGCCAGGGGCTTTGGGGAATTCTCTCCTCTCACTGGCTCTAAAGCAAGGCTGGATTCTCTCAGTCTGAGGATGCAGGATCAGGAGGCCCCCCAAGGTCCTGCCCCTCTGGTCAGGACCTGATTTCTGGCTCTGGGTATCTGAAAGCCTGGCTCTGTGCTGGAGGAAATGATCCCCACTTGGGAGCTGGGGTTCCTCAGAGCAGCACAGCTTGTGTGGGCAGCAGCTGGAAGCTGATTCATCCTCCCTGCTCAGGGAGGGAGGATGCCAGGGTCTGTTTACAGCTCTAGGCCCGAGGAAGTCATCCCAGAAGGGGTGTGAGGGAGGAGGAATCAGGCTCTATCCTTGTGAGGGACAGTGACAGCGCTGGACCACTCCAGTTTGGAGGAGGTGTGAGGTCAGTTTGGGAAATTGTAAAAGGAGCTTGTAGTGGAAATCTTCCTTTCAGAGTCTGGCACCCATTCATCCTCTTCCTGACAAAACAGTACCCCAAATATTGGGGGAAACACCTCTCCCCACTCCCAGGCTCCAAGAGTGGGTCTGGCTCTAATCAGGTGTCTTCCCCTCCTCCCAGCCACAGTGATTAGATCGGGGACGGACAGATGAACCCAAATCACGCCAGTGCGAGCCATGCCTAGGACTCTGTTCAACCCTTGCAAGTGGGGTGGTTTTTAAGGATGTGTGGTTGAGAGAAGGGAGAGGTTACAGTTCTGGCCGGCGTCCTGCTATTGTGAGAAGTTTGAAACTGCAACCCACCAGCAGAAAGCAATGGAAAGGAAAGAAACTGAGTCCTGAAGGTAAAGTTTAAACTCTGGATCCAGCAGTACCTGAAGCCACACTACTCTTGAACATTTTTGATTACATAGCTAATAGGTTCCCTTTTCTTAAGTCAAGTTGGGTTGGGTTTTCTATCCCTGGTGATCCATGAAAGCCTGGCTGAAACAGTGGTAAATGGGATTCCCAAACCCCTACTGAGAACCAACAATGTACTGGGCAGGTACAGTGACAGGTGCTGGGGGAGGTGATTAAACACAAGGCTTCTGTCCCTGGGGGGCTCCCAGTCACCAGGGAAGGCAGATGTCTGAATGAGGAGCCAACACCCCAGTGACAGACGTCCATGTGCTACAGAGGAGAGGAGCTGACAGTCTTAATCCAGAGCCCAGATGGGAAGGCCAGGGGGGGACGGAGGAGTGAGGACATAGCGTTGTCACTGGGTAACAAACACCAGCTTTAGAGACAGAAGGACCAAGCCTTTGATGCCAACACAACCTCTCCGAGTCTTCGTTTATTCACCTGCAAGAGGGGGAGTCTTATCTCATAGTTTTGTTGTAAGAATTAAACATTTAATCAGCCACTTGAGACATATTTGCTGAGCACCTGTTATGTGCCAGAAACTGTGAACAATATGGTATGTAAAACAGAGAGGAAGCTTATACTCCAGTGGGGTAAGCATCAGAACAAGAGCCTGGACCATGAGTGAGTGGGACAGGGAGGGACAGGGGTGGGAGAGGAGTATCAACAAACGCAGACTTGCTTGATGACAATCTGTGACCATGGAGGGGAGGTCTGGAAGCAGAATAAGATTTGAACGTGTGAAGAGGGAGGGAGGGGGCAGGATTCTAGGTGGAGAGAGACCCCCATTATGAAGGCGGGGGGGGGGGAAAGGAAGGCGGGAGGTGGGAGAGCAGGTGGGACCGACCCTGTGGGCCTTTGTGGGATGTTGAGTTTTGTCTTTATTTTAAGAGCCAAAGAAAACATGGATGGGTTGCCTCTGGATAATTAGGAGTTTGAAGCAAATTGCTGTCACTGGTTTTGCGTTCAACTGCGATGCTGTTATGGCCAAGGTGAGAATAGAAATTAAGAGAGAAGCAAACTGTGATAAGCTCAGGGCATCTCACCTCTGTTGGGGCAATGCCGTGAACAAGGGCGGCAGCAGCGGTGATGGTGCAGGGTTATCCCCATGCTGGGCAGGAGCTGCTTGTGGGGAACCACAGACTTGCTTCCACTGTCCTCTCAGAGGGCCAGAGGGACCAGGCCCAGGCCTCCATTCCAGGGGTGGGCGTGGTCACTGACTACAAAGCTGTGATGCACCAAGGGGCCTGGACCTCCTGAGACATGGAGCCCATTAGCAGACTAAACTTCCGGGGGGTGGGGAGCATCTGAGATAACGTTGTCTCTGGGAGCTGGCGGTGGTGGCCTCTGCTCCCAAGTAAGCGGAATGGGACAGTGGAAAGATGCTGGATTTCAAAATCAAATAAGCTGGGTTCCCAGTCCAGGCTCAGTGCCTTGTCAGCCACATGACTTTGAGCAGGTCTCTGAGCCCATCTCCTACCCTGTAAATCGAGGCTAATTCCTGCCTTGCAGGCTTTCTGGGGATTTGGGGAGTTAACACAGACAACATGCCTCCCTCTCAGGAAGTGGACCGTGACTTTCACTTCACTTTTCCAGTCCTTCTTGGGGTTCTGGATGACTAATGTGGGCCACATGTGACAAGACAGCCCCAAGGCAGCCCCAGGCACCGCTGAAAGCATCCCAGAGTAGAATACCCTGAGCAGCCATAAGGACTTGCCTGTGTAAATAAAATTCCACTGGGAGAGGGGTTTGGGGAGACATGCCCACCCCATATGGCACATGGTGAATGCCTTTCACAGCCTTTCCTGGCAGCTGGCTGTGATCAAGGGGAAAAAGAGAGAGAGCCCAGGAGGGGTACAGAGCATCTAGGAGGGGAGGACATCTTTGGGGGCTTTGGAGTACTGACCACGGACAGGTAGCAAAGACCCCAGGCAGGGTCTCTGAATCAAGAGTTAGTGGCAGCGACTTCCCTGGCGGTCCAGTGGTTAGGACTTGGTGCTTTCACTACTGAGAGTCGGGCTTCAATCCCTGGTCAGGGAACTAAGATCCTGCAAGCCACATGGTGCAGCCAAAAGAAAAAAGAGTTAGTGGCAGTTTCTAGTTGCAGCAACATGGATGGGATGGACCTAGGGATTATCATACTAAGTGAAGGAAGTCAGACAAAGACAAATATCATTTATCACTTATATGTGGAATCTCAAATCTGATACAAGTGAACTTATTTATAATACAGAAACAGACTCACAGACATGGAAAACAAATTTATGGTTACCAAAGGGGAAAGAGGGGGGAAGGATAAAATAGGAGTTTGGGATTAGTAGATATACACACTATATACAGAATAGACGAACAACAAGGACTTAATGTATAGCACAGGTAACTCTATTCAGTATCTTGTAATAACCTATAATGGGAAAGAATCTGGAAAAAAGATATATAACTGAATCACTTTGCTGTACACCTGAAACTAACACAATATTGTAAATCAATTATAGTTCAATAAAAATAAATAAATAAACAACAACAACAAAAGAGTTAGTGGCAGTTTCAAAACCCCCCTTTGCAGTCTCACAGTGGTAATAGCCACGTCCTCAGGACAGCACAGACAAGCAGGTCGGGGAATGGGAATCTAAACACACAGGGCACAAAAGACACAGCAAGAACAGAGTCTACTGCAAGGCTTACAGAGCCTCAGATGAGCCATTTATAGCTTCTGAAATGCATCTTAATGTGTCTCTTTGCAATGCCATCTCTTTCCAGGCAAGTTCAATCCTTGGCACCATTACCAGGGTGAGAGTGGAAGGTGCAGACTTCCCTGGACAATGTTAGCATGAAATCTTCCTTTTGGGAGGTTCTGGGAAGAGGAGAAACAATCAACACAGAGCCTTTATCTTGTTTAAACTCCCCTTCCTCTACTCAGTCCTTGATGCCGCTAAGAATCCTGCAGTCTAATTTGTAGATCAAGCATGTTATTAGATGTGAGAATTAGAAGTGACAAGCAAAATGCCCCATGCCATGATGCTAATACTTATTAAACCATCCTTGTCTACTTTAGAGAAAATACAAGCTCACTAAGAATATATTTAGTGATTGTCTGCTAAAATATGCTCCGAGTGATTTAAATCAAACATGGGGAGGTCTGGGTTGTCCTTGATTTGTCACATGGCCATTAAAACCACAGATGCAGAGAAACACTATATTCTTTCATTTTAAAAAGTGGCTGGCACCAGAAGGAAAGGTTTCACGAGGACGGTGCATCTGGATCAGGAAGCCTAAACTCTGGGGTCTCACCCTAACAGCCAGACCCTCCTCTAACCTGGTCTCTCCGTTGGTGGCAGCCCCCTTCAGTGGCCCAGTTGGGGAGATCCCGGGGAGACCAGGCCAGAGGGCCTCACCAAGACCTGGATGAAGGCTCCAGAGCCACAAAGGAGAGGTGAACACAGAGAGAAACTTTGGCTGAATCAGCTCCTGCTAAGAACCACCCATTCCCTGAGGGAGGGGCAATGTGTACCAGCTTACGTGGGAGCACACTAGCTTACCTGAAGTTCATGCCTGGGAAACCACAACCGAAAGGAAGAAGATGAATCCTCCTCACTGCTTCCTGAAGGCTCACCTCTGCTCCACCCGAGTGTCTGAGCATTTATGTGGCACCTGCTTAAGCCTCCACAGACCCACCACGCTAGAATGCAACTCAACACGGCACGTCCTCCACAGACATCAGACAGGAAGCCTACACCAATGGAGGTGGAACCCTGCCACTGAGAAATGAAAGTCATAGGTACCTGTGCCACATAAGATGTCACCTTGTGGCCTTTTATTTCTGAAGGACATTTCTGAAATGGCTCTAGGCAGGGAAGTGCATAAGCCAGCAGGTTTGACAGATGATGAGTTAAAAATGAATGAAGCTGGTCAGCTGAGTTAGGTTTTCATTTCCTAAACTTGAAACCTTATCCTGTAATACTTATAGGTGACTTGCTCTTGGAGACTGGAAACCAGCCTTCAGCAGAAATGGTGACAGGACAATTCTGGCTGGTCTACAAGGAGAGCAGGCTCTCTCCACCGCCTTCAGCCTCGTGCCCCACACCAGGTGGGGACAGGTCATATGCAGATTCCTCTTTTTCCCAACCATCTTGGGGAATTACACTGCCCTCTAAGTCCAAGATCACGATGCTGTCTGAACACAATCACCGCCCTTCACGACATCAGCAAATTTCAGCACCGAGCATTGGGCCAGCTCCTCACTGGCTAGCCCCTAGGCTCTCTGAGGAATGTGTCACAGGGGTCCCTAATCACTGTCAACTGTCATTCTCTCAGGAGGGGCCCAGAAAGGTCAGGGATTTGGCACAAGTTCTCAAAGCTTACCAAGCAAGAAAACAGTCTGATTAGAAATAAAGCTGAGTATATTGATTTTTCTTGATGAAATTTTGAATGCAACAAGTATTCATGGTGTGTTTTTCAGCATCCAGTAACACCACATGAGGCATTTATTAGTAAACCCTTGAGAAAGAGATTGTCCCAAGGTCAAAAATCAAGGGATGGAGAGAAGCACTTTTACATTATTATTAGAGGTGCACATGGTCTCAGAAGTGACCTTCCTTGACCTTGTCCCACTGAAACAGACTCACAGGCTCTCACACATCCACATACACCTTGGCCTGAAGATCCTGTATATAATTTTAGAGAAGAAAACAGAAATTGACAGAAAGTGGTTTTTAGCGAAGCAAATACAATTCTGCATAAACATTGCCAAGGCCATTGTAATACAATAAGCCCAGAAACATCCAACAAAGAGGAGCATGTTCTTTGGAACTAATGTATAAAAGATTTATGATGATGATGACATTCCTGAGACTCATAAAAATTCTAACTTTCATGTCCCCTTTTAGCTTTGTTTATTTGTTTTGGGCCCTTGTTAGGGTTGTTTTTTTGAGCTGCAGACAAATCTAATGGCCACTTCTAGCATTGTGGCATACTCCAAATATATCTAGGACCAAAATTTTCCTGCTACATGAATACACCTCAGTCTCAGGCCCAGGAGCATCTCCGAGTCTTAAGAACCTGCATGGAAAGCTACTAAGCTCAAAGATGGCTTTTGAGGGCACCCAACGAAAAAGGACAACGTTGTAACAACTTCTGCAAACATCAATTTTTTCAGCTACAAAATTGGAATATTGGCTCCACGTATCTCATGGGTGGCTGAGAGGTTAAAACAACATAATGCAACCAAAAAATGCTTCTTCAATTTAATAAGGTCTGGCTGCATCCTTCTTAATGACCTAGACTTGAGTGTCAGGCATTAAGGTGCTCTCAGACACAGGATGCTTTTAGGTCTGCTGGCTCACCCCTCAGGGCCTTTGCACTGCCTCTCGGTGCTCTCCCAGCACTTATACCATCTCCGTATGGTTATGATTGGGACTTTCCTGTCTTCCATATTAGACTCTGAGCTCTTGCAGGGCAGGGACCTCTTCCTGTTGTTCTTGGAGACAGCCTTTTCCACTCAAGCCACTGCTATGCTGGGCAGGCTTGTTCCAGCTGCGGGGAGCTGACTGTGAGCGCCTCTCACCAACTCAGTGATAATACGTCGATAGCTCGAAAACGTATATGGTGGGAGTATTTACACTATGGAAATAGGCAAATGCTACAAATCAAGCCTTCTTTATCCCTGGAGAGCCGGTTGTCAAAAATTCACCAGGACACCACTGACTCCAGGCCAGCTTTCTCACCTCATCCTTTTAACCTGACACATTCACGCTGGACAAATGTTCTCTGCAACAGAACCAAAATCTAGCATGTCACGACACCCTCCCTTCTTGAAGCAGATGTTTCAGTTTGTACTCTCAGTTCTATGATCTACTTATCTGGCTTACTCCCCAGCGATGGCAACAGTAACAACCATAATAATAGCTAACATCTATTGGTACTTATTACGGGCCGGCTGCTGGGCTGAGCCCTGGCAGACCCCTTTCAATGAGTCTTGTCCACAACGCTGTGAGGCTGGCACTGTGTTACACTCATCTGGACCAGGAGGAAAGCGAGGCTTTGGATCCTTGCCCACAGGCGGGCAGGGCCAGCATCAGAGCCCAAACCAACTCAGCCGCATCACCCCTCTGTCACAGCCACACTGGGTCACTTGCCCTGCTACCCTCCTGTGGACCTTCTCCCCATGGTCATGTCTGTGCATGTCCAGCACTAGTCGCTGTGTTTCTGTTTTCATCCATGTAGCAGTGGTATGAGGGGAGTTCGTTGATTATGCTTTGTGGCACCTTATGAATTCCCTAACAGCCCCCAGTTTTCATCCTGGACTCAGGGTGTGGGCTGGCCCCCGTCGTCCCACCCTAGAGCCCTGAATGCCAACCGGCCTCAGTGCCCACAATGAGATTCCCTTGCTGCTACACTCTTCCTTCTGGATTGAGGCTCCCAGAGGCCACAACTGTCAACATCACTTCTCTGAACCTGGCCTTGAGAACAGTCACTGGAGGTCCACTGCAGTAGGCACAGGGCTGCCTTGGTAATTACTCCCAGCACTACCCTAAACCAGCAGAAGCTCTATTTGATGGAAAGTAGACTTGGGAACAGAGAGCTAGTATGGGGCCAGGCCAGGGTTTCAGCCAGGTGTGTATGATAGCAGGGGCTGGCATTCTTTCCACAACACCAGAGGTCCTGAGTGTAAACCAGGGGACAGGCCTCTGGATGGCCAGGGGAGCCAATTCCCACTGCCGTCTCCTAGCCCCTGGCCCACAAAGCAGCAGGACCTGCCCTGGTGACTCTCTGGACGGGCCCTGCAACTCATTCTCCCGTCCCAGCCCCTGGCAAGCAGGACCCTGCCATGGGTTGAGCTATAGCCCGCTCCTGTGCTGGGGAGGGCCTGCCCAAGCCATGAAATCCCCACGGCCACAAAGGTCTCATCCCTCCAAAGGCAGCCTCCACGCAGTGAAAAGCAAGCTGTTTAACTTGCTTTTCAGCTCACTAGGGAACCATAATCCATTCAGCTCACTAGGGAACCGTAATCCATTCCTCCTGGGTCATTGTGGACATCCTGCTTTGATTGCACCCTTTATATTTTTAGTTTTAAGTTTTCTGACCTCCATAGTTTCCGTTGAGAAATCTGTCGTCACCTGAATTGATCTTCCCTTATAAGAAATATATTGTTTATTTCTGGCTGCTTTCAAGATTTTTAACTTTTTCTTTAGTTTTTAAAAGTTTAATTATCATGTATCTTGCTATGGATCTGAATGTCTTTGGTTTTCCAAGTTGTGTGTTTATTTTTCCAAGTTGTGTGTTTATTTTGGTTTTCCAAGTTGCGTGTTTATTTTTCAGGGTTTCAAGGACATATTCTGGCATTATTCTCAGAGAATGACCTTTTCTCCTCAAAATCAGCCAGTGAATTTATTTGGTTTTTATTTCTCTGGAGTACAACCCACAAGCCTTATCCAGCAGCTTCTAATTTTCTCCACTCATGCTTAAAAAAATCCTCTACTGCAATAAAAAGTGTAGCTGGGATACTTTTATGAGTGTGATTGGAAATGACGTCCTTGTCACAGGAGGCGCCATCCTCTGGCATACCTGCAGGGACTCGGCATGGCTTCCCAGCTGTGCCATCGGAGCTGGAGCCATCAGAGCCAGGGGCTGTGGGCCGCACGTCGTTATAGTAAAAGACATTAAAGTTCTTACCACCAGAGCCTTCTAACCATGGGACAGACACCATGGTGGGCACAAATCATCCTTCTCTAATCCTTTAGCAACCTTCTAAGCCCAGTGTCATGAATTCGCATTTTTCAGATGAGGAAAATGATGCTCAGAGATGCTTAGCAACTGGCCAGTAGCCACATAGCTGTTAAGTGGCAGAGCCAGTGTAAATGTGCCAGTAAATTTTTAAAAATTATTTTATGGCAGTATTGCTTACCTATAGTAAAGTGCACTAATCTTAAGTGTCACAGTGAATGTTTACATATGTGCACACACGTAAGATCACCACTTAAGTCAATGTATAGAACATTCTAATCACTCCAGGAGGCTTGCTGGGTCCCCTCCCATTCAGTAGCCCCTTTTACTCTCAAGGGCCATCACTATTCTGGTTTCTCTCATCATAAATCAGTTTGACCATTTCAGAACGCTGCATCAGTGGAATCATACAGTATGTGCCATCTGTATCTGTCTTCTTTGGCTTAACATCCATGGTGTTCATCCACAGCGTTGCGTGTATTGACAGTTTCTTCTTTTTCATTCTATTTGATGACACACAGTGACATGACATAGCCTACCCATTGAATGGTATATTATTTTCCCAAAAGTTAGAGATATAAGCTAAATTGATTAGAAGCAATAAAAAAAATTTAGTGCTTTATGATCGTACCTGAAAGGCACAGCTGACAAAGTTATTCAGCTTATTTGGAATTCATTACACTTCCTGAGTTTACAAGGCCATTCCTAGATGTCTCTCGAAGAATCGCATTTTAGAGGTTAAACAAATCATCTGAAGGACACACAGTCCCAGAAAATGCAGATGTCTTTGTGTGGTTTAATTTGAATGAGGCTCTGGAAGCTACTTGACTGGGGAGTTGGGGGTCCCTGGGTCAATTATTTAGAAAAAAATGAAATACTCTTTTCTTAATTATCTCATATCTTCACTTATACTAGTGTAGACTATGAGCCTTTTCAGTTCTTTCCTTACCAACAAATTCATAAATACTCCCCTGACAGGGCTGCCTTTGAATTGCAGAGGCCATAATGTTCTCTGATGCTTTTATGGTGATTCTGAGAGCAATTCACACCTCAGGCAGAATTCCTAGGGATACTTCTGACAGTACAGCTTACACAGCCCAGGCTGAAGTAGCCCACTTATATGGTAAATGCGTTGGCCCTCCCATCAGGTGATGCTGAATCAGTTTGCCTTCTTTAGGCCACTTGTTCCTGCTCTCAA
This sequence comes from Pseudorca crassidens, assembly GCF_039906515.1. NCBI lineage: Eukaryota > Metazoa > Chordata > Mammalia > Artiodactyla > Delphinidae > Pseudorca > Pseudorca crassidens. Next base: position 62,786,428 of record NC_090305.1, read on the forward strand.
ATGAGAACTCAAGAAATTTAGCAGCAGTAGATTTTTTTTTTTAACACCTTCTTCTTTTTTTTTTTTTAATTAATTAATTTATTTTTGCTGTGTTGGGTCTTCGTTTCTGTGCGAGGGCTTTCTCTAGTTGTGGCAAGTGGGGGCTACTCTTCATCGCGGTGCGCGGGCCTCTCACTATCGCGGCCTCTCTCGTTGGGGAGCACAGGCTCCAGACGCGCAGGCTCAGTACTTGTGGCTCATGGGCCCAGTTGCTCCATGGCATGTGGGATCCTCCCAGACCAGGGCTCGAACCCGTGTCCCCTGCATTGGCAGGCAGATTCTCAATCACTGCGCCACCAGAAAAGCCCAGCAGCAGTAGATTTTGGTTTTGATTTTAAGAGCTGTTTGTAGTCTTAAGAAATGAATACAGAAAAAAAAAAAAAAAAAGAGAGAGAAAGAAATGGATACAGCATCATCTTCTATAATAGTTCCTGCTAAACTTATTTGTCTTCATGCTGAATACTGCCTTTCCAAATTAAGGTTTATTTCTCTAGGACCTTTCTAAGGATTTACATCTTGTAAGGTTTTTATAAAGTGAAATGGATGTTCTTTGCTGGCTATCCCCCTCTTATACTGGGATATCAAATCCTTCTTTTCATTTCTTAAATTGATGTTCTGTGGACCTTTCTGAGGGAACTTCAAATATTTAATCGCAAGGCTTATCCTAGGCTTGTGTATGTACTGTATGTATATCTGTGCTTTATGCATAAAAAGAGCAAGATTCCCTCTTCCCTCCAAAGACCAAGTTTGGCCTGGTTGGGGGGGCATTTAGTCCTGTTGAGAATGCACACCCTGGAGTCTGGAGGCAAACATTTGGGTTTGGATCCTGCTCCCACCCTTACCTGGAACAGTAACATGCCTCAGTGAGCTCAGCATCTACAACTATAACAGGGGGTGCCATCCACCTTGCAGGACCATAAAGTGGAGAGTGTTGGCATCTAATTAGCATTCTTTTCTGGAAATCTACTCTCTGCCGCCCGCAGCCTAGATTCAGCCCTACCTTGCCCGAGCTTTCCAGTCTGCCCATTGCTCCCCCTTCCTTTGTCCAGCCTGCCTTTGCCTCCTGTCCTCCCCTGCTGAACACCTACCTCATGAAAGCCCAACTCAGGCATCCCTTCCTCTGGGACACCTGTCCTGCTGTTGCTCTAACCACGGGGCCCCCACGGGGACTTCAGAGTCTCCAGCAGAGCACTCTTCACTCACAGCTGCTCACGCACAGACTCATCTCCAGTTACTATGGAAGCTGCCGTGAGCAGTACTGAAATCTGTTTGACTGTTTAACCTTGGCCATTAACGTAGGCCTGGGCACTTGCTAAAGGAGAGAACCAGTGCCTTTGCTTATCAGAGAAATTTCAAAAAGATCAAAATTTCTGGTTAGGCTTTAGCACTTTCACTGCCGTGGCTGGAGTTCAGTTCCTGGTTGGGGCACTGAGATCCTGCAAACTGCTAGGTGCGGCCAAAAAAAAAGAGAAGAATTAAAAAAAAAAAAAAAAGAATAAAAAAATTTTAAAAAGATCAAAATTTCAGGCTGGCCCCTTCCCCATAGTAACTGTCCTGAAATTTATGCAAGGAGGCTTCAAGGAAGAAAGGAGAAAAGGAACATTACAAACAAAAGGCACACCAAGAACTCGTGTCAAAAAATTATACGATAAACATCTCAAGTGAACACGTGAACAAACAGTTCTCCAGAAAATCAGTGATGGGCAATAAAGAGTTGATTGTTTTAGCACAGGCCTCCTGTGTAGGCTGAACTCAGTAAGTATTTATGGAGGAAACAAGTGAAAAATGTTTAATTTACCATGATGTGTGTCAGTGTGTATTTCCAGGAACAAGGACACTCTCTTATAGAGCTATGTAAAGTGATCAATTTCAGGAAATTTAAAATTAATACAATACTATTCTACCATTATCCATATTCAAATGGTGTCAGTTGTCCCAATGTCCTTCATAGCTATTTCCCCTCACCTCAAGAGTTGATTAAGGATTAGGCATGTCACTTGGGTATCGTTTCTTGTTAGTCTTCTTTAATCTAAACATTTCCTCAGTCTTTTTTTCTTTAATGACATCAATATTTTGAAGACTTCAAGCCAGTTGGTTTGAATAATATTGCTCGGTGTGTCTTTGATGTTTCCCAAGATGAGATTTATTCTAAAATTTGGAAGGGTAGACTGTCTCTCACAGTACACAAAAGAAACTTCCCACCAACATTCCTCAATTTTTTTCCCTTAAATTCTTCAATCTAGTCAAGAGATTTGTCAGTTGTACAGCTTTTTCACTGAACAGCCGTGGGTAAGATGGGATTTTTCCAAGCACACAGTAACTTTCTTTGACTTGTTGCATCATGGTGTGTAAAGAAATCTCAAGAGCTCATTAACCAAAATGAACTACATGAAATTGGCACACAGTGCTGCCAACACAAATAATTCCATTGCCATTCAGGCTCCTTTGCCACATAAATATTCCACAAGGTGTACACCTAGGAAGAATGCTCTCTGTTCAAAAAAGTGAAAACACTTCAAAGAAACCATTGCATACATGATTTTTAATATAAGAATTTACCCATGCTAATACAATATACACATTATTTTAAATGTCTCATCATATGCTGTCAAGTTGAATGTATCCTAACTTACTTCCTCTGTTCTGTTGTTGGACATTTAGATTATTTCTGGGTTTTACATTACAAATAATCCAGTATATCTCATTTTTGTATTGAGAATTATTTTTGTATTAAAAATATTCCATCGTCTCTTTAGGTATAGGTTTTCAAAAATGAAATTACTGGGTTAAAGGACTTGAACATGCTAATGGCTCTTGATACACGTTGGTAAAAGGTTATGCCCATTTCAACTTTGCCAGCAATGGATGAGAGTGCCTTTTTCAATCTACCCTTGCCAACACTGAAGAGAATGCTGAAAAAAACCCATTAATTTCATGAGAAAAAAGCTACTTGAAGCGTAAATCTCTATTCCCTTGCTTTCTATTGAGGTTCAACATTTCCCCATATACTTGTTAACCTGTGGATGTCCTCATCCCATAGTGATAATTTTTTAATATCATATCTTCTTTAGGGATATTGCAAACCCATTAGGATATCTCTAAAACATACTGTGGAGTTTACACTAAAAGGGCAGCATCCTAATTTATGAATCCTGTGGACTGTGTGGAACACCAAGCAATAAGTGATCAGGTAGAAGTAAAGGATATTTGACTCCAAGTGAAAAGAAATGAAGGCTTAAGTTGTCTCAGAAAAACCAAAGCCAATGCCACAGGCATAATCAGGAGATATGTTTTGATTTCAGTCCCAGGGATAATTTTTCTCTCTCATTCCCCGAAAACAATCTCCCAAACTGGTCTGTGTTAAAGGTAATAGCACAAAACAACAAAATCAGAGAGAACAATTTTTATAATGAAGCAAAGAACTAAGAAGCCAATTTGTTTCCAAGGAAAGTAGGAACGCTATTCCTGAATCAGTTCGACACCAAATGATGACTGACGTGTGCATCTAGGCTCACTGAGAAAGTTCGGTTTCCTCAGAAGATCTTAAACAACCAGTATAAGTCCTTATTTATAATGTTTGACTGAATCTATGCAATAAATGGTCAAGAAGATAAATTTTTATATAATAAAAAGATGACAAAGGGAATGATCCTGTAGTATCCCATTAGCTATATAACTTCTAAAATAAGTATTCCATCATTCATTCTATAATAAATTCACTGAAGTTTGTTAATCTCCCAAAGCTAAAAATTTTAAACTAACACTGACAACAGAAATATGTTTTAATGCAAAACATATGGAGAAAACAAACTGACGAAGCACAAACCATCTGATCATAATTAGAGCAGTGACCATTACAAGGGAATTTCATTTAAAATTCTTAAAATGCTTTTACTATAATAAATAACCAACCAGAACCCTAGGACAGGTAGACTCTTTTTCACTGTGATGAGAAAGAAGAAAGCTGAAGTTTTGGACTACCACCATTTTTACAGTGACTTGACATTACCTGTGTCCTCCCCAAGGAAGCCTACGTTCTAATCTGAGTCCCTCCTGTAGAACCACACCACAGACAGGCCCGGGTGCTTGATGTGGTCATTTACTTCTGACACAATTGGTTAATTTTATCACATGGATGTCTACCCTGTATTCCTAGTGCCTTAATTTTCTGTGAGCAAGAATTTTTATTATTATAATTATTCATGGCTCCATAGTATCTCAGAAACATATGCATATGGTAGCTACTGGATAAACAGCTAGAAATTAAACCAATGCACCAAAAATGGGATTCATTTACATAGGAAAGGAAAAGTATGTCATAGGCAGTGGGGAGTGAAACATGAGTCTAAAAAGCGGTCATCTCTGCAACTTCACAGAGCTGCTATCCACTATTTTATTGGGATTTCACACAATACACACACAGGTATTCTTCATGTAATTTGACATATACAGTGTTTTAAAATCCAGTTGCTCGCATATGAATATGCTGAAAGAATATCCCAGAGAGTAATATCCTAAAGTAAATCACTTCTAAACCAAGGTGAATTTCAGACTGCACAAGAAGCAGAGAAGCTGATGGTCAAAGTGGATGGCGGCACAAAGTGACCCCAAACACCATCCCCCAGCCAGACACCAGGTATTTAGTCTAAACCATCTACTGGAAACTAATTTTTTTGTTGGTTTCAAGAAACTGGGCACGTTTTAAAATCTGTTATTTATCTGAAATTTTCCATACTTGATTCAAGTCAAAATATCCCTTAAATGTTTCCCATGATGAATTTGGCAGTACAATGCTGAGAGGTTACACAGCTTGTTACTACATAAATAAACTCTGCTGAGGCATCCTTCAAAATGTAACAGACTGTCAGCCCACAGGCCATACATCTGAGACACTTTGACCTAGACATACTTCTCTATCAAACGGAGACTTAGAGAAATTTCAAGAAGCAAAACCTGCCCCATGAATCATGGACTTCTTTCCTGGACAGGTTCTTATGATGGACTCGAATAATATGGAAAAACAGGAAATGAGTTCAAACTTTTGCATCTTCTTTGATTTCAGACAATAATAATCCCAAGACTCCTGGCGATGTCCCCACAAGACATCATACAAGATTGAACCAGTGAAATTCCCAGCTTCTCCTCAGCATCCTCTTTCTGCTAACTTTAATTAAACAAGTTTGGGTGTGTTCTGTCTGCATTAGACACACTGAATGTAGAAGACAGCTTAGTAAACCTCCCCTTTCTTAAAAAATAATGCCGATCAATCAATCACTGTCGGCCCCACCTGTTTGAAGGAAGATGGTGCCTCCCGTTAGCTGAGACCCTAAGGGTGCACTTGGCCACTCACCTCGCCTGCTGGCAGACGCAGCAGATCCACACCTTCTCGTGCTTCTGGTAGGAGCAGCAGCTCTTGCAGACGTTGAACTTACAGTCCCCACACTGGCGCTTGGTGTTGACAAGGAAGGTGAAGGGTGAGCAGCAGCGCATACAGCAGTGCTCCACGAACTTCTGGTGCTTGGAGAGGATGCTGCACTTGCTGCCTTCCTCATCCAGCTTCTGCTTCATCTCGCTGGGGAGCCAGGTTGGGGAAAGGGTGAGGAGAAGAGAAACAGCACATCAGGTCAGGGGGCTCCCTCCCTAAAGCACGCCACCCTGGCCCTCCCATATGGCAAGCTGCCATGTAGGATCTTCCTGTAAAACACAGAAAGATCAATGGCTTGACATAATATCCAGAGAGGAACCCTAATGGTGGATTAATTTTGTGTTCTTCTATATGTCATATTTTCTATAAGAAAGCACAAAACCTTATTACTTATATTTCAGACACTAGATTTAAATACAAATTATTATAAAGCTAAGCACATTAAAAAGAAATCCTTTAGCTTAATTAATGTCTTTTTAAAAGAGCAGGAGATCATTTATGTTAAAATATTAATCCTTATAACAGCCCTGCTGGGAATATGATAAATGCAATCCTGGCCCTTAATATCCCTGGAAACTGAAGCACCAGGGATTTTAAAAGCTTTCAAATCAATGTAGTCAATAAAGATTCTTTGGGTGATGGGCTAATCCTAAACACTGGTGACTCAGAGTTGGATAAAAGTTAACCCCCTTCTTCCAAAGAGCTCGTGGATGTTCTGGGCACACAACTGGTCATAGTAATGTAAAACACAACACTGCATGCACTTTTCTCTACACTCTGAGGAGGAAAGGAGAAACCCTAAGAGGCAAGGATCTACCCCAAACACACTGAGTTACTCAGGATACAACTGACCGGAAGTAACCAACTTATTCTACCTTGGCAAATTTGAGTTGTTTTTGCCTGTTCAAAGATGCACACCCACAAAGAATAACAGAAAATAATTTTTGTTTCTGTATCCATTTTGTGATTGTGCAATTCACCCCAGATGAATCTATGATGTATGTGGCAAATATTTTCTTTCATTTTGAACTTGTCTTTTCACTTTGCTTATTGGTGTCTTTCATCATTTAGAAGCGTTTAATTTTTCTGTAGTTAAATTGGTCAGTCTTTTCTTCTGTGGCTTCTGAGTGTTACATCTTGCTTATTACTCCTCCCACCCTCTACCAACCACTAATCTACTTTCTATTTCTTTGAATTTGGACATTTAATATAAATGGAATCATACCATATGTGTTTAAGGTTCATCCATGTGACAGCATGTATCAGAATTTCATTCCTTTTTATGGCCAAGTAATAGTCCATTTACAGATGTACCATATTTTATTTATCCATTCATCGACTGATAGACATCTGGGTTCTTTCTACTTTTTTGGCTATTTTGAATAATGCTGCTATTGACATTCATGTATAAGTTTTTGTGTGGACGTATCTTTTCAATCCCAGGAGTGGAATTACTGGGACATATGGTAATGCTAAATGTTTAAACTTTTAAGAAACTACCAGAGTGTTTTCCAAATCGCTGCTCCATCTTACATCCCACCAGCAATATATGAGGGTTCTGATTTTTCTGCATACTCACCAACACTTGTTATTGTCTGCCTTTTTTATTATAGCCATCCTAGGGGGTTTTAGGTGGTATCTAATTGTGCTTTTGATTTGCATTTCCCTACTAGCCATTTGTACGTAGTCTTTGGAGAAAAGTCTATTCAAATCTTTTACCCATTTTAAAATTAGAATATTTATCTTTTTCATCATTGCGTTATAAGAGTTCTTTATAATATTCTGGATACAAGTCCCTTATCAGATATATGATTGGCAAATATTTTCTCTTTCTTATATTAAACCTTATATTTTATTAGTATTTTTAGGTGCTTTTAGTACAAAGAAGGGCTGCACTAGCTCATCCCAGCCTGCTACTAGAATGGGAAATCTACATATGGTTTTATAATCTAATTTTTCACTTAACAACAACACATCATAAACATCTTTCCATGAAAATTCAAAGAGTGTTTGTAGCTTTAGCTTTCAGGTCCCCTGAGCTGGCTTACATGGCTGCCAGTATACGCACAGGGCTTTCTGCTCTGCACTGCGGTGCCCGATACTCATTTGTTTCTTGAGCATTAGAAGGGGAGACTACATCAGGCCAGCTGATAATTCTACAGGGTAAAATATTGTATATGTATACTTGGCTGAACAAAATATTTACAGGGAAACAGGACAGAAGTTTTTTTCCTTAAGACATGAAGATGTTGTTATCCAGTCCCTCAGATTTAGAATAGAAGGTGAGCTAAGTTATCAACGGCTCTGACCTCTGTAAACAATATAAGAACAGCCTCAGCAATTGACCTTCTTCTATTGATATTTCAAAGACACTGAATTAAATAGGATAAAACACCCAGGAAGGAAAGTCTTTAGGGATCAAAAAAAGCTCTGTGAACTCAATGCACAAGATCACTTGAGCTTTATGAGTTTTGTTTCCTGATACACAGGACTGCAAATGCCAATGGCATTTAAAAACTCACTGAGAGTCTAGTGATAAAACTGTACCAATTCCTCCAAAGTTTGTTCCAAGCAAATGGAGTGTTTTGAACCACAGGCTCAATAGAGGAATAGAATGTCCTTCTTGTGAACCATCTCTCACTTCTCAGATTCTACTGCCCTGTAGTACCTCATGGGAGAGGTCACTGAATTGTATAGGATAACCTGTAGTGGCTAACTGCAGAATCAACCAAGAATTATGCAAGACCAGGTACCTGCACTGAAACGTCCTGGGAAGGACCAGGCCCCCAAATGGTCAGCCATGTGGGAAAGAGTGATGGGTTTAGAGTCAGTGGCTGGGGTGTAGAGCTGAGCTCAATCACTTCTCAAAGATCCCTCCAACCTTTCTGAGCCTCTGCCTTCTGAGAGGCAACAGTAATTCCTACTTCGCAGAGTTTCCAGAGATTTTAAGTGAGCAAATCAACAATAAGCAAATAGTACTTTGCATTTTGATTAGCAAGAAATCCAATGGTCTCAGTACCCATAACATTTGATCACACTTGTTTCTATGTCAAGAAAGTTTTGTGATAGTATCTGGGCAAAAGGGCTCAATATGTATTTGTTGCTTGAGCACTGAGTGTTAGTGGGTGTGAAGTGGCATCTCATTGTGGTTTTGACTTGCATTTCCCAAGTGAGTAATGATGTTGAACACGGTTAGTCTGGTCTTTAGCAATGTCATCTAACATCTGGTTTAGCCTCTTCCCGATACATCACTCTGCAACCGACATATGAAAAGCTTATCAACATTTCATGGTTTCTGGGTCCACTGCAATGCCAGTTCTGATTCTCACCATGTGCTGAGAATGCATGCAGGCTCAATGGGGCTAGAGTGTCATAAGTTAGCTGTGTCTGCCATAGGTGTAGCAGGGACAGTGATGGCATATATGTCACTTGTTTGCTATCAAAGAGACAGTAATTCTAGCCCATAGCTGTGAGCCACCACTCCATGGTCACAGGCACTGTTGTCTAGATTGCCAATTATTCACTCAGTTCACACTCACTGAGTACTTACTATTCCAGGTGCTAGGGATAAAAAGAAAACAGGACATGGTCCCTCCTCTTCATGAAACATGTATTAAAGTGGGGATTCAAATGATTACAAACTAAATAAAATATAAAACAATTATAAGTTGTAAGGCATTCTATTACAGAATAATCAGGGCACTTAGACTGAGAATGACATGGCAACCTACTTTAGACTGGGTGGTGACAGAAGTCTTCTTTGGGGAGGTGACATTTAAGTTGAGACTACAGGTTGAGAAGGGGCTAGCCCAATAGGAAAAAAAAAATAGCATAAGAGGCAGAGAGAACAGCAGAGGAAAAGAGCTTAATGTTGGGGAAAGGGGAGGGAAGACAAGACACAGGTCCTGGAAAGGAGTTTGGATCTTATCCTACGTTCAGTGGGAAGTTATTGAGGCCGGTGAGCAGAAACAGAGCAGGATCCAATTTCCGTTGTAGTAGCACCTGCTGTTACATTAAGGCCAACTTCTAGGGGGCCATGTGTGGAAGCCTGGAGAGCAGTGCACTCATCTAAGTAGCTGGCTGAGGTTTGGACCAGGGTAGGAGCAGAGGAGATGGAGAGGAGTGGACAGATGCATGGCACACCTGCTGAAGGATCTGACATGGGAGCGGAGGGAAAGAATGAACCAAGAACCATTCTCAGGTTTACAGCTTTTGTGGGGAGTGAAGCGGTTTATGGAGCAAGGGAAGACTATGATAGTAGAAGCAAGTTTTACTGAAAACTATGAGGCATCTAAAGGGATTTGCCATGTGGACAATTGATAGGTGTTTGTGCATCTCAGAGGAGGGATCTGGGCCAACTGTGTAAGTTTGGGAATTATCTTCAGACACACCTCCATAAATATAGGAATGGATGAGTCACCCTAGGGAAGAGAGGGCAGCAAGGGGAAAATAAGAGAGCATAGAAACAAGCCAGGGAAACCCCAAATGTTTAAACTCAGGCTGAAACTTGAAGAGGCGAAGCCAGACAAAGAGACTGAGAAAGACACCAAAGGAAGAAGGTGTTTCAGAGAGAGAATGGCTGACTGTGTCTGCCGTGAAGGCAGAGAAGTGTCCACTGGATTTGGCAACAGGGAGGTCACAGGTGGCCCTGAAAAAAGCAATTTCACTGTGAGGGGGGTAGGGGGAGTGAGGCAGGAGCTACTGCTGTGGACTGCAGGGTGAGCAGGAGGTGAGGTAGTGGATCAATCACGGAATGACTCTGCCGGTAATGTTATAAATGTTAAGAGCAAGGCTCCAGAGGGTGAACCCAACTGATAGGAATAATAATAGTCATAATAATTTAAAAGTATGTTTTGCTTTTAATCTGTCATGGGTAATATCACTCTCTCACTGTGTAATTTCAGGCAGAATCATTTTGCTGCCCCCTGATGGTGTTATCAAAATTCATTCAAGGTTAATAGAGTTCACTGTGTCACAGTACAGAAAATAAACACTTAAAGATTCCCTCTGGATGGTGAAGTTAATAGACACACACCAAATACAATGTGATTACCAGCTCTGAAAGGAAGCAGACCATTTTAAACCAGAACTTTGGACGGTCCCTTTAGCCCCATAAACCAGAGCATCATGTTTCATATGAGCATTGTCTGTAAGGAGTTATGGGAGCTCCATCAACCTGAATTTCTTCAGACAGCGTAATAAACAATGGATGCTGGGGAGAGGGTGAGGGGCGCTGGCTCTGCTCCTGATGGCTCAAGGGGGTGAGGGTTGGGATGGTTAAAACCTTTCTGTATATTGAAACATTTTTGCTGGTTACCATCACTATGTAAGAAGAATAATGATACTGAAAAATTTGGGGGTCACTAAAGAGAGTCATAGTTTATATTTAACATGTTCAACCTCTAATCTACGAAGGAATTTACCATCACAATTCAGAAAAAAAAGTGGTAAAATGAATGCACATTTACGTAAATCACCTCTATGGAATCCACTGAAGTTTAAGTAAAAAGAATGGAAACAGACAGTAAGCTCCATGTTTCATAAAACGAAGGAATTCCCACAACCTGCCACTTCTAAAATAGACTATGGAAGAAGTTTAGTTATATTTGGGATCTGGAGGGAAGATGGTGAAATCAGACACACATCCATCTTGACCTTGAGCAGAGAGAGGTATCAAAATACAAATGAGGGCACCCTAGAGGCATTATAATTCTTTCCTTAAAAAGAAGAATGGCCGGGTCACCAGAGAAGCTGGGACCTTCACCCTGTGGACTCACATCAATATCACAGTGTATCAGAGTTTCATTACAAGCCCAGGCTGGCCAGGAGCACGTGAAAAAGAAAACCCAAAGGGCATCTAGCCTGCAAGAGGGATCACACCTTCACGGTGGTAGGCTCATCAAATCAGATGAGAAATGTCTGGGCGGAACATCTCCAGCTGTAGCTGATTACCATCCCAGCTGACTCACCTTCCAGCATCGTCCCTCTCACCTGCAAACAGCTAGATCTGCTTTCCCTCCTGGGTTTTCACAAAGCAGTTATTCAATCACTACCTTCACAACTCAGGAAGGTAGGGAGGGCAATCATATTTCCCACCTCCTCAAATTAGCCATAGTGCATGAAACAGAACAGACCCTCCATTTAACCGCTATGAATGACCTCACTTAAGCAGTAGCCCAAGAGGAATGGAGGTGTGGGAGCTGAGAATAAAAGAGGCTGACTGAGAATGTTCTAGATACAAAATAAATAATACAAAATAAAGCAAGCTTTCCTTTCCACCAACCTTGCCTCTTTATTGACTTTTTAAAAAATTAATTTATTTTATTTTATTTTATTTTTGGCTGTGTTGGGTCTGTGTTGATGTGCGCGGGCTTTCTCTAGTTGCGGCGAGCGGGGGCTACTCTTCATTGTGGTGTGCAGGCTTCTCATCGCGGTGGCTTCTCTTGTTGCAGAGCTCGGGCTCTAGGTGCACGGGCTTCAGTAGTTGTGGCTCGTGGGCTCAGTAGTTGTGGTTTGCGGGCTCTAGAGCGCAGGCTCAGTAGTTGTGGCGCACGGGCTTAGTTGCTCCACGGCATGTGGAATCTTCCCGGACCAGGGCTTGAACCCGTGTCCCCTGCATTGGCAGGCGGATTCTTAACCACTGCGCCACCAGGGAGGCCCTTTACTGACCTTTGAGTGGCAAGCACCTAGTCCCACTTTTCGTAACAGATTTTGGCTCCCAACGTGAGGCCATGCTCTCGCTGTATCTGGCTCCCCGGGGTTTTCCTGAGTAGAGCCGCCGGCCATGACGACATGCCGGGATGGTTGTGATGAGCCCCCTGCTTGTGGCTAGCTGATCCTGAGAGGGGACTTGCGGGGATGTTCCTAGTAGGTGCTGAAATCATTTGTTTCGGGGATTCTCCCTGTTTCTTCCATGCTGGGCACTGACTGCCAGCATAGGCTTTGTCCTTGGTGGAACAGAAGCGTGCATCGGAAAGAGCTAACGAGCTCCAAGACTAAGTCTACCGGTGTGCACCTGGGCAAACTTCTCTTTTGAGCATGAAGTGCTAGTTGGGCATTTGAGAGTTGAGATCAATTGTGAGCATGAGGTGCTATTTGGGCATTTTGCCAGTTGGTTCCGATGTGTGTCTGACGTTGAGGACCCTTTGTGTTGGGGAAATGTTTGTTTGGGACTCCATATCGGTTATCGTCTTGGAGGATTTGTGACAGTTCTGTCTTTTGGTGTGTGAATGTATATTCCATTTGTGTGACTGGTATTCTCATTGCCTTTTGTAAAATGGGAGATTCAGGTTCAATTCAGTAAGAAAAATTTTAGCTATGAACCTATGACTAAGAAAAAGAAAGATGATTTTTTTTTTAACACAGTGTAGCTAACAGTATTCTTCAGAGAAAACTGGTTAAGATGAAACTCTTTTGAAACTCCAAAACTGGTTCTTTTTGCATATGCAGTTAGAGAAAGCTAGCTTGATAAAAATACTGTTTTCAGAATTCTGACCCTGAGAGAACAAAAATATGCCTAAGAGAAAGCTTGAAGTTAACTCTTATCATATCCTTGAAATGCAAACACAACCCGTTCTGCCTGACACTTCAGCCTTGGGTTAATTAGTAGAACTTCAAAAGATGTTTGGGTTCATCACTTATTTGCAAAGCAGAAATAGAGACACAGACATAGAGAACAGACGTATGGATACCAAGGGGGTAAGGGAGGGTGGGATGAATTGGGAGACTGGGATTGACATATGTACAGTACTTTGTATAAAACAGATAACTAATGAGAACCTACTGTATAGCACAGGGAACTCTATTCAATGCTCTGTGGTGACCTAAATGGGAAGGAAATCCAAAAAAGAGGGGATATATGTATACGTATAGCTGATTCACTTTGCTGTACAATAGAAACTAACACAACATTGTAAAGCAACTACAATATTAATTTAAAAAAAGATGTTTGGGTTCATTAAACACGCATCTTGTGCCACATTAAAGAGAAACTGTGCTATGAGAAAAATGTATGTTTTTAGAGGTTATGGAATATGTTCTTAAGTTTGCCAATAAGAAAATGCTGATATAACAAACAGTTCAATGACTTGTTTCTTGGTGTTGTTAAGGTCTTTTAAAGGTTAAAAATTGTAATATGTAAAAATGATAAGGGAAGCATTTCAGTGTGTAAAGCAAGTAGGATATGTGTTGTCGGTGAGAGAAGGTATAAAAAAATGAAAATATTTTTGCTGAAGGATAGAAGAAGGATTAATTTTGTCGTAAAGCTGGTTGTTTCTGGATGGGAAGAAAAGGAGAAAGAAAGTGATAAAAGTTTGTTAAAAAAAATAATGAATTTCGAGAAAAGAATTTTGTACGTTGTTAAGATAAAGATTAGATCGAATTTAATTAGATAAATGAATTTTGTTATTAATAGTAAGCTGATGCAAGACTGAGTTTGGTTTTCTCTCTGTTAAGAGAACAAAATTTTTCTAAACAAATTAGGATTATTTGGTATGTTAAATTATACAGAAAACATTGTCAAATAATAATGATAAACATTCTTAGGTTATATAAATATCATTAATATAAGTGTTCTAGAAGTTATATGAAGTTTCTAAAATTTGAGTATGTTCTGGCATTATGTTTCAGTCATACTTCTAGTTATAAATTGTCTAGTGAAGTTGTCACAGAGTATAACTTAACTACTTACGATGTGTACTTGCTGGCTTTAAGACTTGCTGGCTTTACAGTACATGTGCTTGAAGCACATGTACAATGTTTGTGTGACAACTGGGTATAATTGATAAAATGTATAGGCTATAAAATGTTTCCCCATCAGCATACCTCTGTACTGGTTTGTTATGTCTGATTAGTTTTCCCCCAACGTGAATAACTAGGCCAATATATAAACAAAAAGTAGCCCTAGCACCAAGGGACGTGAATAGACCCAGAGCTGGCGACTGAGCCACTCTGGCAATGTTGGAAAAATACATTGATTATCAAAGCTCTCATGGAAAGATTTGCTATTAGAAAGGGAAAATGGTGGAAGAAATTTTCCCATATTGAGGTATGGGGAAGTCATCCTGGCTTATACATGATTAAATTAAACTTTAGGTTAACCAAAACAGCCTGTTTCTGGCCTATTAAACATATATTGTACATCTGCTTTAACCACTAAGGAAAAAAAACACAATCAGAGAATAATACAAGGATTCATTTTGATTATTATCCTCATTGTAATATGTCTGCTAGTTTTCAAATGTCTGTCCAAGTACTATGACAAAGTAATCAAAGAGAGAGGTAATGTTTTCACAATACAAAATATTGATGCTAACCTTGTAACTCAAGATTATTTACAACTCTATGTCCATTCCCCAAATTAGGCAGGACTATGCCCCACTTCAGCAGGAAGTAGCCACGGCGGTTGTTGCCCCATTCCCTCAAAGATTTGGGGAAAATTGGAAGAGAAATGAAACTAAAACCAAGGTCCCCTGCCAAGTTTATGATTAACCTCTCTATCCAAAACTCCCTTTCTGGTTCTGTACCTGTCCCTCCTCAAGATTGAGGAATATCAAAGAAAAGGTGGGTTTGAAATGGAGCGGGACCCTATGGTCCTTCCCCCACATGTTTCCCACCTGCCTTTTGTCTATGGAAAAACTTTAGCCAAAGAATAAGTTTAATCAGAGAAGTGATAAAATGCAGAAGCAAAGGAAAGCAGTCAAGCAAGACTCAATAATAACAGTTTTGTCATTAAGCAAAGTCAAGGACATTTATTTCCTCCTCAAGGGCTAGAGGTAATATTCAAAGCCATATCCTTTGAGCTGTTTTATAGATACTGAAAACTCCACCAGGTGGAAGATGTTAACTACACGATGACCAGACTGTAGCCATGACATAAGCTGCCACATGAGTCCGCACCCCCCACCCCTTTGCCAGCCTCTGAAATAAAGCAAACTTCTTTCCACCAGCTGTGCCTCTTTTTTGGCTTTTGAGCGGTAAGCAGCCAAACCCCACTTTCAGCAACAGTATGTATATATTTTAATATTTTGAAGCCAGCAGTAGGTTAACCTGAGCTGACCAGGGTCACTGACCACTGTGTGGTGGGCAGATTCACAAGAAAGCTGTTGCTGCTGTTTACACTGGACAGAGAAACATAACTAAAGTTGTGAGACAAACCAGAAATAGGGTGACCATGTATAACTACCAATCCATGTGTCTCTAGATCCCCATCATATTATGAAATACGTACGAAAAAATATATACAAAGTAAACTGGATATTAACATTGTTACAAGACCACATCTATAAGTTCTGACTTCAAATAATTTTGCTCATTAATATGGCTTCATTTCATTATTTAACTCATGGGATTTATAAGTAAATAGTTATACATTTGAATGTGAAGTAAATTTATGGAAATAAAAAAGTGCTTTTATGTCTTTACATACTAGGAACTGGCCTGAGGTTTTATTTTTCAGATGGTTCCTTCACTTAGATTAAAAGTCACTGAATGAGGATGCCTTGAGGCTGTAGCTTTTGAGCTTTCTCATTTTATGTATTTAATTGTGTTTTTTTTTGCCTAAAAGAGCTTCTAAAGTTGGACTGGGGATTTTTTATCTTCCATATGCCCCAGGATTTCTACTTTCCTGCTTCTGATTCTGTCAGTAAAGGTTGGTTCGTGAAACCATTAAACAAAAAAGGGAAAGAACTCAGGATAGAAACTGCATCCGCCTTCAGCTGCTGCGGTGCTTTGCCTCGCCTGGGTGTAATCACAAGGCAGGTGTCTGGGTCCACACAGGAGGCTTGGGCAAACACGGTGGGAAGTGACACTGTCCCTGTGAGAAGAAGAATAAGCTCAAAGCCTGGCTATGATCTTGGTGCTATGTTAAGGTCAGACATGTGTTAATTTTCTTCCATTCTCAGGCAGCCTAAGACACTGAACCCAGAAGGAAAACCCAATCCATGATTGATGCCTGGTCATTGCAGAGGAGGAAAGACAGACGGAGGGGAGGGAAGATACCCATTCTTCTCTCCTTCCTCATTGACAGAACACTGAGTTTGAGCTGAGCCATTGCCTCCCAGAATCAAGACCAGGCTTCCTAGCATCCCTTGCAGCTACATGCAGCCATGTGACTAAGTTCTGGCCCATGAGATAAAAGTGGAAGGGAGGTGTGTTACATAGGGTGCTTACAGGGAGCTCACTCTGCCAGAAGGGGCTCCCTTTTGTCTTTCTGCTTTTCCTCCCCCATCTCATTATGTGTTCATGATGGCATGAGCTCTAGCTGCTAACCCGATCTATAATTTGACCTTGGGAATCTGTGTGGATCAAAAACAAAGGCTCTTGGGTCCTCAGTGATGTGGGGGAGCTGCCACACTAGTCCTGAACCCACCCCCTGAATTTCTTCTATGTGAAAGAGAAATAAATTCTATCCTGTTCCAGCACTGTTTATCTATTGTTATTTTGGGTTTTTCTCTTAAACACCGATAGACCTGATTCTGAGAAAGGAGAGCAGGGCAAGTGTCAAGTAGAGTGAGAGCAAAGTAAGGATGGGAAGGGGAGACTGATTGATGAGGCAGAGAGTGGCAGGGTTCTGAGCAAGATGGAATGGAAAGGAAAGCAGGATGACACAAGCAGTCTATAACGAAGATCATTTATCCCCAAGTGGTGGCAGGGCCAGGGGAGGGATGTCAACTTGAAGCTGCCACACTGAGCTGGCGAACCAATGCAAAGCACAGCATTGTATATAGAAACACGCTAAACCCACCACAGAGTGGGGCTGGGTGTGAGGATGGTCTAAAACTGACCCAGTTGTAGGGCAACTTTCTTTGCAAGTGCTTCTGATGCCTCCTAGCTCACTGGCTCACTAGGGGCTGCTCTGTCCTTCTCTTGGAACCATGGGAAGCACAGAGGCCTGTCTATCAAAAGCCCTCATTTCACAGGACTGTGAGGTCTATAACTGTCCCCTCTATGTCTACTTGTCCCCTCTATGACTCCCTCCTTCTAGAATTTCTGGGGAGGCCCAGCGTTCCTCTGCCCTTTCTCCTCCCCTCCAGGCACCGGATGCCAGAGAAGCTCTGCTGTCACCTTGGTGGCCACTTCCCAGGGCCAGCTTTCCATGAGTTCCTGGTGGCCAAATGCCTCACGTCTTGGCACTGCTCTTTCTCCTTGGCCTTGCTGTCCAGCAGAATTCCCGGAAATCTCCAGGCTCTGTGCTTCAAAACAGCCAGTACTGCCCCATTCCCACTGGCCTTTCCCTGTCTGGATATATAGCTCCCCTGATTGGCTTGCCCTTGAATGGCTAGCCATCTTCCTAGGACTCTCTCTTTTGCTGTCCTTACTTCCTAGTTCCCAGGACAGCATTCCTTTTCCTACGTTCATCCTCCCTTGGATGGAAAAAGGAAACATCATCTTTATTGAGAAAGTGCTGCATGAAGAGCACAGGTCTAGCATTGGGAAGCCTGGGAGAGAATCCTGACCTGGTATTTCAGTTCTCTGACTTCAGTTTTACTCATCTGTAATATGGGGCCAATAACGTTCACCTCACAGAATTGTTGGAAGGACTAGAAATACACACTCATAGCACCTGTACATCATGGGCATGTGATAAATCACTGTTCTTTTTTTTAAAAAAAAACATTGTAATGATATTCGTAGCATCAGTATGACCATTTAATGGGACCATTGAGAAATAGTTTTTCTAGGACATGGCATATCCAGTGATTTAAGGGATTTCTGATCCCAGGAGACAGCCCTGTCCATCCAGAAGAGCTATGTCCCCTTGAAGCCCATCTCAGATTGCTTCTCAGTGGGGCTGCTCAGGAAGTCCCAAGCCATCGCTCCTCCGTGGTGACCCTGCCTAGGACAGACCCTCAGTAGCAGCAGGGTCTGGCCAGCTCCACATTGGGGCTATGCAGCTCTGAGCTCCCTGTCCGCCTGACATAGCTCTCGACACTGCTGGAAACTTTACTCCAGCAAGGAACCCCTGTGCTGCTACTTCTTCCCCCTCCCTGCCCTTCCATTTGCCTTGGCTTTCCCAACAAGGAGTCCTGCCATCCCACCCCCAGCCCTGTGGCAAGGGCAGGCAGGAGGAGCTTCAAGCAAGGAGAGAGAAAATGCTCAGGAAGCAGACTGACTCAGTGGAGTCTCTGCCGGATGCATCCCTAAGGTGGCCTGGTCCTCTCTGGACACAAGGGAATGAGAAGACGAGAGGCAAAACTGACCACAGAGAACCCGAAATTCTGTACACTTCTCATTCCTTTAATAATAACACACTCGGAATAAGTGTGTTTTCTGGCTTTGGAACCGTCAGGCCTCCTGAGGTTGAATATCCACATGGAGACCTGTGATGTCAGGTGTCCCGCAGGGTCCTGCTGTAAGTACCAACATCACTGAAGAGCCCTCTCCCCAGCTCTGCCTTCCAGCACACACTCCTCTGTGTCTGAGACACCTCTTGATTCTGGAGTCACAGTTACAGTCCGTTGCCCCCACCCTGCCACCCCCTTCCTACCACACTATCCTGTTGACCTGGAGAGAAAACTGGGGCCAAAGTGGGGACCTAAAGCCTGGCTAAGCCAGAGAACAGGGTCTGAAGTTGAATACACAAAAGACCATTTGGGAAAGAGAGACAATATTAGGTTAATGGCCTTCAGAGGCTTCAGTTATACATTTTAATTTTAATAATATGTTAAAATGGGTGTCCTGAAGCCTACATCTAAATTCACCCATTGCTTTACAATTTTTACCGAATAAATTCTTCCCTTGTTGAAATTTCTATCTTTTGCTTTCATAAATGAATCCTACATAATTTATGTGGTCCTTTATTAAATAGACATATATGGAGATGCTACCTGGTGCCGTATAATGGTCTAAATGCAAGGTGGTTCAGGCATAAAAAGGGACAGAATCATGGAAGCAAATAACAGGGAGCATGAGAACTCTACCTGAAGGCCCTCCAGAGGGCTAAACTGAGCAGGGAGAGCTGGAGAGGTCTAAAATGGCATTTTTGAAAACCTGTGTGATGGTTAATGTTAGAGGTCAACTTGGCTGGGTCACAGGGTACCCAGATATTTGGTCAAACATGTCTTGATCGTGGACGGATCTAGACTGTCATACAGAGTGAAGTAAGTCAGAAAGAGAAAAACAAATATCATATATTAACGCATGTATTTGGAACCTAGAAAATGGTACAGATGAGCCGGTTTGCAGGGCAGAAGTTGAGACACAGATGTAGAGAACAGACATATGGACACCAAGGGGAGAAAACTGCAGTGGGGTGGGGATGGTGGTGTGCTGAATTGGGCGATTGGGATTGACATGTATACACTGATGTGTATAAAATTGATGACTGATAAGAACCGGCAGTACAAACAAACAAACAAAACTAATACTAAACTTTCTTTGGGTTATTTGTTTAGAAATATGTTAATATAAATGTTTCAGACATTAAACAAAAACATGTCTTGATGTTGCTGTCAAAGTATTTTTTAGAACATCTGAATCACTAACCTTTGGGTAACGCAGATTACCTTTGGTAATGTGGGTGGGCTTCATCCCGTTAGATTTAAAAAAATTTTTTATTTTATATTGGACTATATTTGATTTACAATGTTGTGTTAGTTTCAGGTGTACAGCAAAGTGATTCAGTTATACGTATACATTTATCTATGATTTTTCAGATTCTTTTCCCATATAGGTTATTACATAGTATTGAGTAAAGTTCCCTGTGCTATACAGTAGGTCCTTGTTGATTATCTGTTTTATATATAGTAGTATGTATATGTTAATCAGTTGGATTTTTAACAAAAAGACTGGCCTCCCCCAGAGGAGAGGGAATTCTGCCAGCAAACTGCCTTTGGACTTGAGCTGCAACTCTGGGTCTCCAGCCTGCCAGCCCACCCTGCAGATTTTCGATTTACCAAGCCCCTACAATTATGTGAGTCTCTTCCTTAAAATCTCTCTCCTTCTCCACACACACACACACACACACACACACACACACACACACACACACACACACACACACACACACACCCCCTACTGGTCCTGTTCCTCTGGAGGACCCTGACTACTCCATCCTGTCATGGGCAATGAGTTACATTAGGTTACCTACATACCTTACCAGCATGTGCAGAAGGTCGCCTTTCCTTATGTAGCATAGTCAACCCAGGTTCTACACTTTCTAGATCCTAAATAGAAAATATCTGGCATCCATCTACTTGTCTCCATCTTTGCCGTCACCCCCCCCACCCCCAGTCCAACCCAGTCTCATCTCCCCTGGGACCAGGGCAATGGCATCTTTCTAAACTGAAGACACTTCTTTGTCTTCCCGGATCTCCATCTCTAAACTACAGCAAAGGAGGACCTTTAAAAAATGAAAATCTGATTGGGTCACCCACCTGCTTAACATACGTTCACAGATTTCAGTTTTTCTCAAGATATAATAGGAGCCCACATGGCCTGTGAGCCTCCAAACACACCCCCTCCCCTGATGCTCTAACCACACCGCCTCTTCAGTTTCTTGCTATTCTTTGAAAATGCCATGTTCTTGCCTTTTCTGAGGCTTTTCCATATCATCTCTCTTCTTGAAAGCTCCTCTTGCCAATATCCACTCAGCCCAAGTCCATTCACTCTCCGCCACTTCACCATGAAAGGCCTTCCCTCATCCTTCAGAGTAAACTAAGTCCCGCTGTGATTCTCTCTCATAGCACTTAAGTTTTCTCCTTGACAAACATTTCACAATTTCTAATTATAAATGTGTGTATGTACATTATATTTACATTTTAGTATATTTTGTTTAATGTCTGTTTCGCCGCTATAGACTCAATTACAAAGGAGATTTGCAACGTATTACACGATATTACACATACTGTGTTGCAAAATATAGTCAAGATACTCAGCAGATGAGTATGACATGTGTCCAACACCACTGGCATACTCAAACCTGGGCCATTAGCTGTGAGGAGCCACGCTGCTATGATCCCGTCACGAAATATTTCATTTTGATGCCCATGAAGTCAAATCACATTGTTTCAGATCACCTGCCTATGAAGCCTATTTTCTATGTTTTAATACTCTCATCTGTATCACTTTGAAAACCATGATTGTTCTAGCTTATTAATTTCATGCATCTGCTTTGACATTGGAGCCATGAACAAAGAGAGGGTGTATTGGCCAACGAAGCCAGAGAATGAACATAATTAATTATAGAAATAACACCTGATGGTAAAATGAATTCTGAGACATAAACAAGTGTTATTTCATGCATTGAACAAATATTGACTTGATACTGGCTTTCTCATAGCACTGTGTCAGGTACTATGGGTCACAGAGGTGGATTAATAAGACAGGAGCCTGCAACGTACGGAAGCAGATGAACACGGAACTCCCAAAACAAGGGGGATTAGGAAGAAGCAGGATGTGGATGACCCGGCATGAGCCCAACACAGGGTGGGCCAGATTCCATGGCCTGCAGTGGAACTCTGGCCCTACAGCACAGACCACTTTCATCCTGTCCCAGCATCATGGCGGAGGGTGGAAACCCATCCTGGACATTGCAGATTTCTTTCTGACAAGGCTTCTGCTTTGTGGCTCTAAGTTCTATCAAATATATAGTCTCTAACATTTTGCTGGTTCCTTTGACTAGTGTAAGACCCTCAGGTAAAGGTAAAAAAGTATAATACTTTAAAAGTTTGGAAGAGAAGACATCAGGGTGGTACAGCAGAAAGTTTAGGAACTCAGAGCCAGACATGCCTGCACTGACATCCACTGAATTGAAACATGTTCATGGATACCTAAGGGGTTTCAAGAAGTAGGGCTCTAGAAGAGCTGTATACTCTCTGAAATTGTCTGAAGTTTTTGCATAGTAAAAAAAATTGTCCAAAAGGAAAGATGGCAGATGGGAATAGTAGGAATTTCATAAACATCACAGTCAGACTTGGGCAGACCTGGCCCTGGGCAAATTATTCATGTACACACCCCTCCAAGCTTAGTTTTCAGGTCAGAAAAACAATATGAATTATACCATGTGGCCAGAGGTATGAGCTTTTCAGAAACAGGAATAGGAATACAATAATCCCAATACTAAATGAGTGCGGACCTCACCTGGTTGGGGAGGCATCTTCATTCACATCAGGGTGTGCCAAAAGATGGGAGGAGAAAGAGTAGACAGAGCTAGCCACAAAAGTATAGACTCTTCAAAAATTG
The DNA here is from genome assembly GCF_039906515.1 of Pseudorca crassidens. Lineage (NCBI taxonomy): Eukaryota > Metazoa > Chordata > Mammalia > Artiodactyla > Delphinidae > Pseudorca > Pseudorca crassidens. Next base: position 62,809,073 of record NC_090305.1, read on the forward strand.
TTGGAATGGAGACAAGTGCACGAAGGGAAGCCAGACCATTGCCTTCTCTTTACTCTACCATGCTTTATCCACAGCGATCATTGTAAGTCAGTGCGTTAAATTTCCAATGCTTTCCAATGCCTCAAGCAGACCAATTTCTTAACTCTGGTCTCCAACTCTCAAGTTGTTCTGAATCAGCAAACTCCTGAGCCAAGAGATTCAACCCACACACAAGCAGGTCTTCAGTGTGCCCATCATCTCTGGGGAGCCCCCAAAAGGGTCTCACTCATAAGCCTATTTTCTTTCTGTGCTCCCACTGTCACCTGGAGATATCCTCTCTCTGTAAAGTTCTTGAAGATGCCTCACAGGCTGCCACTCAGAGAGAGGTCACCAATTCCCACACAGAGCAAGACAAACATGCTGGTACAGGTTGCTGCCTTATTTCACCCTAATGGGTTGTTCTCAACTGTTACCTTCAACATTGTTTCTTTCTCACCTTCTCTGCCTTGTTCCAGTTTGTCATCCTCTTCCTGATTCTACTCTTCCTGCACATTCTTTAGCTTCCAAATGCCATTTACCTGCCTGAAGTAACTATGTATCAGTTAAGATTCATGTCAGTAAGCCACCTGGATGACTTACATGGATTAATTGGAAAACTGAGGTGACATTTTATCAGCTAGTAAATGCTAGAGTTTAGTTTCATGGTGCCATTGAAAGAAATTACCTATCAACATATATACGCATGTAGATTTAGATATTTCTTTTAATAGTTTATGGCTATTGATTGACTTTAATATATGGCCTGGAGTGGCTTTAATCTCCCTCTATCCTTCTGCTCACCTGGTCTCAGCTCTGCCTGTTGCCAAGCATATTCTTATGTCCCTGAGGCAGAAGGGTGGAGCTTCTGTCGTGTTTGCTTGTGGGTCTTTATAGTGGTAGGATAATAATGGAGTCCAGTTTCAAAATCATTTCCTTAAAATGAAGTTTAAAATGGGGCAGAGGGGACTGCTCTACACCATAAGTCAACCACCCTTGCACTCTCATGCCTCAAGTTCTCATCTAGTCCTTTTGTCAACATTGATCAAATGCCTTTAATGAACTTTGCCTCATGCATAAGAATAAGGTACCACTTGTACCCTTGAGGAGGGACTGACACACTAGCCACAAACTGTAGTACCTCCTAGAGGATGTAGTACTGAGCCCCTAGCAGTGTGTTCTCTGTGAGCTCTGAAGACCTGGCATCATCTTGCATGGGGCTTCCGAAGGCAAAAACCTAGCATTCTCCCGGACTCTTCTCTTCCTCTCGTCCATGATGTCCAATCAGTCACCATGGCCTATTGGATCTACCCTGAAATACCTCTTGAATCTGCTCATTTCTCTCCATTGCCACTGCTACCAGGCTAGTCCAAGCCACCATGTCTTATTGCAGTCACCTCTTTTCTGGTCTATCCCAGTTCTGCTGCCTGTCCAGTCACAGGGAGAGCCAGGATGATCTTTCAGAAATGCCGATATAATAAGTCACTCCCAGGCTTAAAACCTTGTGATGTCTGGCCTTCTCACTCCTCTAATCCCAGCACCTGGCCCAGAGCCTGACACACAAAGGTGCTCAGCAGTGTTTGTTGAATGAGTGACTGAAGGAATTTGGTTGTAGTTATTATGTGGTTATTCTCTGACTCTGAAAGTGTAAGAACTCAGTGGTTCCTACCATTTCTTTATGAGGCAAAACCCAATGAGAACAGCAAAATAACCCTCACTCTGCATGGATAATATCACTGGTAGCTGCACTTCCCAGTGGGAGAAACTTGAGTGAGAAGAATATCTCTCCATATAGGCTTATGCCAAGTTATTTATTTATTTATGGAACTGTCTCCAAAAGTTTCCATATCCTTTACCATTTAAGAAACCATGTCTGAAGGCCTCTGCCCATCACTTTCTCATTGTGAGCCTACAGGCAACCACTTTCACAATTTTTGCCAAAAGTGTATATCAATGTTATTACTATTAACTTAAAAGTTTTCTTTTAATCATCTCACCTACAAAACCTTAAATATCATCATTTTGACTAATTCTGAGCATTTACGTCCATGAAATATTGGACTAGATATGTTTGTTAAATTTTCTTCTAATACACATTAAAACAAAAACATAACTAGTAATATAAAAAATGTTTAGTCCTGCACCACCTACATTCATCTGGTCTACCAGCCATGGTCCACATGCTACACTTTGGGAAATGCTCCTACAAGAAATTTATGAAAAATATGACTGAATTGCAGGAGCTTCTAATGTTTCCCAGGTATCCAGATCCAGGGTAGGAGAAAGGAGGACGTAACCTGCTGTTTCTATTCTCAGAGCATCATTAGGAAAAATGAACAAGCGTGTATAATGTCCATCTGGAAAACCTTGCAGGAGACCCATCATCATAGCTGTGGACTGCCCAGGGATATTATGGGGGTGACCAGCCACACGAGAGAGACTTTATGACAGTCTCATCAGGTTTCTTGGCTTATAATCTGATCTTTACCTCACAAAATTAAGACTCACAATAAATTAAGGAAGGAAAAGAAAGCAACTTACAGACCTTCAAGTTCAAGTCCCACAGGTACCTCCAGGGTGAGGCTGTGTGTAAGGATACACTGAAACTCTCCCTGTGACATGGCCTGGAGACTAGCTTCATGCATGATTGAAGGGACTCCAGGGGCTGTCTGTGTGGGGTTTTTACTTGACTCTCTGACTTTTGAACTTAAAACACAAGTCATGGGCTTCCCTGGTGGCGCAGTGGTTAAGAGTCCGCCTGCCAATGCAGGGGACACGGGTTCGTGCCCCGGTCCGAGAAGATCCCACATGCCGCAGAGCGGCTAGGCCCATGAGCCATGGCCGCTGAGCCTGCGCGTCCGGAGCCTATGCTCCGCAACGGGAGAGACCACAACAGTGAGAGGCCCGCGTACCACAAACAAACAAACAAACAAACAAAAAAACACAAGTCAGCCATGCCATGGGAAGGAAGGAGCTTTTTCTGGGAAGAGCAGATGCTGTTTGTGGCACAACCTCTACAGTGAAATGTCGACAGCAGTTTACTTGGAAACACTCAGAATTGTCTTTATGATAATATTTCAGATTGCAGTAAGCAAGTGGTATACATTTATTTATGTTATAAGTTTACACTTCTAAGTTCTTTTTGCATTTTTAAGTTCTGTGTCTGAAATTCCACTTTGTTTGACGTGTTTATACTTGAAGTCAAGTTAGTTAAATTTATACTTGAAGTTATAAACACTTATAAAAGAAGTGTTTATGCTTTAAGTTATACTCAAAGTCATCTTTTCAATTATTAAGTTTGTTAGGTCCACTTAGTAGGCAAATTAAAAGCAGGCAGACACATGATTCAAAATGATGTCATTATTATTATTATTTAAAATTTTTTTATTTTATATTGGTGCATAGTTGATTAACAATGTTGTATTAGTTTCACATGTACAGCAAAGTGATTCAGTTATACATATACATGTATCTATTCTTTTTTGAATTCTTTTCCCATTTAGGTTGTCACAGTATATTGAGCAGAGTTCCCCGTGCTATACAGTAGGTCCTTGTTGGTTACCTATTTTAAATATAGTAGTGTGTATATGTTAATCCCAAACTCCCAATTTATCCCCCCCACACCTTTCCCCTTTGGTAACTATAAGTTGGTTTTCTAAGTCTGTGAGTCTGTTTCTGTTTTGTAAATAAGTTCATTTGTTATCATTTTTTTTAGATTCCGCATATAAGTGATATCATATGATATTTGTCTCTGTCTGATTTACTTCACTTAGTATGATAATCTCTAGGTTCATCCATGTTGCTGCAAATGGCATTATTTCGTTGTTTTTAATGGCTGAGTAATATCCCATTGTATATATGTACCACATCTTCTTTATCCATTCATCTGTCAATGGACATTTAGGTTGCTTCCATGTCTTGACTATTGTAAATAGTGCTACAATGAACATTGGGGTGCATGTATCCGTTTGAAACATGTTTTTCTCTGGATATATGGCCAGAAGTGGATTACTAGATCATATGGTAGCTCTATTTTTAGTTTTTTAAGGAACCTCCATACTGTTCTCCATAGTGACTGTACCAGTTTACATTCCCACTAACAGTGTAAGAGAGTTCCCTTTTTTCCACACCCTTTCCAGCATTTATTATACTTTCTGATGATGGCCATTCTGACTGGTGTGAGGTGACACCCCATTGTAATTTTGATTTGCATTTCTCTAATAATCAGCAATGTTGAGCATCTTTTCATGTGCCTCTTGGCCATCTGTTATGTCTTCTTTTGAGAAATGTCTGTTTAGGCCTTCTGCTCATTTTTTGATTGGGTTGTTTGTTTTTTTTGATATTGAGTTGCATGAGCTGTTTGTAAATTTTGGATATTAATCCCTTGTCGGTCTCGTCACTTGCAAATATTTTCTCCTATTCTGTGGGTTGTCTCTTCATTTTGTTTATAGTTTCCTTTGCTGTGCAAAAGCTTTTGAGTTTCATTAGGTCCCATTTGTTTATTTTTGTTTTTATTTCCATTACTCTAGGAGATGGATCAAAAAAGATATTGCTGCAATTTATGTCAAAGAGTGTTCTGCCTATATTTTCTTCTAAGAGTTTTATAGTATCAGGTCTTACATTTAGGTCTTTAATCCATTTTGAGTTTATTTTTGTGTATGGTATTAAAGAAAGTTCTAATTTCATTCCTTTACGTGTAGCTGTCCAGTTTTCCCAGCACCCAAAATGATGTCTGAAATCATGGTAAAGAAAGTAACTGGAAGGTTGACAATCTTGAAGGCTAAGTGGAGTTAGCACTAAGTGGAATAAGTCTTATAACCCAAAGGATCAGGCCTGCTGTGCCCACCCCTCTCATGCCCTGAAATGCTGGGATTACTGCATCTGCCCACACTTAATGTCTAGTCATCTGCTCTTAGAAGGAAGATAGAGCATATTTGGTGGTGGAAAGATGAAGTTGTTTGCTTTCAATTGTTTCTGTTTTCTTACTGAATTAAGAAAAGATTTAATTTTTAAAAACCCTTGGAAAAATAAAGATCAAAATGTTAACAGTGTTTATCTTTGGCTAGAGAGTAGCTCCTACTCTCTTTAAAATGGAAGCTGCTCATCTTCAAAGAGGGGCAAAGATTAGACTAATGTGACTTAAGCCTTAATTTCTCTGTTAAAACACTGAGTAGAGGAGGGGATAAATGAGTGGTGGCTGGCTGACTTTTCTCTTAGGGCCAGTTTACTTCCAGTTGAAATTTCAATTACTGGCTCATTATTATTATTATTATTTTTGCGGTACGCGGGCCTCTCACTGTTGTGGCCTCTCCCGTTGCGGAGCACAGGCTCCGGACGCACAGGCTCAGTGGCCATGGCTCACGGGCCCAGCCGCTCCGCAGCATGTGGGATCTTCCCGGACTGGGGCACGAACCCGTGTCCCCTGCATCGGCAGGCGGACTCTCAACCACTGCGCCACCAGGGAAGCCCCTGGCTCATTATTATTAATAGGCCACCATGCCTGGGAGGATGGGACTCCTCTATTAATAAAACGTGTAACTTTATTCTTAGTTTGAAATAAATAAATATTGTTTGTCATCTGACCAAAAAAGAAAAGAAAAGGTTTAATTAGCTGAGAATGAGGAGGTGACAGGAGTGAGGAGGGTTGTGGAGTGAGGACAAGGTATGAATAATTGACATCTTGGAGAGTGGAAGACTGACTAGGGAAATGATGGAGGAGTGACAGTCAGCACAGTGGTACATGTCCCTCCATCCACACTCAGCTGCTCAGGTGCAAGGGGAGGTTGAGAGGAAGACTGGAGTTTAACCAGGTGAGTATGGCTGAAGAAGCAGAGGCAAAAGGACTGAAGATGAATGCAAAGAAATGGATTAACTCATGCAGCCCAAGCTAAGTAAAGGTGAGGTCAGGACAGGAGGGGGCCTTGACAATAAAAAAGTGGAAGTCACTAGATCCCAGTGATGAAGAATTATTGAAGAGGAGCCATGAGAAGAAGACAGAAAGCAGTGGTTAGAGACTAGGATGCTTGTGGTCAAGAATTTGGAGGCTGGCCAATGTTGAGGATGACAAGGGCTAGAGAAGGGCCATGGATAGGAAGATTAATGGAAGGCAGAGGATTGAGAGACTAGGATGCTGGGTGGGTCACTGCAGGGATGCTGAAGTCACCAAAAAGGAGTAGAAGGGATGACAGGAATAGTGAGTGAGACTAAGATGGATGTCCAGGTAATAAAATGTTCTGTGAATGAGGGGGGCTGGCTACAAGGTTGACAGATGGCCGGAACAAGGATGGGTGGTGGGTATTATATTCAGATGGCAAGTGCTTCAAAGGACCCAAGGTTCTGGTCTGGAGCAGGCCCAGAATTACAACAGGGAAGGGAAGAAACAGCCACGATTTGAAAAAGCTTTATGATTGGTGTCTTTGGGGGAGAGGCATACTTCAGAGCAAGAGTACAATGGCAACTTTCAGAGAAGAGGCTGAGGATGGGGGGGCTCTGTTGACGATGGTGGTGAGCCCCAGGGGGCAGAGAGCAGAAGGGTTTGGGGAGCTGGGGTGGTAGAGGTGGAGGCAGAGATGAGGCTGAACTGCACTGCATGGGGAGAAAGTCCACAGAGGAGGCTTGGCTCGTGGGAATGAGGAGGGTATAGGGCAATAAGAGGCTTGATGGGTCCTGGAGGCCTCTTAGAGGAGAATGGATAAGGAGTTCTAATTTCAGCCTCCTTCTTGAAACTGGTCTCTTGGGCTAATCGTGATGGCAGCACTGGGTGGTGGGCAGAGTTAAGGCAGCAATGGCCTGGTCTTTCATGAAGCATAGGAAATTTGTTCAACTTCCCTCAGCCTTCACAGAGAGTTGAATTTCCCTGCTGGAGCAAGTGGCCCTTCCATTAGGTAACACATTCATTTTGGAAGGTTAATTAATCCAACCCACATTAACTGAGTCCCTGTTGTACTATGTACTAATGTACTGTCCTAGGCACATGGAGTATGTCAGTGAGCAAAAGAGACAAAGATCTCTGTGCTCAGGCACTTATATTCATTATATTACATAATGAATATGTAAATTATATTGTATGATAGAAGGTGATAATTACTATGGAAGAAAGAAAAACTTGATCAGGGTAAAGGGAGATCTGTAGTGCTGGTGGTGGGAGCCTGCGTATTAAATAAGGTGGTCTGAGTGAGAAGGTGGCATTTGAGCAAAGACTTGAAGGCAGTGCAGGGAAGAGTGTGGTAGGCAGAGGGAACAGCCAGTGCAAAGATCCTAGAGTGGGAGGCCTGCATGATGTTCTGGAGAAACAGAGAACAAAGAGGCTAGGGAAAAATGAGCAAAGGGGAGAGATGTAGGAAAGTAGTAAAAATAGTAATAAATGTGATCAAATAAGTGAGAGATACTTATAGAGAGAGAACCCATGTTTACAGTTTAGTTCTCTTCATTCACCATGGGACAATGAACAAGTCACTTCACGTCTCTGAATTCTGCTGTCTGAATTCTGAGTATCTTCTCTAAAAATGAGAAGTTGGAGCAGAGATCTTTCTAAGTTTCCATCTGGTTCTAAAACCTAAGCCTCAAGGGAATAGGGACATATATTCTGAGGACAACTGGTTATAGGAGTTTGTCTCTGGAAGTCACCAGAAGCTTGCTGAGACTGAAGCTTAGACAGACCAAGCTTCATACAGTTTGCCATTTGGCTGCAGGTGTTATATTTTGTAACCTATTATCCTCAATTAACATTTATTCAGAGTCCACTAGAGGGCAGCCCTTTACTTAGAAATGGGAAAAGGCCTACCACCTAGCACTCTGTCATCTATTGGGTCATGATGACTAGAACAATCAGAATGAATGACAAGACACTCTGAAAGCTTTCAGTAAGGTTTCAGTTTTTCAACATTTCTTTAGTCACAGAATGTGGCCTTACATCATAGCAATACCAGAAGGTAGCATTTCCTGGCACTTAATTCTAAATTAAATTTCTCATGGGGTGTTTATATTGGGCAATCAAGTGACATAAAGTCTCATGTCCTCAAATATTTTCTAGAGAATATGTCCTCATTAATGTTCATCTTGGAGCTCTATTATTTCTTCCCCAGCCCTTATCACAATCTGTAACAAATGATTCTACATATCTATTCCTGTGTTTACTTGTTAATTGTCTCCTCCACTAGGGTATCACCTCCATGAGGGCAGGGCCTAGTCTGGGTGGCTCACCCCAAGAGGCTCAGCCCTCCCACAGGGTCCAGTAGCAGGCTGTCGGCTATTTATTGAATGAATAAATAATTAGAATAGGTCAAGCATCATGGTGATCATAGCAGGAGAGACCTTGGGAACTAAAATAGGTAGAGTCAAAATAGTCTAACATAATAAACTGAATAATTTGTGATGGAGAATATTTCTAATCAGTAACTCATATTATTCAAACTTTAGGATTAAAAATCTTGTTATACAGCAAAAAGGTATGAATATATATGCATATACCAAAGGACACAGTTTTGACCAAGGAAACCAATATTACCTTTGGTTTTGTTTTAGATTTTCTTTCTTCTTTTGCAGGACTATTTCACATTTTCCTGACAGTGTTTAATTTAGTGCCCAATATACTGCATGGGCACTGGCAGGAGTAAAGTAACTGGATCACATAAAGACTGAAATGTAATCCAGGCCCACCTTTTCAAATATCAGAAACCTGTATTTCAGGTTTAAACGTAGCAATGGTATTTGTTTATGGATTAAGCCTCATCGAAAGTAAAATTTCAAAAGGATTGCTGAAGAAATAAGTTTCTGTTATTGCTTTAGGTTTTCAATATTTCTAATCTTTGGTTAAACACTTGCTACCCATTCATCATCACAATAAATGCTTTTCCATATTATTCTAGACAACTCAAACTTATGGAAAAGGGAGCTGACATATTCTCTTATCTATGAGTTTGACATTACTGGGTAAATAATCCTGAGGAGTTTTTGCCAGTACGCCATGATATATTTTTGCTTCAGAAAATAGAAAGTATTTTTAAGATTCCATTTTCAGAGGAAACAAGTCCTAGTAATTAGGATCATGATTCAGGCAACAAACAAGTGGAATTGAAGTTATTGAAAAATTGAAAATATTTAGTATCTAGAGCAGATACTAAAAAGATCCCTCCCCTTCTTTAAAGTATTTTTTTTAAGATTAATAATATTTACTGGTTAGATGTCCCTGGTAGTTTTTTTTTAATAAATTTATTTATTTACTTATGGTTGCGTTGGGTCTTTGTTGCTGCGTGCAGGCTTTCTCTAGTTGCAGCAAGCGGGGGCTACTCTTTGTTGTGGTGCACAGGCTTCTCATTTCAGTGGCTTCTCTTGTTGCAGAGCACAGGCTCTAGGCACAGGCTTCAGTAGTTGTGGCACATGGGCTCAGTAGTTGTGGCTTGCGGGCTCTAGAACGCAGGCTCAGTAGTTGTGGCGCTCCGCGGCATGTGGGATCTTCCCGGACCAGGGCTTGAACCCGTGTCCCCTGCATTGGCAGGTGGATTCTTAACCGCTGCGCCACCAGGGAAGTCCCCCGGTAGATATTTTATGATGTTGAAATTACTAAATTTTTAATGAAAATATTTTGTGCCATTCCCAAGAGACTTGGCAGTCCCTGGGCTTCTGAAATACAATGATTAGCAATTGTTGTTGTTTAACACAATAAAGACCATTGAGTGGTTGTAAATAACGTTTAACTGCAGCTGTAAGTGGTTCCTTTGTCAATTTCCTTTGGTAATAAAACTGACTATTCCATTCCAAAAAATGTCAAGCAATATTAGGGGATCAAACCTATCTATGGTGGTCCAGTTTTTCATCCTACACAAACGTATGTGGTGCTACCAACAGACTTGGGTGTTGCTACCAACACAGATCGTGAATGGAGGGGACAGACCCACAAAACTTTGTTCAACTCTCAGGACCAACCTATTAAGTTTTCTTGGGTACCCTTGTCCACCCACTACTCTCTACAGAATCACTTTCTCCCTGTGCTGTATATACCTTTACTAAATAGTGCTCTAACATCACTAAGTTCGTCATTCTGTTATGCATCCTTTCATTTAATACTCTCAGAAGATAGGTCTGGCTCCTAGTTTATAGATGAGTTAACTGAGACATACTACAGTAATTATAATCATGTGTTTATCCTTGTCTTTTCCAACCCAGCCAGTTCACTTTTATTCATCCTACATATATTTCCCAAGCTCCGCCTATGTGCCAAAGTCTCCCCACCCCGGCCCCTGGCTGGCACAGAGCGGACCCTCATACTGGGTCCCACAGTGGAATACATCCATCTGCGGATGTGTTCTAACATCCAGCGTTAAATTAGTCCTTAGATGTATGTCTTATAAAGCAACATGCATTCCTGTGATTGGAGAAATGTTTTCAGATAAAATCGCCTCTTCAGGAGCTTGGCAGTGTTTCAGACCTAGCCTCCAGGCTGTTACTGAAAACAATTCAAAACATCTCAAAGGAAAGATCACAGTGTGCCCTCACGAGAGGGCGTCTCTGCACCCAGACCCCAACAACAGAAACAGTGAGGAGGCAGCATCTTATTTTGACAAAGAACCAGATTCCCATAACCTCCCTTGATTATGGAAACTGAAAATAGAACTCAGAAAGGTGAAGAAGGCAAGGAGGAAAAGATGAATAGATACCAAATAATAAAGTATGAATACTGAAAAAAGTTGTGAAAAGAGCCCAGACAGCAGATATCTAACAGACAAACCTAACCGTGGAAAGAAAGGCAAATGTCAGATAAGGATACAGCCCAGGTAAGGAAGCCCACAGTATCCCACCATCTTTTTGTGTGAAATTAAAAACAAATTTTGAGGGAACTCCCTGGCGGTCCAGTGGTTAGGACTCGGCGCTTTCACTGCTGAGGGCTTGGGTTCAATCCCTGGTCGGGGAACTAAGATCACACACACACGCGCGCGCACACACACACACACACACACACACACACACACAAATTTGACCTCAAATATTTTTCTATTTTTCTATCTTCAACCCTGGGCCAATTTCAAATGGAGACAGTAATTCTGATCATGTTTGGTGAAGGAGAAAGGATTTCTCTGGAGCCAGGAAAGCCATACCATTATGTCAAGTTTTAACTTAAAGCAAAATTCTAGGGCACTTACAGGTCTTTGGAATAAAAATGTATGACCACCAAACTGAGGGCCTCGACACACAGTGATGAAATGCAAAGTAATGCCCAAAATATACATTGCATTTTCAATAGAAAAGATAACTAAAAATCCAGCCAGAGCCAGGTTAACTAGAGAAACAATGAGTATCACATTGAACAATGGGTACTGACCCAAAGACATCCAGGACATGAGGTCAGAGTGGGCACCAGGTCCCATGGGCCTTGACAGTCCTTGTGAGAGATATTCCTAGTGAGATGGGAGGCCACCAAAGGGTTCAGAACAAAGAAGAACATTGTATCATATGTTCTCTCAGCATCTGTAGTGGCCCCCCATTACTCAATGTACTAATTCTCTTAGTTGCTGCCCTTCTTCTCTGGAACATTTGCCCTTGGCCTTACAGAATCCCCTTGTCCAGGGGCCATACCCATCCAGCCCAGGTCAGACCCTGGTTAATGTCTGACTAGTGTGGGATCAAGGAGGCTGCAAGACAACAGCCTCTTGCCTTAAGGTGGGGAAACTCTGGTGCAACTCATGCTCCAGAGCCCCTGTGGGATCAGGCTGACACTCAGTCCAGCTGAGACCTCACCCTTCCCTGCCTCAGCCTGATTTGGACACCCACTTCTCCCAAGAGCACCCTCCCCAACAAATCATGGGCATCAAATCTCTGCCTCAGGCTCTGCTCCTAGAGAACTGGTCTTAAGCAGCACGATGACCCTTCTCCTCCATAACCCGTGCCAGAGTTGTAATTTTGCACTTCTTTCTGTGATTCTTTGCCTAATTTCTGCTTTCACTGGACTGTGAACTCCTGTGTTCACTTTTGTTTCCTCAGCAACAACCACAGTGATCTGCATTCACCAAAGTCTTTACACAGATCTTGTAAAAATCTTTTCACCATTGACGTTAATTTTCATTATGAAAATATCATGTTGATGCTAACTAGAGGTGACAAAGTATTTTAGTGGTGGCTGTGTTCATTGGAAAATATAATCAATTGCCAATTTACTTGGCATTTAAAAATTACCTATGAAATGCCACGAAATCAAATGTTGCCCGCATCCTCTAGCAGAATGTGTGAAAAAAGGTTGTTCACTGACCATTTTGGGCAAGCTAGTTGCTTAGTATTAATTACTAAACACTGCAAATCCCAAGAGGGACAGACTCATTAAAAACATCTGGGTCGAGTTCTCCACACATGGTATATGAAAAAATTTAGGGCTTAAGTATTATATAGCTATTGAGTTTGTTTACATTCAGCAGTCAGCACTGATGTCTCCAGTGAACCCATGGGCCATTTCTGTAAAGGGCCTCCTCCTCCCCCTGTGTAATTTCCTCCTATTTTACACCTTTTTTCAAAAATGGGGTAATAAGCAACTCCTACATCAAACATCATGTTGAAAGTGGGAAAATGCTACAACTTAGAACATAAAAGAGGCTGGTGATCTGGGTGACTTATGTGAGGATTCTGGTAACATTTTAAAAACTCAATACAGAGTTCAATAAAACACAAAGTTATAAAGCATTTTTCTTCCAAATAAATGCCTTTGACAAGATTACAGAGCTACCCACTTGAAGATTACAGCACTAAACTCAAATAGGATGATGTGATCAGGCTGGAGCTGGAATTGATTTCTTGGTGGTGTCTAAGAAGCCCTGTTCCCAGTCAGCACATGGCCAGGCTTGTGCCAAATTTCTGGGAAGACTGTTTACGTCAACACAAACATATGGCATTGAGGATTCATAAATCCTAGGCAGAACACAGAGTCCATGGTTATTTTTACAACATAAGAGAGACAAGATGCATTTAATCAGGGAGGGGTTGTAGCTCACTTGCAAAGCCCCAAGACCACCTGATGACAGGCAGATAAAACAGCCTGCTGTGCGAGACTTCAGCCAAACATCGTAGTGCAGATGCCCCCAAAGCCACAGTGCACATCACCCACTTTTAACCTTAATGTCTCAAACTGAGATGCTACCTGTTCAGTGCCTTTTATATCAGTACCCTTATCCAGGCAAAATCGAACTTAGAGATAATCATTTTCAATATTTAGCAATATTCCCTCCAGAACTTTTAAAATCGATACAAACTCACATATATATATGTATATATATATACACATTCTCTATTTATTTACAAAATCCAAGTCTTGCTACATATGTATTTGATTATCTTTACTTTCAAAATATCAAGACAGTCCAATAAACAGAGTCACATTCCTCAAGTTAGTTGAAAGGAGAGATAAAATCAAGATTTGCAGGGTGTGAATTTTTTTTCTGGTCCACAGGAGATGTCTCACCAATGGAATCTAGCTCTACTGCTGCTATGAAAGGAAGGGTCCATTCTGCCATTTCAGAAGAAAAAACTGAGGGGAGGATGGAGAAGTGACTGGAAGGTTAGTAGCAAGCCCTGAGGTTTGCACAACACACATCTCTATTTCCCAATCCATTCATGTGAGCTTCATTTTCATCTGTGAAAAGATAATCAGAGCACACGCCTATGTCCAAAAATGAGAGAGAATGTTCAAAACTAAAATATCAAAATAACAAAAATCTGTCTCAGGTTTGATACTTTAAAAAATATATTAATTTCCTTTTTTCCTGCATGATCAGGATGTCATAAAAGGCAATATTCATGATTTTTTAAAGTAACTCAGAATCATCACAGTTCAAGTTCAACTCTATGTTAAAATCATTTTATATTGGTGATACTTGAAAATCATATCCCTCTGCTGATATGGCGCTATTTTCACCCCCCAAAAAAGAAGTTAATATGGGTATAATTACATGCCGGGAAAGACAGCGGTACTAATAATAATCACATCTTCAGTACATTCTGAATAAGAACTAAACTGCCAAAAATTACTACCTCAGAAATTAGTGTTGTTAATAATTATTGTCACTGGAAGAGAAAATTCCAGGGTGAATATCCGATTGCCTTGTGAGTCATTAAGTCTTGCTCATGTGAATATAAGATATTATAAGAAGTAACTGAAGTTTAACATGTTGCTTAGCATTTTGTAGGTAACAGTCCCAGAAATGCAGATCGCTGATATTGTGCTTTGAGGTGATTAATGCTTAGGAAGAGCAGAGACCCGTAACCGTCAGTTATAGTTTTACTGGCATTTTATTGTTCAGGAAGGTTGTAAATGCCAATGCTGCTTTACCCCAGGAAGTAGAAATCATGCATTTATTAGAATTCCTTAACTGGCTTTATGGTCAACAGATGACTCATGAATTATTCATAGGTGTAATATGATAAACTGTCGCTGAACCTCCAACCTAGTTTTATTCACAGCCAGGAGCCTCATCCGTGCAGACAGCACAGAATGCTTGCCATAAGGAATGAGTAAGAATTTCTTTAAAAATCAGCATGCTATTGCTGGTATCCCCGGAACCTTGATGGTACATATTTCTTTGTTGTAAAGACAATGGATGAATTTTTAAGATGTTTCCATGTGGATTTCTATTTGACTTATGATCTAAATCATACTTATATACAAAGCATAGTAACCTATACTATCTATACATGCACTATTATCTGTACTACTATATCTATAAATCCTTTTTTATAATCCTAAATACCATAGAGAAGAGAAATTACATATGTGGGGCACATTTATTATATCCCAATGCTATTATTACCTGCCTAATACGTTTTTTTATGAAATCACATCAAAAGGTAGCAACAGCGAAGTCAGACAACATGCATTAGTCTCAATTTTTTCCCACTGATTCCAAATTTGGGGGCCATTTAAATTCTCTACCATGAGGTAGGTAGGAGGGGAATGGAACTCAAATTAGGGTAGTTTACTAATGTTCTTTTTTATTCCCGGCAGATAGGTAGGGAAAAGTGAAAATGTATGGTCATAAGAAGCACCTAGAGGAGATGGGAGTTTTGTCTTATTATCAGAGTTTAGGTTAAAGCATATAGTATATATAAATACATATTCTATGTAAGATATTATAGTCATTCTAAAACGGTTTAAAATGCTTCTTGAATATCTTACCTCTTTCCTTACTGGCATGTGAACCTCATGTCTATGTTATGAGTTAATTGAGATAACAATTATAATAATGGTGTCGATTATAATAATAAACAATAGCAGCTGTTACATTAAATGCCACCTAATGTTAAAGGAAGTTTATATGTACTCTCTGCCCCTAAACTAACTTAGCCAGGTAACTATGATTAACCTATTTTAAAATGAGAAAACTGAGACTCAGAGAAATTACACCACTTGCTCAAGTTCACGTACTTGGAGCTCTTTACAACATTAATGCAGGGCTTGCCCCTCCAGATCCACCCTCCACTGTGCCCACCAGGTGACTAACTTGGAGGGACCACATTAGCAGACATCGTGGCTCTCTGATTTTTGGTGGGTTCAGTCAATGGGGAACCCGGGCAGGTGATCAGAGGGAGAGTGAGATATATTTTCAGGGTCAGGGTATTCCTGTCCCCCAGCTCCTTCTCCAGAGGACTGGTTTCATCGCTTAACCAGAGATCTCAGCACCTATGAGGGCACCCCTCCATCCCAGGCTTTGTCTTCAGACTTCCAGTACCTCTCCTCCCCTAATCCCAGACTGGGGACCACAATGGTGACTGCGTACCATACAATGTCATTTGGGGTTTCCCTAGAGCCCACTCCTTTATAAATAGGCCCTTTTGTTAACCCTTCCTCAAATTATCCTAATTTGAGCACACTGCTTCCTGCTGGGACCCAGATTGATACCTATGCTATACACATGCTCTGAGGATGTAGAGTCAGTGCCTTCAAGAAGCTTTTTTTCTTAGAGGTAGAGCAGAAGCAAACAAATGCAGTAGTCATTCAATGTTTTCAAAAGCACAGTATCTGTAATCCCCCTTTTCTGGCAACTTCATAGGTATTCTTGCTAAAACTCAGGGTGCCCTCCCCTGGTTTCCAAAGCTTCCGGGTTTAAGCCGGGCTGTTTTAGATAATCATTCAGCAGCAGACACACTGAACAGCAAAGGAAAGCTCTCTATTAGACAGAGCCCTTCAGAAAGGCTAGTTCTGAGGAGCTAGAGAGAAGATAGAACATACTGGGGTGAACTTACCTTGAAATCCTGTAATTACCCAACTGCCTGCCTGCCTTGGCCGCAGGGCAGAGAATCTCCGTGACAACCACCTACATCACCCCGCTAATGCCCTTCCTTCAGCCAGCACAGGAGGGACTTGAATATTTACTTTCACGATGTGCATTTCATTGCAACACTAGAGGAACAACTGGATTCAACTGATATCAAACAAATACAACAGCACATAAATCTATATTAATTTTCTTGAATTTGAAATGTTTTTACTTAAATATTGTGATGGTCCATGTTATGTGTCACCTTGGCGAGGCTATAGTCTCCAGTTATTCAAACTTCACAGGTGTCACTGTGGAGGTATTTTGTAGATGTGACTAAGTCCAGTAATCAGTTGACTTTAAGTAAGGGAGAATATTTTAGACGATCCGGGTGGGCTTGATTCAATCCATTGTAAGGCCTTAACAGCAGAACTGAGGCTTCCCTGAGAAAGAAATTCTGCCTGTGGACAGCAGCTTCAGCTTATGCATGAGAGCTCTAGCTTGCCCTTCATGATGATCTGCCATATGGATTTTGGACTTGCCTATCCAGCTCTCATAATCACGTTCTAGGTCTTTGCAATAAATCTCAGTATATATCCCCTATTGGTTCTGTTTCTCCAATTGACCCTGACTGATATAAATATCTACTAGGAAGAGCAAAGAGTTGCGATCCTAAAACTATTCTTTTTTTTTTTTAAGATTTTTTTTTGATGTGGACCATTTTTAAAGTCTTTATTGAATTTGTTACAATATTCTGTTGTATGTTTTGGTTTTTTGGCCGCGAGGCATGTGGGATCTTAGCTCCCCAACCAGGGATTGAACCCGCACCCCCTGCACTGGAAGGCGAAGTCTCAACCACTAGACTGCCAGGGAAGTCCCCCTAAAACTATTCTTAATTGCTATAATTAAGTAAACATAAAGCTATACTGATTTGGGGAAGGTGCATGAGGGGACAAAACAGCAAATCATTAAGTAGCTCCAAATGGGAAAAATGCAAAGTTTAAATTAAGAGAAATCACATTTAGTTCTGTAAAATGCTTTTGTTTCTTTAATGCGATTCAGAGTTATGTGGCATCCATAAAAAGGTCTTAAGGAATGTATAAGAATTCATCCAAAATAAGTTCACTTAGAGGCTTCTGGGATCCAAAATCTGTATACAAATAAGGTGAAATCCAACTGGGTCGTAATACTAATCAATTCAATAAAACAAAATTTAATATGTAACATGTCCACTTGGGGGACTTATGGGAAGACATGAAGGAAAAATTATAAAGAATAATTTCTGCTAAATTCGTACTTGTACATAAAATACTTTATCAAATTGTTACCCTGCATCTCAAAGTAATTGCAAGTATGAATTTTATTATAAATTATCTAAAGCCTAGAGTGTCTTCAAGGATATGGTATTAAAACATTGTGAGTTTTCAAACTGACTTTTTATTACCATATCTAGCAAGTACACCTGTCTTCTTTTGTTCTCAAAACTAAAAAATGTCTGTATCAAAATGACTCAAGAATATTCATTCTTGACATGATTCTCCAAGCAGTTATAATGATCAAATGGATACAGAGTAAATGAAAACTATAAGAAAAGTTTTACGCTTCTTCAAACACTGTCATCTCCCATAAAAACTATGATGAAATTCTACAGCAGTCTAAAGTGTGCTCCAAAGCAGTGCATAATTCCAAGTTCTTCTTGGACCAGTTTCATGACAATTTTTTGAAAGGGCAAAAGCTCTTCTGGATGATGTTTTACCTGCAGCCTTACCCTGAAGCAAGGGTTTCGTAAGCAGCACCACAGTCAGGCCTCAGAGTGATCTTGTCATTAGTTTAACATCTAAACAAGACTTTGCCATGAGCAAAAATCAACCTGCATCCAGTTTTAAAGAGGGGCACCAAAGACCTTGAACAGATGTTAAGTATTATCCACAACAACTTAATAGTTGTTAACAACAACAGAAAAGACTCGGAGAACAGAGAAGTTGTTTCTTCTCACTTTCAGGCCAGAATAACAAAGTTGTGAGGACTCCCATGCTGCGATGTCTTTATTAAAATGTTCACTGCATAATACCATTGTCTTTCCATTTGGAATTCATGCATTTTTTTAGCTGCTATATTATCATGTATACCACTGAAAAACTCTTCATACTGCTCAAAATACACTGGAAACCGTTTTTAAAACGTTTTTTTCTAAAGTGAAACAAACAGAGTAGATTTGTAATGGTAGTTAAGAGCTGAAAATTCATCAGGGAGAAGCAAGCTATAGGAGGATGAAAATAAATATTTTGCCATTTTGAACACACCAGGTGGCACACTCGGGTGAAATGTCAGGCACTGGCACAAGAAAGGAATTTAAACGCACAGCTAAAGAAGAAATCTAAAACAACAGTCTCTCAGCACCACATACTGCCCATAAACTATTTTAATACTGCGTTTTAAACTTAAGAATAGCATGTAATTGCCTAGACATACAATCCTTCTGGACTTAGTCTCAGTCTTAAACATAAACCTAAAATAACTGATCTTTGAAGATGTAGATTTCCAGTACATAATATGAATATGAAGATGTAGGTTTCCAGTATAAAATATGAAGATTTATTGGTAAAATTAGCAGTCAACAATGCACAAATGAGATCACATGGGAAAATAGTGCTTTTACTTTTAATATAGATGAGTGATTAACAGAAATATATATACATGTTCACACACACACACACACACACACACACACACACACACACACACATATATAAATATTCAGTTCCGGACATCTGTAGAACACGAAACTTCTTCTAAGTTCACAACTAAGCTTTATGTTTTTAATGTTGTCATGTTTTTATATCTAAACACCAACACACAAGAGCGTGCTTAAGGGAAACAAGGTGCCATCTCTGTATTCATGTAATAGATATACAAATTCCAAACAAAACCATCTCTGCATCAACAGCACCTTGCACACTGCAAGATACTCGATTTAAAAAAGGGCTGGATGAATAAGTGAATGAATGAATGCACACATATATGAATAAATAAGGTGAAGGATGGATGGATAGAAAGAGACCAGACACACTTAACTGAAAACGAAGCGAAAATCCTCCCCACAGTTTCCACTCTCATACTTCTAACAGTAGTCTTGATGAACTGTCCAAAGCTCACTCCTCACATCATCAGACGCCCCACTACCCCCGGCTGGAGAGAAGGGATGAAAACTGACTTTGCCTGGCAGTTCACACACATCGTCTCATTTAGTCTGCACAACTGGTGAATCAGGCAAATACTGCCCCTTTGACAGATAAGGAGACTGAAGTTCTGAGAAGTGACGTGCCGGGCACTGGACACTCGGAACGTGCTGAAGCTGAATTCAAATCCAGACCTTTTCTGACAAGAAGTATGTGCTTTTTCTGTTTACATTTGTATGGCGTCGAGATGTTATGAGGCATCTTTCTGTAAGGGTTTGTCCAAGTATTTGCACGTAACTGTATTAATTTACCTTTGCTTCATCTTATGCATATGTCCTCTCAGAAGACTGAAGTATGAAAACTTTAAATACGAAACTAAATTGAAAAAATCAATGCTCCATAATTCTCCCACTCTAACACAGAAGTTGTTTCCAAGGCAAGTGATTTTGGCTTCTATACAGAGCATCTTGCCAGAAATGGGCTGGCAGACACTCTTCCATCTTCCTACACAGTCAGTCTAAGTCACGGCTGCAGTCAACAACATAAGTGCTTTAAAACGTGAGGCCTGATCCAAGACTTAGGAATGCTTTTGGCCCCTCCTTCCAGGACTGAGACGTCCTGGATTGGGAAGTGCTGTGGGGCAATGTCTCCTGCACCAGAGCCCTTGACCCGCCTCCTTTTGGAGTGCAGTTGAGGCCCTTCTTAGAGAAGATGTGTATCTCTGGACAAGCAAATAGCACCCCTTCACCCACAGAGTATTTTCACAGTAGAATGGACTTTACAGGTGCTTCATTCCCATCCCTTCACTGAACAAGTGAAAAAGCTCTCACTCAGAGAACATGTAGCCGTTAGTGTTCTGGGTTCCTCCCGGCTCCAAATTGTTTTCCAGCAGATTGACAGGCAGTTGTGTTCCTTTTAATAGTCAGTTCCTTAAGCAATGAAAGTGCAGATACAATGTGACGACAACCACAGGTTCAGTAGACACAATAACCATCGGCATTTACCACGGATTACCACACGTCAGTGATGCCTAATGTTTTTATGTGCATAATCCTACTTGACCCTTGTCACAGCCCGGAGATTGGCATTATGATAGCCACCTTGAAGATAGGGAAACTGGGGCTCTGAGAAATGAAGTTACTTGTTTAAGGCCATATAGCTAAAAAATGGTGGATCTGCAGTTTGAACCCCGTTGAATAAGGAGCTTAGACACCATGTGCATACTATATTACCCTGCTCATAACTAGCCACGTGAAATCTTCCAAGAAAGTCTATTTATTCTCTGTTCATGAAACAGAAACACATAGTGATCATTTAAACCCTGATGCTCCATCCAGATACCCTTATGCCTTGGGCCTACCTGCAATGTTCACCTTCAATTCCTTTTAATGCCCCACTTGCTGACCTAATGTTCCTACTGCAAGACACGTGGCTGACTGCTATAAGGAGAATTAGATACCTCTCAGCAGAATAGGAAAATGTGCCTCGCTGAGGGAGCTAATTCCAAAACTAGGCATGATGGAATAGGACTGAAAGATGCAGCTCTGTGGCCCTCTGACATTGCACACCTCTGCTTGAAATAGAAGGATGTGTTCAAAACCCGACTCTGGAATCTTCCAGAGAGTGAGGCCAGGAAATGAGGGCATTGTGGCTGGTCTTGTCCTCCAGTGCCAGTGCCTAACCCTTGAACTCAACCATCCAGACTCAACACTTTCCTTTCCTTCCTGGACTCCGGAAGCCCACAGAAAAATGGGCTGGAGAGGTAAGAATCTCCAATGATTCACTCTAGAGTAATGTCAATTGATTCCCTCTTGTCTCTCCACTGTTATTTCTCTTTGCCATCTCTTCTGGAGGAATTGTGGGGATATCAGTAAGCCACTTCAAATCCTTTCTGAAGTGAGACTGAGGTGTAAATGAACAAAGTAATTATTGTCAGGGAAATGTGTGTGGGTCCCTCTGCTTTCTGGGTCTCCTGCTACCATATCCCCTCCACCTACAAGAACCATTCTAGGCTCTTCAGCAAAAAACAAACAAACAAAACAACCCCAAAAATACTCAAGGCAAACTGCCTGGAAAACAACACGTGTGGGAAATATGGTCCTTGATTTCAACCCTGAACACAATGTTCTAAGATGTTTTTTAAAGCTAGGTTTCCTTCCAGAGCTCAACTTGCACAGGGCTGCCAAATAAACATTTTGGACTCAAACAGTAGTTAGGGAAACATTTGTATGCTTGGATTTGAATGAGAAGAGGAAACTGCTGTGGATGAGAGATTGCAAAGTGCCGTTCCACTTAGCACGACATTAAAAGCACAGCAACAATCAAAGTGACACTTCTCCTCACCAGGAGGTTCCTGACTGCACAGCCTACCCCTCACAAGTGGAAAGGCATCACTTTTCAGAAGGAAGATCCAATGCACCACTTGCTTCCTAAGAAATGCAATTGTTTGAAACCAGCACTGACTAATGTGGCTTATGTAAGCTCATATTTAAGGCAACGCCCGCCTCTGTCTTGATTCCCTCGTTAGCAACCTGTTCTGGCTAAACCACCACATGGTGCCCCAGATACCTAATTTTTTAAAGTTGTAATTTTGCCAGGAGAAATACACAAGTGTATGTGGTGCCAATACATACACTGAGACATAAGCTTATCATATTAGTTTAACTGTAGGTACAATGCTGTCTTTATATAATATTGTTCCTCTGCAAAGCTGTAAGGATTTCTTAAAATTCTGTTTGGTGGATGAGGAAAGGGAAGCAAGTCAACCTGTTCATGATCTACAGATGCTATGATTAGAGAAATAGAGGAAAAAGAACAGTCTTACAATTGTAAGCCAAAACAGTTTACTGCATGCTATTACTAAAGTTTGCCTCCCTAAATAAAATTAAATAATTGCTTTATTAACTGAGCTCATGCTTTTTACAAGAGGGTCTCAGGAATAAGTGCTCAATGAGAATTGATTCCCACTTTTGATGCAATGGCCTTTTGGGAGGAAGATGGGGGTGCAGGAAAGAATGGGGGCAGGAGAAGAACACTAAACAGACTGACCGTCCACCAACCTCCCTCCCCTTCACCCAACCAATTACATGACCATCTTGGGACAGTGTGGTTTTTGAAAAGCTCTGTAGGTGATTCTAATGTTTCACCAGGACCCAGGATCACTGTTCTAGATCATCCATGGAGCTAAGATGAGGGGGCTGAAGTTTTATTTGAATACACTGAAATCACATCAAATTTTTTAAATTAGTAAACAAAACAGCTTTAGAGCAGTGATCTAAATCTAAACCACTGGCAGATTAAATGGGGCTACCTGTGACAAAACTACCTTGTTCTTCTGTCACCTGAAGAGACACATGTGAACACTGTTCCTCAGTCAGTATTTCCAAAGTACATTAAGTTGATCGCTAATAACCAGTCTCTCTAAGCCAAAGCATTTACAGAAGGAGGGTTTCTGCTAAGAGCACTAAACCTGAAAACAAAAAAATATATTTGGAAATGGTAATAGAATGGCAAGATTTTGATGATTCCCCTGCTTTTACTCATTTTGGATTTATGTATCATGTAGCCCAATACAATCAACAACTATTGAGAAAATAAGTGAAAACGGGTGACAAACAGCATATGCGGTAAATTAAATATGGCCATACTTTTCTGCATCTACTTTCATCAAGAGTTGGGTCTATTAGAGTTACCATGTGATCTAGCAATCCCACTCCTGGGAATATATCTGGAGAAAAGGTACACGCACCCAATTGTTCAAAGCAGCACTATTCACAATGGCCAAGACATGGAAGTGTCCATTGACAGATGAACGGATAAAGAAAATATGGTATATATATATATATATATAATGCAATACTACTCAGCCATAAAAAAGAATGAAATAACAGCAACATGGATGGACCTAGAGATTATGATACTGAAGTGAATCAGACAAAGACAAATATATGATATCACTTATATGTGAAGTCTAAAAAAAGATACAAATGAACTTATTTACAAAACAGACTCACAGATTTTGAAAACAAATTTATGGTTACCAAAGGGGAAAGGGGGTGGGGGAGGGATACATTAGCAGTTTGGGATTAACAGATACAAACAGAAACAACAAGGTCCTACTGTAGAGCACAGGGAACTATATTCAGTATCCTGTAATAAACCATAATGGAAAAGAATGTATATACACACACATATGTATATAACTGAATCAATTTTCTGTACTAGAAACTAACACAACATTGTAAATCAACTATATTTCAATTAAAAAATTAAATTAGGGACCTCCCTGGTGGCACAGTGGTTAAGAATCCGCCTGCCGATGCAGGGGACATGGGTTCGAGCCCTGGTCCAGGAAGATCCCACGTGCCACGGAGCAACTAAACCCGTGAGCCACAACTACTGAGGCCGCATGCTGCAACTACTGAAGCCCACGAGCCTAGAGCCTGTGCTCTGCAACGAGGGAAGCCATCGCAATGAGAAACCCATGCACTGCAAGGAGGAGTAGCCCCTGCTCACCAGAACTAGAGAAAGCCCGCGCACAGCAACAAAGACCCAACGCAGTCAAAAATAAATTTTTTTTAAATGTTAAAAAATTAAATTAAATTTAAAAAAGAGTTGTGGTCTATTAGTCTAACCCTGATCCTTTACCTCAAGAGCTCTTGCAGCTTCTACTCATGCTTTTCTTAAAATCCTGAGACTACCACACTGCAGAGAAGCTCAGGATGAAAGACCAAATGGAAAGAGAGAAACCAGATACCAAAAATTTTGGTCAAGTCATTGTGATACTGAAGTGACAGAAACCTTGAAAGAAAATGATCGTGTCATCTTGGAATTCATCACAGTGAAGAAATGAAAATCTGGACATAATCAAATGCATAAAAGGACCTCAGGAAAGTGCATTTTTCTAAAACATATGAAAAAACATGTATTATTAAAAGGTCAGGCCCATGATGGAATACAACTCAAAAAGGAACAGAATATAGAAATGAAAACTGATAATTGTGAATAACCTTGATAAAGAAGAAAGGGGAAGAAACCTTAATAACCAATGCGGCTGTATGAAAAATTCTCTGGTTCATTCATTCATCCACTCATTCACACAAACAAACATGGAATATCAGCCATGTGCAAAGTGTTGTGCTCTAATGAGGTCATATTTTTAAAAGCACAAGCTAAAGATGGAAGAACCCATATTTTTGAAAAATATATACTAAAAAAATTTTTTTAATGGCTGAGATTTATAAGAATATTTACAGAAAAGCTCTTGAATGAGCTAAGACATTCAGAAGAAATGGTGTCTAAAATTATGTTCCAGGGCAATAGAAATAAGAAACAAAATGTGATATTGCTTGGGGCAGATGGTATAATGCTATTTAACAGATGCTAGTGGGAAATTCAGAACTCTTCAACATCTTTTCTTCTTCCATCTTCTCCACTGAAGATACTGTTTTACAGTTAAAATAAGAAACTGGAACCCAAGACAAGAGATAAAATTAGTTAAAATGAGAAAAAAAACCACACACACACACACAGGTGCCTTACTTACACTGACTTCAAGTTGCCCACCTGAGCCAAATCACATCCCAGGGCCCAGAAAAAACTTGCAAATATGATTACCAACCACTGTCAATAGTCTCTGAGGATAAGCACCAAAAGCTCTGAATCAGATTAATGTGACTCCACTTTTCAAATAAGAGAAAAAGGTGGATTCTGGTTATAAAGCTTGAAATCAATGCCTGATAAAATTCTAGAAAAACAGCTAATGAAAACAGGTGGCTAATGAGCATTTGGAAAAAAGGCTGATTCTGAGGAGTTAGGAATCACTAACTAAAATGTGTGGTATTTTATATAGGTAAGGCTTTTTTCCCCCAGATACAGTGTCTCTTTTAGTCCTTACATTAAAAGAGTCCTTTTAGTCCAACTTAGTTGCCATGATTCAGATGCAGAAACTGAGTTTCCTAAACATTGAGCATGTTATGTCCAAGGTCATATAGTAAGTGGCTGAGCTACAACTCAAATTCAATTCATTCCAAACTCACCTCATTGCTGATAGAACAAGGGATCACCATAGATATAGTGTAAGTTGATTTCAGCAAGACATTTGACAGAGTTCTTTGTCATATGTCCTTAGACAAGTTAGAAATTGTGAGCTAGATGATGGATGGAAAGGAACCGCATCTTCTTTTGGATGTCTCAAAGCATCTCAAACTCATCTTGTCCAAAAGCAAATGCATGAACGTCTCCCTCAAACCTGGCTTTCTTTATTCCTTTTCTCAGTGAAGGTATTATGTGCGTTCTAGGAACTTGGTAAGATACTCTTGAAAAGCTTCCTCCATGACCTCATGTTCAATCCACCACCAAAGCCTGCCAATTTTATTCTGAAATAGCTCTCAGAACATGTAAGGTAACATTCCACTGCTGATGACAATCAAGAGTCAGTCTGGGGCTTCCCTGGTGGCGCAGTGGTTGAGAGTCCGCCTGCCGATGCAGGGGACGCGGGTTCGTGCCCCGGTCCGGGAAGATCCCACATGCCGCGGAGCGGCTGGGCCCATGAGCCATGGCCGCTGAGCCTGCGCGTCTGGAGCCTGTGCTCCGCAACGGGAGAGGCCACAACAGTGAGAGGCCCGCGTACCGCAAAAAAAAAAAAGTCAGTCTGGTTGTTACTCTTTTGAAGTATACCTTTTATCTCTGGCTACTTTTGAGATCTTCTGTGTCTTTGTTGTTCTACAGCTTCACTAAGATGAATCTAGATGTAGATTTTTTGTTGTTGTTGTCCTGCTTGGGAATGCTGGGCTTCATGAAAATCTTGATTGGAGCTTTTCACCTCTTCAAATATTGCCTCTAACCCATTCTTTAAACTCAGTAACAACACTGCTTTGTTACTAAATTTATTATCTCAGTTTCTATGGGTTGGGAGTCTGGGTGTTTTAGCTGGGGCCTCTGCTCATGGTCTCATAAGGCTGAAATCAAGGTGCTGGTCAGCTGTATCCTCAAAGTAATTTCACTTAACTTTGATTTTTTATTAAATTTGAGGGTCTTTATGTTTTAATAAACGAGTTTAACAAATTCACATCGACTGGGATAATAAATTTGATCTTCTTGTGTCATTTTATCTTGTGCTTCCATGCTGCTTCGCTGCCCCTCCTACCCCTCCACTCCAACATCTTTTTCTCTAGGGACCAAAGCTTCCTTTGATCTCTTTTTTCCTTCTTTGATCATCCGGAAGTAATATGTAGTCTCTTAAAACTTTTAAGCAATTACATGCATATTTTAAACCATTTAATACTCCTTTCCCTATCACCATGAAGAATAAAACAGTATCTGAAGATATGTCCGTGTGACTTTCTCTCTTCTTTTTGTCCCCCACCAAGTAAAAGAATTGTAGCCTTTAATTCTTTTTTTTTTTAACATCTTTATTGGAGTATAATTGCTTTACAGTGGTGTGTTAGTTTCTGCTGTATAACAAAGTGAATCAGCTATACATATACATATATCCCCATATCTCCTCCCTCTTGCATCTCCCTCCCACCCTCCCTATCCCACCCCTCTAGGTGGTCACAAAGCACCGAGCTGATCTCCCTGTGCTATGCGGCTGCTTCCCACTAGCTATCTATTTTACATTTGGTGGTGTATATATGTCAATGCTACTCTCTCACTTCGTCCCAGCTTACCCTTCCCCCTCCCCGTGTCCTCAAGTGCATTCTCTATGTCTGCATCTTTATTCCCGACCTGCCCCTAGGTTCTTCAGAACCTTTTTTTTTTTTTAGATTCCATATGCTTATATACTTTTTTCTCACTTAAGAATTATTTTTGATGTCACATTAAGTTGTACAATAAGAACAATTGTTTAACATTAACTCAAATTTTAAAGGTTTAATTACTCACCATTTATTTTATATTTCATTTTCCCTTAATCTGAGGTTTGATGAATTCCTTGACTGTCTGAACAATTTTAAGTAATTTTGAGTTCTTGAATGTCTGAGAAGTCCTTTGGGTTGAGACTGGAAGGCACTCCCCTGACTGTTTCTGGCTTGTTGATGGAACTCCTATTATTTTGACAGGAATTTGGAATGAGGTTAAATGTACGGGTATAATTGTAATTTTGGGGGGCCAAATACATATTCTTAAGGCAGCCAAAGAAAACATGAAAACCACCAGTGATCCCTGGCTAGCTGCAGACCTTACACACATCCTTTAATTTCTCTGAGCTCTCCTTCCTTACGGATAGGAAGGAGGCTCATCCAAACCACCTCAGACACTCTTCCAGATGTTTTAGTCAAGACTTTATAAAGCTAATAGAAATACCAATGTTTAATCAACACCGTAAAAGCAGAAGGATTAATTTCCAGCAAAATATCAATGAAGCCTACTATATGTTTAAAGTTTCAGGGTTACACAGTGATGGACAGTAAATACAAAAATAAATATTTCTCTCAGTGCCTTGCTTAGAAGAAACAATAGAAACTCATAAACAATACTTGGTCCAAGTATATATACAACCACATTATTTTCAAGTCTAGGGAAAAGGAAATATACTTTTGATGAATTCATTCATCAGTATTCATTCAACAACATCACACAAGCAATTATGACACTTAAGAATGGTTTTCAGGTTCCATTTAAAAATGTCTCGACTAGGTTTTACAGTGACATGGTTCAAATTTAGAAAGTATAGAAAGGTTTACTCTTAATTCTGTTTTTTAGCTACCCAATTTCCATCCTCTCAGTTAAATGAAGTTGTGTATCCTTCCAGAGATATTTCATACGTATACAAAATATCTCTCCCTCCCTCACCCTCCCTTTCCCCTCTTATCCAATTTCTCTCTCTGTCTCTGTTTCCTTGTTGTTTTTTAAAAAATTTTTGTCCCTTTTAAATAAAATTGGATTATTCCATTTTCCTGAGGCTTATTTTTCACTTAACGTTTCTTGATGGTCTTTGTTCATCAGTATAAAGTGCTTCCTCATTCTTTTTTATAACAACCTAGCATTCCATTGTCTGGATATAGCATGGCTTATTTTCCCAATAACTTATTGGTGTACATTTTAAGCAATGTTACAATTATAACCCCAAACATATGTCATTTCAAAAGTGTGAAGTATATTTCTAGGATAATTCTTAGAAATGAAATCACTAGGTTAGAGGCTATATGCATTTGTAATTATGAGAGTTACAACCATGTTGCTCTCCATAAGGAAATAACGATTTATGCTCCCATCCAGTAATATATGAGCCTACTAGAGCATGATTTTTCATACTGGAATGGCCAAAAAGTTTGTTCGGTTTTAAGCAAAAATAAAACATATTTTTCATTTTTACGAAGAACTTTATTGAATAACGTATTCACTAACCAGACAAACTTTTTGGCCAACCCAATAGTTCCAAAGCATGCTACCTGGTACTTTCAAATTCCTGTCCCCAATTTTTTTTGGTTTGGTTTTGTGGGGCTATTTGGAGTGGACGTGTGAGTCAGATGAGTCCTGGTTTTTGTCCCAAATTATACTGGTTCCTCTGTCTTTTCCCTAAAGCACATGAATACCACAAACACACACTATTGCTATAAAGCTTCACAGATTTAAGACATACTGAAATGACCAGGGTTCAGAGTCCATTAAGTTTGAGTGTCTCTACAAAGCCCATCTAAATCCTAAACTGCATTGTAACAGCAGGAGAGAGTTGGTGAACTCTTGGCCCTATGAATCAGTGTCTAATGAGAATTGATCTAACAGGCTTCAGGGGACCTTATCTTATTGCTAATAAAAGAAATTCCATCTGGCACTTTCCTACACTGCCTAGATATTAAATAGGGTTTATGATGATTAAGCACCGGAAAAGTTAATTGAGAGGTAATTCCAGGGGAATGTACGGATCTCTGAGGGCAGTGGTCTTCTACTGGGTAACTTAAGGAAAGGAGGCAGGAGACCAGCTACCAAACTTCAAGCACTAGGCAGAAGCACCATAGCACACAGGGTCACGTAGCCCCAAGCCCACCCCCAGGGCAGCCATCTTCAACTGACAGCTTCCTCCCAACACAGAAGGGATGCTCACTTCCACGCCAACCCTAAGGACCTGCTCCAAGAACAGGACCGCCACCTGGCAAAAGGGACACAAAACCATGATAAGGTGTTTCCATTTGTTTTTCCTCATTGGATGGGGCCACCATAAAACTTTAATAATATTAAACAGAAGGGTGGGGTTTATAAAAATGTAGACCAAAGGAGAATGTTGTCGTAAATTATGGTCAGCCATCAAAGCAATTATGCCCCAGAGTTTAATGAGCTATGTCTCATCCAAATCTGAATGAAGAAATTTCTAGAGCATTAAGATTGCTTCTTACCTTTGTACACAGTCTCAATCATGGGTGCCCTAGATAAGTCTATAGAACACAAGAGTCAAGGTCATCAGAACTAAAAGTGTGCTTATTCCTGCTCCATCGTCATGTCCACAGCAGGAAAGCTGCTCCAGAACAAAGAAGTACCTCATTTACTTTTTAAAAAATGATTTGTCTTTGTTGATTGAATTGATATACCTAAAATACAAGAGAAACGATCTAATTCCTATTTCTATAAAATCCAAACATCTGGCAGGTCAGGCCTAAATGAACAAAGCTAATTCCTAGGAGACATGTAAAACACAAGGCTTTCGGCAGGGGTCAGAGAGCACATTTTTTAAATTTTGGCACCAAGTCTCAAGAGCTTATTGTTTCTTGGAAGGTTAGTGGTGGTCCTTTCTGCCTTTCGGTCCTGACACACAGTGAGATCAAAGGAAACTCGAGTGGCATGGCTCTCTTCTGTTATTCTGACCTGCACTTTACACACATTTCGTATTCTGAAAGCACGGAGAGGTACTGAGTCTATAGGGCTGCTAACATTGTTATGCCTTACGTGGAACTCAGCTGTCTATTTGCTTAATCGACTGTAAACAGAGATCCCTTGCCAAACAGTACTTGCCATAAAGAACTCAACACGGGGCATGTTCACTTGGATGCTGTCCACAAGCTTCAGGAGCAAACATGAAATGTCTCACGACTGAGCAAACCAAACTGGAGCTACGCTCTGGAAACCAGCTCGGTGGTGTGCCTCAGAGGCCTGGAAAAGTTTTATTTCACACATTTAAGCCGGTTATTCTATTTTCTTCATCTTTATTGGAGTACAATTGCTTTAAAATGGTGTGTTAATTTCTGCTTTATAACAAAGTGAATCAGTTATACATATGTTCCCATATCTCTTCCCTCTTGCGTCTCCCTCCCTCCCACCCTCCCTATCCCACCCCTCTAGGTGGTCACAAAGCACCGAGCTGATCTCCCTGTGCTATGTGGCTGCTTCCCGCTAGCTATCTATTTTACGTTTGGTAGTGTATATATGTCCATGCCACTCTCTCACTTTGTCACAGCTTACCCTTCCCACTCCCCATATCCTCAAGTCCATTCTCTAGTAGGTCTGTGTCTTTATTCCCATCTTACCCCTAGGTTCTTCATGACATTTTTTTCCCCTTAGATTCCATATATATGTGTTAGCATACGGTATTTGTCTTTCTCTTTCTGACTTACTTCACTCTGTATGACAGACTCTAGGTCCATCCACCTCACTACAAATAACTCAATTACGTTTCTTTTTATGGCTGAGTAATATTTTTAGGGATGGGTTTTAAGGAAAAAGATTGGAGATGACAAAATTTCACAAAATACAAGGATGTTCTCTGTGGCATTCTTTATATTATAAAAATCATAACCCAAATATCCACTAATCAAGCCATGGTTAACCAGATTAAGACACATTCATATGATGCTATGTGATGTGATATATGAGATGACATGATATTACTATATAATATTATATAAAACAGCCTTATCTAATGACACAGGACATTGCTTAATATAATATTAAGTGGTAGGAAACTATACACATAGAACGCCAGTTTGCTTTTTAAAAATCTGTCAACTGTATATACACATGCACACACTTTTATAAGACTACATTTCCCTCATAACAGCACTTCTAACACTGAACTGCCAGGGTACTTTTCTGTTTTGCTTTCCACCCCTCCCTCCCCTACTTCTTATATACCTCCTATTCCTCTGGCAGGCACCAGCTGGCCCACATCACAGAGACAGGCATGACCTGAGGATAAAGAGCAGGAGTGTGTCTGAATTCCAATCCAGAGGCTTCACCCTGGCCTGAAATGCTGTTCAGGGGATCCCTGGCACAGAGAAGACACTCTGGGATGTTCACACCCTCTTCCTTCTCTAAAGTTTGGAGACAAAGACGTGAGCAAAATGCGCTGGATCTCTGCCTAGAAACCCTGGTGAAAAGTTGACTTGTAAGAAAAGATTATTTTTCAATAGGAATAATATACCAGTCATAAGGAACACCCTTGCTGTTGTCCTGGCAAATAAGCATCTTGCCCCAAGAAAGCTGAAGGCAGCTCTGTCCTTGGAAGATTAACACACTAGAGTCAGACGGTTGTTACTAGGGAAGCAGACAGGTTCGTGCACCTGATTTAAACTGTGGCTGAAAAAGGAATCCTCAGCATGAGTGGACCAGAACCTAACCATGGTCAGTCACGCCAAGCAGTGACTGACAAAGGAAAGGGCAGGAACAAAGGACAGTCTGGTCTGCAATGACCTTTTCAGATTATCTGTTGATCCCTTAAGCTACACTGTCCCTTCTTAATGTTGAAAGCCAAGAAAAGAGCAGCACGTTGTGACAGAAGGAACTGCAAGACTAGTTTCTCCTTTACATTTTACTATTTGGCCTTGTGCAAGGCAGAGGCAAAATGCTAACACCTTAATTTTTTCGAATTATGGTTTTCTCTGGATATATGCCTGGGAGTGGGATAGCTGGATCATATTGGTAGTTCTAGTTTTAATTTTTTAAGGACCCTCCATACTGTTCTCCATAATGGCTGTACCAATTTACATTCCCACCCACAATGTAGGAGGGTTCCCTTTTCTCCACACCCTCTTCAGCATTTATTGTTTGTAGACTTTTTGATGATGGCCATTCTGACCAGTATGAGGTGATACCTCACTGTAGTTTTGATTTACATTTCTCTGATAATTAGCAATATTGAGCATCTTTTCATGTGCTTTTTTTTTTGGCCATCTGAGTGTCTTCTTTGGAGAAATGTCTATTTAGATCTGCCCATTTTTGATTGGGTTGTTTGTTTTTTGGATATTGAGCTGCACAAGCTGTTTATATATTTTGGAGATTCATCCCTTGTTGGTCACTTCATTTACAAACATTTTCTCTCATTCTGTGGGTTGTCTTTTTATTTTGTTTACGGTTTTCTTTGCTGTGCAAAAGCTTTTAAGTTTAATTAGGTCCCATTTGTTTATTTTTGTTTTTATTTTCATTACTCTAGGAGGTGGATCCAAACAGATATTGCTGCAATTTATGTCAAAGAGTGTTCTGCCTATGTTTTCCTTTAAGACTTTTATAGTATCTGGTCTTACATTTAGGTCTTTAATCCATTTTGAGTTTATTTTTGTGTAGGGTGTTAGAGAATGTTCTAGTTTCATTCTTTTACATGTAGCTGTCCAGTTTTCCCAGCACCACTTATTGAAGAGACAGCCTTTCTCCATTGTATATTCTTGCCTCCTTTGTCATAGAATAATTGACCACAGGTGCGTGGATTTATTTCTGGGCTTTCTATCCTGTTCCATTAGAGGTCTGTGTTTTTCTTCCAGTACCATACTGTTTTGATTACTATAGCTTTGTAGTATAGTCTGAAGCCATAGAGCCTGATTCTTCCAGCTCCGTTTTTCTTTCTCAGGATTGCTTTGGCTATTTGGGGTCTTTTGTGTTTCCATACAAATTGTGAAATTTTTGTTCTAGTTCTGCGAAAAATGCCATTGGTAATTTAATAGGGATTGCGCTGAATCTGTAGATTGCCTTGGGTAGTATAGTCATTTTGACAATATTGATTCTTCCAATCCAAGAACATGGTATACCTTTCCATCTGTTTTTGTCATCTTCAATTTATTTCATCTGTGTCTTATAGTTTTCAGAGTACAAGTCTTTTGTCTCCTTAGGTAGGTTTATTCCTAGGTATTTTATTCTTTCTGATGTGATGGTAAATGGGATAGTTTCCTTAATTTCTCTTTCTGATCTTTTGTTGTTAGTGTATAGAAATGCAAGAGATCTCTGTGTATTAATTTTGTATCCTGCAACTTTACCAAATTCATTGATGAGCTCTAGTAGTTTTCTGGTAGCATCTTTCAAATTTTCTATGTATAGTATCATGTCATCTGGAACAAATTTATTTTAAATGATGATGATTTGCATTTAAACAATAGAGTGAGTTTAAATATTCCTGTGAAACTAGTTGTGGAGGAGAGGGGAAGTGTAGATCTCGTGACATTTAACTAAATACCTAGCTACACTGGAAAGCAAAAACTAAACAAGAGACACATTGTCACAATTAAGGAAAGAGGACGAGACTGCCAGTGTTCATTTGCTGTGTTGCTTTATATAACATCCTTAACTCCTGGGGACTTAATGCTTTGTTTATAAAATGAGCAGGTTGTACTTGAATTCAGGACTGAGTTTTAAGCTTCACTTTAGCTCTAAAATTCCATCATTTATTCTTGAATATTCTTTCTCTACTTCAAAGTTTGATAATGTCAGTTCTAGGACAGGCTTCCCATAGCTAAAGGGGTGGCATGAAGAACAGATAAAGTCTTTCTGACCAGAGGCATCCTTTGCCATTCTCAATAATGGCAACAGTTCACCAGAATCTCCTCTGTGTCAGGTGATATTTTGAGCACATCAGCAACACTAAGGCCTTTAATGGCAGACTAGAGCAGAGTGAATGGACCCGGGGATACGGGCTGGCCCATGTGATTCATGAAGAAGCAGCCCAGTAGGGAGGCCCTCCCTAACTATGGGTCTGTGACATGGAAGACTTTGGAAACCACTTTCAAGGCAGAAACGTGTCTCCAGGAGAAAACAAACACTCTCAGTGGCTGCATCTAAGGCCAGTTAGTCCTGCTGGGGTAGCTGTGTGTATTCAGAACTTCTACTTCCTAGTTAAAAGCTTCCCTTTTGTATTTAAGCTGTCAAAGCAGAAAGTGTGATTTTTCTCAGAAACTCGCTCTTCATTTGCCCACTGACCTGTTTCCTAGTTTGTATAGAAATGTTTTGTTTCTACAATCAGAAAGAAACAGAAGCCACTGAACAGTTCCTATAGAAGGTATGCAGGGAAACAGAAATGAATAGAACCACCACCCTAAATAAAAGGCATCAGAGTTTCTGATTCTAAGGAAAAAAACATCCTGGCAGCCAACTGTCTCCTCTGGCCACAGCAGGTCAGCACACAAGTGAATATACGAAATGAAGAGAGATATTGAAGGTCTAAATAACTAAGCATCGGCTATAAAACAAACACTAGCATTTCTATTCTGCTTGTAGAGAATCATCTAATAGCAAAAAAGGGGAAAGCACCTTGCTTTACGAAAAGCTAAACCATTAAAACCATTTGAACTTACTAAATATATATGAAAATTTAAAGAGAACTCTAATTATTTAATTCATGGACCGGATACACCAGCCTAGAGCAAGGCAGGTACATACCTCACCCTGAGTTCTTATGAGTCCTTACTATGTTCCAGAGGCTGTCCACAGGGCTTCCCATGTACTAATTCATTTAACCTCCCACACTCTAGTCAGGTATCCTCATCATCCTCATTGTACAGTGGAAAAACTGGAGGCTCAAAAAAACGAAGGAACATGCCCAAGGTCACACGTCAGGTGAGGATCCTGGTTAAAAAACAAACCAGCATCAATGAACCTGTAGTTCTTATGTTTTCAGCAAGACAAGTAGTGCCATTGAGCATCTAGCATTAAATACCACTCCCGTGCCTGCTCTGAGATTCATGTAAAATACATAAATACTGTATGAAGGAAGGAAGATTTAAAATACAGTCGACAATGAATTGACTCTGTCTCCTCCTCCCTCCCTCCCTCTCTCTCTCTCACTACACATACCCCTAAGCACGGCAGGCCGTGTAGGATATTACGGGTCTACTTCAGGACCACACAAAGCTGTTTATGCTCTCAGAGAAACAGAAGCTTTTAGGATCTGGTTCAGGATCCACTCAGCTAGATAAAGATGATGGCAGGGGAGGTGACCCAAGAGAGGAAGCAGGGGAAGGTAGGAAGGGAAGGGGGAGTGTCAGAAGGGCAGGGCCACATGGCGGAAGTCCAGGGCCTAGAGAAATGCAGGTCCTCTGGGGTCTCTCAGCTGTAGCGCAGGGAGGGAGACAAGCCATAGCCATGGGTGGTCTGACCTGAGACCTTTACCCAAGCCCTGGTTCAGGGAAGGGTGGGGATCTGGCAGGAGCACTCAGGTAGGCTCCAGCTCTGGTGAGTAGGGCAGTGGGGCAGGGGAACCTGCAGATGGGATTTGGGGAGCAACACAAAACCATTTCCTCCAACCAGGCAGCCTTGGGAAGAGGAAGCCCGGGCTCCAGGCACATTCCTGGCATGGAAAGGGGCAAAGTCACAGCCCAGGCCATCTTATGCTGTGTAGGGAATGGGCCCTGGTAGCTGTGAGATGCTCAGCCTGGAAGATGTAAAAGGCAAGCTGAGCACTGCAAGGTGGGAGCTGACTATGGGCAATCGTCACAGCTACAGGGGCTGACCACACACGAACATTTGGGGGAACATGGCAGAGGCCAAGGACACATCATTCTAGTGCTAACTCCAGAGATTGCTGGAACCACAGACCCTGCCAACCTCCTATGCAGGTCACCTCATCTGGAAACCCAGGATCCGGCTAGACACACAGGAGTCAGGTACTCTAGCTCTAGCCTGAGGCCTGGGGATAAGAATCAGCCAGACTTAGGAGGCTTGGGTCCTAGGCCCACATACATGAATAGCTGATGCAGGATGGGAGCCCGTGAGTCAGGCCAGCAGGGGGTGGTGAACTGCAGAGGGCTGGGACTCACTGGGCGCCTGGGGCCCAGCTCTTCTGGGAATTTAAGTCATCAATCAGACATCCACAAGGGAATCTTGAGGCTGGAGCAGAAATCTCTCATCTGAAAGAAGGAACTCATTAAAAGTTATTCCAAGAGTCAGAGAGGTTCATGAATTCACTTCATGATGGTATCAACTTAGAAGCTGATCCAGGAGATGGGCCTATTTTCTTTCTCTCTCTTTTTTTTTTTCTATCCTCACTGACATTTTTTTTTTTTTTTTTGCGGTTCGCGGGCCTCTCACTGTTGTGGCCTCTCCCGTTGCAGAGCACAGGCTCTGGACGCGCAGGCTCAGCGGCCATGGCTCACGGGCCCAGCCGCTCCGCGGCGTGTGGGATCTTCCCGGACCGGGGCACGAACCCGTGTCCCCTGCATCGGCAGGCCGACTCCCAACCACTGTGCCACCAGGGAAGCCCTGACATTTTTTTAATTGAAGTATAGTTGATTTACAATGTTGTACAGCAAAGTGGTTCAATTATGCATACACACACATTCTTTTTTAATATTCTTTTCCATTAAGGTTTATCATAGTGAAACTGTGCACCTCAGATTGGGACTTGAACACATGGGGCCAGAACTCGAACCAGGCCTAAATGCAGATTGGGACTTGAACCCACATGGCTGGGACTCGTCCTGGGCCAAAACCCACAGTCTTCCAACTGAGATCACACACCTGGTTTCAGGTCTTAATGAAGTTCAGGTTCCTGATGTCTCATCACAGAAAATTCAGTGGGAGACAAAGTGATAGGTAAGAAGTGGATTTATTTAGAGAGAAACACACTCCACAGACAGAGTGTGGGCCATCTCAGAAGGTGAGAAAAGCACCAGGGTATGGAGTTGTCAGTTTTTATAGGGGTGGGTAATTTCATAGGCTAATGAGTGGGAGGAGTATTCAGCTATTTCGGGAAGGGATGGGGATTCCCAGGAATTGGGCCACTGCCCACTTTTCGATCCTTATGGTGGCCTTCGAACAGTCATGGTGCCTGTAGGTGTGTCATTTAGCTTGCTGATGTGTTACAGTGAGCATATACTGAGGCTCAAGGTCTAGTGGAAGTCGACTTGTCTGCCTCTTGGACCCATTTGGTTCTAATCAGTTTATGTCATGTCCTTGGGCTATGTCATTCTTTCAAAGATTGTGCCCTGCCCCCTTCCCTCCTGTTTTAATAGGACATTGAACATGGCTTTCTGTGCTATACAGCAGGACCCTGTTGTTTATCCATTCTATATATAATAGCTTACATCTGCTAACCCCAACCTCCCACTCCATCTCTCCCCCAACCCCCTTCCCCTTGGCAACCACAAGTCTATTCTCTGTGTCTGAGAGTCTGCTTCTGTTCTGTAGATAGGTTCACTTGTGTCATATTTTAGATTATACATATAAGTGATACCATATGGTATTTGTCTTTCTCTTTCTGACTTCACTTAGTATGATAACCTCTAATTCCATCCATGTTGCTGCAAATGGCATTATGTCATTCTTTTTTATGGCTGAGTAGTATTCCATTGTATATATGTATCACATCTCCTTTATCCATTCATCTGTCAATGAACATTTAGGTTGTTTCCATGTCTTGGCTATTGTAAATAGTAATGCTATGAACATAGGGGTGCATGTATCTTTCCAAATTATAGTTTTGTCTGGATACATGCCCAGGAGTGGGATTGCTGGGTCATATGGTAATTCTATTTCTAGTTTTCTGAGGAACCTCCATATTGTTTTACATAGTAGCTGCACCAACTTACATTCCTACCAACAGTACAGGAAGGTTCGAGATGGGCCTGTTTTCTTCAGGAGCTGAGTAAGGAAGTGAAGGCAGGGGCCTGTTTCCAGGAACTGAAGCAGGTCATGGGGACAAGGAAATTGTCATTCCACTAGCACAGCACAGGGTGAAGGTAAAACTCTGATTTCCACAACGTACACCTGTGTTCACCAACTCTGCGTTTCAGACCGTTTCTGGCAAAATGCTTGTGGACGTGCCTGAATTACTGCAGTTGAAGAAAGCTGCTTTCACAATAGCTGCAGAAACTTTCTTCCTTATTCTCTTTCAAGTCCTGAATTCTTTGTGCACCAAATGCCAAATAAATGCTTTCTGGAGCCAGAGGTCTGAGGAATGAAAGTCCGGCCAAGAATTAGTACCACAAAAGCTTTATCAGAGCCCAGCAGAATTGAGCCTCTGACACTGGCAGTGGAAAAGCAGATAAGATCAGGAACTTAGAGCCACAAAAGCAATCTAGAATATTGTTATTAAAGGATATGGGATTATGGGGAGAAGGTATCCAGAATTTACAAATTAGTAACCATACATCTTTGAAGGGTTACAAATTAAAAAGTAAATAAGAGCATCAGTATGATTCTTTTTCTACATTATAAGTCCATTTGCAGCATCAGACTCTCTTGGCCATTCTTAAAAGCAGATCCCCACAGGTGAATATGTGATATTCATATCACCATATTCATATCGCTATCCATATCACTTTTATGGTACCAGAGACATTATACAAATTATGAATATGAGGACATCCTAAGGCCACTTTCTTATTTCAAAAATCATGACATATACTTGGTCAACCATTAATTTCAAAGAAACGTCAAAGGGTTTATTCCATTCCGAGATGGCAAGCTCTCCGTGGTGAATATGGCACGATCACAGTGTGCTTTCCTTTTAAACTGTACAGGAAAGCCAATACCAGGCTATTATTCTGAGATCACCTTCACATAGCAGATATAACAGCTGTTGATAGCAAAGGCCAATGCACAGCTAGGTAGCTAAGACATTCGCTGGATCTTTCAGATACCTACAAACCTCAAAGAAAAGGACTAGCCTTAAACAAAATTGGGGAAGAAAGCTTACTTTCTGATCTCATAAATTCCAAATTGCTTAACCTAGCATTCCAAACCAGTGCTGGCCAATAAAAATATAATGTGAGCAATATATATAAAGTCTTCTAGTAGGCACAGTTTTAAAAAGTAAAAAAGAAACAGGTGAAATTAATTTTAATTATACATTTTACTTAAAATGTAATTTTAGATACATTTCAATATGTTTTCAATATAAAATTATTAATGAGATACTTTACATTCTTTTTCATACTAGAGCTGTGAAATCCAGAGTAATTTAGACTACATCTCCGTTTGGATAAGCCATATTTGAAGTGCTCAGTGCTACATGTGGCTAATGACTACTGTAATGTCCCAGTTACCCTTCCCCATATCCTGACTTAAACCCTCCTACTTTCCCATCCCTTGGAATGTTACCCCAGGTTTTAGCAAGCACAGGTACCAGATTTTCTAAGATGGCCCTAATTTCACCCATTCTGTCCCATGACACCTGGGTCCCCTTGTTTTCAGTACCAAGGCAGTGTGATGTCCTAGCTCTGGTGTGACACTGCCTAGGTTTGATTCTACCTTTCACTATGTACAGCCTGGGCCAGTTT
This sequence comes from Pseudorca crassidens, assembly GCF_039906515.1. Lineage (NCBI taxonomy): Eukaryota > Metazoa > Chordata > Mammalia > Artiodactyla > Delphinidae > Pseudorca > Pseudorca crassidens. The sequence goes on from NC_090305.1 coordinate 62,848,907, forward strand.
TAAACTTCTTTTTAGAGCCTCACTTTCCCCATTTTGGAAAGAATATCTCTTTTCTCATGGTGGCTGGGCATGGGAGGGGATGCTATTCCTGGAACACCACTCTTCCATACGATGAGCAATACCGCAAAAGGGACTGTTGTCAAAGCAGTCACTTCCTCCACTGCCCCACCACAGCTCCTGATTGGGGTTGAGAAAACATGCCCTCTTTTCTATCCATATCACTTCTCTCAGGATGCTCCCTGGTGCACAGACCTTTGTTTCAATCCACTTAAAGAATCCTGTCTACCTTCAGGGATCAAATAAATGCACCTCTCCTTCAGGAAGTCTTTCCTTCAGGAAGTCTTTCCTTTTTCCTACCTGCCATCTCCAAGATGAAAGTATTCCCATGGGTCTGCCATAATGCTTTTATTTCTCACTCTCTATAGCATCCTAATTTTTCATATCAGACTTAGCTCACCTTCTGGACTTTTTCTCAAGGGTTAGGCACTTATTAACTTTGTGAACCCCTCTCGCCCTCCCCCACTATTTCATCCCCCTCATGTTTCCCCAGGAGGCTCCTGACATTCAATATAAGATTGTGAAGCAAATGAATGGATATCCAATAGCTTTGATGTAATATATGTGACCTTTTCATTATTAAAAATACCAGTAATGAGTAAAAAGGTGATTTTAAAAAATCTGTGAGGTCCGCTCTAGCTTTGAGATTGATACGCTCTATGGTATGCACGTCCTGCTTCTGAGGTCCTCACACCTGCCCTACACAAGTCTCCAGGGCCATTCCTGCTGTCTCCTAGTTGCTGGGCCTTCCCCCATCACAAAGTGACTCACACAGAGCTGTGTCCCACTTCCCACTCCACCACACAGTGCACCTGCTTTGGGCTCTGTTATTTCAGAGCCCTGCCGGGTGACTGGCCAGCCAACCCGATCTAGTGGTGCAGAGGAAGGAACTCCTGCCTTGCAGCATCCTCTCTCTGAGAGAGCAGATGCATCACTTGGACAGGTTAGTGCCACACAGTGTTATTGTGGCCTCTCAGGAGCTACAAGGGGCCAGTGAGGAGATGCAGGGCAGATGCACTCTGTGAAGGCATAGGTATTTCATAAACCACAGGGCATATTTATTCCAACTGAGTAAAGACGAGGCAATCTGACTTCCAGCTTCAAAGAAGTATATGACCAGGAGTGTTTGTTAATTAATTCGATCAATTTAATTGTCCAAACTAAGGACCTTGAGAACAAAGCCATTTTACTTTTTGAAAAAGAAACTTCTTGAAAAATTAAGTTCTCATAATAAAATTTTAATTTGTTTAAAATGAATTTTGAATGAAGAGCACTAACTCATTTCATTAAAAGCACTGTGTTCTTTTTATTTTGTAAAATCGTGATTAAACCTCAAAGGAGTTTCTGTATGACAGACTAGAAACACAAAGCACTTCTAGTTTGGGGGAGATGCTCTGCTTTCCTACAGTGGTCCTTCCACACCCCCTGGCAGCTCTTAGTTATTTTCTCACTTAGACCGGACTCTTGGGGGATGGACGATTGCCCTCACATCCTGTCACTGAGGTGGCAGAGAGAGCACAGGCCATGTCAGCAAGTGAGTAACAGAAACAGGTCTCCAAGTGCATTAATCCCGCTCTTAACGCAGGCCCAAGGAGGAGGAATTTACACACTGCAGCTGCTGGGCTACAGCCACTGAGCCTCTCGGAGAAAGACTAGATGGGAAGTGCCCTGCCACTCATGCTCTCCGTCCTCCCCTCCCTTCCTTCCCCTGGCCTGGCCTCGCCTGGGCCCCGCAGTCCTTGGCAGGCAGAAGCACACTCTCAGTTCAGCAAACCCTGACAATTAATGGCCTGTCACAGTTACGGGAAACCATTTCATCAACTCTAACCCCTGCTCCCCCACAGACCAAGTCCATTAGAGCACCAGCAAATCTTTGGAAGTTACCCAGATGCTAACTAGCTTCTGGCCAGCACATTTTAAATGAGAAACTTTAAGCCTGTGGCTATCTCATAAACATCTCAATCTGAACACCAGAGTACCATGCAATTAACACTCATTTTAAAAACCAGTTTGCAAATGCACCTGACAATATAAAATCACAGGGTATAAATTATGATTCTACTGTAAGTCTGGAGATACTTCCACAGGTGTCTTCTACTACACGAGGGGCCAGATGGCCCCAGAAACTATATCAGTCAATGTAATACTAGGCTATGCTGCTATAACAAATAAACCCTGATGCCTCAGTGATTTATCCCAACAAAAGTTTATTTCATTCGGACACAAAGTCCCCTGCTGGTCATCAGAAACTCCCCTCTATCCAGTGTCTTAGGGCTCAGGCTCCCTCCATCTAATGATATGTTAAACAGTGGTACAAGGACCTATATCCACTTCTGTGTGACCCCAGAGCATGCTTTGGGTACACTTTGCACACAGGGAGTACCCTTCATGTCTCTACCTCCCCCAGCCTCCTCCGTGGCCCTGACCAGCAAGTAAGTTACTGTGGCCAATAGGTTCCAGATGGCAGACTAAACAAACACTTAGTGTCCTCCCCTCCTTCCCAAGACTCCTTTAAAATGACAGTGAAGAAATAAAAGTGTAATTAATTCATAAAAGTGAAAAGAAAAGGAGGCGACCAATGAGCCCCCTGCAGATTTCAATGAAGTTCTGGAAAAGAGAGCAGCAAACACTATTTTCAATCATAATAACTTAAGGGCTGCCTATTGATTTTCAACATTAGTGTCGACCTCTGAACAAAGCAAGAAAGACTCAAATTTATGTTTGCAGAACAGCCCTTGAATATGTAAGAGTGAAGGTACAGCAGGGACAGATGTGAGATACGGAAAGTGGCAGGGGTGGTTGATGGGAAGTAGGGATGCCACATGCATACTAGCTATACGAATACGTGTGCTGCCATTCACCGAGATGGTGAATGTGGATGGAACAAGACCCAGAGGTTTCTGTATACGGTTTGTTTGAAAGATGACCAATAGAAAACCAAACCACAAATAATATAACCATCAAGAAACAAAAGGTAAAAGTAGTCTAAGTAATTGAGCAAAATCCCCACCATTCAGAACAGAGAAATGAAAGACTATCTAAAATTTATACATCGAGAAATAGCAACATAAGCATATTTTTTTAGATTTATGGAGGTAATGCTAGGAGGACTGCAGAACTAAGGACAAATCGATTAAACAAGGAGCGGAGGACTGGTGCTTTTCATTGTAAGGTCTTTACCATTTTGTTTTTTAATGTTTGCATGAAAGCATCTGATAAAAAAGAAAAACAAAGAATAAAATTAATCAAGTATAGTGTGTATTTTCTACACATTTACCTGATTTGTCTAGACCCCAAGACCCTGGAGGTAGGAGCAGGGGTCAACATGTCTTTTGTTCTCCAACGTGCTCCATCTATAGTTTTAATACTATGGTGTGTCCTGGAAAATGCAATCAACACTCACTCTGTTGAACTTGTTTGTATATAAGTACCCCCTCCTCTGTCTGCGGCGGCATGTCCACTATTCTCAGGCCCACCCAATCCTCTTTCTTCCCCCCAAATAGTCCTACTATGCGTATAGCCTTTAATGGGATTAAATGTTCAATACCCCACATCCCCAGTGCTGGGAATGCACATAATCTTAGTGAAATGGGGTCCACAGAGTCTCTTTATATAGGAAGACCTATGACTATGCATATACATAGCTGATATACCCAGTTGTGGTGTGACTGTGCTCGTTAGGGTGTGAGGTGGGGAGTGGGGGACAGGGCTCTTCTACCTGCACATAAGAGCAGTTTTGAAAAGGCTTAATCCAGTCTGTATAATTCAGAGGCTGTGGGAAACAGAATCCTGGCTCTACCCCAATTAACTGTGTGACTCTGAGAAAGCTTTGTAACCTCTCTGTGTTTGGGTGCTTTCATGTAAATGGGGATCCTCCTTATGGGGACTCCTATGACGAATCAATAATATGAACTGTGCAGAGCACCCAGGGCAGTGCCAGTTCACAGCTTTTATATCTTCTAGTTATCTTTCCATGAATTTATTTCCTCATTGTGCTGAATGCTTCAGCCCCACTCTCTCTGTTTCCCTTACCATCATATGTTCTGAGGACATTTAATTCACATTTTCACCACTATTTACTACATTTTATGTCAACACGGAAGAACAGATCATTAGAAACACTGTGTAACCTCTACACCCAAGACCTACCCTCACAAAACCTAACGAGAGAAACTAGGTAAATAAGGAACAGCTGGCCAGGAGAACAGACACACAATTCAGTTTGAAACCTTAAAATAAAAATCTTCCATTCTGCATGTTATGCTCATTGAAGCAAATATTAAAGAATTCAGAAATACTTTCTGTAACATAGCTTCGAAGACTCTTTCATGTCTCCTAAATCCAAGCAATGCACAGAGGCAAGGAAAGGTTTGACAATTGCAGTGGTTTTGAGTTTGGATTTACCACACGTGGTTTGGGCTTAGGATATTGCTTGGACTTTGTTCTACTACGACACTCCCCCTGGCTCCCTCCCTCCCAGCTCCTCTGGAAACATAAAGGCGCATCCCTGAATCAGAACTTGCCATTTGTTGTTCCCTCCACCTTGCTTGATATTACCCCAAAGAGCACCCCAGCTCCCTCCCTCACCTCCAGCAAGTCTCTGCTCAAGTCTCACCAGAGAAGTCTTCCCCAGCCAGCCCATTCAAAAGAGAGCACCCTGCCCATCCCTGGCCAGTCTCTGTCCCCCTTCCCTGCTTTATTCTTCTTCATGGCTCTCACCACTACCTAATACATATAAATATGTTTGTATTTATTTACTTCCTCTCTTTCTCCTCCCTCTAGGGCAGCACTAGCCAATAGAAATATATGGTGAGACATGTCTAATTTTAAATTTTCTAGTAACCATACGAAAAAAAGTAAAAAGAAACAAAACAGGAAAAATTAATTTTAATGTCTTTTCTTTAAGCTTGTATATCTAAAACATTGGCACTTCAAAATGTAATCAATATAAAAATTATTAATGAGATATCTTACATGTTTTGGTACTAAATTTTTGAGATCTGGTGTGTATGTTACACTTACAGTGCATCTCAGTTCAGACTCACCCCATTACAAGTACACAGAAGCCACACGTGGTTGGTCGCTACAGTATGGGTAGCACAGCTCTAGAATATAAACTCTATGGGGCAAAGACTTATTTTGCTCACTGTTATGAGCAACAGCTAGAACAGTGCCTGGCACGTGGACTTTTTTAAAATTAAAGTACAGTTGATTTACAATGTCATGTTAATTTCTGCTGTACAGCAAAGTGATTCAGTTATACATGTGTATACATTCTTTTTAAAAATATTCTTTTCCATATTTTTTTAATGTTATTTACTTTTTATTTATTTATTTTTGGCTGCATTAGGTCTTTGTTGCTGCACATGGGCTTTCTCTAGTTGCAGTGAGCAGGGGCTACTCTTCGTTGAGGTGTGTGGGCTTCTCATTGCGGTGGCTTCTCTTGTTGCGGAGCACGGGCTCTAGATGCATGGGTTTCAGTAGTTGTGGCATGTAGGCTCAGTAGTTGTGGCTCGCGGGCTCTAGAGTTCAGGCTCAGTAGTTGTGGCGCATGGGCTTAGTTGCTCTGCAGCATGTGGGATCTTTCCGGACCAGGGCTTGAACCTGTGTCCCCTGCCTTGGCAGCTGGATTCTTAACCACTGTGCACCAGGGAAGCCCCTCCATTATGGTTTATCATAGGATATTGAATATAGTTCTCTGTACTATACAGTATGACCCTGTTGTTCATCCATTCTATATATAAAAGCTTACCTCTGCTAACCCCAACCTCCCACTCCATCACTCCCCCCAGCCCCCTCCCCCCTGGCAACCACAAATCTGTTCTCTATGTCTGTGAGTCTGTTTCTATTTCACAGATAGGTCCATTTGTGTCATATTTTAGATTCCACATGTAAGTGATATCTTATGGTATTTGTCTTTCTCTTTCTGACTGACTTCACTTAGTATGATAATCTCTAGTTGCATCCATGTTGCTGCAAATGGCATTATTTCATTCTTTTTTATGGCTGAGTAGTATTCCGTTGTATATATGTACCACACCTTCTTTATCCATTCATCTGTCAATGGACCTTTAGGTTGTTTCCATATCTTGGCTATTGTGAATAGTGCTGCTACGAACATAAGCATGCATGTATCCTTTTGGATTATAGTTTTGTCTGGATACATGCCCAGGAGTGGGATTGCTGGATCATATGGTAATTGTATTTTTAGTTTTCTGAGGAACCTCCATACTGTTTTCCATAGTGGCTGTACCAACTTATATTCCCACCAACAGTGTAGGAGGGTTCACATTTCTCCACACCCTGTCTAGCATTCGTTATTTGTAGACTTTTTAATGATGGCCATTCTGCCCGGTGTGAGGTTCTGATTTGCATTTCTCTAATAATTAGCAATGTTGAGCATCTTTTCATGTGCCTATTGGCCATTTATATTTCTTCTTTGAAGAACTGTCTATTTAGGTCTTCTGCCCATTTTACAAGTGGGTTGTTTGGTTTTTGTTGTTGAGTTGTATGAGCTGTTTGTATATTTTGGAAAGTAAGCCCTTGTCAGTCGCATCATTTGCAAATATTTTCTCCCATTCCATAGGTTGTCTTTTCATTTTGTTTAAGGTTTCCTTTGCCATGCAAGAGCTTGTAAGTTTGAGTAGGTCCCATTTATTTATTTTTGTTTTTATTTCTATTGCCTTGGGAGACTGACCTAAGAAAACATTAGTATGATTTATGTCAGAGAATGTTTTGCCTATGATCTCTTCTAGGAGTTTTATGGTATCATGTCTTATGTTTAAGTCTTTAAGCCATTTTGAGTTTATTTTTGTGCATGGCAAGAGGGTGTATTCTTACTTCATTGATTTACATGAGGCTGTCCAACTTTCCCAGCACCACTTACTGAAGAGACTGTCTTTTTCCCATTGTATATTCTTGCCTCCTTTGTTGAAGATTAATTGACCTTCAATTAATGTGTGAAGTTTATTCACACATTAATGTGGGTTCACACATTTAAACCCACATAATGTGTGGGTTTATTTCTGGGCTGTCTATTCTGTTCCACTGATCCATATATCTTTTTTGTGGCACATGGTTTTTAAATCAAATAACAATTAACAGATTTCTTGTCTTCCATCTAATAAGCACATATTAAATATATATGATATGGGGAAAAAACATGGTGGAAATAAAGTAAATTACACTAGAGTACTTACAAGTAAGGGAGGTAAATATCCTACAGAAACAGAATGTCTGAGAAACTCCAAGGGCAAGGGAAAACAACCCATGTCAATTTTAAGCAGAGTGGGAAAGGGCATGGTTACAGCTGAAATGGGGCACCACCCTGGAGGACTGGAGGCAGGAGGATCATAGAGAAGGTTACTGCAACGACTGGGATGAAAAGTCATGAAAGCTGGACTGGGATAGGGCTGGGAGAGATGCTGAGGAGGCAGAAACAACAGGGCCTGGCCCTGCCCTGTGTGGGACCCAAGTCAGGGGAGGAATTATAAAGACTGAGATTTTGAGCTCCGTGGCTAAGGAAGGAGACAGTGCCATGACAAACCTGTGGAATCCCAAGGGAAAACAGGTTTATGGAGGAGGGGAGCTCATGATGACTTGCCATCAGGTTCTAACACACAAACCCCAACACATGACCGCATTTCCATCACTCTGACTTCTTCCAAATTTAGGCAGCAACAGTACTTCCAAGAACATCCCACGAGGAAATACCAACTGCAGAGGAGTCACAAGGCCCCCCTCTCTGGGTCTCAGCTTTTCCCTCTATAAAATGAGGAGGGTGATGCTGAGCCAGGTAACCCCATCCCAGCCTGGTGGTCACTTTCCTTGTACCAGGTCTTCAGAGCTTTCCTCCTGCACCATGGTAGCTGAGAGCTCTAACAGAAGATTGTACAGCTATGAATCTAATTCTCCTATTTATATAACACTTTGGTTATTCTTCAGTAGTACCTGCCGACAAGAAAATTAAAGCCAGGAGCAAGCTTGAAACAGCCACCGTCAGCACGAACTCCATCCATTCTAGAGCTAATAATTTACAGGGTGAGCAGCTGAACACAAACTTGACTGCGAGTGTGAACAGTCTCATTTCTGAGCTGACATTGTGATGCCCAGTGTTGAAGCTGGCCAGCCTGACTACCAAGAGAAGGACATTCTTCTTCTGTGTGTTTACATGACATAAAGACTTTGAGTGTAGGGCTGGCAGCAAGGAACACTCAGGAAGCCTGTTTCACTTGTCCACATATGGTTCACTGTACCCAGGTGGGAAATAGAAGCATCTCACCTGAGCCGCTCTTCCTCTTTTTTTCGGAGATTGAAGTCTCGCTGAACCACCTGGAGAACATGCTCTGTTTCATCATCGGTCAGACCAGACAGGTCCAGCTTCCTCCCCATGATTTAACACCAAACACAGACAATGGAACGAGACCTGAGAAATCAAAGGAGAGACCACAAATTGAGGGCAAGATAAAAGTCCTCCATGGATAAAATCAACCAATGTTGTTATTAAACAAAATTAGACACAGTGTTTACATAATATCGTATCCTGCTCTGCTCTCATACTCAGCAAATATTTACAGACAACTTCAGCAAGACTGTGGAGAAAAAGAGAAGGTAACTGGTCATCAACGGTGTCATTTATCCCAACTCTTAAATTAGAAAAAATAGATAAATTATTCTTTTTGATAGAATGAAGCATACATGAGACCTGGTGTGGATTTCCACAAAACACCAGAAGACAATATCTAAAACTTCTAAAGTTCTATGGTTTCTAAAGTTTCAAATTTTAAATATCACACATAATTGTAAGATAAAATAAATCATACTTTAAAAAAAATCATAGGGGAATTCCCTGGTGGTCCAGTGGTTAAGATTCTGGGCTTTCACTGCTGGGGGCCCGGGTTCAATCCCTGGTCTGGGAACTAAGATCCCACAAACCGCATGGTCAGGCCAAATAAATAAATAAAAATGTAAAAAAAAATCCTATATATACTATATCCCTTGAAATTTTTATCACATGACTATGAAATATAAACTAGAAATCAGTAAACTCTCCTCTGCAAAAAATATATATATAGTAAAATAATCTTTTTAGACATTTTCTCAGAACTAGAAAAGATGATATTTCAAAGACACACCTCCCAGCAGTGCATACCTAAAAATTATGGGAAATTATTATTTTTTTTTTTTTTTTTTTTTTTTTGCGGTACGCGGGCCTCTCACTGTTGTGGCCTCTCCCGTTGTGGAGCACAGGCCCGGACGCGCAGGCTCAGCGGCCATGGCTCATGGGCCCAGCCGCTCCGCGGCATGTGGGATCTTCCCGGACCGGGGCACGAACCCGTGTCCCCTGCATTGACAGGCGGACTCTCAACCACTGCGCCACCAGGGAAGCCCCTAGGTAGGTGTATTAATCGGCTAGGGCTGCTGTAACAGAGCACCACAGACTAGGTGGCTTAAATAACATAAATGTATTTTCTCACAGTCTTGATGGCTAGAAGTCTGAGATCAAGATGTCGGCAGAGTTGACTTCTCCTGAAGCCTCTCTCCGTGGCTTATAGATGGCCATCTTCTCCATGTGTCTTCACATGGTCTTCCCTCTGTGCACACCTATGTCTGAATTTTTCCTTCTTATAAGGACACCAATTATATTGGATTAGGGTCCACCCTAACACCTTCATTTCAACTGAACTGCCTCTTTAAATGTCCTATCTTCCAAACACAGTCACAATCTGAGTTACTGGGGTTAGGACTCCAACGTATGGATTTGGCAGGGGACACAACTCAACCTGTAACACTTCACCTTGCTCCCCCAGATATCTTGTCCTTCTTACATGTAAATTACATTCACCCCATCCCAACAGCCACCACAGTCCCAACCTATTGCAGCATCAACTCGAAGTCCAAATTCTCATCTCATTATTATCTAAATTAGGTATAGGTGAGACTTGAGGTATGATTCATCCTGAGACAAAATTCATTTCCCATTGTGAACCTGTGAAACCAGACAAGTTACCAGTTACCAAAATACAACAGTGAGGCAGGCATGGGATAGGCATTCCATTCTAGCTGGGAGAAATTGGAAAGGAGAAAGAAGTCTTAGGTCTCAAGCAAGTCTGAAAGCAGGGCAGATTCCATTAGAATTTTTTTATTAAGTTATACTTGACATACAGTACTGTATTAGTTTCAGGTGTACCCCATAGTGATTCGATATTTTTACACATTATGAAATAGTCACCACAATGAGTCCAGTTACCTTCGTCACCATACAAAGTTGTTACAGTATTATTAACCATGTTCTCTATGTGTACTTTTCTCCATGCATAGTCTCTGATTTGTTATTCTTTTAATAATTATTATCCCTGTGTGTACTTTACATCCCCGTGACTAATTTATTTTATAATTGGATGTTTGTACCTCTTCTTCCCTTCACCTATTTCATCTGTTCCCCTGACCCCCTGTTCTCCAGCAACCACCAGTTTGTTCTCTGTATTTATGAGCCTGTTTCTGTTTTGTTTTGTTTGTTTAAGGCTCAAGGATAATCCTCTTGGGCTCCATGCTCTGTCCTCTGAGCCCGCCAGGGTGGCTGTGCCACCTCCTTGGCCCTGGGTGTAGCCACAGCAGCTTGGCCCACCCTTGGTAATTGAGGAGGGACAGCCCCATTCCCCAGGTCATGGTGACAGTGGCACCCCTGCAGACCTCTGATTTGTCTTCAGGATCATTCTTCCCTTGTCCTGAAGGATAATCCATGTTTGTAGGCAAATAGCTCTACTGGCCCATCCTGTAGACTCTCAGAAATCCAGCAGCCTTCCCTCATTTGTCCTGTCTCTGTTTAGTCTAAGCTGGCAATGTTTCTGTTGATATGAATTCTCAAAAACTTTGTCAGCTTCCCATGCAGTTCACAGGGGCCAAGCCATCAGACAAGAGGTTCTCTACAGATCTGTCCTGAATAACTGCGTCTCTATTCCCAGCTTCTGCTGCAATGGTTGACTCGATCCGTGAGCCACACTCTAATCTCTTTAGCAAATGGTTGTCCAGCCACACCCCTGTTGCTCTCTACAGACAGACTTTCTCACTTTTGCAATATGGATAGACAGAATTTTCCAAATCTGCAAGTTCTGGTTCCTTTAGTGTGACAATTCCTTCTTCAATTTACCTTTCTCGTCTCACATCTTATTATAGCAGCAAGGACAAACCAGTCTTTAATACTTATTTTAGAATTCTTCTCAGCTAAATATCCAAGTTCATCATCACTTACAATTCTACTTTCCACAAGACACTAGAACACAATTCAACCAAATTCTCTGCCGCTTTATAACAAGGAACAGCTTTCCTTCAGTTTCCAATAACATCTTCCTCATTTCCGTCTGAGACCAGTACTTCTAACATTCATTTCTACCAACATTCTGTTCATGATGATATATGTGTTCTCTAACATGAGAGAAGCTTTCTCTGCAGCTCTCCTCTTTTCTTTCTTATTTTATTTTACTTTTTGGCCACACCGCCCTGCATGTGGGATCTTAGTTCCCCCACCAGGGATCGAACCTGTGCCCCCTGCAGTGGAAGTGCAGAGTCTTAACCACTGGACCACCAGGGAAGTCCCTCCACTTTTCTTCCTGAGACCTCACTATAATCACCTTTAACATCCATATTTCTACCAATAGTCTCCTCAAGGCAACCTAGGCTTTTTCTAACATACAGCTCAAAACTCTTCCACCCTCTACCCTTAGCCAGTTCCAAAGTCATTTCCACATTTTTATACAGAATAAGAAACAGAGATGGCAAATACACATATAAAAAGATGCTTAATATCATTGGTAGCTAGAGAATTGCAATGAAAACCATATTTCACACCCACCAAAATCATCTTTATCAAGTGTTGACAGGAGGTGGGACAATTTTGATAGACTGAGTAAAAATTGGTACAATCTCTTTATAACACAATTAGGCATCATTTTCAAAGTTGAAGATACATGTACCTTATGCATTAGCATTTCTGCCACACCTAGGTATATTCCTCAGATATAATCTTGCAAATATGCACCAACAGATAGGAATCGGGTTGAATCATAGGAAATAAATAGGAGCCTATAAAAATGCTTATTTCACATAGTTCAGCCTAACAGAAGAACATTAGTAACAGTCACATTCAAAATAGCAAAAAATAAAATAAAACAAATAAGTAAAACCTGTAAACCACCCCAAACATCCACAAGCGGGAAGAAGGATAAACAAATATTGTATACTTGTTTCATACCAATGGAATACTCCAGTGCAAGGAAAAAGAACATTCTGAAGGTATATTCCACATAGATGAATCTTAAAAACATGCTGTTGAGATAGAGAAGCCACATATATATGCATGTACAGCATACAAACAGTATGACTCCTTTTATATAAAGTTCAAAAACGCAGAAAGTCAAGAATACATATATTTTTAGGAATAAATGTGATAAAACTATACAGAACAAAATGGGACCTCTGTGGAGGAGAGAAAAGATTTGGCTAGGGATAATCACATTATGGGTGGGGAGAGTGCCTAGAGCACCTGCTGGTCTGAGGGAGTGAATTAGAAATAAGGTCCCACCCCTAGGCTGCTCAGGAAAGGGGAAGCTTCATAGCTGCCATCTTCTAGTCTCCCGATGAGCAGGGAGAAACAGATTAGAGGGCACAGGGAAAATGCAGACCGACTTCTTGCTTTCAAACACCCCATTAAAGGTGATAATGGCACTTTGGAGTTTCCCAGAAGGTGACATGTCTGCCCCCTTCATTTCACTTCACTGGCTTTTGGTTCCTGAGAATTCCAAATGAGATTCTAAGATGCCCAGTTAGTACGAGACAGAAGTGACAGCTCTGATCATATCAAATCTAAAAAGAATGATCAGGACTCAAGAGGGGTAAATGTTTCTGTAAAGAAATAAATAAAGTAGCTGTAAATGGATAAGACAGAGAATAATGAGAAACCCTTTTTGGGAAATGGTAAAAGCTTCTTCCCTTTTCTACAGGAAACACAATTAGATTCCCTGCACAAGAGAAAGAGCATCGTTAGGGCTGGAAAAGCCTCAATGTCCATGAGTCAAAGGTCACAAAAGTATGACTCTTTCATTGCCCAAAGGGAAGTGATTCCCCAGACACAAAACCAGTTCAGATGCTCTGACTTCCAGACCCGTGCTCCTGCCCCTGGATTTCTCTGGTTTATACTCAACTAAGATGGTAGCAGAGAGAATACATTTTAAAATTTAGTAATGAGAAAATTAATAAACTTCAAGATTTAATTATATCACCATTTCCCTAATGTGTGTTTCTCAGGTCACTGTTCCCACAAGCAATCTGAGAAAGGAGAGCTCTGTGATGAAATAAAGGTGAGAAATGCCTCAAACTGTATTGCCCTCTGAGGGATACACAGTGCATATAAGCTTATCAGAACCTCTAAGAAGTCTGTCACTAAAGAACCAGTCTGATTTTGTTTATCCCTGTAGTTCTCAAATGCATTTGTCTGCAGATACCTCTTTCTTTAATAACAGCTACCTCTTAACATCCAAAGAAATGACTATTGGGGAATTATTGCCATAAGTCCATCCCATGATGACAAATTCCAGTAACTACTCTAATATAATTACTGAATTGATTTAGCTGGGGTTTTTATGCGATTATCATAAGAAGCTACAGAGTTATATGAGCTTTAGAAGAAGCTGATGACTTAAAAAGGAAAGCAAATGGAAACAAATTTAAAGATAGAAAACCAAAATAAAGGTAGAATTGTTTATACTATTCTTGGCTAGAACAACTAGAGGAAGGATACAGATACTTCTGTAGGAAACTAGTAAGCACAACCTTGCAAATGAAAAAAAACAGACATTCCAAGAATATGAAATACATACATAATGGGAGGTTCATAATGAAAGGTCAATGTCTACACAAGCGACATTCTAGAAAGGAACCTAGAACAGATGAGTCAAGGACAAATGCATGCATGGGATCTTTACAAATACACAGTGTGTGTGTGTGTGTGTGTGTGTGTGTGTGTGTGTGTGTGTGTGGTGGTGGTGGTGGTGGTGATGATGATGATGATGATGCACCTAATACAAAGAGAGAAGTACAGAGATTAACTTGGACTGTCCAAAGTCCTAAGAGTAATAAAGGGTAAATACTGCTAGGGCTTCCCTCTTTGACCATGGCTAGATCTTGACTAGAACTGAAAAGAAATTTCTTATTCCTACAAAGGAATCGAAATGTTAGGGCTATCCCATTTAAGGCATTTTTTATCAGGGGGTAAAAAAGGAAAAGAACTTGCCTGGGAAGGAAAGAAGAAAGGCACAAATGGTCCGATATGTACTTTCACTGTGACTTTCTTTGGAGCAAGTGGTGCTTGGGCTGTAAGACTCACTGATCTTCACCTTCAAGGGTGTTATTCCTGCTATGAACAGCCCATTCTCCGAGACTCATCCTTTACCTGAACACAGGAATGGCCCAGAGGAGACATGGTCACACCACCAGGGCACAGCTTATTGGACCAGGGGTGTCACCTGACCCATACTGGATGTTAGATTCTATCTCCTGGGAATGATATTAACAGGAGTGAGAAAAAGGAATTGAAGAATACTGAATAAATTATGGTGGATAACTTCCCAAATTTGATGAAAAGTGTTAATCTGCTCATCCAAGAAGCTCAACAAACTCTAGGTAGGATAAATTCAAAGAATGCACATCTAGACACATCATAGTCAAATGGTCAAAAGCCAAAGAAAATACAGAATCTTGAAAGTAAAACAGAAAATGACTCATCACACATGAGGGATCCTCAATAAGGTCAACTGCTGACTTCTTATCAGGAATCTTGGAGGCCAGAAGGTATTGAGATGATATATTCAAAGAACTGAAAGGAAAGGACTTTATCCAAAAATTCTATATCCAGAAAAGTATCCTTCAAAAATGAAGGATAAATTAAGACAATTAAGGCATTCCAGATAAGCAAAAACAGAGAGACTTTATCACTAGCAGACCTGCCTTACAAGAAATACTAAAGGAAGTCTTTGTAGCAAAGACTGACAGAATTAAAGGAAGAAATGGACAATTCAGCAATAATCATTAGAGATTTCGATATCAACCTTCAATAATAGAACAACTAGCAAAACATCAGCAAGGATATAGAAGATTTAAGCCATATTATAAGCTACCTAGATCTAACAGACACCTACAGAACACTCTACATGATGGTACAACATATATTCTTCTCAAGTGTATGTGGAATATTCTCCAGATAGACCATATATTAGGCTGTAAAATAAATCTCAATACATTTAAAGGAGTTGAATAATATAAAATCTGTTCTCTAACTACAATGGAAGAAAATTAGAAATTAATAACAGAAAGAAATCTGGGACATTCACATGTATATGGAAATTAAACAATGTACTCTAAATAACCAAAGGGTCAAGAGAAATAAGAAAATACCTTGAGATAAATAAAAATGAAAACACATGTACTTATGGGATGCAGCTAAACCAGTGCTTGGGGTAAATTTATAGCTATAAACACCTATATTAAAAAGGAAGCATCACAAATCAATTACCTCACCTTCTACCTTAAGAGACTGGAAAAAAAAAAAAAGCAAACTGAACCCAAGTAAGCAGAAGGAAGGAAATAATAAAGACAAATCAATGGAATAGAAAAACAATAGAGAGAAGTCAACAAAACCCAAAGTTATTTCTTTGAAAAGATCAATAAAATTGACAAACCTTTGGCAAGGCTGACCAAGAAAAAAACAAAAGATTCAAATTACTAAAATCAGGAATGAAAGAGGGCCATCACTATTGACTTTACAGAAATAAAAAGGATTACAAAGGAATGCTGTGAACAGTTGTATGCCAGAAAATTAGATAACCTAGATGAAATGAAAAAAATCCTAGAAAGACACCTACAAAAACTAACTCAAGACAAAATAGACATCCTGAATATATCTATAACTAGTAAAGATTTTGAATTAGTAATCAAAAACTTCCACAAAGAAAAGCGAAGGGTTAGGTGGCTTCACTGGTGAATTTTATCAAACATTTAAAGAAAAATTAACACCAATCCTTCACAAACTCTTCCCCAAAACATAGAATAGGAGGAAACACTTCTTAACCCATTTTAAGAAGCCAGTATTATCCTGATACCAAAAACACAAGGATATCACAATAAAATAAAACTATAAACCAATATCCCTTATGAATATAGATGAAAAAATCCTCAACAAAATATTAGCAAACAAAATCCAGCAACATACAAAAAAGGATTATGTACACCATAACAAAGTGGGATTTATGCCAGGAATGCAAGGTTGGTTGAACATGTGAAAATCAATGAATATGATATAGCATATTAATAGAATAAAGGACAAAGATCACATAATCTTAATACAGAAAAGCATTTGATAGAATCCAGTACTCTTTCTGATATAAATACTCAATAAACTAGGAATAGAAGGGAGCTTTCTTGAATTGATTAAGGCTGTCTACAAAAAACTCACAGCCAATATCATACTCAATGTGAATGAATAGATGCTTTCCCCCCAAATGTCGTGAACACAGCAAGATTGTCACTTTTACCATTTCTATTCAGTATTGTACTGGAGGTTCTAGCCAGGGCAACGGGCAGGAAAAAGAACTAAAAAGCATCTAAATTGGGAAGGAAAAATTGGGATTATCTATATTCAGAGAAAACATTAATCTCATATATAGAAAATTCTAAGGAATACACATACACAAAACCAATTAAAACCAAAAAACTGAGATCAGCAAGGTTGCAAGATGCGAGATCAGTATACACAAATCAATCATATTTCTATACACTATAAATGAACACTTCAAAAAATGAAATTAAGAAAACAGTTCTATTTACAATAGCATCAAAAAAATAAAATACTTATGAGTAATTTTATCACAAGAAGTTTAAGACTTATACACTAAACACAGGAAACACATCCCATGGATTGGAAGACAATGTTAAGATAGCAGAACTTTCAAAATTGATTTACAGATTCAACACAATTCTTATCAAAATCCCAGCTTCTTTTTTTGCAAGAACTGACAAGCTGATCCAAAAATTCATATGGAAATGTAAGGGCCGAGAGAATCCAATACAACCTTGATTGCTAAATGAATGAAAAAATTTAAAAAGTAATTCCTTCTGGCCTATGAATGGCTGTCCCCAGGCATACTCTGCAGACTAAAATTCTACAAGGGACCCTTGCAGAAAAAGGGTCAGATCTGCAGAAAAGCCAGATCAGCTCCAAGCCTAGCTGCACAGGGAACCTATGGCTTCCTATAGTCTGGATGCCATCACCCTGAGACTGCCAGGCATCAGCTCTTATAGCCCCTGTGACCTCCATCTGAACCACTGACCCTCCTGATACCTCATGGAGACTCCAAGCTCATGGTATTTGAGGCAAAACTTCCTTCCCCATTAAACAGAAGTGATACTATGATTTTATTTCTGGCAAATGAGAGCAGCTCTAGAAGTTGAAAATTGGTGGGGAGATCTCATTATCCCCATCCATTTGAGAGTTGATGGCATTTTCTACCTATTAGATCCTGGTGGAAACTTCTTCAGAAGTAAGGATGGTAAAAGTGGGGGAGCTGCTGCCACAGCCTCTGCTGGCAACAGGTATTGGGAGATATTTCAAATGGTATTAGATGGGCACACACCCCCCCTGAGCACAGAGTGGAAGGAGTTAGCAGGAGGAGGGGGGTGGAAGGGAAATAAAATTGGAGACTAAACCAGTCGTTCTCAACTGAGCACCATATTGCCTCCCAGGAGATAATCAGCAATATCTGGAGAAGTTTTTAGTTGTTTCTAATAGGGGTGTGTTACTGGCATCGAGCGGGTGGAGGCCAGGGGTTGCTACTGAACATCCTATGATGCACAGGACAGCTCCCCGCAACAAAGAATTATCTGGTCCAAAATGTCAATAATGCCAAGGTTGAGAAAACCTGGTCTAAATTGAAAGCTACATAGCTGTCAGCCTCTTACTATGTGCTTCCCAGTAGCCCCAGGTATGCCCAGCAGAGTTCACAAAGGGGCCTTCACTACTGCTACAGTACAGGCCTTCACACTGAAATTAAACCATTGGTTCTCCGGTTTTCAGGCTTCCGACTCAGACTGTAACTACATCACTGGCTCTCCTGGGTCTCCAGCTGCATATCTTGGGATTTGTGAGCCTACATGGTCATGTGATCCAATTCCTGATAATAAATCTTTTTTATTTTATACATATACACACACACACATATAGAGAGAGACACACATATCCTATTGGTTCTGTTTTTCTGGAAACTCTGGCTAATACAGACACATATACACATTACACATGACTGGCAAATAAATGACCTGGTTTATAAACCTTGATTGCATTTTTCTGGCCTTATCTGCAATGACCAAACTAACAGGTCTGTAGTAGAGCCCAGTGCATTTCTCTGCCATCTTGAATTAGAGCAATGCCTACAATCCCCTGCTTTTGTTTTCTGAGCCTTTGGTCACAGTGGAAGCCCTGCAGTGCCTCTCCTGCCTTTTGCGCTTTTTCTCTGTCTGCTTCCCATCCTTTGGGTGTTTTCACGTTGATCCCTTGCACAGAGGACAGCTAATGAACACTCGATAAAAATACACAGCTCTTCAGCCCACTGAGAATTTCCTCTTCAGTTTCAACTGGATAATGATGCTCTTTGCTCCCTCTATATATAAAAGTCTGGTACACTTCTTCTGACTGTAATAAAAGTGTGTCAAGATAAGAGTTGACAGCTGGCTGCATTTGGAACTTGACCACATAAGACTGTGAAAAAATACGCATTAAAACTTCACTAATTCAGACTTCATCAATTCCAAATTTGTGATCAAACATGGTAGGCTAAAATTTACCATTCCATTTGTTCTCAAAACACAGGGATTAAGACAGTGAATAGTAGATGAGAAAAGGAGAATATTTACCTTCCAAAGAGAGCAAATTATTATCAGGTACTTACTTAGAAGTATCAATTTATATGTAAACAGCACAATTACAGTGTAAGCAAATAACAGCTGCAGAGCCTGGGTTTTTAGTATGCAAACCTCAGAGGGTTCCCCTAGTCACGCACATTGGGACTTAATCTTAGGACCCAGGGTGAGTACTGTTTGTTCACACCTTCAAGGCTGGGACAGCTGGCGATAAAGGATAAAGGATAAATCAGGCCCAAAGTGGTAAGGGCTACCTGAGGAATGGGCTGGGAGTCACTGCCCCTGGATCAGGGGAAAGAGGGAGGGCAGGAGCCAGAGATGGAGAGACTTCCGGGTGTCGGTCCTGCCTCGGCCAGGGCCCTTAGGTGGGGCAAGGGTTGGCAGGTATCCAGGCTGAGGGAGGAGCACAGGCAGAAGCTTCCCTTAGCGATGGGCATATCACTCAATATGTCTGCTGCAGGATTGCAGAGGGAGTCTGTGAAGCTCTGTTAAAGAGCTTGGACTTCACCCGAGGGCCCTGGGAGCCACTTTAGGGTCCTAAACAGGCGAGCAACCCGAGATAACAGCGTTTGTGCTTTCCTGGGGTCACACGGGTCGTGGTGGGAAGCTGGGATGGAGGTGAACAGGGACAGAGGCAGTCACCTGGAAGCCACTGCAGTTGTCTAGGTGGGAGCTCGAAGTTGAGAAGAAAGCAGAGAAAATGACTCAAAGCTGCATATTTACTCCTTGATTAAACTCTTGCCTCTTGGAAAATGTTCAGGCAGGTCAAAGTTCACCTCCCAATGGGCAGCTCCTTCCCTCTCCCTCCTCCTTCCCAAGATGGCATTTGGCAGGAGGGGCAGGCTTTACTGCTCTTGGCAATAAAGACCAGTACACACAGAGTCCTTCTAGGCTGGGCTCTGCCATGGGGGCTGGTCTGGTGTCTGGACTATAACTATGTAAAGGGGGAACTGGTCTTCTTTGTCCTTTGTCATGAGTGGCATGCTCAGCTGTTACTTGTGGGTTGGTGACATTTGTTTGTTGATTGATTGATCTGAGAGCAGCCTATCAAAAAGAACTCTTGCCAAATTTCACCAAGTCCTGCCACAGTGCTGTTACTAAGTGTCAACTATTCTGTGCCAAATAAGATCATCCAAAATGCCTACCAAATGTCTAAAACTCAATAAATGACTTTGAAACTCAGAGATATAGTCTATACATGAGTAGAGAGCAAAATGGCCTCAATAAGCTAAAGGAAGACAAAGAAATAAAGATAACATCTTAAAGAAGAGGAAATGAAATGTATAGAAATAGTAAACTCCCAAATGAGGGGTACTTTTCAAACGTGTGGTAAAAAGTCAGTTTCTAAACCAGCTCCCACTGTAATTCAAGCCCGGTGTGCCAAGACCAGACATCTGTGCCCTAAGCAGCACCTCCTCCAGGCCCTAGAGTGAGACAGAATCAGCACACTGCCTCTCCAGCAGCAGCCTCAGTCCCAACCACATAGTTTAGCCTGTTGTTTCTCTGATGGGTTGTTCTAGACTGTCTACAGCTGTTGTTTTATTGTTATTGTTATTTTAATCATCAGTTAGCCTTTCAGTAAAAACAGAGGCTTGAAGCTTGGCGGGAGTTTTTGCATTTTGGAGACGACACATAGAAACGTACAAGTATGCTGCTGTCAGCCATTTACTATGTAAACTGTAAGCATCCAGTTTTGAGTGGGGCCCAGAGCTAGAGAATATTTACCTTCCAAAGAGAGCAAATTATTATCAGGTACTTACTTAGAAGTATCAATTTATATGTAAGCAGTCCAGGCGGCACTACCCGAGGCTCTGTCCCTTGGTTTATGCAGGACCCAACAGATGCAATGATATCAAAGTGTCCACAGCAAAGAGAGATGCCATACAGGACCTCTGGGCAGCTCTAGGAGAAGCACCGCAAAGGCTTTCAAGGGTGTGTTAAAGCAGAACTACACCCTCCTCTACAGGTAACTATTCTCCTTTTGAGAAATAGCTCATGCTTGCTACCAGGCCCTGGTACTGAATGCCTAACTAGGGGACATCAAGTGACCATGTGACCAGCAGAAGCTAGCTCTGAGCTGCTTGTTAGGCTTGGCGTGCACAGTAGGGACCCAATGTCAAGTGGAAATGCTATATAAGAACTTAGACCCAATCTGTTCCAGAAGGTGTAAGTTGCATGGGCAGGTGACTCAGACTCCCATGTCTCCTATGTCTGCTGCTATGTCTCCTCTCCCACAATCCACAGCTACGTCCTCATAGAAAGTTCCTGGTGATCAACCAACATAAGAGGAAAAACCTCAGTCTGGATTTGTGGATGATTCTGTAAGAAATCACTGACACCTGCCCGAAGTGGACAGCTGTAGCATTACAGCCCCAGTCAGGGGTGACCCTGAAGGATAGCAGTGAGGGGTCACCCTGCTGGTGGGCAGGATTTCAAGCTGTATACTGATCTTCCACATCGTCTGGACCGAGAGATGTCTGGAAGAATGGAACAGACATCAATTCGTGGACAGTAGCCAACAGAACGGCAGATGGGAAAAGAACAGGTTTGGGAGATCAATGACAAGGAAGTTTGAGGAAGAGGTGTGTGCAGATCTCTCAGAGAAGCAGAGTGTGATGATATTTGAATATCTATGCGGAAGTTCTCAACAATCCGGTGGACAAGAGGACACCCGAGGAGGTGAGGCAGCCTCTTCCCCAGTGCTTATTCAGTGAGCCCTTGTACAAAATTGACATGGCAGGAGGGTCCAACAACGTGGCTACACATGGGTCCAATCTCACAGACTTCCTCTTTGCAGGCCTAATCTGCCTGTCATCACTGCTGAGGACCCATCTTCCCAACACCAGAGACGAGTGCTGAGCTGTGGATGGGGGGAAGCCAGCCAGTCACCTGGTGGCAGAGTGATTGCACTAGATCTTCTGTCATAGAGGGGTTAGTGAGTCCTTCCTGGAATACATATGTATAAATTTTCCATCTATGCCTGCACCTTTATCCATCACTTACAGAATACTCGATTCACTGTCATGGCTCCCCGCAGCATGTTGTGGCTGACCAAGAAACTCATTTACAGCAAACAAAGTTTGGCCATGGACTCACGTCCATGGAATTCACTTATCTCACCGATGTACCACATCACCTGGTGGGATGACCTACTGATGACTTCTGATCCAGCAGTTTTCTACCTCTGGACCAGATGATCTTCAAAACACCTCTGTGACCTGATCTTTTTGAATGCTGTGGTGTCTGCAATGACCCAAGGCCTGAGTGCAATAAATAGGTTTCTTTCTTTCTTTTTTTGAAGCTTCAATATAGTAAAAGTTGAAATAAATGTTGGAACTGGACTGCAGTGTACATTTTTCAAAAGGAAAATAGTTTCAAATGGAAAGGCTTACAGTAAAATATTGTGCTCAGCTAAGCCTTTCAGACTGCGGTTATACTCAAACATATGTAAGCAATAATATTAAAAAAGAGATTTGATCCTAGATAATGTCCTATTGGATAGAGAAAAAAGAGGAGAGCAAGGTTGCTCTAGGCAATAAAAAAGGAAACAGAAATCTACAGTTCAGTACCATGGCAGGAGGGAAATTGTTTAATGATCTTCAACATTAGCCTGCTCCTTGGCGGGTTTCACCAACCCAGCTATACTTCAGTAATACGTCTTCACATCGGCAGGAGGTTCAGAGACACATACTTTAATTAAAGTTAGCTACTTCAAAGATAATTAAAGGTGTGCTATAGAAATCTCTAGACAAGATTATAGAACTCTGAAGCAGAAGCTAACCAAAAAGCTGCAGCTTTATTTTATTTTGTTTTTTTTATTAGCTTGTTCTTTTTTTTGTGGGCGGGGGGGCTGTGTTGGGTCTTTGTTGCTGCATGCACTTTCTCTAGCTGCAGCGAGCGGGGGCTGCTCTTCGTTGTGGGGCACGGGCTTCTCATTGCAGTGGCTTCTCTTGTTGCAGAGCATGGGCTCTAGGCGTGCAGGCTTCAGTACTTGCAGCACATGGGCTCGGTAGTTGCAGCACGCGGGCCCTAGAGCGTGCGGGCTTCAGTAGTTGTGACGCACAGGCTCTAGAGTGCAGGCTCAGTAGTTGTGGCACATGAGCTTAATTGCTCCGCAGCATGTGGAATCTTCCCGGACCAGGGATTGAACCCGTATCCCCCGCATTGGCAGGTAGATTCTTAACCACTGCGCCACCAGGGAAGTCCCTTAAGCTTTATTTTAAATGAAGTGGTTCAGCACTTGAGAAGGACTACAGAAGGCAGGGAACGTAGTTTAGCACTGAGTAGTAATGACAATGGATATTTAATTCAAATTGGATAGAAATGGAAAACAAATTGTCTTCATTTTTAAAAATTTTAACGAAGTATAGTTGATTTACAATGTTGTATTAATTTCTGCTGTACAGCAAAGTGACTCAGTTATACACATATATATATATACATATTCTTTTTCATATTCTTTTCCATTGTGGTTTATCAGAAGATACTGTATATAGTTCCCTGTGCTATATAGTAGGACACTGTTGTTTATCCATCCTATATATCACAGTTTGCATCTGCTAATCCCAAACTCCCAATCCATCTGTCCCCCAGCCCCTTCTCCCCCTTGGCAACCACAAGTCTGTTCTCTATATCTGTGAGTTTGTTTCTGTTTCATAGATAAGTTCATTTGTGTTATATATTATTTTATTATTTTTTTTAAACATAACTTTTTTAAACACCTTTATTTGAGTATAATTGCTTTACAATGGTGTGTTAGTTTCTGCTGTATAACAAAGTGAATCAGCTATATGTGTACATATATCCCCATATCTCCTCCCTCTTGCGTCTCCCTCCCACCCTCCCTATCCCACCCCTCTAGGTGGTCACAAAGCACCGAGCTGATCTCCCTGTGCTATGCGGATACTTCCCACTAGCTATCTGTTTTACATCTGGTAGTGTATATATGTCCGTGCTACTCTCTCACTTTGTCCCAGCTTACCCTTCCCCCTCCCCATGTCCTCTAGTCCATTCTCTACGTCTGCGTGTTTATTTCTGTCCTGCCCCTAGGTCCTTCAGAACCTTTTTTTTTTTTTGGATTCCATATATATGTGTTAGCATACAGTATTTGTTTTTCTCTTTCTGACTTACTTCACTCTGTATGACAGACTCTAGGTCCATCCACCTCACTACAAATAACTCAATTTCGTTCCTTTTTATGGCTGAGTAATATTCCATTGTATATATGTGCCATATCTTCTTTATCCATTCATCTGTCGATGGACACTTAGGTTGTTCCCATGTCCTGGTAAATGGAGCTGTAAATGTATTGTATTTGTGTTGTATTTTAGATTCCACATATAAGTGATATCATATGGTAATTGTCTTTCTCTTTCTGACTTGCTTCACTTAGTATGATCATCTCTAGGTCCATCCATGATGCTGCAAATGGCATTATTTTATTCTTTTTATGGCTGAGTAATATTTCATTGTGTATATATAAATACCACATCTTCTTTATCCATTCATCTGTCGATGAACATTTAGGTTGTTTCCATGTCTTGGGTATTGTAAATAGTGCTGCTACGAACATGCAATGCATGTATCTTTCTGAATTATAGTTTTGTCTGGATATATGCCCAGGAGTGGGATTGCTGGGTCATATGGTAATTCTATTTTTAGTTTTTTGAGGAACCTCCATACTGTTCTCCACAGTGGCTGCACCAATTTACATTCCCACCAACAGTGTAAGAAGTTTCCCTTTTCTCCACACCCTCTCCAGCCAAATTGTCTTGTTTTCCTCAAAATCCAAAGGTAACACACTAAAAGCATAACGTAAATATTCCGTAATGTGGCCAATGGAATTTGCTATAGTTTCTGCCCACTGATTCTAAAGTCAGCAAACACTGCTTGGTGCCCACTTGGACCCAGTGATGTGCCAGACAGAGGAGAACCCAGAAAGAAAGCACATGGCCCTGCTCTGAATTTCCACAGACATGGGTGGGAGATGATCTGCTAACAATGTGCACCCCAACCTGGTCTGGCCGGGACCCCTTTCCTGAGCCATCTCTTTGCTATCACTTGCTTCTGGACTCTCAATTCTGCAAAACAGTTATTGAAGGGGAACAATCCAGGCCAGGAGCTCATCAGAAGGAACCTCTAACAGCTCTCTGCCCACCTCATTCTTTTGAGTTTTTCCTTTACAGTTTCTGTGTAGTTTTCAATACCCCCAAGTTCCCATTTATGAAAATTTGAACGATATGATAATATCATAAAAGAAGATTAATCACCTGACAGCATCAAAAAAATACAACGAGTGCCAACCCATTGGTTCATTTAAGTCTCATTTCCCCCACTTTTTGTAGGGAACGTTGTTATTTTTGTCCTATTATACACAGAAGTATGCATCTTTTTTCACTAAACTCTTTATCTCCAGCATTGTTTTCATGTTGGTGCAATCACTTTCAAGCATCACTCCTAATGGCTACATGATATTGTATCAAGTGGATATATAATACTTACTGACCTGCTCCTAGTGTTGTACCTCTGGGTTGATTCCAATTGTGGACTATTTCATAGAAAATTATGATAAACATCTTTGTGCATAAGGGTTTTCCACGTTAAGAATTTTTTCCCCTTAGGCTAGATTCCCAGAAATAAAATGACTACGTTTAAGGTTAAGAATATTAAGCCCCCTGAGACACATTTTCAGGCATCTAGTTGAAGAACAACATCTAAATAGTGAAGCCACCTGAATGGCACAGATGCCCTCAGGCCTACTGCTGAGTCATCTTATTTGTGCAGGCTCACTGGGGGCACCTCTTTACTCTAAAATTAGGTCTTTGCCTCTACACTGAACCCCAAACAATTTTTTTTTGTTATCTGAATAATTATTTTCTTAACATCTTTAGTGGAGTATAATTGCTTTAAAATGCTGTGTTAGTTTCTGCTGTAAAGCAATCAGCTATATATATACATATATCCCCATAACCCCTCCCTCTTGCATCTCCCTCCCACTCTCCCTATCTTACCCCTGTAGGTGGTCACAAAGCACCAAGCTGATCTCCCTGTGTGACGCAGCTGCTTCCCACTAGCTAGCTATTTTATATTTGGTAGTGTATATATGTCAATGCTACTCTCTCACTTTGTCACAGCTTACCCTTCCCCATCCCCATGTCCTCAAGTCCATTCTCTACATCTGCGTCTTTATTCCTGTCCTGCCCCTAGGTTCGTCAGAACCATTGTTTTTGTTTTTCTAGATTCCATATATATGTGTTAGCATACGGTATTTGTTTTTCTCTTTCTGACTTACTTCACTCTGTATGATAGACTCTAGGTCCATCCACCTCACTACAAATAACTCAATTTCATTTCTTCGTATGGCTGAGTAACTCCATTGTATATATGTGCCACATCTTCTTTATCCATTCATCTGTCAGTGGACACTTAGGTTGCTTCCATGTCCTGGCTACTGTAAATAGTGCTGCAATGAACATTGTGGTACATGACTTTTCTGAATTATGATTTTCTCAGAGTATATGCCCAGTAGTGGGATTGCTGGGCCATATGGTAGTTCTATTTTTAGTTTTTTTAAGGAAGCTCCATACTGTTCTCCATACTGGCTGTATCAATTTACATTCCCACCAACAGTGCAAGAGGGTTCCCTTTTCTCCACACACTCTCCAGCATTTATCGTTTGTAGATTTTTTGATGATGGCCATTCTGACCGGTGTGAGGTGATACCTCACTATAGTTTTGATTTGTATTTCTCTAATGATTAGTGATCTTAAGCATCCTTTCATGTGTTTGTTGGCAGTCTGTATATCTTCTTTGGAGAAATGGCTATTTAGGTCTTCTGCCCATTTTTGGATTGGATTTTTTTTTTTTTAATATATACTGATCTCCATGAGTCTCGTATATTTTGGAGATTAATCCTTTGTCAGTTGCTTCGTTTGCAAATATTTTTTCCCATTCTGAGAGTTGACTTTTGGTCTTGTTTATGGTTTCCTTTGCTGTGCAAAAGCTTTTAAGTTTCATTAGGTCTCATTTGTTTATTTTTGTTTTTATTTCCATTTCTCTAGGAGGTGGGTCAAAAAGGATCTTGCTGTGATTTATGTCATAGAGTGTTCTCCCTGTGTTTTCCTCTAAGAGTTTTATAGTGTCTGGCCTTACATTTAGGTCTTTAACCATTTTGAGTTTAGTTTTGTATACGGTGTTAGGGAGTATTCTAATTTCATTCTTTTATGTGTAGCTGTCCTGTTTTCCCAGCACCACTTATTGAAGAGGCTGTCTTTTCTCCATTTTACATTGTTGCCTCCTTTATCACTGATAAGGTGACCATATGAACGTGGGTTTACCTCTAGGCTTTCTATCCTGTTCCATTGATCTATATTTCTGGTTTTGTGCCAGTACCATACCGTCTTGATTACCATAGCTTTGTAGTATAGTCTGAAGTCAGGGAGCCTGATTCCTCCAGCTCCGTTTTTCTTTCTCAAGATTGCTTTGGCTATTCAAGGTCTTTTGTGTTTCCATAAAAATTGTGAAATTTTTTGTTCTAGTTCTGTGAAAAATACCAGTGGTAGTTTGATAGGGATTGTACTGAATCTGTAGATTGCTTTGGGTAGTAGAGTCATTTACACAATGTTGATTCTTCCAATCCAAGAACATGGTATATCTCTCCATCTCTCTGTATCGTCATTAATGTCTTTCATCAGTGTCTTACAGTCTTCTGCATACAGGTCTCAGGTCTTTTGTCTCCTTAGGTAGGTTTATTCCTAGGTATTTTATTCTTTTTGTTGCAATGGTAAATGGGAGTGTTTCCTTAATTTCTCTTTCAGATTTTTCGTCATTAGTATAAAGGAATGCCAGAGATTTCTGTGCATTAATTTGGTATCCTGCTACTTTACCAAATTCATTTTTAGCTCTAGTAGTTTTCTGGTAGCATCTTTAGGATTCTCTATGTATAGTATCATGTCATCTGCAAACAGTAACAGTTATATTTCTTCTTTACCTATTTGGATTCCTTTTATTTCTTTTTCTTCTCTGACTGCTGTGGCTAAAACTATGTTGAATAATAGTGGTGAGAGAGGGCAACCTTGTCTTGTTCCTGATCTTAGAGGAAATGGTTGCAGTTTTTCACCATTGAGAATGATGTTTGCTGTGGGTTTGTCATATATGGCCTTTATTATGTCAAGGTGGGTTCCCTCTATGCTTATTTTCTGGAGAGTTTTATCATAAATGGGTGTTGAATTTTGTCAAAAGCTTTCTCTGCATCTGTTGAGATTATCTTATGGTTTTTATCCTTCACTTTGTTAATGTGGTGTATCACATTGATTGATGTGCGTATATTGAAGAATCCTTGCATTCCTAGGATAAACCCCACTTGATCATGGTGTATGATCCTTTTAATGTGCTGTTGGATTCTGTTTGCTAGTATTTTGTTGAGGATTTTTGCATGTATATTCATCAGTGATATTGGCCTATATTTTTCTTTTTTTTGTAGAATCTCTGTCTGGTTTTGGTATCAGGGTGATGGTGGCCTCGTAGAATGAGTTTGAGAGTGTTCCTCCCTCTGCTACGTTTTGGAAGAGTTTGAGAAGGATAGGTGTTATCTCTTCTCTAAATGTTTGATAGAATTTGCCTGTGAACCCATCTGATCCTGGGCTTTTGTTTGTTGGAAGAGTTTTACTCACAGTTTCAATTTCAGTGATTGTGATTGGTCTGTTTATATTTTGTATTTCTTCCTGGTTCAGTCTTGGAAGGTTGTGCTTTTCTAAGAATTTGTCCATTTCTTCCAGGTTGTCCCTTTTATTGGCATATAGTTTCTTTTAGTAATCTCTCATGATTGTTTGTATTTCTACAGTGTCAGTTGTTACTTCTCCTTCTTCATTACTAATTCTGTTGATTTGGGTCTTCTGCATTTTTTTCTTGATGAGTCTGGCTAATGGTTTATCAATTTTGTTTATCTTCTCAAAGAACCTCCTTTTAGTTTTATTGATCTCTGCTATTGTTTCCTTCATTTCTTTTTCATTTATTTCTGATCTGATATTTATGATTTTTTTCCTCTGCTAACTTTGGGGATTATTTTGTTCTTCTTTCCTTAATTTCTTTAGGTGTAAGGTTAGATTGTTTATTTGAGATTTTTCTTGTTTCTTGAGGTAGGATTGTATTGCTATAAACTTCCCTCTTAGAACTGCTTTTGCTGCATCCCGCAGGCTTGGGTCATCATGTTTTCATTGTCATTTGTTTCCAGGTATTTTTTGATTTCCTCTTTGATTTCTTCAGTGATCTGTTGGTTATCTAGTAGTGTATTGTTTAGCCTCCATGTACTTGTATTTTTTACAGTTTTTTTTTCCTGTAGTTGATATCTAGTCTCATAGTGTTGTGGTCAGAAAAGATACTTGATATGATTTCACTTTTCTTAAATTTACCAAGGCTTGATTTGTGACCCAAGATATGATCTATCCTGGAGAATATTCCATGAGCACTTGAAAAGAAAGTGTATTCTGTTGCTTTTGGATGGAATGTCCTATAAATATCAATTAAATCCATCTTGTTTAATGTATCATTTAAAGCTTGTGCTTCCTTGTTTATTTTCATTTTGGATGATCTGTCCATTGGTGAAAGTGGGGTGTTAAAGTCCCCTACTATTATTGTGTTACTGTCGATTTCCCCTTTTATGGCTGTTAGCATTTGCTTTATGTATTGAGGTGCTTCTATGTTGGGTGCATAAACATTTACCATTGTTATATCTTCTTCTTGGATTGATCCCTTGATCATTATGTAGTGTCCTTCTTTGTCTCTTGCAATAGTCTTTATTTTAAAGTCTATTTTGTCTGATATGAGAATTGCTACTCCAGCTTTCTTTTGATTTCCATTTGCATGGAATATCTTTTTCCATCCCCTCACTTTCAGTCTGTATGTGTCACTAGGTCTGAAGTGGGTCTCTTGTAGACAGCATATATATGGGTCTTGGTTTTGTATCCATTCAGCCAGTCTATGTCTTTTGGTTGGAGCATTTAATCCATTTACATTTAAGGTAGTCATCAATATGTATGTTCCTATTACCATTTTCTTAATTGTTTGGGGTTTGTTTTTGTAGGTCTTTTCCTTCTCCTGTGTTTCCTGCCTACAGAAGTTCCTTTAGCATTTGTTGTAACACTGGTTTGGTGGTGCTGAATTCTCTTAGCTTTTGCTTGTATGTAAAGGTTTTAATTTCTCCATCAAATCTGAATGAGATCCTTGCTGGGTAGAGTAATCTTGGTTATAGGTTTTTCCCTTTCATCACTTTAAATATGTCCTGCCACTCCCTTCTGGCTTGCAGAGTTTCTGCTGAAAGATCAGCTGTTAACTTATGGTGATTCCCTTGTATGTTATTTGTTGCTTTTCCCTTGCTGCTTTTAATATTTTTTCTTTGTATTTAATTTTTGAGTTTGATTAATATGTGTCTTGGAGTGTTTCTCCTTGGATTTATCCTGTATGGAACTCTGTGCTTCCTGGACTTCATTGACTATTTCCTTTCCCATGTTAGGGAAGTTTTCAACTATAATCTCTTCAAATATTTTCTCAGCCCTTTCTTTTTCTCTTCTTCTTCTGGGACACCTATAATTCAAATGTTGGTGCATTTAATGTTGTCCCAGAAGTCTCTGAGGCTGTCCTCAGTTCTTTTCATTCTTTTTTCTTTATTCTGCTCTGCAGTAGTTATTTCCACTATTTTATCTTCCAGGTCACCTATCCGTTCTGCCTCAGTTATTCTACTATTGATTCCTTCTAGAGAATTTTTAATTTCATTTATTGTGTTGTTCATCATTGTTTGCTTGCTCTTTAGTTCTTCTAGGTCCTTGTTAAACATTTCTTGTATTTTCTCCATTCTATTTCCAAGATTTTGGATCATCTTTATTATCATTACTCTGAATTCTTTTTCAGGTAGACTAACTATTTCCTCTTCGTTTGGTTTGGTGGGTTTTTACCTTGCTCCTTCATCTGCTGCGTATTTCTCCATCTTCTCATTTTGTTTAACTTACTGTGTTTGGGGTCTCCTTTTCACAGGCTGCAGGTTCGTAGGTCCCGTTTGTTTTGGTGTCTGCCCTCAGTGGGTGAGGTTGGTTCAGTGGCTTGTGTAGGCTTCCTGGTGGAGGGGACTGGTGCCTGTGTTCTGGTGGGTGGGGCTGGATTTTGTCTTCTGGTGGGCAGGGCCGTGTCCAGTGGTGTGTTTTGGGGTGTCTGTGAACTTAGTATGATTTTAGGCAGCCTCTCTGCTAATGGGTGGGGTTGTGTTCCTATCCTTCTGGTTGTTTGGCATGGGGCATCCAGCACTGGAGCTTACTGGCCGTTGGGTGGAGCTGGGTCTTAGCCTTGAAACAGAGATCTCTGGGAGAGCTCTCTCCAATTGATATTATGTGGGGCTGGGAGGTCTCTGGTGGGCTAGTGTCCTGAACTTGGCTCTTCCACTTCAGAGGCTCAGGCCTGAAACCAGGCTGGAGCACCAAGACCCTGTCAGCCACATGGCTCAGAAGAAAATGGAGAAAAAAAGAAAGAAAATAAAATTAAAATAAAAAAATAATAATTAAAAAAATAAAAGAGAGCAACCAAACCAATAACCAAATCTACCAGTTATTACAAGCGCTAAAAACTAAACTAAGTAAACATAAAAATCAGAAACAAATCAGTCGCAGATAGCAAATCCCAAGTCTACAGTTGCTCCCAAAGTCCACGGCCTCAATTTGGGGTTGATTCGTTGTCTATTACGGTATTCCACAGATGCAGGATACATCACGTTGACCGTGGGGATTTAATCTGCTGCTCCTGAGGCTACACGGAGAAATTTCCCTTTCTCTTGTTTGTTCACACAGCTCCCGGCATTCAGCTTTGGTTTTGGCCCCTCTGCGTGTAGGTCGCCCTCAGGCATCTAGTCCCACCCAGACAGGATGGGGTTAAAGCAGCGGCTGATTAGGGGACTCTCGCTCACTCAGGCTTGGGGGAGGGAGGGGTACGGTAGTTATAATTGGAATGTGGGGTGAGCCTGTGGCGCAGAGGCCGCGTGTCATTGCAACAGCCTGAGGCACACCATGGGTTCTCCCGGGGAACTTGTCCCTGGATCACGGGACCCTGGCAGTGGAGGGCTGCACAGGCACCTGGAGGGTGTGTGGATAATGACCTTTGCTTGCACACAGGATTCTTGGTGGCTGAAGCAGCAGTGTTAGTGTTTCATGCCCATCTCTGCGGTCCGAACTGATAGCCGTGGCTCGCGCCCATCTTTGGAGCTCATTTAGGCGGTGCTCTGCCTTCTGTGGGCAGACAGGGAAGGAATCCCCTCTCCTCGCACACCCCGAAACAATGGTCTCTTGCCTCTTAGGCAGGTCCAGACTTTTTCCCGGACTCCCTCCCAGCTAGCTGCAGCGCACTAGCCCCCTTCAGGCTGTGTTCACGTAGCCAACCCCAGTCCTCTCCCTGGGATTTGACCTCCAAAGCCCAAGCCTCAGCTCCCAGCCCCCACCCGCCCTGGTGGGTGAGCAGACAAGCATCTCAGGCTGGTGAGTGCTTGTCGGCACTGATCCTCTGTGTGGGAATCTCTCTGCTTTGCCCTCTGCACCCCTGCTGCTGTGCTCTCCTCCATGGCTCCAAAGCTTACCCCCTCCCACCCCCCATCTCCGCCAGTGAAGTGTCTTCCTAGTGTGTGGAAACTTCCTCCTTTCCAGCTCCCTCCCAGAGGTGCATATCCCGTCCCTATTCTTTTGTCTCTGTTTTTTCTTTTGCCCTACCCAGGTACGTGGGGGATTTTCTTGCCTTTTGGGAAGTCTGAGATCTTCTGCCATCGTTCAGTAGGTGTTCTGTACGAGTTGTTCCACATGTAGATGTATTTTTGATGTATTTGTGGGGAGGAAGGTGATCTCCACGTCTTACTCCTCTGCCATCTTGAAGGTCCCCTCCAAACAATTTTATACTCTTTTAAAAACAAAACCTGTTTATGTGCTAACTAGATGATTTTCCATTAAGTTCCTACCTGAGAAACAAGTGCTATGTACTTCAAACTTCCCATGCTACAGATTGATGGCATTTTCTTAAAATTCTTCACTTTTATCGGGTTTATCTGATGTAAATATTAGGTACTGAATACCGTCCTCCCAAGTCCCAAAACCTTATTTCTGAGACCACTTCAGAATAACGATTCTAAAAGGGGAAAAAACACAAGATTCAGCCTTTGTGTCTCGCAATTAAGTGAATTTCTCACGTTTCTAACAGGAAAAACAGAAACACTGTAAGACATCCATTCCCACTGGAAAGATAATTATTTGAGGAGTTATTCCATGAATCTGGGGGAGAATCATTTGAAGAAAATTAATGCCAGGTAGTCAACTATGTTCTGGGTTGTACCTCAGGAGTCCTCGCTATTCAGAAAGGAGGCGCTGAAACTATTTCTGAAGACAAATAAACAAAAGCCATGCAGTAATGATACAAAGAATGAACACAAGGTGAGAGGGTGTGGGGTGTAGAAGGAACAGTAAGAGACCGCTCTTGGAGATCTGCTTATCTTTTCTACATTCCAGCATTTCTCCCACTTCCAATTTTGCAGAAATGAGAATCTTCCAGACAAAATTCTTGACTTTTGACCAACAGAGTTCTAAATGCTATGCAAAGCAACTCTAACTTTTCCTGTTAAATGATATTCATTTGAGCAATTGGAAAACATTTAAATACATTTATATAACAACATGGGTATGTGGATGTATTTTTTAACTGTTTATTTCATTAAATCTAAACATAAATCAAGTAATTCTGGTGAAAATTTAGCATCCAGATAGAGATGTGCCATGTTTGAAAAATACATATTAGATTTCAAAGATTAGTATGAAAAAAAGAAGGTAAAACAAGGCATTAGTAATTTTTATATTGATTATTGATTGGAACCAAGACACCTAAGATGAGAAAAATGCAGGTGGAACAGGTCTGGGGGGAAGATCAGGGGTTCCACTTGCAAAAAGTTGATTTGCAAATGACTATTGCACATCCAGGAAATGTCAAGGAGGTTATTCAGAGAGTTGGGGAGAGAGGTCCAGCCTAGAGATATATGTCTGGGGATCACTGGCATAGACGGTATTTAAAACCATGAAAAAAGACGAGGTCTGCAGGGAGGGGATATAAACAAAAAGGCAAAGAAGAGAAAAGACTCAGCCGTGGGGCACTCCAGCATTAAAAGGGCAAGCAAGAAATGAAGAACCAGCTAGACAGAGGAGAGAGTACTTCCAAGGAGTTAAAAGGAAAATCAAGAGTGTATCCTCCAGGCATGGTGAAGAAAGTGTACCAATGAGGAGGGACTGATTAACTGAGTCAAATGATGCTCAAAGTTCATGGAGGATGAGGACTGAGAACAGACCCTTGTATTTAGTAGGTGATGGTCAATCTCGACAGTTTCTTGTAAAGTTGATGAAACTTGGCAGGCAACCTGCAAGGGTGGGTTAACAGAGAATGTGAGGAGAAGATTTGCAGACAGCAAGTCTGGACAACTCTCACTAGTTTTTATATACAGGAGAGTAGAGAAATAGAGCCACTGCTAGCAGTGGAAGTGATATGAGGAGGGAGTGTTTTCCAAGAAAGAAGAAATAGCATGTTTATAAGCCAATGAGAATTACCTGGTAGAGAGAGGGAAACTGGTGATGCAGAAGACAGAAGGGGGAATTACTAGAGTGATATCCTTGAGTATTCAAGGAAGATGGGCTCCAGTGCCAGGAAGTAGAGGGAATGGCTTTGGATAGAGCATAGAGATTTCATGTTTAGTCACAAAACAAGAGGCAGAGTATATGGCAACAGATGCAGGGCAGGTAGGCAGATGGTGGCGTGAGTCTGTGGAAGCTCCCCTCTGATGGCTCAGTTTTCTCAGTGAGAGTGGAAGCAGGGACATCGTGTAAGAGTGAGAATGAAAAGGAGGTGTGGGCGTCTGCGGAGATGGGAGCGAACGTGAAACAATCAGTGAAGAGAATTGGAGAGTGCAGGGACCAGAGAAATATCAGGCACTTTAAGGATCCATCTGACATTCCTGGCCACGTAAGACCCATCAATTGTTTGTGAGCTCTTCTCCAGCCACATTCAGCAGCTCAAATGCAGGCAGGAGGAAGCAGAGATTAGGGTTTAGCCAGTGTGTGGTTCTACCGAGTGCTGCCTGAGAGGAGCAAGTGAACTGGGGGTGCCCAAAGGATTGCCATTGGCTGAAAAAGGCAGAAGGAGAGAACCTCAAGTTTCAGGGGTCACAGACAGGAGGTCAGGAACACCGAGGGACCATTGGAATTGGAGTAAGAGAGGGAAAGGATTGGAAGATGGAGGTTGGTTATCAGAAAGCATGATGCACGAAACACATTATGAAGGGCCAGCCATAACTGGGAATGAAAACATCTATCTATGACTATGGAAGTAAGTGGTAGGGTTGGGTGGAAGTCAGAGAATTGCGGCAAAGAAGGTCAAGGAACTCCAGGATGTTAACAAGATCCTCTACCTGGAGCTAAAGTCATCAAGAGCTGAGGGTAAGTGGTCCTGGAGCCCAGGGCACTGACAAACAGGATAAAGAGCATGATGGGATGAGTGTTGGTCCACCCAAGGCAGAGTTGGGTGGGGTCATGAGTGAGGAGGGGCAGGAGGGATAAGTGTTTCAAGTGTCTACTTGACCTGGTCAATGGGGAGCAGAAGGCCAGAGTCAGTATGATCGCCCAGTGTGCGGGGCTCCTACTGATGTTCACTGAGTAGGGGCGGACTTACTCCGAGGGATCGGGACACCCAGTGGTCCTCACTGAGGAGGCTGAGGATGTCCAAGGAAGCTCAGTATCGCTCAAGCCCACAAACATCTCTTGCACCTTATGATGGGGGTGGGTAAAAATTCTGGATGGGGAGGGTCTTAGTTCGAGGGCTTGACCCCCTACCTGGCCCCTTGTTTGTTCTTTCACTTTATTCCACATTAATAAGGAACCCAGAAGTAAACTGCCTGACCAGTCTTTTCCAATTGCTAAGTTCCTATTAATAATAATATTATTTTATATAAAACCTCAAATAAGTATGCTTGTTATGGTTAAGGAAATAAGAATTTATCAAAGTACAACTAATGAACAAGAAACTATAAAAATTACCACACATATTTGAAAAAGTTAATGGAAACTCAGTGGAGAGTTTAAAAGACAGAATAGACACAGCAGAGAAAAGAATTAGTGAATTGGTAGACAGGGCTGAAATAAGAAGCCAAATGCAGTACTGAGAAAGGAAGTAAAACATGGAAGAGAGGTTAAAAACACAGATGATATAGAAGGAAGGTCCCACATATCTGCTCAGAGTTTCAGGAGTAGAGAATAAGGAAAAGCAATATTCAAAGAAATAATGGCTGAGAAATTTCCAGAACACCGATTAGACATCAATTCTCACATTTAAAAAGTCCAGGGAATCCTGAGGGGAATGATTAAAAAGAAGCCCATTTCTACATACACTGTAGTGAAACTCAGAATAACAAATACACAGAAAAGAAACTCAAATCAGCCAGAATAAAAAGACAGATTACTACAAAAGAACAACAATCAGATTGTTAGATAAATTCTTTAAATGAAACAATGGAAATTGGAAGACAGTGGAATCATACTGTCAACAAATTGCTTACTATGTGGAAAAAAATAAATAGATGGGGTTTTAAAAAGTCTGCCTGAAACACCAGACAATGTTAACATATAAATTGGGTAGAGGGGTGATCAGAGTTAAGTATAAAGTCCTTGAATTGCTCAGGAGGACAGGAATGATTGATTCAGTTTGGATTTTGTTAAGGTAAATATGTGTGCTAAAATAACCATATAATAAACACAAGAAAATAGAAATGGAGCGTAAGGCTTTTGAATAAGTGGAGGAGGGACATGTAATGTGGGGTAGGAGAGAGAATCTAAATTAATACAAAAAGAAATTAGAGTAAGTATATTAAAAGTGGGACAATGAAAGAGAAGAAAGTAAAATGATAAAATAAATCCAAATATATTAATAGTAGCACTATAAATGAACATAACTTTCACATTAAAACAGTTTGGAAAAAATAAAGCAAATTTATTCTCTTTACAACAGTTTCACAAGTGGAATAAAAATATACAGAATTGTTGATGGTGAAAGGATAAGAAAATAAGATAGG
Organism: Pseudorca crassidens; assembly: GCF_039906515.1. Lineage (NCBI taxonomy): Eukaryota > Metazoa > Chordata > Mammalia > Artiodactyla > Delphinidae > Pseudorca > Pseudorca crassidens. The sequence goes on from NC_090305.1 coordinate 62,886,048, forward strand.
CAAGTACTAAGCAAAAAAAATTGGTATAGCTCTATCCGAAACAGATCTATTTTTTAACTTATTTATTTTTATTTTTTATTGAAGTATAGTTGATTTACAGTGTTCCAGGTGAACAGCAAAGTGATTCAGTTACACACACACACACACACACACACACATACATTCTTTTTCAGGTTCTGGTTTATTACACGATATTGAATATAGCTCCCTGGGCTGTACAGTAGATCCTTGTTGTTTATCTGTCTATTTTATATATGGTAGTGTGTATCCATTAATCCCAAATTCCTAATTTATCCCCCCTACAACTATCCCCATTGGTAACCATAAGTTTGCTTTCCATGTCTATGAGTCTATTTCTGTTTTGTAAGTAAGTTCATTTGTTTCATTTTTTAGATTCCACATATAAGTGATATCATGTGATATTTGTCTTTCTCAGACCTAGAAACAAGGGCAGTGCTACAGATTAAGAGGGTCGTTTCATCATGACATATATTTGACTAACGAGGAAAAAATTAAACTAGAATGCATCGAATAACATACAGCTTCAAAATATACAAAGCAAAAACTGAAAGAAGCACAAGATGAAATTGAAAAATTCACCTCTATATATTTCTCCCTCAAAAACTGATTAATTGAACTTCAAAAAAATGAGGAAGGTAGATGGAAGATTTGAATAACACAATTAACTCGTTTAAGCTAATGAACATATATGGATCACTGCAAACCAGTAACTTCAAGGAAGTACAGAACATTTGTGAAAACTATGTACCAGGCCATAAAACAAGTCTCAACATATTTCAAAGAAATGGAATCATGTAGATCACATTCTCTAATCACTATTAAAATAGAAAATATTTAAAATGGAAAAAAATTTAAAATAGAAAAAATATTTTAAAATAGTAAATAGAAAATTAAAGTAGATATTATTAAAAATATTAAACTAAAATAAAGATAGAATTAAAATAGAAAAATAATTGCTAAAAGGTTCTGGAAATTAAAGAATAAAATAAAAGATTACAAATAATTCATAAGTCAAAGAAGAAATCATCATGAAAATGTTAAAAACTCACATGTGAATAATAACAAAACACTACATATCAAAACATGTGGAATACAAATATGGCTAAAGCAACACTTGGAGGGAAAGTTATTGCACTAAAAGCATACACATGAAAGAAGAAAGGCTGAAATTAAATGAGTAATCATGTAAATTTAAGAGGTGAGAAAAAGAATAAAGCCAAAGAAAGTAGAAGGAAGGAAATAATAAGGATGAAAACAGAGATTAAGTAAAATGAAAAAGAATGACACAACCAAGAAGAGAAAGTGAAAAGTTGTTCTCTGGAAAGTCTAAAAAGAACCTCTAACAACTCTGGTGAGATGGACCAAGAGCTAAGGAGGGAAGCGGCGGCCGCCTCTGCAGGTTTCCTCATCCCACTGGGGCATAGAAGGGACTTGGGTTTTGTACCCCAGGAGAGCTCCTGCCTTCCCAAGAAGTGTTCTTGACAACACGCGGAGCACATCTCCATGCCTCTCCCCGTGCACCGCCACTTGATCTCTCTTCTTCTGGCAGCTCTTCCATCTTTTGAGGAAAACAATTCCAACCATCTCCCAAATTTGCCAGAAATGGTGTTTGGTTTTTTTTGTTTCTCATTCTCTTTGTTGCTTTTGGATAATTTATGGAAGAGAAGGGGAAATATCAGCAGTACTTCGGCATCCACCATCAGCACCAGGCTGAGGGGAGGGGAACTGAGGCAGAAAGCAGGGGTGGTGGCAGTGGGAAGAGCAAGCGTAAGGTACCTGGAAGCCGTGGGAGGAAGGATTCAGATCTGGGAGCACAGAGGATGGTTGGGGGATGGCGGGCATTCAAGCACCCGGGCTGCAAGATCTGCAGTCCTGGGAGAGGCACCTGACATTCAGTGGACCGTGGAGCTGAAAGACCCACTGGCAGATTTCTAATAGATTTTAATCAAGGATTCCATTAAAACAGCATTTAAAATTTTTTCTTCTAATTAGCCATAAAAGAAAGAGACTAATCTCGAATATTCTGGTTACATGTCATTCTAGTAAATCAAAGTCCCTACTGATCAATAAATTGTTTTTCAAAGAAAGCAAAACAACAAAACCACATTTATATAACACAAACACAAAAACAGAACCTGCCAGATTTTCAGAGGCTGGAGCTGCACAAATAAAGTGAAATGATGATTGAGACAAAGGCTTTCAAGAGGAGGTTAGGAAGAGGTTTGGGGCTGGAAGCACTGCATATGCAGACTGGACTATCTTCAGAAAAAAGATAACATAAAGGGGCTTGGGTCATTTTCCTTTTCTCCAGTGATATGCAGGCTTTGAAGCCTAGAAAGTGACCCTGTATACTCTGAGGTAGTTACATTTCATACCAAAATGGGAGAACCATATAGGATGAGTTTTCTGAGCCATGAGTCAGTATGGGATTATTTGGGGACTTTGGCAAATAGCCACACTAGATCCTGGGGCCATGAGCACCTCTGTCCTGTAGGCACCCCCGTTCCTCTCTCTCATGTCTTGTGTTCTTTTCCGAAGTGTCTGCTCGGAGAGATTAAACTGTCAGCCCACAGAATGGATTTGTGCATCCCAGCTGCAGATCACATATCTGTCACATCAGTGGCATTACACTGTAAATCATAGCCAAAAAAGGACTTTCCACAGAATGGTTTTCTCTCCCCAGCTGATAATATATAAATGTACACCAAAAAATTTAACTTACAATTACCTAGGAAAGGTAATGGGGGCAAATAACACATGGTTGAATACAACGCTGAAAGCAGTTTTCATACAGCATTTAGGCAGTTTCATAAAGCTCTTCTTACTCTCTTTACACAAATGTAGAATTGATTCTCAGAGTAAGTCTGAAGTGAATGAGGTTTCTGTCAGTAACGAATCCAGCCTGTCCCCAAACAAGTCCATCTTTGAGCCTTTTCCCCAATAACCTTCTGGTGGTTTCATGCTGTTCTGGTCTTAACCATCACTAGCAATTGATCACATAAGGTCATTCGCAAGAGGGTGTTAATGGTACATTATTACCTTGGACTTATACCAACCAAGGTCTTCTAAATTGTAAAAGAGAAGATGATAAAAAGGAACAATTGTCTAAGGGTAGAACCCCTGCCCTGGGTCGGGAGGCGCAGAGCTGGGTAGAGGTGCTTTTCTGGTTGTCATGTGCTAACCCCGTCTTGAAGGCTGCCCTGAATAAAGGCACTATAAAATCGCTCACCTTTTACTTAAACTCTTACCAGTTCTCCTAAGCCAAGTAAATATTTATGTGATGTTTATGATTTATACACTTAATCATTCATATGATGCAAGATTCGAAATGAAAAGGTAAAAAAACCCTGAGCTTTCTAAATGAACTTAAGGATATTTATATATACACAAACACACATATGTACTTTTCACTCTAACACCTTTGTTCCTCCTTCCCTAGTATTATTGTTTCCTTAAAGTGAGAGATACTATGATATACACTGCTAGGGATGTTTGAGTATAACCACTTTGGGAGAAATTTGGCACCAAATGGTCAAGTTGTAAGTTTTTGTAAAATATGACCCTTCAAAATTCTACTTCTGGGCATACATCCTCAAGAATTTCTTTTGCATGTGCATAAATACATTTCAAAGATGTTTACTGCATACATCTATGTAATAGCCACAGAAGAAATACAGAAAAAATCTATAGTCCATCATGGAGGTAACAGATTAATAAAAATGGCATTTTCATATGATAGAGTAATATTTAACAGTTAAAAATATGAACATAATCTATATAAACAATCTGATAGTTCTCTCAAAAACACTGAGTGATAATGCAAGTTTCATTCACAGAAAGTAAAAGAGAAACAACCCTTATGGAAAATTCTTTAGTGAAGTGGGCTATGAATAAACATGAAGGTATATTCTGTCCCACTAGAAAAGAAAAGCAAAGTAAAAAATAAGATTCTTTTTTTCCCTTTGCCTATGAAATTGACAGTGTTGTTGAATAATTATGTTTATCACTAGCAAGGCATGGGGATCTGGCACACTCATACACTACCAAGAGCAATATAAATTTATAGACTTTCCTGGAGGATTATTTGGCAATATGTATCCAAAATTTAAATAAAAGTAAGTAAATTTTGACAAAGTAATTCATCCTAAGAAAATAAAAATGTGTGCAAAGATGAAGTTACAATAAAAAGTATAAAGTGCTTAATGTTTTAAAAGAATGATTTTGTTGAATAGATTATGGTATACAAATGAAATGGATCATTAGGAGGATAAAAATAATGACACAGAAGAATAATCATTGACATTAACACTGCTTATATGTTGTTGAGTGGAAAAAAAAGATCTTATTTGTGTTTAAAAGAATTATATTCATCTGGTCCTTATTATTCAAGGATATCTGGTACCAGAGAAGAGTCGCTTAAAGTAAATCCACTTAAAATGGGGACCAAAAATTCACACTAAATAATGGGAAATGAAAGCATTTGATTAGCACTATATTCAAAGAAAAAGAAACAATAAAATACATTTTATTTTCTATTTTACCAAATTTTGATAACAGTATTTTTCATAGGAAGTGATGTTTAGGATAGATCCTAAAATTCATGTTGAAGCCTAAAGGGTCAAAAATAGCCAAGACAATTTTGAAGAACAAGGCTAGGAAGGGAAGATTTATTACAAAGCTTTAATAACTAAATGAAAGTGGTATTAGCTCAGGAATCACAAAAAGATTAATAGAACAGAACAGAGTTAAGAAACAGATCCAAAACTATAACCAAAATTGGTATATGACAGAGATGGCAGCAAAATAAATGCGAAAATAAATATTCATTCAATGATAATGGGGTAATGGTTTTCAATATGGAAAACATTAGATCTCTGCCTCACACAGTACAGAAATATAAACTTCAGATGAGTTTCAAGATCTAAAAGTTTTATCTCATAAAAAATGGCAATGCATAGAAAGGAAAACTTGAAAATCAAAATATATTTTTAAAAGATCTCTAAGGGAAATGCAAAGTAAAAGCAGTGAAATACATTCCACGCTTATCAGATTAATCAAAATTAAAACAACCGATTAATGTCAGACACAGCCAAAGATATTGGGATACGAAGAACTCCAAGACAGTGCTAGTGGGAGCGTTAAGTGGTTCAACAGCTTCAGAGGGCCATTTGCAAAACCTAGCAGAGTTGAAGTAACATAGAGATGCTTTTTTTTGGTTTTTTTAAACACCTTTATTGGAGTATAATTGCTTTACAATGCTGTGTTGGTTTCTGCTTTATAACAAAGTCAATCAGCTATACATATACATATATTCCCATATCTCCTCCCTCTTGTGTCTCCCTGCCACCCTCCCTATCCCACCCCTCTAGGTGGTCACAAACCACCGAGCTGATCTCTCTGTACTATGCGGCTGCTTCCCACTAGCTATCTATTTTACATTTGGTAGTGTATATATGTCCATGCCACTCTCTCACTTTGTCCCAGCTTACCCTTCCCCCTCCCCATGTCCTCAAATCCATTCTCTACATCTGCGTCTTTATTCCTGTCCTGGCCCTAGGTTCTTCAGAACCTTTTTTTTTTTTTTTAGATTCCATATATATGTGTTAGAATACGGTATTTTTTTTCTTTGACTTACTTCACTCTGTGGATGGACTCTAGGTCCATCCACCTCACTACAAATAACTCAATTTCATTTCTTTTTATGGCTGAGTAATATTCCCTTGTACATATGTGCCACATCTTCTTTTTCCATTCATCTGTCGATGGACACTTAGGTTGCTACCATGTCCTGGCTATTGTAAATAGAGCTGCAATGAACACTGTGGTACATGACTCTTGTTGAATTATGGTTTTCTCAGGGTATATGCCCAGTAGTGGGATTTCTGGGTCATATGGTATTTCTATTTTTAGTTTTTTAAGGAACCTCCATACTGTTTTCCATAGTGGCTGTATCAATTTACATTCCCACCAACAGTGCAAGAGGGTTCCCTTTTTTCCACACCCTCTCCAGCATTTATTGTTTGTAGATTTTTTGATGATGTCCATTCTGACTGGTGTGAGGTGATACCTCATTGTAGTTTTGACTTGCATTTCTCTAATGATTAGTGATGTTGAGCATTCTTTCATGTGTTTGTTGGCAATCTGTATATCTTCTTTGGAGAAATGTCTATTTAGGTCTTATGCCCATTTTTGGATTGAGTTGTTTGTTTTTTTGATATTGAATAGCAAAAGCAATCTTGAGATAGAAAAACGGAGCTGGAGGAATCAGGCTCCTGGACTTCAGACTATAGCTACTGTACTACAAAGCTACAGTAATCAAGACAGTATGGTACTGGCACAAAAACAGAAATATAGATCAACGGAACAGGATAGAAAGCCCAGAGATAAACCCACGCACATATGGTCACCTTATCTTTGATAAAGGAGGCAAGAATATACAATGGAGAAAAGACAGCCTCTTCAATAAGTGGTGCTGGGAAAACTGGAAAGCTACATGTAAAAGAATGAAATTAGAACATTCCCTAACACCACACACAAAAATAAACTCAAAATGGATTAAAGACCTAAATGTAAGGCCAGACACTAAAACTCTTAGAGGAAAACATAGGCAGAACAGTCTATGATATATATCACAGCAAGATCCTTTTTGACCCACCTCCTAGAGAATGGAAATAAAAACAAATGGGACCTAATGAAACTTAAAAGCTTTTGCACAGCAAAGGAAATCATAAACAAGACCAAAAGACAACCCTCAGAATGGGAGAAAATATTTGCAAATGAAGCGACTGACAAAGGATTAACCTCCAAAATTTACAAACATGAGATGTTGATGCAAGTCCTACTACCCAGTTACTCAACTTCTGGGGATATATACCTTAGACACACGCTTATACATTTCTACAAGATCCTATCAAGGATATTCCTTGCAATATTTTTGTAATAGCAAAAGGTAAAAACATCATTTTGACCTTCAGTGGGGAATTAACTCTGGAATATTAAACAAACAAAGACTACAGTAAAATGAATCAACTAGATCTACAATTATCAACATATGTCAAAAACCAGTGCTGCGTGAAAAAAGCAAATCACAAAAATCAGTGGCAAGCCTCCATTTACATAACAATTTTTATAATGTATCTGTTTACTGTTTAGTCTTTTACATGTCATTTTATTAAAAGGTATATACCATTAGCCCTCTATGCATTTCCCCCTTCCACCCTTCAATCTTCCAGGTAAACATAAAGTTCTTCTGAGAGCATCTTTCTTTTTTTTATTGAAGTATAGTTGATTTACAATGTTGTATTCATTTCAGATGTACAACAGAGTGATTCTGTTATACATACATATATATATTCTTTTTCAGATTCTTTTTCCATTTTAGGTTATTACAAGATATTGAATATAGTTCCCTGTGCTATACAGTAGTAGATCCTTGTTGCTTATCTATTTTATATATAGTAGTGTGTATCTGTTGATCCCAAATTCCTAATTTATCTCCCCCTGTGCCCACTTTCTCCTTTGGTAACCATAAGCTTGTGTTCTATGTCTGTGACTCTATTTCCATTTCCATAAAATTTTAAACACAAAATGAGACTACACATTCTGATGGGCATACACTCAGCCCCAATGTTATAGGCTGCATGGACTCAACCCCAAATTCTCATCCTTCACTATCTGGATTTCCCTCTTGCTCAGCAGAGAATTTTCTATTTATGGCAACCACAGATTTCGATTCAAGTAGCTACTACATGTACTGTGCTATACTAGGTCTCAGGGAGGACAAAAGAATTACGCAAGACTCCTTGCACCCTGCAGAGGGTACAACTCAGCTAGGGAAGCCATCTGAGAGACTGGCTCTCAGTCCTCACTCTGGCTCACATAGTGTGTAAACTTAGAGTGCTTAATTGTCAAGGCCCAGTTCCTTCATCTATAAGATGGGAAAGTCACCCTCCTCCTGTTTAGAACATTAAATGAATATATATATATATATATATATATATATATATATATATATATATATATATATATATATATATAGTGTCCAGCATATGCAAACACTCAACACTCTCAGCAATCAAAGGCATGGCAGCCATAACACAAATAAAAACTTCTAAACAGTGTCTCAGACACACTGACAGTTAAAAGGTGATGGACGGGAGAAGGGCACTGGATGGGTCTGCTTAGCCCTCTCCACAGCTGGATATAACACTCCCACCCCTGGTGGTTTCCCCTGTGACTTGGCCCCCTCTCTGTGGAACACAGGGCATTTCTTCTAGCAACAGTTTGGCTACACCCAGGTCTATTTATTCTTCCAAGTTCACCATGAACAGTGCTCTGTGAAGAGAGCTACCTGCCTCAGGAAAGAGAATTCCTTCTCTCACACCTTTGGAAGGATTCTGGGGTAAAATGAGACCAAAAGGATCATAACAGACCTAAGCTAGCTTTTCGGTTAACCTCTTTAGAATCCCAAGGACATACCACAGCTCCATATTATTAAAGAGAAGGCAATGGTGTCTCAGCTCCATTCACCTCCAACGTATACCCGCCTCTAACCTGCAAGCCACCCTCCTCAAAAGCTGGGATAGGGTTCTATCCATGGACTTAGTAGCAGGCACCAGAGGGGAGGCCTGCCTCCCAGACACTGGAAAAACCACAGTGTTTGGAAATCACTTTTGGAGATACTGAGCTGTTGAATTTTATTCCTGGGACTCCTTCCCGAGGACTTGGGAAAGGATAGTGGGTATTTCAGTTATCCAGCCAACGTGGCGCCACCATGTGGCAACAGCACAAACAGCTCATAATTCGCTCAGCCTTAAAATTCTGTGATTCTCTACCAATTTTTAACTTTGAGGAATTCAAAATACTTCTATTTTTATATGTCAAATGAAGAATTCACTCATGTCTTTTCTTCATTCATATTTTATTATCACACTATTTCAGATTTGCATTATTCAAGTACACTCTATGAATAGACCAGCCTCCAATGTCAGCAATGTTATATCTGGGGTTGGGCTTGTTACATCACGCAAGAACTGATGATCAGATTTTCGGGGGACAACCAGATCTGGACAACTCCGGCCAGATCTTAAGACCAAATTCTTCCTTCTAGCTTTCTGGACTGGCTTAGGTATAACTACCTTTGGTTTGCATATATAAAAAAGTGAAAAACATCAAGCAGTTTCATTTTAGCTTTGAAACTAAAATGATAAATAATAATAGTAACAAAAAATAAAACACACCTGACAAAACTAAACAGGATGTTGGTTACCCTCAGGGGAGGGGGGGGTGTGATAGTGCCTGTAGGGGGTAATTGGGAGGCTGGGAATATCCTAGGTCGTAATCTGGCCACTTGTTACTTGTATGTTCAGTTTGTGAAAATCCATTGAGGGCACACTTCAGATCTGTGCAATTTTCTGGGATGATGTTATAACTCAAAGGTCTGACCAGTCAGTCAACCCTCCTTAACTTGCCTTTGAGACAAACACAATAATAACCAGGAAGGCAAAAAGAGGGGCATGCCTAGTTCTTCTCTACAAGGTATTTCAGTCGGTGTATCAATTGCTCTAAGGGCCATGGCCACAGATGAGCTCTCCTTCTGTCTCTCTAGACAGGGAGGAAGGAAACAGGACACAGTCGATACCACCGTTAGCTTAATTGCTGAAGGTGGTTAACAGTTTACTTTCTCAGATCCTGGAGCAGACAGTTCCCCCTCCTCCTCCACACACAAAACCTAGACCACAGAGAGAACCTGCCACAAAGAGATACACACCATCTCCACAGAGACAAGCCCCCCACACACAGACACACTGCCCCACCACCAGACACAACCCCCAACTCCACAGAGACAGCCCCCAGCCCCATAAAGACAGCTAGCTTTCAGCCCACAAAGACAAACCACAGATGTGATGGCTGGGGTGGGGGTAATTAGGAGAGATGGGGCTGCCCATGGGCAGGCAAGGAACATCAACAGGAAGATGGAAAATAATATTTCCAAAGTCTTACCAAACTAAATTTGTTTGGAAAGAGGGATTTTTAGACCTGAAAATACAGTCCCAAAGTTGCTGTGAAAATATATTTAAATCACCCCCATTTCCACCCACAGCTCAGGTCCCATCCTCTTGGACCATTGTCCTCTACTTTCACATCTATCACGTACCCTGAACCCCAACTGCCTTCGGAAGACTAAAAGCAGGGATTATTCCATTTTATAGATTTAAAAAGTTGAGGCTCAAAGATGTTTGTCAGACATCACAAAACTATCTAAGTGGTCATCTCATCCCTGAGTTGGGGCGAGGGAGGCTGAGTTGGAGGGGCAGGGTGATAATGCCAAAAGAGGAGGGGCGACCCTCTCCCCAGCCCAAAACTCTGAGAACCGCCCACAGCGCCACAAGAGCTGCCTCAAAGGATCTGGAGTAAATGAGACGTCTGGCGACATTCACACACATTCTGGGACTGGATTCCACCTTCCCCTGGGAAAGTGGGAAACCTCCCGGTCAAGGGGTCGGGAGTGGAGCGGGCAGAAATAAAGCCAGACTTAAGGCATTTTCTAAGATCAGATAGGAGCCAAGCCCAGAGCTTACTGCTTCTCTTAGGAAGTCCCTGGGCCCAAAGTGGTGTGTGCAGTCTGAGTCTCTCGGATACTTACTTATCCTTGGGGACAGGGCTTATTTGGGAGAAGGAAACGGAACAGGACCGATCCAAGAGCAGGCGCCTAGCAAACTCCCCTACCCTGCGGAGACATAAGTAAATTAAGTGACGGGGAATGGAAGGGATGCTGCAAATGTTGCAGGTCCCCGGGTTCCCAATGAGGAACGGCTCCGCTCCGCGCTCCCCGAAGATACCCCGCGGCTACATCCAAACCTCTGAAGGGTACCTTAGAATCGGCTCCCGACCTCACCAAAAAGCAGCGGAGTTGGAGCGGAGGGAGTAGGAAGGGGGAGACCAGGATGAAGCTGAAGTGAGCACCTCACACCCCGCAACAGCCGCTCCTCCCCAGGCAGTCCTAGAACCCAGCCAGAAGCTGCCGACTCCGATTCTTAGTCCTGCGCACCGGCCGTGACCTTGAACAAGTCCCTGATTAGTCCCATTTTACAGAAATTAAGAGTGGGAAAGAATCAAGTCCGTCGCGCTGGGTTGCTCCGGGCGCTTACCTGATGGTTTAAGGCGCCCCGCCGGCGCTCCAGGAGCGTAGTGGGTGCGCGGTGAAGCGCAGCCCAAGATCTACGCGGCCAGTGGAATCGCAAACCGCGAAGGAAACGCAGAGCTGAGCTCGGACCCCGGCAGCGGGAGAAAGGGGCGGTTCCGATTCTGCGACAACCCCCTAGCAAGTTCGATGCCCCCCCAAGACCCTCCGCAGAGGCGGACTGGCAGTGCCCCGGGGCCCTGGCTCAGGACGCGCACGGGGTGTACGGGGACACGAGAGACACCTCCATACACCCACCCCCGAAGTTGCGGCAACGTACGGGGGAGAGTGGCGCAAAGCTGCCGGAGGGGAGGGGACGGTACTCACACGGGCTGGCCGGGCTGGAGCAGGTCCGTGACCGGGGTCATCGATGGCGGCAGGGGTCATCGATGGCGGCCGCTCTCAGGCCACCGCGCCTCGGGAAGCCTGGGGCACCCGCCGCAAAGCGCCGCGTGGATTAGGAAGCAGCGCGCAGCAAGGCAGGCGCACGGGGCGGTAGGCGCGCCAGATCTGAGCTGCAGCGCTGCGGGGGCTCGGCCGCCAGAAGCGTAGCCGCAGCGGGAGCCCAGAGCGGGCGCGGGAGGCGGGAGCGCGACAGCGGCAGCGGCTGCGAGGGAGGCGCCCGCGCCGCAGGCAGCCAGGGCCAGCGTGGACGCAGCCCCTGCAGACACCTGCCGGCCAGGGCGACGACCAATCAGAGGCGCCCGGAGCGGGGGCGAGTGCCGGGCACCCTGTGGGAGGGGGGCGCGCGCTCGCGCCCGTGCTGGGGCCGGGGGCGCCTGCCCGGCGGGCTTCTCAGGCCCTCCCCTCCGCGCGCAGGCGGCCCGCGCGGGAGGGGCGGGGCGCGGCGCGGCGCGGCAGGGGGCGGGGCTGGGGCTGAGCGCGCCGGGGACGGAGACCCGCGCCCGGCGCTCGGCTCTACCTTGAGGCGCAGTGCGGTGACGAGGCCCCGGCTCCAGGGTAGCCAGATGAGCCCTCAAGTCATTACCAGCTTTGAAGTAAGGGTTTTTCTTCCCTGCCCCTGCGCCCCGGGCGCCCGGACCCTCCCTGACAGCCGAATGCCTGGTAACCCGAATCCGGGGCCGGCCTGGCTTCCGGAGTGTGGGCGCCTTCCCTCCCCAGCCTCACCGAAGCCGGCGTGTCTCCAAAGACAGCTCTTCCTCACTTCATAGTGCGTGGCTATTTAAAGTCACCGTGGTGACCCATCCCCTGGTCTGGGTTCCTTTCGTCCTCTCCTGAATTTACTGTGCTAACGACACTCCTTCGTTCAACACACATTGACTGGTTTCGCTCTTGGCTCAGAGAGCTGGATCTCCCAGGCTACTGCTCTCCCAAGTGTCCCAAAGCCCCCGTCGCTGCCGCACCGCAGGACTAGTGAGCCCGCGCTGTCACAAGGACGCCCAAAGATTGCTGCCAGTGAGGACCGCATTCGGGCTCTTGCCTGGAGTTCCGGGTCCCGGAAGAAGGACTGGGAGTTGAAAGGTTCCCCTTCAGGCCAGCGCTTCATTGCGCGTTTGCATCCGTCAGGACACAGGGCCCAGAATCTTTCTAAAACGGACTGCCTCAGCCCTAACAACTCGGCTGTGGAAGCACATTATCAATTTTCGCTGCAGAACGGAAGTCGCGCCATCGGAATACAGCTACGTGGGTGATTCCTAAAACCCTGGGAACCGTCTCTCAGGACCGTGGATTGCGGCTGTTCTCTCCGTGTAGATTTGCGCAGTAGAAATGGACGGTTCATTTGCTGATCTGTCGGCAGCAGCCAAAAAGGCAAAAACGAAAAAACATTTACGAAGGGAACTTGGAAGGTAAAGAGTTGATTTCTCTAAAGATCTGGTTTCCTCTCAAGGCGATTTTATTATCCACAAATTGGTTAAAGTGGAAGAAAGTTTGTGTTTTGTTTCTATTTTATTTACATTCAATTTTAACTTTATTTGTCTGTGCTTGATTAACATTGGCAGTGGTACGAAAATTTTAAAGCGCAAATGAATACACGGTTAGCAAGTCTCCCTGCCACCCTTGTCTCCCAGCCTCTCAGTTTCTCTTCTGGAGGCAACCATTGCTTTTCACCTTCGTGCGTACCCTCCTAGAGAGAATCTACAACTAAATGTATTTCTCTAATATTCTTACTTTTACCTTTTGTTATACAAAATGGTAGGTCTAACTTCAGGCACAGATGGATTCAGGGGCTCTCAAGTGACATCAGAAGTATCAATAGAACTGGAATCTCAGCCCCCACCTTGTCTTTCTTCCTCCCTCCCCCTTCCCTCCTCTCTCGCTCCTCCTCTCCTCTCTGCTTTCCTCTGTGGGCTTCATTGTTAAGCTGACTTACTCCATGGTGCCCCCTCCACCTTCAGGCTTGTCTTCTCAGTGGTTAGGATCCAAGAATGAGGCAGTCTTTTCTTTCCCAGCATGCAAATTAAATTGCCCAAGAAGACTTATTTGCCCTCTTTCAGTCATCCTTTACCCCGTGAGCAGTCTGAGCCTTGGGTATTCTGATTGTTTGCAAGGTCAGTGAGATGGACACAGTGGTGGAAGTAAGTTTGCCCAAATGTTTGCAGGTAGTTCATGACTGGTCATTGCTAATAAGCCACATGTAAATGCTCGTGTTCGTTCATGTCCAGACACTGTGAAGACCTTTGCTTTTGCAGCTGGATCCCAGGCCATCAGGGTGAAGTTTGGCATGTAGAATGTGAAAGGATTACTCTCCACATGCGGCCTGCCAGTGGCTGCATCATGACAAAAATGGGGACGGGGTTCAAAGGTTATTTGACATCATATAGGTGTTTGCAAAACTGACCTAATATATAAATTTACCTCTTTACAGACTCAGAATTAAGGTCCTAACATCTTCCCGAAGTTATAAACATTTTAAAAGAAAGACAAATAAATACAGAATAGTTCAATGATTTGGGCAAGTTCACAAATAAAACAGGAAGAAAGTACAGATGGAAATCCAGAGACATTATGAGTCAGAAAGAGCCCCAGCTCCCTATCTGTCATCCTTTAGGTCAGAAACAGGCTTTTGTTCTTCACCGGAGTTATTATTCATTTTTTTAAACATTCCCCATGAAAAGTTTTGCACTTGAAGCTGATTTGGGTAACAATGAGCTGACAACAATATGACCTAAAATGTTCCCTCCACGATTACTCCATCCTGAGCTGTCATCCAGCAAAATTTTACTGAGTTCCAGCAATATCTACCCCTTCTTTGGCCCCTCATGACTCACAGGCTGTGCTTGCTTTTCCATTTCCTGCGTGATCTTGACCACTGTAAGAGTTTTAATGGATCCTTCCTTTATCAAGAAGAGCTCATTGACTTTTGTGCACCAAGGAAATGTATCGTGTCTTCTTTTATTTTATTTAAATTATTTATTTATTTAGGCTGTGCTGGGTCTTAGTGGTAGAATGCGGGATCTTTAGTTGAGGCATTCGAACTCTTAGTTGCGGCATGCATGCAGGATCTAGTTCCCTGACCAGGGATCAGACCCGGGCCCCATGCATTGGGAGCACAGAATCTTAGCAACTGGACCACCAGGGAAGTCCCTTGTGTTTTCTTTTAAAATGTGACTCAGACAGTCTGTTTCTTAGCCATAAGATTGATGAATTTATACTGGCAGGAAAAGGACATGTCTCAGGAGGATTCTGGGTAGAATTAAAAGAGCATTAATCACAAGACTGGGGTGCCAGTCTGACCTTACCATTTCCTGTCTGTGTGACCTTGGGCAAGTTACTTAACTTTGTTGAATCCCAGATTCCCTACATGTAAAATATGGTGTAATCCTCTCCATTGCCCTTTATTGTTATTAATTGATACAAGATTGTTATTAATTGATACAATGCATGTGCAATTGCTTTGCACATAATGAGATTTAATATATGTTATCTAAAAATTACAATTTTTAACCTGAAAAATGGACTTATAAGGGAAATTTCTATGCCATTTTGTGGCATTCTCTGGCATAGAAGTCGTGAGACCTTCACCCACTACTTCCCTATCAGCTGAAACATAATATCTGATTTTTTAAAAAATGTATCTCTCCCTCTTCCATGCCACTTAGCACTTCTTATGTAATATTTGGGTACATCTCCAGTCTTCCCAGCTAGACTGGAAATGTGTTGAAATTGGGACCACATCACATCCTTGTTTCCTGTGGGCACCTGGAACATTATCTTGATAAATTGTAGACAGCCAATAATTATGTGTTAAATGAAAAGTAAATGGGTAAAAGGAAAAATTGAAAAATTGGACCTCATCAAAATTTTTGAAAACATTTGTTCTGTGAATGACCCTATTAAGAGGATGGAAAGACAAATGATATATTGGGTAATATATTTTCAAATAACATCCAATGAAGGACTTGTATCTAGAATATATAAAGAACTCTCAACATTCAACAGTATAACCCCCCAAACAATCCAATTAGAAAATGGACAAAAGACGTCAAGAGATATTTCACCAAAGAGTATATACAGCTGGCAAATAAGCACGGGAAAAGATGCTCAACATTATTAGGAAAATGTAAATTAGAACTATAATGAGATATCACTACATACCTATCAGAACGGGTAAGATAAAAAACACCAAATGCTGGGGAAAAGACAGAGAAACAGTATCACTTATGCAGTGCTGGTGGGAATGTAAAATGGTGCAACCACTCTGGAAAATAGTTTGGCTGGGTTTTTTTAAACGAAAATCAGACCTACCATACAACCCAGCAATTCCACTTTGGGCATTTATCCTAGAGAAATGAAAACTTACATTCACACAAAAACTTATACAAGCCAATTCACACACAGCCCTACCATGAGACAGCAAAAGAGGAGAGGACCACGACACACATCTAGTTTGCCTGTTGAATGAGGAAACAAGATGGACCTCACTGGATTAAGTAAACACACATGTCTTTGGACAACTCAAGGCAGGGGAAAACTTCAACATGGAAATCCTGGATTTTCTGCTCTTCAGCAGTGATGAATTAGAAAAATAAAAGACATATGACCAAATGTGTATCTCAAATTATGAAACAGATCATACTGGACTAAATAGAAATAGAAATGCAGATAAAAGAATTTATTGTTTCTAGTATCTACAGTATTTTTCTATTTTTTAGAACTATTTCCATTTTTTTAGAAGAATTAATATTTTATTATACAGCTATTTGTTTCCTACAAAATAACAGCTTTTAAAAAGCTTTGCTGCTTTCTGCAATAAAGTGGATTCTATCTTGGAAGGACAATGTAGATGTAATAATAGAAACTTTGTCATTACACTGACTAGGGCATCTAATAAGGGATCCTGATGCTGCTGAGAGATGATGATAATAACGGTATTATTTTATAGGGCATATAGGTGACTACTGACTTACAGAGTCTTGATTTGTGACTCTCTCCTGTTACGATTTTTCTTACTATAAATCGGGTCCCTACAATAAAGCCCAGACTTGGTAATAACCTCTATAGCCAAATCAGATACACTGCTTCTCTGAATCCCAAACCAGTTCAAATCCTTGGCAGCCGACTCAGACTGCAGCTGTGCTAAGGATTAATAAAATTAGCAGTAATACCCAGAAACTTAGGGCCCTGTGTGTGAGTGTGCATCTCCTTCATAACAATCCTCAAATCCTGGGGCTTGGTTTAATTATCTTGATCTTATTCACTGAGGCTTAGCAATAACGTTGCTATTGACATGGCAAAGTCAGGCATCACCAAGGAAAAGGAAATAGATGAGGCTGCCCTATTTCCCTCTGCCTGATCCTCCCTACCCTGCTCTGCATTTTCGTTATTCCATAGCATTTGTCACCCTTTAACACACTATTAACTCTCTTATTCTGTTTCCTATTTATTGTTTGTCTTCCCCCACTGGAACATAAGCTATGGGAGGGCAGAGTTCTTTGTTTTGTTCACAGGTATCTCCAAGTGCCTTGGACAGAGCCTAGCACAAAGGAAGTGCTGGATGAATACGTACTGAATGAATGAAGATGCCAGAGAAAATTTACACCACCATTTACAATTCAAAGATGTTCAGAGGCTTTCGCATGTGCTGAATATTCATACTGATATTTTTTCATCAGGTGACCTGAATTTTCATGTATTTTAAAGTTCCTTCAAGAAGTGAAGAATCTCTATGCTCTTTGCAATGATATTACCAGTTCATTGAGGATATTCCTCCGCTCAGCAATCCCCCCCTCCACCAGCACCACCACCTTTAAGAAAGAGCCAAGAGGCTTCTGGCTCCAGGAGACAGAAAAGTGGATTTTACGTGGAACATAAAAACCTAAGTAAGGGTGAGGGAAAGGAGGATATAATGTAGGGGAAGTTTCTACTCTGTAGGAAGAGAAGAAAAAAAGAAGGAGCACTCTCTCTTCCAGGAGAGGAAGAGAATAATTTGGAAGCAATGTGAGTACCCTGGAAAGACACTACTTCGTTCTCCCAAGGATCCAGGACTAAATCGTTTCTTGGTCCTTTCAGAAATGTGGAAGGGTGATGAGAAAATGGAAGCAAAAGAGCATTTGAAGTGGACCCTGAATGCAGAAGGGGCTAGTAGAGTTGAGCCCCTGAGAGACTGAATACACAAATGGACAGCAGCCAGACCATATGTGGCAACAGGACTCTGACCCAAGACCTCTCCAGCAACCAGCTCAGGAAGACAGACCACATCTTCTGCAGCAATCAGCCCTCAGTGGACTTGGCCAGTGGCTACCAGCTTCCTTATTTTTTTTGTCCCTGTTTCCAATTAAGACTAAGTAGAGAATGCCAAATATGCTCCCAAACCAATCACATAGGCTGCTCTTCTCCTAGTTAACCTACCTCCAGCTTCCCCCTGCCGACAGCCTCCAATCAGAGCATGAGTGAAGGCTTCCCTCTTTTTCATTATAAAGCTTTCCTAGTC
This sequence comes from Pseudorca crassidens, assembly GCF_039906515.1. Taxonomy (NCBI): domain Eukaryota; kingdom Metazoa; phylum Chordata; class Mammalia; order Artiodactyla; family Delphinidae; genus Pseudorca; species Pseudorca crassidens. The sequence goes on from NC_090305.1 coordinate 62,904,143, forward strand.
CCCTGCTTGCCTTTGAGTTTCTGCCAAACACAAACTCTAAATAAAAAGCTTCTGTTTGTTCTCATTTGGTGGTCTTCATTTATTTCCATAGTTTTCCTAAAGGTCCCACCAAGACATTCCGCATTGCTTACGACTGCAGACCCCAGCCTTCAACCAGGCTCGATACCCACAGGAGCCACCTGTGGCTTGTCAAGTGCTCAGCAACACTGCAAGTCAGCCCTGGGTCTGGACTCCACCCTCTCTGTGTTGAATTCCTCAGCTATTCGTTCTCGGTTTTGTTATTGGTCCCCATTTGTTTGGCATCCTTGGTGGAATCAGGTCATTCTTTTCCAATCCATTTTGCTCTCTTTTGCGTAGTGTCGTCTAAAAGTGTCCTATGAAGGACAATCACAGGGGAGAACACAGGCATAGGACCTATAAGCTTAAATTTGTGGTTCTCACTAAACCAGAGTCCAATTAAACAAATTTTGCCAAGTTACCAATAAAACTAGGTGAGGTTCTCTTTCTATAATATTTGTTTGTTCTGAGAGCTTGGCTCTTATACCAAGAGGATGTTCTCTTTGGTTTTCCACCTTCCTGGAGGTGCCAATTGTCAGACCTGCGATCAGAGGCAGCCAACCATCAGGCTGGGAGTCCGAGATACAAAGTGCATATGCATCACTTTGGATTCACTGTTGCCTGCTCTCAAGGATCATCTAAGTCTCAGTCCTCTCCCCCTCGTCCAGGAGAAGCTCTTTTCTACCTGAACTCTTGATAACAATCCTAATTCTTGTACCTATTGCTCTAAATAGCATAACTTCATCAGTGATGATTTGGATCTTCAGTAGCCACTCTGGAAACATTTGACTTGAACAAAATTGTTCATTTGATAAGCATCTTAGAAAGTAAAGGGACTAAGATTTCTCAGTTTTAATGGGCAGCATTTTTTCATGCAGAAGCCTCCAAATGAAATTCTGATCAAAAAATTGCCTCACTGAAAGATCCTTTGACCACAGTTAAATAGCAACCTGACAAACTTAAGCAACAACAAACTAGACTCATTTCCTAAATAAATTCCCCCTCTTTGTCCTTCAGTTGCCTCCCTATATCCAGCTCTCCCACTATCCCCCCTTTTAAAATAAATTTATTTATTTATTTTTGGCTGTGTTGGGTCTTCGTTGCTGTGCATGGGCTTTCAGGGGCTACTCTGCCTTGCGGCGTGCGTGCTTTTCATTGCGGATTGCAGTGTCTTCTCTTGTGGCTGAGTACAGGCTCTAGGCACGCGGGCTTCAGTAGTTGTGTCTCGTGGGCTCTAGAGTGCAGGCTCAGTAGTTGTGGCGCACAGGCTTAGTTGCTCCGCAGCATGTGGGATCTTCCCGGACCAGGGATCGAACCCATGTACCCTGCACTGGCAGGTGGATTCTTAACCACTGCGCCACCAGGGAAGTCCCCCACTTCCCCCTTATCCTTCTGATCTCTTCCCTTCTACACTTCTGTCAACTCCTCCCTCTTCCTTCCCTTGTCCAGATCTCCTACCTTTTCCTACTAACTCTCCTAAAACCCCGTATACCAATTGTTTCTAAAAATCCATCCCTCCCATGAGTCAGGTGTGCCTTGGGCCTGAGCTGAATTAACAGTTATAATTCAGAATTTCTCTAACCCAGACAAGGACAGCTACTATTTGGAGAATTTAGACTTCCTTTGGATATGTATGTCTCAGGGTTACTTGAATTATGTTAACTTGTACACATGTTGGTTAAAATCTCAGATGCTCAATCCTGGATGGCAAAAACTGATTGAACTAACACAGAAAGGAATCTACAGAGTCCCTCTTTTTACAATAAACCCAAGGGTCAAAAGGGGCCTCCCAATTAGGGCAAAAAGCCGTACCCAAAAGATTCTCAGTAAAATTTGATTAGTTAATTCAATCATGCACGCAGAGAAAAGAGGAAACTGTAGGTGATTACAGCCATACAATCCACTACCTCAGGGATACATCAGTTATCCCTCCATGATCTGGTAACTGGAAGACCCATGCTTTTAGGAGTTTCACTTCTGATATTCTACCCTGCTGCATGCAGAGATGGCAAAAAATTGCAAGGGACTCATGTACTCGATCTTATCATCAACAGGTTAAAGCTGTCTTCCCGCAACATCTTCTACACAGCCTCAGCCTCCTCATGATCTGAAACCAGGAGATTTCATGTATTGGAAGGGACACTGGAGAAAAACTACTCTCGAACTTCATTGGAAGGGACTTCATCAGGTACTGTAACAACAAATACAGCAGTGAAACTCCAGGGAGTCAGTCCTTGGGTCCATGTTTCACGACTGAAGAAACAATTCAGAATTCCACACAGCTGGTAGGCTGTTCCAGTAAGGGACCGCAAATTTAGGATTCTCAGAATTCCTCTACTCATAGCCAACCTTTGGAAGTAAACAGTTGTCCTAGGACCTTTGGAATATACAGATAGTAGACAGCTTCTGCCCCAGACATGGGACTAAAATCCCATTTTGTTATTCATCTACTTGGTTATAACCATTCTTCTCATTTTCTATAAACCTCTGGTTATTGTCCATCCATCCTGGCCCCTTTTCTCTTCTCTTTCCTCTTTATTACAATTGTTAGATTAAAGCACACTTTCTAACACCCAAACAGTAGCCACTAATCTGAATCTTACTGATTCAGGAATATTTCATCCATCACCATGATCATTACGATAAAAAACTCTGGACAATTCCAGTCTTATCAAGCAAGATCATAGGGAATTACGGCCAATGGCATTTGCATCTACACAAACAAATGAACTTAAATAAATCAACATGCAAATTTGGTAGTGTCCTCTCTCCCAGAAAAAGAACCAATTATTACAACTGGTTCTACATTTGCATTCAACAGCCTTTATGGGATGATGAGCCAATTACTTGCCACCTGGAAGAGATTAATAACGATCCAAGTATGTAACTCGGCTACTGAAGGCCTTTCTTCTGACCTCCCGCTGTCAACAGCTTTTTCTCCTGGATTTCCATGTGCCCCCTACTGGATACTATTTCCCTTGCAACCAAGATGCCTGGTCTTGTTTTCCTCAGGCTAATACCTCAAGCACTTTAGGAATAGTATTCCAAGACTTGTCTGTTCAGGAAGAACCTAATTCTATATATCACCAACTTAGAAAATTCCAACTCAGATGCAAGTTCCCAAATGAGCCTACCCTTGATGATTCAAGCACTCCAACTGGGGAAATTACTAATTGTTTATGTGAACAATCAGAGCAGTGTTCCCAATGGTGTGAATCATTCAAGTAGAAAGTACTCTAAGAAGCTTATTAACTTTGGCAGAAGTTATTAGCACTACCATCTCCATTTGGCAGATGAAATACAGACCAATCTTAACTCATCGGCACAAGTAGTGATGAACAATTGCATTGCTCTAGATTTCTCGTTGGCTAGTCAGGGAGGTGTCTGTGCCATTGCTAACACTTCTTGCTCTACTTAGATTAATGAAACAGGCAAAGTTGAACAGGCAATACGTTGCCTTCTGGAGAAAACTACTTGGCTTTTTAAAGTTGTTCCTCATAGCCCATAGAATTTGTTCACTTGGCCTAGGTTGAGCAATTGGGTTCCTGGTTCTAAAGCTTCTTATCTTATAGGGACCGTTAATTATTCTTGTCTTTGTCAGAGATCATGATACTGACCCCTTGCATTTTGTCCAGAATCATGACTCCCCCTGCACAACTGCTCTCTCGCCAGCTAATCACCATGATGCTACAACAACAAAAAGCTCAAGATGGTCTTGCAATACAGTTGACCATGAAGACAACTGAACAATTGCCAAACAGTGACGATCTGGATCTGTAGCCTTTCCTGAGTTGGTCTGAACATCATACAAGTGAAAGGATGACCGAAAGGGGGACTGAGAGACTGAATATACAAATGGATAATGGCCAGCACAATATATAGGGCAGTAGAATATTGACTCAGAACCTCTGCAGCAGCCAATTCAGGGGCTGAAAACACAACCTGTACAGCAATTGGCCTAGAACAATTAGCACTTTGTTAATAATTGCCAACTTTTCGCCCCAGCTTCCAACTGAGGACCAACCAAAGAAAGCCAAACATGCTTTCCAAACCAACCTCGTAAGATGCCCCACTTCTAGTTAGCCTGCAGCCAGATTTCCTATGCCAACAAAACCTTCAGTCAGCACATACCTAAAGCCTTCCTTTTTTCTTTCAGTATAAAGCTTTTCTACACTCCTGCCTGCCTTGACTCTACCAAACACTAGTGATGGTGGCTTCTCATTTGCATGGTCTCCATTTATGTCCACAGCCCATCTGGAATTCTAGAAGGAGACAGACTCACTTGGATCCCATCTGGCAACACAGAGCAGCTGCTGCCAAATAGGAATGGAATTGTGGCAGATTTAAAGTGAGAAAGAACAGGAGATGGCACCGTGGTACTCCCTTGGCTCCTATCCAGCAAGGAAGGAATTCATAAATCTCTATATACTCCCTGTGAAAGAATGTGGACGGTACTAGGAGTTGAGAGAGCCAGCAAGCTTGTAGGGGCCACTGTTGCGGGGCACTGGGCAATACTGCTGCAGGGGATGTGAGGTGGTTTGCCATTGGAACTGATACAGGATTTGTCTGAAATTCAGAGGCTCTGTGATGACATTAAGAGCCAAAGCGGGGTCAGGTCATCAATAGAAAGACCCCAAATCCTCACCATGCCAAGAACACTATATTAGTTGCTGTGTAACAAACCAACTCAAAACTTAGCAACTTAAAACAGTAAGCATTTATTTAGCTTATCATTCTATGGGTTGGCTGGGTGGTTCCTTGAATTGGGCTGGCTCGACTTTTATTGCTAGGCCCATTCAGGAAGTAGGTTGACTGATGGCTGAATGATCTAGGATGGGCTCACTCACTGAGGTCATCTAACAATTCCTTTTAGTGATTTTCTGTGCTTTTCCTTCACTACTTTTGTTCTCTCTCCACCATTCTGAAAATAAGCCAGAGTTGCACTTTCAAGGCATTTACAAAAACATTTTTGAATATTTATCAGTTAATCAGCAAGCACAGTGATGCTCCTGGGAATAATTTACCTGGCAGTCTCCTTCTAACATGAATTTTCACCTTCTTTCCATGTATGACCTTAAAACTCAAACATACTACAGACTCTACAGTATTTTTTAAGGTAAGCATAGGCAGGAGACAGGGGCTGTCCACACTGACGTTTCAGTTATTTGAAGCTCTCTTATTTCTTTGCCATATGAAAAATGAGAATGTAGCATTATTCCCATGTGATGGCCGTATATCATACAGGAAGTCCTGCAATTCAATGAACAAAGCTCAATTAATATTACTAGAAGGAAACCCTGTTTCACTAACAAAGAGCCTCCCAGGGTTTACTGTACAAGGAGAGACAATTCCTAGAGGACTGGGTGACGTTTTAGGCATCATTCCTATTCCATCACTAAAATTTATTTCCCATAGGTGCTCATGGCTGCATCTATCATGTTGACCTCAGTAGATTGCTACCCTTCCTCCAATAAACATATCCAAACAGGGATACAAATCCTTTCCTTGTGTCTCCAGAGGACACTCGAGATAAGATTTTTTAAAAAGTCATTGACGATCAGGGGAAAATGGAAATAATATAGAGAGTACCATTATTTGAGACCAGTGTTTTCCAAATTTTGTTCCACAGAACATTAACTTGGGGAACTATTAGAAGATGTTCCATGAGAAAGATGTTTTGTGGTTGAACAAAGTTGGGAAATGGTATACGCTATACCTGCTCCATATATACTAAAACATAACATGAGCATAATAAAGGCTCTGAGAAGTCCTGCAACCGACTTCTAGCTTTTCCTAATCCAGTGATTTTCAAGTTTATGAAAGCATGGAACCCTTTAGTTTAGCACACAACCAATATTTTATGGACAGCCTGCCTTATGATACCAGTTTAGACACCTGTACTGTACCTCAGCCATTACAAATGGACCCCATAAAGCAGAGATTGTGCTGGCGTCTCTTCTTTCCCACATCCCTCTTCAGCTTCTACATAGTACATGCTGTCCTCAAAGTTCAAGATGAACTCCTCCATGAATAGACAAAGAGAAGGAGGTCAAGGCTTTCTCATGACTACTTGAACTCTGCACTTACAATTCTTCTTTCTCTCTGAGACATCTTTCCTTTTCAAGATGAGTAGTACCTGGAATCCATTCTCACAAGACAGGAGAGAACTGTAGAACAGTTGTCAAGAGCAAGAACTCTGGAGTCTGACTCTACCCCATCTTAACTTAAAATCTCCATGCTTCAATTTTCTCATGTATAACGTAACATGGTAATAATAGTAACTACTTCATAGGATGGTGTGAGTATTACATGGGTTAAAGCATGTGAAATACTTAGAACAGGGTCTGGAATATAGGGTGTATTCTGAAGTGTCAGTAATTATTCATTTCACTTAGATCTGGCAGCCCTCAGAAGAATATCCCCATCAGACTGCAATGCTAATTTCACATGCATACAAAAGGGACACATCTTGAGGAGGTAGGGAATTGTTTTATCCTGGTTGCAAATATTTTGACAGCATGACTTTCTGTGTGGTACTGTGTGTATCAATTAACAATAACTGTGTGTAACAATTAACAATAGTTAATTGATACATTTTGCATTTTCATTTCTGTATTTTATAATTACAAAAGTAACATGTTATAACACTGGGAGCCTATAAAACATAAAGAGGCATTAAAGGGAGAAATGCACTCAAATTATCTGTCTTTAGAAACCCCAGTGGTAATATTTTGTTATATACATATATATATATGACATAATACACTTCTAGAAATATTTTTCTCTTGACAAAAAATTATGTACACTTTTCCATGTCAATTAATATTCCTTAGAAACACTATTTTAACAGCTGCAGACTAACCCATCCTATGAATATATTATCGTTCATCCCTGAGTGGTTCATTCACTGGGATGACTTGGTGAATTACCCATCACAAAACCAGTGTTTTAACAGGAGGAGCCCACACAGTGTTCATCTGCTGAAAGATTATTAAGCCCTGTCAATTCTTTCCATCGGATTTCCCACACATACCATGTCCACCTCCTAGTCTTCATTATTTTTGAGGGTAAATGAATTCAAGTCAAGCTCATCCATAAGTCAGCCAGAGAAAATCAAAAGACTCAAAGACAGGGCTTATTAAATAAGATTAAAGGAAATGGTATTCTTTTGTCCATGATCTGTCAATTCTTTCTATACTTACTATTCAAGCATCAACAACATCTCTTGCTTCACATTTTACTTAGCGTCCTTCTACTTTCTATAAAAACAGGAGTATTCCCTAGAATGCATCTCATTCCATAACACGTCAGGGCATAAAACTGGCAACACATCCTTCCTTCATTTTCAAGAGAAAATGAAGAGCTCTGGTATGCTTCAGGAATAAAATATGGTAGAAAATAAGTTATCCAGAGATCCAAATACTGAAGCACGTAAAATACAAAATTTGATCTTAATGGGCTTTTTTTCCTAGTGATCTTCTATGTTTCAAATTATGCAAGTAGAATTAGTAATGAGTGAATTTGCTTTGGTGCCGATGGTGATGGCAGAATCTACAAAGCAGTGAGCGATCAACCAGTTGGAAACATCACAGCAGCCGAATTTTCACATTAGAGGCAATGAGGTACAGAGTGTACTATGCATTGGATATCTATTATTTTTTTACCTTTTGGCAATTGTCACTTCTTCACAGTCCCTCTCATTGTTCCAGCTTCTAGGAAGGACCCAGGTACAGCCACCACGTGTCTAACCCCCTGAGCTGGGTTATTCAAGTGAGATCACTAATATTCAGTTGAGGGACTTTCACTCCACTATTGAGAAAGAGGGACTATTAATAAAACTGGACTTGACATGAGTAGAATAAGTGCCAGAGCTGCTTACAGCCATCTTTCTGAGAACAAAGGTGTGTGCTGCATAAGAAATCATTCTAAATTATTTAGTTCATCATTTTGTGGGCTGCCGGTGTGGGCTGGGCTCAGCTGAGTGGTTTTGTTGGTCTTGGCTGGACTCACTTCGTACATGAGTGGGCAGGCCTGGCTGGGCTAGGAAGGGATGGCTTGTCTCTAGTGCTCTCATGTGGGCTCTCATTATCCATCAGACCAGCTCAGGCTTACTCGTATGGCAGAGTCATGGTTCCAAGGAAGTCAGCAGGAGCATGCTAGGCCTCTTGAGGACCAGGCTCTCAACTGGGGTGACCTCACTTGCCCCGCATTCTAGTTGTCAAAACAAGTCTCAAGTCCAGGCTGGATTTAAAGCAGTGGAGAAATCGACTCCATCTCCATGTAGAAAGAGCTACCAAGTCACATCGCATGGAGGCCTAGATAAGGGGAAGGAAATCATTATGGTCTTTTTATAAATCTCCATCCATGTGCCCATCTTCTGGCCACAGTTATTCATGTCCTTTCCACGTGCAAAATACACTTACCTCCTCCCAAGACCTCCTTCTGTCTGGATTGGAGTCCATGATTTGGGGACCAACATTCTGCCACAGGAGGCCTCCCTTGATTGGAGGCCTGTGAATTAAAAAGACCCACCCAACATACAAATGTGAAACATGGACAAGATGACCAAAATAGACTTTCCCATTCAAAATACTCTGTCAAGGACAATTCATGCTGTGAAAAACTTTGTAAATTTCACAGACCAAAGGACCCCATCACTGTTGGAGAAAGTCATTGAGGGACATAACAGTTGACCCTCAAACTGGACCTGCCCTTGGAATGTTTGTTCTGCCCACTGTTGCCACACTAGGAGCTGTTTCAAGGATCCAGCCTTAGGAGCATAAGGTGTTGTTGAGACCACCTGGACGGTATATGTGACTGAACCTAGTTAAGGCCTCTATATAAACTTTTAACATTCTGGCAAGCAGATGAGATCTACTTGTCTTGCAGCCACCCAAGACAAGCCTCCTGTGTAAACTCCCTTGCTCATTAAACCTGCCACCTACTAATCTGGAATTGTCCTCTCTTTTTTCAGTCCCTCCTTGCCCTCTGTGTGCGGGACCCAGTTTGCAAACCAACAGTCACAGAACAGGAGATGCTGCAGATTGCAGGCTGCAGAGAAAGGTCCCAGCAAGAGGCAGTGAAGCATTTTTTAAGTAGCTGTTTTCTTCTTTGGTCTCTGCAGATGCTGACAACACAAATCCTGGTTCTAAGTGACTTGACCAGATTCCTATCTACAGATCAACCAGGATTTTCTGGTAAATAAAACATTCATGCATTTTTTATTAGTGCATGATGCTTTTTTGAAGTTGTTATTGTCACTTTAGAGTACACCCTAAATCCTGATGTTTAGTACAAGATATGATGAGTGAACTATTTACACTGTGTTTTATCCTTAAAATTTAGGGTTTTCTACTTTTTTTTCTATTTTCTACTAAGTCTAGATTTAATTGAGTCCTAGGATGTATTTTTGTTAACTAAAGGTTTTCTAAACCTTAGGTAGCTTTTTAACATTTTTTAAACTTTTTTTTAAGAGACAATATACCTATAGAAAAGTACACCTACCATATGTGTATAACTTGATGAATTTTCCAATTGCACACATTTGTGTAAACAGCATGCAGATCAAGAAACAGAGTGTTGGGCCTCCCTGTTGGCGCAGTGGTTGAGAGTCCGCCTGCTGATGCGGGGGACACGGGTTCGTGCCCTGGTCTGGGAGGATGCCACATGCCGCGGAGCAGCTGGGCCCGTGAGCCATGGCCGCTGAGCCTGCGCATCCGGAGCCTGTGCTCCGCAATGGGAGAGGCCACAACAGTGAGAGGCCTGTGTACCACAAAAAAAAAAAGAAAGAAAGAAAAAGAAACAATGTTACCACTACCCCTTTGGTAGATAGGGCTTCTCAACCTCAGCATTGTCGATGTTTTAGGCTGGACAGTTCTTTGCTGCGGGGAGCTGTCCTGCGCTTTGTAGGATGTTTAGCAACACCCCTGGTCTCTATCCACTAGCTGCTGGTAGCAACCCTCTTCCTCAGTATGACAACCAAAAGTGTCTCTCCAGACATTGCCCAATATCCCTTGGGGATCAAATTATACCTGGTTGAGAATCACTGCCTCTAGGGTAACCACTATTATGACCTCTAATAGCATAGATTAATTTAGCCTGTTTTTTACTTTATATAAATACTCCACTTGTATCTGGCTTCATTCTCTGAATATTATATTTGTGACAGTCACTCATATTTTTGTGTGTAGCTGTAGACTGTTCATTCTTGTTACTGTGTAGAACTCTGTTACAAGAATATACCACAATTTATTTATCCATTCAACTATTGAAGGGCATTTTGGTAACTGCTAGTTTTTAACATATATATATACACACACACACATATATATATAATTTTTAAACTCATTTATTTCTTATCATACTTTATATCCCCAATTACATACCATACCTTCTAAAAATTTTTTTGAAGTTAAGGTATCTAAATTTTGGATCAAATCACATGCTAGGCATTTAAGTAAAGTACTTTCTTATAAATTTATTTATTAGTTATTATTATTTTTGGCTGCGTTGGGTCTTTGTTGCTGCACGCAGGCTTTCTCTAGTTGCGGCGAGCGGGGGCTACTCTTCGTTGCAGTGCGCAGGCTTCTCATTAGAGTGGCTTCTCTTGTTGCGGAGCACGGGCTCTAGGCAGGTGGGCTTCAGTAGTTGTGGCTCGCGGGCTCTAGAGCACAGCCTCAGTAGTTATAGCGCACGGGCTTAGTTGCTCTGCGGTGTGTGGGATCTTCCCGGACCAGGGCTCAAACCTGTGTCCCCTGCACTGGCAGGCAGGTTCTTAACCACTGCGCCACCAGGGAAGCCCTAAGTAAAGTATTTTTTATGGTAGCTTCTTAAAGAAACCCAGAGTGGGCCACTGATCCTGAGGATGAAGCTGGGAGTGGGAAGAGAAGAAGAGTCCAAGTTCAGTGCACCCAGTATTTACTGAACACCTGTGACTGTAAGGCACTATTGGTGGCTCTGGAAATGTGAAGTGAATAAGACAAGTTCTATACCTTTGAGAAGTTTGTCAGTCTTTTCCTCCTACTGATGGCCAATCTTTCTCTCCCAGGCCTGATATGATCTAATGGTACCTCCTGCTTGGAAGGTTGCCTCTGATGGGAAGATCTGGCTAGTGCCAGGAGCTGTATCTCCTTTAGGTCTTTGTCAAGAAGGATAAAAGCAGGGGCCCTGGGGGACTTCCCTCGTGGTCTAGTGGCTAAGACTTCATGCTCCCAATGCTGAGTGACCAGATTTGATCCCTGGTCAGGGAACTAGATCCCGCACGCATACCGCAACTAAGAGTTCGCATGCCGCAGCTAAGAAGCCTGCATACCGCAACTAAAAAAAAAGGGGGGGGGGGAAGGTCCGCATGCAGCCAAATAAATAAATAAATATTAAAAAAATAAATAAAGCGTACAGTTCAATAGCTTAAAAAAAGGTAAAAAAGCAGGGGCCCTGGGGTTGTAGCCCCATCACCAGGGTAAGGAAACAGGGAGGGGTTTTGAACAGAAACCTTAGCTAAGAATAGGCAAGGTGCAGTCTACAGAGGCAAAATGTGCCCAGTCTTCCAGAGACCCAGGGGAGTCTGCATGGGGCATGGGGGGAACGGTGGTAGACACAGCCCCCAGGAAATCCAGCTAACAGAGAGGATTGAAACGCTAGTGATGCTGCACAAATCACTTTATAAATCTAAAAAATTCATTTACATTCATAACACGCATCCTTCTAGACAAAGGAAACGTGAGCCTAGAGAAAGGATGACTCTGCAGGGCTTCTCTTTTTAAAAAATAGGCGAATTTGGTCTTTAATAGGTTTTAACCAAGATGAGCAACTGCCCTTTTACAAGAAGAGTTTCATCATCAGTATTCTATAAAGCATCTTTTCTCATCTTCACTACCCCAATATTTCCTTAACTATCTACAACTTCAGTACAATGAAAACAAAGGCCAGTGGAACTGGTGTCTTCCTTCTTACTTATTCATCCTGTCAGCGAAAAATTAATCAGTTGATCTAAGAAAGAACTGGAAAATTTTATTCGAGCCAATTTTGAGGATTATAACCCAGGAAGAGCATCTCGGAAAGCTCTGAGAACTGTTCCGCCCGTTAAAAGTCAGGACAGTTTATATAAGTTTTTTGAAACAGAGGGCTGTACAATAAATGACGTATTATTGACAGTTTACATAATCCAGATTTAAGCGCCAAGATCAAGAAGGAATGTTATCTTTTAAGGAGTTGTTTTGTTGGTGCTAGGAGAATGTTGCAGTTTATGGTTGAGCAGGTATTCCTACTGATGGGGTAGGTTTGGTCGATGCATAATGCAGATAAACAATGCACAGAGGGAGGCCAAAGGGCAGAGAAGAATTTTTATATTCTTGTCTTGCCATAAACATGAATTTTGTTTCACAATTCTTCTCAAGCTTCTGAGACTTTCACTTCTCTTCCTCAGTTTATGTTTCTTCATTGTTACTACACACTCTTTAAACCCAGTACCATTTAATTAAATTGACCAAAAGATTATGTTGTGAGTTTATTTAGGATTAACCTTTCAATTAAGGTCTCATTATAATTATCAAATTGTAAATACAAAAAAATTAAAGAATTTCAATCCAACATTGGAGGGTTTCTAAATTTTCTCTTAAGTAAATCAATAGGAAATAGAGGAATATGTTCATTTTTATTACCATGTGCATACTCATTATTGAATAGATCGTTGCAATAAACTCAGGCCTTATTTCCAAGAAAATTTTAGATGGCATTTGTGAAAATGATATTTCAACTGCTCTACTGGACAATCCTTTAAGCACCTTGCCTAATTCATTAAAAAAGCAACAGGCAAAGCAAAAGCAAACCAAACTCACGCAAGCTTTTTAATGGTCCTGTTGTGTGCAGGCAGGAACTGCCAGCCTCCCCTACACCACCCCCCATTCCCCTAAGGCCAGTTAGCCAATTAGAAGAACAATGAGTCATTCAATCACTGAACTGCAGCCTTAATATTCAAAAGTCAGACTTTTATTTTTGTTTCTTGTCCAGCAGGAAAATCCCAAAAGAATACATTTTTCAACGAATTTATTCATCACATGCTAAAATGATCCAGAACAAATATACAAGACCTTCCATTGAACTACTTGTGCCTTCCCGTTAATCTGTCTCAAAAAACTGTCACTGCAAGGGATTTGTAATGGGTTATCACATGATAACAGAAGTGTTTTTCTCTTTAAATTTCTTGCTTACTTATTTGTAAATTCCAATATTATAAATTATCGTATAAATAAGTATACTTATTATTTAAAGGAAACTGTGCATATTTTTGTAAAGCAAAATGTGTATATATGTTCATTAAAACATAATCTACACATATATATAATATGTACATCTGTGTGTGTGTGTACTCACTCACAGTAGTACATAGCTACCTATCTAGTATGTTAGACACACATATACTCATGCACAGTGTATGTAACATATGTATATATATGTACACATACATACACACATATATACATATGTATTCACATGCATGCAGTACAAAATAATGGTTAAGAGTATGGACTCTGCAACCAGTCTACTTAGATTTAAACTCCAGATCCATATGGTAACAAAGGCAAGTTAGTTAACATGTCAGTGCCTCAAATTCTTTATCCTAAAATGAGAATAATATTTATATCAATTTCATAGGGTTGTCGTAGGGCTAAATGAGTGAATATATATGCACAGCTCTACACAGAACTTAGAACAGCATCCAGCCCGTGGAGAACTCTATGTAAATATCTGCCTGTAATTAATCTGCATGTATTTGTGTACGTAGTACAGGTGTAAATGATTACGCCCTCCTGTGTCTATTTTGCACATTTGAATTTTTTGCATACTAGACTTTTCTTCATGGGGGATAGATGTATACTTAAAGATAGTCAGAAATTTTACTTCTACTAACCTTCTTCTACCGACTCTACTTCTCCAGGCTAAATCAATCTAACTTTTGACTTTTGCCTCACATGTTTTATATTCCAAACTCCTCAAATCTTTTCATTCATTCTTTTCTTGAATCTTCCTAGTTTTCCACACCTCTAGGGCCATCATCAAACACCAAAGTGTTCACCGTGTTCTAACTGGGATGTGATCATGCAACTGTGACACCCTCTTCAGGGCTGTGAGTTCTTCAAGGGAGATGGAGATCAGCTCCGGTTCCTGGGTCCCATCCCTGAGTGCCTTGTAATTGGCTCTGCCCAGAATGTGCATTCATTCAGTGTTACCCTGGCACCAGCGGGTTATACACCAGTCGTTAGCCACCTGGCTGCACATAAAAATCACCAGGAAGGCTTTTAACAAATACCAACCCCTAGGTGCACCCAAAGCAATTAAATCAGAATCTCTGGGGGTGTGGTGGTACACTGCTATTTCTTAAAAGCTCCTGTGTGGGTCTCAAATGCAGTCATGGTTAACAACTAGTGCCACATAGAAAGGACCTCACCATCAAAAAGATGTCTGCATCTTTGCTCCGCTGCAGGTAAGGTGCTAGCATGTATATTCCTTATGGAATGAGGGCGGCAACATCTTCCCACCTTCTCAAAGAAGGTCAGTGGACAGCTTCCTGAGGTTGCGCCCCCCATCTTGTCACCAAATGCCTCCAGAAAAAAAAAGTCTGCACAGTGAGCTTGGAAATTGTGTTTTAGAGCAACAGTTCTCAAATTTTTCTTCTATTGCCACACATGTGATGAACAGTATTTACGGGCATGACACTGTCCTGCTGTGACAGGCGAGGGCCAATTCCCAGCTGTAATTCTATTTAAAGATGTATTTAAAAATGCAAGTTAGTGCAGTGACATAATTACAGGAATAATTTGGGCTGTTATTAAACAAACTAAATAATTTGCAAACTTAGGTACTTTAGCTGCTGTTCATTTATTCAATAAATATGTATTGAGTGTCTACTCTCTCTAGGCACTGATCTAGATGCTGGGCATGAAAAAAAAATTTCTTGTTCCCCATGGAAATTACATTTTAGGGTAATTACATTTTAGTGAGGAGACAGACAGTAAACAAATAGAATCAACAAATGTGTATGCGGGTGTGGGGGGCGGTTACAGGTAAATGTTATAAAGAAAAGAAAAGGAGAAGATGAGAGAGTGCCTTGGGCAATAGATCAGTCAGGAAAGACCTCTCTGAGGAAGTGATACTTGAGTGGAGAGAGATCAGAAGGAAGTGAGAAGGCAAGCCTCTGGTGTCTGGGGGAAAAATGGTCCAAGCAAATTGCAAAGGCCATGGGGAGGTAGCCTGCTGTGTGCTTCAAAGAACATCACATAGACCACAGTGGCTCGGGTGGGAAAGGGATGGGAGAGTGATGGGATTTGAAGTCAGAGTGATAACAAGGATTCCAGAGTCTGTAGGGTCTCTGGGTTTAATTCTTAGTGCAGTGGAAACCACTGAAGGGTTTTGAGCTAGGGAATGCTCAGATTTACTCTCTAAAAGGACGGATTGCTCAGGCAGCCATGTAGAGTACTCACCATACTGTAGCAGAGGGATGGAGTTGGAAGCAGAGGTCCAGGTGAGCTGTTGGTGACCTGGTCAGGGCTGTAGCAGAGGAGGTGGAGAGAAGTGGTAATATTTTAGAAGTAGAGTTGCCAGGATTTGCTGATGAAATGAAGGTCTGGTGTGAGAAAAAGAGAAGATTATGAGGATGGGGATGGCATTTGCTGAGATGTAGGACACTGGAAAAAGAGGGTGTTCCAGTGAAAATCCAGAGTTCAGTTGGGATAAGTTAAATCTGAGATGCATATAGACATCCAAGTGAAGATATTGAGCAGAGAGTTGACTATAAGAGCTGCAGATAAAGGGAGAGGTTGGGACTGGTGATTTCAATTTGATAGTCGTTGTTATGATATGAGATTATATATTTTTCTGTTTATCTGTTTTTTGTCTCTTTCTCCCCCAAGAATATGAGTTTCATGAGGGCAGAAAATTAATGTTTTGTTCTTTACTGTGTCCCCAACTCCTAGAACATTGGTAAGCACATAAAAAGTGCTCAATAAATATTATTGAATGAAAGAAAACTTCAATTCAGGGCAGTATAACGTAAATGAAAAATAGCAGGACATAACAAGTGCTCAAGGATGACATGGTGTGTGAATTGAGACTGGGGAGTGACCAGTGTGGGCTCTAATGGTCAAGAAAAAAAGTCTTGGCAGAGATTGACCTTTATCAGGTCTTGAAAAATAGGTAGGTTTATAGGTAAGAGGTGTCAGGAAAAGGGGTCAAGTTTGGGGGAAAATGATGACTTTGTTTAGATTATGTTGAATTTGAAGTATTGGGGGTTGGCCAAAAAGTTCGTTCGGGTTTTTGTAGGATCTTACAAAAACCCGAACAAAATTTTTGGCCAGCCCGATAACAGAGGAACATCTGAATTTGATAGAAAGACATTTAAGTTAGTTCTCTAGGCGGTTTGAGATCTGGACTTGCAAAGGACAGACATGGGCACTCCTCCTTTCTGAAATTAGAACCCACACGACTACATTAGAATACTGAACTGTAAATGTAGTAACAGGAAATTAAGTAGAAAATTTTGACTGAGTCGCCAAGAACGTTGAAAAAGCAATGCTTTTCAAAATTTAATGTGCATACAAATCACCTGGCAATCTTACTAAAATGCAGATTTTGATTTTGTAGGTCTGGGGTGGGGCTTGAGCTTCTGTGTTTCTAACAAGCTCCCAGGTGATGTTGATGCTGCCACGTCCTTGGACCACATTTGGATAGAGAGGTACTAAAGTGACGTGTTACACCAAAAGGAGCATTTTCAAAGGAAATGAGTAGAAACCAGTTACATGGCTCTTCATCTCCTCAACCAACACTGAGAGTATAAAAGGATTGAGTTTCTGGGCATCAGAGGAAGCTTATTTTAGATAGAACTTATTTGCAGGGAGCTGTTACTGAGCTGTGAGCAAGGGTGTAGAGCAGAGGGTACATCCCTCTTAACCTCAAATCAAGAGAAAGGATTTCAGTGGAACTCTCCGTCAGCACTGTGAGTGTCATCTCTGGTTGGAGAGACAAAGTGGACTGAGGTCTGACCCAAAAAAGCAAAGGGTGAGACACAGGCCGGCTAGCTGCTCTCTGACAAGTTGAAGAGGCTGCTTAGTAATCAAGCTGTGAACGCAATTTGTCAGCGCAAAGGAAATGGAATAGGTCAGAAATCAGGTTACTAGGCAGAAGGAGAGATAGGAGGGAAAGATCGCAGAAGGCCCTCACTAGAAAAGTCCACAAGATTTAACTTTAAATCAAGTTTGGAATCTGGATTATCATATGGGACTAGGATTTTAATTTCTAAGTTGAGATCCTGTGTTTTATTTTTAAATGTTCATAAGATCTTTTATTATCTGTGAGTGATTGGACAGTAATTTTCTGAGTTTTTAATCTCCAGGTGGAGAATTTCTCCCAGTGAGCAAACTTTAAAGAGACAGTGGGAAACAAAGTAAAACTGGTTTATGGTTATGCCCATGAGTTCTGCTCCTGCAGTGTTTTCATGATAAATAGGTTCAAGGGAGAGGAGGCAAGTCAGCCTTGGATCTTCATATGAGCTACAATATAACCTTTAATCATGTTGCCCTTGAGTTCCTTTGTCTGACACCACCACCCATAATGAGATTATTTTCTCAGTGCTGATCCTCTCAGAGATCTTGGACAACCCATTGCTGTTGACACCCCTCCTATAGATCAGCCCCACTGTGTCTGCTCATACTGAGCAGAGTTCAAAGAGCTCCCATTTGTAGAAGAGACTTGCTAATTCCACTTCTCTCTGGATAGACAATGGCAGTGCAAAGAGCATCCACTCCCCCCAAATCCCCGCCCCCCATCCTCATCTCCTAGCAGCTACACCACCAACAGGTATTTTCATATCCTGTGCCCATTAGAGTTAGGACAAAGGTGACTTGGAGCAGTTGTGTGTTTTGTATTGTTATCTATACCCAAGGAAGCTGTCAACATGGACATCTAATGAAACATAGGTCCTTCTTGGCTCAGCAAAGCACTTACACCCCTGACACAATCAGAGATGATTTTTTAGGTACCAAGCTTGAGACCTGAGAGTTATCGTGGGAGATGGAGGGGTAGAAGGACCCATGTACCCTTCTCAATCTGTTCTTCCTGGAATCTTCTTTTTGGGTTCTTAACTCATATCTCATGTACCAGCTACACTAAGTTCCTTGCAGTCCCTGAAAATGAAGACTTCCTTCAAAACTCTACCTCAATCTGTCTTCTTCTCTGAGAGCCTCCCTCATCTTATTTTTTTCAGGGAAGGTTGACCAAATGAGACAGCCCTCTGAGCCTCCATGACACTTGGGACAAAACTGTATAAGAGCTTCTCTCTCTCTGTGTGTGGTCATTCTTGGTGCATTAACAGATGTGTGTGAATGGCTTCCTGTTATTGAGTAACTTTTCTTTTATTGGATGTTCGATTCATTATGTAGTTAAGATTCTGTTAGATTGTTCTGATGATTTAAAGGTTAAGAAAACTCTGAATGAAAAGATCCTAGGTGTACAGCAGAGAGTCACAAAAGGGTCATGTTGGCCAACAGCAGACTGTGGGCAGACGAGTCCTGAGAGGGAGCCAGGAGTACTCTTCCAAGTCGCTCTGTTCCTTTCAATACTAGACTGGCAGTATCTCAGCCTGTGCAAGCTGGAAGGCCCCGTAACTCCTGCACTGTTTTTGTTCATTGCCCTTTTGTTTTCTCTTACAATTTAGTAGATTTTAAAGTAACTCTTGGGACTTCCCTGGCGGGCCAGTGGTTAAGACTCTGTGCTTCCAATGCAGGGGGTGTGGGTTCAATCCCTGGTCAGGGAACTAAGATCCCACATGCCGCATGTCTCAGCCTTAAGACAAAAAAAAAAGTAACTCTCTTTTCCTGATTATAAAAATAATGCATTTTTATGGTCTTGTAGTACATGCTGGGTTGTTTGGCATCAACCCTGTTGACACCTGTTGTCCTGGTGTATTATTAATAGCACTGACTTTCACTCTCAGAAATTCCCCTGTTTGAACTGTGACTTACATTGCCATCCTCCTGGTTGTACAGGATTTGGAGTGTACACAAATTGTTGTGTGTACATCTGATTACTGTAGGATAATTTCCAAAAGGTAAAACTTCTGAGTCAAAGTTATGAAGGAATTTCAGGCCTTTGCTACATTATGCCACTTTACTCTCCAGAAAAGTGGCAACCAGTTACACTCCAACTGGCGGTTCATGAGAGCCTATGATATTGCTAGATCAGAGTTCGGTTATTGAAATCAATAACCTCAATACCAACACCAATGGAACAACTTCAGAAACCAAGAGGTTTCTGTTGTCTCCCAATTAAGATGGGAAAATTAGCAACTTACACTTCTTCCCACCTCTGTCCCCATTTCTCATTTGCAAGTCTCCTCTGAGCTATGTTTCTGCCTTAAAGATAAATTATTTTTTACATTATTCATCTTTTCATTTAAGAACTATACAAATACATTATGTTTATAATCAATGTTACTATAATTATTTAGAATATGATGTATATTTGATTGTATATTAAGTGTATTAATATATTATTATATATTTATATAATATATTAATTATATATCATACATAGATATATATTTATATATAATAATTCATATTTTTTAAATATTTATTTTATTATTTATTTTGGCTGTGCCAGGTCTTAGTTGCAGCACTATAATAATTATTTATTTATTTAAAAAATATTTATTCATTTATTTATTTTTTGGCTGCGTCAGGTCTTAGTTGGGGCATGTGGGATCTATCATTGCAGCGTGTGGGCTCTTCGTTGCAGCACACAGGCTTCTCTCTAGTTGTGGCACGTAGGCTCCAGAGCGCGCAGGCTCATTAGTTGTGGCACATGGGATCTCTAGTTGTGACACGCGGGCTCCAGGGCGCGTGGGATCAGTAGTTGTGGTACGTGGGGTCCATAGTTGCGGGACACGGGCTCTCTAGTTGTGGCACATGGGCTCAATAGTGTGGCACGCAGCCTTAGTTGCCCCACAGCATGTGGGACCTTAGTTCCCTGACCAGGGGTTGAACCGGTGTCCCCTGAATTGCAAGACTGATTCTTAACCACTGGACCACCAGGGAAGTCCCTATAATAATATATTTAAACGGAGCCAAGGCTTCCTGTGCCCTTTAATGCCACAGCTTCTCGATTTGTGAGTTCTCATCCTTTTGCTCCCTTGCCTTTCTCCCTCTTCCTCTGAGAGGGCTGGGTTATATCCTGAAGTAAATTCTTTAGTTAGGGAGCATTAGTTTTAGGTTTCCTGGCATATTTGATCACATCTTCCTCGGGTCTTCTGTAGTGGATGACCTTGGTCAGGGTGGAGTCACAGATTTCCAGTTTTCTTCCCAATCAGCCTTAAATGTATAAAATGGAGCTCTCGGGGAAGCCAGGCTATTGGGGAACCAATACATTTATTGGGATACAAATTACTGGTATCATAATAGAACCTCACCTACTATTTCTTTTCCACTTTTCCTGTTTTTCAACAGGGTACTCCTTTGGATGGAGTTCCACAATCTTGGGGAATTGTGTCTTTTCATATCTGCTCTTGACACCCAGCCGTTGCTGAATCCTATAATTATTCAACTGGGGAGGTGTTGAGGGCTGATTTGGATCTTCAGCTGTGTGTCCTGGAACTATCAGACCACAACGGATTGCAAAGGCCTAACACATTTGAGTTGGAATAGGGGCTTTAAGTCTTTAGTCCTTCCCCTCCAGGTGTCAAAGACACTCACTTAGGTTAGGTCCTTGACTAGCCCATGAGTAGAGATGGAAGATCAGTAGGTAAATCCTGTGACCTAATGCCTTTGGAATTTCTTTGCTCTTCAGATTTGTCTAAGTCAGAGTTTTAGATTATTTTTGACCCACATCCATATACATACATGACTCTCACTTGTTCCTTTTCAGCATAGACCTCTGAATCCATTCACATGCCAGAGGACATGCCAGTATTTGCACAAGGCTGACTAGTGCTAGGCTACAACTCCTAGGTGTGTATCCACAAATATATCATAATTTAAAAAATCATAAATAAAAGACCAAAAAAATAAGCAAAGAGCGTATGCTCAACACTCCCCATGTCATTTTAAATACCATTATACCTTCCTGTTGTGTAGCTGACACTTGATGTAGAATTCTTGGCGCACAGTCTTGTCTCTTCTGAATTCTGTTCTCTCTGAGGCTGCTCTAGATCATTTTCCTCTGTAAATGTACCCATGCCAGCATGTAAAGGTTCGTGATGGGTCTAAGGTTACTATCCCTCATTCTCCTGGAATCTATGGATCCCTTCACTTTCCAGGTGCAGGTCATCTTTTTATCTCAGAAAATTTGCTTTATTCATCCTTTCCTTCTGAATGCTCTGTGATTTTTGTCATCAAGCCTGTACTGCACGTCCCTGATACAGTTTCCTGCACTGTCAATTCTACTTCTTGCTGCTTCTAGTTTGAATTTTTAGTTTTGAGACAGTTTCAGGTTTCTCTGCCCTCCCTTTATTTTATTCTGCTCATTACTTTTACATCCCATTCTGTTGCTTTATTCATTCTTTGAAGTGTAGTGTCTCTTCTTTAACTTCTATTTTATTGAGTGCCAGTTCTCTTTGACTTCTTTTTCCAATGTGAGTTTATATTAGAAAAGGTTCTGGTTACGACTGATGGAAATCCAACTCAAAGCAGTTTAAGGACAAATGAGAAATGTGTTGGGTCACATAACCACTCTAAGAGAAGCAGGGCTGGAGCTGGGTTTAGGGGCGTCTGGAGTTGAGGACACAATCCATCAGCACCCTCTCTGGCTCTTGCCTGTACTTATCTCATTGTATTAGTTTCCTTCTCTCCAAGTGTATACCTGGTCCCTACAGGCTCTCAGCCAAACACCCCATTATCACAGAATAAAAAACAATTTCCCTCTAGCTAGAGTAAAAAACTTGCTGAGGAAACAGCCTGGTTACATTCATACCCCTACACCAATGAGTGTCACCAAATGATAAAGAACAGATTGGCCCACCCTGGGCCACGGCTCTGCCTCTGTGATCAGGGGTGTGGGGTCTGTTACAATAACCCATATACTTTCTCCATCTTTCTTTTGCAAACTATTTTGTCCTTAGTTTTGTTGTAGATATTCCTGCTTGTCACTCAATTTAGAAGTCGAGTGGACAATTCTAATGGGGCTTGCTTTTGCCCAATAATAATGTGAATGGATTCTTCTTTATCATGTTTTTGCCTACCTTGTCCAAACCTCTTTGTATATTGATATTGATGGTTGGGACTCTCTGTTCAGTTGATTGGTTGTATATCAGTTGGTGAGTATAGGGGATTGGAAGAGGGAGTGTGTAAAGGGAAGGATTTCCATGTGGCGAGTGCTTCCATGTGCCCATGGGTGAAGGCCAGCTGCTACTTTGAGACTTTCCAGTGAATGAGTAAGCCATCAAATGAGAAACTCTCATTGGGTGAATACAGATGTAATCTAGTCTTAGGCCTCAGTGAGGTGTTCTGTACTATACAGAACCCAGCAATGTGAATATAGGGCAGTCTGATTGTTCTGTCTTTTCAAGATTGTAGCAATATTTTTAACACCTTTATTGAGGTATAATTTACATACCATCACATTCATCCATTTTATGTGTACAGTGATTTTTAGTAAATTTACAGAGTTGTGCAAACATCACCACAATCCAGTCTTAGAATATCCCTATCACCCCCCAAAATCTCTCCTGCCCATTTGCAAACAGTCCCTGTTCTCATCCCCTAGCCACGAGCAACACTAATCTGCTTTCTTTCTCCATGGAGTCATTTCTGGACATTTCATGTAAATGGGATCAGAATATGTGGTCTTTTCTATTTGGCTTCTTTCAGTGATAGAGAATTTTTTTTAGGTTTATTCATGTGGCAGCCCGTATCAGAAGTTAGGTCCACTTTATGCTGAACAGTATCCCCTCATATGGGTTTTTTTTGTTTTTTGTTTTTTTTAACATCTTTATTGGAGTATAATTGCTTTACAATGGTGTCTTACTTTCTGCTTTATAACAAAGTGAATCAGTTATACGTATAGATATGTTCCCATATCTCTTCCCTCTTACATCTCCCTCCCTCCCACCCTCCCTATCCCACCCCTCCAGGCAGTCACAAAGCACTGAGCTGATCTCCCTGTGCTATGCGGCTCCTTCCCACTAGCTATCTACCTTACGTTTGGTAGTATATATATGTCCATGCCTCTCTCTTGCTTTGTCACAGCTTACCCTTCCCCCTCCCCATATCCTCAAGTCCATTCTCTAGTAGGTCTGTGTCTTTATTCCTGTCTTACCCGTAGGTTCTTCATGACATTTTTTTCCCTTAAATTCCATATATATGTGTTAGCATATGGTATTTGTCTTTCTCTTTCTGACTTATTTCACTCTGTATAACAGACTCTAGGTCTATCCACCTCATTACAAATAGCTCAATTTCATTTCTTTTTATGGCTGAGTAATATTCCATTGTATATATGTGCCACTTCTTCTTTATCCATTCATCCGATGATGGACACTTAGGTTGTTTCCATCTCCGGGCTATTGTAAATAGAGCTGCAATGAACATTTTGGTACATGCCTCTTTTTGAATTATGGTTTTCTCAGGGTATATGCCCAGTAGTGGGATTGCTGGGTCATATGGTAGTTCTATTTGTAGTTTTTTAAGGAACCTCCATACTGTTCTCCATAGTGGCTGTACCAATTTACATTCCCACCAACAGTGCAAGAGGGTTCCCTTTTCTCCACACCCTCTCCAGCATTTATTGTTCCTAGATTTTTTGATGATGGCCATTCTGACTGGTGTGAGATGATATTTCATTGTAGTTTTGATTTGCATTTCTCTAATGATTAATGAAGTTGAGCATTCTTTCATGTGTTTGTTGGTAGTCTGTGTATCTTCTTTGGAGAAATGTCTATTTAAGTCTTCTGCCCATTTTTGGATTGGGTTGTTTGTTTTTTTGTTATTGAGCTGCGTGAGCTGCTTATAAATTTTGGAGATTAATCCTTTGTCAGTTGCTTCATTTGCAAATATGTTCTCCCATTCTGAGGGTTCTCTTTAGGTCTTGTTTATGGTTTCCTTTGCTATGCAAAAGCTTTGACGTTTCATTAGGTCCCATTTGTTTTTTTCTTTTTATTTCCATTTCTCTGGGAGGTGGGTCAGAAAGGATCTTGCTGTGATTTATGTCATAGAGTGTTCTGCCTATGTTTTCCTCTAAGAGTTTGATAGTTTCTGGCCTTATATTTAGGTCTTTAATCCATTTTGAGCTTATTTTTGTGTATGGTGTTAGGGAGTGATCTAATCTCATACTTTTACATGTACCGGTCCAGTTTTCCCAGCACCACTTATTGAAGAGGCTGTCCTTTCTCCACTGTACATTCCTGCCTCCTTTATCAAAGATAAGGTGACCATATGTGCGTGGATTTATCTCTGGGCTTCTATCCTGTTCCATTGACCTATCTTTCTGTTTTTGTGCCAGTACCATACTGTCTTGATTACTGTAGCTTTGTAGTATAGTCTGAAGTCAGGGAGCCTGATTCCTCCAGCTCTGTTTTTCGTTCTCAAGATTGCTTTGGCTATTCGGGGTCTTTTGTGTTTCCATACAAATTGTGAAATTTTTTGTTCTAGTTCTGTGAAAAATACCAGTGGTAGTTTGATAGGGATTTCATTGAATCTGTAGATTGCTTTGGGTAGTAGAGTCATTTTCACAATGTTGATTCTTCCAATCCAAGAACATGGTATATCTCTCCATCTATTTGTATCATCTTTAATTTCTTTCATCAGTGTCTTATAATTTTCTGCATACAGGTCTTTTGTCTCCTTAGGTAGGTTTATTCCTAGATATTTTATTCTTTTTGTTGCAGTGGTAAATGGGAGTGTTTTCTTGATTTCACTTTCAGATTTTTCATCATTAGTGTATAGGAATGCCAGAGATTTCTGTGCATTAATTTTGTATCCTGCTACTTTACCAAATTCATTGATTAGCTCTAGTAGTTTTCTGTAGCATCTTTAGGATTCTCTATGTATCATGTCATCTGCAAACAGTGACAGCTTTACTTCTTCTTTTCTGATTTGGATTCCTTTTATTTCCTTTTCTTCTCTGATTGCTGTGGCTAAAACTTCCAAAACTATGTTGAATAAGAGTGGTGAGAGTGGGCAACCTTGTCTTCTTCCTGATCTTAGTGGAAATGCTTTCAGTTTCTCACCATTGAGGATGATGTTGGCTGTGGGTTTGTCATATATGGCCTTTATTATGTTGAGGAAAGTCCCCTCTATGCCTACTTTCTGGAGGGTTTTTATCATAAATGAGTGTTGAATTTTGTCAAAAGCTTTCTCTGCATCTATTGAGATGATCATATGGTTTTTCTCCTTCAGTTTGTTAATATGGTTTATCACATTGATTATTTTTCATATATTGAAGAATCCTTGCATTCCTGGAATAAACCCCACTTGATCATGGTGTATGATCCTTTTAATGTGCTGTTGGATTCTGTTTGCTAGTATTTTGTTGAGGATTGTTGCATCTATGTTCATCAGTGATATTGGCCGGTAGTTTTCTTTCTTTGTGACATCCTTGTCTGGTTTTGGTATCAAGGTGGTGGTGGCGTCGTAGAATGAGTTTGGGAGTGTTCCTCCCTCTGCTATATTTTGGAAGAGTTTGAGAAGGATATGTGTTAGCTCTTCTCTAAATGTTTGATAGAATTCGCCTGTGAAGCCATCTGGTCCTGGGCTTTTGTTTGTTGGAAGATTTTTAATCACAGTTTCAATTTCAGTGCTTGTGATTGGTCTGTTCATATTTTCTATTTCTTCCTGATTCAGTTTTGGCAGGTTGTGTATTTCTAAAAATTTGTCTATTTCCTCCAGGTTGTCCATTTTACTGTCATAGAGTTGCTTGTAGTAATCTCTCATGGTCTTTTGTATTTCTGCAGTGTCAGTTGTTACTTCTCCTTTTTCATTTCTAATTCTATTGATTTGAGTCTTCTCCCTTTTTTTCTTGATGAGTCTGGCTAATGGTTTATCAATTTTGTTTATCTTCTTAAAGAACCAGCTTTTAGTTCCATTGATCTTTGCTATTGTTTCCTTCATTTCTTTTTCATTTATTTCTGATCTGATTTTTAAGATTTCTTTCCTTCTGCTAACTTTGGGGGTTTTTCGTTCTTCTTTCTCTAATTGCTTTAGGTGCAAGGTTAGGTTGTTTATTCGAGATGTTTCCTGTTTCTTAAGGTAGGATTGTATTGCTATAAACTTCCCTCTTAGAACTGCTTTTGCTGCATCCCATAGATTTTGGGTCATCGTGTCTCTATTGTCATTTGTTTCTAGGTATTTTTTTTATTTCCTCTTTGATTTCTTCAGTGATCACTTCGTTTTTAAGTAGTGTATTGTTTAGCCTCCGTGTGTTTGTATTTTTTACAGATCTTTTTCTGTAATTGATATCTAGTCTCATAGCGTTGTGGTCAGAAAAGATACTTGAAACAATTTCAATTTTCTTAAATTTACCAAGGCTTGATTTGTGACCCAAGATATGATCTATCCTGGAGAATATTCCATGAGCACTTGAGAAAAATGTGTATTCTGTTGTTTTTGGATGGAATGGCCTATAAATATCAATTAAGTCCATCTTGTTTAATGTATCGTTTAAAGCTTGTGTTTCCTTATTTATTTTCATTTTGGATGATCTGTCCATTAGTGAAAGTGGGGTGTTAAAGTCCGCTACTATGAATGTGTTACTGTCTATTTCCCCTTTTATGGCTGTTAGTATTTGCCTTATGTATTGAGGCGCTCCTATGTTGGGTGCATAAATATTTATAATTGTTATATCTTCTTCTTGGATCGATCCCTTGATCATTATGTAGTGTCCTTCTTTGTCTCTTCTAATAGTCTTTATTTTAAAGTCTATTTTGTCTGATATGAGAATTGCTAGTCTAGCTTTCTTTTGGTTTCCATTTCCATGAAATATCTTTTTCCATCCCCTTACTTTCAGTCTGTATGTGTCTCTAGGTCTGAAGTGGGTCTCTTGTAGACAGCAAATATATGGGTCTTGTTTTTGTATCCATTCAGCCAATCTGTGTCTTTTGGTGGGAGCATTTAATCCATTTACATTTAAGGTAATTATCGATATGTATGTTCCTATTACCATTTTCTTAATTGTTTTGGGTTCGTTATTGTAGGTCTTTTCCTTCTCTTGTGTTTCTTCTCTAGAGAAGTTCCTTTAGCAGTTGTTGTAAAGCTGGTTTGGTGGTGCTGAACTCTCTCAGCTTTTGCTTGTCTGTAAATGTTTTAATTTCTCCCTCAAATCTGAATGAGATCCTTGCTGGGTAGAGTAATCTTGGTTGCAGGTTCTTCTCCTTCATCACTTTAAATATGTCTTGCCACTCCCTTCTGGCTTGCAGAGTTTCTGCTGAAAGTTCAGCTGTTAACCTTATGGGGATTCCCTTGTGTGTTACTTGTTGTTTTTTCCTTGCTGCTTTTAATATGTTTTCTTTGTATTTAATTTTTGACAGTTTGATTAATATGTGTCTTGGCGTATTTCTCCTTGGATTTATCCTGTATGGGATTCTCTGTGTTTCCTGGACTTGATTAACTATTTCCTTTCCCATAATAGGGAAGTTTTCAACTATAATCTCTTCAAGTATTTTCTCAGTCCCTTTCTTTTTCTCTTCTTCTTCTGGAACCCCTATAATTCAAATGTTGGTGCATTTATTGTTGTCCCAGAGGTCTCTGAGACTGTCCTCAGTTCTTTTCCTTCTTTTTTCTTTATTCTGCTCTGCAGTAGTTATTTCCACTATTTTATCTTCCAGGTCACTTATCCGTTCTTCTGCCTCAGTTATTCTGCTATTGATCCCATCTAGAGTATTTTCAATTTCATTTATTGTGTTGTTCATTGTTGTTTGTTTCATCTTTAGTTCTTCTAGGTCCTTGTTAAATGTTTCTTGCACTTTGTCCATTCTATTTCCAAGATTTTGGATCATCTTTACTATCATTATTCTGAATTCTTTTTCAGGTAGACTGCCTATTTCCTCTTCATTTGTTAGGTCTGGTGGGTTTTTACCTTGCTCCTTCATCTGCTGTGTGTTTTTCTGTCTTCTCATTTTGCTTATCTTACTGTGTTTGGGGTCTCCTTTTTGCAGGCTGCAGGTTTGTAGTTCCCCTTATTTTTGGTGTCTGTCTCCAGTGGCTAAGTTTGGTTCAGTGGGTTGTGTAGGCTTCCTGGTGGAGGGGACTAGTGCCTGTGTTCTAGTGGGTGAGGCTGGATCTTGTCTTTCTGGTGGGCAGGTCCACATCTGGTGGTGTGTTTTGGGGTGTCTCTGGACTTATTATGATTTTAGGCAGCCTCTCTGCTAATGGTGGGGTTGTGTTCCTGTCTTGCTAGTTGTTTGGCATAGGATGTCCAGCACTTTAGCTTGCTGGTCATTGAGTGAAGCTGGGTCTTGGCATTGAGATGGAGATCTCTGGGAGATTTTCGCCATTTGATATTATGTGGAGCTGGGAGGTCTCTTGTGGACCAGTGTCCTGAAGTTGGCTGTCCCACCTCAGAGGCACAGCACTGACTCCTGGCTGCAGCACCAAGAGCCTTTCATCCACACGGCTCAGAATAAAAGGGAGAAAAAGTAGAAAGAAAGAATTAGTAGAAATAGGACGAAGAAAGAAAGAAAGAAAGGAGGGAGGGAGGGAGGAAGGAAGGAAGGAAGGAAGGAAGGAGGGAAGGAAGGAAAAAAGAAAGAAAGAAGATAAAGTAAAATAAAATAAAGTAAGATAAAATATAATAAAGTTATTAAAATAAAAATAATTATTAAGAAAAAAAAACGGACGGATAGAACCCTAGGACAAATGGTGGATGCAAAGCTATACAGACAAAATCTCACACAGAAGCGTACACATACACACTCACAAAAAGAGGAAAAGGGGAAAAAATCATCAATCTTGCTCTCAAAGTCCACCTCCTCAATTTGGGATGATTCGTTGTCTATTCATGTATTCCATAGATGCAGGGTACATCAGGTTGATTGTGGAGCTTTAATCCGCTGCTTCTGAGGCTGCTGGGAGAGATTTCCCTTTCTCTTCTTTGTTCTCACAGCTCCCAGGGACTCACCTTTGGATTTGGCCCCGCCTCTGCGTGTAAGTCGCCGGAGGGCATCTGTTATTCGCTCAGACAGGACGGGGTTAAAGGAGCCGCTGATTCGGGGGCTCCGGCTCACTCAGGTCGGGGGGAGGGAGGGGCACGGAGTGCGGGGCGAGCCTGCAGCGGCAGAGGCGTGACGTTGCACCAGCCTGAGGCGCGCCATGCGTTCTCCCGGGGGAGTTGTCCCTGGATCCCGGGACCCTGGCAGTGGCGGCCTGCACAGCCTCCCTGGAAGGGGGGTGCGGATAGTAACCTGTGCTCACACACAGGCTTCTTGGTGGGGGCAGCAGCAGCCTTAGCGTCTCATGCCCGTCTCTGGGGTCTGCGCTTTTAGCCATGGCTCGCGCCCGTCTGTGGAGCTCCTTTAAGCAGCGCTCTTAATCCCCTCTCCTCGTGCACCAGGAAACAAAGAGGGAAGAAAAAGTCTCTTGCCTCTTCGGCAGGTCCAGACTTTTCCCCGGACTCCCTCCCGGCCAGCCGTGGTGCACTAACCCCCTGCAAGATGTGTTCACGCTGCCAGCCCCAGTCCTCTCCCTGCGCTCCGACCGAAGCCCGAGCCTCAGCTCCCAGCCCCGCCCGCCCCGGCGGGTGAGCAGACAAGCCTCTCGGGCTGGTGAATGCCCGTCGGCCCTGATCCTCTGTGCGGGAATTTTTCCGCTTTGCCCTTCTCACCCCAGTTGCTGTGCTCTGCTCCGCGTCTCCGAAGCTTCCCCCTCCGCCACCCGCAGTCTCCGCCCGCGAAGGGGCTTGCTAGTGTGTGGAAACCTTTCCTCCTTCACAGCTCCCTCCCACTGGTGCAGGTCACGTCCCTATCCTTAAGTCTCTGTTTTCTCTTTTGCCCTACCCAGGTATGTGGGGAGTTTCTTGCCTTTTGGGAGGTCTGAGGTCTTCTGCCAGCGTTCACTAGGTGTTCTGTAGGAGTTGTTCCACGTGTAGATGTATTTCTGGTGTATCTGTGGGGAGGAATGTGATCTCCGCGTCTTACTCTTCCACCATCTTCCCGGAAGCCTCCTCATATGGTTTTAACAGCCATATCTTTTGAACCTTTAAGTGAGATACGTAATCTTACAAAGCTTGTGTTTCGGATTTATAGGGAGAATGAAATATTTTGACCAGAGGCCAGCCTGGATAGTGGCTGTAGGTGTCACCTGAGAACAGTCTTTCTCCTTTCCCCCTGATAGAGTTTGACACATGTCTGCTCAAAACAATCAGTGTTGACATTTGGACAGAACAAATACATTCATATGCCAATGCAGCTGCCATGGGTGGCGAGAGGGGACCAGGAAGAGAAGGACAGCAGGGGATTTGTACAATTCCTGGACTGGTGAGAACCAGCACCTCTTTAAAACACACACAGACGCACAGACACTCATAGACACACACACAAAACACGATACACACACAAAGGCACACCCATGAAACACACCAAAGGACCACACAAAAGCATTGGCTTTCGTCCAGCATTACTCACTCAAAATGCAGAGCATCTTGATTTCATTTAAGGTGAAAATAATAATATATTCTTTCTATTTCAAGATGGTTAAAGACAAGAAGGTACTGGTCTTCCTGGAGTTAACAAAGTTCAGATATTTACAAAGAATTAGATTTATGAACCAAGGATCTCAAAATATAGAAACCTTGGCAAATAAGTCAACAGGAAAAAAGTACATTATCTGCATTACTTGTCTCCCTTGGTTGTTGCTTATATTTCTGAAATTACAGGGACAATAATCATGTTAAAGGAAGAAAAGACAGTAAACATATCCCTCCCTATCTACCTAGGTACCTATCTATCGTCCATCTACCTATCTCTTCCCTACTTTTAAGACTTGTGTGTTAGTTCATATATTCATTCACTTATTTATTTAAAATTTTCCCTTTTTAGACAGATTTCAATTTTCTGAATACTATTTCCCTTTTTGCGGGTATTTGGATTGTTTACCATTTTCTGAACCAAACTTATAATTAGCATCCTTGTACATATACCCTTGTGCATGAGTGAGAGCATTTCTCTAGAATGTTTTCCCAGTTGTTGAATTGTTCAATAAAGAATATCCCAAGTTAAAATCTTGATAGATGTTGCCACATTGCTGTCTAAAAATGCATCAGTTTACATTCCCATGGTTTCATAGCTCTATAAATTTACTAAAAACCACTGAATTGTGCACTTTAACAGGTAAACTTTATGTTTGTAAATTTCATAGCAATAAAGCAGTTCAAAAATATGTAGGTAATTTTTGCTCATTTTGTCATCTGATAAACTTTAAAAAAACTTAAATACTTTGAGGATTTTGATGAACATTGATTTTGCTTTGCATTGGCTTAAATCATGGATTAATTTGGAAAGAACAGTTAACTTTACATTATTGAGTTGTCCCATCAGGGTCATGATAGTCTGTGTCTTTTGGATAATTGAATAGTTTCCTTCATATGAGTCTTGCACATATTCTGAGTGTCATTTGTTTTTGTTATAGTTTTTTTGTGTGTGTGTGTGAATCAGTCTCTTTCTCTATTACATTTTCTGATGTATAGAAAATGATAGCATTTTTAGATTGTTGATTATGTTTCTGGCTACCTTACTGAATTCTCTTATTGGTTAAAATAGTTTTTCATTTGATTCTCTTGAATTAAGCACATAGTCATATCATCTACATATAGAGTTTAATCTTTTCAGAAAAACATTTATATCTCTTATCCCTATGTCTTGTATTATCGCAGTGACAAAGGTCTATATTATAATCTTGTGTGTTAAATGAGAGAGCAGGCCTCTCTCTCTTGTTCCTTCTCCTTTACATATAATATTTGATCAAGGTACTTTCTTAAGCAAAAGTAGTTTCTGTGTATCCCCCATTGTGAAAACAATTTTTTCCCTTTGCAACTGAGTAGTTTGCAGGGAGACAATTTGAAACCATTTGAATATTCTGTTTCCCAAGAACTTTTCCCTTAATGATGTTCATATCCATTGATAATTCTTGGCTGAATCAGTTATTACAGTGAGGTTTCAAAATGGTATTTCCACAACCCCCAGCCCCCAATTCTACTTTTCCTTCTACATCTATTAGCCAGTCTTCTTTTGTAAAGAAGAGGTTCCCTCCCCTGTCTCTATTTTTGGCTATCGCTGTACACTCACGGATTCTTTTCTAATTCAGTGTGTTCCAATCCATTACGTACTGTCATTATTCTATTTGGTACTCAGATTGTCCCGTATTTGGCCAAGTGTGTGCCTTTGAGTTAGCTCTCACGTCATTTTAGCATGACTATCAGTCTTTGAGCACTTTCTTGCTTTCTGGCACAACATAATGTTCAAAGCTCACCTTGTACTTTCCTAGCCCCAGTCGTGGAATCAGCCAGTTCTCCAAGGAATTCTGGTTTCTTTTATTAGATGTTTAGTTTATTTAGAAACTAAAGTCTGGGCATTGGATGTACTCATTGCAATTGCTGTGTCATAGCTTCTAGACTCCCAGTAGACGGAGCTGGGAAATACATATTTGTACATGTAAATGTACACACATCTATCTATCACCTATCTATCACTATGTTAGAAACCATGAGTTTATGCTGATATTTTCAATTCCAATCCAGAACCACCAATTTGATTTTAGCTTCCCCATCCTTAATATATTTACTTATTTTCTCAGTCTTAGAATGTATAAAGAGTTGTTTTAGAATTGCTGACACACCACACTGTGGGACTGGGTTCTTACTAACTAGAGCTCAGTGTTTGTTTAAAGTTCTTTTTTAGTTTAGTCTGAGGATGTATAGTCAAAATACTGTGTTCAAAGTCACATGGGTCAGTTCTTTTTCTTTTCCCTTTCAGTTTGGTTATGTTGTTTGTCTGA
This sequence comes from Pseudorca crassidens, assembly GCF_039906515.1. Lineage (NCBI taxonomy): Eukaryota > Metazoa > Chordata > Mammalia > Artiodactyla > Delphinidae > Pseudorca > Pseudorca crassidens. The sequence continues at coordinate 62,937,163 of NC_090305.1, forward strand.
AGTATAGTTAAATACATTTGGTTTTGTTTGTATTTCAATTTAAGGTTTCCCTCCTCACGCTTGTTGAGTTTTAAACTTTTTGTTTATATAAAAACACGACCATGGTTCCAAAAGTCAAAACTATATAAAACCCAAATACTCAGAGGAGTGTCAGTTCATGTCCCCCAACCCTTCCACCCTTTTCCACACACCTCCTGTAGGTAAGCTATCTCATTTGTTTTTGGTTTATCCTTCTTGTGTTTCCTTTTGCAAAAATAAACAGGTGCTTATTTAGTGTCTTATTTCATTATTTCTCTCACACAAAAGAAGCATACTATATGTACACTTTTTGTTTCATTTGCTTTATTCATGTTAATAATATTCTACCACTACATTATTCATAGTAATTCCATTTTAAAAATGTAAAAGCATAGTTATAAAGCAGAAACTAACACACCATTATAAAGCAATTATACCCCAATAAAGATGTTAAAAAAAATGTAAAAGCATGGGTTCAGAGAGGTTAAGTAACTCTTCTAGGCTCATGAAGACAACGAGTGGAGGAACTAGGAAAATTCACTAGCACCCTGATACCTTCCATCTTTCTTATGATCTTTTCTCTTTTGTTTGTAATTAGTTTGTATTTCTCAATATTTGCATTGACTGGCAAAAAGAATATTTTCCTTTTTCTTTTTTGGAAATATTACTGCTTCCCAGGAAGCAATCCCAGCTTTGTTCAGACAGGTTGATTATATGTTTAATGGGCATTTGGAATAACTCTAATATTTCCTGTTGTGGCAACGCTTACTTTCAAAAAAATTTTTTTTGAGAGTTGAAGATAGTCTGCATGATTATTTCCTTCCTTTCCATCCCACACTCCTTCTGTTTATTCCTACTTTAGGCTTCCCAGCTGAGACACATATTGCCTTCAAAATCTTTACAGTTTAATGTATTAGGGAGTTGACAATTATGACTCAAATCACAGCAAAGGAAGCTATTATATGGTTTCTCCTTTTTTTTTTTTTCTCATAGCAGAGAAAATACATTGTTTGCTCTGGTTACAGAAAGGGACACAGGTGGCAGCACTGTATTTTACTAATATGCAGATTCATCTAAAATATCCATCAATCACAGAAATAGTTTGCAAAGGGGAGAGTGGCTCAGTTACCCCAGGCTCCAGGTACCCACCTCTGAACACGGTCACCAGTGTTCCTGCCGTGCAGCCCTTTAGCTGAGAGCTCACTGCTGCCTCCACTGTTTAGCTCAGAAGACCCGACTGTAGCAATGAAAAGCCACTGTGACTGTAAAGCTTAAATGAAGGAAATTGAAGGGAAATCTAGATCATAAAGAAAAATGCCTTCAAGGAAAAAACATAATCATTGATTTGTAAAATACAATGGATTCTCTTAAACTTTCCAATATTAAATTATATCATTAACACATCGTAATATTTTTGCCTGTGCCTTTCTGATATCTATACCTCGTGTTCTCTCTCTTGTCTAATTGTATTAGATATTAGTTATATTACATGTCTTTGTTATATAACAACAGTGATGATGATTCTTAAATTTTTCCTGCCTGTAATATTTTGCCACTACTTATAAGTGAGATTGGTCTACTCCTTCCTCCCTCCCTCCCTCCCTTTCTTCCTTCCTTCCTTCCTTCCTTCCTTCCTTCCTTCCTTTCTTGCTTCCTTCCTTCCTTCCTTCTTGCATGTGCTCTTTGTCAGGTTTTTCTATTTGAGCTTTGTTGGCTTCAGAAAAAGAGTTTGGAAGTCATCGCTTTTTCTATGCTTCAGAGCGGTTTACTTGGGGACTAATAGTACCTCCCCTGTTTGAGTGAGAGCTGAGAGAAATACCGCATTGTAAAGATCTTAGATGAGTGGCCAGCATGTAGTAAGCATTCAACCAATATTAGCTACGACGGGACATGATTAGATATCAATTCCAGGCAGTTTTGTTTGTTTTTGGCATGAGTGACAAGTTCATCGTTATACAAGTCTCAAGAATCTAAACGACCTAGAGCTACAATTTCCCTTTCACCCCTGCCCCTTGCTCTCCTGCCACCCCAGGTTTCCATCATCAAGAACTGCTGTCACAATTGCAGAACCTCATGTGGCTACTTCACAATCAAGCTCCTCGGAGGAAGAGCAGAGGTGTAGAAAAGGCAGGTGAGTCCTGGGAAGAGGAGAGAAGAGGGAGGAAAAACAGAGAAAAGGGACTCACATGTTTGATAGAGGTCTCCATACAGACCAGTGTATAGCATTGAGAAAAAGTAAAAAATCTGTTTGTAATTTTCTCTGGGTTCTGTAATGTGCCTGTACTTGTCCACCTTCTTAGATGCTGTGTCCATGGGATCCATGGCTTCTTTCTCCTCTGATATCTTTTTACAGTTCTTTTCACCCATCCTTTAAATATATCTTTCTTCAGGGGACACCCCTAGATTCTTCTCTTCTCACTTCAAATTATGTATACTCTTCTTTACTCCATTGGCTGTGTATGCTGGTTACTCACAAACTCATCCCCAGAATGGATCACTATACTGGGTAGGACCAGCTACAGAATTTGTGGGGCCCAGTGCAAAATATAAATGTGTGGTCCCTTGCTCTAAAATGATCATGAATTTCAAGATGGTGACAACAGAACATTATGCCCAGCAAGGGGTTCTTCAGAGCACAGGGCCCTGTGTGACTGTATAGGTTGCACATCCATGAAGCCTGGTCTGCTACTGAGATAAAGACCAGAATATCAACTGTCTCCTGTGCACTTGCACTTGGTTGTCCCACAGGGCACATCTCCACTGAACATGCCCAAAACTCAACTCCTGTCTATGCCTCCATCACTGCAAAAGCCCTGTTTCTCCTTTGTTTCTGGAAGCAGCAAATGGCACTGCATCCCCTTAAATAGCCAAGTCAGAAATCAAGAGTGTCATTCCTACCACCTTTTTTTTCTCAGCCTCAGCAGCCCTACTTTCAGGGGAGATTCGGTCTCCTTCACACTCTATGATTCAGGCTCCTCCTCCCCGTCCTCACTGCGTCTACCCTGGTTTCAGACACTCCTGACTCTCATGTAGATGACAACCCCCAGCCCCGCCATCTTCTCAGCTATTCTCCCTGCCTCCAACGCATCTCCTTTGTAAATCTATTGTCCAGCCCATGATAAGAAAGATCATTCTATAACCTAAATTTGATCCTCTTACTTTCTAGCTTATAAACCATCAATGGCTTTCTGTTGCCTTAACATAACATTCAAGTTGTTTGGCTTGACAGATAAGGGTTCTCATGATCCAGTACTGCCCCTGCCCATAGCCAAGGCATGCTGGACCACAGGAAATTCCTTAACCCTTTCAGCAAAGAGCTACATTGCCGCATGAAATTGTTTCAGCCAGAGTACCATGTTTAGTATCCCCTAGAGTAAACCTTACTCTCTCAATCCCCTTTTCTAATTCTTCATGTTCTAAAGGTATACCACAGCCAGGGAATCTCTCTCTGGAGGTGGTAGTTAGCTATTTCTGATTGCTCTCCTTATATGGCTACTATTCCTGTTGAACAGGGAGGTGCTGGCTATAGTTCAACTCAGCTCATGCCCATAGTTAAATTTGATTATGAGAAGAGGCTAGGTTTCTGTAACATGTGGCTTTCGATGTCGGTAATTTTTATTTTTTTTTAAGATTTAAAACATTTTTATTTATTTTTAAAAATTTATTTATCTTTGGCTGCATTGGGTCTTCATTGCTGCCCAGGAGCTTTCTCTAGTTGCCACCAGCGGGGGCTGCTCTTCGTTGCGGTGCGCGGGCTTCTCATTGCAGTGGCTTCTCTTGTTGCGGAGCATGGGCTTTAGGCATGCAGGCTCAGTAGTTGTGGCGCACGTGCTTAGTTGCACCACAGTATGTGGGATCTTCCCAGACCAGGGATCAAACTCGTGTCCCCTGCATTGGCAGGTGGATTCTTAACCACTGCACCACCAGGGAAGTTCAGATGTCAAGTAAGTTTTAAATCACTGTCAATGACACCCATCTTCCTTTTGGAACAAGAAGTGATTTCCATACACCTGTTCTATTATCCAACAATTCCATGCCTAAATACTTACTCAAGAAAAGTAGAAATGCTTATGCTCAAAAGGACAGGAATTTTCATACAATGGAATACCACCCAGCAATAAAAAGGACGTGCTACTGATACATGCAGAAACAAAGATAAATCTCCGTGAATTATGTTGAATGCAAAAAGCCAGACACAAAAAAGCATCCATTTATATGAAGCTAAGAACAGACCAAAGTAGTCTATGGTGAAAGAAATCAGAATAGTGGTTGCCTCTGGGAGAGGGGGATGTAGGGAATGTGTGGGAGGGGCATGAGGGAACTTCCCAGGTTGATATACACATATGTCAAAACTAATCAGGGACTTCACTGGTGGTGCAGTGGTTAAGAATCCGCCTGCCAATGCAGGGGACACAGGTTCGAGCCCTGATCGGGGAATCCCACATGCCGCGGAGAACCTAAGCCCGCGAGCCATGACTACTGAAACCTGCATGCCTAGAGCCTGTGCTTCGCCACAAGAGAAGCCACTGCAATGAGAGCACATGTTGAGGGATGTGTTAGACATACATGCTTTCCTTCCAGGGCCAGTCCTTGGGTTAGAACCCCAGGAATCCTAACAATCAAAAAAACCAGGAATCATCCTTCCATGGCTTGTTGGAGGTGTTCAGAGTTCCTCAACCCCATCTCCATCATATCTGTTAGCAATTCTCTTTATAAATCCCCCCAAACTGCAGCTTCCTCCCCCTACTCACCACCAACCATCAAAAAGGGAATGGAGTCCAGGAAAAGTGGGCGGGAGTGGAGACCTACCAAAAGAGCCCTGATATCCGCAGGTGCTAGGGGGCATTTTCCTTCTAGTACAGTGCTCTAGCTGCTGAAGTTGCTGTGGTACTGGCCAGGGCAGGACGAGAGGATCTGCCTTTGGTCCAGGGAAACCACCTTCTGATGAAGACCTCCTAGACCACAAAAATGGTACTAGGTTCAGGCACAAAACCCAGCTTCCACATATCTTAGAAGAGAACATCACAATGGCTAAGTGGCTACGTAATGAGAGAATCCCCTCCAGCATTCACATAATCTTTTAATTAGAAACACTGTGTCTAGATGGAGCTTTTCTTGCTCAAAATCAAGAACTTGATTTTGTTGCTTTTTTTTTTTGGTAATTTTGGGGGGATTTTAAGCAAAACCATGTATTTAATCTGCCCTCGCGATGCAATCTTTTCTTCTTTTGAAGTAATATTTGCGTCACTTTTGCACAAGTTATTTTTTGCTTATGAATATTGTACCGCAGTGATAATTCTTCATGCTTATGAATGGAAAGGGGAGATCTTTAGTTTAACTAGAGGATGTTGTTTTGTAATATACTTGAAAAAACCAATTTCTACATATCAGAATAATGCCAGGGTGGTGCCTCCTTACAGATTACCAGCTTTGCGCAACAAGCTTCTATTCCTAAGTTGTTCTGCTGCTCTTACTCCTTATAGCAAATGCTGTCTCTCCAAATACCAGTTAATACCTTGAAGAATGGTCTGTCCCTTCTTGTTTATATCTGTACAGGTTGTTGCTCTTGCTTTACAGAGCCATTAAGTGGGTCTTTCTTTGGACCAAAATGAGTTCAAGAATGACTAAACCTTCTGTGCATTGTCATCTGTTTACAGAGACCATCTGTCTTTATTTTATTTCTACACAGTTGCAATTACATTAAGCACTTTTCAAGCTCCAGAGATGGGCATTCTTAAGGTCTTGGTTGTTGTCTCTTTCACTGAAAGTGGCCCTGATGGAACTGAACTGAGAGGTGTGAATGAAGAGGAGGGACAGGAAAGCTTTGGGTCATGCTATTAGCAAACTAGGGGGCCCCTGCCTGTGCCTGGTGCTGCCCTCCTTCTCAGGATACAAAATGAGTGGGTCAGGGTTCCAGCTCACAAGGAGCTCCTGCTGTCAATGTGGAGACGGACACTGACAATAAAACATGTTAACATACCTAAGGACTACAGCAGAGGTATGAATACAGAGAGGGGGAAAGCCACTGCTTTCCCTCCAGCAAGGGCTCCAGCAAGTCCTGAAGAAAGACGACAGAAGGAAAACATCACCTACTTCCCAGTTGCACTTGCTACACATACACATGAGGAAGAGTCACCTTGATTCTGCAAAGTTCCTATGGTAGATGCCGTTGGTGCCCAGATCCCCTTTATCTGGCAGTTGCACCTGTCACCAGCTTCCGTGAGTGTTAGACAGCTGGCTCTGTATCCTGAGATTTGCCCTTGGTCTGTTGGGAATCACTTTTTGGAAATGCCTAGGATATTATGCCCTTCCCATCAATGACCCACAGCCCATCATTGACTGATACAAAGTACAAAAGGCTGTCCCCCTTGCTTCAAGGAAGGAATATCCTGATATAACTCATGCTCCAGAGCTCTTTGTGGGATCAGGCTGAGGTTAGACTTCAGCTGAACTCACACTTTGACTCCCACTCTCTTTCCCTCTCCTGCCTGATTTCCTTATTCTTAGGGAAATTGAAAAGAGCCCCTCAATCATTTGCTCAGCAGTCCGTCTCAGGCTCTGCTTTTAGAGAATCTACACAAGACTGTTTCCTGTGTTTATTGTCAGCTTCTTGGTTGTATGGCTCTCAAGAAAAAAAAAAAAAAATCATGGAGCAAGGACAAAATGGAAGGAAGGAGCAGAGTCAGGGAATACTCTTATCAAGGCATTTCTCAGCTCCATACCCCTTTTCTAAATGAAAAGACCACTATTCTAAGGAGAAAGCCTGTATGGAAGGAGGATGTGGGAGGGAGAGCACACAAACAGGAGGCTGGCCTCCTCCAAGAATCTTGGAGGCCCTCAGTCTGTCTTAGAAGTGAAATCGTAAATTGATTAAAGTTGAAAGTGCAATCACTTAGATATCTGAGGTCTTGAAATTCACCTTTATGGCAATAAAAAAATGCTGGAGGAAACTGAATTTGTAATCATTTTGCTTATGGTGCTCTTTGGCTTTACCTTCTAATATTTACAAAGGATTTAAATGGACCCGGGAGACCATCCTGAGTGCCATGTAGGCCAAAGCCCTCCGTCACTGTGGGATCTGAGGCTTGCTCCAGGGATTACCTGGAACAGGAGTTGTACTTTCTAAGGGACGTCCTAGCTGCCTAGGCAGGCAGTACAGAGAGCTGAGTCCATTCAGGAGAGAACATTTATCTGGAAGTTTGGTCTCTGAGCACAGGCCCGGGAGGAGGCGCTTGGAAGTTGTCTTGGATGAAGTGTTTTGCATGCATTAGCGGTCCTTCATTAAGAAGACTGGAGCAATTAATGTTATCCTGATTAATGAAGTTAAATTAGCTTCATAATCTCTAATGCTTCTTCCTCACTGCTAGCAGGCAAGAGTTTGGAACTGATTTAATGCAGCAGACTTTTACACAATGCTGGGATTCATCCATAACTGCTCTCTAGTGAAGCATTTGGTAAAGTCAGGCCCGATCAACTTGTGTACAAGATGAGGCAAACAGAGCATAGACTTTTTTTTTTTTTTTTTTTTTTTGCGCTACGCGGGCCTGTCACTGTTGTGGCCTCTCCCATTGCGGAGCACAGGCTCCGGATGCGCAGCCTCAGCGGCCATGGCTCCCGGGCCCAGCCGCTCCGCGGCATGTGGGATCTTCCCTGACCGGCGCACAGACCCGTGTCCCCTGCATCGGCAGGCGGACTCTCAACCACTGCGCCACCAGGGAAGCCCCAGAGCATAGATTTTTAAGGGCATAGATCACAGACCTGAGAGCGAGTTCTGGCTTGGTCATCACCAAGCCTCAGTTGATTAATGTGTAAAGTGGAAATCACTCTAACACCATCCTCAAAGTTGTTCTAAATCAGTGGTTCTTAAAGGGAGGTCCCCAGACCAGCAGTGTCAGTGTCACTTGGGAATTTGTTCAAAATATGAAATTATAGTCCCTACCTCACTGAATCATAAATTCTGAGAGTGAAGCCCAGAAGTCTGTTTAATCGGCCCTCCAGGGCATTCCGATGCATGTTAGAGTCCGGGAATTACTGTTCTAAGCAATAGTTCTTCACCCTGGTTGTTCATCACAAGTATCTGCTGACTTTTAAAATATAGTAATGTTCTGTTCCAACCCCAAGTGAGTCTAATATACAACAGTTTAAGGTGGGACCCCCTGGTGTTCATATGTTTAAAAGCTCCCCAAGGGGACTTCCCTGGCGGTCCAGTGGTTAAGACTCCAAGCTCCCAAAGCAGGGGACACAGGTTCGATCCCTGTTCAGGGAACTAAGATCCTACATGCCGCACAGCACGGCCTAAAAAATAAAAAACAAAAAAATAACAGCTCCCCAAGTAATTCTTTAATGTGCTGTCAGGCTGTTCTGAAGATTAAGTGGCATGCAGAGTATTATAGCACACAATAATTTCTCAAATGTTATGTATTACTCAGTTATTGTTAATAATGTGAATGAAGAGGTAGTGAGTAACACTTTGGTAGCTGCATTTATTGGGTTCTCCTCACCTCTGCTAGAGCTGCACCCCATCCAGCTTCCAGCCAAGTATAATGCTTGTGTTGGTGTGCAAAGTGGAACACGCATTGGTTTGGGAGTAAGTCAGAGCAGGTTTGAATCTCAGTGTTGCCACTGACTAGCTATGTCACCTTGGGAAAGTCACTTGACCTCCCTGTGCTTCAGGGATGTCATCTCAAAATTAAGATGACACCATCTGACAGACTGCACAGCAGAAAACACTATCGTCCATCACTTCATTCTTTCTTTCTCCCTCTTTTCCTTCCCCTTCTTCCTTCTCTCATACCTCCCTCACTCTCTCTCCTTTGAATTCCATGACAAGTGACACTCCAGTCATAGGCACATTTCATTCTTATTTTGGTCCTTCCCATGGATCCCTTTATACATTGTTATGCTCTAGAGTGACCCTGGGCCACACAGGAACCTCCAAGACCCTTGGCCCTCCTCCATTAAAGGCTCCACCCGAGCAAGTCCTCAGGTGCCAAAGTAAACCATCGGCTTCCCAGAACCCTGCCCTGGCCTATCTCAACCATGTAGCATGAAAGACCCTCAAAGGCGAAAGGCACTTCCTGCAGGAGAGGAATGTGCAAAGATACTCCTGTAAGCTCTTTGTCCTTTCTATCAAATAGCCACTCACAGTATGGAGAAGGGAACTAGGGGACCATTTCTCTATGGCGTGCCCTTATGTGCATGATACAGGTTGAGGCGGGCCCTCCTGGAGATCAGAATGTTGTGTGATCAGTTTTCCTAAGAAGCTAAATTCCACACCAAAAGGCCACTTCCAGTATCCTCAGACCTCTTTCCTCTATTTGGTTCAGTGGAACCAAAGGAAGAGGAAACAGGAATGACCATCAAGTCTGACGATGATGTAAAGCCAGGAAGAATAGGAAATAAATAAACTGAGAAAATAAATGGAGTATGTTCCACATTGTTCTAAATTGACCAGAGGAATGTGAGTAGGGAAGACTCCAGTTTGCAAGGCTTAAGATTCAGAGACAGTGCTATCAACCTCTTCCTGAGATTAGAGGCAAGACCCAGGACACACCCTTTTTAATTTTTTGCTGCTCATCTCTTCTGAGATCTGGTTTCTGTCTGAGTATTGAGTCTTATGCACAAATTCTGGTGTTGCAGGGAGTAATAGATGCTGTCATTGCCTCTTTGCATATGCTCTTGGGCCTCACCATTTTAGTGCACACTGGCCAATGTCCAGCTCCCAGCATCTGTATCTCTGGCAGCTAGGATCTTCTGCCTATGTGCAGAGCAGGTCAGAAGTATATGACAAGAATTCCTCCCCAAGAGTCATCAGCCCCAGTTGGGATAATTCAGTGTGTTCTATACTGGTTTCCAGAGCTCCCCAATGGAATTGAGTTCCAGTTACCCATGTGGTCACTAGCTGGATAACAAATCCTTTATTAGCTGCCTGCCCTGCCCTGCCTCACTTCCCCATGCCTCCCTCAGGGTCTCCTGGCAACATCTCTCAAGTGAACAGCTTGCCTCAAATCCTTATCTCTGGGTCTGCTTCTGGGGAACCTGAACTAAGACACAGGCAATGTCAAGGATGCAGTGTGGTCACCACTTTCAGTCGGGATGTGGAGGCCCTGCTCGGCTGAACTTATCACCCCAGCTCAAATCCTAAACCTGAGGACGCTCACAGGAAAGCCTTCTTCTTTCAGCCTACAAAGAGTTAATTTTCCTCTAGTCTACAATCTTCCAGTGCAGACAAAACAAATTGAGCTCTTGGAACAGGCATAGTAGAGATAAATTTATTAGGACCCTTTGAATTAGGAAGGAAGTTGACTGCTAGTCCTGCTTCTCTCCGCCTCTGTTCTGGGTGATGATTCACGTCCTCAGCTTCCTCCCTGGGGATGAATGTGACTAACAATGGCTTAGACGGCAGTTGCTTCTGAAATTCAGGTTCTGAGCAAGGCTAAGGAGAGAGAGAGATTATCAGCATTCAATCACTCAATTAACTATGAGTGTTATGGGATAAGGGGTTGGATTTTTGATAGAAATTTGATGTTACCCAGTTGTGGGAGGAGATGGGGAAGTGCAGTTCTGGAAGAGGGATATGGGGTTAGAGGGTAAGCCCTAACTGACCTCCTGAAGCACTCGTCTGACGGACAAGTCAGAGCTTGCAGGGAACTCTGAGAAGCCAAGTACATCCAGTTAGTTACCCAAACAGAACTGTCCCAGAAAGTTGTCACTGTGAGGCTCCCACCTCTGCACTTCCATAGTCATATTTCTGGTGGGGAGGTGGGGTTGCTGGTGGTCAGCAGGACCAGCTGTTGGGAAGAACTGGACAAGGAGTGGAGGAGAATGAGGATAAGCTGGAGTCAGCAGTGCAACTGTCCATCACTGTAACAGACCCTGAAGTCCTGAGAGTCATGGCCAGTGCTTCACCTGCCTCCCAAATTTTGTACAGGTCCCTCTCTTGACCAGGCTTACCTGGAGCCACTCAGGGATGGGGCTTCTGGGCAAGCTAGTTCCAGCTTATGACACTGACAACAGGGCAGCGCAGTCAGGTCTCAGGCAGAATTCATCATCCCAAATGACCCACCCAGACTCTGACCAAGGCTCAGGCTGACTGTGTTTTTGTTTTTATATTTTCTCCCATGTCCTCAAAGATGGGGGACTATTTATTACTAATTTATATACTGCAAATGCTATGTAATTCTTTTTTTTTCTTTTTCTTTCTTTTTTTTTTTTTTTTTTTTTTGCTTTACGAGGGCCTCTCACTGTTGTGGTCTCTCCCGTTGTGGAGCACAGGCTCTGGACACGCAGGCTCAGCGGCCATGGCTCACGGGCCCAGCCACTCCGCGGCACGTGGGATCTTCCCGGACCGGGGCACGAACCCGTGTCCCCTGCATCGGCAGGCGGACTCTCAACCACTGTGCCACCAGGGAAGCCCCAAATGCTATGTAATTCTAAGATGAATTCACTAGAGCAGCGATTCTCAATTGGGGGTGATTTTGCCCACCAGGGGATATTTGGCAATGTCTTGGGACATTTGGGGATATCATGACTGGGGGTGGTGGGTAGATGCCAGGGACGCTGCTAAACATTCTGCAATGCACAGGACAGGTCCCCACAGCAAAGATGTATCCCACCCAAGATGTCAACGGTGCCGTTGTTGAGAACCCTGCACCAGACATAAGAACCTCCTTCCAAGTTATTCAGTTCCTTTAGTTTCCTTAATCAAGCACATTTAGAAACACTAAGAGAAGAAGAAAGCGCCTATTGATAGTCACTGTGTCTCACCTGCTTCCTTTACCCCAAACCATACATTCCAGATCTAAATTTTTGCAATCATCTCAAGATGCTTATATTTTGTCTTTTCCTAACTAGATATAATAATGACATCGTTCTTCAATACAGCTTCCCCAAGATGTAAAGCCTCCCGTGGTAGCCCCGACCAACCCATATCCCTATTAGTCATTCTCTGGTACCTTGAATATTTCCTTTTCATCAGCATCACAAGGACTAAACACTTACCAGTTGAATCACGGTTTGCTGTCTGCTTGCGCCACTAGAAAGTAAACATCATCTAAGCAGCCCTCACAATAATCCTATAAGGAACACATTATTATCCCATTTTACAGATAAGAAAACTGAAACTTAGAAAGGTTGAATGCCTTGTATAAGATCATCTAGATAATGTGGAGGAATCCTGTGTCTGCTATAGTAAAGAGTCTTGAGAACAGATACACTATCACTAACACAAAAAGGGAGGTGGAATAGCTGCATTTTAAGTGTTTTCCCTTAAGTATTTAAGTGTTAGCACGGCTGAAATCCCTTCTGCCTGCAGGTCTGTGGATAGAAGCAGACCCAGCTCCCAGAATCATCAGCCAGCATTCTAAAGCTCTTCTCTAAATAGCTGTTAGTAAGAAAAATGCAAATGAGAATATCTAATTGCAAATTGCTCCAGCCTCACTTTGAGACCTTCTGTGGTGACTGAGCCAAAACTCCCTCCCAAGCAGACAGATGTGCTGGCACCTCTGTTCTGGAGCTCAGCTGCTCCCTTGGCAGGGAACCAAGCCTATGGCAGAACGACATTGCCGTGTCCACTTCAGGACATCCAAATATTGTGGTCCCTGCTGAAATCTACCCACCGAGGGCACAGCTGTGAACAGGAGCCCTCCGTGTCTGCTGAGAGGCAGGACCTAGGGCCTTAGCTTTGTTTTTAATTACAAACAAATATGTTCCCATGTTAAAGGTTAGTCAGTGAAAATAAAATAAACAGGTATCAAGACACATGTGTTTATACACACACACACATGCGCAGTCACATGTATGACAATACAGTATGAATGTGACTAGAAAGGTCAGGCTCTGCAAAAATGAAAGTACAACACCAGAAAGATAACCTTGCTTCCAAATTTCACCCAGGTACAGTTCAACAGTGTCTGGTGTCTTGGTGTTCATGTAGGACTTTCCTATATTAAGTTAAACCAAATGAAATTGACATTTTTGTAGGTAGCAAATACGGATCATGTGGTTTAACCTAATATGTAATCAGCAACCAGCAGGGGGAGTTAAGAGGCAGGAACCCTTATCCAGGAGGCCCAGCAAAGAAGAGCCCCAAACGCATAGGAAACAGGGAAGCTGGCAGATCCTAGAGACAGGATCTCGTGAATGCGGTAAGGGGACAGGGCCACACAGCTACAAATGAGGCAAAAAATATAAAATGCTGTCTTGTCAGAAAAGCTGGGCTGAGAGCAGGGCAAGCCTCAAGTGTAAGTAGCTGCTTTGTTTCTAAGCTCCTGACCTAGGCTGCTTGGCTAGAACCTACTCTGACCTTCATTAAACTACAGCTAAAAGAAAGCATCCATCCTGCAAGGAGCAGCATCCACAAAGGAGCTACTTGGCAAGAGGGGTCAGAGAAAAGTGGCATTCAGAGGGCTGGGCCTGTCCACAGAGCTTGTGGAACAGAGCCCCTTAGGCAAGGAGCACCTCCACCCCTATAGGCTAAAGGCAGGAGAAATGTCAGCTGAGGATGGGGAAGGGGCTACAAGGAAAGATGGGCCAGATGCTGAATTCTTCCAGGAAGCAGGTGGTGATGGTGTGGATGAAGAGGACCTGGATGAGAGGGGGGTGTGGAGTGACTTCTGGACTGTGAAATGTCCAGAAGAATCAGGACAAACCCTCCTCTGTAGTGGGTACCATGGAAATATTAGATAATCAGGAAACCTGCAGTCTTCTTTCAGACTTGCTTTCAACTAGCTGTGCTCCTTGGCAGATGGCTCAAGTTCTCTGAGCCTCAGTTTCTTCTCTTTGGTTTTTTTTTGTTGTTTTTTAATTGAGCCTCAGTTTCTCCATCTGTAAAATAGGAGTGCAGTTCAAACAGTTTCTGGGTCAAGATCAGCTAGCAGAGGATCAAATTGCTTATCAGAAAGTGGTTCACTGGGGGAAAGAAACTGACATTCTAGAGCATTTTTATTATCCCACCTAAGGATAGAATTTTAGGGCATAATTCCAGAATTATGCCATAACACTCAGGCATATTTTAAGCAGATTTCTTGGCATCCTAATGTTTGTATTTGTCTGCCATTGGATTTGCTGGGGTTTCCTTTGTTCATTGCTGGCTGTTACGGATGTAGGGGAACCCCAAAATGTATCTCTTTGGCATGAGGATTATTCTAGGCTGATTATTTTTAGTAAATGGAAAACACAGGAAGTCTTTCTTTTTACCTCCCCCTTAACTGCCTAAAAGAATTTACATAATGGGTCTGGTCCGGGAAAGCACTATAGCCAGAAATATCTCCAGAGAATATGGACCAGGTGTGTTAGGGGCACCTTAGCAGGGTGTAGAGACCAGAGTCCTCTCTGTGTCCTCTCTGCATAGCATAGCAAACATTTGTTTACCAAACATTTACTTTTACATCTCCATGTGAATTGCCTTCCTCCTCTTTGAAGTCCAAGCCCCTACCCCCTCCTTTTCTCCCAGATGGCATATAAGTCTCAATTGACTGAATTGTCCTTTTTTCATTTTTCTTATGGGAACCCTGTAAGTGTGTAATTAAATTTTATTTTCTCCTGTTAATTTATCTCACATCAGTTTAATTCTTAGACCAGCCAGAAGAACCTAGAAAGGGTAGAGGAAAACTTTTTCCTTCCCCACCTGGTGATTTAAGGAACATGTTTAGGACTCTCTCTTTTTTAAGATCTGTATGGCCATAGATGAAAGTAGAAGTTCCCTTTTCAGGGAACAGGAGAGGTGCCCTGAACAGTGGCTCCCTTCTCCAGCAGAAAGCTGCAGCAGCCCTCTCTCTATGTGGGATTCAGAGCCACCTTCACAGTGGCATTCTGCAGATGCTGTCATTGGTGCTAAAAGTTGATTTCTAAGAGGCATCTATACAACCTTGGATTTATGTGTACTAATAAATTACAGCCTAAAGTGATCTGTGGGAAATCTAAATAAGATTTTCTATGTACAAAAACAAAAAAAAAACCTCTTCATTTAAGAATTAAATTGATCACAATTTTCAAAATATTGAAACATTGCATATAGTTATATATGCTCATAATTTTCCAATTTACAAAAGTATAAATTTAATGCAGAAATCTTGGGGAAACACACAGGAAAATGCAACTCCCAGCCCCACCCTCCAAAGTTAACCATTATTAAAATTTTGGTATTAATATATAAATTCCTCTTCTTCATTCATTCCACAAATACTTATTGAGTGACTACTATGTGCCAGGCACTGTGCTGTGTGCTAAGGAGAATGAAATGATGCTATTGTTACCGAGTCCTGTTACCTGTAGGACAGACCAATAAATCAAGAGATGAGTTGCTGGGACAAGGAATAGAGACTTTATTCAGAAAGCCAGCCAACCGAGAAGATGGTGGATTAGTGTCCCAAAGAACCATCTTCCCTGAGTTAGAATTCAGGCTTCTTTTATACTGAAAGGGGAAGGGGTGAGGTTGGTTGCTGCAAACTTCTTGGTGTAGGAATCCTTTGCTCTTGCAGCTGGCCACATAAGTCCGGTCACAATGTTCCTATAAACCTCCAACAAGACAAGTGTTATTCTCTGTTCTGCAACCTTTTATCTCTATACGAATGGAAAAGTGACCTTTAGAGCTCAGAGCCTTGAGAATGGGCTATCCTATATATTTCAGGCTATAGGCAACATTCTTAATTAGTAGCAAAAGCAATAGAATACAAAAGTTAAAGAGACAGATCCAATATGGAGTCAGATTTGTTCTTCCCTACTACACTATGAGTTCCCTTTCTCTTTTTTTTTTTTTTTTTTTTGCCTGTTCCACACTACTCTTTCCTACTGAGAGTTTGTAATGAAATAAGAGGCAACAAAGCATTGTGCAGAGATGGGTGTTGGCCTTATTCCAGCCTTACAGATTTGTTGCAGGGATTATGATGAATAAATGTAAAGAAGCTGGCACCAAGCCCGGTACTTGGCAGGTGCTCAATCAACAATAGCTATTGTTTGGGATTGACATATATACACTAATATGTATAAAACAGATAACTAATAAGAACCTGCTGTATAAAAAAATTAAATTTAATTTAAAAAACAATAGCTATTGTTACTTTTTATTACTGACATTTTTGTGTAAAGGGTCTTATTACCAATTGCAGCTAATTTTAATTCTGCTTCTACAGTTGTTCCAAATGCATTTTTAAGCCCTGAATCTCCATCCTTGCTCTTCCTATGGAAGATTGTATCCTTAAGTGCTGTCTCCAAAGTTCTGGCTGCTGGCTATTGATTTCCCCCAGAAATGGCTTTTCTTGCCATTTTCAGGGTTTTTTAGCTCTTAGATTCTGTGTCTCCTACTCAGCCAGTTGCATGCCCTCTCCCCATGGTGGAGGTGGCGTTGGTGCAGACATTACACTTTACTTCTTTGGGCAGTTAAGCCATGAAGGATCACCCCTGGGAAAGAAACAAAGTCTTTTTGATAGTTCCTGTATCCTCCTGCTCAGCCTTCTCCTCTAGTTTCAACAACTTAGTCGTTTAACCATGCATCGATCAGTCATGAGGGGATGGGTGCCTATCCCTGGAGAGAGGGCACAGCCTTCCAGGCATTTCCAGAGCAAGGTTCCTTTGGCCAAAAGGACTTCTTCTCCAGAGAGAGGCACAGCTGAGAGCCATGAGCAGCCGACATTCACAGCAGCTGGGAGATGGGTCCACTCCATAAAGGGGATCTGGGACAGGCAACCCCAAAATCAACTACACCAGCCTAATGCATGGCTTTCTTTCTCCCAAGAATGAGCATGAAGAACTCTGAATATTCTTAAATGTCACTTGTTGGAAGTGATATAACTCAGCTGTATAATTTACAACAATTATAACCATAGTTATTTCTGGAATTCCACTTAGGGAACTGGATCGGAAAAGAGGGGAAGACTCAGGGGCTAGGGTTGTGGGCAGAATTGTGCTGTATTAATAAGTGAATAAGTTTGATGTTACTCTAGAAAAGGAGAGAATGAAAGAGAAAATAATGATTTTCATAGACTGTTGCCAGGTACCACAACTCCCTTTCCCAACACTTTGAAGATTATTTGAAACATTGGGCAAGCAGTATTTAAATAACAGAAAATATTTCTCTCTCTCTGTCTCCCTATCTCGATATATGTATTGGTATATGATATCATATATATATACACATATGCTATATATCGATATATGGCAGAGTATGTGTCTGTGTATATATATGTATATTGTCAATGGAAATAATCAATAAACAATCTATAATAGGAATAGAAAGGAGTTTTATTTGAGGCAGGCTGAGGACTACAGCCCAGAAGGCAGCACATACACAGTGAGTCAGTATGGCTTTGGCACCTGGGAAGGGAGTCTTATCCTTGAAGGAGTACCAGCATTGGTGTCCCAGGAAAGGAGGCATTTAATCTTTTTTTTTTCTAAATTAAAAAAATAATAAATTTATTTATTTTTGTCTGCGTTGGGTCTTCATTGCTGCATGCGGGCTTTCTCTAGTTGCAGTGAGTGGGGGCTACTCTTCATTGTGGCTCGCAGGCTCTAGAGCGCAGCCTCAGTAGTTGTGGTGCATGGGCTTAGTTGCTCCGCAGCATGTGGGATCTTCCCAGACCATGGCTTGAACCCGTGTCTTCTGCATTGGCAGGCGGATTCTTAACCACTAAGCCACCCGTGTCTGACAACCACGCAGTCCTAATCTTTATTTTTAACATGGACATCCTTTACTTCTCATCAGTGTGCCCTTTTCTTAATAATTAAAGAAGATGTACAATGTATGTTTGATAGTGTTACTGACCAGTGTTCTTGGCCTTCCCCAAGCAATAGAAATTGACTAGAGACCAGACAAGAATTCAGGCAAGGCTTTATTGGGGCCCTTGCTGCAGCAGGGCCTTGCTGCAGAACAAACAACAGGTTCCCTTGCTTGCTTGCTTGCTCCCCAAGGGGGTGTGGGGTGAGGGTAGGGGTGTGTCTAGGGGTCGGGCCAGAAGGGTGGCTTAGGTGGTTGGCCCACCCCTTAGGTGGTACTGAGCGCAGGGGGCATATGCGCAGTACCCTGCCTTTGCTCCTGACACCCCGTTTTTGCTCCAGGATCTTCAAAAGTGGCAGTTGGGTTTTTGGGTCTCTTTGCATCTTTTGGGTCCAGAATTTGCCCCAACTGTGCATGCGCACTGTTATTTTTAGTCCCATACGGTTTCTTTGTATTCTGTTGCTCGAGGAGAGGTGTGTCCAGGTGCAAGCACTGCAGCACTGCAGCAAAGGGGCCCAGGTCCCAGCAAAGGGTCCCAGGTCCCAGCCTGTCTCAATAGGTCATGAACTGGCTGTTTTATTTAGCATAAAATTCAGGTTAACTCATGTATAAGCCTGTATGACTTCCCCATACCTCAATATGTGAAAATCTTTTATCTATATACATATCTATATGTATATGTACCCACTGGAATTTCTGTGTGAAAGCTTGCAAAACACACTCACCTCACACATATGGGACCCCATTCAGATGCTTACCTGCCCATGGGCATAGAATTCTACTGTATCACTCGGTTTGATCCTCCCTGTGACCAGATGCCTTTTTGTCACTATCTTTTCACTCTTAGCCATAGTTGCTGATTTTTCCAAGTCTGTGGGTCCTGGCATCATGCAAGCTTTTGATGGTTTTTCTTCTACTTGTGGTCTCATGCCAGTCCCCTTCCTGATTTCTCAATGAGGCTGGAGAGGAACTTAATTCATTTCCCTGCCCCTTTACTTTTTATTGGTTAGGAAGATGCCTTGGATGCTGGAAATACTCATTATGCCACTGGTTTCTTAAAAGAAGAGAGAAAGACCGATACATTTTACCTAGGATAACCTGATGCTCAGAGTTCCTGGAACCATTCTAATTTAAAATTATGAACTAATGTCTCCCAAGTTATTTATCAAACTCTATGTCTTTATATTGAAGTTATAATGCTGTTGTTATAGTTCGGGCTGATCTCAAATAAAGTCCCATTTAGCTCATGGATTCTGAGTCTCTTAGAGATTGCTGTCCCATTATGGATGTCTTAGGGCATCGAAATAGTATTTGCTGTGTCTGACAACCAATTAATTAAAGAAAACATTAGGCTAGGAGCAATAATGTCAACATTATTAATTTCTTTATCACTGTCACACCTGTAGCTAGACACAGTAGTTGTCTAGCAACTAAAAAATGGAAGTAGAGATGTGTGACTGGACTGTCAGTGGAAGGATAGACTGGTTATTTCAATCTTGTTAACTGTGGGATGCTATTTGAAATGGAAAACAATGAGATAACAAATGAACACAAACATATGATCCTATATTTAGTGGTTGATCCTATATTTAGATGTGTGACTGGGCTGTCAGTGGAAGGATAGACTGGTTATTTCAATCTTGTTAACTGTGGGATGCTATTTGAAATGGAAAACAATGAGATAACAAATGAACACAAACATATGATCCTATATTTAGTGGTTGAGGAGACAATCCATATTACACACTTCTTGGATTCTCTTTGCTGATCGTTATCATTGAGTCAAGCACAACTTAGGAGTCCACTAAAAAAAATCAAATTATTAACTTTTTTCCATTTCATGAGCATTTATGAAGAAATGGTTGGGGAAAGTACAGAAAAGTAAAGGAATTTATTGGAAATTGTTACAAAACTGTTTTTACTCTAAGCTACCTGATCACATGTGGTTGCAGCCCACGGTGATAATGCCGGATGAAACAGGTGGTAAAGCTGCTTGAGTTTCTAACGCTCCCATCTATCTTCACATTCAAAACTGTGCCTTGTTCTTTCAGGCAACAATATTTTTTTTAGCATTCTAGTAGTGCATGTAATTTTAATAGGCATGCTATGCTGTTAAAATTAATTATAGTAACATATTTTTATAGTAACATATTTTGAGGAGTCTTAAAAACTGGGGTATTCACTTTTGATCAAGTATTAGAGTACAGAAGGATAGTGATAGTCTATTCAGCATCTACTCAATACAGATTTACTGAGCACTTACTATGTGGTAGGAATTGTTTATGCATTGGAAACACAATGGTATATAAAGTGAATATTGCTCCTGCCTGCATGGAATTTACAACCTAGTGGGAGAAGGATGCCAAGGAAATGGATATGGAACAACAAGTCATGCTGCGTACAATAAAGAAATAGTATGAGGTGCTAAGAGGAAGTGTAATGGAGAACAATTCCTAGATGGACTGGAATGTGTTCAGGACAAGACATTTAAGCTGACTTGAAGCATGAAGAGGGGTTAACCAGGTGGGGAGTAAGGGGAAGAGCACTTCGAACAGAGGGAACATGTCTGAAGGCATAGGTTTTACAAAGGATTTATGAATTTGAGAAACTGAAATTGTGGCTGGAGCTTAGAGAGCAAGGGGCAGAGCTACAGGAGAAGGAGCTGGAGTTTTAGGTCCCTGTGAACCATAACAACTTTGGATTTCGTTGGAAGCAATGGGTAAATGAGTGGAAAGTATAACTACAATTAGTTTCAAGCCCTTATTATTAGAATGGATCCACTGTGAGCCCTGCTCCAGGTGTTACTAGAAAACACTCTGCTACTGTTGTCTCAAAGGCTAAAGTAAGAGCATGTAGTCCTGAGGCTAGAGGGGAAAACATGCCAAAGAAAAGAGAAGGAATTTCATCAAGGAAAATGTTTAGAACTCATCAGTGCCCTCTCATAACAGTCTTGTAACAGAA
The DNA here is from genome assembly GCF_039906515.1 of Pseudorca crassidens. Taxonomy (NCBI): domain Eukaryota; kingdom Metazoa; phylum Chordata; class Mammalia; order Artiodactyla; family Delphinidae; genus Pseudorca; species Pseudorca crassidens. The sequence continues at coordinate 62,957,852 of NC_090305.1, forward strand.
GGGAAAGTCTAAAAAAGCATTGTTCAACTTCTCAGCAGAAAGACTTTTATTTAAGTCACAAAATGAGATTCACAAATCTCATTAAAGCATTATCAAAAGAAGTTTGAAGGCCCCTGAGGTATTCCAATTTCCTCCTCTCTTATTTATTTCTTCTAAGACTTGTATCTTTATAAAATGCTGATGTCAAAGTCAGAAATATTTTGTTGAAATGGGCATCTGCCTTCCCACCTTTCCCCCTCCTTGCCTCCATCCTTAACAGAGGGCTCAAGGAGCTTTATTTGGAAAGATTATTATCTGGGTGATGTCCTTATACCCATGCAGTATTTATTCCTTAGAACACATAAGCAAGCACAGCTCACCTCTAGCCATGTAAGTATCAACCAGATGACTGGGTCTTTTTGCTCTGAGAAGTACATTGACCTGAGCCCACTGTTAGGTATTATTGAGATGGAAGCATCAAATTCTGTTTCTGCATCTGCTGAAATGATCATATTACTTTTCTCTTTAGTCTGTTAATATGGTAAATTATATTGATTCTTCTTAAAATGTTGAACCAACCTTTCATTCCCATGATAAATTCCACTTGGTTGTGATGTATTATCCTTTTTATATATAGCTGAATTTGATTTGCTAATTTGTATCTATATTCATGAGTGATATTGGTCTGTAGTTTTCTTTCTTATGTCTTTGAGAAGTGTTTTCTTTCATTCTGTTTTCTTAAAGTGATTGTGTAGAATCAGTATTATTTCTTCCTTAAATATTTGATAGAATTTGCCAGTGAAATCTTCTAGGCCTGGAAGATTCTTTATTACTTTAAAACAACAACAACTATGAATTCAATTTCTTTAATAGATATAGCAATATTCAAGTTATCTACACTTCTTCTTGAGTGAATTTTGATAGTTTATGTCTTTCAAGGAATTGATTCATTTCATCTAAGTTGTTAAATTTGTGGACGCTGTTTTTTGTAATATTCCCTTGTTATCTTTTTGGTTCCCTTATTATCTAATTATGTTTATCACAGATGAATTTAGCATCTATTTAGTGTCTGTCAGACCTGTAGTGATGGCCCCTCTTTTTTCCTTCTATTGTTAATTTGTATCTTTTTTTTTCTTTAGTACATCTGATTTACCAATTTTATTAATGCTTATGAAGTAGCAGCCTTTGGTTTTATTGACTTTTCTCTACTGTATTTCTATTTTTAAGTTCACTGGTTTCTGCTCTTATCTTTATTAACTCTTTCTTTCTGCTTGCTTTGGATATAATTTTCTCTTTGTTTTCTAGTTTCTTACATTGGCAGGGTAGATTACTGATTTTAGGACTTTCTTTTTCTAGTATAAGCACTTAAGCTATAAAATTTTCTCTAAACACTGCTTAAGCTTCCACTTACAATGTATTGGTTATGACATGGCAGAACTGGAATTCTCATACAATGCTGGTGGAATGTAAAATGGCACAACCTCTTTGGAAAATAGTTTGTCAGCTTCTTAAAACATTAAATATACACCTACCATATGATCTACTCATTCCACTCCTAGATATTCATGCAAAAGAAAAGAAAATCATTATTACATATTACATACTTATTAGAACGTGTGTTCATGCAAAAACTTGTACACAGATGTTCATAGCAGCTTTATCTGTAATAGCCAGAACAACCTAAATGTACATCAATAGCTGAGTGGATAAGTAAACTGTAGTATATCCATATAATTGAAGACCATTCATTAACAAAAAATACTGTTGATGTAAGCAACAACAGACGTGAATTTCAAAGGCATTATGCTGACTGAAAGAAGTTGGACTAAAAAGAGTACATTTATATAAAAGTTGAGGAAATGCAAACTAATGTTTAAGTAGACAGGAATAGAAAGTATTTTCTATAACGTTGTTACTCAGTTCTTTAGAGTCCTGTGTTAGAAGCCAAAAATCACATTCACTAGTATGAAATAATTTTTTAAATGATCCATCAGCTTAACATTCAATTTATTAAAGACAACAGATGCTACTTCCCTTATTTTCAAAAGTGTTTTTTACTAAGTCTTCAGAGTCATGCACTTTCTCAGTCCTGATACTATTATTCTGAATTGTTCCAGAGATATTTACATGAAAAGCAATCCTGTAGAATAGTAATTTTCTGGGTGGGTAAGAGGTTGATCTTTCTTTTGTCAAGTAGGAAAGGAGTGATTATTAAATGGTAGTTTAGAAAGAAGAACCAAGTGAACTAGTTTTGATAAACAATACATATGTTCAGGATCTAGGAATTGATTCCTATAAAACCATCTGTGCCCATTTATCTCCTTGAAAAATTTTGTGTATTCCTGAGGTAAGTGTACGTTATATTGAAGACTGCTGGTATGAAATATTTATGTAATATTTCAAGATGATTATAAGAATAAAATGCTTGAAATATTTTTCTGTTGCCTTTAGACCTAAAAGTTTGGCAGGATATAAATTTGGGAGAGGTTACAACTTTTTCTTAAACTCTTTAGAGGTTTCCTCATTGTCCTTTAGAATTTAGTATTTCCAGAGAAATCTGAGCCCAGTCTAATTTCCATTCCTAATTTTTTTCCTTTACTCAGTGCTTATAGAACTCTCTTTCTTCCTCCCTTTCTCATTTATTTATCTATCTACCGATCTTTCATTCTTTAAACACACACACAAAAAATTTACCCAAGATGTGTTTAGTGTTGATACACATATCCTGGTGTGATTTCAGAAAAATTTTCTTCAACTACTAAATTGACAAATATTTATTTAGTGACTACTATGTGGCAAATACTCTAATATGTGTTCATGAATAAGGTACAGTCACCTCCATTTCATGCCTTCTCCTTTTGTTCCATAAAGCATGACAGTTGTGGGTTTTTGGTTTTTTGTATTTTCTTTTTTAGCATGACAGTTTTTTAAGTTTTGTTCTATTGTCTATAGTAAGTCATTTTTTCAAAGACTATTCTGTCTTCTAATCTTCAAGATGATGCTTCTCCTGTTGGCTATAATTTTTAATAGCCACATATTAATTTTTAAAAGTCTTCTCATCTTATAAAGGAAAGAGCTGGCAACTTTGTGCAAGAAGAGACACAATTGTTTGATTTATTATTCACAGTACACAAGATAAGTAATAGCATAATTGTGGTGATGGAGAGAAACCTACCATTGTACATATATATGTAGTTTCTTTTTTTTTTTTTTAATCTTTATTTATTTGGCTGTGCTGGGTCTTAGTTGCGGCACATGGGGTCTTCGTTGCCCTGTGTGGGATCTTTAGTTGCGGCATGCAGGATCTAGTTCCCTGACCAGGGATAGAACCCAGGCTCCCTGCACTGGGAGCATGGAGTCTTAGCCACTGGACCACCAGGGAAGTCCCCTATATATGTAGTTTCAAATGAACTTTAACACTTTTCATGACAGCTGGATCAAACAACTTTTTATGGACATAGGGAAGGAAATTGGAGGTATGGATGGTGTGTGTTAAAATACTGTAGAAAAAATGCTGAAGTTATACACCTGCACAGTTGCTGCTGCTGGTGTATTAAAGTCAGTAAAATTAGAAAATTGTCTCTGCTTCCATAATGAATGCTGAGATGAGATAGACATACATAAAATAAAATTGCACAGAAACAGTCTATAAAAAGATGACGTGTCCAAAGCGGGCATTTATTTTGTAGATGCACCATTCCCTGTAGCTGATTATTTTAATATTGATTGAGTGAAGAATAACAGTTTCATTGGAAAATTTTGCCTCCTGTAAAGAAGAAACTTATTATCTCAGATAACTTATTTTTTGGAAGATAATGAAAAATTTTAAAAGATTGAATGGATCATTGAAAATCAATCCACCATTCCTCTCTCTTTCAATTCCATTTCATTGACTACTTAAAGGGATTAGAATTTGACTTTATTGCCTTGAGTATTTTAATTAAAGTTTTATATTTAATCTTGAAGAAAAGGAAGTTTTATATCATTGAAGAGACACATGTACTTATAAGAGCTCTCTGAATAATAAAAGTAGAAATTATTAGTAAGTTACTTGTATGCGAAATTACTTTTGCTGAGATAATGAAAAGATCAGACTGGGTAGGCATGCAAATCTCCTTTGGTTTATTGGCCTAGAACCTGGGTATATTTGTACTGAACTTAAACAGTTAATATCTAGTGATGAAAAATTTTTACTCAGAAGTCAGCAAAACATTAAGAAGCCTACATCCTAGAAAGGTAGGACTTTATAGGTGACTCAGTTTACTTTCTCTAAGTGAATGAATGCATTAGGAAATAAGAAAGGCTGAAGACCAAAGGGTCAAGGACATTGTCACAATTAGATACAGTGTCTCATACAGTGGTGTTTGAATCTATGTTGGGGGTGGGAGAGAGAGGTGATAAACGTGTGGCTGATTTTCAACCAGTATTCTCTGCTATAGCTGTACTGGTTGTTTATGGGGGTTGTTCTTTCTGAGCCATGTGCATGGTTAAATATTTTGAATATCACCATTGAGTACATGCATTTGTTCTGTGTGCTGTGCCTTTAGCCTCATTCAACTAAAATTTAGTGAACACTTAGTATATGCTGGTGAAATCCCATGTCCAATAGGGAGGTGTGATTTAGGACTGACAGTAGATGGCCTACTTTTAGGTGAACAGGTCACATGGGAGAAAAGATGAATGACAAATTCAAAAGGCTTGTGGACTGTTTGATGAGACTGAAGAAAATTTTACATTTTCCATCACTTTTTTGTTTTGTCTACATGTGTGAAAATGGCTCTTGATAGGTTGTTTACTGAGACTTCTTTCTGCAGATTATTTCATTCCAGGGTAGGAGGCTTTCTCTCACATCTAGAAGCTAGATCAAGCTCCCATTTGGAAACCAAGTCAGAAAAACAGCCTGACCACATTCTTTTCCTTCTGAGCCCTTCTGAATTGATCTATAGCAGGCAAAGGTTATTGCTGACTTTCCTACAGTTCATCCATGTCTTCAGGCTTTAACTTTAAAATCTAAGGGATTATTAGTGAGGTTTGCTGGAATCTTCTCCCATAACACTGAACTTCCTAAGGAGGAGAGTTTTGTGTCAGCTTCTGTCATCTCCTTCAATTTCAAATTAATTTAACTCTATATGGTTGAAACTTAGCAGTGTTGGTGGTATGTAGGTCATTCATTCAGTGATTTCTTCAACATATATTTATCAAGGCCCTGCAAGGGGCCAGTCCCTGTTTTAGGTAATGTGAGCAAAACATAAAAATAAATTCCCTCTTAGCTTGCTTTGTGGGGAGAGAAAAGAGTAATCAAAACCAATAAGTAAGTATGTAATAAAGACTATGGTGATTAATGCTATGGAGAAAAAATATAAGGGAGTGTTGTAATCTTAAGTAGTGTGTCGGGGAAGGAATCATTGAAAAGGTAGCAGTGAGAAAGGAGGACAAGGAGATAGGAGTGCTAATCTCCAGAAGAAGTGCATTCCAGCTAAAATGCATGGTGTGCAAAGGCCCTGAGACACACATGTGCTTGGGAGGTTTGAGGAGCAGCAAAACATTCAGGTGGCTGAAGCAGAAGGTGCAAAGAGAAATCATAATAGGAAATGGTTAGAGAGCTAATAAAGGGAGGCCAATTGCAGGACCTGTAGTTATCGAAAAGACGTTAGCTTTACGCTAAATTAGATGAGTATTTATGGGAAGGTGTGGACCAAAGGAATGACATGATCTGGCTTACATTTTAGTGGGACCTCTTGTCTGACACTTTGGCCAGTGCCCAAGGGTAAAAGCAGCTGATGAATATATCTCTCTGTGATTCCAGCTTCAGGATTCTGCCCCCAGTTTTGGTTGCATTCAGAAGCCTTCAAAAACATGTCTTTAGTGTTTGTCTCTGGCTGTTTTAGCACTTAATGGCGGGAGCGTTGTTGACCTGCCACAGACATCTTCCATCACCCTCTACCCACTCGTCTTCATGACATACTGCATTTCAACCTGCTTCTTTGTCTTACCGCCCATATCTCCCAACACGAAGACTGGCCTGGTTTTATTTGTTGATGTATCCTGTGCCTGTAACAATCGAGACGGCCTTTGCACTAGCCGCCTAACTGATCTCCCTGCTTCTATACTGACCCCTTACCACAAGAGCCTGAGTGAGCTTTTAGTGTCACATCACCCCTCTGCTCACAACCCTCCAATGGCTCTCATCTCACTTGGGGTAAAAGCCAAAGGCCGCCCACCAGACCTGAGGGAGCCAAATGGTCAGGACACCGTATGACTCCGTATCTCATCACCATCTACTCTCCCTCTCATTCAAACGCCTTTACCATACTAGCCTCCTGGCCACTCCTCAATCTCACCGGATATGTTCCTGTCTGAGGTCTTTGCCCATGCTGTTCTCACTGCCTGGCATGCTCTTCTCTAAAGTATCTGCAAGATTTGCTACTTCATCACCTTCAGATATTTACCCAATGTCAGCTTCTAAACTAGGACCACCATGTACAGTTGTGCCTGTTGTGCCTTGCATAAGCACAGAGGACACCTGTCCCCTGTGTTCTAGAAGCAGCCAGTGACTGAGCCATGACCAGCATCTACGCATGCTTATGGAAGAAACATCCCTTCTTACTCCATTCTGCCAGTCGTCTCCTCATTTTTACAGTCCTATCTCACAGAGTTACTATGAGAATCAAACGCAATTATATCAGTGATAATAACCTTAAAAAATAATATTTATTGAGAATTACTTCAGGCCAGGCACTGTCGTAAACTCTTTTCACAGATTATTGGTCTCATCCTCACAAGAACACTGTAAGATAGGTGCTATTATTATAACTAAGCAAACATTCATCTGCATTCCAGTTACCAGGGGCATCATTGTCCATACATTCTTCTGTGATTCTTTAGCTTGCATCTATATTAAGATTTCCCTTAGAATGTCTTTCATGAATTCTGAGGAGTCAGTTGGGATGAGGCATCATTCAGTTTCATTCCAGTTTACACAACTCCAGCCAGCTATTTCGAGGGTTAAAGATGTCCCAAGAATACAGAAAAGGGGCTTCTTTGTATGCCCCTGAAAAATAGAACACTAAAGACAATGCCAACAAATACAATAATACTTTTCTCATCCATTTCATTCTGTCTACATAATCAATTCTTGTTTCATCCAACCTTGGATCTGCTGTCTGCTTTCATAATGTCACCTACTTCTGGGTTTCAAGAGTCCTGGAAGCTCTGACTGATGTCCCTGGCACAGTCTGACACAACTTCTCACAGTGGTGAGGTTAGCTTCTCTGGGAAACCTGCAACAGTATCGATAATTGTCAGATTATCACATTTGGTGCAGTCCTTCCTACCGATACTCCCATGCTGTCCTTTGTTGTTGTTACTTTAGGAAGACCTAGTTTCTGGCCTGTAGCTTATAACAGACCTTCAGGCAAAATGAAAGGAGAGCGGAGAATCCAGTTGTTGACGACAAAACGAAATGACTCTACTTTGTTAGTGACAAACATGATTTTAAAGTGGAGGATGATAGAATCCTTTCATGGATAAAACGTATGTATACATGACTAATTTATACAGATCAGAGCAAATTATCCTGAAGGTAGGAAGATAGTATGGCCACGGAGAGCCTTAACAAATCTCCAGGGCCTTCCAATCCATCCCGTTAAGTAGGCACAACGTTAAAAAGAGTCTTCGCCGGAGATTGGCCACTTGATTATGATAGGAGCATAGGGGCCTGAGGATAAAATATGCTTATAGCCTGGCTCCTTTATTAACCGGAATGGTAATAAAAGAGTTTCAAATAGACATAGCAGAAGGTAACCTAGAAGCTCTAGCTCTTTTAGAAGCAAGGAACTTGTGTTTGCTTATAAAATAATTCCAAAGCATGACAAATGTCATCACCAAGACACAAAGTTATCCAGCTTTCAAGTGAGGGTTTTTCTGAGGAGATGAGGAACCTCTGTTCTCTGGGCAGGTCGCACAAAATGTGGAGAACAACTCTATATCCCCTGTTAGTAAGAGCCAACTGAATACTCCAAACATCAGTTTTAAGCTCCTAGTTCTCTCTTCTTCATTATTCATAAGCTTCCTTTGTTCATTAATTATATACCTTTATATGTACACTTAAATATACACACTAAACAAATAGTTAGATGACATAATTTAAAGCTTTTAATTTTAAAATAAAATTAACTTTACTACCATGTTCTGAATTATGGCATAAACACATTGATTTTATCACCTTAATTGAAGTGAAGTTAACCTTTAGTTACAAATGCACAAACCTCAATATGTTAATCATTTTTAAAACATCAAATTAAAAGAAACTCGCCTAAAAATATAAGTGGATTTTGAAGTGGAAAACAAAATTCGCAGCTCTTTTTATGGAAATAATGACCCATCGTTTTAGCCCAGAACAAAATTTGGGGGGAATGTTATTTCAGAACCATTAGAAAACTAGGTGTGAAATGTATTTGTAAACTGGTGTGCCCAAGAGCAGAGATTGATTGACTAGAAATAATGCACTTCCCGGTACAAGGTATGGAAGTAACATAGAAAAGTGTAATAACATAGATACTTGAAAAGTGATAGTGAAAAGTGTAATAGCATAGATACTTGTTTGCCTATAGGCATTGATGACCACTTTGAGCCCTTCAAGACAGGGGCACTGTCCATCTCCAGGACCTGGTCCGTCTGCAGCACCCAGTGAAGGTTGTAGACAGGGATTGAAGCAGGAGTGGAGCATCATCAGGAAGTGGAATCAAACCTGGGGGATAGCGGGTATTCCTTGCCATTGATCACGCTGAGACTTCGTCCTTCCTCAGCTCTTCCCCCTTCCCTTTCCTAGCTCCTTCCCTTACTTACAGGTTTTTCTTGGAGAACGTACCCTCAATAAATCCCATAACCTTGAGTCTCTCGCAGGCTCTATTCTAGGAAACCCAACTCAAGACAGATGAGCACATATCTGATAACATGCCCCACTCTATAAATATGGAGAATTTTCTAACACTTCTCATTTCACTGGTGACCAAGAGGTTAAGCCCCCTGGGTTATTATCGCCCTTCCCTTCTCCCTACATCCATCAGTCCTTCATGAATCCTATTAGTAGGGATCAGAGAAGCTTACCTTTGAGTCTAAGATCTTGGGAATGATTGTGCTCAAAGAGCCTGACCTTGTTCCCTAAAGAGAACATGCTTTTCCTCTTTCCTGAGGGCAGACCCCACCTAGCAGGGCACCAGCCAGAATGTGCTCCAAAGGGCTGCCTCTCAGAGTCTATTGCAAGATGAAAACCATTCCCCACTTAAGCTTGAAAGGAGGTCATACAAAGTTAACAAGACAGGAGAAAGCCTTGAAACAGATGTTAACCCCTCCTTCCCCACAGCTACCAAGTCTGGTCTGAGTTCTCATTGGGTGTGACCCCAGGAGCCAAGCCACTCAAAGTTCTGACTCAGCTCTACTTCTAAGGAGCACATCAGCTATCTTTGCTGTCTCCTCTCTTCTTCCCAGGGAAAAGGTCTCAGGATCCCTAGGTGGGGAGCCTCAGTGAGCCTCAGCAAAGCCAAGCGCACTCACTCAAGACAGTGTTCTCCATTTCTGGCTATGATTACGGAGCAGGTAGAGGCCAGCTCAAGCCCTGACCTCTGTGCTCTGGCTACAGCTGAGTCCTACTGTCAAGTAGGGATGGAGAGGCTGACAGGTGGGCAGGGAACATGTAAGGGCCTCGTGGAAGCCCCCTGAGACCCCAGAACAGCTGCGAAGACTACACATAGGTGCAGAAGATAATTAGGAAGCTACCAGTGTGCAGTTTCTACTTAAATGACGCCACCCAGACTGTGTCTGGAAACAAATGGACAGATGTTAATGCAAATGTGTCATCACTAGTCCTTTCAAGGGACTATGAACCAGCTCATCTCAGCAGCTCTGTGTCTAAGGGAAAGAGGGAGACAGAGGGACAGTAACAGACCTTTGCCGGTCTTGCTTTGCAGCCAGGCAAATGTATGTCAACCCAAAACGGAGATTGAGGAGTGGGGACAATGGATAGGAAAGTGCTAGAGGAACCACCAAAATTTGATCATTGAATTTCTCAGCTCTTAAACGGCATCCTAGGCTGCCGAACCACCCTTGGCCCACTCTTAACAAACACCACCCCCTCACCCTTCCCAATATATTCTATGATAGCTTCCATCTATAATCTTCCTCTGTATCAGAGTGGTTATCACATTTTAAATTGCATAAAAATTAGCTACTGAAGTTTGTGAGTAATGCAGATTCTCAGGTTCTTATCCTGGGTCAGAGGGAGGAGAGCTAATTCTTGTTTATATAGCACAACCCAAGGATCTTCAGTAGATGGCAGAAGCAGTTTGTCAACATTTGGACATAGAATGGCTGGAAGCAAATACATTCCTCCATTGTAGTTTCTTCTCCATTACAAACACCACATCTTGAATGACCACAATCCTAGGACTGAGCCTCTTCTATAATTCTCTCAGGCTAGAGAGAAAAGTGGATTGAGGTACTGGGAGTCTAGGAGAGACCATGAAGGGAGACAGCAGGGTGTTAGGAAGCTTACTGTACTCTCTATAGTTCTGTGCAAAGCCTCACAAAAGGTACCCTATTCTTCTCCACATCAGCATGGCAGGAGGCAGTATTGATAAAGACAAAAAGATACCAGAATGTGTGTCTACATGGATGGAGTTCTTTGACTCTAGTCCACATTATCTTTGTTTTGCCTTGCTGGACAAAATGTCTTAGCTGCTTAAAAACTAGTTTGGAGGGCTTCCCTGGTGGCACAGTTGTTGGGAATCCACCTGCCAATGCAGGGCACACGGGTTTGAGCCCTGGCCTGGGAAGATCCCACATGCTGCAGAGCAACGAAGCCCGTGTACCACAACTGCTGAGCCTGTGCTCTAGAGCCAGTGAGCTACAACTACTGAGGCTGCATGCCACAACTCCTGAAGCCCATGTGCCTAGAGCCCGTGCTCCGCAACAAGAGAAGCCACCGCAATGAGAAGCCCGTGCACCGCAACGGAGAGTAGCCCCTGCTCGCCGCAACTGGAAAAAGCCCTCATGCAGCAACCAAGACCCAACGCAGCCAAAAATAAATAAAATAAAGAAATTTATTTAAAAAACCCAAAAAACAAAAACTAGTTTGGAAATAAGTGCAATACTGGCTTTTACACCCAAGTTTGGGCTGCGCTTGAGCCCTCTCTTGGGGAGGCCTTGACTCTCCCACTATGTCTCTGGGATCGGACACATGAATTTCAGCCCAGTGGTCCCTGTCTTGGCCTCATGAAGATGAATGATTTGTCAAAGAAGATCTTCTCCAGCCTCCTCACTTTTCAGGCGAGGAAGCCTCTCCAGGAACAAATGGTTCCATGAGAACAAAAGGCATATTCATTGTAAAGATTTCAGGAGTGGCTCTTCAGAAAACCTAACCATCTCTCCTCTCATCTCTCCTGCACAAGATGGGTTTCAGGTGGTTCTATTACCTTGCTTCCTTCTACATTAAATATTTACAGTATCTCACTGTCTTTAAATGGTTGGCTATTCATTGATTAAGAATCATTTACTTGGCTCAGTTCAAACAACAATCCTTATACTCAGAAACAATAGCATTTGATCCACTTGACAATATTCTCAATGGTTTTGTGGAGGTATGTAAACTTGGATATGAAAGCAGGGAGAGAGCTAAATTGCTCCACAAATGAACCGAGAAGAGATGGTCAGAAGCCTGGAAGGTAGATGGCTGCAAGTCCAAGAAGAGAGAATTAGAAGATATCCCAGAATTTTTGAATGAAATGCTATCTGTAGTGCAACATAAACTACCTCTTCTGCCTCTCTTACAAAATCTCTAGTCAAATCTACATTTGTGGATGGGATTTGGTATTGGGAATTATACAAGCAAAGAAATAAATACTGTTGCAGGATTGGCCTCGGGTAAGACCAGAGGCTGGGTACACATGGCAAATGGAAGTGGGAGCACCAGCACATAAGTTACACTAAGAATTGAAAGTGCAGGACTCCTGGCATCTTTCTTTTTCTTTTTTTTTTTTTTTGAATTTTATTTATTTTTTTATACAGCAGGTTCTTATTGCTTATCCATTTTATACATATTAGTGTATATATGTCAATCCCAATTGCCCAATTCATCACACCACCACCACCACCCCCGCCGCTTTACCCCCTTGGTGTCCATACGTTTGTTCTCTACATCTGTGTCTCAATTTCTGCCCTGCAAACCAGTTCATCTGTACCACTTTTCTAGGTTCCACATATATGCATTAATATACGATATTTTTTTTTCTCTTTCTGACTTACTTCACTCTGTATGACAGACTCTAGGTCCATCCACCTCACTACAAATAACTCAATTTCGTTTCTTTCTATGGCTGATTAATATTCCATTGTGTATATGTGTCACATCTTCTTTATCCATTTATCTGTCGATGGACATTTAGGTTGCTTCCATGTTCTGGCGATTGTAAATAATGTTGCAATGAACATTGTGGTACATGACTCTTTTTGAATTACGGTTTTTTTAGGGTATATGCCCAGTAGTGGGATTGCTGGGTCGTATGGTAGTTCTATTTTTAGTTTTTGAAGGAACCTCCATAGTGTTCTCCATAGTGGCTGTATCAAATTACATTCCCACCAGCAGTGCAAGAGGGTTCCCTTTTCTCCACACCCTCTCCAGCATTTGTTGTTTGTAGATTTTCTGATGATGCCCATTCTAACTGATGTGAGGTGATACCTCATTGTAGTTTGTTTTTTGTTTTTTTTTTTTTGCGGCACGCGGGCCTGTCACTGCTGTGGCCTCTCCCGTTGCAGAGCACAGGCTCCGGACGCGCAGGCTCAGTGGCCACGGCTCATGGGCCCAGCCACTCCGCGGCATGTGGGATCCTCCCGGACCGGGGCACGAACCCATGTCCCCTGCATCGGCAGGCAGACTCAACCACTGCGCCACCAGGGAAGCCCCTCATTGTAGTTTTGATTTGCACTTCTCTAATAATTAGTGATTTTGAGCAGCTTTTCATGTGCTTCTTGACCATCTGTATGTCTTCTTTGGAGAAATGTCCATTTAGGTCTCTTCCCATTTTTGGATTGGGTTGTTTGTTTTTTAAATATTGAGCTGCATGAGCTGTTTTTATATTTGGAGATTAATCCTTTGTTGATTCATTTGAATATATTTTCTGCTATTCTGAGGCTTCTTTTTCCATCTTTTTTATGGCTTCCTTTGCTGTGCAAAAGTTTTTAAGTTTCATTAGGTCCCATTTGTTTATTTTTGTTTTTATTTCCATTATTCTAGAAGGTGGATCAAAAAAGATCTTGCTGTGATTTATGTCCAAGAGTGTTCTTCCTATGTTTTCCTCTAAGAGTTTTATAGTGTCCGGTCTTACATTTAGGTCTCGAATCCATTTTGAGTTTATTTTTGTGTATGGTGTTAGGGAGTGTTCTAATTTCGTTCTTTTACATGTAGCTGTCCAGTTTTCCCAGCACCACTTATTGAAGAGACTGTCCTTTTTCCATTGTATATCCTTGCCTCCTTTGTCATAGATTAGTTGACCATAGGTGCGTGGGTTTATCTCTGGGCTTTCTATCCTGCTCCATTGATCTATATTTCTGTTTCTGTGCCAGTACCATATTGTCTTGATTACTGTAGCTTTGTAGTATAGTCTGAAGTCAAGGAGTCTGATTCCTCCAGCTCCGTTTTTTTCCCTCAAGACTGCTTCGGCTATTTGGTGTCTTTTGTGTCTCCATACAAATTTTAAGATTTTTTGTTCTTGTTCTGTAAAAAATGCCATTGGTAATTTGATAGGGATTGCATTGAATCTGTAGATTGCTTTGGGTAGTATAGTCATTTTCACAATTTGATTCTTCCAATCCAAGAACATGGTATATCTCTCCATCTCTTTGTATCATCTTTAATTTCTTTCATCAGTGTCTTATAGTTTTCTGCATACAGGTCTTTTGTCTCCTTAAGTAGGTTTATTCCTAGGTATTTTATTCTTTTTGTTGCAATGGTAAATGGGAGTGATTCCTTAATTTCTCTTTCAGATTGTTCATCCTTAGTGTATAGGAATGCAAGAGATTTCTGTGCATTAATTTTGTATCCTGCAACTTTATCAAATTCATTGATTAGCTCTAGTAGTTTTCTGGTGGCATCTTTAGGATTCTCTATGTATAGTACCATGTCATCTGCAAACAGTGACAGTTTTACTTCTTCTTTTCCAATTTGTATTCCTTTTATTTCTTTTTCTTCTCTTATTGCCGTGGCTAGGACTTCCAAAACTATGTTGAATAATAGTGGCAAGAGTGGACATCCTTGTCTTGTTCCTGATCTTAGAGGAAATGCTTTCAGTTTTTCACCAACCACTGAGAATGATGTTTGCTGTGGGTTTGTCATATATGGCCTTTATTATGTTGAGGTGGGTTCCCTCTATGCCCACTTTCTGGAGAGTTTTTATCATAAATGGGTGTTGAATTTTGTCAAAAGCTTTTTCTACATCTATTGAGATGATCATATTGTTTTTATTCTTCACTTTGTTAATATGATGTATCACATTGCTTGATTTGCATATATTAAGAATCCTTGCATCCCTGGGATAAATCCCAGTTGATCATGGTGTATGATCCTTTTAATGTGTTGTTAGATTGTTTGCTAGTATTTTGTTGAGGATCTTTGCATCTATATTCATCAGTAATATTGTTCTGTAATTTTCTTTTTTTGTAGTATCTTTGTCTGGTTTGGGTATCAGGGTGATGGTGGCCTCATAGAATGAGTTTGGGAGTTTTCCTTCCTCTGCAATTTCTTGGAAGAGTCTGAGAAGGATGAGTGTTAGCTCTTCTCTAAATGATTGATAGATTTCACCTGTGAAGCCATCTGGTCCTGGACTTTTGTTTGTTGGAAGATTTTAAATCACAGTTTCAATTCAGTGCCTGTGATTGGTCTATTTTCTGTTTCTTCCTGGTTCAGCCTTGGAAGATTATACCTTTCTAAGAATTTGTCCATTTCTTCCAGGTTGTCCATTTTATTGGCACAGAGTTGCTTGTAGTAGTCTCAGGATGCTTTGTATTTCTGTGGTGTCTGTTGTACTTCTCCTTTTTCACTTCTAATTTTATTGATTTGAGTCCTCTCCCTCTTTTTCTTGATGAGTCTGGCTAATGGTTTATCAATTTTGTTTATCTTCTCCAAGAACCAGCTTTTAGTTTTATTGATCTTTGCTATTGTTTTCTTTGTTTCTATTTCATTTATTTCTGCTCTGATCTTTATGGTTTCTTTCCTTCTGCTAACTTTGCGTTTTGCTTGTTCTTCTTTCTCTAGTTCCTTAGGTGTAAGGTTAGATTGTTTATTTGAGATTTTTCTTGTTTCTTGAGGTAGGCTTGTATTGCTCTATACTTCCCTCTTAGAACTGCTTTTGCTGCATCCCATAGGTTTTGGCTCATCGCGTTTTCATTGTCATTTGTCCTTAGGTATTTTTTGATTCCTCTTTGATTTCTTCAGTGATGTCTTGGTTATTTAGTAATGTAATGTTTAACCTCCGTGTGTTTGTGTTTTTTACTTTTTTTCCCCTGTAATTCATTTCTAATCTCATAGCATTGTGGTCAGAAAAGATGCTTGATATGATTTCAGTTTTCTTAAATTTACTGAGGCTTGATTTGTGACCCAAGATGTGATCTATCCTGGAGAATGTTCCATGTGCACTTGAGAAAAAAGTGTAATCTACTGGTTTTGGATGGAATGTCCAATAAATATCAATTAAATCTATCTGGTCTATTGTGTCATTTAAAGCTTGTGTTTCCTTATTAATTTTCTGTTTCGATGGTCTGTCCATTGGTGTGAGTGAGGTGTTAAAGCCTCCCACTATTCTTGTGTTACTCTAGATTTCCTCTTTTAGAGCTGTTAGCAGTTGCCTTATGTATTGAGGTGCTCCTATGTTGGGTGCATATATATTTATAATTCTTATATCTTCTTCTTGGATTGATCCCTTGATCATTATGTAGTGTCCTTCCTTGTCTCTTGTAACATTGTTTATTTTAAAATCTATTTTATCTGATATGAGTGTTGCTACTCCAGCTTTCTTTTGATTTCCATTTGCATAGAATATCTTTCTCCATCCCCTCACTTTCAGTCTGTGTGTGTCACTAGGTCTAAAGTGGGTCTCTTGTAGACAGCATATATATGGGTCTTGTTTTTGTATGCATTCAGCAAGCCTGTATCTTTTGGTTGGAGCATTTCATCCATTCACATTTAAGGTAATTATCGATATGTATTTTCCTACTACCATTGTCTTAATTGTTTTTTGGGGATTTTTTGTAGGTCCTTTTCTTCTCTTGTGTTTCCCACTTAGAGAAGTTCCTTTAGCATTTGTTGTAGAGCTGGTCTGGTGGTGCTGAATTCTCTTAGCTTTTGCTTCTCTGTAAAGCTTTTGATTTCTCCATCGAATCTGAATGAGATACTTGCCAGCTAGAGTAATCTTGGTTGTCGGTTCTTCCCTTTCATCACTTTAAATATGTCATGCCACTCCCTTCTGGCTTGTAGAGTTTCTGCTAAGAAATCAGCTGTTAACCTTATGTGAGTTCCCTTCTATGTTATTTGTCGTTTTTCCCTTGCTGTTTTCAATAATTTTCTTTGTCTTTAATTTTTGCCAATTTGATTACTGTGTGTCTCGGCATGTTTCTCCTTGGGTTTATCCTGTACGGGACTCTCTGTGCTTCATGGACTTGGGTGGCTATTTCCTTTCCCATGTTAGGGAAGTTTTCCACTATAATCTCTCCAGATATTTTCTTGGGTCTTTTCTCTCTCTCTTCTCCTTCTGGGACCCCTATAATGCAAATGTTGTTGCGTTTAATGTTGTCCCAGAAGTCTCTTGGGCTGTCTTCATTTCTTTTCATTCTTTTTTCTTTATTTTGTTCTGCAGCAGTGAATTGCACCATTCTGTCTTCCAGGTCACTTGTCAGTTCTTCTGCTTCAGTTATTCCTTCCTTCTAGTTATTGATTCCTTCTAGTGTAGTTTTCATTTCAGTTATTGTATTGTTCATCTCTGTTTGTTCTTTAATTCTTCTAGGTCTTTGTTAAACATTTCTTGCATCTTCTCCATCTTTGCCTCCATTTGTTTTCCGAGGTCCTGAGTCATCTTCACTATCATTATTCTGAATTCTTTTTCTGGAAGGTTGCCTATCTCCACTTCATTTAGTTGTTTTTCTGGGGTTTTATCTTGTTCCTTCATCTGGTACGTAGCTTCTGCCTTTTCATCTTGTCTATCTTTCTGTGAATGTGGTTTTTGTTCCACAGGCTGCAGGATTGTAGTTCCTCTTGCTTCTGCTGTCTGCCCTCTGGTGGATGAGGCTATCTAAGAGGCTTGTGCAAGTTTCTTGATGGGAGGGACTGGTGGTGGGTAGAGCTGGCTGTTGCTCTGGTGGGCAGAGTTCAGTAAAACTTTAATCCACTTGTCTGCTGATGGGTGGGTCTGAGTTCCCTCGCTGTTGATTGTTTGCCCTGAGGCAACCCAGCACTGGAGCCTGCAGACTCTTTGGTGGGGCTAATGCCGGACTCTGAGAGGGCTCACGCCAAGGAGTACTTCCCAGAACTCCTGCTGCCAGTGTCCTTATCATCACGGTGAGACACAGCCACCCTCCCCCATGCCTCTGCAGGACACCCTCCAACACTAGCAGGTAGGTAGGTCTGGTTCAGTCTCCTATGGGGTCACTGCTCCTTCCCCCTGGGTCTTGATGTGCACACTACTTTGCGTGTGCCCTCCAATAGTGGAGTCTCTATTTCCCCCAGACTTGTCAAAGTTCTGCAGTCAAATCCCACTAGGCTTCAAAGTCTGATTCTCTAGGAATTCCTCCTTCCATTGCCGAACCCCCAGGTTGCGCAGTCTGACGTGGGGCTCAGAACCTTCACTCCGGTGGGTGGACTTCTGTGGTATAATTTTTCTCCAGTTTGTGAGTCACCCACCCAGCAGTTATGGGATTTGATTTTATTGTAATTGTGCCCCTCTACCATCTCATTGTGGCTTCTCCTTTGTCTTTTGATGTGGGGTATCTTTTTTGGTGAGTTTCAGTGTCTTCCTGTCAATGATTGTTCAGCAGTTAGTTGTGATTCCGGTGCTGTCACAAGAGGGAGTGAGACCACGTCCTTCTACTCTGCCATCTTGAACCAATCTCTTCTCCTGGCATCTTTCTTGAGTTATGAGATACACCTGAGATAATTACTGAACCTAGAAGACTAGAAGGGCTTTGGCCCTAGGAATCACTCCTAAAGGAGAAGGATCAAAGAGTGCCATGGACGGCCAGGCTCACTATGAAAACGTGAAGATCTATAAGAAACAAATGCAGTATATTGACCTACTTAGGGCTGGTAATGACAGACTGTTGCTTAGAAGGGAGATCGTTTGAAAGCAGTGGTTAAAGAGTATGGTTCTGATCTCAGACACAGCTGGGTTCAAATCTTGGCTGGATCTAGCTTTCTCTTCTTTGGAAAAGGCAACTTACGTAACCTCATTTTCCTCATGGAGGTTCTGTTATCCCAACTCTGTTGCTTTTGAGGAAGTCCAATAAACTCTCCAGGCTCTTTGCTCTAGGACAGCACACAGTTTTACTAGAAGTATACAGAAAGTATGAGGCATAGACTATTGCACTGTAAACCATTTTGATGGTACCTGTCCAACCCAAGAATTTGGAATCCCTCCCCACTGCACCTGGAGAGACCTTTCCATGTCCCTTTAAAACAAACAAACAAACATAGGTATTGGATGAGCTGGTTTAAAAATAAAGATGGTTAAAGGGATGGAGAATCGATGAGGATGGTGGGAGATGAGGTCTCTTGTGGCAGTTCTGGTTCTCAGTGGCAGATGATAGGAGAAGACAAGAGAACTCCTGCAAATGTATGGTGGAAACTGTTCACAAAGCTGCCCCATCTGGGGCAGATACTTCATTGAGATTGTTAGTCCCTCAGCTCCCTCATGAGTGAACCATGACATGAAAATGTGGTGTGATGGAGGCATATCATTCCATGGGGCTATCACACCTATCTTTTCTTTACTCTGAGTCCATATCTCAACAGTCAGTTCTTATTTGTTACTGCAAGTCATTTCTTCAGCACCATTTCTCTGTGTCTGTGCACATTATATCTCTATTCTCTGGCTCTACCTGTGCAAAAATTTTCCAACCCTTCCTCAGCCATGATAAGTTCAGAAATTAATGGAGAGGTGTGTGACAAGGTAAAAAGGATCTTTGGGTGGCTTTAAGTATTTCCCTTTTTAATTTTTGGGGACCTTAGATTTTTCCATTTTAAAGAACTGAAATCACAAAAAATTCAGGAAAAATCATCTAATAAGTGGTTTAATCATTTAAACATTATACAATAATGCTTCCTCAAAATCCTCAACTCCTTCTTCCAAATTATTCTGATAATTTAGCAACTGAATGACAACAAAAATACCTTCACATATTAAAATTGTATAGCATACTCTCAAGTAGCATTGACATTCTAAGCTTAGAAGTGTGATTAATCTCTTCCTTGAATATATTGATTTAAAGGTGTAATGCTGGGCTTCCCTGGTGGCGCAGTGGTTGAGGGTCCGCCTGCTGATGCAGGGGACATGGGTTCGTGCCCCGGTCCGGGAAGATCCCACATGCTGTGGAGCGGCTGGGCCCGTGAGCTATGGCCACTGAGCCTGCACGTCCAGAGCCTGTGCTCCACAACTGGAGAGGCCACAACAGTGAGAGGCCCACGTACCGCAAAAAAAAAAAAAAAAAAAAAGGTGTAATGCTTTTTATAATTGATATATCAAAATGCCAGATGAGAGAAACTTAGTAATCTGACAAAAAAATTCACCTGTGTCTTCCTTTACTTTTTTTTTTTTTTTTTTTTTGGCTGTTTTGAGTCTTAGTTGCGGCACGCGGGATCTTACGGTGCGTGGGCTCTTCCTTGTGGTGTGCGGGCTTCTCTCTTGTTGTGGCGTGTAGGCTCCAGGGCGCATGGGCTCTGTAGTTGTGGCATGTGGGCTAAGCAGCGCGCAGGCTTAGTTGCCCTGCGGGATGTGGGATCTTAGTTCCCTGACCAGGGATTGAACTGGCGTCCTCTGCATTGCAAGATGGTTTCTTAACCAGTGGACCATCAGGGAAGTCCCTTCCTTTACTTTTTTAGTAACTCTTTTTTCATTCTTTTTTAAAATTGAGATATAATTGACATATAATATTAGTTTCATGTGTACAACATAACAATTATATATTTTTATATATTGCAAACTGATCACCACAGTAAGTCTAGTTAACATCCATCACCATATACAGTTACAAATTTTTGTGCTCACCTCCACAGCACATTACATAATTATAAATTTTCTTCTTGTGATGAGAATTTTTAAAATATATTCTTTTAGCAGCTTTCAAATATACAATACAGTATTATTTACTACAGTCACCATGCTGTACATTACACTCCCATGACTTATTTATTTTATGACTGGAAGTCTTTTACTTTTTTTTATAATCAAAAGTATAATTTTATATTATATTATTTTTTGACATCTTTATTGGAGTATAAT
Source organism: Pseudorca crassidens (assembly GCF_039906515.1). NCBI lineage: Eukaryota > Metazoa > Chordata > Mammalia > Artiodactyla > Delphinidae > Pseudorca > Pseudorca crassidens. The sequence continues at coordinate 62,978,365 of NC_090305.1, forward strand.
TGAGTCCTTTGCTTTTTATGTTATCTATAGAAAGAGTCTTCCTCCCATTGGGAATATGACAACACACCTATCATTCCCTTCCATGCAGAATGCTATTGCAGTAGCAGCACCACCTGATATGATCCCATTATCTGGTTAGTCACAACTCCCTCCTCTATGGATTCTGAACCAATTTAGAGGTTGGAATTGAATCATAGTATCCACTTTATTATCAGCCAGATTGTAGACTGTGACTCAGACTTGAAGACAAACTCAGCTTTCAATGACCTCTTTCCACCTCAACTCAAGTCTAGACCTTGCCACCACACAGTGGGAGAGTTCTGTCTACAGAGGTTACTCCTCCAGTCACATGGATGAAGGATCTGGGTGTATCTCAAGCCCCATCACATCAGATGGACAAGAGGCCCAACCTAGGTGTATTTACCACCTAGAGGATAGGGAGAGGGAAGAAAATAGCCTGCCTCCATGCTGGTCAGCCAGAAAGAAGAACACTTTTCATCTCATCCATGAGATAAGTTACTTCTCCTGCCATGGAGAGGGGGTAAGGGCAAAAGCTTTTCCCCAACTCTTCCTGATTAGTAGGAATGTTGACAAATCCTATTCCATGGACCAAGTCAGGAATATCTGTAGTAGGAATAGAAAGATATCTCCTATTCTACAAGTACATCATCCATGGGAAAACATAGGACACGAAGCCATAAAGTTCATTCCAAGCTCAATACCACCCAATCAGATAATTATGTACTATCTGAGAGCCTGAACAGTAGAAATTATTTTTCTTACCAGTGCCAAACATTCAGAGGAAAAGAGTCTATGCCACTGTTCATTACAAGCTTCAAAATTATCTCAAAGTTCTTGAGCACATAGGCATACTCTTTTTTTCTTTTCATTTCAAATAGAAGGAAAGAATCACTGCCATGTTTTTTACAGCTTTATTGAGGTACAACTGATACAAAAAAGGGCATGTATTTAAAATGTACAGTTTGATGACATCCATAAAATAATTGTCACGATCAAGGTAAATGTCCCCAAAGTTCCCTCATGCCCCTTGTAATTCATACTTCTTCCCCCAGCAGCAAGTCATCTGCTTTCTATCAGTATAGTTTATATTTTATAAAAATGCTATCATACAATGTGTATTCTCTTTTTAAGAAATATTTATTTATTTTTGGCTGCTGTGGGATCTTCATCACAGCATGCAGGATCCTCTGCTGCGGGGCGTGGGCTTCTCTCTAGTTGTGGCCCACAGGCTTAGTTGCCCCACAGCATGTAGGCTCTTAGTTCCCTGACCAGGGATTGAACCTGCATCCCCTGCATTGAAAGGCTGATCCTTAACCACTGGACCACCAGGGAAGTCCCTGTATTCTCTTTTTTTCTGACTTCTTTCATTTACCATAAGGATTTTTTTACTCCATGTCATTGTGTATATCAATTGTTCATCTTTTTTATTGTTGAGTAGCTTTCCATTGTATTATGAACCACAATTTGCTTATTCATTCACCTGCTGCTGGACATTTGGACTGTTTCCAGTTTGTGGCTGTGACAAATAAAGCCGCTGTGAACATTCATCTTCAAGTCCCTGTGTGGACGTATGCTTTTGTTAATTTGGGGTAAATATCCAGGATTGGCTGGGTTGCATGGTAAACATATGTTTAACACTTGAAACTGTCAAACTGTTTTTCAAATTGGTTGCAATAAAGACATATTCTCTTTTTTCCTTTTGTTTTGGACAAATGGAAAGAAAGCTTTGCAATTTGACATTTAACAATTGAACCTTCTTTGCATTTTTTTCTCTTATATTCTCTAGGAAATGTCTGTCTTCATTTGTCATAGGTTTTCTCATTTCATGGATTTTTTTTTTTTCAGTAATTATGTTCTGGCCCTTCTACTGGCCTGCTTCTTATTTGAAAAATGGGGTAAGTCACCAGCCTGGAGAATCTTAGGTTCAGAGATGTTACATTTACCTCAGAGACTCGCTGTGAAGATTAACGGAGATTTCAGGAAGTTTTCAAACAAAATACCTCAATTGTGGTGGACCTAAATGCCCGGCCTACATTTGTGAACAGGTGCAGAACAGTGTTGATTGAAAGTCAGCGACGGGACCCTGGAGTTGGAAAAAAAGAAAAGAAAACAAAAAACCCTATGCCTTTCTGTTTCATCAAGATCTCCTTCTCAGCCCACCCACATTTGTTCCAATTACTGTAGATATCAGAAGCAGGAAAATTTACTTTGCTCCTCAGAGCTCTCTCTGACATGCACGAACAGAAGGGAGAGAGGTTTTTTTTTAAGCTTAAAAATATTCTTATGAAATGGAGAAAAGAGCGTTAAAGGATGAATTGGGGAACCATGGGGAGCAGAAGCTGGCAGGTTGCTACGGGGAGCAAACATCATGGAACCTTGGTTTCCCAGCTTGTACTGTTTGAAAGCAGTCTGGGGACTTCCTAAGAAGTTTAGCTTATTCTGTGGTTTCTGAGAAAATTTAAAACACAGATTCAACAAGAAGATGGATGTCTGAATTACAAGCTTCAAACAAACACGGTCCCTTTGTCCCAGTGCTTTTACTGTTGGGAAGAAAAACTCACTTACCAAACTCTCTGAAGTGTGAAGGCAAGCTTCGGGCCCTGCTCCCCTGCTCCCCCTCCAATGGGGGAGGTCTGCTGGGGAAAGCAGGTGAAATGAAGTCTGATGCCTGAAGTGTGAAGGAAGGTTGTCCAAAGCCTGGTAGGATCAGTCAGCAACTGGGACCCGCACCTGGAAGCCAGAGGGGAAGGGAATTTGGACGGCAGACCCAAGAGAGAAGGGAAGGACTTTGTATTTACTCCAGCTGTCACTCACAATCAGTGACTCAGAAGTGAAGAGAACAGTCAGGGGGAGGCAGAGCCACAGCAGAGGGAGCCCTGGAGAGGTGAGTCCCTCCACCCCTCCGCCTTCCTTGTGGAACGTGGCTCCCCACCAGCCCTGCCTTTGTAAGGCAGCTTCACACAGCCTTGAAATGATCAGGGAGTCTGGCCTCAACTGGTGGCATGTGTTTGCCAAGTTCAATCCACTTCCACTCAATTATTTTGAAAATTTTGCCTCGCATGGGCAGAAACCCCAAAAGTGTAAAGACAGTAGAAGCCCATTTGTTGTTGTTGTTTTTTAATATTTATCTAGCAAATACTTTTTTTTTTTTTTTTTTTTTTTGCGGTACGCGGGCCTCTCACTGCTGTGGCATCTCCCGTTGCGGAGCACAGGCTCCGGACGCGCAGGCTCAGCGGCCATGGCTCACGGGCCGAGCCGCTCTGCAGCATGTGGGATCTTCCCGGACCGGGGCATGAACCCGTGTCCTCTGCATCGGCAGGAGGACTTTCAACCACTGCGCCACCAGGGAAGACCGGGTGACATTTTTGAAGCTGCTAAGTTTGCGATAACTTATTATGCAGCAGTAGAAAATATTTTTTAATTTTAATTATTTCCCTGGGATATAATTCCACAGATAAAGTGATTATGGTTTCTCTTTATTAAACCCACCAACATTGTGATACCTGTTTCTCTAGTTCAATGGGCAGAAGTTGGTATTAATTAAGCAAACTTTTGAGAAAACTCTTAGATTATACAACTGCTCATATCCAATTAACTTACAAAATCCCTTCTTGTTAACATGGCCTTTTAGGCCTAGCATAATTGGCTCTATGAATTTTTCTAACGTCTAATACCGCCCTTCCTGTAGCAGTAGGATTCAACCAGGGGAGGTTGAGCAGGAGGAGGCTGGAACTCCACTGGCGTGGGCTGAAGCTACTGCACACGGGCAGAAATTTTTTCCTCTCTAGCTCTCTCTCAGAAACCTCAGTCCTGCTTTTAAGGACTTCCAACTGATTAAGTCAGGCTGAACTAGACTATCCAGATCATCCTCCTTACTTAAAGACAACTGATTAGGGACTTTAATTGCATCTTCAAGATCCCAAACCTAGATTACTGTTTGTTTGAACAACTGGGGACTAGAGCCTCAAAAAGTTGACACATCAAAAAGCCATCACACTACCTTAGCCCAGTACCTCCAGCCTCTTAATTTTTTTTTCTTTTCTTAAAAACATCTTTATCTGGTGTGGTTCTAAGGGTGATGCTGACCTCAAGCATGAATTGGGACGTGTCCTCTTCTTTTCTATTTTCTTAAAGAGCTGTTCAGTATTGGTATTATTTCTTCCTCAAATGTTTGCTAGGAGTCACTAGGAAAGCCATCTTGGTCTGGAGTTTTCTTTCTGAGAAATTCCTTTTTAAGTTTCATTTCGATATCTTTAATATAGACACAGGGCTATTCAGACTTTTAATTTCTTTTGGTATCATTATTGGTAATTCTGTCTTTCAAGGAATTATCCTTTTCATCTAAGTAATTTATTGGCATAAAGAAATTCATAGTTTCCTTATTAATGCTTTATTATCTGTAAGTTCTATAGATATATCTCCTCTTTTATTTCTGATACTGGTAATTTGTGTGCTCTCTCTCTCTCTCCCCCTCCCTCCGTCCCTCATTCTTGCTCTTCCTCTCAGCTAGAGGTCCATTTAGATTAGGCTTTATCAATTTTATGGATCTTTCCACTTTTGGTTTCTCTGATCTCCTCTATTGTTTGGCTGTCTTCTATTTCAATGGTTTCTGCTCTATATTATTCATTTTCTTTTGCTTTTTTAAAAATCTAATTGCTCTTATTTTCTACCTTTCTTTAGAAAAGATGAAACTCAACATCCTTGATTTTATAACATTCTTCTCTAATATAAGCGTTTCAAGCTATAAATTCCCATGTGAGGACTTCTTCAGCTGATTTTTTTTTTGAAATATAGTTGATTTACAATATTGTGTCAATTTCAGGTGTACAGCAAAGTGATTCAGTTATACACACACATATATGTATATAAATATGTATATATTTATATTCTTTTTTCTATTCTTTTCCATTATAGTTTATTACAAGATATTGACTACAGTTCTCCACGCTATATAGTAAATCTTTGTTGTTTACCTGATATATTGGATTTTAATTTTCAACTCTTTTGCAATTTCCTTTTTTTTTAAATTTTATTTATTTTTTATTTATTTTATTTTTGGCTGCGTTGGGTTTTCATTGCTGTGCACGGGCTTTCTCTAGTTACAGCAAGTGGGGGCTATTGTTCATTGGGGTGCACGGGCTTCTCATTGCGGTGGCTTCTCTTTTTTTTTTTTTTAGCATCTTTGTTGGAGTATAATTGCTTTACAATGGTGTGTTAGTTTCTGCTTTATAACAAAGTGAATAGCTATACATATACATATATCTCCATATCTCTTCCCTCTTGCATCTCCCTCCCTCACACCCTCCCTATCCCACACCTCTAGGTAGTCACAGAGCACCAAGCTGATCTCCCTGTGCTATGTGGCTGCTTCCCACTAGCTATCGATTTTACATTTGTAGTGTATATATGTCCATGCCACTCTCTCACTTTGTCCCAGCTTACCCTTCCCCCCGCCATGTCCTCAAGTTCATTCTCTAGTAGGTCTGCAACTTTATTCCCGTCCTGCCCCTAGGTTCTTCATGACCTTTTTTTTTTTTTAGATTCCATATATATGTGTTAGCATACGGTATTTCTTTTTCTCTTTCTGACTTACTTCACTCTGTATGACAGACTCTAGGTCCATCCACCTCACCACAAATAACTCAATTTCGTTTCTTTTTATAGCTGATTAATATTCCATTGTGTATATGTGTCACATCTTCTTTATCCATTCATCTGTCGATGGACACTTAGGTTACCTCCATGTCCTGGCAATTGTAAATAATGTTGCAATGAACATTGTGGTACATGACTCTTTTTGAATTATGATTTTCTCAGGGTATATGCCCAGTAGTGGGATTGCTGGGTCGTATGGTAGTTCTATTTGTAGTTTTTGAAGGAACCTCCATAGTGTTCTCCATAGTGGCTGTATCAATTTACATTCCCACCAACAGTGAAAGAGAGCTCCCTTTTCTCCACACCCTCTCCAGCATTTATTGTTTGTAAATTTTTTGATGATGGCCATTCTTACCGGTGTGTGGTGATACCTCATTGTAGTTTTGATTTGCATTCCTCTAATAATTAATGATGTTGAGCATTCTTTCATGTGTTTGATACCAATCTGTATATCGTCTTTGGAAAAATGTCTGTTTAGGTCTTCTGCCCATTTTTGGATTGGGTTTTTTTGTTTTTTTGATATTGAGCTGCATGAGCTGCTTGTAAATTTTGGAGATTAATCCTTTGTCAGTTGCTGCATTTGCAAGTATTTTCTCCCATTCTGAGGGTTGTCTTTTGGTCTTGTTTATAGTTTCCTTTGCTGTGCAAATGCTTTTGAGTTTCATTAGGTCCCATTTGTTTATTTTTGTTTTTACTTCCATTTCCCTAGGAGGTGGGTCAAAAAGGATCTTGCTATGATTTATGTCATAGAGTGTTCTGCCTGTGTTTTCCTCTAAGGGTTTTATAGTATCTAACCTTACATTTAGGTCTTTAATCCATTTTGAGTTTATTTTTGTGTATGGTGTTAAGGAGTGGTCTAATTTCATTCTTTTACATGTAGCTATCCAGTTTTCCCAGCACCACTTGTTGAAGAGGCTGTCTTTTCTCCATTGTATATTGTTGCCTCCTTTATCAAAAATAAGGTGACCAGGGCTTCCCTGGTGGCACAGTGGTTGAGAGTCCACCTGCCGATGCAGGGGACACGGGTTTGTGCCCCGGTCCAGGAAGATCCCACATGCCACAGAGCAGCTGGGCCCATGAGCCATGGCGGCTGAGCCTGTGCATCCGGAGCCTGTGCTCCGCAATGGGAGAGGCCACAGCAGTGAGAGGCCCGCGTACTGCAAAAAAATAAAAATAAAAAAATAAGGTAACCATATGTGCACAGGTTTATCTCTGGGCTTTCTATCCTGTTCCATTGATCTATATTTCTGTTTTCATGCCAGTACCATACTGTCTTGATTACTGTAGCTTTGTAGTATAGTCTGAAGTCAGGGAGCCAGATTCCTCCAATTCCATTTTATTTTTTCTCAAGATTGCTTTGGCTATTCAGGGTCTTTTGTGTTTTCATACAAATTGTGAATTCTTTTGTTTTAGTTCTGTGAAAAATGCCGTTGGTAGTTTGATAGGGATTGCATTGAATCTGTAGATTGCTTTGGGTAGTATAGTCATTTTCACAATGTTGATTCTTCCAATCCAAGAACATAGTATATCTCTCCATCTGTCTGTATCGTCTTTAATGTCTTTCATCAGTGTCTTATAGTCTTTTGCATACAGGTCTTTTGTCTCCTTAGGTAGGTTTATTCCTAGGTATTTTATTCTTTTTGTTGCAGTGGTAAATGGGAGTGTTTTCTTAATTTCACTTTCAGATTTTTCATCATTAGTGTATAGGAATGCAAGCGATTTCTATGCATTAATTTTGTATCCTGCAACTTTACCAAATTCATTGATTTGCTCTAGTAGTTTTCTGGTAGCATATTTAGGATACTGTATATATAGTATCATGTCATCTGCAAACAGTGACAGCTTTACTTCTTCTTTTCCTATTTGGATTCCTTTTATTTCCTTTCCCTCTCTGATTGCTCTGGCTAAAACTTCCAAAACAATGTTGACTAATAGTGGTGAGAGTGGGCAACCTTGTCTTGTTCCTGATCTTAGAGGAAATGGTTTCAGTTTTTCACCATTGAGGACAATGCTGGCTGTGAGTTTGTCATATATGGCCTTTATTATGTTGAGGTAAGTTCCCTCTATGCTTACTTTCTGGAGGGTTTTTCTCATAAATGGGTGTTGAATTTTGTCGAAAGCTTTTTCTGCATCTATTGAGATGATCATATGTTTTTTATTCTTCAATTTGTGAATGTGGTTTATCACATTGATTGATTTGCATATATTGAAGAAACCTTGCATTCCTGGGATAAACCCCACTTGGTCACGGGGTATGATCCTTTTAATGTGCTGTTGGATTCTGTTTGCTAGTATTTTGTTGAGGATTTTTGCATCTATGTTCATCAGTGATACTGGCCTGTAGTTTTCTTTCTTTGTGACATCTTTGCCTGGTTTTGGTTTCAGGGTAATGGTGGCCTCGTAGAATGGGTTTGGGAGTGTTCCCTCTGCTGTATTTTGGAAGAGTTTGAGAAGGATATGTGTTAGCTCTTCTTTAAATGTTTGATAGAATTTGCCTGTGAAGCCATCTGGTTCTGGGCTTTTGTTTGTTGGAAGATTTTTTATCATAGTTTCAATTTCAGTGCTTGAGATTGGTCCGCTTATATTTTCTATTTCTTCCAGGTTCAGTCTTGGAAGGTTGTGCTTTTCTAAGAATTTGTCCATTTCTTCCAAGTTGTCCATTTTATTGGCATATAGTTGCTTGTAGTAATCTCTCATGATCCTTTGTATTTCTGCAGTATCAGTTGTTACTTCTCCTTTTTCATTTCTAATTCTGTTGATTTGAGTCTTCTCCCTTTTTTTCTTGATGAGTCTGGCTAATGGTTTATCAATTTTGTTTATCTTCTCAAAGAACCAGCTTTTAGTTTTATTGATCTTTTCTATTGTTTCCTTCATTTCTTTTTCATTTGTTTCTGATCTGATCTTTATGATTTCTTTCCTATTGCTCACTTTGCAGTTTTTTCATTCTTCTTTCTCTAATTGCTTTAGGTGTAAGGTTAGGTTGTTTATTTGAGATATTTCTTGTTTCTTAAGGTAGGATTGTATTGCTGTAAACTTCCCTTTTAGAGCTGCTTTTGCTGCATCCCATAGGTTTGGGTCATCGTGTTTTCATCATCATTTTTTTCTAGCTATTTTTTTATTTCCTCTTTGATTTCTTCAGTTTTTAAATAATGTATTGTTTAGCCTCCATGTGTTTGTATTTTTTACAGATTTTTTCTTGTAATTGATATCTAGTCTCGTAGCGTTGTGGTCAGGATAGTTACTTGATATGATTTCAATTTTTTTTAATTTACCAAGGCTTGATTTGTGACCCAAGATATGATCTATCCTGGAAAATGTTCCATGAGCACTTGAGAAGAAAGTGTATTCTGTTGATTTTGGATGGAATGTCCTGTAAATATCAATTAAGTCCATCTTGTTTAATGTATCATTTAAAGCTTGTGTTTCCTTATTTATTTTCATTATTATTTGTTATAATAATAACAGACTTAAGTACATTCAAAAACAGGATAGTCTCTCAAAACTGTCACTACCTGTAACTTACATGAAGAATAAAAAACAATAACATTTCATCACCTTTTCTAGATACAGGTCTTTCAACCTATTACCTATATTACCTGTTCACACCCATTGCCTGTCTTTTTCAGGAGTTTTCGGAAAGTTGTTGAGCTATTTTGAATGTAGGTGATTCTTATTTCTCCTCTGAAACTTAAATGCTAGGCAACAAAATATCTCTGAAGTTTAACTGACCAACAAAGCTAAAAATGCTTAGGTTGTAAGGCTTTTGCTATTTATACAGTATTCATTTCCACATTAAAAAATTATCTGTCCATTGGTGAAAGTAGGGTGTTAAAGTCCTCAACTATGATTGTGTTACTTTCGATTTCCCCTTTTATGGCTGTTAGCATTTGCCATATGTACTGAGATGCTCCTCTGTTGGGTGCATAAATATTTTCAGTTGTTATATCTTCTTGGATCGATCATTATGCAGTGTCCTTGTTTGTCCCTTGTAATAGTCTTTGTTTTAAAGTGTATGTTGTCTGATATGAGAATTGCTACTCCAGCTTTCTTTTGATATCCATTTGCATGGAATATCTTTTTCCATCCCCTCACTTTCAGTCTGTATATGTCCCTAAGTCTGAAGTGGGTGTCTTGTAGACAGCATATATACGGGTCTTGTTTTTGTATCCATTCAGCCAGTCTATGTCTTTTGGTTGGAGCATTTAATCCATTTACATTTAAGGTAATTATCAATATGTATGTTCCTATTACCATTTTCTTAATTGTTTTGGGTTTGTTATTATAGGTCTTTTCCTTCTCTTGTGTTTCCTGCCTAGAGAAGTTCCTTTAGCATTTCTCATAAAGCTGGTTTGGTGGAGCTGAATTCTCTTAAATTTTGCTTGTCTGTAAAGGTTTTAATTTCTCCATCGAATCTGAATGAGATCCTTGCTGGGTAGAGTAATCTTGGTTATAGTTTTTTCCCTTTCATCATTCTAAATATGTCCTGCCACTCCCTTCTGGCTTGCAGAGTTTCTGCTGAAAGATCAGCTGTTAACCTTATGGGGATTCCCTTGTGTGTTACTTGTTGTTTTTCTCTTGCTGCTTTTAATATGTTTTCTTTGTATTTAATTTTTGAAAGTTTGATTAATATGTGTCTTGGCGTGTTTCTCCTTGGATTTATCCTGTATGGGACTCTCTGTGCTTCCTGGACTTGATTAACTATTTCCTTTCCCATATTAGGGAAGTTTTCAACTATAATCTCTTCAAATATTTTCTCAGTCCCTTTCTTTTTCTCTTCTTCTTCTGGGACCACTTTAATTCGAATGTTGGTGCGTTTAATGTTGTCCCAGAGGTCTCTGAGACTGTCCTCAGTTCTTTTCATTCTTTTTTCTTTATTCTGCTCTGCAGTAGTTATTTCCACTATTTTATCTTCCAGGTCACTTATCCGTTCTTCTGCCTCAGTTATTCTGCTATTAATCCCTTCCAGAGTATTTTAAATTTGATTTATTGTGTTTTTCATCATTGCTTGTTTCCTCTTTAGTTCTTGTAGGTCCCTGTTAAATGTTTCTTGCATTTTCTCTATTCTATTTCCAAGATTTTGAATCATCTTTGCTATCATTATTCTGAATTCTTTGTCAGGTAGACTGCCTATTTCCTCTTCATTTGTTAGGTCTGGTGGGTTTTTACCTTGCTCCTTCATCTGCTGTGTGTTTCTCTGTCTTCTCATTTTGCTTAACTTACTGCGTTTGGGGTCTCCTTTTCACAGGCTGCATGTTCGTAGTTCCCCTTGTTTTTGGTGTCTGCCCCCAGTGGCTAAGCTTGGTTCAGTGGCTTGTGTAGGCTTCCTGGTGGAGGGGACTAGTCCTGTGTTCTGGTGGATGAGGCTGGGTCTTGTCTTTCTGGTGGGCAGGTCCGTGTCTGGTCGTGTGTTTTGGGGTGTCTGTGACATTATTATGATTTTAGGCAGCCTCTCTGCTAATGGGTGGGGTTGTGTTCCTGTCTTGCTAGTTGTTTGGCATAGGGTGACCAGCACTGTAGCTTGCTGGTCGTTGAGTGGAGCTGGGTCTTGGCATTGAGATGGAGATCTCTGGGAGATTTTCGCCATTTGATATTACATGGAACTGGGAGGTCTCTGGTGTTCCAATGTCCTGAACTTGGGTCTTCCACCTCAGAAGCACAGGCCTGACACCCAGCTGGAGCACCAAGACCCTGTCATCCACACAGATCAGAATAAAAGGGAGAAAAAAAGAAAGAAAGAAAGCAAAAATAAATAAATGAAATTAAGTTATTAAAATAAAAAATAATTATTAAAAATTTTAAAAATTAAAAAGTAATAAAAAAAGAAAGGAAGCAACCAAACCAAAAAACAAGTCCACCAATGATAACAAACGCTAAAAACTGTACAGAAAAAACAAAACAAACCAAAAAAAATCCAGACAGATGGAACCTTGGGACAAATGGTAAAAGCAAAGCTATACAGACAAAATCACACAGAGAAGCATACACATACACACTCAGAAAAGGAGAAAAAGGAAAAAAATATATATATCGTGGCTCCCAAAGTCAACCGCCTCAATTTGGGATGATTCGTTGTCTATTCAGGTATTCCACAGATGCAGGGTACATCAAGTTGATTGTGGAGATTCAATCCGCTGCTCCTGAGGCTGCTAGGAGAGATTTCCCTTTCTCTTCTTTGTTCGCACAGCTCCGGGGGTTCAGCTTTGGATTTGGCCCCACCTCTGCGTGTAGGTCGCCAGAGGGTGTCTGTTCTTTGCTCAGACAAGACGGGCTTAAAAGAGCCGCTGATTCGGGGGCTCTGAGTCACTCAGGCCTGAGGGAGGGAGGGGTATGGATGCTGGGCGAGCCTGCAGCGGCGGGGGCCAGCGTGACATTGCACCAGCCTGAGGCGCCATGCGTTCTCCCGGGGAAGTTGTCCCTGGATCACGGGACCCTGGCAGTGGCGGGCTGTACAGGCTCCCGGGAGGGGCGGTGTGGATAGTGACCTGTGCTTGCACACAGGCTTCTTGGTGGCTGCAGTAGCAGCCTTAGCGTCTCGTGCCCGTCTCTGGGCTCCGCGCTGATAGTGCGGCTCGCACCCATCTCTGGAGCTCGTTTAGGCCGTGCTCTTAATCCCCTCTTCTCGCACACCAGGAATCAAAGAGGCAAGAAAAAGTCTCTTGCCTCTTCAGCAGTTCCAGACTTTTTCCCGGACTCCCTCCCGGCTAGCTGTGCGCATTAGCCCCCTTCAGGCTGTGTTCACGGAGCCAACCCTAGTCCTCTCCCTTAGATCTGACTTCCGAAGCCCAAGCCTCAGCTCCCAGCCCCAGCCATCCCGGCGGGTGAGCAGACAGGCCTCTCAGGCTGGTAAGTGCTGGTCGGCACCAATCCTCTGTGCAGGAATCTCTCCGCTTTGCCCTCCGCACCCCTGTTGCTGTGCTCTCCTCCGTGGCTCCGAAGCTTTGCCCTGGCAACCCCCCGTCTCCGCCAATGAAGGGGCTTCCTAGTGTGTGGAAACTTTTCCTCCTTAACAGCTGTCTCCCACTGGTGCAGGTCCCGTCCCTATTTTTTTGTCTCTGTTTTTTCTTTTTTCTTTTGCCCTACCCATGTATGTGGGGAGTTTCTTGCCTTTTGGGAGGTCTGAGGTCTTCTGCCAGCGTTCAGTAGGTGTTCTGTAGGAGTTGTTCCACACGTAGATGTATTTCTGATGTATTTGTGGGGAGGAAGGTGATCTCTACGTCTTACTCTTCCGCCATCTTGAAGGTTTCCTTCTATGGTATTTCGCGGTGGCTTCTCTTGTTGCAGAGCACAGGCTCTAGGCATGGGGCCTTCAGTAGTTGTTGCACATGGGCTCAGTAGTTGTGGTTCGCGGGCTCTAGAGCGCAGGCTCAGTAGTTGTGGTGCACAGGCTTAGTTGCTCCGTGGCATGTGGGATCTTCCCGGACCAGGGCTCAAACCCGTGCCCCCTGCATTGGCAGGCAAATTCTTGACTACTGTGATACCAGGGAAGCCCCTACAATTTCCTTTTAGATTATTACTTTGACCTGTGGGTCATATGGAAGTATGTTGTTTAATTTCCAAATACTTGGATATTTTTCACGGATCATTTTATTATTAATTTTTAATTTAATTCCATTGTCATCAGAGAATGTATTCTATATGATTTCAATACCTTTAAATTTATTGAGACTTTTCCTGGGCCTAGTATCTTGGTGAATGTCCCCTGTGCCCTTTAAAGGATGGTGTATTCTTCAGTTGTTAGGTGAAGTTTTCTCTAAATATCAAGTTGGCTAAATTATTTGATAGTATTGCAAGTCCTCTATACATTACTTTTTAACTTAATTGTTCTAACAATAACTACATAGGAGTCATAAAATCTACAACCATCGTTATGGATTTGTCTATTTCTTTTTTTTTTTTAGTCCTGTCGGTTTTTGCTTCATGTATATTGAATTGCTTTTAATAGATGTATAATGATTGAGGATGGTTATGCCGTTTATGAACTGAAAGATCCCTCTTGTCTTGAAGTCTACTTTAATATTAATATAGAGACTTTGCCTTTCTTATGGCTCGTGTTTGCATATCTGTAACTACTTAGAGTATACCTTGCTTTACTATCATAATTCTTCACATCTAATCTAAGAATTTTACAACAAAATGTTTTCATTGACCACCCCCTTCTAGTCACCCATTTTATTTCTACAGAAGTTGTATACCCTGCAATACATTATTATTATTATTTGCCTTTTAGTATTATGAATGAGAAAAAAATTCTATTTACCCACATATTTACCATTTCTAGTAATCTTTGTTCCTTTGTGTAAATCCAGGTTTATCTCTGGTATTATTTAATTTTTTCCCTTCTGGCTGAAGGACTTCCTTTAGTGCAGATCTGCTGGCAATAAATTCCCTCAGCTTTTGTTGATCTGTAAAGTCTACTTTATTTTTAAAAGATCCTTATGCTAGATATATAGTTTTAAGTTGACCGTTTTATTCTTTCAGCAAGTTAAAGGTGCTGTTACATTGGCTTCTGGTAGCATTGTGTTTGATAAGAAATAAGTAGAGATTCTTATCATTATTCCATGTATATAATGTGTATTTTGCCTCTGCTTCTTTCAAGACTTACTCTTTTTCTTGGTTTTCATCAGTTTGAACACGATGTGTCTGGGTGTGATTTTCTTTGTGTGTAACCTGCTTGGGTTTGTTGAGCTTCTTGAATCTCTGAAATGATTTTTTTTAATCAAAACTAGAAATTTTTCAAACATTTTTTTCTGCCCAATCTCCTTCCTATCCTTCTAGGATTCTAATTAGTTATATATCAGACCATTAGATGTTGTCCCTCAAGTTGCTGAAGATTATTTCTTTTTTAAATATTTTTTCTTTCTGTTCAATTTTCATAGTGTCTATTGATCTTTTTTCAAGTTCACTGATTCTCTTCCAGCGTCCACTCTATGTTAAGCTCATCTAGTGAATTTTTAATTTCAGATATTGTATTTTTCAATTCTAGAATGTCTATTTAGTTCTTTTTAAAAATAGTTTCCATCTCTTCACTGAGATTACCCATCTGTTCGCTCATTCAGTCTGTCTTTTTCTTTTTTTTTATTGAAGTATAGTTGACTTACAATATTGTGTGTCTTTTTCTTTATATCCCTGAATTTATTTATATAAACTTTTAAAGTCCTTGTCAGCTAATTCCAGAATATATATTTTCTATGTGTGTGTTTCTATTGACTTTTTCCCCTCCTGATTATTGCTTACATTTTCCTGCCTCTTTGTGTGTCTCAAAAATTTCTATTGTGTGCTGGATATTGTGGCTATAATGTTGTTGAGTTTTTGCATTTTGTTGACTTTTTAGCCCTTCATCTAAGACTTTAGTATAACTATGGGAGCATAGGAAAAGAAGAATAACATTGGTAGGAATCAGGAAAATGCAAAGTAAAACCACGGTAAGATACCACTCTGTTCCCTTTGACTACTGAGTAGCATTCCATTGTAGGGCACTACCGTGGTTTGTTTAACTGTTTGCCCATTTAAGGACATTTGAGTTGTTTCCAAATGCCCAGAGTGAGCAAGCACTCTGTGCTCACCAGAATGGCTAAAATTAAAGAGGCTGATTATAACCAAGAGGTGTTATGAATGTGCAACCACTGGAACTCTCCTTGCTGCAGTGTGATTGGTGCAATCATGTTGGGTAATTAACTAACTGGCATTATCTAGTCAAGCTAACCAGCTGCCTTCCCAGTGACTCAACAAGTCCACTGCTAGGGTATATGTGAGAAAAAGGAGGGCATACATCTACCAAAAGATGATAGATGGGTAATGAAGTTGTGGTCTATTCATACAAAGAAATAATATTGAGTATGAGGACAAATGAATCATTGCTACATGAAACAACATGGGTGAATCTCAGAGGAATAATACTGAGTGAAAGAATCCAGACATAAAGGAGTATATACTGAATTTTTACATTTTAATGAAATTCAAATGGTCATAAAGATTGGAATAATAGTTACCTCAGGGATCATGGGTAGGGGTGGGACCATATAGGAGCATGAAGAGGTCTTCTGTGATGTTTGAGATGTTCTATATCTTGATCTGGATAGTGCCACACAGATATAGACATAACAATACAAAAATTAATCCAACTGCATGCTTGAGATGTATGTTCAGCCTCAATAAAAAAAATTTTCTAAGTAGGTATTATGCAACAATCTTTGAGAATAAAGTCTAGCTCTAATCTTTGGATATATGAATTAAACCATTTTAATTTAACTTTGAATGTGAAATTAAATTTTTTAAAAATTCCTTTTCACATTTGTTAATTAAAGGATGAATCTTTTCATAAAAACAAAGCAAAAACCAATTCCTTCAAACAAAGCAGCCACAAATACTTTTATGCCTCTCCCAAAGTTTTATATTTAGGGCTCTTGCAGACTGCAAGAACCAATTCAATTTCATACTTGAAAATCTTTCCCTGCCAGATGCAGGATCTGCCTGTTTGCCACTGATAATTTAAAGGTGCTAAATTCAGATACATTCAAACTGTGTTTCTCTAGAGATCACCCTTCTTTCTATAGATGGGGCAATTAAAAATAAGCTTCAATTCTGCTGCCACTTGTCCTCAGATATCAAAGCTGAGAACGTAAGGGGTTTGGAAATGAGATATTTAGTGGGGTCAGGGAAAGTGTGTCTTTTACCAGAAATTGTGCAAAGTTTCGTCTTTGCTAGATGAAAGACTAATTTTTGAGGTTTGCTGGAATCAGTGATATTTGATGACATTTTATCTTGTTATAGTGTACTATATGAGATGATTCCAATGATTTCACAGTATAATTTAAATAGTACCCATTCTTGAAATTTTTGGCCTGTTGCTGTTGAATCAGAAAAAAGGTCAACGTTTTTTCCGTATCAATCATGAAAGATCCCTCTAAAAGCCAGAATTAATTTCGCAGTAAAAAGGGACAGTGAACTTTGCCACAATGGCTATTTATTGCCTTGTCTTCAGAGCCTGCCCCTTCTTCTGAGAACATGCCCCTGTTTCTGGTAACTGCTCCTCCACCACTGCCATGCGGTTCCCATCCAAGATCTGTCCATAGCTCCACTCCCCTGGTCACATTTGCTGATTCTAGGATTAGCATCTGATTATTTATTTATTTATAGTTATGTTTGCACCGGAACTGAGAAAGTTAATCAGTTTCTTTCCAGTGGTAGAATTAATAAGAGACATTGCCCTATTTCCCACCAAAGCAGATACAAAAATGAGCATATGTCTGGGATCCCAGCACAGCCCTTCCTGGTCAGGCCCAGAGGGCTTCTGGACCATTTGCCATAGGCTAAGACTGTCCTGACCTGTGAACATATGAGATGGTAAATTGTCAACAGGAGAGCAGCATACAGCAATGCCTAGGTCACTCCATTTCCTTGAGATTAATTTTACATTAGGACAAAGGCAGAGAATGAAAGAATGAATGCGAAGTTCTTGCACCACCACATAAAATTTTTGCTCACTTGCTACTTTGAAATACCCCTTTAGAGAGTAGACAAAGCGTCAGATGTAAAAGGAGAACCTGGAAAAGATGTTATCACCATCAGTCATCCTGGACACAAAAGAGGGATGCAGGTTATCTTGGGGGAGAAGCACTGACTAATTTGTGTCCGCGGTGCTTCGTGGTAGATGTACTTTTTGTCTCCTCCTAAGACGGGGGGTAGGGTGATCCCTAGATACAATTGCCCCTTGAAACAATTAAAGGATGGTTGTGTCACCAGCGGAGAATGGAGAAAAAACGGAAGGCATCATCAAATTTCTACCCATTGTATCTCGAATAGGGAAAGTATTGAATTTTGTCTAAAACATCTTCTGATTGATGTCTTTAAAGTTCTAAATCTTCTCCTCATGACCTTAAAGGTAGCTGTTAGTTCATTTGATACCTAGCTAAGCAAAATGATTCTCTTCTGATCTTTAGCCAAAATTTCTCCTAAAATATTCTGATGTCATCTGCAAAAAGTCTGTGAATGAATTAAGAATTCTTACAGATAAGCAATATGAAAGAGAGAAAGCAAGTTGAATACTCATGAGGCATGCATGAATGCATGTTCGTTGCTGAATCCCCAATGTCTGGTGCAGTGCCTGGTGTGTAGTACGTGCTTAATAAATATTTGTTGAATGAATGAGTAAATAGGTTTCATATTAAAACATGGACTGGTAGTCTATTTATTAGTTTTTCTTTCTTACTCTCTTGGAATTTGGTAATCTGGCAAAAAATATTTACATGTATGGTGGTTTGAAAAGTTTTTCTAAAAATCGTAAGAAAAAGTCCACTTTGCCCATTAAATGAAAAAGGTCTGATTAGCAGCCTTTAGGAGGACCTTACATTAAAATTCTTGCACCCCCTAATGGTTATCCATGGGCTTACACTTCATAATTAGAAAGCAACCAAGTTGGAAATAGGACCGTATTTTCAAGAAAAATTGTAGTCTAGTTGCTGGACTTAGGCAAGTTCAGTCAAAGGGTGCTCTTTGGCAGGACTTGTGTGTTTTTTGATGACTACAAAGAAATGACAGATTATCTCTATTTCTGAATAACCTCTCTGTAAGTTTAAAGAGCAAGGACAGTGTTCACAACACAAATTAACAGAAGCAATCTTTAACAGCTCAGCTTTGAACATAGGAAGGTCTAGGATGGCCGAAAACCCTGCTCTAATGGCTTTTGAAAGAGCCTATTTAAAATTCAGTTCCTGGGACAGGGAGGTGGGGCGCTGTCAGCCCAAACAATGTTTCTAGAACACCAGAAAAAGATGCTGACTTGGAAATGTGGTAGAAATTAGTTGGCCTCTCCCCACCCCAGACTTTGCCCCTTCTTTCTCCCTGGGTTTTTGTTTGAAAGTAAAAAAATAAAATCATATCTTTTCTGTAATACACCTCAGGCCCTCTGGATATGTATTACCGATTTGAGCAAGAATCCGACAGAGGAAGGCCAACTAATAGACAAAATTCTGAAAAGTCTGCACCAGAAATACAGCAGGCTGCACCCAAGCGTGTATATCTATTCCTTTATGAAACCCATTAAAGTGAGAGTTAAAGAATAAAAAGGCCATGAATTCAGAAGAACAAAGAGAACAGGAGTTCAGCCAAATAAAACCAGAGATTACACAAATTTCTATGAATTTTGAAAGGCTGAAAGTGAAATGGTTACCTGTTAACTGGCTTAGCCAACCAGGTAAATCTTAAACCTGGGGCTGCAGGTGGTGAAGGTAACAAGGAATAAGTGATGAACTGCCAGTACAGAACCCAAGGAAGATGCAGGAATTAGAGACACCAGTTACCTCTAATGGGGGAGGAGAGGGTCTGTAGGGTAAAGCTGAAAAGGATTTGCTGATCGTTCGAATGTGGAGCTGCTAGAACCCACTCTCAGATCAGTCTCCCTACCCCAGGCAGCCAGGGACAGGCTGGCAGGAGAAGGGAGATTAATTAGCCTTCTGGAGATCTGCACAGCTGAGGATGGGGAGAGATGTTGTACAAAGGAGTCAAGCTTGCATTCTGGGTGGTGACGCTTCATAGACCTTGTTCCCTGTCTGATACAGGAACTCTGGTGTCAAACATGTGCATCTCAGGAAGGAGACTGGAAGACTCTTCCCTGAGGACACTGACCTTTAAATCTGTGTAAGTGTATTACTTGGAGTCAAATAAAATTAAACTAAAAGAAAGAGAGTGGAGGAACTGATATATGACTCATCAGGAAGTTCAGCTCAAGTTATGATTTACAGCAAACCTCTGGGATAGCGTATATCACCATGACTGAGAAGGTTATGAGATAAGCATGGGAGGACAGTCAGCTTAGCCTGGGGGCTCCAGAGGCCCTCCATGAGGACAGTCCTCTGAATATGCTTGTGTGAGAAGTAATACTTTGGGTGATAAGAGTAAGGAGTTTATGATAGCCCCAGTTTGGGGGTGATGGGGAACAACTCTGGTCATGGGAAACCCAAGAAGAAAGAATTGGATATTTGCAAGGAAAAGTCTCCAAACACATATCCACCCCAGAGAGGTCAAGGGCAGGGGTCCTGAATGCTTGATTTACTTTTTACTGACATGTAAGAAATTGGTTTCCAATGATTCTTTCAGAGATTCATATCCCACGGTCTGAACAGCTTTTAATGGAGGCAGGTATGGTGGGCTCTGTTGCTGACCCCCTTAATTCCCTTTACCACCTGGCACACCCATCCCCAATGAATGGAGGTGCTGCAGCCAATGGCTTACATGGGTGAGCTCCCCACATTGCCCTTGGCTTGTGGACACTTCCTCACCAGACAGTGGCCTGAGAGATTAAACCCCCACTTCGCAGGGATGGGATCTAGACAGGCCGTGTGCCTTTCCTCTGGGAACATTTGGCCTTTTCCCTAGAACTTTTCCTTTTTTTAGTGCTTTCTTTTTATTTATTTATTTATTTATTTTCTTATTAGTCATCCATTTTATACACGTCAGTGTATACATGTCAATCCCATCTCCCATTTTATCACACCACCACCCTCACCCCCCCGCCGCTTTCCCCGCTTGGTGTCCATACGTTTTTTCTCTACTTCTGTGTCTCAATTTCTGCTCTGCAAACCGGTTCATCTGTACCATTTTCTACATTCCATATATATGCATTAATATACAATATTTGTTTTTCTCTTTCTGACTTACTTCACTCTGTATGACAGCCTCTAGATCCATCCATGTCTCTACAAATGACCCAGTTTCGTTCCTTTTTATGGCTGAGTAATAGTCCATTGTATATATGTACCACATCTTCTTTATCCATTTGTCTGTCGATGGGCATTTAGGTTGCTTTCATGACCTGGCTATTGTAAATAGTGCTGCAATGAACATTGGGGTGCATGTATCTTTCTGAATTATGGATTTCTCTGGGTATATGCCCAGTAGTGGGATTGCTGGGTCATATGGTAATTCTATTTTTAGTTCTTTAAGGAACCTCCATACTGTTCTCCATAGTGGCTGTATCAATTTACATTCCCACCAGCAGTGCAGGGTTCTCTTTTCTCCACACCCACTCCAGCGTTTGTTGTTTGTAGATTTTCTGATGATGCCCATTCTAACTGGTGTGAGGTGATACCTCATTGGAGTTTTGATTTGCATTTCTCTGATAATTAGCAGTGTTGAGCAGCTTTTCATGTGCTTCTTGACCATCTGTATGTCTTCTTTGGAGAAATGTCTGTTTAGGTCTCTTGCCCATTTTTGGATTGGGTTGTTTGTTTTTTTAATATTGAGCTGCATGAGCTGTTTATATATTTTGGAGATTAATCCTTTGTCCGTTGATTCATTTGCAAATATTTTCTCCCATTCTGACAGTTGTCTTATCGTCTTGTGTATGGTTTCCTTTGCTGTGCAAAAGCTTTTAAGTTTCATTAGGTCCCATTTGTTTATTTTTGTTTTTATTTCCATTATTCTAGGAGGTGGATCAAAAAAGATCTTGCTATGATTTATGTCAAAGAGTGTCCTTCCTATGCTTTCCTCTAAGAGTTTTATAGTGCCTTCTCTTACATTTAGGTCTCTAATCCATTTTGAGTTTATTTTTGTGTATAGTGTTAGGGAGTGTTTCATTCTTTTACATGTAGCTGTCCAGTTTTCCCAGCACCACTTATTGAAGAGACTGGCCTTTCTCCATTGTATATCCTCGCCTCCTTTGTCATAGATTAGTTGACCATAGGTGCGTGGGTTTATCTCTGGGCTTTCTATCCTGTTCCCTTGATCTATATTTCTGTTTCTGTGCCAGTACCATATTGTCTTGATTACTGTAGCTTTGTAGTATAGTCTGAAGTCAGGGAGTCTGATTCCTCCAACTCCATTTTTTTCCCTCAAGACTGCTTTGGCTATTTGGTGTCTTTTGTGTCTCCATACAAATTTTAAGATTTTTTGTTCTTGTTCTGTAAAAAATGCCATTGGTAATTTGATAGGGATTGCACTGAATCTGTAGATTGCTTTGGGTAGTATAGTCATTTTCACAATATTGATTCTTCCAATCCAAGAACATGGTATATCTCTCCATTTGTTTATATCACCTTTAATTCTTTCATCAGTGTCTTATAGTTTTCTGCATACAGGTCTTTTGTTTCCCTAGGTAGGTTTAATCCTAGGTATTTTATTCTTTTTGTTGCAGTGGTAAATGGAAGTATTTCCTTAATTTCTCTACCAGGTTGTTCATCATTAGTGTATAGGAATGCAAGAGATTTCCGTGCATTAATTTTGTACTCTGCAACTTTACCAAATTCATTGATTAGCTCTAGTAGTTTTCTGGTGGCATCTTTAGGATTCTCTATGTATAGTATCATGTCATCTGCAAATAGTGACAGTTTTACTTCTTCTTTTCCAATTTGTATTCCTTTTATTTCTTTTTCTTCTCTTATTGCCGTGGCTAGGACTTCCAAAACTATGTTGAATAATAGTGGCAAGAGTGGACATCCTTGTCTTGTTCCTGATCTTAGAGGAAATGCTTTCAGTTTTTCACCAACCACTGAGAATGATGTTTGCTGTGGGTTTGTCATATATGGCCTTTATTATGTTGAGGTGGGTTCCCTCTATGCCCACTTTCTGGAGAGTTTTTATCATAAATGGGTGTTGAATTTTGTCAAAAGCTTTTTCTACATCTATTGAGATGATCATATTGTTTTTATTCTTCACTTTGTTAATATGGTGTATCACATTGTTTGATTTGCGTATATTGAAGAACCCTTGCATCTCTGAGATAAATCCCACTTGATCATGGTGTATGATCCTTTTAATGTGTTGCTGGATTCTGTTTGCTAGTATTTTGTTGAGGATTTTTGCATCTATATTCATCAGTGATATTGGTCTGTAATTTTCTTTTTTGTACTATCTTTGTCTGGTTTTGGTATCAGGGTGATGGTGGCCTCGTAGAATGAGTTTGGGAGTGTTCCTCCCTCTGCTATATTTTGGAAGAGTTTGAGAAGGATACATGTTAGCTCTTCTCTAAATGTTTGATAGAATTCGCCTGTGAAGCCATCTGGTCCTGGACTTTTGTTTGTTGGAAGAGTTTTACTCACAGTTTCAATTTCAGTGATTGTGATTGGTCTGTTTATATTTTGTATTTCTTCCTGGTTCAGTCTTTGGAGGTTATACCTTTCTAAGAATTTGTCCATTTCTTCCAGGTTGTTATTTTATTGGCGTAGAATTGCTTGTAGTAGTCTCTTAGGATTCTTTGTATTTCTGCGGTGTCTGTTGTAACTTCTCCTTTTTCATTTCTAATTTTATTGATTTGAATCCTCTCCCTCTTTTTCTTGATGAGTCTGGCTAATGATTTATCAATTTTGTTTATCTTCTCCAAGAACCAGCTTTTAGTTTTATTGATCTTTGCTATTGTTTTCTTTGTTTCTATTTCATTTATTTCTGCTCTGATTTTTATGACTTCTTTCCTTCTGCTAACTTTGGGGTTTGCTTGTTCTTCTTTCTCTAGTTCCTTTAGGTGTAAGGTTAGATTGTTTATTTGAGATTTTTCTTGTTTCTTGGGGTAGGCTTGTATTGCTCTGAATTTCCCTCTTAGAACTGGTTTTGCTGCATCCCATAGGTTTTTTTTGTTTTGTTTTGTGTTTTGTGGTACGTGGGCCTCTCACTGCTGTGGCCTCTCCCATCACAGAGCACAAGCTCCGGACGCACAGGCCCAGCGGCCACGGCTCATGGGCCCAGCCACTCCGTGGCATGCGGGATCCTCCGAGACCGGGGCACGAAGCCCCGTCCCCTGCATCGGCAGGCGGTCTCTCAACCACCGTGCCACCAGGGAAGCCCATCCCATAGGTTTTGATTGTCGTGTTTTCATTGTCATTTGTCTCTAGGTATTTTTTGATTTCCTCTTTGATTTCTTCAGTGATCTCTTGGTTATTTAGTAATGTAATGTTTAGCCTCCATGTGTTTGTGTTTTTTACTTTTTTTTCCCCTGTAATTGATTTCTAATCTCGTATCGTTGTGTTCAGAAAAGTTGCTTGATATGATTTCAATTTTCTTAAATTTACTGAGGCTTGATTTGTGACCCAAGATATGATCTATCCTGGAGAATGTTCCATGTGCACTTGAGAAGAAAGTGTAATCTGCTGTTTTTGGATGGAATGTCCAATAAATATCAATTAAATCTATCTGGTCTATTGTGTCATTTAAAGCTTGTGTTTCCTTATTAATTTTCTGTTTCGATGGTCTGTCCGTTGGTGTAAGTGAGGTGTTAAAGTCCTCCACTATTCTTGTGTTACTCTAGATTTCCTCTTTTAGAGCTGTTAGCAGTTGCCTTATGTATTGAGGTGCTCCTATGTTGGGTGCATATATATTTATAATTGTTATATCTTCTTCTTGGATTGATCATTTCGTAATGTCCTTCCTTGTCTCTTGTAACATTGTTTATTTTAAAGTCTCTTTTATCTGATATGAGTGTTGCTACTCCAGCTTTCTTTTGATTTCCATTTGCATGGAATATCTTTTTCCATCTCTTCACTTTCAGTGTGTGTGTGTCCCTAGGTCTGAAGTGGGTCTCTTGTAGACAGCATATATATGGGTCTTGTTTTTGTATCCATTCAGCAAGCCTGTGTCTTTTGGTTGGAGCATTTCATACATTCACGTTTAAGGTAATTATCGACATGTATGTTCCTATTACCATTTTCTCAATTGTTTTGGAGTTCTTTTTGTAGGTCCTTTTCTTCTCTTGTGTTTCCCACTTAGAGAAGTTCCTTTAACATTTGTTGTAGAGCTGGTTTGGTGGTGCTGAATTCTCTTAGCTTTTGCTTGTTGGTAAAGCTTTTGATTTCTCCATCGAATCTGAATGAGATCCTTGCTGGGAAGAGTAATCTTGGTTGTCGGTTCTTCCCTTTCATCACTTTAAATATATCATGCCATTCCCTTCTGGCTTGTAGAATTTCTTCTGAGAAATCAGATGTTAACTTTACGGGAGTTCCCTTGTATGTTATTTGTCGTTTTTCCCTTGCTGTTTTCAATAATTTTTCTTTGTCTTTAATTTTTGCCAATTTGATTACTATGTGTCTTGGTGTGTTTCTCCTTTGGTTTATCCTGTATGGGACTCTCTGCGCTTCGTGGACTTGGGTGGCTATTTCCTTTCCCATGTTAGGGAAGTTTTCAACTATTATCTCTTCAGATATTTTCTTGGGTCATTTCTCTGTCTCTTCTCCTTCTGGGACCCCTATAATGTGAATGTTGTTGTGTATAATGTTGTGCCAGAGGTCTCTTGGGCTGTCTTCATTTCTTTTCATTCTTTTTTCTTTATTCTGTTCTGCAGCAGTGAATTCCACTATTCTGTCTTCCAGGTCACTTATCTGTTCTTCTGCCTCAGTTATTCTGCTATTGATCCCTTCTAGTGTAGTTTTCATTTCAGTTATTGTATTGTTCATCTCTGTTTGTTTGTTCTTTAATTCTTCTAGGTCTTTGTTAAACATTTCTTGCATCTTCTCAATCTTTGCCTCCATTCTTTTTCTGAGGTCCTGGATCATCTTCACTATCATTATTCTGAATTCTTTTTCTGGAAGATTGCCTACCTCCGTTTCATTTAGTTGTTTTTCTGTGGTTTTATCTTGTTCTTTCATCTGGTACATAGCCCTCTGCCTTTTCATCTTGTCTATCTTTCTGTGAATGTCCCTAGAATTTTTCCATTAAGCCTCTTTCAGTGTAGACTTACTCAAAGGAAGTGCTTTAAAAAAGTACTCCTTACTCTTTGGGTAAAGGGAGAACTTCTACCCTAAGATTTATGGACGTTTTATCTAGGTATTCTCTCTTTTGACTTAGTTTCCAGAATTTTTAACTTTCCAAGTTGACAGTATGCCAAGGCTTTTGTCCTGGTTGCAGACTTCTGAGAGTTCATCCCTTACCTATGATACATCGATTTCTGTTTAAATGTTGTTAACTAACTAGTAGGTTTATTGCAGATTTGGGGTTTGGGGATTCCAAAACCTGTGAACCCCAATTGGACATTTTGTATGGAATGGGCAATGTCCACACAAATAGTACAGGAAATTGGCTACTGAAGCCTATTTCTCTAGCCAAATCACTGCAGTTTCTTCTGCAGTAGCTGTGTGTCTTAGGTTAGGCTAACTAGAAGCAGAGTCTGAGATAAGAATTTGATGTACATGGTTTCTTGTGGGGGTGTCCTTTTTTTTTTTTTAATTGGAGTATAGTTGATTTACAATGTTGTGTTAGTTTCAGGTACACAGCAAAGTGAATCAGTTATACATATACATATCCACTCTTTTTTTTTTAAGATTGTTTTCCCATATAGGTGGGGGAGTGTTCTTAGGAGAAGGAGAAGGAGGGAAGCAAGAAGAGGCAGGGAAAGTGGCTGAGCAGGGACATGCCTCCAGGTAAAGTCCAGCCACGGCCTGATTGCCAGCTCTGGAGCGTGTATTTCACCCCAGCATTGCCCCCACCTCAAGGCAAGCAGTGTTTTGTAGCCTCCCGTCAATCTTTGCCCCCCACCCCCCAACAGGGTGGGGAATCAACATCCGGGGCATTTACAGGTGAGGAGGTTCTCAGTCAATGGCAATTCTGAGGAGAAGGTCACAGAGAACAAGGAAAATTCCTGAGAGGGAGTCTGGGGTTAAGGAAGCCTGTGGATCTGAAGCTTGGCAAGGAAAAAAGAGAGACGATATGGAGCCTTGTAAGTCAGGATGCAATTCTCTGTGAGGTGGGCATCACTGGGTGGTCGTGAGCAGGTGAGGTAAATGATTGGATGTGCATTTCAGAAGGCCCACATCTGGGGGTGGTAGATAAGAAAGTACAGATGCCTGCAGCCCACCTGAAGGCTCTAGGAGAGAAATGCTCATGGTTTATGTAGGTGTGGTAGGGCTGGGAGTCATGAAAGGAGCTGGTACTTTGAAAGAAGCACATTTTGAAAGCAGAGCCAACTTTATTTGCTGTATGTGCAAGAGGCAGAGTAGTCAAGGTTGACTATATGAATTTTACTCTGAGCAAAAAAGTGGGAGGGGCAGGCTTGACAGGGGAAAAGAGGGAATATGGAAAGAAGGGTTTAGTTTTGGGTGTATCAATAGTTCTTCCCTTTATATAGCTGAGTAGTGTTCCGTTGTGCAGCTTGTCTATTCATTCACCGATTGATGGACATTTTGGTACTTTCCAGTTTGGGAATATTATGAACTGAAGCTTCTAAAAATATTCTTATACGTATCTTTGGTGAATATGTGGACAAATTTCTCCTCAGTGTATATTTAGTAGAATTCTTGGGTCATAGGACAATTTCAATAATTTTTAATTCTGGCATTTCTATTTGATTCTTGTTTATATATTCCATTTCTCTTGTGAAATTCTCTTTTCTGGAACATATTATTCATACAAATTTTAATGTTCCTCTCTGATAGCTCCAATGTTGTCTCTTCTGGGTATCTGCTTCTAATTTTTGTTTTTCTCTTGGTCCAGTTTCTTAGGAAGACTTTTTAATTTCTTATTTAGTGCTATATATTGTGTGTCAAACTGTAGAAACTCTGAATGGTGTTTTCTTTCCCTAAAAATGCTCAACCACTCCTCTGGTAAGGGAAGAAGAGAGATGATGTGGAGCCTTGTAAATCAGGATGCGATTCTCTGTGAAATGGGCTTCACTGGGTGGTCGTGAGCAGGTGAGGTAAATGATTGGATGCACATTTCAGAAAGTCATGAGGTGATGAATTACCTTAATCCAGTCAGGGACTGAGGTAATTCAAGGTTGGGTTGCACTTTGGGCACAAGTTAGTCTACCTCTGGTTCCCTCTGCTTCTGCCGTGTGGTCCTTTGGGGTTTCTAATTGAGCTCCTGGATTGTTAATTGGTCCTCTCTCTCATGGCCAGTTCTAACCTCAATTTTTAATTTTCTCAGTACTATGAAAGGGGAGAAAATTCTGCTTTGCCCTTTATCTTTCTTCCCAGTGTCTTATATTTCTTCCCTGCAGTTTAAAAATTGACAAATGCCTCCAGGAAAACTGACAGCATCAGACTCACTTCGAAGTCCTGGCTTCTCTTTCTGGGGTCTTGTGGCTCTTTGGGCAGTCCCAAACTCCACTTTTTGTCCCCAGGTCTCTGAGATTGCTAGAATTTCTACTTGGTTCTCTGCCTGTAAACAGTGGCCCTCTATCTTTCTTTGCCTTCTACCTCAATCAGTGCCAA
The DNA here is from genome assembly GCF_039906515.1 of Pseudorca crassidens. NCBI lineage: Eukaryota > Metazoa > Chordata > Mammalia > Artiodactyla > Delphinidae > Pseudorca > Pseudorca crassidens. The sequence goes on from NC_090305.1 coordinate 63,006,165, forward strand.
GAATTGGCAAATTCCCTGAAGGCAGAGTAGTTCTAGAATGTTTGCTCACCAATCTGCAATTCCGTTCCTCCAGAATCCTGACCCAGAGTCCTGTTTGCTCAGCAGTTCTCTGTGGTCTCCAAACAGATGAAATTTTATATTTTATCCAGCTACACTGGTCAATCTTAGGAGAGCATCAGTCTGTTGCAAGTCGCTGCATCATATCTGGAACTGGAAATCCCCTATCATTTAATTTCAGTAACTGTTCATCATGTAGCACATCTTCATTTTTAATCTTACTTCACTTTTTTAAATGCCTGTGTATCTATTGCTTTTCATCCTTATTTAAAAAACCCTAGTTATTGGGCTTCCCTGGGGGTGCAGTGGTTAAGAATCTGCCTGCCCATGCAGGAGACACGGGTTCGAGCCCTGGTCCGGGAATATCCCACATGCCGCGGAGCAATTAAGCCCGTGCACCACAACTACTGAAGCCCGCGCTCTAGAGCCCACGATCCACAGCTACTGAGACTGTGTGCCACAACTACTGAAACCTGTGCACCTAGAGCCCGTGCTCCTTGACAAGAGAAGCCACCACAATGAGAAGCCTGCATACCACAACGAAGAGTAGCCCCCGCTTGCCACAACTAGAGAAAGCCTGCACACAGCAATGAAGACCCAACACAGCCAAAAATAAATAAATAAATAAATTTTAAAAAATAATTAAAAAATTAAAATGGTTGTGGAAACATGCACAATTTTCAGAAAGCACTCAACCAATGTGCTATAATTTAAAAAAAACAAAACCAAAAAACCCCCTAGTTATTAAAAAAAAGTATATAGGATTCCGCCAACAGTGCACGAAGAAGAAACTACAGAAAATGTGTATTTTCATGTTCAAACAAAAGCAAATAAAAATTAAGTTAAAAAACATTTGACTCATGAAGTTAGAATAAACAAAACAAATCTGAAAAAGAGCAGGAGGATTCCATCAAGGTTAAAGAAGTTATTAAGGAATTTTAAAAAACAAATACACTAAGAGAATGAAAATACAAGCCAGAAACACATATATATGGAATCCCCCGCCCTGCAAAAAATTGGTTATGAAGAACCTAGGGGCAGGGCAGGAATAAAGACGCAGATGTAGAGAATGGACTTGAGGACACGGGGAGGGGGAAGTGTCAGCTGGGATGAAGTGAGAGAGTGGCATGGACATATATACACTACCAAATGTAAAATAGATAGCTAGTGGGAAGCAGCCACATAGCACAGGAAGATCAGCTCAGTGCTTTGTGACCACCTAGAGGGATGAGATAGGGAGGGTGGGAGGGAGACGCAAGAGGAGGAGATATGGGGATATATGTATATATATAGCTGATTCACTTTGTTATAAAGCAGAAACTAACACACCACTGTAAAGCAATTATACTCCAATAAAGATGTTAAAAAGGAAAAAGAAAAGAAAATACAAGCCAGAGAGGGGGAGAAAAATCTTTGCAAAACACATGTCTAATAAGGGACTGATATCCAAATATACAAAGAATACTTGAAACTCAACAATAAAAAAAATGAACAACCCAATTTAAAAATGGGCAAGAGGTCTGAACAGACACCTCACCAGAGAAGATATACAGATGGCAAATAAGCACATGAAAAGATGTTCAATATCATATGTCATTAGGGAATTACAAATTAAGACTACAGTTAGATACCACTACACACCTATTAAAATGGCCAAAATTCAAAACACTGACAATACCAAATGCTGGTGAGGATGTGGAGCAACAGGAACTCTCATTCATTGTTAGTGGGAATTCATAATGGCCACTTTGGAAGACAGATTGGTAGTTTCTTAGAAAACTAAACATACTCTTACCATACTATCCAGCAATCATGTTCCTTGGCATTTACCTAAATAAGCTAAAAATATATGTCCACACAATCACTTGCACATGAATGTTTATAGCAGATTTATTCATAATTGCCAAAACTTGGAAGCAACCAAGATATACTTTTTTTAGGTGAATGCACAAACTGGTACATCCAAAAAAAATCAAGTAATATTCAGTGATAAAAGGAAATGAACTATCAAAGTACAGAAAGACATGGAGAAAAGTTAAATAGATATTACTAAGTGAAAGTGAAAGAACACAATCTGAAAACACTAAGTACTGAATGATTCCAGCTCTATGACATTCTGGAAAAAGCAAAACTCTGGAGGCAGTAAAAAGATCAGTGGTTGCTAGTGGATCAGGAGAGGGAGGGATGAATAGGTGAAGCACGGGAGATTTGTAGGACAGTGAAGCTATTCTATATGATATTGTAATCGTGGATATGTGACGTTATACATTTGTCAAAACCCAGAGATTATACAGTATTAAAAATGAGCTCTGATATAAACTACGGACTTTATTTAATAATCTATCAGTATTGGCTCATTAGTTATATCAAATGCACCATACTAATGCAAGATGTTAATATTTAAAAGCAAAACTACGTTTGTGTTGGGAGGGGGCAGCAGATGTGGAAACTGTACTTAATGTTAAATTTTTCTGTAAGCCTAAAATGCTATAAAAAGTAAAGTCTATTAATTTTTTTGAAGTGAACATAATAAAATAGAACTGATAAATTAGGTTTCCCTGGGGGCAGGGAAAACAATAATAAACAGGACTAAATTCTGTTATAATTAACAAAGAAAGAAAAATAGTTAACACTCATCATACACCAACACTGCTCTAAGCACTACACAACAGCCCTAAGACATCAGTGCATATTACTATTCCCATTTTGCAGCTGAAGAAACAGCCAGGGCAGGTTTGCATAACTCATCCCAGCTCACACAACTTGCCCAAGGGTCATATAGCAAGTGATGGGGCTGGGTGTTAACCCAGTTCATGTTGCTCCTGAGTCTGTCCTCTTAGCTACAAAGAAGTACTGCCAGAACATAGTAAGTAGTCAGTACTGCCAGAACCTACGATTGCAGAGAAAGCCCGCCTAAATATACAGCATTTCTTAACAGTCGTATAAGAAGTAGACTTTGTCGGGACTTCCCTGGTGGTCCAGTGGTAAAGAATCCGCCTTCTAATGCAAGGAGCGCAGGTTCTATCCCTGGTCAGGGAACTAAGATCCTACATGCCGTGGGGCAACTAACCCCGCGTGCCACAACTATTGAGCTTTCGCGCCTCAGATAGAGAGCCCACTTGTTGCAAATTACAGAGCCCACGCGCTCTGGAACCCGTGTGCCACAACTAGAGAAGAGAAAACCTGCATGCCAGAACTAGAGAGAAGCCCGTGTGCTGCAGTGAAGAGCCTGTGCACGGCAACAAAGACCCGACACAGCCAAATAAATAAAGAAATATTTTAAAAAAATAGAAATAGACTTTGTTGGTGACTAAACATAGTAATAAACATAGAAATAAAGTTGAAAATCTGGAAGAAATTGATATGTGACCGTGTGACAGAAACTCTCTTGTCTGGGACCCCTGCCCACCTGTCATCCATATGGATTTCTGGGAACTGCCCTGGTTTTCATTGTGCTGCACCCTCTGGCAGTCACTCCTAATTCTCCCAAACCCTAGTCCCTAACAACCACTAATCTACTTTCTGTCACCATAGATTTGTCTATTCTGGACATATCATATAAATGGAATCCTACAATATTTGGCCTGCTCTGCCTGGCTTCTTCACTGAGCATCATGTTTTCACGGTTCATTCACGTTGTAGCATGTGTCAGCCCTTCATTCCTATTTTTTGCTGAATAGTATTCCATTACATGGACATACCACATTTCATGTATTCATTCCTCAGTTGATGGACATCGAATTGTTCCCACTTTGTTACTATTGTGAATAATACCGCTATGAACATCCTGGATGAGTCTTTGTGTGGACACATTGTTTTCATTTCTCTTGGGTATAAATCTAGGAGTGGAATTGCTAGGTAATATGATAACTGTTTAACTATGTGAGGAACCGCCAAACTGTTTTCTGAAGTTGTTCTGCACCGTTTTATGTTCCCACCAACAGTTGAAGATTTCAATTTCTTCACATTGTCACCAACACTTGTTATTATCTGTCTTTTTTTTTTTTTTTTTTTTGCAGTACGCAGGCCTCTCACTGTTGTGGCCTCTCCCATTGCGGAGCACAGGCTCCAGACACACAGGCTCAGTGGCCATGGCTCACAGGCCCAGCCACTCTGCAGCACGTGGGATCCTCCCAGACCGGGCCACGAACCCGTGTCCCCTGCATTGGCAGGTGGACTCTCAACCACTGCGCCACCAGGGAAGCCCTATCTGTCTTTTTGATTATAGCCATCCAAGTGTGTGTGAAGTGGCATCTCACTGTGGTTTTGATTTCATTTTCCTGATGGTTAATAGTGTTGAACATCTTTTCATGTACTTACTGGCTATTCTTATAGCTTTTTTGGAGAAATATCTATTCAAATGCTTTGCCCATTTTTTTATTTTATTGAAGTGTAGTTGATTTACAATGTCATGTTAATTTCTTCTGTTATGCATATATATATATATTCAGTTATGCATATACATATTCTTTTTCATATTCTTTTCCATTATGGTTTATCACAGGATATTAAATTTAGTTCCCTGTGCTATACAGTAGGACCTTGTTGTTTATCCATCCTGTATATACTAGCTTGCATCTGCTAATCCCAAACTCCCAATCCATCCCTCCCCCAACCCCCTCTCCCCCTTGGCAACCAAGTCTGTTCTCTGTGTCTGTGAGTCTGTTTCTGTTTCATAGATAAGTTCATTTGTGTTATATTTTAGATTCTACATATAAGTGATATCATATGATATTTGTATTTCTCTTTCTGACTTACTTCGCTTAGTATGACAGTCTCTAGGTCCATCGATGTTGCTGCAAATGGCATTATTTCATTCTTTTTATGGCTGAGTGATATTCCATTATATATATATATCACATCTTTATCCATTTATCTGTCAATGGACATTTAGGCTGTTTCCATGTCTTGGCTATTGTAAACAGTTGCTTTGCCCATTTTTGAAGTGGGTTAATTGTCTTTTTTTACTGTTGAGTTGCAAGAGTTCTTTATATGTTCTGGATACAAGTCCCTTATCAGACATATGGTTTGCAGTATATTTCTTTTGAACATTAAAAGTTTAAGATGTTTATAGTTGATTTAATTTATAGGAATGTGAGTCTTTTAGAGCACAAATATCTTGTTTTCCCAAGATTGAGTTATTGATAGACAAGGAATGTATAAAGTTTGTAAGCTATTTTACTAGATTATAAAGTATAAACTAATCTCCAAAGATCTATGTTTGATAATGAAACTTTCCAATATTTCACTTCAATAATTTAATTTTAGTAAGGAATGATTTCATTTTTCTCTGTGTCTTAAGAATTTCGTTAATAATGCATCGTCCTCAGAGCAGAGTAACTGTGTCAGAATCTTGGAAGAAAAATTAACTGTATACTACATTTTTAAAAAGAATTTGATCAACATTATGCCCTGATTCCCTTTTGTCTAGCCCAGGCCTCCGTTCAACAGAGGCCCATATCAAAAGTCACACAGGGGTGTCCTAGTGCACTGTCCTAGGAAATCAATCAATAAAGGGACTGTAGAAATGACCCCCGCAGCAGATTCTCACACTCAAAACATTACTTTATTCATTCAACAAATACCTATCAATATTTGCTACGTGCCAGACACTGTTCTAGACACTAGGATGACAATGGAGAGTGAAAACAAATATTGTCTCCACGTAGTGGGGAAGACAGGTTAATGAAATAACCACACAATGGAATGTAGCATCGCAATTGTGACAGGGCTGTGCCAGAGCACGGTTAGGGGTGATCAAGGAGAACTACTTGGAGGCAGTGACATCCAGGCTTTTTCTGAAGATAGGGCTCGTGTTAACGAAAGGGAAGCCTGAGAGCCTCTCGCTGCACTGAGCTGACCCTGAGAAGAGGGATCCAGGGATAAGTGAGGAGCAGAGATCGCCAGTGAGCGCTCCCTTGAGAATGTGTTCCAGGTGAGGCTGGAGATGTAAACCCAAGCTTGCAGGTGAAACAGTCTTGGTCCAGATCTCACTCTGTGTACCTCCAGCTGTGTGGCTTTGGGAAAATTGTTTAATCTCTCTGATCCTGCTAAATGGGACTCTTCCTACCAAAAGGATTGCTATGAGGATTAAAGGAGATGCAGAGATGAAATGCCCAGAACAGTGTTTTGCCGCTAGTGACCACGCCAAATATTTGGGAGAAAATATAAGGCAGTACGAGACTACAGTGCCCGTCCTTGCCTCTGGTTCCCCCACCTCACCTCTGTTGCAGTCATGGGCCCCTGGCTCTTGATGCCAACCTGAGAAGCCCTTGAGCCCCCCACTGCTTCCCCTGCTTAAGTCACAACTTTCTTCCTCCAACGTATGTAGCTTTTACTCCACCGTCCTCTAGTATTTTCTTTATGAGGTATCAGTAGGGAATATTTTAAAGTACTATACTTCATATTTCTGAAGAAGTTTTTAATAATCTTTTCCTTCTGAATAGAAATGCACCATCTCCTTATGGTAGAAAGTTTTGAAAATAAGGAAAAAGTTATGTACCCATTTTTTATCAAATATTTATTGAACAGCTACTAGGTACCAGGCCCTGTTCTGAGCACTGGGCACACAACAGCAGGCACTGTCGCTGCCTTCATGGAACGTGGGCTCCAGTGTGGGAAGACTGACATTTGTCACCAAGGTTTAAGGTCTTGGTTTTATTGGGGACTGGGCTGCATTTTCTGAAGTTTCTACAACTTCCTTACAGATGTCTTCTTGCCCTGGTATTGGCAGAGTTCCCTACAGGGTATCTGAATTTTTTTTTTTTTTTTTTTTTTTTTTTTTTGCGGTACGCGGGCCTCTCACTGTTGTGGCCTCTCCCGTTGCGGAGCACAGGCTCCGGACGCGCAGGCTCAGCGGCCATGGCTCACGGGCCTAGCCGCTCCGTGGCATGTGGGATCTTCCCGGACCGGGGCACGAGCCCGTGTCCCCTGCATTGGCAGGCGGACTCTCAACCACTGCGCCACCAGGGAAGCCTCTGAATTATTCTTGTATGTGTAAAGCTCATCATATTCTCTGTTGTTTCATCACTGTGGGCTTTTTCTTACCACATAGGATTTCCTGATAAAAGAAATGACATCCATGATCTGCTTGATGGCTTTAACCATACTATGATCTGTGGACTTGCTGGCTTTAACATGCATAATTCTTCCCTAACGATGACTCCAGCATTCTGCCAGGCTAGCCATATGAAACTCAGTTTGATCAAATGTTCATACCCACTATATTCCACATATTCAAAGAAGATGTTGATTCTTTATTTCCCATGACTGATCTAATATCATCCTTAAGTCCCCACCCACTGGGTTGCAATGAAAACCAAACAAACAAATAAACAAACCTTAAATCTTCTAGTGGATGGTTTCTCAGTCTCTTCTGGTTTAAACCATTTCCTTTGGATCCCTGAATCTTTGGAGGGTAGATATTCAAGGAATTTGAAGATCCTTTCCTTATCACAGAAGTTCTTCCCTTCTATCTCCTTTTTCTCAACTTGGCAAATGGGGAAACTTAGGAATCTACCTTCTATGGGAGAGGAGATGCCTCTTTACACCCTATATTCTGGGTCCGTATACACTCCAGTTAAGGTATCGGATCTTGCTTATCTCTGGGCAAGAGCCTCTGGTCTCCCTGGAGCCACTGACCATGTCACTGGTTCTATCCAACCTTTGGGCTGATAAGAAAGTTCTTCAGATTCCTCAGAGACCAAGGCTTCTTCAAGTTTTCACTTCTGCTGTCCTAAGGGATAATCCAAGATATCTTTATGTCTGCATTCCAGTCAGCAGAAAGGAGCAAGGGAGAAGGGAAGTGCAGCTGCTCCATTTAAAGATGGCTCCAGGAAGTTTCACATACTACTTCCGTTTATATTCTATTGGCCAGAACTTTGTCACCTGGCTAAACCTGGTGCAAGTCAGGCTGGTCAGGGCTAATGGTTATTCTGGGTGGCCATGAGCCCAGATAATATATAGAGGTTCTACTCAGAGGAAGAAGGCGAGATACCAAGGGTACCAGTAACTCATTTTCCATCTGTAAAGTAGGACAGCCCTGAAACTGTGCTCAAACTGATAAGAACTCAATCCCTAGAATCCCTTCTTGAGGGAATTTTCCTGGGACCACTCCTGATACCCAAAACTATACCAGTCAAGGTCCTAAGGAAGCACTCTAAATATTTGAAACAGGAAATTTAATGCAGGAAGTTTTTAAAATTTTATTTTTATTATTATTATTTTTGGCTGCATTGGGTCTTCATTGCTGCGCGCAGGCTTTCTCTAGTTGTGGTGATCAGGGGCTACTCTTCGTTGTGGTGCACGGGCTTCTCATTGCAATGGCTTCTCTTGTTGTGGAGCAAGGGCTCTAGGTGCGTGGGCTTCAGTAGTTGTGGCACGTGGGCTCAGTAGTTGTGGCACACGGGCTCTAGAGGGCAGGCTAGTAGTTGTGGCGCACGGGCTTAGTTGCTTCGCAGCATGTGGGATCTTCCCAGGCCAGGGATTGAACGTGTGTCCCTGCATTGGCAGGCGGATTCTTAACCACTGCACCACCAGGGAAATCCCTAATGCAGGAAGTTTTACACAGGTGATAGAAAAGCTGAGAAGCTAAACTGAGATGGTAAGGCAATCCATAAAGTAACCTCATCAGGAAACTACTTCCAGTTTCCTCTAGCTCATCAGAACCAATCACCCCAGACCGTTATCAGCCCTGTTTCAATGACTGTTTTGCCTGTTGTTTCAATGGCATGAGGAACCCAACCTGATCAAGGGATAGCCTGTGTTTCAGATTTAATGGGGCCATTCTGTGTCCCCTGGTGAAAGCATCCCTCCCTTGGGAATGAAGACCTTCAGATCAACAGAACCCAAGGTTCTGGAACGGGAAGCAAAGACTCTGCCAGTGGGTTATTAAGTGTAATGATGAGAGGGATCACTACTACTGTGTTACTTTGTTCTCAAACTCTGTGTGTCAGTTGCAGGTTGAGAAGATATACCACATTCTGGAAGACAGCACCCCAACCATGCAGGTTTCCCAGTTAGCAACACAACCACTTTAAGTGGACAGCTCCTTCTTGGTGATGAAGTAGACGGTGAGTCCAGAGAACTCCAAAGGTGAGAGCAAAGTGTCATAACTTTTATGCTGTGAAACAGGTTGCTCAGACAGAAGCTGTGTTGTGAGGGATATCTGATGGGTTCTGAGGTACTCAGTGAGTCCATGGATGGTGGTGCTGGTGCCAGCAGAGAAGGCAAGTCCATTCTCTAAACAGAAGTTATTCCAGTGAGGACAAGTCACTGCCATTCCCATGATGAAAGTGGTCCAATCTTATCAACTTAGTGTTCCCCAGTCTTTCATCAAGATTTGTATTATTAAGAAAAGAAAACTACAAAAATTTGCATTGTTGATCGCTCTAGAAATAAATTCATATACTGTGTGTATGTGTGTGTGTGCACATGCAAGCTTATTTGCATCTTTTTTTGAGGGGAAAATTTTTGAGGAAAAAAACACAATAACCTGGATAATTCAAAAGAAAATAGGAAGTCCTAAAAAGCTGATTTTTTTCCCAAGAAATACGCCTTGCTCAAATATAGAATTATTCCCTGCTCCCCACCGCCGGCCTGCGTGCCAAATGTACTCAGTAGCCTAGCACTCTCAGAAATAGCAGTCTAGTAGTTTCATAGATTTTCAAGTCTTGAGCCCGATGTTTAACATCCTGCTGAAAGTACTACTTGTTTTTGTAAAGTCTTAGCTATACTTGCATCAGGTGGCTTGCTTGGGATGAGGGCATCAGTCTATTTCAAGTAATTTTGTGTCTGTGGAAAAGTTTTCAGACCATGACAGGAACTTGGGAAGTAAGTTTTTGAGGAGATGATAAAGTTGTAATTTTGCTTTTGCTGTATAAGGTCTTTATGATATATTCAACCATGTAGGCAGAATCTGATATTTGACATTGCTTGAGATATTCATCCATTTGCTCTTTTTTAAATACAAGTTTTTGAAAAGCTTCGATTACTTCATCTTAATTTACCCTTAGGTTTTATTTTTGTTTTCTTGCTCACACATTTTGCTCTTTCTTGGCACTTCCCTGCTAAAAGGGCTCCTAAATAGCATCATATATTGACTGCTTTGCCGCCAACTTTGTCTAGATTCTGAGTTAGAGCTTAGAGCTGAAAGAACCACATTGAACCAATTATTTAATTAAGAAATAAGAATATTAAATGTTGAGCACTCCCCTCCCTCAAATAGGCATGCTAGCTGAGGATTCCAACTGATGAATTAAGGGCTCATAATGTACATCAGTGATATTGCCCAGTTTTAAGGTCCAACCCCCAGATTTACAGTCCAGAGACTCAGTGTTATCAGTATCCCAAAGATGACCATGGTCTCAAGAACAAGCTCACGCATGTCATACTCTCAGGAGACTGGTAAAAGGAGGACTTCAGACTGTTTTCTTTATATAATTATGACAGCTCTGAGAGTGAACCTGAGCCCTGCAAGCCATTGGATTCAGCAGTGAAGTTGAAGTTCTATGTCTGGCTTTGCTAGTCTTCAAGGAGGAGATCCTGCCATTACCTAGGTATAAGACCTTAGCAAGGCACATTGTGATTGGATTAGAAGACCTGGGGTCCATCTCATGACAATTCTAAAGATCCCAAATATTTACATCCAAATGCATGACTTATAGACTTATTTTTTGTCAACATCTGATACCAAGAAGTTCGTCGTAGAGAACAAAATAGAGAAGAACTTAAAGGTAGGACAAAAGGTGGTTTCACATTTAATAAAAATTGAGTCGACTTCAGAGAGTTCATACAAGCATGCCTGAATGTCTTTCATCTTAAGCAAAACAAAGCAAACACTCCTTTGACTCCTTACTTCCAGATGTGGCCATATTTCTACCTCCTTCAAAGCCAAACCACAAAATAATTGTCTACTCAGTGTTTCCATTTCCTCACTACCTGGTTTCTCTCCTTCCCTCTCCAATCTGGCTTCTCCCCTACTACTTTCCTGAAATTTCTTCTGACAAAAATCACCAACATCCTCCACACTGCCATATATAATGGATACCTTTCAGTTGTCATCCTGACCACTCAGTAGCATCTGGCATAGTTGACCTCCATGGTTTTCACGAAACACTCCCTTCTCCTGGGTTCCATGACACCACCCACTCTTAAGCATATTGGTCACACGTTGGCTGACTGACTTCTTTCCTATTACCCTTCTCCTAGCTACTTCTAAGGGTTGGATTTCAAATTTCAGTTCTCAACCATATTATTTATCTTAATGCTTTTCTCCTGGTGGCATATTGTTTGATTGCCTCCAGTTTGGGCCATACGCCTATCCTACTGGAAGTCATGATTAAAATCCCCACTAGTTGTACATGGAATGGACAGGAAGCTCTCCAAAGGAATCAGAAGGAGACTGAGTGAGAAAGACGTTGGGTGAGCAGCTCTAACCCATTGCACTCAGATCAGCTGAAAAATTACTAACACGCTCTCCTCCCATGAACTAACCCTACGAAAAAGTGGCCCCAAATGCTGGGTTCATTTCTCTGTATTCTGTCCTCCTCCCAGTTCCTGGAGCTACAATTCTTCATTATCTTCTTAATTCTCTGATGCCTCCAAACAGATTCTTTAAAAATGCTTTCTGCTATTTTTCTAGTTGTTCTTGGTGAGAGGTTGGTCTGAACCACATAAGCACTGTTACCAGAAATGAAAATTCTTGGGGTGGAATCTTTGTCTCACAAACACTTATTAGTTGATGGTGCCTTATTCTTTTATCTGACATGCTCTGGTCATAGGCAAAGATACCCTCAGATTCTGCCTTTTGTAACCGTAGTGTTTTTGAACAAAAACTCATTTCTAGAGTTCTTAGACACTCTGACGATGGAAGAAAATGTTCTGTTTCTTGCATTAAAACTCTAAGTAGAATCTGGATTGAATGTCCTAGTTTTCCAAAGGTAGTGTGGCATTTAATGTTAACTAAAGTTCATTCTTGATGAATCATAGCTAGAGAGTCTGGATCACACACCAATGATTTTTATGTTGATGTAAATAATTTGCAGAGGAAAAGCTGTGACTCTCTGTTAGGTGGTCTAGTTTAGTCGCAGGGACTTGCTTGATTTGTTGGATTTTCAGTAAGCACTTAAAACTCAGAGGGAGCATGAGTGTTCTCATTTTGAAATATTTAGTATATCGTCAGGTTGAGTTGCTTCTTAAATTTATCTAAAAATATAGAGGATAAATAGGCTTTGAGTGGGAAGATGACAAACTCAAGAACTTAGACTTAACCTTATGTAAGAGAAACAACAAACGGTGAAGATGATTGGGCACTGGTTGATAGACACAGATGGTTTAAGTTTGGAACAAGACTTAGTGTCCATCTTTCAATAACAATACCCCAAGCTCTCCCAATCACTAAGGCACAATTGGGAGCAGTCAAGTGTCTAGAATCCAATGCAGCAGCCCTGCAATGACTGTTTCCTTTAAATGTTTACTTTTGATAATAAGTGTCAGTAAATATTTAGAGGTTTTCTAGAAAATAAAATGCAGACACATCAGAAGTGGTAGGTGTGGAGGCCAAACTTGGAAATTCAAAAGCATGGAGACACAATAAGAGAATGTCCCAAAAGTTCATTGTGTGGACTACTTGGTTTGTGCTTTAAATTTCAAAGGTAGGTTGGCCTTTTTCTCAGAAGAGCTTTAATAAGATCTTCAGTCTTCTATTCTATGGAAAATTAAAAAAGCCCAACAGCCAATACCCAATTAGATTATTTTAACAGATAGGGCAATGATTTCTTCAGTAGCAGCTGCTTCCTGTGGTAACCATCAAAATAGCTTTGCATTCCAACTGACTCTAGTAACCAGGTCAGTAACCAGGTCAGTTTTCACTGACTTCCACTGCTTCCAAAAATACTTTAGGCTGCTGGAGTACCTGTCATCTATGGCCTGTATGCTTTGAGAATATTTCATCCTTAACATCTGTGAGAATGAGAAGCCTTTCCTCTTGATTAATGAGTTGATAAAATGGTGGCATTAAGACTTGTTCATCCCTAATCATAAGTATTTGGCAGCTTTGAGAAAAAAAAGTCAACAGAAAATACATTTTGGGTTTAATATTTGCTCCACGTCTTTGTTTTTTTCTTTTGACATGCACCACACTCCTTCCCCCAATCTGTTCTATTGCCTGTTCTAACCCCATCACTCCATGTGATACGTTTCCCAAATCTAAGATGCTTTGGATCTGCTTAATGATGTACTTGTGAGTGTACCAGAGACCATATGGGAAGCAGGGTAGGGAGCCTGATAGAGCCCTAGACCAAGTGTTAAGGAGATTCAAAACTCTAGTGCCTGCATGATCTTGGACTGAAGTCTTAGGACTGGGCTTCCTGTCCATGCAGTGAAGTTGGACTATATCAGAAATTCTCTTACTATTTTCCAATCTGCTGTCTAGGTGCTGCTGAGATAAGGAAAGGGAGAAGAGCGGGCAAAACCCCAGCTAACCTCCTTATACTCACACACACTCACACTTGTACACACACTCATACATCTTAAGCAGAGACACTACATTCTATTCTTGTAAAAAAAAATAGAATTCTGCATGGATTGCTTGGAAAATGTTCAACTTATAAATAAATTTTTTTAAATCATGAATCTTGATGATCAAGGGGACCTTGATTAAGGTTTCAGTGATGTTATGAGCTTGCTCCACTTACAGACTAAACTGCTTACCTTGGATGGAGCAGGCTCATTGACTCTTAAGGTTTCCCAAGATGCCTGTCCTAGAGGGAATGAAAATATCCCCCTCACTTTATTTAGGCATTTTCTAATTTTCATGGGGTGGAAGTTTCGAGAGAAGAGAGTCTACTAGGGGGAGTGTCAGCATCCCTGCACCCCTCCCCACATACATTCTGTCCTCACACTAGATGACTATAACCCTTTGCGGCAAGGTAAGGCATGGCTCCTCAAGAAAGTCCTAGATTTCCAGCTTAAGTAACCACTAGCCCCATAGGCCCGTGCCTCTTAACTTTTGGGGATTATCATGTGGGATCCCTTTCATTCCCCTTCAGAGCCACTTTTCACCCCTGCCATTTTCCTCTCTTCACCAGAATGCTGACTTCTGTGGATTACCTTCTAGTTGGGTTTGACTGATGGGAATTCCTGGAGATTGGGAAGAGGAAGATAAGGCAGATGGGCAGGAATCAGATCATGCAAGGCCTTGCAGGTCATGAGAAAGACTTTGGTTTTAGTCCAGTATAATGGTAAGCTGTACTAGGATTTCAAGTCAGGGAGTTAATGATCTCATTTACACACGCAAAGGTCACCCTAGTGCTGCACCTGGCTAGGGGTGGCAGAGTTGATAGTAATGGTGGCGAGCAGATTGGCACGCCTCTAAGCATCCCCTACTCACAGTTCCTTCATCCCTGATCCAGTGGTTGAACCTCTTACAGGAAAGAGTGAAAGCTCCTGGACAGAGATACCATGAGGGTAACGGTCACCTGAGAAATTTGGGAAAGACACTTGCAAGGGTTAGTTAAACCCAGATTGTAACACCTACTCCTTCCCTCTCCATCCTGAGATGTTCCCACCCCATTTCTTAACCCAGCTAATAACGTTGTTTAAGAGTTGCTCAAGTTAAGGTTTTTAGGCTAATTATATTTTTCTTCCTGGGTCAAGCCAAGTTAATTCATAAAACAAAATAACCCAACATCTAAGGAATATAAGTACTCTTTAAGAAAAGCAGACTGAATGAACTATACTAAGGGAGACCAAATTAGAGGATCATACAGAATAAGAATTTAAAGTATGTTCAGGGCTTCCCTGGTGGCGCAGTGGCTGAGAGTCCGCCTGCCGATGCAGGGGACACGGGTTCATGCCCCGGTCTGGGAAGATCCCACATACCGCGGAGCGGCTGGGCCTGTGAGCCATGGCCTGCGCGTCCGGAGCCTGTGCTCCACAACGGGAGAGGCCACAACAGTGAGAGGCCCGCGTACCGCAAAAAAATAAATAAATAAAGTATGTTCAATTCATATCTTCAAAGTGATAAGAATTTTTGAAACATGAAGCTTGAACAAGCTGTTATAGGAAAGAATCAATTACAAGTATCAAGCATGAGAAAGAAAAATTGTCCCAAATCTGGTTAAGAACTCTTTTGTGTCATGTAATTAAAATTTAATATCAAACAAAAAGGCTGTTTTGCTATATATTTTTCTATGATGATACTATGGTGAATTTCCTTTTAATGGACATTTGGGTTGTTGCAAAACTATTGCTATTGTAAAGAATGAAGCTATTGTCATCCTTTAGCCAAATCTTTTCAAATATCCTTAATTATAGCTCATGCTCTTTCTACTGAACCATGTTGCGAATTTGTATCTCACATATATATAGCTCTACAGGAGCTAACAAGGAAATATATCCAAGACACAGTGTTAAGTGATAAAAATATGTTGAGAAACAGATATATATTAAATCCCACATCTGTCCAAATATATTTATATGTCTATATGTGAACATAGAATATTTCTGAAGTAACACAAGAAATGTTTTAGATTGATCACTGATAAGGAATAGTTCTTGGGTATCAAGATACGTAGAAGGGAACTTCATTTTATATGTTTCTGTACAGTTACACTTGCATATATTACAATTATAATACTTTCACTGGAAATTATTTTAGAAGAGCTAGGGGTCATAAATACTAATAGTATTAGAAGCAGAAGTAGTAGCAAAATTATTAGAAGCATCAATGGTAGTAAAAATTACAATAAGAAAAATAAAAAGCAACAAGCCTAGGACAGCTGGTAACTCTCTTCCCCTTTCTCTAAGAGTCTTTAAAATGTCTGTTACTCCTCTAGCCAGAGGTGCTCTGTCTCTTCAAGCATGGGCTGCAAAACTAAATTATCCTGGCCAGAGAATATCCCCCTCCCCTTCACTCTGCTACCCCTGAGTCTGTCTGAGCCCTGAAAAGGCAGAGAATCAAACCATTATTTAAGTTACATATAGGATCTGGGAAATGTACTTCTTCCACTGCTCCATCACTACTTAGGTAGTGTTTCCTATTCCTCAGCCACACGGACTTATTCACTCTAAAAGTTGGGAGAGGAAACGGGGTAGCTGAGAGTAGAGAACGTGGGGTGATTCATGTGAGACCATGACCCCTTAAAGACATGGGATCTTGGGTTCAATTTTTCAGCATTCATTTCCAGTGTCCAGCTATGGATTTTCTTTTGCATTATCAAGATGCTCTTTTATATATAGCTCATCTCTGAAGTTTCCACCCAGATCATCTTTACCGGCTTGGCCTCAAAGGAGGAATCTAAAGTACTTGCTTTCCATACAGCATATTTTTCTGTTTATATACCAAGAAACGAAGCATGCTCTGCCCGCTCTGACCTTTACCTGCGGGTTTTAGGAAACTATTTGATTTTCTGTTCAAGGAGAGCATTGTAACCCTGGCAACCAGACACCATGGTGCAGATGGCAGATCTAACATCCAAAGGCAGTTTGACAGGAACACACGCTAACACTAGAGGCTGAGGCATCTCTTTTCTGTATTCTGACAGGACTTGAAATTGAGCTCAGTTCTTCAAAGAAGAGCCTTCCCCTTTTCTGGACACAATTGGGCTCTCAGTGGTTTACCAGGTTTACCTCGCCTCCCCTCCACCACTCCCAAATCTAGCTGATGTTCAAGCTTTGATCCCTACCTCGGTCACAGAATCCAGATAGTTAGTATTCAGAATGCTAAGAATACCATTCCATGGTTCCATGCACTGTGACCATGAGCTGTGAGTTAGTCAACTATAGTAACTTCTGGTCCAATATTGAGGAGACTTGGAGTATCGGCATCACACTAGCTGTGTGAATGCGAGCATATTGATACGCCTCTTTTAGCGTTGTCATACGACTGTATGTCATCAAGTCTAAGATGAAGTATTAAAATATGGAAACATATGCATTTTAGGACTGATGAAATATAAGTAGGGCAGGCTAAGTGCTATAACAGCTCAACCTCCAAATCTTAGTAGTGTAATACAGTACAAGATAACTTCTTGCTCATGTAGTTCAGTGATATATTGATTCATGATCTTTCCATCATGTAGCTCCACCCTCAGGCAGATCCTCAGATCCTTCTACATTCAGCCATAACATACATAATTTCTTCTCATCTTCTGTTGGCTAGAACTAGTCATGTGAGCATGCCTAATTGCAAGGGAGTCTGGGAAATGTAGTTTCTTTGTATACCCTGGGGAAAAAATGAAAGACGTTTTGGTGAACACTTAGTGGTCACTACCACAGTCTGGCAGTCTATCAAATACCCAGTTTATTCTTCTTTTTGCTTAGAGAACATCCAAAACCTCTTCTGCCAGAGAGACAACCTAAAGTCCCATTGTGACCCTACACACAGCTCAAAGTCTAATATCTCAGGGTAATATGAAGCCCTCTCTATTAGTTTCATCCTTTTAGGAATGAGGCACCTGATACGCAGTGCAGCAGAGACATTGGCTTCAAATTCTATGTGAAACACTCAGATACCTTCCTTAAGAAGACCTAGAATTTCCCCAGGAGAGGGAAGAAGCTGGAAAAGGTCTCTGAGTCCTGGATATGCAATGAGCAGCTCTAAATCATTTACCCATTGGCATGCCCATGACCTCAACTGTAGTCCCGTGTTGGCGAAGACAACATAATCCATAAGGAAGGTGAAGAGAGGGTTGTCATGTGACTTTCCTCAGGTCACATGGCCTGATAAACCCTCCCAGAATGCTTGCAATCCTCGCATATCTCTTTAGTTTCCATCAAGTGTCATCACTCACCCACTTCAGTGATTTCCTCAAGACCCATATTCTCCTTGCTGAGCAGGGTATACATCTTTTCCGTGGAACCTTCCATGACAAATAGCAATCTGCTGCAACCCCAAGTAATGTAAACATCTATGCACGAATGTGTGCACGTGTGCTTAGTTCCAGCTCCTAATGGCTTGGCAGTTGTGGTTGTGCCATCTTCCAGCTTGTGGTCCCCTCTCCCCATCTTCCTGTCTTCTCCTTCCTGGCATGGCACTGAGAGGTGGGCATATACCTTGCTTCGCCCAGCATCTAGCACAGACCTGTTTGCAGAGGCATTTCAAAGAAGGGCCAGCAGTTTCTCAGAGGATGAGGAGAGCCCTACCTCCCCAGAAAAATGGGACTGGGAATGTTCTAGTCCCATTTTTGCTCCCCACAGGTTGTGTGACTTTGAGAAATTCCTTTATTTCCTCTGAACCTTGGTGTGTTTTGTTGTTGTTGTTTTGCCTGAAAAACGAGAAAATTGGACACAATTAATTTGAAAATATCTTTCAGGACCTCCCTGGCATCCAGTGGTTAAGACTCTGTGCTTCCAGTGCAAGGGGGGCAGGTTCGATTCCTGGTCGGAGGACTAAGATGCTGCATGCCGCTCGGCGCAGCCAAAAATTTTTAAAAAAAGAAAAAAGAAAAAATCTTTCAATTAGAATATATTATGATCCTATAATTAGGTTTGGCCAACCTTTTCAAATGGGTTGACTAATTGTTTCTCTTTCTTCATAACTTTTACACTAGGAGTCTGGAAGCCTCTCTCCCAGGTCTTGTAGGTTTCGGTTTCCACCTCTAATTATATATTCACACCATTGTACATGATTCTTTCTGCCCACTAGTCCTAACACACACAAACAGACACACACACACGGACGCACACACACACACAGACACTCTTATTGTTCTGTCTAGAACAGTTAGCTAGGCTTCCTTATGATTTTTCACAGAACATCCTGGACCTCCATGGAAAAGAAATAACGTTTTATTAAGTGCCTACTACATATCAGGCACTTTTCATTTACCCCCACTTAATCCCCATAATTTTCAAAGATAGGCCTTATCATCTCCCTTGCTACCTATGAGAATATTGGGGCTCAAAGAAGTTAAAAAATTATGTGTTACCACCAATTTGAGGTAGAAGCCATAGTGACCTCAGCTCTATCTGATTTCATAGCCCTGCCACCTCCTGACAGTTTGTTTACGTTACAGTAGTCCTGCAGTCTCTCCCTCATTGGGTCATAAAGCACATATTGGCTCAGAGAAAATATCTTTCAAAAATACTCAGGATGTTCTTGTTTCTTGTTCAGCTCAAACCATCCTTTAATCCCATAGGTGATGCAGCAGCACTGGGGGCCCCTGTGAGGTTAGACGGGAGAGTTAGGATCCATTTTCCTTCAGGACTAGATGGTATCAGTGAGGTCTTTGATAATAAGAGGCTGCTTTGTAAGTCTGGTCACAAATAGCTTACTATTGGTCAGTGCTATGGAAACAGAACCGGGCTGGTGGATCTTCGTTTATGGGGCATATTGCTATAGATTTGGTGGGTGAGAGAGTGTGGCTCATATTAACATGTTGCTTAGCTTTACTGTTTTACTGGAAAGCGAAACATGAAACTAGAAAATATTTGATTGAGAATGTGAATTAAATCAGATGTGCAAATGAATGCTTCTGTTTTTACAAACTCCCTTTTCCACCCACTCTGAATTAGCTGTTGTTTGTTTATTTTGCCTTCAAGGGGAGCAGTAGCAAAAATTTCATACGAATTCCTCTCATTCTGCTGAAAAGTAAACTTAAGCCACAAAGAATAGCGGCTTGTTTAATAAACATCTTTTTTAGACCAATATACATATACTCTGAGCACATATTTATATTTGGGAAGGATTATTCTGACTCCCACAAATCCTTTTTCATAAATGTAATCTGTCATTTTCTTTACAGAAAAACAATACATACTTATTACATATAACTTAAAAGCTAGAAAAATCATCCATGGTTCCCCCACCCCAGTCATAAATGACTACTATTGACATGTTGGCTAATTTTTTCTGTCTTTTCATCCCTAATACTTGAGAATTTTTAAATACAAGATTTGTATTTATACTATAACTATGTAATATAATCACTTGATTACCTTATATGCTATTATATCATAAGTATGTTTTCATGTTTTTACATATTTGGCAAATATTTTCAACAAAATGGTAAACAAAAATAAGGGTCCCTTATATTACTTTAGCATGTTTAGTAGTTTTTTAATACTTATCTTTAAAAAAATTTTTTATTGAGAAAAGATTTACAAACAGATAAAGTCACCCTTTTTAGTATAAAATTCTGTGACTTTTGACAAATTCATCCTTGACAAATACATGACAAATGCATGTGACCATCACTGCAATCAACATATAGAACAGTTAAAATTTTAATTCCTTTGTGCCCTTTTGTAGTCAACCTTTCCCCCTACTCCCAGTTCCTGGAAACCACTGATCTGTGTTTTGTCCCTATAGTTTTGCCTTTCCAAGAATGTCATGGAAATGGATTCATACAGTATGTAGCCTTTGAGTCTTGCTGCTTTCACTTAGCCTAATGAATTTCAGATTCGTCCTTGTTGTTGCACATATTAATATTCTCTTATTATTGCCTAATAGTATTCCTGTGCATGGCTGTACCACAGTTTGTTTATTCATTCCTCAGCTGAAGGACATTTGTGTTGTTTCCAGTTTGAGGCAATTAAGAATAAAGCTGAAGGGAATTCCCTGGCTGTCCAGTGGTTAGGGCTCCGCGCTTTCACTGCTGAGGGCCTGAGTTCAGTCCTTGGTCAGGGAACAAGGAGCCTGCAAGTCGTGCAGCGCAGCCAAAAAGAAATAAAAGAAAAAAAGGGCTGTTATAAACATTCATGTACAGGTTGTGTGAACATGAGTTGTCATGACTGTCATCCCCCTCAGCCCTAGACAATTGCTAATCTACTTTCTATCTCTATAAACTTGCCTATTCTGGGCATTTCATATAAACCTGATTATATAACCTCTAGCCCTTTGTGACTGGCTTCTTTCACTTATTGTAACATTTTCAAGATTTATCCATGTGTAGTATGTATCAGTATTTCATTTCTTTTTATCGCTGTATGATATACCATCGTGTGTATATCACGTTTTACTTATCCATTCATCAGTTGATGGGCATTTGATTGTTCCGGTTTTTTGGCTATTATGAATAATGCCACTATGAACATTCAGGTACCAGTGTTAATGTGGACATCTGTTTTCAATTCTCTTGGGTAAATATCTAGGCATGGCATTGCTATTTTAACTCTATGTTTAACCATTTGAGGAACTGCCGGACCATTTCCAAGATGACTATACCATTTTACATTCACCCCAGTGATATATAAGCATTCCAGTTTCTCCACATCCTTGTCAATACTTGCTCTTATCTGACTTCTTGATTATAACTAACCATTCTAGTGAGTGTGAAGTAGTATCTCATTGTGATTTTGATTTGAATTCCCCCAATAGCTAATAATAGTGAGCATCTTTCCATGTGCTTATTGGCCACTTATATATAATTTTTGGAGAAATGTATATTGAAATGTTTTGCCCCTTGTAGACCTGCTCCCTTGTTCCATATTCACACACGAGGGGCCCAGATCTACCTGGCTCCCTTGTTATGCTTACAATCTCCAGTCAGGGCCCAACTGACTCACTGTCCTGCTAAGTCAATGAATCATAAGCCTGGTGACTCAGCCTTTTTTCTTTCGTTAACATAACAAGGAAGTCTCTGCATAGAGCCCTGGCATTCATTTTCGGAAAGAAAATTCACTGAGATTAGTTGATGAACACATTTTTATTCATTACAGAAAAAGGCCACATTAAAATGAAAACTAGAAAATCAGAAATTATTTTATAGGTGATATTGGAGGGAGTAAAATAGACCACCATGCCCTCTTTGAGTGAAAGAGAATTATTCTCTTCTCCCAAGTGAGAAGTAATGGCTTCAGTAGTGGGTGGATTATTGAACTGAAAATGTGGCTGGTTGGTGTGAACATAACAAAAAGCTATTAAGTGTGATTTTAATCTCTGACACACTAAGAGGAATGACACAAAAAATGAATATCTAATAGTTTCACATTTTTATAAAGTAGTCAATCTCCCAGATTTGAATTGCTTATGAACAAACCCTTTGTTTTTTGAATTTCAAGCTTTAATAACCTATCCTAATACATTTTTGGGAGCTTAATATGTGAACACAGCATTGTGTTAAACGTAGGAAGACAAAAATTGGTATCAGCTTTTTTTTTTTTTCCGCGGTACGCGGGCCTCTCACCGCTGCGGCCTCTCCCGCCGCGGAGCACAGGCTCCGGACACGCAGGCTCAGCGGCCACGGCTCACGGGCCCAGCCGCTCCGCAGCATGTGGGATCCTCCCGGACCGGGGCACGAACTCGTGTCCCCTGCATCGGCAGGCGGACTCCCAACCACTGCACCACCAGGGAAGCCCCTGGTACCTGCTTTTTAAGAGCTCACAGTTGGTGGGGCCTGAAATTCATGTATACATTTATTCATTCAATATTTCTTTAGTGTCTACCATGTAGCAGTTATGTTGGGACTAAATCAACACACCCTCTGTGCTCTGGTCTCACAACGGAATTTTCCTCCATTTCAATGTCATGTTATGAAGGTGTTGGCATGGTTGATCATCTTTCAGACACTCTTTTACCTTATCTCATTTTTTACAGAACAGTGTGGGTGGGAGGTTGTGTCATCCTGTTTTACAGATGAGAAAACCAAGATCCAGAGATGTTAAGTCATTTGCCCGAAGTGATATAGCCAGCAAGTGTCAGGGCTGGGATTTGGATCTATGTCATGTCACCATAAATCCAAGCTCTTTTCAGTATGCCATCCTCTATATTGTCCCAAGGAAATGCTAAATCCTAAAATTTCATGTGATAGGGTTCAAGTGGAAGCTGCTTCTTCCCTCTGGCTTCAGTATTTAGTTCCTTGAAAATGAAAGGAAATAAGAGTTGATATTTTTGTAGCCAGACTGGTTGGGTGTGTATTATCAGTGTTTCAGAATGTCATAATCACAACAAACATGAATTGTTTGATGTGATGGTTAATTTTATGTGTCACCTTGACTAGGCCGCAGGGTGCCCAGATATTTGGTCAAACATTATTCTGGGTGTTTCTGTGAGGGTGTTTGGATGAGATTAACATTTGAACCGGTAGACTGAATAAAAGCAGATTGCCCTCCTGAATGTGGGTGGACGTCATCCAATCAGCTGAAACCTGAATGGAACAAAAAGGCTGACCATCTCATGAATAAGAGAGAATTCCTCCTACCTGACTGCTTTTGAACTGGGACATCAGTCTTTCTGCCTTTGGACACAAATGGAAACTTCTTCCTGGGCTTCGATCCTACCAGCCCTTGGATGGTCCTCCTGGTTCTCAGGCCTTCAGACTCCTACTGGAACTACATTGGCTGTCCTGGGTCTCCAACTTGATGACTCACCCTGTAGATCTTGGAACTTGTCACTGGCTATAATGGCATGAGCCACTTCCTTACAGTAAATTGCTTTATAGATACAAAGTCACCATATATAGATTAGTTCTGTTTCTCTGGAAAACTCTGGCTGTGAGGACACTGGAGGGCTCTTCTCTCCATCACTCCCAGTGGACATTATCCAGTGGGCAGGTGTTTCTAGCAAACATGCAGAGGGAGGCATCAGGCAAGACCAGCAGGATCAGTCCTCACAACATGGCCCTGCTGCCACCTTCTACATGTCTGCACTCTGGCTGAGTCACAAGCATTGAAGGTGAGGAGTCGGCATCTAGCATCCTGGGCATTGTATCAGCAAGAGCTGGCAGCAGCCACCTGCCCTCACAAGCTAGAGTAGTGAGTGTGGAAACACAATGCCTGTCTGAAGGGAAAAGACAAGTGAGCCAGAGCTCTGGAATTTCATCCGACTCCCTTGCCTTACCATGAAAAACTATATAAAAAAGAGCCTACACATCTCCCCAAGTCAATTCCAACTATCCCTGTCTTGCGTGATTCTGATTTGCCTGCACTGGCCAGGAATGGACAGGTGATCTGAAGAGATCTTGCAGCGTCCCCAACCTGCTTTCTCCACAAATCCAGGCGTAAAGAGCTGATGCAGTGCCCTGCCCTTGAAGAGAGCTTGAGAGAAGTAGAGCATGTGCTTTGGTCTGTCAACAGAGCCTGGAGGATTTTGCTGGTAAAGGGAAGGAAAAATCAATGTGGCTGTTTAAAATGTAATAGTGGCCACTAAGCAGTGCAGAAAGGGCATTCCAAGGAGAACGTTCAAGGCTTTGGAGGATGCCATGCCCCAGCCTATCGAGGAGAGGACTGTGCAAGGAAGCAACTTTCCAGACAAGATTAGATGCATCTATATTCATCTTTCCCCTACTTCTGAATCACCTTCCTTGGAAGCCTTCTTACCACTCATCCTACACAGCGTCAGCAGTAGCTCCCAGATCTCGAGTACCCACGTGGTGTCAGGCTTATTCAGCATTTTCCCTGTCTTGGGAGATCTGCTACACACTTTACCCACAAACATAGATGCCAGTATTTTCTCCAGTTTACATTTAAGGAAACTCAGTTCAGCAAGGTTAAGTAACTTGTCCATCTTCACACAGCTAGTGAGTAACAAAGTTCAATTTAAGCCCAGGTGGGCCTGATTTCAAAGCACACGCTCTTTATGTCTTAGCCTGTCACTCCAGCCAAAGTCACCCGAGTGTAGGTTCACCTGCTTCCGTGAGCTGGAGTTGGTTGGTGATTTTGGAGCTTCTCCTAAGTATATCACTTGGGTATTTGGCTGCCATTCAGCCCCTAAGCTGCTCATGGGTCAACTCACTAGTCATCTTGACAAGAATAATGGCTGTATAAATGGCTGCAGAGTAGTGACAAACTTAGTCCTTGGTGACTGATTTAAGTTCCTAAAATCTTTGGCACTGAATCTGACGGTCAGTGGTCCACTTCCCATTTAAGCGTGGGGCTGGTGCACACTGGGAATTTCATGTCCAACTCAGAATTTGAAAGAGCATATACAACCACCTTCCAGCTGACTGTTTTTGTGGGGTTTTTTTTTTTTTTCTGGATCTATAAAGAAGTTCTGAGCATGAAGCTGTCAGAAGGAGTGAAGAGAGGGTAAGAAAACACACATGTAACTTATAGTTGGCCTCAACCAAGTTTCCTCCATCTCCACAGGTCCACATTCATGGATTCAACCAACCACAGATCATGTAGTACTGTATTATTCACTGTTGTTAAAAATCCGTGTGTAAGTGGACCTGTGCATGACCTGTGCAAGGGTCAACTATACACACACACACACACACACACACACATATATATTACATTTTGCTTATTCATTCATCCATCAGTGGACACTTGGGTGACCTATTGGATATTGTGAAAGAGTGTTGCTATGAACACAGGTGTGTAGTTTTATTCCTAATTTTACAAATGAGGATCCTCAGGTTCAGAAAAGGGAGGTAACAGTCTAAAGTCGCATAGTCAGTAAGTGATAGAGCTTGAAAAGCTAAAAGATCAGGGGGTTAAGGGGACTCTCCAAAATTGGAAAGCAAGCTCTGCTCCCTGGAGGCCCAGCTCCTCTGCTCTGTGCCCAGGGCAGAGGGGGAAAGGACAGCTCACTGAGGCAGGGCTCAGGGCTCGGCTGCCGGTGCTCCTGGGCAGAGGTCTTGCAGAGGCTACTGTAGGGTTACTCTTCGGGATAATTGGCCCTGAGCAGCCCACAGCCCAGGGAAGGGAAGAACCAATGGTCACCAGTGCCAAGGGTGGTTGGGCCTGGCCTGGGAGGAGAAGGGACCATCCTCAGAGCTTGCCTTCTGGAGGGGTGAGCAGGAGAGGGCAGAATGGGAAGGGGCTGGCTCATGGGGACACAGGCAGCTGCTGGGCATGGAAGCTTGGGTCTGTGTGCTTTGACATAGAGAGAACCGTTTGGAGTGTAATCCATGACCAGCAGCATCAGCATTGCCTGGTAAAAATGCAGACTCCCAGGCCCCACCCTAGACCAACTGAATCACACCTGCATTTTACAAGTTCCCAAGCAGTCTGAGTGAACTTTAAAGTTTGAGGAGAGCTGCCTTAGAGCTTTTTGAGGTACATACACATTTATGACATTTCTTCCTCATTTTTAAAATTCGTGAAGTCCTCACCAGACAGGGCTGATGGTGCAGAGAATGAGCTGCCTGCTTTTCCCATGTTTCTCAGAGGCAGAGGAGGGCTTCCCTGGGGAGAAGGGCATGTCCTCCGGAGCCAGGTGTCTCAAGGTCCTGGAGGGAGATGGCCAAAGCAGATGAGAGACTGTGGGAGGGGAGGGAGAGACGAAATGGGAAAGCATCACTTTGGTTGAGTAAAGATTCGGCTCTGTCTGGTATCCACTTTATAGACTTATATCATTTAATCTCACAATAACCCTCTGAGGAAGTCACTGTGTTTACACCATTTTGTAGACAAGAAGAATGAGATTCAGAGAGGTGAAGTGCTTACCTGGGGTCACTTAGCTAAGTGGCTAGTTCCCCCTGAAGATGGTCCCAAATGTGGCTTTTTCCTTTGCTGCCTACAGTGTCAGGTTTGGTGTTTGGGTCCCAGTGCCAATTCCTTGACCCCATGGTCTTAGGACACTCAGACAAGGGCTACAAGGTCAGCACTCATTCCAGGTCTGGGAGCAAAGGGTGTGTGAATTTAAGGAAGTATAATAATGAATAAGTGTGCAGTTCAATCAATATCTTAGTTCCAGGCACACATGGGTCACCTAATAAGCATGTATTGAATGAATGAATAGAACAAAGAACAGATATCTGGCCTATTCTCTGATTCTTGGACCCTTGGAGACACCTGTGAATCTGTTTTCAGCTTCCTGTGTTACCTGGAGCTGATGCTGACCAGAAGCAGGTATTTCAGAGGCCAAATGGTCTACTCCCTGCAACACTGGCCACACTGTGGCAGCCCCAGGCTCTCTGGGAAGCTGGCTGCCAGCTCAGAAACCATTGCTGGAAGATAAAAAAAGACAATTCTTAAAAATGGGAAAATTTTTAACCAAAGTTTTAGTTATAGTCAGAGAGTCCAAACATTCAATCCAATGCAGTCATCACCCCTCACCTTTTCTTTTTTTCTTTTTTTTGGTCAGGAAGCAACAAAGAAATTTAATGTTCAATTATAGATTTTATTTTTGTCCTGGTTTATGCTATACCTGTATACCATCTAATCACTTTCTATGCATTCTATAGTTTCCACGCTTCCATACTGCTGCAGGGGGAAAGCCCTGTGTTGTTTTTGTTTTCTCTCTCTCTCTCTCTCCCAGCCCTGTCCCTAGAGAACATCCATCTCCTTAAGTAGGGAGGATGCTGGTTATTTTTCTTCCTCTCTCTTTTCTCTCACTGCTTTGCTCAGAAGGCAGCCCAAGTCACAGGCAGGTCTGTCTCTCGGACCAGAGGAACTGGAAAAAGGGGGCCCTAGGAGCTGGAAAATGTGGGAGAGATGCTAGGAAGAAGAGGTACTTCTGTGGGATATATATACCTAATAGTGGAATTACTGGGTCAGAGTTTGGATTCTTCTTGTGTTTTTTTTTTTGGGTTTTTTTGTTTTCTTTTTTTGCGGTACACAGGCCTCTCCCTGCTGTGGCCTCTCCCATTGCGGAGCACAGGCTCCGGACACACAGGCTCAGTGGCCATGGCTCACAGGCCCAGCCACTCTGCAGCATGTGGGATCTTCCCGGACCGGGGCACGAACCCGTGTCCCCTGCATTGGCAGGCGGACTCTCAACCACTGCGCCACCAGGGAAGCCCTCTTCTTGTGGTTTTAATTTGCATTTCCCCGATGATTAATTTGCATTTCCCTGATGTTGAGCATATTTCATGTATTTTATATCCTTTTATGTAAAGTGCCCATTTTTCTATTGAGTTGCCTTTTTCATTGCTGTGGAAGTTCTTTATGTTATTAACATATGGATTGCAAATATTTTCTCCTGCTCTGTGGGTACTTTTTCACATCCTTAATGGGGTTTTGATGACCAAAAGTTTTTAATTTTTATTTCTTTTAAGGAGGAGGGAAGATTAGAGAAGGGCTTTTCTCTAAAAGTTCTTACCTTTAATGAATTCCAACTTATCAACCTTTTCCTTAAGTATTCATGCTTTTTGTGTCCCATTGAAGAAATCTTTGCCTACCCTAAAGTCATGAAGATATTCTCCTATGCTATCTCCTAGAAGCTTTAATGACTTAATATTCACATTTAAATCAGTAATCTACCTGGAATTGGGTTTTGTGAATAGTGTGAAGTAGGGAATTTTATACCATTTATTGAAAAGAACCTCCTCCCGCAACTGCGCAGCAGTGTTATCTTTGTGACAGTCAGATGAAGCATTTGTGTGGATCTCTTTCCAGACTCCCCATTCTGTTCCATTGATCTATTTACCCAAATTTGCATTAATTAATGCAATTGTAAATTAAGTCTCAATATCCTCCAACTTTGTTCTTCAGTATTGGCTTGGCTATTCTTGCCTTTTGCATTTCCTTATAATCTACCTGTCAGTTTCCCCCAAGAAACATTCTTCTGAGATTTGACTCTGGTTTCATTGAATCTGTACTTCAGTTTGGGGAGAACTGATATTTTTGCAATATTGATTGCTCTATTTCATGAACATTGTATATTCCCTCTATTTTTATAGATAGTCTTTAAAGTCTCCTGTCCTGATTTTTAGTTTTCACTGTGGAGGTCTTGAACAACTTTCATTATATTTATTCCCAAATCTCTGATGCATTTTATGCAATTGTACTTGTAAAATAAAATTTAAATTTTATTTTCTATGTTGTTTGTATAAAGAAATACAGTTGGTACTTATACATTGCCCTTGTAGCTCAAGGACTTTCAAAATTCATGTACTAATTCTAAAAATTCACTTATTAATGCTAATAATTCTGTTAATTCTATATCTATGTCCTTGCCTTCTCTTCCTCATCCCTCACCTCTGGCCAACTTGGGGGCAATGCATAGAAGAAAAATGAAGTTCAACTCACCCCATATCCCTTAATATGTCAAAAGAATAGTGAGTGTTTGGGCAAAACATGGTCTAAAATGAGTCTGGGGATTTATGAACAAATTTAATCTGTCTGTCATATCTTATTAGCAACCTGCATTATAAGTGGGTTGAATTTGTGGGGCTGCACTCTCTAATGCTTCCTTATATTCTGCGTGATGTGACATGGGAAATATTTGGTGTGACGGTTGTTATTCCTAGTCAAATTTTAAAAAGGGTTGATGAGGAAGCTGAAATAGACGCTTGGGAGCTTGATGCTGCCACAAATATAAAAGCCGGCAACCTTACCCTGTGGCTACAGACCGTGACACGGACCATCTCTTTAAATTGGCTGCAGATTTCCAGCTTGCATTTGCTTCGTTAGCAGGAGAAGCTCAAGATCATGCAATCTTCACTCTAATTTATCTTGGTTTGTTGTCACCCTGTGACTCAGGCAAGAGGCTGCATTTCTATTTCCAATTAAGGCTTGATGAACTCTGAGGCAAGGAACCAGGGTGGAAAGCTGGTACTAGGGAAGCAGGAAGATTAAACCTGGTAGAGCATAGCTGAGAGCACTTAGCACTTGTCATGTACTTCCTCACACAGTTATTTAGATTTTATTTATGAATCCAGTCTCTCCACCTAGGCTGATTATACAGCTGTCCCATTGTGCCAACACCTAAGTATCTTAGGTGTTCAGTGAGAGTTTGATGCCACTGCTACTACTGTGTTCCATTTGAATAACATTTCTGAAGTAGCCATTTAATCTTCACAATATCTCTTTAAATACTGTGATGAAGTCAACTCTAAGATCCAGATGCTTTAAGATCCAGGTAGGGCAGTAGATTTCTGCAAATGTTCAAAAGTGGTATTTGCAGGATGAGCTGGACCAGAATCCAGGTGTCCTGATTCCCAGCCCAGGTTTAGCTGAGTCTTAACTGGCTCTGGGGGAGGAACAGGTCTTGGAATTTTCCACTTGCCTGCGTGGCCCACTGTCCACAGAGGGAGGAACTTGAGGGTGTAGGTGACAGCAGGAGTCTGTCTGGTTGTTCCCGCTCCTCATTGTCCAGCATTAAAAATACTTGGATTGGGCTTCCCTGGTGGTGCAGTGGTTAGGAGTCCGCCTCCCAGTGCAGGGGACATGGGTTCAAGCCCTGGTCCGGGAAGATCCCACATGCCGTGGAGCAACCAAGCCCATGCACCACAACTACTAAGCCTACGCTCTAGAGCCCGAGAGCCACACTATGGAAGCCCATGCCCATGCTCCGCAACAAGAGAAGCCACCGCAGTGAGAAGCCTGCGCACCGCAAAGAAGAGTAGCCTCCGCTCGCCACAACTAGAGAAAAACCCACGCAGAGCAACGAAGACCCAATGCAGCCAAAAATAAAATAAAACAAAAAACAACAACAAAAAGCTTGGATTTCACAACACATTGTATACCTTAAACTTACACAGTGTTATATGTAAATTATATCTCAGTAAAGCCAGGGCGGGGTGAAGTTAGCTTTAAATAAACACAACGCAGGAATTCTGGCTTGTCTAGAAACCTAGAAGGATCCTCTGTTAAAAATCTATATGACTTCCCTGATGGCACAGTGGTTAAGAGTCCGCCTGCCAATGCAGGGAACACGGGTTTGAGCCCTGGTCTGGGAAGGTCCCACATGCCGCAGAGCAACTAAGCCCGTGTGCCGCAACTACTGAGCCTGTGCTCCAGAGCCCGCGAGCCACAACTGCTGAAGCTGTGTGCCACAACTACTGAAGCCCACGCGCCTAGAGCCCGTGCTCCGCAACAAGAGAAGCCACCGCAATGAGAAGCCCACGCACCGCAACGAACAGTAGCCCCCACTTGCCGCAAATAGAGAAAGCCTACGCGCAGCAACGAAGACCCAACGCAGCCAAAAATAAAATAAAATAAATAAATTTATTTTTTAAAAATCTATAAAAAGAAGAGCTGGTTGGTCCAGCAATACAAAGGTAGAGGGGCTAATGATGAGGTCATTCCTTATTCTGTGTTTTTCTAGAGACCTAGTTGGCCTCCCCGATCACAAAACATTGGTCATCAAGTCACAAACCACTGGACAAAGGCAGTGTGACATCTTAGCATCTGAAAGGGGGATTTGCTGGGCACTAGGGGCTTGAAGTCTGGTCAGGGCACTGCCACTGCCCAGCCATTGTGTCTGTCCACCTTGGTTCCACTAAGGCAAGATATATATAACGTTCAAAGTATTATGTGAGTTCCTCAAATGAATCTATTTTTAGCACAATGACATAATTGATACTTTGCTGATTGCCCCCCATTTGCTTCAGAACACCTAAATCTTAAAGGGAATTTACTTTTGGGATTGCTGTGCTTACAGGAAGTAGGGAAAATCTCCAAGGAACCCTCCTTCCTAAAGAAAGGGTAACAAACTCTGAGTCAGAACCAGAGCTGGGAGCAGAAAGTAGTGAATAAACTGAAGGAACGAAGTTGCCCTGAGGGCAAAGCTGATAGCAGTGCTGTGATGTGCAATTGTCATAGTAAACCTCAGGCCACAGCAAGGAAGCGGAGCTGAACAGAAATCTCTGCGTCAAGCGGGCAGCAACCCTCTGATTCCTGTGCACATTGTGTTAACGTATTTAAATAACTACAAAATATAATCTCCCTGTGTCCCCCATTCTTCCTTGCCAGGATTTTTTTGTCTTTTCTCATAAGCTTATTTTTTAGGTGAATTTTATATTATGGTATCAAGATCCAACATGATTTTACAGATTGTTTTGGGAAAGATATACATTTTTACAATGTCACATCTTCCCATGTATGAACAGGAAGTGTTGAGAGGTACTGTCTTCAGGTGCAAAGGTCTCTCATCACTGATAAAGGTCACCACTGTGCAGTGACAAAGATGCCTTTGGTGAAGTTGAGCAGGCTGGTCAGAGGGAGACTTAGTTCAACATGTTATTGAAACAAAAGGGCATTCCATTTAAAAGCCAATCCCTGTGGTCATCCCTTGGGCCATGCACTGTATCATGTCCTGTTGTGGAGGATTCAAAGATGAGTGAGAATCCTTCAGGATGACTACTTACTATCAAAAAAGCCCCAGAAAATAAAAAGTGTTGGCAAGGATGTGGTGAAATTGGAATGCTTGTGCACTGCTAGTGGGGATGTAAAATATGCAGTGCTATGAAAAACAATGCCTAAAAAAATTAAAAGTACAATTACCATATGATCCAGCAATTCCACTTCTGCTTATATACCCAAAAGAATTGAAATCAGAGACTCGAAGAGATATTTGTACAGCTGTGTTCACAGCAACATTATGCATGATAGTCAAAAGGTAGAAGCAACCCTAGTGTCCACTGACAGATAAATGGATAAACAAAGTGTGGTGTATCCATACAATGGAATATTACTCAGCCTTAAAAAGGAAGGAAATTCTGACTCGTACTACAGCGTGGATGAACCTTGAGGACGTTATGCTGAGTGAAATAAGCCAGTCACGAAAGGACAAACACTGTATGATTCCACTTATATGAGGAACCTAGAGGAGTCAGATTCATAGGGACAGAAAGTAGAGTGGTGGTAGTCAGGGGCTGGAGGGGAGGGGGAAACAGAGCTGTTGCCTAATGGGTACAGAGTTTCAGGTTTACAAGATGGAACGAGTTCTGAAGATGGTTGGTGGTGGTGATGGTTGCACAGCAACGTGACTGTATATTTAATGCCACTTAAAAATGGTTAAGATGGTAAATTTTATGTGTATGTATTTTACCACAATTACAAATAAAAATAATAAAATAGTTTTCTTATATATAAATTTATTTATTTTATGTATTTTTTTTTTGGCTGCATTGGGTCTTTGTTGCTGCGCGCAGGCTTTCTCTAGTTGTGGCAAGCAGGGGCTACTCATTGTTGTGGTGCACGGGCTTCTCATTGCGGTGGCTTCTCTTGTTGCAGTGCACGGGCTCTAGGCGTGCAGGCCTCAGTAGTTGTGGCACACAGGCTCAGTAGTTGTGGCTCGCAGGCTAGAGCACAGGCTCAGTAGCTGTGGCGCCCGGGCCTAGTTGCTCCATGGCATGTGGGATCTTCCCGGACCAGGGCTCAAACCCGTGTCCCCTGCACTGGTAGGTGGATTCTTAACCACTGTGCCACCAGGGAAGCCCAATAAAATAGTATTTTAAAAAGATGAGTGAGGAAAAGTGTGTATGCTCAGGGAACTCCGTGGGGGAAGAAGAGTGGCAGGGGGCACAGGACGCAGGCGCCCCAGTCAGGCAGAAGTCAGTGGAGAACAGCTCTGTGGCACAGACCTACCTCAACGGAAGACTCGTGGAGGCTGGGCGGCTTAGGGAAGGACTCCAGGCTAGCCCAATAATGATCAGAAGAGGCTTCCTCAAAGCATATTCCAAAGACCACCACCGCATTTATTTTGTCATTTGGTATGTTCGCGAGCTTCCTGAAACATAAACATCACTCCTGATTTATGGATTTCCTTGCTTTCTCCTTCTCCTCTTGCATTTGCTCTCACACGTCTCTCTTAGGTGCTCTGACTTTCAGCCTCACTACTGACAGACGCTGCAGCTCAGGCCTGGCTCTGGCCACCATCCACTGAATTCAGGTGAACAATTTTCCTGCTCCAGAAGCTTTTGGTTCCCGTTTCAGAAGGTCACGTTATTAATTACAACGGGCCAAAGCACATTTTGTAGGTACCTCTGTTAGCCTGCAGGAACTGCAGAGTTGACACAATTAATTGGAAGTGTAGATGCTGGCATTGAGCATCCAAAGAAATCCATTAAAATGTATCTAAATATAATCTAAGTGCTGAGAAAAAAGGAGGTCTGAAATGCTTTCAGTCGAATTCCTGCAAAATCACAAACTATTAAAGCCAAACTCTGCATCCTGGCACCAACAGTAGTTCCTGAATATAAAAGGGCCTATCTTCTTAGTAAAGTAGTTTTTGTTTTGGAAAATACAGTTATTTATTATAAAAAGATAGCATGTATGTTAACATGTAAGGGGTTATTATTTTTAAATGAATTAATACATATTTATTATGTTTTTTGCTGTTTATTTCTAACATGGTAAATATCAGTGGAAATAGCCCGTATCAACAATCTCTTTTTAGGGTCCTTAATAACTTATAAGAGTATAAAGGGGTCCTGAGACCTAACATTAAAGGAATTACTAAGTGTAGAAGTTTCCCAGAGAAGAGGAGAGATGTTGGTCACCACAGCCCAACGTGCAGGTGGTGATTCCCCAGACTTATAGCACTGTCTGTAAACAAGAGGACAAACAACCCAAGCCAGACATCAGAACTCCCACCTGACAAGCGAGGACCATTTGGGAGATGCTGGGGCTTGTATGCGTGATACTTTGTACTGTCAGTATGGCCAGTCAGCCCTTGTTATTTCACTCCCTCCTGTCCTCCCAGGTCACCTCTGGGTGTAAGAATTGTGGGCTCTGGGTCTTCTCTGCCCCTGTCTTCTGCCCCTGGACAGTCCCCTTGCAATCTGGCCAGGCTCCTCTCCTGGGTGAGTACCCGTGTGACCTTAGTTATTGCACACATGGTCCACATGGAGTGTTGCCCTGGCAAGGCCAGCGTGCTCTGCAGTGCGTGTTAGCCACTCGTCATAATGTCATTATTATCATCGTCGTGGTTACTATTTAGAGATTATATCTGAGTTCACTTTGCCTTTCTGAAAAATAAGGATAATATTCCCTGACTTCCCCGCTTCCCAGGTTTGCTTCAAGAGACAAATTGGTTAATGTGTCAGTCAAATATGTGCTCATGGACCAACCATCGAAGGTGATCAATTCAAGACAGGAGGGAAGGCACAATTTCCC
This sequence comes from Pseudorca crassidens, assembly GCF_039906515.1. Classification (NCBI taxonomy): domain Eukaryota; kingdom Metazoa; phylum Chordata; class Mammalia; order Artiodactyla; family Delphinidae; genus Pseudorca; species Pseudorca crassidens. The sequence continues at coordinate 63,040,893 of NC_090305.1, forward strand.
TTTGTGGAGTCAGGCTGGCTGGTTTGACGCCGTCACTGACTAGTGAACTGATCTGGGTAACATTATGTAACTTCCGCCTGCATCTCCATCTGTAAATGGGAGCGGTAGAAGTCCCTAAAGTTCAGTGTTGTAGTGAGGATGAAATAAGATAAGGCATAGAGCACTATGTGCCAGTGCCTTGACTATAGTAAGCTTTCACCAGAGGCTCTTTTTTGTAACATGAAGGGAGACACCTGGTTTTATTACAAAGCCCGTCTAGAAGAGGATATTGTCTGTTTCTGGAACTCTTTGCTCAGTGAAGTGGGGTAGAGCATCCGGACAGGAGGCAGGGCCCATTCACGCAGGTCAGAATTCTATGAATGACGGGGATCATGAAACAGCCGACGTAGGGAAGAGGTTTCTTAAAAAGATAAGTCACGTTTCCCGTGCCTGGAGACTGTATTCCGTGGGGACCGTGGACTGTGGCAATGGTACAGCAGAGGAGAAGTAGATAGTTCTAGCAGGCTCTAGGAAGTGGAGGTGATGGGCCTTGGTGACTGGGTGTCTGACATGGGAGGTGAGGAGAGGAAGGGATGTAAGATGACTTCATATTTTGAGCCAGAATAATATTGTTCTTCTTTCCTGACTTGGGCTCTGGGGAAGGTGGGGAGACAAATGTTCAGTTCTGTCCTTGTGGAATTTAAAACTTTTCCAGGCAGCACCTGCCAGCATCCCTTCTTCTCCACCTGGCCCCACTCAAACCTCCCACAAACCCCAGGCTTCCAGCTGCCTGAGAAACTGAGAGCCCTTTGTATAATACTTGTCCCTCTGGAAGCATGCCCCCTTTCCTTATGGGAAGCTGGGCCAGCTCACAGCATGCATGGGCTGCTTCTGCCCCCCTCAGCACACTCCTAGCCCTGAATCTCTTCCACTCCAGCCAAGGGAATCCTGGGCTCTGCTGCCCATTGAAGACACCTGCCTAGGAAAAAGGGGCCCATCCTCCTCCAGGAAGTCCACCTGTCACCAGCCTCCTTTTCAGAAAGGCCAGGTGACCAGGTCGCACAGCTCATAAGTAACAAAGCTGGAATCCCAAGTCAGGGCAGTTGGACTCTGAACCTTTCCTCCTTCTCACCTTGACTGCAGGATCTTTTCTGAGTCCCTTGGCCCTGAACTGCTAGACAACCTTGGCTGCTGTCTAAATCCTGTCCCATCTTCCCAGTTCTTTGCAGACCCTGTCACACCTCCCAGGGAAAAGCATACATGCTCCCAGGGATGCAGAAATTCCTGTCCACACACAGTGTTCAGTCATTCAGCAAACATTCACTGAGAGCCAGCCCACTGTGTGCTAGGCCCTGTACATGGTAGTGAACCTCACACTCACACACTATACACACACAGACACACACACACATGAAGTCGACTCACTTTCCTTCTCCTGTTGATTCGTGCAGCTCAAAATGACCTGGTTTTACTCCTAGCGACAGGAAGAGGCCCTCCTTTACCCATCATCTTTCAAAGAAGAGTGAGCAGGTAGTCTAATTTTAAGCCTACTAAAGATAATTTAAAAGTAGCCCAAGAAGAAGTTTGCCTTAAGGGCAGGGCCACGACACTTTTTTTTTTATATCCCCCTCACCACGGCATCCAGCAAATGCCTTTACATGAAGAAATCGTTTGCTGAGCGCTGGAATAGTGTAAATGAGATTATAGGAAAGCTGTTTAATCTTCTCAACAGAATAATTCCCCCTCAGCATTATTAAACTAAGCATCTTCTAGGGAAAAAAAAATAATGTGAATTATAAATCAGCCTTATCTATTTCTTAATGCAGTCCCACCCACTTCTTTAAAGATGTAGGATAATCCAGGCTTTCTCTGCTTCAACCTCTAAGACAGAGCTGGTTCAACTTCTGTGTTTGCACGTACCATTCATCTTCAGAAAAGGGTGTTCAGCCCTAATTCTTCCCTCCATTACCTCCAGAGCTGTCGTGCTGCTTTGTGGAAACTTCCCAGGATCCCATCACCACCAAGTAAATGAAGCAGCTCCGCAGAAAGAGTAGATAATCAGAGAGCTGGCCAAGACACAGGGCAAACTCATCAGATAGATGTTTTCTTCTTTATTACTCTTTTCTTCAGCCACAACTCTCTCCTGAATGAGTGAAAGTGAATTATGAGTACTATTAGATCAGTTTCCAACAAAAACTCTTGCCAGTTCTGTGAACCTGGCTTTCCACGCTCTGCTTCTGAGAACAGTGTATCTTCTCTCTGTGCGGGGAGTTGCCGGGGCGGGCGGGGTGGGGGGGGGGGGCGGGTGCGGTATACAACATCCTCCAGCACCGTGGAGAATTAATGATTTCCTCCCTTATGAATGTCAGTGATTGTAATAGTAATAGTTTATGTTCTTTGAGCACTTACTGTAACAATTGGAGTTCTAAACACCTTTCCTAAACCGGGCCATTGAATCCCCACAGAAATCATAATGGAAGTAATTATGATTATTCCCATTTTTCAGAGGAGGAAACTGAGACTAAAGGAAGTTTGGAAACTTGCCCAAAGTAAGTGAAAGGGCCCTGCCTCCTGCACTCCAGCCATTAACTCTTATGTCACATGGCTTCCCTGGGAGATCCCTTGTCTCTCTCTCCTTCTAGTACCGAGAGGCTAAGTTTCCAATCAACCAGGAGTTTCTGTGTTCAGGATCTTATTCGACTAATTCACTAGGCCTGTGTAAACGAGTTAACACCCGTTAACTTATTTCATTCTAAAGATCGCTATCCTAGGTTTGAGAAGACTGACCAACTGGCTGAGTGTTACGCAGCTAGAAAGTCGCGTTGCTTTATAGAGGTCGGCCTTTACTGGGCCACCTCCACGCCCTCCCCGACCCTGGGACCCCAGGAGCCACAGCCTTGTCGGAGAAGGGACCCCAATGTGCTGCTGCAGAAACCGGGGAGCAGATTAGCTGGGACCAGGCTCCCCCACTTCTCTCCTCACCAGGACCCCTAATAGGATCTGGGCTTCTAGATCGGGGTTAACCCCCTGACCCTGACCCTCATCCTTTTATTCTGAAAGTTTACCTGAGGCAGCTTCCGGCGGGTGGCAGCAGCAGTCTGCTTACCCCTGGGGGAGAAGAGAGGCCAGAAAGTAAGGGGGAAGGGAGAACAACCCAGCCTCAACGCAGAACTGAACTCTGCCCATCCCTGGGGCCGGGGTAGGGAGCATCCGTGTCCTCCCGCAAAGGTGAGGCATTAAATGCCCGTGATTAGCAATTTTTACCAAGTCATCAGAGAAAACACACTGTGCTCTGGTGTTGCCCCATCAGCCTTCACTTTTTTTCTCACTGTCATTTTCCTTTGCTCTGATTTTCTTTTACTTTTATTCTTTCTTTTAAACAATTTTTTCTTTTTATTCTTTTGTGTTGCTCATATTTCTATAACTGCCCTCAAATCTCCTTTCTGAACAAGATGAGGTTTAGAGAAATAAGTGAGGATGAGTGAGGGGCCCCTTAATGCCCCTCACAGCATCCTCTAAGCCGATGCCTCCCCACCTCCTCGGAGAAACATTCTATAGTCAGAAAGGGCCTGACCTGAGAATTCTCCACCACTGGAAGGAGTAGCTGGTGATAAATCCCGTCATTTGCTTCCTTTCATGAGCTCAGCCACTGCCTGATAGAAAACTTGTATCCAGTGGCCCAGCTAGGAGGAATCTGCCCACAGCAGGGGACCCTGTGTCCCTCCGGACCCAGAAACTCACAGCAGGGCTGTTGGAGACATATCTGTGGTTGGCTGTCTCTGCATTTCTGATCACACTGGCCCAGCTGGTGAACATCTGGAAGTTGACTTGGAATGTGGTGTTTCTCTAGAGTGAGCATCTGCAGGAAACCCAGGACTCTCAGGTCTTTTGGGCCAAAGAGAGCCTGCTTGGTTTCTTCTGCCTCTGCCAGCAACAAAATGTACTGTCAGTACCAGAATCTTTGGGCAGAGAATGCCTTGGGCACCGAGGCAGAAATCCTATAATGGGCAAGGCTCTCGGCCAAGCACATTTAAATAGCACTGATAATAGTGTGAGGACCTTCGTTTCCCCAGCACAGCATTCTTTGTAAGCGGGGATCCTGGCAGCTGGGCAAGAAACCACCATCTCCCCACATTCTATGGAGAGGGGGTTGGAAGTGTGGCCTCAGCCAGGACACTAACCAAGGTCGTAGCGCTGTTCTATGATAGAGGTGACTTCTTGCTGTGAGGCTGGTGTCCTATTTACTCTACCAGGACATCTGCCCTCAGGCAATGCCAGTGCTGGGTGGAAGCTGCAATCAGCCTGTGACAGGACTCACCCTATAAATGTGCTCATTGAAAGAAACCCTGTGATAAATCCTTAAAGAGAAATATTCTGCTGTAAAGTACACCTACCCACCGACATACCCATGTCCATGGAAGAAACCCATGGAAGTACCTCTCCACTCCCCATATGCATCCCACCCTCACTTTGCCACTGTTTATCACTTCTGGGATCACAGAATTCCATATGGAGGCTCTGGCAGGTGGGGTAGGCTGTAACCTTAGATGCCTTTTAGGTTCATAGGGAAAGCATCCATGCTTGATAGGTTTATGTAGGTCTACATTAAACAAGAAGTGGCATCACTGAAAACAGTAATAGAATAAGACCCATGTCCCTTCTTCTCTTCCTTTATCATAGCTTCTCAGCCAGATGTGGCCTGGTCACCACAGTTCAGCTTCTATAGAAGCTGAGTTTTGCCTTGAGATGATTTAACAGAATACTGAGCTAGGCCCATGCAGCATCTTTCAGGGGTTCTGATGAAAGATTAAAAGCTGCACGAATCCTGTACCAGGTCAGCCAGTTGTTACTTCTCTGCCCACAGCATTTGGTGGTGGGGAGAAGTGACCCCTCCCACAGTTCCTACTGAAGGGATAGCCTGAGGTTGGCCAGAGCTGACCAGAGATGAACATCTGACCCCGTGGTGGGGAAAGATGGTGGGGAGAGCAAATCCATGGGCTGGGCTGAGTCGTAGGTTTCTCTATTGAGAATGTGAATTACAAAGCCCAGACGCTGTGACTAGACCCTGTGTCATGGAGCGTCGGGCCCATGCTGCTGCCATGGTGAGCCAGAGCCACAGTCCTTCAAGCATTTACTGAGTGTCTATTACATGGAGGAATCAGAAGCAGAAATGGGAGAATCTTATGGGCCAAGAGTTAGAGACCTCTGTCCCATGAGCCTGGCTGACTTTATTTTCAGCCCTTGGAAGCCTGTGCAGTTGCCTGTTAAGGCCTCACAAATAATTCCCCTTTTCTTAAACCTCCATAAGGAGGATTCTTTTTCTTGCTGCTCTGTGTGCCCAGAACAAGACAGCTCTGTATCCCCACCATGAAGGTCAGTGACAGCGGCATGTGCAGTCATGCCAGCGATGCTGCCGCCGAGGGCAGGAGGCTGCCCCAGCACCTACTGTCCCCTGAACCGATGCTGAGTCTCAGGGGTGCAGGCACACACTGGCCACGTGAGAGGGCTCTTGGTGGAAGGCAGAGCTGCTGGAGAAAGTGCTCAAGGAGGAAAAGCATAACTGTTAAAATGAAGCAGATCTAAGGTATTTCTTTGCTTCTAAAACATGTGGTTTTTTCTTCATAGTTTAACATTTGTGAAATCAGGATGTGTCTCACAATTCACAGTCTGGCAGCTAGAATCATTGTAGTTATCATGAACAAACTTGGCCAGGGCTGTTCCTGATGTTGTCACTTCAACTGAGTTATATGCATTGTCAGAGCTGCAAATGTTGAATTTGTTATTGAAAATATCTTCAGAAAGATTTCGCTGTAATTTGGCAAGCGAAAAAGTCATTGTGTTCGCAGAAAGGCATGGAAATGGAGCAGTGGAGTATATATTTTATATTAATGAAGCCGGTATTTTTGTTAAAGGAATGATTGCAATCTCATATTTCTTTCAAAGCAATAACCAAGTGCTTTAGAAACCCTCAGGTAGAAGAAATGGAGGTACATCTTGTTACTGAGATAAATGCACAAGGATGGCTTATTGCCCACCAGCACAGTGTGACCAAAGGCAGGAGAGATTGCCAAGTCCCTCAGAACAGATAAAAGGCATTTCGAAGCACCAGCAAGCTCTTGTGCCCCAATCCATGCATTGAGCGGCAACATTGTTAAGGCTGTGTCCTAGCGTACTTGACAGTGGTTTTTTATTCTCCTTTTTAGTGGCACATAAAATAATGGTATGACTTACAGTTGAAGGAATCTTAGATTAGATGAGATACATTAATAATAACCATCAAACTGTGGCTGAACAGGCTTACGCCCAACGGAGAAGAAAGCCAAAGGCTACTCGTGCTTCAGCCCCTGTTTATCCACAAAGGGTAACAATAGGGGAGAACAGAGGGTTTCGTGTAGCTCTGCAGAACTTCAAAGTCGAAGGCTTTGTGGTTGTGGGTTTAATACATGAAACACACCCTCAAGCTCAGTACAGGCACCGGATGCTCAGAAACTTGCATTTGGCCATGTCTATCAGTTTTAATTAATATGTGGAGTGAAGACAAAGGGAGGCCACAGTATCCTGTGTTTCTCTTCACTTCAGACGGAGTGCCCGCTGCTCCCAGGTCCACGCCTTGCTGCTCCTTTTCCCTTCCTGCCTCCCCTGTCTCTTTCTTTCTCCATCATTCTCTTCCTTTTACCTCCTCACAGCAGTAGGCTGTACATACTGGTGAGAAAGGGAAGTTTGGATAAGATGGGGGTAACAACTTGTTCAGTACTTTTGCATGTATGTGTGGGTACATGCATGTGTACATATCTGTGCAGAGCCAATGCTTCCTCTCTCATTCCCAACAGGGTCTTCAGAAGTAGTGATGTGAAATCATGAGTTCCTCTCAATGTACCAAAAAAAAAAAAAAAATCCATCAAGAAAAAATACATATGTGCTCCTCAGTCTAAAATACCTCCATTTTCATTCTTTTTTTATGGCTGAGCAATATTCCATTTTATATATACATATATACACACCACATCTTCTATATCCATTCATCTGTCAATGGACATCTAGGTTGCTTCCATGTCTTGGCTATTGGAAATAGTGCTGCGGTGAATGTTGGGGTGCATGTGTCTTTTCGAATTATAATTTTCTCCAGATATATGCCCAGGAGTGGGATTGCAGGATCATATGGTAACTCTGTTTTTAGTTTTTTAAGGAACCTCCATACTATTCTCCGTAACAGCTGCACCAATTTACATTCCCACCAACGTGTAGGAGGGTTCCTTTTTGGTTTGCAAGATGACTTATGACTCTAAAATACTATTCTATGACAGTGCTTTCAATTGCATTGTCATAGAATATTTCAATTTCAATATTATCTCTGCGAAAGAGAAAATCTGTCTTTATCGGTACAATGGTGATAAGTCAACTGTTGTCATTTTGACAACACCAACCTAAAGTCATCCAGAAGAGACTTAGCAACAGATTAAAAGTTCAGCGCTGTCACTTCAAGACAGGGATCGCTTGGTACCCACATAATGTCAACATAGCTCATAAACTGCATGGCAGAAGCTGGGTTGACTGTGAGTGTATCATCCATATGACTGAGAGTATGCTTAAGATAATTCTTTCAAGAGCATCAGCTTTTAAGAACATAACATTTTCAAGGTTATCTTTTGGGAAAAGAAAATTTTTTTAAATTCTCCCATCCACAGATACCAATGTGTGATAAACACTAATCTCTGTCATATTCATTGTTCAGGGGAGGAAATAGGCCAGGAGAGATGGGAAACAACTGACTCAAGGGCACTCAGCTGCTTCCGTGGCATGGCTGGAACTCAAGCTCAGAGCCTATGTCATTCCACCCAGCTTTGTCGCTGTATCATTTCGTCTCTTGCACTCCATGAAGCAAGTCTGGTCTCACTCCGTTCAGATATACAAAATCGTGATGCTAAAGCATACTTAATACATCTTAGTTTAGTGTTGTTTTGCGTTTTATATATATATATATATACATATTCTCTGTCTCTCCATTAAAACCTGGAAACAGTTTCAAGTTAACATTATCAATTCATGGAGGATAATTTTGTTTCTATGCTGCAACCAGAGCTCCCTCTAATGGCTATTTATTTGGAGAACAAAGTCTGGGGGAAATGAAATAACCCCTGTTCTTTTAGAACTGAGGACTTTAAAAATTATAGTTTAATGAGTCATTATTTACCTTTGCAACTAGATGATTTTAAAACAAGACTTACCTGATGTGATAATTAATTTTATATGTCAGCTTGACTGGGCCACAGGATGCCCAGATATTTGGTCAAACATTATTTTGGGTATGTCTGTGAGTGTGTTTTAGATGAGATTAACATTTGAATCAGTAAACTGAGTAAAGTGGATTTCCCTCCCTAGGGTGGGTAGGCCTCATCCAATCAGTTGAAGGCCTGGAGAGAATAAAAAGGCTGACAGTCTCTCAGGAGGAACTCCTCCTGCCTGACTCCTGAGCTGGGGCATCAGTTTTTCCTGCCTTTGATGTGGAACTGAAACATGGGCTCTTCCTGGGTCTTGAACATGGCAGCTTTGGGACTGAAACCCACAATATCAGTTCTCTTGATTGTCAGGCCTTCAGACTCAGACTAGATACACCATCAGCAATCTTGGGTCTCAGCTCACAGCTGCAGATCTCAGCTTCTATAATCAGGCAAGCCAATTCCATATATATATTACACACACACACACACACACACACACACACACACACAATCTATTGGTTCTGTTTCTCTGGTGAACTCTGACTAACACAATTGATTTCAAGGCACTTTGAAAAAAAACATGAAAAAAATACTGCTATTACACAGTCAGTTACAGTGTGGGGTAGTTCTCCTTGAAGCATAAGTCTGCCTACCTTCATGGGTGGTTTTGACTAATTAGTTGTCAAGTCATGCTGACAGTAAAGAACACAAGAAAATTGAGATCTGTGACCACTGATTTTTTTTAAAGTATCATATAAAATAATATTAAATATAAATATATTCAATAAAAGTAATATCAGCTCTATTGATCTTGCATTTTACATATCATATTTACTACCTCATTTGATGGGATCCTCACTGCCATGCTGAGAGACAGAGCCAATATCCTGAGCTCAATACACAGATAGAACTGATGCCCTGATCCCCGCAGATAGAACTGACCTTTAATATTGTACCTTTTCCATTATAACCACAATGTCACTCTGAGTCATTCTCTGCCACAAACCAGTAAGACAGCCTCTCCAGTTATTTCACTAATCACAGAGGCTGTTGATGATTTTCAGTCCAAAACATGCTCTTCAATGGCTATTTTCTGGCTGACTTGGTTCAGTAGCCTAGAGCAGAATGTAAACAATTCCAGGCTCTTATGATATACAAGAGAAGAAGATTACTTACTGTCTCACACAAACAGGTTCATACTGGAATTCCAGGTGGTTTTTTTTTTTTTCAAAGAGTTTTATTTTGATCCTTTCTCTCCCAGAAATCCCTGAGTGGAAACCCAATTATGTGGCTGTCACAAAAGTATTGACTTTATCATTGGGAAGGAAGTAAAAATGATCCACCATCTACCCATGTTACCATTCCCCTGCATCTGAAAATGAGCAGGAAATGTTACAAATAAAAACCAGGACTTACTCTTTAAACTAGGCTTCTATATCATCTCGGTTTCCCTGGACCTTGCTTTCTTCATTTATATGTCTTGGAGATTATTCAATAATAATGAATAAAGCTTTCATTCATTTTCCAAGTATTATACATTATTCCCTTATGTGAATTCCTAATAATTAATTTGACATCTTATTAATGAAATTCAAGTCCAGAAATCTTTATTCAAGTCTGAAGGCAGAATAGAATATATTAATTAGTGATGAATAATACTTAAAGCTGTCACAAAGACCCTACATTTAATGTTCTTTTTATACAAAATATTTATAAATATAATGATTTTTATTTGCTCTGTCTTCATGAAAAAAATCGTAACTAGAATTCCAGATAAGCATGGATGGACTGACATTCTTCAGTCATGTACATCTATAATGTGCATAACCACAAGAAGGGAATCTGGTTACCCATATTACAATTAAGGGAATATCTGTGTAGAAGGGAACTGTGTCCAAGGTATGACCTAAGATCTGTAAAATCTTGGCAAATGTTACCCAAATGTAGGCCTTTCCTCAGGAACAAAAACAAAAGTAAAAACTTGCTATCTTCCCCTTTTCTTTCCTATCTGTGTATATAAGAGAAATCATTTTATACTCTGTCATTTTCTACTACATTCATTTATATTTATATATATATTATTCTTATTATTGAAGTATAGTTGACTTACAATGTTGTGTTAATTTCTGCTGTACAGCAAAGTGATTCAGTTATGCATACACACACACACACACACACACACACACACACACACATTCTTTTTTTATATTCTTTTCCATTATGGTTTATCATAGGATACTGAATTCTCTGTGCTATACAGTAGGACCTTGTTGTTTATCCATTGTGTATATAATTGCTTATGCCTGTTAACCCCAACCTCTCACTCCATCCCTCCCCCAACCCCCTTCCCCTTGGCAACCACAAGTCTGTTCTCTATGTCCGTGAGTCCATTTCTGTTTTGTAGATAGGTTCATTTGTGTCATGTTTTAGATTCCACATGTAAGTGATATCATATGGTGTTTGTCTTTCTCTGTCTGACTTACTTCACTTAGTATGATAATCTCTAGTTGCATCCATGTTGCTGCAAATGGCATTATTTCATTCTTTTTATGGCTGAGTAGTATTCCATTATATATATGTACCACATCTTCTCTATCCCTTCATCTGTCAATGGACATTTAGATTGTTTCCATGTCTTGGCTATTGTGAATAGTGCTGCTGTGAACTAGGGGTGCATGTATCTTTTTGGATTAGAGTTTTGTCTGGGTATGTGCCCAGGAGTGGGATTGCTGGATCATATGGTAATTCTATTTTTAGTTTTCTGAGGAACCTACATACTGTTCTCCATAGTAGCTGCACCAATTTACATTTCCACCAACAGTATAGGAGGGTTCCCTTTTCTCCACATCCTCTCCAGCATTTATTATTTGTCGAGTTTTTAATGATGGCCATTCTAGCCCATGTGAGGTGATACCTCATTGTAGCTTTGATTTGCAATTCTCTAATAATTAGCGATGTTGAACATCTTTTCATGTGCCTATTGGCCATTTGTATTTCTTCTTTGGTGAACTGTCTATTTAGGTCTTCTGCCCATTTTTCTATTGGGTTGTTTGTTTTTCTGTTGTTGGGTTATATGAGCTGTTTGTATATTTTGGAAATTAAGCCCTTGTCAGTCACATTGTTTGCAAATCTTTTCTCCTATTCTGTAGGTTGTCTTTTTGGATTTTTTATGGTTTCCTTTGCTGTGCAAAAGCTTGTAAGTTTGATTGGGTCCTATTTGTTTATTTTTGTTTTTACTTCTATTGCCTTGGGAGACTGACCTAAGAAAACATTGGTACGATTTATGTCAGAGAATGTTTTGCCTATGATCTCTTCTAGGAGTTTTATGGTGTCATGTCTTATGTTTAAGTCTTTAAGTCATTTTGAGTTTATTTTTGTGTATGGTGAGAGCGGGTGTTCTAACTTCATTGATTTACATTCTACTACATTCATTTTTTTAAATTTCTTTTCTGGGCTTCCCTGGTGGCGCAGTGGTTGGGAGTGCACCTGCCGATGCAGGGCACACGGGTTCGTGCCCTGGTCTGAGAAGATCCCACATGCCGCGGAGCAGCTAGGCCCGTGAGCCATGGCCGCAGAGCCTGCGCATCCGGAGCCTGTGCTCCGCAGTAGGAGAGGCCCGTGTACCGCAAAAAAAAAAAAAAAAAAAAAAATTCTTTTCTGCCACCTTCCATAGAAGACTTAAAGAAAAAACACAGTAAAGTAGAAAAGTAAATATAGAAATAAAAACTGAATTCAGGAAAATGCAGAAGAGCAAACTGAAGAAGAAAGTCAAAATATGAATGTGCAGACTATTACTTATCAGAAGTAGAGTGACAGGAACAGTTTATTGTTCACCAAAATCTGTTTTTCTTCTTCTTGGGCACACAACTGGATTGCACTCCCTGACCTCCCTTGCAGTTTGATTTTCAGCCAAGGGTATGTGAACAGAAGTTGTATGTGCCATTTGTGGCCATGGTCCATGAAACCCTTCCTTTGCATTCTTCCATACTCTTTCCTCCTTCCACTTGACTGGAAAGAACAGGACAGTAGTGACCTTGGAAGCCCTGTTCTGAGGATGGCAGGGCCTCTCTCATCCTAGGTCCTTTAATGCCTATGTGGGGGAGAGGGGTCCAGCCAATCCACACACCTGCCCAGGACTGTCACCTGAGCCAAGGCACAAATTTTGATTGTCTTTGATCCATCAATCAGTGTTTGTTAGTTCAGCCTAGTATAGCCTAAATAATACATGCGATCGACACAAAGCACAGTAAACCCATATTTTCTATTTGGATTTTGGCAGGGCTTTTTACAGATGGGGAATAGTCTAGACAGACATTCACCCAGCAAACAGCAATTCAGGGCATTCCTGGCTTTAGAACTAGTTAGTCCTTCTTTTCAACATTGGAGTAGGTCTCAGCTGGAACAAGGGGTTAGTTAATCCTCCAAAGGGTTAAGCCCAGAACACTTTGGCAGAGTTGCCAGTGAGCCTCAGGAAACTTCGGGGACAGGAAGTGTCCAGCTGCAGGGCATCATCAGTTCAAAAACTACAGGATCACAAATGGAGACTGAGGAGCCCAGGTTGTTTGTGAGTCATTGAGTTGAAACCAGGAAGAAGAGGTCAGTGTCTGGAGTTGGTCAAGTTGGCAAAATCAAGAACCCCAGGGGATGGCAGGTCAATATGCAAGTCAAGAAAGCCAGAATCCAGGCTGCTGGGTTCAAATCCCAGCTTCACTCCTGACTGATTATGGAATCTTGGGCAACTTGTTAATGTTTGTTAATGTTAACTTGTTAATGTTAAACAGCCTCCTGTATGTTCTTCCTGCTGGTCTCTCCCTGCTCAACTCTGTCCTCATAGCCTCCAGAATGATGTCACTTACTAAATTGCTCTTCACGATGGAAAGAGTTTTGAACAGTGGGTCTGGGTGTGTGCCTTCATCACAGTTTCTCTGAGACACTCAGGGCAGATCATTTACCCTCTCAGGGATTCCATTTTTCACCTATAAATTAGCCATGTTGGACTATATAAAGTCTAATGTCTGTACCTGTTCTGCAGGTCTGGATGAAGGGAGTGGTTTTACAACCTTCATTGTCTTATAGACTCAGATGACAACTGTGCATGAGGATATTTCTGACTCCAAAATGTCACCGGCTCTTATGAGAAACTATGGGATCCATTCTGTGTAAAAATAATGTTAGTGAAGAATTCATTGGGGCAAAACGCCCTCTGTTATATATAAGAATACAGAGAGAGAGACTGAGCGCATGATGAGAGATGATCAGTATGTTGTGTGTGTATCTTGGGAGGGCGGCATGGAAGCCCATATGTAATAGAATTCAGGTAGAGGAGCAAAGCCAGAGCAGAGATGGTCCAGATTCTCAGTATCAAGAAGCCACTGCCCAGGACCTGGAGGGAAAGCTGCGTTAGGCCACCCAGAGTTCAGATGGTGATAGCAAGAACCAAGAAGAAGGAGGGCAGTGTCAAAAAACTACAGGAGAGGGCTTCCCTGGTGGCGCAGCAGTGAGAGGCCCGCGTACCGCAAAAACAAAAAGCAAAAAAACAAAAGCAAACGGTTGCTTAGAAAAACTTAAGTGTAGGCTTCACATAATTTTTATTAATTGATACACAGCCTTTTCAGTAAACAATTTCAGAGAGTGTGTTTTTCAGGCAATTCTGTTTTATCTTCTCTTTTGCATCATTATGGATTTATGACTCTCTGATACCTTAATGCAACCTTGTTTTCTTTCAACATCTAGAATCTACAAACTAATCCTGATTTTTTTTTCCCTGCCCAGAAATATGGAGTCAACTATCCTCCAAGGGCATTTGTTCCTTTCATTGGAGAATAGTTTTAGAACCCACAAGCACTAGTTCCACAAATAAGCTTGTCCCACATTCCAACTGGAATTTGGCAGATGGCAGCAAAAATATCCAACGGCATAAATCACTGTAGGGACGGAACAGATAAAGCCTCCTTTAAAAACATGTCCCTTGATATTTCCAATTCATCTCAATTTTAATAAGTTCTTCTTGGCTTGCTCTAACAGAAGAGGTTATCAATCCATTCTTTTTTTTTTTTTTTCAATTTTTGGACAACTGATTTTTCTTGTTTCCATGAGTATTAATTTCTTAAAAGCAATATATTATCATACCAAACCAGAAGTCTGAATATCAGTGTTGCCTCCCCAAATTCAGAAGCCTCCACATCTTTTCTTCTGTCTCCACCCTCAGCTCAGCCATCCTGAAACTAGCTTCACGGTGAGCAGGTCCCATCGATTCTTTGGTCAGCATCGTCTTAGCACCAGTATCTGAAAGGAGAGAGACCCTAGCCTCCATCTAGGGGAACACCAAAGAAACTAAGATTTTGGAACACTCAGGGTGACACATACATGGCTTGTTTGCTTAATAAAAGATAATAATAAAACGTAGAATACAAAGTTTAAAAAATCCTCTGTCAATTTTTTCCATTTGAGCTCCCAATTGGAATTTATTTTCTCTTTATATTTTTTCTTTCACTAGTGCCTTCATATATTTACAGGGAAACATTTTTAGTAAAAAATTGTAGTTTCATACAGGCCCATAGGTATATACAGTGTCCTGTACCGACTCACAAGGGTCAACTTTGCACATCTCTTCCCAATTCTGCACTCAGTGATATCACGTTTGTAGCTTACAATCAGCCATAATGGAAGTATTTACACCATGGAAATAGGCAAACACTATCAACCAGGACTTTCCACCCAGAGGGCTGGTTTTTAAGCATATATCAGGACAACTCTGGGTACACACCTCAGTTTTACCAAAACCGGTCAAAATGTCAGAACAAAAAATCAATTGATATACTATACAATTCTATATTCTGATATAGAATTATCAGAATAATATGCCAAACATTATGGTTGAGAATTCCCACTCAAGAAATTTTCATAGAGTAGCTTTTGGAGCTTTATGTAATTTTTGTAATATTCACTGCGTAGTGCTCCCTGGAGCCAACCCTTGAAAGACAAAAAGTACAATTGGGTTATAGTACATTTTAGTTATATATAATTCCATTTAGTTATTCACCAGTTTCAAGTAATTTCCAGATACTTTTGATCCATTCCCCAGAGGCCTTTATTTCCACAACAGACAACATAGAGAATTCAGTAATTTCTAGTTATTAACATTTCTGTGCTGATATCCAATTTCTTACATGAATTAATACACACCATGCTCTCTCCTCGACATCACATTCTGTAGTAACTGTGTATCATCTGGACGATATGGAGGATAGAACCCAGCAAACTTGGAGCATGGGGTCTGGCTTTACCAAAATCTAAAACGAGCTAAAGGAATGTGAAGTTTCCTCATTGGGTCTGAGTGGGGCTGGCCCACTAATTTGTTCTTTCAGGTGGTCTGTCATGGCACCCCTGGTGTTATTCCCAGGAATGTAATGGCCTCAGGTATCTCCTCGTTGGAAACTGTTCATGGTAGAGGTTCTCTTTTTGTTGTTCATTTAGCACCTGAATTTAGGCAGGGAACATTTCTACTTGAAGGCTCTGTGTAGTTTGATTCCCTGCCTTGTTATTGCCACTTCCACAGAGAAGTGGCCTCCCCAAGTGAGGAAGCCAGGACACTCTGTCCCTCCAGCTGCCTTGGGACAGTACTCGTCCTGCTTCCTCTTTCCGGGAGTATGGCGTTCTGAGCTACAGCCCATCTGAGTCTAGCATGCTTCCTCCCTACTTCTGGCACTCCCTCTCACCCAGCCCCACACCTCGAGCAGGACTTCCCCTGGCATTGCCCCCAGATTCTCACTTGCCCTTTAAGCTTGGCTAGGTCTGGCTGTGCTCTTTCAAGGACACAGATCCATGGCCTGGTTGGTGCTTCAGGCATCTGCCTGTGCTTGGCCGCCCCAGCTCCCAGCAGAATGCCGGCCCCGATGCCCTCGCTCTCCTGTGCTCTGAGTTTCCCTCCACCTAATACTGTCCATTTTACATCCCTCCACATTCTACTACGTTCCATTATCTTCTACTGTGCTTTCTTACCTGTTACCAAAGGAAAGTTGGGAGAGAGGGAGGGGTACATTCTAACTCTTCCCCCTTTTGCCATGTCAGAAACGAGCAGAAACCACAGTACAACCCAGATAAAAAATTGACTCTGAACAAGTATCTTTGTTTTCTAAGACTTGTAACCTTGGAGAGACCCCAGGTTAATCATAGTCTCCCTTACCTCCCCAAGCATGTTTGTGTCTGGCTAATACTGTTGACCATTTCCATATAGCTTTTAATTCTGTTCTTTCTTCAAACCAGGAATTATTTCATATCTTCTTTTTGATTTCCAAGACGATAGATATTTCTTGGATTATATTTCTTGGATATATCTTGTTTTGCTAGTACCCCGAGATTGCAGCCCAGAAATGTTGTAATAGTTTATAAATTCTCATAAGTAGCTTATGAGAATTTTTCCCACATCCTTGCCAAAACTTGATAATTTTTAATTTTTGCCATTATGGTGGTTGTACAACAATATCTTTTTTCTGCACATCCCTGAAGAAAGACACATATCTTCAGGTTGAAGAAATTTGAGTCCTGAGCAAAATAAATAAAAATAAATCCATACTTAGTGATGTCATAGTGAAACTTCAGAACACCAAAGACAAAACGAAAAATCTCAAAATCAGCCAAAGGGAAAATACAGCTTACTTACAATGGAAGGACCAGCAGACTGGCAACGCATTTCTCATTGGCAATTACAGAGGTCAGGAGACAATAGGACAATATCTTCAAAATGCTGTTGGGAGGGAAAAAAAACCTGTCAAACTAAAACTCTGTATTATTCTCCCAGTGGTTGTGTCTGTGCATCCTCAATTGACCTCCCCCACCTTCTTCAGAAATACATACTGAGGGTAGGTGTCTGAAGCTGGGAAGATCCTAGAACCTCATGCCTTCTGGTCATATGATTGATCCCTTCCTTTGTCCGGAGCCTTTTGGCTCTACCCCAGGATTGTAAATACCACTTAGCAAGGCAGAGTTCTTTGGTTAACCAAATATTTCATGCTCCTAAAGCCTGCCCCACCTCAGGGAGCTTTGTTCAATTTGCTTAGCCCTAGTGCATACATGGTTCTAGGTCCAGAGATGGGGACCAACATATCCTTTTCTCAGCCCAGTTTGGCTCCAGACCTTGTTCTATATCAATAAATAGACTGCCTAGACTCTATCTGATCACAGTAGTCATCACAGCAGTCAGGTTCCTAGAGTTCTAGATGACTACAAAGTGGTTAGCTGACCTCTGTCAGCTAGCCTCCTTTACAAAAGCCTCTCTGAAAATTTATTTCCATCTAAGTGTGCTAAATCTTTTAGATTCAAAAAGTTTATCTTCTTTGGTCTGCACAGTAGCCCTGTGAGAAAGGGAAGGTGAGGTAGGCATCATCCTTTCACTTTCACAAATAAAGAAATCACAACACAGATGGGTCAAATGACTTGACCAAAGTCATACAGCTAATGAGAAACAGAACCATGTCTGAGCCCAGTTTTTGTTATAATTGCCTTTTCCAGAATCCAGGGAGTTTTGCCCATTTTCCTGAAACTTTCTTTGACCTACTGCTTTCAATGCCAACAATTGGAAAACGTATTAATTTACTATATTCACTCTTTTTTTTTTTTTTTTTTTTTGCGGTACGCGGGCCTCTCACTGTTGTGGCCTCTCCCGTTGCAGAGCACACGCTCCGGACGTGCAGGCTCAGCGGCCATGGCTCACGGGCCCAGCCGCTCCGCGGCATGTGGGATCCTCCCAGACCGGGGCACAAACCCGTGTCCCCTGCATCAGCAGGCAGACTCTCAACCACTGCACCATCAGGGAAGCCCCCTATATTCACTCTTATGTGAAGGTATTATATGTTTTCAAAATAGCCAAATGTAGACAGCAAGATAGGAAATATCAAGAAATTGAGTGTATGTTTAGAAATCAGCTAATTAATTTTTTAAAAATCAAGATGTATATTATACTGAGAGGTTAGCATATTCAAATGAAATCTTATTTTATAAATACTCATTGCAGATGAAGCTTAAATAGGAATACTCAGAAATATTGCTCAGGGCAGAGGAAAAAATATATGAAAAATCAAAGAATTTCAGTTCAATAGATTATTATTTTCTGAAAGCTTAAGTAAAATCGAGTACCTTGATCATGAGAGTTACTCTCTGGAATAGTGGCAAGGATCCTTGTGGGATCCTGACATTGTATCATTATCTACTTCTAGATACTCTGACAAATGAAGGCAGAGGACACTGCAACAGAGGAAGGACTCTGCCCATTTCGTTTTTCTGAGTGGATTACATGAGTTCACATTTAGTCTTCCCCTGGCATAGAGTCTGCAGCTGCAGCTCCTCGGATGAAATGATTTATTCCTCACTAGGGCCAGGGTATGGAAAATAATCACATTTTTCTCTAAGACACAGATGTAATCCCTGAGTAAATGAGCTGGAGGATGAGAGCAGCCTGAAAGTTTTAGGAGGAAGTGTCTTACAGGAAGTCATACAGCATAGGGGACCTTTTGTGTACAAGCTGTTACTAAGCGCACCTTAAGAAAGACAATGACATACTTATTTTAATGATGATGCTTTTCTTACTATTATTATTATCTTTTAAAAAGGAATTGCAAACATGGCACATTTCTAGGTAGAGTCTGCTCACCACAGCAGAGTGGAAAGTAGACCACATCCACACTCTGCCAAATCAATAGCATAGTGGAAATGAAGGTTTAAAAAGGGGCCAAAAGGAGATTCAAGGCCATGCTTTCAAAGCTGTTTCCATAAATCCCAGAAAATGACAGTTGTCCATATCATGTAATCAAGGGGAATGAGAAACAACGCAGGGATATGAAACCATGGTCCTTGACCTTATGAGGACTGCGTTCTAGGGGTAAAGACAGGGGATAAGTATGCAAATAAGTACATGAGGTAAATACAAGTAGTGAAGAGAACTATGACTATGAGAATGAGTGTCGTGTTTCCCTGTTTTACTGAGTGAGTACTTTGTACATGCCAGCTCTACGCTCATTCCTTGCATGTTCTTCCTACTTAATTGTCCTTATCTATAAAATGAAGCCTAAAGAGCTTTCGTCACTTATCCAAGTTCACACAACCAATAACAGACAGGCGTTTGACCACAGGTGTGTTTCAGCTCCCTCACTCTGAATCACTGCACACACCACCTTTCCTAACAATGGTAAAGTGACAGCTGCCATAGTCAACTCCCACTTCTGTGGAGAGTGTGAGAGGTGCCCTGATCTGTGCCCTTGGCCCAGACCCGTCCCTACACCCTCCCACCCATGAGCCCATGAACCAATAACGCAAGCGCTAGCCGACCCAGGCTGTACTAAATGCCCCTGTGAATCTAGGCATCCAGCCCCATATGGATGGAGGAGATGGTAGCGTACTCTTAGGTGTGCTCAGCTATCCTCTGGAATAGTTGTGTGACCTTGAGCACCTGAAGTTGTCATCTGGGCCCTCTGCCTGATGGTTGGAATTCTCATTTCTGAGTCTTTGCTTACATACTACTCAATAAATCTCTAAATAATTTTCTCTTCAGTATATTTTCATTATTTACTCAGTCAGAAAATATTGACCTTGTTGGCCAGTGACACTGGTGATGAGAAGACTTGTCCATGAACTTGAGGACAGACCCTTTTGTTTTGATCTCTTAGATATAAATTAAAAAGTGCTTACTGCTCCAGGGTCCCATGTGAAAGGAGAGCTCCTAAAACACATGGGTGGAGAGCAAAGGTCAGGTAGTCCTCTAAAAATTTTAAATGGGGCCTTAGATAGAGACAAAATGAGTTCTCTATTTAGGAAGGGAAAATACACACACACACACACACACCCCTGATTTTTTTCCCCTGTGTAAATAATGTCCCGGGTTAAACAATTTCATTGGCATAATGAATTCTCTGTATGAGAAAGTCACTGTATAACCCTGTTCTAAATCAGTTATATCCCAGTAGGGGTTAGAAGTGTTCAGAAAACAGAGCTGCCTTAAGAAGCAGCTTTATAAAGCTTTGTTGGGTGATACATGTACACTAATGCTTTTCCATTCACAAGTCGAAAGAGAGAAGATATTGGAATGACATGCCAACCAAACCTTCGTGCTGTTTGGGCAAGGAGCACCGCTGGGTTTACCCTGCCAGGAGCTCAGTACCTCCCATCTGCATGTGATTTTGCGTGCAGGGGTGACAGGGAATCAAGGATGGAAGGAAGGGAGCCAACCTCCCCCAGAGCACGTGGAGCAGCAGAAGGAAAGAAGCCACAAAAAGGGAAGAATCTCTGTCTCTCTCTCTCTCTCTCTCTCTCTCTCTCTCTCTCTCTCTCTCTCACACACACACACACACACACACACACACACGTTTGGTGCTAAGTACTCCCAGCTCTTCAGTAGGACTCCAGAGATTCTCTTATGAGGACTTCAAAAGCTCACTGAAGGGAAACTAACACCAGAAGAAAAGGGAAGGCATTACGTGAGAAGCTGCATTCAAGTATTTGAGGACTTTTGGAGACTTGAGTCAATGAAAGTAGCAGCAAATTAAAACTGTAGGTGAAAGCAAGTTACAGAGGTAGATTCAGCAATGACGCAACCATCCTAACTCAAGAGAACGCATCTGCATGACATGATGGTACCTTTGTACCAGGCCACTTGCGGAAGCGAAGAAAATTGGGATTGGAGAGGCGTGGAGCCAGAATGCACCTGGATGTGGGTCAGCACCCCTCTCAGGGTCATTCTTGGTCACCTGACCATGGGGACCTGCATGAATCATAGTGGTGCTGGTTTGGGTGGAATCTCAGTTAGCAGCTAAGAACAAGATCTGGAGAAGGCAGCAAAGACAGTGTGAAACACAGAGCAATAAAAATACATGAAATTGTTAGTAGCTCTGCTAGAAATCTAAACACCAAGATCTTCTGTGAACTTAAGCTGTGAGAAAACAGATGGGTGAGGGAAAGAGACGGAAGGAAGACAGGAGCTAGAAGGAGAGGAAGGGTAGCAGTTCAATGGGGGCAGAGTGGTCCCCTTCTGCCCCTAGCTTTTTTTGTGTTCCCAGCCCTACCCACTAGGATCGGTGAGCGATCTCAAGTCTCAGGAAGAAGCTGTGGCTTAGAAAAATAATGGAGTTGAAGTTCTCAATAAATACGCTATGCAGCTAAAACCATTTAATCATGATCTTTGCATCAGAGGAGGAAAATCATAGGGAATGAAATGAGCAGGATCATTTTAAAAATAAAGATTTGGTTGGCAGATTACCACAGTAAGAAGATGAAAGAAAAGTCAGGAAAGTCAAATGCGACCAAAATCCACATTAACAAAAGTTGAAGAAAACAGACACCATTTACATTCCAAGCCAAATAATGAGGTGTCAGCAAGGCATCAGCTGGAAGAAAAACGTTGGAAAATGATTCTTTTTTTTCACTGCTTGCAGCCAAAGCTCTAGTTGAAAATAAATGCAAAATTTTGCAGCTGGCAGTAGAGATTCTTAATGATCTCCATCAGCAGAAAACTAAGATTCTGTTAAGGGGTCTGACTCAGAAAACTTATAAGCCAGAAGAGAAAGAACAGAAGCTGTCAGCTGCAGAAGGGGATATTCACAGAGAGTTCAAGAAACAGAAGAGAAATTATAGTGAAGATAGATTATGTAAAGATCTGTTGGATCACCCTGTGGGGAAAAAAAGCCCAAGACACCAGGCTTTTTGATGCAACAAGATTTCTTCCTGGAGAGAAGAGAGATGCTGCCTTCCAGAGATAGAAATTGCAGATAGCAAACCCAAAGATTGGTGTACTTCAGAGATTTCAGAAATAAACCAAATCCAGGAAGATCACGAAGTAAATCCCATCAGTGAGAGGTCCTGGGAGACAGGCTGGCTCCCTGAGCACACTCCCTGGGAGTACTGGGGCCCTCGACCCCACTGTGCCCTTCACATCCTTCTTGCTATGGAAGAGGCATGCCTACAAGTGAATGCGTTGTGAATGGGCTGCCACCTGGGTAGAGGGACCTATGAGGTGTCAGGAAAACTTTACCCTCTGATCTGCAAACATGACTTGATGAAAAACTGCCAGAATGTCTACTGAATCCCACACCCTCTGAATGACAGACTACCCAACCTTCCTTGATGGTGGACACAATCGAGATATCTCCACTTCACCATTCATCAAACAGACTTGCCTGGAGGTCAACACAGGGCTGTACATGGACTACCACCTGGACCAAAGGACTATTTTCAGGATCTGTTAAAATATCTGCCTCTAATATTGGCCTTGGTGTGGTTTCATTAAAAAAGAATGGCCCTAAGAGCTCTTACTTTCTCCAGGGAGGGCTGGCTTAGCTAATGGTGATGCCACTAACTTCCTATCTTTATCGGGAATATCTGTCATAAATATAAACCACTAACACTGCCATCAGCCATCTTCTCAAACATGGACCCACACATTCCCAACCTTTCTTCCTGGTGAGCTTACAGCTCCTTGCTAAAGAAAACTTTAGAAACATAGATCCTCTTGCCCTAAGAAAGTACCTTCTTTCTTGACCCTAATTACTTGAGATTATGTACCTTTCTCCCTCTACAAAGTACATACAACCTTTGGGTTCTAGAGAGGAGCTTCTCCAGATATCACTACCTGCTCCCCCAGGCTTCCAGCCTCAGGTTATGAATGGACCCTTGGGATAGTTCAGGTGTTTCAAAATCCAATGTGAATGTTACTTTGGTAATTAGGTTAACGCTCTTAGAACTTAGTTTTGTTGTTAAGAGATCTTTTTGAACCAAATGACTCAAATCTGATAGGTATTTGATTTACCATAAAGTATGACCACCACTTGAGCTGATGTCTCTCACTTTCTCCACTCTCCTCAAACCTGTTTTATGTACTAACGTCTTTTATACAGTTAACGTAGCTTGCGCGACAGAGATGGGTTTTAATATAATATATGCTGAATATAACACTTTTTCATAAATTTGCTTAAAAGGAAAAGTGTAGGAATAATTATCATGACTGTTTGCTAATCTATGTTCTTTTGCTCATCCATACTTTGCATAAACCTTGATCAAAAGTCAAAACACTCAGCTTGGTGGTAGGTGAACTGTTGCCTAAGAGGAAATAAGTAGTCACTGAAATACCCATCAACTAAACCCAAACCTGCAATGTGATGCCAAAGAATACACTCTTCAAGAAATCACTTAGAAAATTACTAACATAAGTATTCTCTCCATGTTTGGGCATTCCCTGGTGGTCCAGTGGTTAGGACTTGGCACTTTCACTGCCAGGGCACGGGTTCAATCCCCTGGTCAGGGAACTGAGATCCCATAAGCCACATGGCACACACACCCCAAAATTTTTGCTCTCAGCCGTGAAAGTGGATTTTGTTGGGCTCCTTTACCCCAGTGGGACCCTTTATCTGTATAAAATTAGAAGTCGACATAGACCCTGAAAGCTGCCTTAGTTGACATGGAGGTAGCCTGTCAGCTCCACATCCGTCTCATCTCATAAGGTGGCATCTCCGAGTGCCCCAGGGCTCCACCAACCTCAGTTTGGCAACTTCTAGGTCACAACACAGTAGCAATAAGGTCAAGGTCATGGTTTCAATGGCCACGGAGGCCATAACCAACTTCTTCCATTTACAAACATAAAACACTATGTGGTATGAGATAGATAACAGTTGATACTCAATAGAAAGAAATTTTTATCAGTATTCTTAACCAGCATTCTTGCAAGTGTGTACCTGTGTTACAAATAAGAAGAGTGAGTATGCAAAATCCCTCCAAATTGCAAATATACACCCTACTGTTGGGTCAACAGCATCATCTTTGTCTGTTAAAAACACTTCATTTTATTTCAGCAGAGATAGTAAGTACCTGTTAGTGATGTTATTAATGGGGCCGAGACATGTGCTATGGAGTCAGGCAAGACGCTCTCCTGGGAGAATGACTTTCCACATTTCTCTGGTGTTAGAACGAACAGCAGCCCAGATGGACGCTCAGCAAATTACTTTCTCACAGCACAGCCCCATCTCGCTGTGATCTGTCAGCATTTTTGCAGCTTCCCACAGTGAAAGCTTCCTCATGATTCTGTATTCCTTGGGAAGATTAGACTCTGCCTTTTTTTCCTCCAACTCTTACATCTTCCATCTGAGACTATGTGGGTCTCAGATTTAGATCTTAGATTTACATTTAAATGTGAAGTTGTAGGCAACGACTTAGTGGCACAATATTGCCTTGAGCCGTAAATTAATTAATTAATTAATGAAAGTCATCTGGAGACAGGTTTTTTTAAGAAGATTTCAAAGACCTTAGATAAATTGGTTTCTTTATAACCCTCTCCACTGTCCTCATATCTCTGACCCCTGCCGCACCGCCACCACTGCCACTCCCATTTATGAACAGGCCACTTCACCTCCTACTTCAAAAGAAAACCAAAGCCACAGGCAGGAACTGCCTCAGGCTCCTGCAAACCCACAAGAATCTGTGCTCTCCTTTCCTCCTTCCCTGTTTTCCAATGAGAAGGAACCCCTGTTCCATGCCTGATCTCCTTACCTGTGTCCCAGATCCCTCCCGCCAACCTCCTCAGTCCCTGACTCCATCAGTTATCTCCTCCTCCGCCTCTTACACCCACTCCACTGCCTCTTTCCCAGTAGCATTCAACAGGCCCAAGTATCAACTGGGTTCATGGAGCATTCCAGCTATTGCCCCATCCTCTGCCTTCCTTCATGGTCGAGCTTAGTTGAGGGAGTTGCATCTACACGAATTCCTCTCCTCACCTCCCATTGACTCCCAGGGAGGATGCCCTACAAGGTCGCCCTTCAAGGTCGTCGCCCTACGAGATTCCTTGTTGCTAAACACAATAGACACCTTTGACTTCTCAAAAGTATCTAAACTTTTGGAAAATTATTCCTATTTAAAAAATAACAAACAAACATCCATTCAGTCAACAAGCATTTATTGAGTTCTGACTAGTGCTGGGAACTTAGAATGTGGCAGTAAACAGGTATTGGCAACTGTGGAGTTTACATTAGGAGGAGATGGGGACCCAAGCCATAAACAATGAAACATATGAACAAGATAATTCCATAAGGTGATAAGTGCTAGAGTGATGGGATAGAGAGTAACTATGGAAACCACACTGAGTTCCAAAGGAAGCCTCTCTGAAATGATATTTGAGCTGAAGGCACGAGTACAAAGATCTTGGGCCAGAATGTCACAGGTAGAATAAACAGCAGGAACGGAGCCCTGAGGTTGGCACAAGCACTGAATAGATATGACAACATATCGTTTACATGTACAAAAGGAGAGACCAGAAAGAGGCAAGAGAGTGTGCTCTTGCTGGGTAGGGAAAGGGCTTCTGAGCCACAAGTGAAGTGGACCAAGTCTGGAAGAACAATGAGCTTTGTACCCTTTTGGGTTGGGGCCTGGCTCCACCTCCCCTCCATGGGCCTCCTGAGTAGAAGTGTTGGAGGAGTGGAGGAGGGTCTGTTGCCCGCCTCCTCTACCCTTCAAATCCAACTTTAGAAGCCAATAAGCAAATCAGCCAGCTTAAAACAAGCTGGAAGAGCTTCTGGAATGGACCCCGCTGGAGCCTGAAGAGAGACGGATCCCCTCACCCCTCTCCTTTGATCCCTCAACTCTGAGCTGGATAGGGAAAGTAGCCCAAGAGGAGCTCCTACGAGGCCACTGCTGGCTACACAGTGGAACCCAAAGTCAAGGTCAGCCCCTGAAGGGAGTGTGTTAGAGTTCAGTCTTCTCATGATCAGCTTCAGTGGTCAGGGTCCTGGACTTGGAGGGGCTCTCCAGTATTTGTGCCTGGGAGACAAAATGAGCCCAAAGATATTCTCCCAAAGCCAAGTTCCCAAACACACACACACACACACACACACACGCACCCCAATCCACAGGAACACAGGTGATCTATGGGTCCTCTGTCTAACCTGGGGGCAATGACCCCCAGCATGTATGTGTGTATAGGGGGTGTGGTAGAACCAGAGTGGAGTGGAGGTTTAGTTCCTGTGACCCTGATCGAGAGCCCATACTCAAGATCAAAGTCCTTTTCCAGAGCCTGGGACTGTAGATAGTGGGAGCAAATCAAAAAGAAGAGATGAGGGCTTCCCTGGTGGCGCAGTGGTTAAGAGTCCGCCTGCCGATGCAGGGGACACAGGTTCGTGCCCCGGTCCGGGAAGATCCCACATACTGCGGAGCGGCTGGGCCCGTGAGCCATGGCCGCTGAGCCTGCGCATCCAGAGCCTGTGCTCCGCAACGGGAGAGGCCACAGCAGTGAGAGGCCCGCGTACCACAAAAAAAAAAAAAAAAAAAAAAAGAAGAGATGAGAAGTCAACCCCCAACCCTGGTCCATTATAATTGGCTTCAGACCCCACCACCACAGAATGTACTCAGACGCAGGGAGGAAAGTCTTGGACGGCTTAACTGGCCTAACTCGCTCCTTCCTTGACCTAGTTATCCTCTCCCCAAGGCCAAGTTCCTCTCCTAGTTTTCCTGATTCCTCTACAGTATGTAAAGGGGCTGAGCCAGGGAGAGTGGGGAGGGGGAGGGGAACCAGGCCTCAGCCCTTCTCAGGAATTTGGGGCTCTATGGCCTGTAAACAGCAACTCTCAGAGCAGCCCTCTGGTTCTCTGTAAGTGCTCTGGGGCCATTGCCTGTGTCTTGAGCTGGGGAGGGTGGGACACAGGGGCCATCTTTGCAGCCTTGTCTCCAGGAGCCCTCAGGAGAGGGGAAGTGGGCAGGGCATTGTGCGTGAGCCCAGATTACTCACCCAGGGTTACACATTTTGCAAAGCAATTAGTTCTGGAGTTGAGACTGTCCAGATGGGTTGGTAAGAGGGTTTGCTCTCACCAGGGTAAGGATAAGTTGGAGACACTCACAAATCCCTGTGTGAGGCTGGAGACAGGGGCCTGGGAGTGGGAGAGAGCTCCTTCCTCATGACTTTCCTCTCAGCTCCTGACACAGCACATCGACTGCCTCTGACATGTGGAGTTAGACAGCTCGTACCCTCCCTGGGAATCTCCTTGCATCTCTGGACCATTTGGTAGCCTAATATCGTATTACAAAAGAACTTGGATCTTCCCCAAAGCCAGCTGTGCCTCAGACTGTGAGCTAGTACAGAGGACTGATTAAGGAGGTCAAATGGAAACCAAAGGACACAGGGGGAGAGAGGAACCCAGGTAGAGGATTAATTACAAAGAAAGAGGTCAAAGGTTAAAAGTCAGACTAGGCAACAGGATGCGGGATGGAGGGGACTAGAGGTTGGAAGACAACACGTGGGCTGGCACTGGGGCCATCCTGAGCCAAAGATCCTGGAGGCCTGTGCACATCCTGGGGGAGAAAGGTCTATAGCTGAGACCAAAAGAGCTCTGGAGCCTGAGGGCTGCTGCTGGGACCCACCGCCTGGAGTATAACACACAGACGTGTCCCCTCTCACCTCCAGGCAGGCTGCCCGGTGGCCCCCGCGCCATGGGGACTATGGGCATCGGCTGTGGCTGCATCAGCAGGTGTGTGCCCCTGCATCATATTCAAAGCCAGATAACCTGTCCCGGGGCACGTGGGTTGAGAAGCAGTGAGTCCGGGAGCTGAGGCCGTCCATTCACTTGAAACTCCTCTATCACTTCTTCCGAGGGGTCGGCTTGGTCCTCTTTTTCAATCTGGTTTACAAAGAGAAACATAAAAATCCCCAGCGTTGCTAAGTGATGTGCTCTTTCTCCATGCTCAGTTAATAGAATTATAAATTTATAGACTACCTTTGCGGTTATTACTCTTCTGCTAAACTCAGCCTTAAAATCTCAATTCTGGAAACTTCTCAATCCTGGAACTATCTGGCCAAAATAATATGATAATTTTTTTTTTTCCGGCCTGAGCCTAGGAAAGATATTCTTTAAAATATCTTCTGTTTTTATGTACAGTAAATATTGCTTTTGTTTCCTTTTTGTCTTTCTTTCTTTCTTTTTTTTTTTTTTTTAATATATTTTGGCTGCACCGCACAGCATATGGGATCTTAGTTCCCTGACCAGGGATCGAGTCCGTGCCCCCTGCTGTGGAAGCTCGAATCTTAACCACTGGACCACCAGGGAAGCCGCTGTAACTCCTTTTAATGATTCAAAAAGCCAATTTAGCGAGGACTTAATGTTGTTAAAATATTTTTCTAAAAAGAAAATGTTCTAAGTGAAATAGCAGTTTAAACCATATACAAAAACTAGACATACAGATCAGAAATGAAAAAATAAAACTGTCTCTATTTACAGACAACATGATTGTCAGTGTAGAAAATCCCAGAGTCTACCCCCAAAAAAAGCTAGAATAAGTGACTTTAGCAAGATCACAGGGTACATGATCAATGTTTTTATATATTGGCAGTGAACAACTGAAATTGAAAAAGTACTATTTTTAATAGTACCTAAAAGCATGAAATACTTAAGTATAAAGCAAACAAAATATGTATGTGATCTGTATGCTGAAAACTTCAAAACAAAAAGGACCTAAATGAATGGGGAGATATAGCATGTACAGTTCTCCCCATGCTGACTTATAAACTTGACATAATCCCATTCAATCCCACCAGGATATATTGTCGAAATTCACACGCTGACACTAAAATTTCTATGGAAAAGTGGAGGAACTAGAATAGCCAAAGACAATTTCAAAAATAAAAAACTGTGTTGGAGAATTTACACTAAACTGAATTTAACACTTACTGTAAGGCTATAGTAATCAAGTTGATGAAAGAAAAGATATATAAATTAGTGAAACAGAATAGAAAGTCCAGAAATAAACTCACTCATTATGGTCAACTGATTTTTGACAAAATTGCAAAAGTAATTCAGTGGAGAATCTTTTCAACAAGTTGTGCTGGAACTATTAGATATCCATATGCAAAAAAAAAATGGAACCTCAATCCATATCTCACACCATTTACCAAAAAATTAACTCAAAATAGATAACATAAATGTGAAACTTAAAATTTTAAATTTCCAGGAGAAAATCTTTGTGATCTTGGGTTAGGCAAAGAACTCTTCCATACAATCCAAAAAGCACACATACAATACAAAAAACATGATATATAAAAGAAAAAATTGATAAATTGAATTTTGCCAAAGTTTAACACTTTGGTTCTTCACAAGACACTATTAAGAAAATGAGAAAGCAAACCACAGGCTGGGAGAAAATACTTGCAAAACATGTATTTGATAAAGGACTTATATCCAGATATATATTTTTAAACTCTCAAAACACAATAATAATTAAATAACCCACTTTTTTAAGTGGGCAAAAGATTGAGCACACACTTCACCAATAAATGTCTTTGGTGGATGATATATAAGCTCATTAAAAGAACATCATTAGTCAATAGAAAAAAACAAAATTAAAAATACAGTGAGGTACCACAACACACAATATTAGAATGGGTAAAATTTTTAAAGCTGACAGTACCAAATGCTGACAAGAATTCAGAGCATCCTACTTTGCTAGTAGGAATACAACCACTTTGCTAGTAGTGCAACCACTTTGGAAAACAACTTAGCAGTTTTATATTTATTTAAACATACACCTTCCATATGTCCCAGCAATACCAGTTCTAGTTATTTACTCAAAGAAAAGCAAACTTACACTCACATGAATGTTTACAGAAGCTTTATTCATAATTACCAAAAACTGGAAACAACCTAAATATCCTTCAACTCGTGAATGGAAAATTCTGATAGGTTCGTGCATACAGTGGAATACTACTCAGCAATAAAAGTGAAAGAACTACTGATTCATGCAACAACAACATGGTTCGATCTCAAATGCATTATGCTAAGTGAAAGAAGCCAGACTCAAAAGGGTACATACTGTATGATTCCGTTTATGTGACATTCTAGACAAGACAAAACTATAGGGACAGAAAACAGATCAGTGGTTGTCAGGAGCTTGGGGACTGACTTCAAAGGGGAAGTATGAGGGAAATTTGGAAGTTGATGAAAGTATTCTATATTTTGATTGCGGTGGTGGTTACATGACTCTGTGCATAGAACTGTTTGCTGAAAACGTTGAATTCTACTGCATGCATGTAAACCTGATATATGTATGCGTGCGTGTGTGTGTGTGTATGTGCCTTGTGTATTACACAAACATACATGACACTTTTTGTGTCATGGTCTGTGGCTTTCTCCTTTATCCGAATGCATGTAACTGAACTATGACTTCCCAAAAGAAAACAGCGCTTAGTGATATAATCACCGTAATCCTGCTTTCCACCCAACTCCTACTGCCCTGCTGTGTGTTTTTTCCCAGTAATGCTCAAAACTGCCTGGAAACAGACAGGGTGAAGGCAGATGGTTGGCTTCATACAAGGCTGGAGGTTTTCCCAAGAATATGAGATAGATATTCAAAGGGTAGGGGAATGTAAGGTATTTTTGAGAGAGATTAAAATGTTGGGCCATGGTTTCTAATTTGGAGAGGGAGGAAAGTGAAGAAAGAACGAGTCTGAATAGACATTTTTCCAAAGAAGACACATATGGTCAACTGGTACATGAAAAGATGCTCAACATCACTAATCATCAGGGAAATGCAAATCAAAACCACAATGAGATATCACCTCACACCTGTTAAAATGTCTATTATCAGAAAGACAAGAAATAGTAAGTGTTGGTGAGGATGTAGAGAAAAGAAAACCCTTGTGCTCTGTTGAGGGGAATGTAAATTGGTGCAGCCACTGTGAAAAACAGTATGGAGGTTCCTCAAAAAATTAAAAATAGAACTACCATACGGTCCAGCAATTCCACTCCTGTGTATTTATGCAAAGAAAATGAAAACATTAACTTTAAAAGATATATGCACCCTCATGTTCATTTCAGCATTATTTATAATAGCCAAGATATGGAAACAAGTGTCCATCAGTGGACAAGTGAATAAAGAAACTGTGAGATATATATATATATATATATATATATACACACATACATACAACGAACCATTATTCATCCATAAAAAAGAATGGAACCTTGCCATCTGCAACAACATGAATGGACCTCGAGGGCATTGTGCTAAGTAACATAAGCCAAGGAAAGATAAACACCATAGGATCTCTTCTATATCTGGAATCTAAATAAACAAACAAATGAAAAACAAGCTCATAGATACAGAGAAGAGAGGCAGGGGTGCAGGGGGAGAGAAATTGGTAAACTGTTTCGATTTGGTTTTTTACTTTGAATAAATTGAATAATTCATAAGGAAATAATTTAAATTAATAAATAAATGATGATAACTTGAAACATTTTTTAAATCAAACTACCAGGGAAGAAAAAAGGAATCTGATGGATGGAGAAGGAAAAGCCAGGGCTCAGAGTACCAGAAGCACCTGGTGAAGTTTAAGAACAGTTGCTGTGGGCACACTTAACAAAGCAAGCTGGAAGAAAAGCAGACGGTTGATGTGGAGTTGGATGATTCCACTGGTGATTTCAGAGACGGCAATTTGTTTCCCTCATTGGAGAATAAACTTAGAAAGAACAGATGGTTCATATGCAGCTCCATCAGGCAGAGCTCAGCAAGCCTTCAGCGCAGCCTCACGGCCTGTTCTAAACCTACCCTAACCTTCTCAGACCTCCAGCTCTTTCATCCTCGGGGTATGACTTGCCTTCATCTTTTTTTAAATGTTTTCAAATTTTTTATTATTTATGTATTTTTTTGGCTGCGAGGCATGTGGGATCTTAGTTCCCCAACCAGGGATCGAACCCACACCCCCTGCACTGGAAGCACAGAGTCTTAACCACTGGACTGCCAGGGAAGTCCCCTTAACGACCATTTAATGGGTCTCTATTTTGCAAAACCAAACGGCTTTTCCTGTTCCCATCAGTGGCCTGTCCCTCCACACGTACTATGAAGGAGCCTTACTTCTCTTACTCTATCCACGATCTCCATCCCCTCTCCTTTGTTTCCAATCTCACCCTCACTTCTGCACCCTTTCCCATCAGCTCTTAATGTACTTTAAGTTATGGTAAAAAAACAAAAAAAATTCTAGAAAGTAGAATTGGCAGGCGTGTGTGTATCTCAAGAGGTTGGAAGTCAGGGTGGGGCTTAGGTTTCCAGTAGGGCTGATTAGAGGGGCTGTGGTGTTATTTGCTGAGGTTGTTGATAAGAGGAAGAGCGAGTGTTCATGGGAAAGAAGTCAAGTGGAGATGAGTTGGGTTTGATAACATCCACGTTGATCTGCTGGGCAATCAAGCCCATATATGAGTTTAATGCCAGGGCTGGAATAAGGTTTACAAGTCATCACCATGCCGGTCACGTTTAAAACCATAAGAAAAGTCTACAAATAACAAATGCTGGAGAGGATGTGGAGAAAAGGGAACACTCCTACACTGTTGGTGGGAATGTTAAGTTGGTACAGCCACTATGGAAAACAGTATGGAGGTTCCTCAGAAAACTAAAAATAGAATTACCATATGATCCAGCAATCCCACCCCTGGGAATATACCTGGACAAAATTATACTTCAGAAAGATACATGCACCCCTATGTTCATAGCAGCACTGTTCACAATAGCCAAAGCATGGAAACAACCTAATGCCCATCGACAGATGAATGGATAAAGAAGATGTGGTGCATATATACAATGGAATACTACTCAGCCATAAAAAAAGAATGAAATAATGCCATTTGCAGCAACATGGATGCAACTAGAGAGTATCATACTAAGTGAAGTAAGTCAGAAAGGGAAATACAAATATCATATGATATCACTTAATGTGGCATCTAAAATACGGCACAAACGAACCTATCTACAAAACATAAACAGACTCATAGACATAGAGAATAGACTTGTGGTTGCCAAGGCGGAGGGGGGAAGGGAGAGGGAGGGACAGGGAGTTGGGGTTGGTGGATGCAAACTATTACATTTAGAATGGATAAACAACAAGATCCTACTGTATAGCACAGGGAACTATACTGAATATCCTGTTATAAACCATAATGGAAAAGAATATTAAAAATGTGTATATATATTTACAACTGAAAAAAACCCATAAAACCATAAGAGACTCTGTAATGGCCTATATGGGAAAAGAATCTAAAAAAGAGGGGATATATGTATATGTATAACTGATTCACTTTGCTGTGCAGCAGAAACAAACGCAACATTGTAAATCAAGTATACTCTAATAAAAATTTTAAAAATAAATAATTAAAAAAAAAAAAAACAGAAGGCAAAATCAAGGAGAGGGCTCAGAATAAAACCCTAGAGGATCCCAAGGTGAAGTGTTGCCAGAAAAGGAAGGACTCATAAAGAAGACCAAGATGGAAAAATCAAGGGAAGTGGAAGGGCTAGTTTACCCAATCCTGCACAAAGAAAGAGAGTTCTCTCTGGTTTTCTGGAAGGTGAAAATGCAGAATGTACCTCTTGGCATCAGGAAGACAAAAGGAGGACAAGTCACATAGAAAGTGTCTGGAATAAGTTTGGGTGTGCAGACCTGAAAAGCAGGCAGACTACCTCTATCTAAGAGCCTGAAACTTAGCAGCTGGCCCCGGAGCCTGGGTCTGTTAGTGCATACTCTCGGACCCCTCACAGTAATTGCTCATGGGTTGGCGCTCTTCTGAAGTAAATCCTAGCTTGTCAAGTATGTAAATGTTTATAATTGCATTTTCCTTTGGCAGTCCTGGTCATTGTCAACAAACCGAAAACTATATACAGGTGCGACCACTGACTGTGGGCTAACTTCCGAGCTCAGGGTTGTTACTCAGGGGAACAGCAGCATCACTGAGAGATGGGCCACTCATAAATACCATCTGAGCAGCGGGACCAGGGGCATACATCATCCCCCCTGATTGTCCAGAGTTTGGTGCAGTGCTGTACACGTGGTCTCGATGACCAGGCTTGAAAATACATGTGGAAATAGATTGGGCCTCCAGGCTTCTTGTGTGCAGGGCGCAGTTTGTACAAGACAACGCTGTGAAAGAACACATCAAAGGCACACACAGTACTGCTCACATATGTGTGACTGGCCCCAAATTAGTCACTCAAAGCCACAGCCACAGAAGTTTTCAGAAAACCACAGATCTTAGCTCCTGAAAGCAGAGCACCAAGGAGCCAGAAGAGTCTCAGCTCCGGAAACACGTCTTAACCCTAAAGGCCAGGATGACCTGTGAAATACTAAAACCTTGAAGAACTGAGAGTAAAACAAACTAAAAGGGAGATGCCATGGTTTCTTTCCATCAAATATGAGAATGCTGGCATGTTCAATCAGGATGCAAGGAATCATACCTATTGGATCCTAAGATTTAAATATTCACTGGTTTTTGAAAAGATGTATCCAAGGGAATTACTAAGGACACAAAAGTCCTTTGTCAAAATTGTTTGACCTCAAAGGGTCAGACCTCAAGAATGGCACCATTTCAGAAAGCAAGCCTGCTTCAGGAAAACTTTTTTGACCCTTTCTTCACATGTAATTTAGTAGCTCTGCTTGAGAGTGAATTTCTTCCCATTAACCTTCCTCCCACCCCTTTGATTTAGGACAGTCACTTAGTGTCAATAGAGTATGTATGCATAGCGCATACAGCATGGCGAAGCAATGTCTCTAATGCATTACCTTAGGACCTTGGGGAACCTGAGAAGGGAGAATGAGTATCGTAGGAAGGGCTCAGATGGTGCATCTGTGATGTCGTGGGACATTATGAATGGAGCCTGTCAGGTCCCTTGGTCCCAGGGAAGGGACGACAGCTGAGGAGGCAGTGACAGACTATAGAGGTGTCTTCCCTGATACCCACCGAGGATGGTTAACTGAGGGAGTCAAAATACACCAACACTAAAATATCTCTTGAGTTTAAGTGAATTCAGCAAGGCTGAATCCAGACAAATCTGTGGCTCAGATGAAATTGGCTTTCATTGTCTTCCATCTCCTTTCCATGTCCTGGTTCATTCAACTCCCGGCCACCCAAACAGCCATCACATAGCTCACTGGAGATTGTGGGCTTGAAGCCACCACCATAGATGTCATGCCTCATATACAATTAATTTCCTCTGCTCTGTACGTTTCCTAACCACTTCCATATTTCAAAGCTCACCTGTCCTAGGACCTTATTACTCAGGCCCCTCAGGAAGGCATACATTAACAACCAGGTAACTTGACGCACAACTTCCTATTACGGTTTTAGTGACTTACCAGTCACTCACCAGTCTGTTACTTCCTTCCCAAATTAACCTCACTTGATCTACACTGGGGGTGGGTTGGTTGCTTGTTGACAGTGCAGATCCCTAGAACCTCACAAGTGACCCAAGGAATTAGATTCTCCGGGAGCATTTTAACATGCTCCCCAGTTGATTCTTCTACATACTAAATCTGTAAACGTCATGAGACATGCATACACTATTATGTGCTATGCAGGTTCTGAGCATCAGAGTACTTATGAGAATCCCAAATACAGTTTATATCCATTGTTAACTTATAAAACAGGTTCATTTTCAAATACTAAAAGGACTAAAGAGTTGGCCTGCCGTGTGTGTGGACAGAGAGTATAAGGGAAGTCTCTGTACCTTCTGCTCAACTATGATATGAACCTAAAACTGCTCTGAAAAGTAAAGTCTATTAAAAAAAACAAAAAAAAACGGGCTGACCTTCCCAAGATGGAGCTGATGAACATATGCTCTTTGGCTCACTTATTCTCTCTACAGGCATCATCCCCTTTTATCCTCTACTTATTCTAACCTAACTTCTTTGAAGCCCCAGACAGGCAGAGCCATTCTCCAGGCCTCCATAGCCCAATGCACATACTGATTACGAGAGTATTAGAGCGTTTAACCCTACACTGTGACTAACTATTCTCTTGTTTGGTTCTGGTGGATCACAAACAACCTGGCTTGTTCTGGCCACGTTCCCATCCCCCAGCATAGTATGTGGAACGCTATACATATGCAATCAAGATTGTTGAATGAATGAATGAATGATCTTGCCACTGAAGTTAACATCAGATGAAGTGTGTTGGGAGGAGGGATGGATGAACTGGCTGAACCTCTCCTTTTGCACATACGCAGATACCCCTTAGAGCCACCATTCCTTCTCTCTCTGAGGGACAGGAATCGAGGACCTCATTTATTCAATCTTTTACAGTGGTCCATACTCTGAATTTATAAATTAATCACTTCCAGTCCTACTAGACAAAGGAAGCAACTGGTGCTGCCATCTGAAGTATTGTACCAACAGTGGCTATGTGGAAAACAGAAGCCACACTCGGTGTTTCAAACAAGGGGATTTAATGCAGGGAACTGATTACACAGGTTTGGTAAGGCTGAAGGAGGGCCACTGAGATAACCTATTGTTAGTAAACACAGGAAGCAGCTACTAACCTTAGGGCTGGGGAGCAAAAGGGAAGAGGTGGTGTTACCAGAACCTAGAGGCTTTGTTGGGGGACCCCCCACGGCTGGTGCCTGGCCCTTTCTGGGGGCTGCTGCGCGGCTGCTTCTTGGCCTTCTGAGGGGAACGCTGCTTGGCTGGTGGAGGTCGGACTTCTGGGCGGGGGCGTGGCTGACGTTCGGACCTCGGAGGGGACCGTGGCTTGGCTGGTGCTCTGACCACCGCGGGGGGTGCAGCTGGCTGGCGCTTGGGCCTCTGAGGGGACGTTGCGCGGCGGCTGGTGCTGAGAGGGCCAAAAGAAGCTGGAGGCTGGAGCAATGGCTCTCCTCTGTTGCTTTAAGGGATGCTGACAGGAGCTGGAAATAGGAAGGCAGCCCTGCTCCTCCCCCCGCCCCACCTTCCAGTCTCCCTCCAGTACCTTCCAATGCCTGAGCCTAACGGGGGAGCCGACTGTCAGGGGATTGGGGGAAGCGCAGTTTGCAGAGCCTCAGCCCCAGCATCGCAGAGTAGAGCAGGAAGGGGGAACTCAGAGCTGAGAGACAGAGGCCAACGCCCAGCCCAGGCGCCAGGTGGCAGCGCAGACCACTCACCTGGTCTTCTGGCAGGCACAGCAGATCCAGTCCTCCTCTTTCTTCTGGTAGAAGCAGCCACTTTTACAGATGCTATACTTGCGGTCCACAATCTCGCGTTTGGAGTTGAGGAAGGTGAACGGCGGGCAGCAATGTATGCTGAAGTGCTCCGAGAACTTCTGGTTCTTGGAGAGTCTGGGGCCCTCCTTAACCACTTTCTGACTCATCTCACTGGAAATCAGTGATGCGGGGGGAGGTGGGGAGACATAAAACAGCACATTCATGTGAGGGAGCTTTCTACTCAAGGAACCCACTCCCTGCTACTCCCATGGTCCAAGTTAACATTCAGGGCTATCCTCCATCCTGAATCTGGAAGGTCAATTTCCTGCCCAGCTCTATGGAAATGAACTCAATTAGGAGTTTGTTCTTTTTTTAAAATTTACATACAATTTTTAAAGGTTACACTCCATTTACAGTCATTACAAAATATTGGCTATACTCCCCGTGTTGTACAAATACATCCCTGTAGCCTATCTTACACCTAAGAGTTTGTACCTAGGCAATATAAGGGAAGAGTTTGTTAATTTTTATTTTTAAATCATGTTTTCTGAAAATGGACTCTTTTTTCCCTTATTTATTAGCCACCCACTTAGGACAGGAAAAAATATTACAAAGCCAAACACATCTATGGCAAAATAATATTCTAGATTTAGGAATGGCCGTTTCTCTAAAAAACCAAGAAAGCTTTGTTATTGAAAGCATAATCTCTATTCATACAATGAAATACTACACCAGAATGAGAAAGAACAGACTGTAAGACACAGGTCAACATGTTTGAATCTCACAAACATAATGTCGAACAAAAGAAGCCAAACACAAAGGAATACACGCTATATGATTCAATTTATATGAGGTTCAAAAACAGGCAAAACTAGTCTAGTACATGGTGCTAGAAATCAGAACATAGTTGTATTTGGAAGAGGTGGGGTCTGACTAAGAAGAGGCAGGAGGGAGCCTGCTGGGGGCGGAAAATGTTCTGGATCTTGATCTGGGAGATGACTACACAGGTGTATACATATGTAAAAATTCAGTGAACTCTACACTTAATTTTTGTGCATTTTACTGTTTACCTCAGTTAAAAAGGAAAAGTAAGAGGAGGAAGAGGAGAGACTAGAGAGTTTTGATTCTTGAAATATTCTGAAAGGGGGGTAAAAACTTAATTACTACAACATCCCTTGTGGAAACGTGACACATGCAGAGATAGTCCTACCTAACACTCCAAAACACTGAAGCACACAGGGTACTTAAATGACTATTAACCAACAAGAGTCTACAAATATACACAGGTAATGTGCATATACCGGCCACTGAGAATGTCCCCCCCCTCAACAAACTCAAGGTCAAGTTGTACACACAGACGTGCAGTATACAATTACAAGACACGGTGACATCGACCAACAGAAGTATGTACAAAGATAAAGGAAACCATGAAAAGGGGATGGATTCTTTGAAGACAGAGAAGATGATCTGGGTTTTAAGGATGAATACATTAAAAACAACTAAGTTACTCTGAGGGGATATTTTGATTTTTTGTTGGTTGGTTGGTTTCTATTGTTTTTTGTTGAAGTATAGTTGATTTATAATGTGTAACTTTTTTGTTTTTTGATAGGGTTGTCTTCTGCTACAGATAGAAGTGAGGGCTGAGGAGCAAGTTGAGTGTAGTTATGAGAAGAAAATACAACCTTTTGCACCTCAGTCTGTAGAGTCCATATTAGGTGTTACACCTGTTATGTTGCAAATCCTGTTTCCCAATGTTTCACCTGCTTTTATCATGCAAAAAATTAATTTTTATGTAATTAAGTTTCCTAGTTCTTACTCAGGGTTTTATATTTGAGTTCAGAAAGTCCTCCCTACTTCAGAAGCTCTTATCATACTCATAAATATCCCATTTTGAGAGAGAATCCTCTCTGAATCTCACTTTCATGTCTCTTTTCCTCTCTATAACTCCTCACTTTTATAGGCAATGTTCTTGAGAAGTTATCAACACTCTCTTTCTCCATTTCTACGTCTCCTCCCCCTCAGTGCACTCCAATCTGGCTTCTGTTCCTACCTCCCAAAGACACGTGTTTCTCATAAAGACCTCCATGCTGCCAGACCAGCGTCTTCTTGCTCGATCTCTCCATGTAAATGCTTCCCTGTCCTGTCACTCCATGTTCTCCTAGATTCCCTCCTCCATCTCTAGCCCTTCTGTCTCAGTTTCTCTTATAGGCTCATCTGCTTTATCCAAAACTTTTAATGTTAGAGTTCTTCAAGGTACAATAAATACTAAATTATTAATAGGGTTACCTTCAAGCATCCACTTCAGCATTTATGATATGTTAGGTTGTGCCAGACACAGTGCTCAGGCTCTGTAGGGGATGCAAAGCTGAATCATGTTTAGTCCCATCCTCAAGAAAAGTATCCACCAGCTGGGAAGATGGGCAAGGATGCGCATGGTGTACTCATGGCCACAAAACCTACCTATTGACCCCAAACACGTACAAGTCTCTGAGGAGACTGAGGGGATGGATCAGCTAAACACCCTGCTGACATCTTGTAGATGGAGGAATGTTGCATAAATGTTAGTAAGTGCAATACAAGGAAGGGATGCTGTGGAACATGAGAATGTGCTGAGACAATGGCACGGAGAGTCCACAAGAGCGGGGCCATACATTGGGCTGGGGAAGCAGGTAAAACATGGGTAGAAACATCTGGCCCTGAGATTTGGACAGCAGAGATAAGGGTTTGTGGAGGACTGGGAACAGTTGATTCCTAAGCAAAGATACAGAAGGGTGAATTGCAGTCCACCTGAGAGCCCACCCGGTCTTCAGGGCAGTGTGGGAGAGGTGACAGTGCCAGGACACAGGTGATGAGGTAACACAGGAGCTACCCATCACTGCGAAGGATCTAGCCCTTGTGACTGGGAGTGTGGTCATGCCATCAGCTGATCAGGAGTCTGAATAGATGAGAGGGAGGGAGATCATCTCATTGGTCTGGGATATCATGAATTTAAGGCGCTCATGACATCCATGTGGAAATGGGCATCCGAAACTCAGGAGCTAGAGCTGTCGGCTCGAGGGTCCTTCACCTCATGGAAGAGGCACAACCTTGGGAGTGGATGTAGTGGGTGTGAGCTGAGCGAGGAGCCAGGCCAGGGAAGGCTCCCAGGAGGAGTAGTGGGCCTACCTTCAAGCTCCAGGAAGAAGAGCTAGGGAAGAAGGAGCAGCAGGGGCAGCCAGGGAGGTGGGAGGGGTAGCAGACTCTTAGAAGAGAAATCTGCAAATTTGCAGGAGGAGGAGATGGTCAGCAGTATATATATTAAAAAAAAAACCAAACAAATAAAAAAACGCTTTGTACAAACAAGCATTTTTAGACCAATGAGAAACTAAAATTGATTTTTAGGATCTGATTCATTGCAATTACGACCCTAAAGATCTGCTGAAGCCCTACCAAACCCTGCACATGTGGCAAAGTCCAGCTCAAGTTTCTGCTCCCGTGGGAAATAATGAAATGAAACACTCCAGGACTAAGCAGCAGGAGTCATTTCTTTAGGCTCCCGGCACATGGAGATGATGTTACTCAGTTTCACAGGCAACTCAGACATCCCTAATTCCTCCAGCCTTCTGGGGTCATCTTTCCCCAGATTGTTCAGGCACTCATCACAAATAACAGAAAATCTAGCACTTGCCCCAAATTTTTATGAATGACCGGCATGGGGTAAGAGGGAGATTTTAAGTCTCCTGTGACTCTAAATTTCTGCTCTGACTGAATTCTCAATTCCCACCCACCTGACAAGATGCCTGGGCCCACTCTATGCCTATCTAGACCCCCTGCCAGCCATCTCTTCCCCAGCACGTCAGGGGAAAGTTCTCAAAGTATTCCCTGGCAACTCTCCTTACTCTCCGCCTTCGCCCACCGTGTCCAGCAGGGAGCAGCCTAACCGCTTGTTACTCATCACATGTGTTCCTAATGGAAAAGCGGTTCTCTGCCCTGGACCCCTGACATTCTTCTAGATTAACCAACTGAAAATTCACCCAGCTTTAACATAGCATTTCCCCCCTTCCTTTAGTAAAATGTTAACAGTCAGTGGAAAGGCTCTGGCTACTATTGCCTGTGGTAGCAGAAGTACCGCGTTTAGTCTGGGGTACATTGTAATTGGTTATATATACTCCCCTCCAACTCTGCCCCACACCATGCCCCAGTTTAGAAATGCTAAGGTCCACATGCTGAGCCATAGCAACATACACACGAGCCATCCTTTCCCACCATACCAGGCTTCCTAGTAAATTAGTTGTAACTATAGGCAAATAACTAACGGCAGAAGAAATAATTCACATTTCCTGATGCCCTATTATATGGTGGTTCTTTTATATACTTTACCTCATTTTTCTAATATGGCATTATCATCAACAAACTTAAGATGAGATAAGTAAGGAATATGACCAAGTTCAAAGAGCCAGTAAGAGGCGAACAGGGATTTGAACCCAGGTCCCTGTGACTCCAGCATCTGGTGCCGTCTGACCAGGCTCAACATGGTCTGAGTTCCCTGTGCTCAGCCCTCCTCTCTAGGGAGCAGGTGTCCAGGCGATGGGACCAGCCTGGACTTTGGGGAACTGGAGTTGGGTCCAAGGAGGGAATAAGGCTGCAGAAGTGCATGGGTCCATGTCCCAGGGTGAAAAAGACTGAAAGTTGGGGAAACAGCTCCCTGAAGAAAGGAATGGTAGAGGATGGCGTGTGGAGACATCAGGACAGTGCGGGGGCCAGCACCTCCTGCCAGAGCACAGAGGCTCACAGTGGGGGGGCTGCACTGTAAACTCAGGCAGGGTCCCGAGGGGAGTGTGACCCATGGGTGCTTCCTCTGTCCCTCCCTCACCAGTCCTTAGTAGGTTTTAAGACCTTATTCACTGTTGAGAATTTAAAAACTTGGATGAAGGAAAATGATAAAAATTCCTAAATTCTTATCTCATAGTTAACCACGTAAAAATATTTGAACGTATTTTTTGCCTTGAGAATATTTACATGTAAATATATAGTTAATAAAAAGTCAGACCATACCTTACATACTTTTCAAATTATATACTTGGAAAAATCATTCGTTTTTTAAATAAAGTTTTATAGATGTAGACATAATGTCACTCATAGCATTTTCCTATAGCTTTTAAAATCTGTGATAAATTTATAGTTGCAGCCCCCTTTATGGTTTATATCATGTATTTGCATCTTCTCTCATGTTCTTGATTAATCTTGCGAGAACTTATCCACTTTACAATTCTTTTCAAAAACAAGCTTTTGGGTTTCCTGCTTGTCTTTGTTCTTTTTTTTCCTAGTCCATTAATTTCTGAGTGCATTTATTATTTCTTCTTTTCAGTTTTCTTTAGGCTTATGTTCTTGTGCTTTTTACGTATTCTTGAGACAAACTCTTCTCACATATGCATTTATGACTATAACTTTTTCATACGACTTCAGCTGAATACCACAATATTAACATAAAATTTTCATTTTCTCTTCATTTTAAATATGAATGAGTTCTTCTTTGATTCATCAATTCCTTTTAAAAATCTGTTGTAAAATTTCCAAGTGTATGAAGTTATTTTTATTACATTGACTTCTGATTTTAAGGCATTCTGGTCAGAGAGTGGTCTGTATGATAATGACTCTGATATTGGTTGAGCTTCATGTTTCACAGTTAACGTTTTTAAATGTTCCATGTGTGCTTTGAAAGACTGTGTATTTCCAGAAACAATTTGGAATTATCTACGGAAGATAAGAATGTGAACAAGCTACAATCTAGCAGTTTATTCTTGGGCACAAACTACAGTCTAGCGATTTATTTTTGGATCATAGCTCAACCTTGCAGATAAAGCCACTTGGTGGAGCACAAAGCTGGAGGAGCCTGAATCCTTGATGACAGAGGTTCTAGGCCTGGATCCTTGAACACTGACCATGTTTTACAGGAGAAACAAACTTACACCCTGTTTAAACCACTGTTATTTCAGCTACAAACAGTCAAATACAATTCTGAATTAATATACTCAGTTTTCTCACCTAAAAGAGGGTGTCTGCCTCAGTTTGGGTGCTATAAAAAATACCATAAATTGGGCAGTTTGTGAATAACAGAAATTTATTTCTTATAGTCTGGAGGCTGTGGAGTCCCAGATGAAGGTGTTGGCAGATTCTGTGTCTGGTGAGAGCCCACTTCCTGGTTCATAGATTATGGAATGAGTGAGGGAGCTCTCTGGGGTCTCTGTAATAAGGGCACTAATCCCATTCATGAGGTCTCCACCCTCATAACCTAATCACCTCCCAAAGGTCCCACCTCCAACTACCATCACACTGGGGATTAGATTTCAACATATGAATTTTGGGAGACACAAGCATTCAGTCCATAACAGAGGGGAATAAAAAATAATAATAACATTTAACTCATAGGGGTTTTGATAGTATTAAATAAAATAAAGTAGGTGAAGAACCTAGCACTACCAAATACAAATAACTTGCTTCATAAACTCCATTTTCCTTTCACTAAGAATTCATTCAAATTCATTTGACCTAATTCTACTGACTTCTTCAGACACACTTTTTATGTATCTCACATGACATTTAATTTAAGCATTAATTAAATGCTTAATGAAGTAAAGACATCATTATTTACTTTCGTGGCTAAAAACAAATCATTATAAACACTACATGATGTTTTCACAAACTATACTACCTAATTGCAAAGCAAATATCATTATAAACTGTCTATCAGAATGAGGAGAAGAAAAGTGACTGAACTTGAAACTGTAAAGTATAATTTCTTCGAGGCTTTCCAGATGTCTCCATATACT
Organism: Pseudorca crassidens; assembly: GCF_039906515.1. Classification (NCBI taxonomy): domain Eukaryota; kingdom Metazoa; phylum Chordata; class Mammalia; order Artiodactyla; family Delphinidae; genus Pseudorca; species Pseudorca crassidens. Next base: position 63,084,841 of record NC_090305.1, read on the forward strand.
CCAAAACTACAGAGGAGGGGAAAGTGAGGCAGGTATTTGAAGAAGGAGAAAAAGGAAGTGAAGGAGAGGAACCAAAGGGAGAACAAGAACCTCCCCTCACTATTTATTGTGCACCTACTATGCTCCAGATGCTTTATATCTGTCCTTTTTAATTCTCAATATAACCCTCCAGGTAGTCCCTACTGTCCACATGTTAGAGATGAGGAAATTGAAACCTGAAGAAGTTATGTAAACTCACCAAAATCATATAGTAATGATAATAATAATAATAGAAAACTCATAATCGCCAGTATGATTACTAACTACCCAATATCTGCCCTGCCCTTCAATAACAAACCCTGATTTTGTTTGGCAGCATGATATGCCCAGTTAAATATATACAACTCCCTATGTGACCACATTCTGGCCAAGGAGATGCAGGCAAAAGTCCATGGGGAAGATTACTTTTTTTCAATAATAAGGCTTTTATTCAAGGAGGGACTCTCCCCTGGTGAGTACATCCAGCCCAACCCAGCTTTTCCTGGCCCCCAAGAGGCAGGATTATTTCAGCCTTTGGACCTTGAGCCTTAGGGCTCCTTCCGCCTACTTCCTTCCCACCAACAGTTACACAGCAAATGCTTCTAACACCTTGGGGCTCAGCCCAAAGCCAAGTCACTTCCTGGGGAGACTTTCCAGAGCCTTCCCTTCCCCCAAGGAGAAATGATCACTTCTCCCTCTTTTGTGCCCTGGCCTTGTGTGCTGTATACAATTCTAAGAGAGCATCTGGAACCTGTAGGGTTGCCCTTAAGTGTTCTGCCCTCAGAGCTTTGTTTGACGCCTAATTCAGAACAGGTGTTCAGTAGATGCTTGAGTAACGAGAGCATGAACAAAGGATGCCTCTCACAATGGCTGCAGGAGCCCTCAGCCTGTCGCTGCCTGTCCCCAGATGCTCTTTAGCAGTCCCACTAACTCAGGCAGCAGAGTCTGATGAATGAAAAAGGCAACACAGGAAGGGACTTTTCTAACTGATCTTGAAAGTTATAAAACTGGGCTCTTAAGGAAAAAATAAGAGGCTTTGTGAACCCACTACACTTTTTCGTTTCTTTTTTTTAAATTAATTTTATTGAAGTATAGTTGATTTACTATACTATATTTACTATACTATACTATAGTGTTAATTTCTGCTGTACAGCAAAGTGATTGTTATACGTATATATTCTTTTTCATATTCTTTTCCATTATGGTTTATCACAGGATATTGAATATAGTTCCCTGTGCTATACAATAGGACCTTGTTGTTTATCTATCCTGTATACCATAGTTTGCATCTGCTAATCCCAAACTCCCAATCCTTCCCTCCCTCACTGCCGCCCCCTTGGCAACCACAAATCTGTTCTCTATGTCTGTGAGTCTGTTTCCATTTCGTAGATAAGTTCATTTGTGTCATGTTTTAGATTCCACATGTAAGTGATATCATATGGTATTTGTCTTTCTCTTTCTCACTTACTTCACTTAGTATAATAATCTCTAGGTCCACCCATGTTGCTGCAAATGGCATTATTTCATTCTTTTTATGGCTGAGTAATATTCCATTGTATATAGGTACCACATCTTCTTTATCCATTCATCTGTCAATGGGCATTTAGGTTGTTTCCATGTCTTGGTTATTGTAAATAGTGCTGCTTATGAACATAGGAGTGCATGTATCTTTTTGAATTATAGTTTTGTCTGGGTATGTGCCCAGGAGTGGGATTGCTGGATCATTTGGTAATTCTATTTTTAGTTTTTTGAGGAACCTCCATACTGTTTTCCACAGTGGCTGCACCAATTTACATTCCCACCAACAGTGCAAGAGGGTTCCATGTTCTCCACACCCTCTCCAGCATTTATTATTTGTAGACTTCTTAATAATGGCCATTCTGATTGGTTGTGAGCCCACTATAACTTTTTAATTCATGCAAATTAATTAGCAAGCTTAAATCAATTACATATTCTAAAGATGGCACTAGCATCTCTACGTACCTACCAATGTCATGGGTATCTTTAAACACACTCTCACTATTCCCTAAGGAGACTGCAGGTGGAAATGAGAACCGTGAACATAAAACGGATTTTCTTCCTTCCATGCAGACTTCCTTCCTTTCTACCATCTTTTTTAAAAGGCAGTTGGGGTGTGGGGTAATTATTTAATAGAAGCAGCATGTGGCCCTTAGTCCCAGGTGGTCCTCTGGAAAGAAAGACAGTGCAAGTTGTAAGTTGCCGTGCTACATCTCCATGGGGTCACGGGAAGTCAGACATGGAAATGGGTACAGGCTCTACCAAGTGAAGGGTGGATGCAGGTCAGTATTTGGAAGACAGTACATTTCTCCAATTCTTGTCAATCAGATCCCTCAGAACCATGAGCAAAGGCTGCCCTTGTCTTGTGATTAGAGAACTCAACATGGGAAGGACAGGAGGCAACTGACTACCTAGGGCCTGAACCCTCTGTGAGAACAATATTCTGGCTTCAGAGATCAAAACTCCAAAGGAGTACAGTGATCAGTCCCAAGATCTCTTAATACGTTACATGGATTAAGGAAGGGGTGGTTTAATATATACTTGGGAAAAATTTTTTAAGTTAATAAAGCAAGAAATTTCAGATTTATTAAAATTCAGCTCAGTTGTACCAAAAAAAAAATCACATAACTTTTTCATTGCTCTATAATTGTATAATTGATACAATACTACAAGAAAGGAGAAGGGACAGGGCAGGAGAACCTCTGAATTCATACTGCCTCGATTGTTTCTGGCATAAACTGTTTCTTGCTAATAAGTAGTCAGTTAAAGTTCAGCTCCTTATCAGGACTATTCCTTACCTCCCTCTATGCCTTCTCAAGGTGGAAAAGAGTATGGGGAAGCCAAGAGTCCTCGTGGCAATGAGGGAAGGAGTGGCTGGTCTTTGTGGTGTCCTTCTCTGCCGGACTCTGCCATAGGTACCTTGTCTGGTCTCACCGGCCCCTTGGCATGAATGACACATGTTACTGCTGACCACTTGACCCACCAAAGCCACCAGTCATCAGGGCCCCTACCCAGCAGCCTCCTATTCTAGTCCAGGTGTCCTCTCAGCTCCTCAAAATTGCTAAAGGTCAGAGTAGAGAGTGAGCAGGAAAGGAAGCCCAGCAATGAACAGGACATGCAGATAGATTGAACGTAGGCAGGAAGGAAGGACAAACAGGATTTCTCCAAGAGAAATTAAGGTAGATGATGAATCATTTTGGTAAGATGGGAACAGGTTTAGGGATGGGGAAAGGGAAGAGTCAAATATTTAGTCTGAGGCGTGTTCAGTTTGAGAAACTTATGAAGCCTCCAAGCAGCTGTGAAAGGAAGTAATTGGCCACATGGGTCAGGAGATTTCGAGAGAGAGAGAGGATGAGAAATAAATTTAAGTGTATTTGACATACAGATGAGATTTACAGCCAAGGGAACACAGGAGAACAGCCAGGGAGAAAGAGTGTATAAGAAATGGAAAAGAATAACTAGAAAAAAATTTATTCTCAGTAGCAACAAAAATCTTTAGATACCTAGAAATAAAGCAGCAATTAATATGTGTAAATTCTTGTGGGGAAAAAATTCGGTTCCCATTCTTGATAAATACCCTTAACATAGTGGTAAGGGAAAGGGATGTCCTTAACATTATAAGGAGCTAGCTACCAAAATATCCACAATCACAGCTTACTGCTGGTGAAATCTTAGAAACATTTTCATCCAAATCAGACACCCCAAGAAGGATGCTGTCATTACTATTCAACACGGCACCCGAAATCCTAACCGGTACAAAATACAAAATAAAACAAAACAAAAAACCGTGAGACTCCACAAGCTGCTAGAACTTAAAGAAAGTCCAGTGAGATTTCTGGACCCAAGATCAATGCGCCAAAATCAAAATCATTTCTGTAGGTCAAGAGGATCCAATTTGAAAATGTAAAAGTAAAAGAAGCCATTCACACTGACTACAAAACCATAGGACACCTACAGGTAGAAGTATATCTGATAAAGGAATCGCAAGACTTTCATGAAGAAATTTGCAAATCCTTTTGAAGGCTGCAAAAGAAATAGCCAATATCCTAAGTATGCTATCTCTTAATCTATAAATTTAATGCAATTCCAATAAATATATCAGATTTTCATGTAATTAACAAGGTGATTTCATGGTTCTTATGGAAGTATAAAGGACCAAGACGAGCCAAGACAGTTTTGAATAAGAATAGGGTTTTGCCCTACCAAGTATCAACGCTCATCATAAACTATACTAATTAAGACAGTAGAGAATAGACCAATAAATCAATGGAACAGAATAGAGAGCCCAGAAACAGACCCACATATGTATGGAAGCATGGTTCATAACAGAGGGGGCATTTTTTTTGTAAATGGAAAATGGTTTAACTACTCAAAAGGGAGACAAAATGAAGTAGACAAAAGACCCCAACAAGAAAAATGATAGCAAACATGTCATGAGATGGAAGCCAAACACTATTCAAGGGCTTTATGTATTTAACTCACTGAATTCTCACGACCTCACAATAGCCCCGCTTTGCAAATGAGTAAGCTGAGATACAGAGAAGTCAGATAACCCACCCAAGGACACAGAGCTAGAACATGGGAGCCCCAGGATTCCAACCAAGGTAGGCTAGTCTGTATTCCTAATCCTGACAGTATGCAGCTTCTAACTCAGCACACGTGAAGAGGAGGGAAGCAAAGATTATGATTTTATAGAATAAAAGATACCACTGTGGTTACAAGTTAAAAGACCTGTGCCAGTATAGAAGAAAATGTATGAATACATAAAAGTATAAAGTTTTAATAATCAGAATGTTTAAGAAAAAACAAGCTACAAATATTTTTAAATGGGCAAATAATAGAAAGAGACGAATCTTTAAAAGCTAGTAATCGTATACAAATACGTTTAATTCTGTAGGGCTCAAGGAAAGAGACAAGAGCAGCAAGGGAATGTCAATTCACGCCCCTTCTGACTGGCCTGAAAAGGGGGTGAGGGGATAACGTTGCTGAAGGAGGGGGAAAGGCAGCCAATCAGAGCGCAGGGAGGGGCACAGGGGCTGGTGCATTCAGTGCTCAAGGCACTGTCCCAGGCTGCCACAGGGCATGCTTGCTGCAGGTGAGGAATGCACTTGGGTGCTTTGTTGAGGAGCTGTTTCTGGAATAAAAAACTGAGGCTTCAAAAGTTCCACTGCAGGCCCAGGCTTCTTTCACGTAGCCCTACCACATCCTACCAAAGGCTGCACAGCCCCAAATCCTCTGCTGTGAAAACCACTATCACTGAGGAGCAAATTCATTCCACATTCACCACCTCCCTTACAGATCTTGAATAGCTTCTTAAACCTTGCTAATTCTCTCTCAGGTCAGGGGCTAATGCTTTCCCCTGAGAGTAGATTTACACAGTAAAAGACAATGGCTTCCGTGTTGATTGGTCCACAGGATGTCTCTAAGGGTGGCTTTATCCATTTGTACTCATTTATTCATTTGTCTCCTTGGCAACCAAATTGTTTACGACTAATTGAATGTTGCACAGTACATTCTTGTTGGGAAACCAGTTCCCCCCGGTAATGGAAAGCTTCATACAGATATTTATTTTGAATCAGAGTGCTTTTCCACAGAGAGCATCATCTTGCCAAGCTCCAGCACTGATTTGGGGAGCTGCTGAAGCTATGAAAACATAATAGCATAAGAGGATACTGTTGTCTTGAAGTTGGCAACTCATTTGGCAAGACAAAACAAAGCCCTCATTGCTTTGCTTTGTTTCCAGGTGATAAAGACAAATTAAAGTGGTCCAAGGACCACACTGCGCACAGATAACTATCTCACAGACCCATGCAAAAGCCCTTTCTGATTGAACAAACTCTGCCTAACCCTCGGCTATTGTAGGGAAGGAAACAAGTGTGACCCAAGGTTGGTATCCTTAGCACAAAGATAATATATTTAGAAAATGTTTTAGGAGTGAAAACCTTGCTTATTATAGCAGAGCTCGATAAACATGTAAGGAGTACAGTAATTTTCTGAATGTAATTTTAATAACACAATGTTCTTCATTTTCTTACATCTAAAATTTCAAAATACATGGTTTTAGCTTATCAAGAGAACTTACACTAGGATTGTAGGTGAATGAATAATCCCATACTTTTCTACAGACAGGGGACAAGAGAGTCCAGAAGGAACCAAAAACATGAGTCTGTCTCCTCATCTATCCATATTCCCTACGCAAAACCACGGAGACTCTTCCCAGTTACAGAGCAAAGTCCTTGCTTCTTTAATAATATGGCACATAAGACTCCCCATGATTTGGTCCCTGTCCACCTTTCCCCTTTGTCTCCCACCTCCCCCCGCCCCCCGCAACTGCTGTAGGACAGAAGCATCATCCCATGATCAAAAGATATGCCCCTGAACATACTGTTTCCTTTTCCTGGAATGCCTTTTCCCCATCATGGTTGTGTAGTAAACTCCTATTCATTCTGAACAACCCAGCTAAGGTCTCACCTCGTCAAAGGATCCACCCCTCCTCTGGGCTATAATTTGTACATACTTCTGTTGGTGAACACATCCCACTATATTATAATAATTGGCTGTAGGTCTGTGACCTGAGTTTGAACTCTCTGAGGGAAGGATTTCTGTCTGAATCCTCAGGGTTCTGCTGCTCCTTCTGCTCGATGAATGAGTATTAAGGGTGATTGATTTGAAAGTGTCTTTAAAATTCCCTGGGGCTTCTGTCCCCTGGGATATCATGTAGGACTCCAGCTGCTTTTGTCAGATTCCCAGCAGGGCTATTCTAAGAATTAAGGTTTTAACATAAAATGATCTCTCCACAGAGACCATCTTATTATTTTGTTATATTTTAAAGGTGCGAAAAATTAAGTTATTTGTCTTTCTTAATCCAGTGTTTGTGATGTAAGAAATAAGGAAATTATGTTTCTCTTTCTCTGTGAAAATGATGGGATTCTGGAATGCCCACATATGTAGGTTACACAAATCCTCTCTCTTATAATTTCTTCCTGAATGATGGAGAAGGAAATCAGTCTTCCAGATTTGCATTGTCTTATAGAAAAACCTAAATGTTAATTTGGCCTACAGTCATAGGGGCGGGTGCTAAAGAAGAGAACCTAAATTACCCGATGGACTGATTCATTGCTCCACTGACAGCTATTGTGAGAGCTTCTAATCTGCCTTGGGTTCTGCCTTTGTGTTCTCCAAGGGCGTCAGTCTCAGGGAGACAAAGGGACCAGGCTAGAGATGAGCTGAAATAATCACTGATTGTCAACCACACCTTTTCCCAAATTTTGTGTCCAAGGCCACCAAGTCAGCCAATAGCAGTGATACCGGTAGACTTCCTCAGTTTGATGAAATGCCACTTATCTTTGTTCCATTTTGCAATTTGTATTTACCATATTTTACTGAAATCATTCACCTCCTCAAAGAAGCAAGAGTCGTCAAAGGTGACTCCAAGGTATATAGTTTGAGCAACTACGTCGGTGGTGGAAGCATCCATTGGAGGAGAAGCTTTGAAGGAAGAGGCTAAATCATGAGTTCAGTTTTAGATGCATTCGAGTTGAGGTGTTTGAGGGCCATCTAGATAGAGACATCAAGTGGAGAGTTCAGAGAAGTGTGGGCAGGAGATAGAATTCAAAAGTTGTTGGAGTATAGGTGGCAATTGAAGCCGTGGGGATGGAAGGGATTGCCCAGGTGGCAGAACGTGGAATGAGAAGAGGATATGACTATGTCCTGGGGCACTCCCACATTTGCAGTTTAGGTGGAGAAACAGTGATTGGCAAAGGAAAAAGAGAAGAATCAGAGAGGAAGGAGGGAAACTGGAGCATGTGGTATCATAGAAGCCAGAGGAAGGATTATTTCAACATAGGGAGTGGTCAAAGTTGTAGAATGATTCTGAGAGGTGGTGTGATATGAAGACTATAAAAAGTACATTAGCTTAAGTGATGTGGAAATATTTGGTGAATTTAACAAGAATTGCCTCCATGGAGTGGTTGAAACAAGTTAGATTAGAGGGTTTGTGGAGGGAAAAGGGGCTGAGGAATTGGAAAGAGAAACTATAGGCAACTTAGGCCAGAAATTTGAGAGTAAAGGGGAGGAGATTGGTGGAAGATAGAGAAGCCTGTGGTTTCCAGGGGGCTTTTTTTTGGGGGGGTGGGGGTGGAGGTGGGGAATGGTGATTTGTTCATTTGTTGATTTATTTTTTGTTGTAATGAGACAGATGAGAGCGTGCATAAATGCTGATGGAAAAGGGTCTAATAGAGAGGGAGAGATTGAAATAAAATAAGAAAGAGGTAAAGTAATTAATGTTCTTGAGTGAAACTCAAGGAGATAGAGTTCGGAGCACATGTAGAAGGGTTGGCTTTTGTTGGAAGAGGGAAAACACTGGCTGTATGAAGTTCCCAACTAATAGCTTCCATTTTTCCAGTGAAACAGAGGCAAGATTATCAGCTGAGAGAGAGTTAGAGATTTAAGAAGAATAGAATGGGCTTAAAATAGATTTTGCATAAATTTTTAGACCAAGCTACTGGGTATTTTTGATGGCCTAGTTGAGGTCACTGATCGTTAATTTGCAGTGGTACCAATCTGCTTCATTGTGTTTTTCTCCAGATGTTCTTAGCAGCCTGGGTAGAGACATGGAGAAGACATATAGGTTCATCTAGGATTGGAGTTTGCCGGAGAATTTGCAGGAGAAAAATTGAAGTGATAAACCCTAGCATCTATTCATAATAGGAAGAAAATAAAAGGTAGAAATGAGTGATTGATGAATGGATGGGTGAATGAATTGTTGAATGGATGGGTGAGTGGATTCATAAATGGATGGGGAGGTGAAGGGGCAAGTCAATCAGAAGCACCTAGTGAAAGAATAGTCGTAGTGGGGCACTTAACAAATAAAGTTGAAAAAAGGAAGGTTGTGAATGAGATGCTAGATGTTTGCACTGTTTGATTCAGAGATTGAGTAGTTTCGAGTATTGCTAAGTTCCACAGCACGACGGTGGATGGATGAGACAGAGTGGATAATTCACTGGAGTAGCGATAGTTTAGTCACATGGACCCTAAAGTCCTCTAAGTCGATGGATGGAGCTGAAGTGGAGAGGGAGTGGGGGAGTACGGAGTCTGGTTATGAAATTATCAGTGAAAGAGGAGGAGTGACTGGGAAGTCAGATGCAGACTGACACAGGGAATGGAGCACAAGCTTCAAATTATGGAGGAATAACTAGAGAGTGGAGGAGCAGTGGCCTGAATGTGGCAATGGGGAGAACATTGCCCCACTCTCAGATCTGGAGCTACTTGGAGTGTAAAATGGCCTTCACTTGAGAGGCTGACAGATGAAGCCTTGTTCTCAGAAGACTGGCTGGATTCAGTTAAGATAATGAGATGGAAGGAATCTCCTGAGCAGAGTTTGAGGCTACAGGGGATGAAGTCTCCTTTTCCATTTGACTACACACTGTGGTACATGGGTTCGTCAAAGGTGGACAAATGGTGGCTTAGGTCATAGTCCCTCCGATTGATGCAAGGAAGTGTTTTTCTCATATTTCTATACCCCAAACCTAGAATACTGAAAGACACCTGGAATAGTTTTTTAAAGCGTGTAACTCTTATTGAAAGTTTGATTGCTCCGTCTTTTGCTGATTCTACATTCTACTTTGACATTCTGAATACTAGTAATCATTATACCGGAATTTAGATGCCGATCCAAAAGAGTAAAATAGATTCATTTGTACCTGTATTTTCATCCATACACATCTGGTGAATAGATCTCTGTTATGAGCTTTTCTTGGTATCATTGGCTTCTTTTTTCCCTAAAATTGAAGCAGTAGAATGCGTTCTGGTTAATTTAGTGTTTTGATTACTGAGGTTGTAGTTAAATCAAGTGTCTTAATCACCAAGCTTCACAATCACAGCCCTAGGAAGGATCATGATGTAGTTTTTGCACTATAAACTCAACGAAGGATCCGCTTTGACAAGGCATCAAATTGAGAACTTCTAGAAAATATCAATATTGGTTTCTCATGCACTACGGAGGTTTATGTGACTATTCATACCATCTGTCCCTTCTTTCTTAATACATCTCAGATCTTGGAAGTGTTGTTTAAACAAAGGGGTCTTATATGCCTAGGAGAAAGAGCAAAGATGAAGTAAGTCTGCCCTAACAAGGCCTAAAACCAAGCCTGGACAGGATCAAGGTGATCCTCCAGTAATTTAGCATAATCCAGAACCTCTACAATCTACTACCTACCGTGTTCAGCATGCAATAAAATTACAAGATAGGAAGATAAAGGAAAATGTTCATCATGGGAACACATAAAAGTCAAAATACTTCCTCAACCTCCAGAGTGGCTTCGATGGCCCAGATGAAACAATCATAATAAGTAATGCTACATTTCCCGAAAGCTGAGTTCCTCAACATTAAATTGCACCACGTGCAGAACCCCAAACTTCTAATCGAACTCCATGTTTAGGAAAGAAAATAGTTATCTACCTCATCCAGGGAACAGTTCTGTTAAAACCATAATACATTCACTTGACCACAGAGGTCGTATATCAAGTTTAATCAATTGCCCCACGTTCAGATTTATGATGACTTCAAAGTTTTCTCTGAGAAAAAAAAAATGGATGCTTTATATTTGCTTATCTAAGGAATGCAGTTTAGTAATACTCCCCAAACAAAGGAAGTCTGCTAGGAAATCAAAGTCTCCACTTCTGGAATGATAGCTGCCAGATACCTCCAAACAGAAGTTTTCCCACTTACAAACAAACAAAATGAAAGTTCTTTCTCTACCAGATACCCTGTCAACATGCTAAACATCAGTGAACCCAAAGTTGCTAATCAGGACAGCTCTTTACTGAACTCTGTTTTTAGCAGATGCTTTTACTTAGAAAAGAATGATCACATTGACGAAATGAATACTCATAGAGCAGTAGACATGAATCCAACACACATAAAGAATCTTGATAAATACTTCACTACATGCCTATCAAGTTCATGTACATATCCTTGTAAGTACCATTTATAATTCAAAGACAACACATACACTTTTGGTGAATACTTGAGAATCACATGTAAAAGCTCTGGATTTTTAATTTTTTTGTATTTTCTTGTAAGATTTTAGGTACTCATTTAAAATCCTAGTTACCATTAGATGAATAAGACCTCAAATTAAAAATCTGTACAATTTAAGCTTGTACAATTCAAGCTTGTACAATTCAAGCTTGTACAATTCAAATTTGTAAAATTTAAGCTTGTACAATTCAAGCTTGTACAATTCAAGAATGAATCTGGCTATGTATGATCTAAAATGCAAGCCTATTCCTTCCAAAACTGCACACTCCTGACCTAATCATGAGAAGACATCAGACCAAACCCAAACTGAGGGCATTTAACAAAATGACGGGCCTATACTCTTCAAAACGGTCAAGATCATGAAGGAGAATGACTGTCTCAGGACTCTTCCAGATTAAGGGACATTAAAAAGACGTGACAACTAAAGGTGATGGGTGATCCCGGATCAACTCCTGGGACAATTGATGAAATCTAGATGTCTGTAGATTAGACGACACCATTTTCTCAATGTTAATTTTCTGATTTGGATCATGTCTGTAATATAGTCTCAAAAGTCTCAGAAAAAAAATATATAAATGTGTATACAGAGAGAGAGTGATAAAGCAAATATGGTAAAATGTCAACATTTGGCTGATGGGGGTACATCTGAAATTTTTGTACTGTTGGTAATTTTTTTGTAAATCCGAAAAAATTTTTAAATCCACCCACCAAGGCATTCTCCTGTTTTTCTAGATGAACGTAAAATGGCATAGCTGCGCATCTGACGGCGGTCTGTTCTCTCTCATGTTTTATTCACAAAGCATTCAAAATACTTTCCCCCATTTTCCTCCTAGTATTCTAGCCAGGTTCATTACTTTATTCCCCTGACACATAATCTTTTCATTCCTTTTTCTGTCAACCACAACATTGAAAAACTCTGTGATTTTCAGGAAATTCTGTACAAGACAAAGCATTAGCATCCTTCCATTGAAGGCTGCGAGTCTACAGGGAGCGAAATTCTAGCAAGATTTAGGCTTTGTTGTTCCACTAGTACTCCCCACACATAAACCCGGCTGTATGAGGAAAGAAACTCTTCCTACATAAGAAGAAAAACTCTTTTTCAAATTATGACAAGCAATAAAAGAAGAAATAGGGGGAAAGAAGAAAAAGCCAGTAAATGCTATTGATCTAGCTCCAGTAACATGAGACTTTAAACCCAGGAGAACTTGGATTAAGGTTCGGAGACTCTCCTGAGTCTCAGACAATCCCGAACACTAGCCAGAACCTTCCAGGAAGGCCCCCTGCCCGCAGTGGAATAACCTTGGTGTCCTCTGTGCTTATCTCCTCCCAATCTTGACTGTTGTTACCTCGTTTCCCCTGGGATATAAAGAAACAGCCCATACAAAAATGTGCACTTGCCACCTGAAGACGAAGCAGAACATGAAGGGAGATGAAAACCAGTGGCATCACCTTACCTTCAAGTAGCAGTTGTGTGAAACAGGTTCCACGTCTGCACCAGGTCCCTGGGGGGGTTGAGGCTACCTCAATGCATGCAGAATATATAGGGACAGATTATATATCCGGGGTTTTCATTACACAAGGTGTTTTTGATGAGTTCTCAGCCAAGATCCACTTGAAAACAAAAGCTGCACAAAGACTACAAAAAGGCCACACAAGGTTTAAACAAAAGGCTAAAGAAAGACCAAACAAAAGCCAAAGAAAGTTTAAACAAAGAATGAAACAAAGACAAAACAAAGGCCAAACAAAGACAAAAACAAAGACCAAAACAAAGAGCAAAAGAAAATCTAAACAAAAGCTAAGCTAAGCTACAACTGTATCACACACACACACCCCATATCTACACACGCACACACACCATATCTACACACTATCCCCACACACACTCGCATATTCTGGTCTTCCACCTCCCACAGCCCACATAATTAACACCCCATGTCAAGCCCCTCACTAAAGCTCAGTCCACACCAACTCACCCCAGCAAACCACACACCCTTCCACCAATGAACCACCCCACCACAGCAACCATCTCACCCCACCATACTATATGCCACGCCACACACCACATGCCGAACCCACAAGCCATGAACAGAGTTGGAGTCACACTGACAGATCTTTATTTTTAGGCTTCTATTTCCATACTCTATGCAGATTAAATACCCATCTACACTCTCCTCGCTAACACACCTACATACACATGCCCCCAAGACTAACATTCACACACGCCTACCCTCATATACACATACCCTCATAGCAAGACTACCCCAGTCTAGTCACAATTGAGATTGGATTTGGAAGATTCTGTGACAATTACCCTTTGCACTCAAATATATGAAAACTTTAAAAAAATCACCACTTTTGGTACATGATTTCTGTAAATGATGAATCTCATTCAATTAACATGATAATATTGGCTTCAGTCTTAGACATTTGCATTTTCTTATCATTGTCCTAAAATTTGGGGATCACATTATTGAGTCCTATAGCTCTGTGACTCTGTTAAATTTCATGGGTCCTATAACCCTGTGCTTCTGTAAAACTTCATTTTGTATATGCAGAACTACACGCTAATGATTTGAAAGATGGAAGGACACTTCTGAAACTAATCCAACCAACAGCAGCCTTGCCTCTTGAATTCCCAGAACGCCTTGCTTGACGGTGAGGTAAAAATGCCAACATTGCCATCAAGTTTCCTTTTAGACTCTCGTCTCATTGTATGCAAAAACGAATCACCTAGGGAACCCTGAAAAGGCATCCAATGAGACTACAAACAGCCAGTAGAAATCTCATTGTACGCTAACATCTTTCTCTGAGTAGCAAGTTAACGCGTTATAAATGTGTGCTGGCTGATTCACTCCTACGATGAAGCCAGGACTTTGCTTGTGCTGCCGTGGATGTGCTTGAGGGCTACGTGGAGTGAGGTGGTTCAGAGCATGGGCTCTGGTGGTCCTGAACACTGGATGGTCACAGGACTATGACTCCAAGTACAAGCCCGAGGCTTGTTGATGAGTGGTGGAATGGGCAGCCATGCTGGCCTTCACATGGGCAGACCTCAAAATCCAAGTAGCTGGAGGATTTTCCCCTGGGTCATTCAGTTTCTTCAAGAAAGAGCAATCCATTTTCCAGCCTGGCAGGGTAGGGAAGGTGGAGGAGTTTGAATATCTTACTGCTGATATTCTGTGATCAGGGTGGGCAAGGGACCCACGTGAGTATGTGGATGTTTCCTTTTCTAAGCCCTGCCCATCACATTGCTCTCCACAGTTTCTGAGTCTAGAAGTTTCTCCATAATAAACTTCCAGGAGCTAGGGCAAGCTGTGCAGTGAAGTTGGAAATTTGTTCAGAATGTGCACCTTCCCCACACCTAATCCTGCTTTCCACTATACCTGGTCCCCCAAGCCTGTAGACGCTTGGTCTTTTGACACATCCTTTTGACATGCTTTTCTCGGGCATGGCCCCTGCCAGCTCTTAAAATGGAACTTCCTCCAGTCGGCCAAGCCATTTACTGCCCTCCACTCATTTCTACCCCCCAACTTGTGTTATAATCACTCATGTTTTGGTGTCTCCTTTTCTTTGATGGGTTAAAACCTTTTTGAAAATTCTCTACTGCCCCTGTGGGAGTAAAAATTGTTTTTAATTCTTTACCTTTAAAAATATTTTACTACTAAAAAAAAAAAATATTTTACTACTATAATTTTAGTAATTTGGGGGGAGATAAAAGTAGATAAAATAAGCACGTGTAGTTAACCTGCCACTTTGAACCAAAAAAAAAAAAAAAAAGAAGTAATTGCTTTTTATTGAAATATAATTTGCATACCATAATATTCACAATTTTACAGTGTAAAATTTAGGGACTTTTAATAAATTCACAGGGTTATGGAGGCATCGCCACTATCTAATTCCGTAACATTTTCATCACTCTAAAAATAAATCCATACTGTAGCAGTGAAACATAATACTAGTTTATATCAGCACATAGAGAGTCAAGCATAAAAGGGGTTAGAGGGTGTGGCGAGCATCGTGTTAGGGGGAATCACTGAAAGTTAGTACAAAGTGAGTGAATCATCCACAGAAAAACGTTACCTTAGGAAAGACACTGGTGAGAGAAGGACATCTCCATATTCTTCCTAGAAAGTTAAATGTGCATGAACTCATATCCACAATCAGACAATTGTTGTTTACCTAACAAAATTATGTACCAAAATATGTGTTGTAAATGTTGTTTTTTATTAAAATTTAAAAGGCCAAGAGATGTTCAGATTAATGACAACAATCCTATTTTTCCTGTAGAAATATGAAAAAAAATGACCTTTATAAATAGCTATAAGACCATTTAATTATTGCAAGGTAAATAATAATGAATTGATCAAATCTGAGAGAAACCAAAACGTCTCTTCATTTTTGCCCTTCAATCCTCACTTTGAGAGCAAATCTGTCTCCTCTAAGACTTTGACCTGGATCTCACAGATTCTGAGCTATACAGTCCCCAGCTTTCAATGGTAATCAGAGGAATAGACACCCTCTGAGCTGCCATCCATTCAGACAAAGCCTCTGTGTGTTCCCAAGCTCCACAACCCCACCGAATCTCTCTCTCTCTCTCCCCCCCCCTCCCTCTCCCTCCCTCCCTTTCTCTCTCTCTCTTTCTACTGTGCTTGGGCTCAGTTACAATTGTGTTCTGGCCAGTGGTGACCTGTGTAAATGTACATTATGTTCCATACTTAAGGGACTGGGTTTTATCCAACTTGCTGTGTTAAAACTCAACTCTATACAAGACATGCTTCTGCTGTTCAACTTTCTGGACCTAACCCAGCGATTTTATCCCTTGTAATATTACCATTAGAAAAGGAAAGGGTGGACACAGGGTAGCAATATGCAAGGATTCTAGCAAAAGGAGAGATTCAGAATAAGAATATATTGTTGTGATGTGTTAAAGAAAACCAAAGCTGAATAGTAATTAAAGTGTTAAAAACAGATTTTATTCAGGAGCTATTATAATAGGAAAAAAGAGATCTCACTATAAAACTGGGCTCAATTCCAAATACAGTATGGACACGTGAGGATTAAGAGCCAAGGAGCACGTTGGAGGAGGAGGAGCTGGTGGATGGAAAATTACTAAGAGGAAATATCAGTGGTAAGGAGGGGATTTCTAGCTAAACTGACTTGATAGGATTCTTGCTGAAATCAGGCCAGGGTGACCAGACATCATCTGGTGGATGGTGAGGGATGAGGAATTGGACCAGATATTGAGAATGATCTGATATTGAGGGTGGGGGATTCTTGCTAAGATGACTTAGCAAGATTCTTGTTAAAACTAAGTGACACAAAGACAGACATTGAGGTCCCAAGGTCAAGGCCTAGTTGGGAAGAGGGTTCAGAGTTGGCCTGACTAAAGTTGGTCCAGGAGGGTCTTTGTCAGATGTCAGCATGTTGTAGTGGCGGAACCTTTTGATTCTAAATCCTGATGTCAGTTATCCAGAGACAAGAGTGAAGTGAAGGACTCAACTATTATATTAATTATTAATAATATTAATTATTATTAATGGAAATAATCTTTGAAAAAAGAGAACTATCTTTGTTTTAGTTCTATGCTTACCAAGCTGCCAAGCACCTATCATTATGTTGTCAAAATAACTCACAAGCCAAAGTGGCACTTTTATTTTTTTTTTTTTGCAGTACGCGGGCCTCTCACTGTTGTGGCCTCTCCCATTGCGGAGCACAGGCTCCGGACGCGCAGGCTGAGCGGCCATGGCTCAGGGGCCCAGCCGCTCCGCAGCATGTGGGATCTTCCCGTACCAGGGCACGAACCCGTGTCCCCCGAATCGGCAGGCAGACTCTCAACCACTGCGCCACCAGGGAAGCCCCAAGGTGGCACATTTTAGAGTGTTATATTCTGCTCCCCTTCATCATGAAAGTGCCTTGAGAAAAGCACAGATCCTGGGTGATCTGTCACCATTTGAGTTAATAGATTGGAATTCATTATCAGGCTCAGTTTAAAAAAAAAGTAATAATAATGCCCATCACACTGCCTGACACACAGTAAGATCTCTATAATAGAAGCTACCTTCTCTAATGTGTTGCCCCTTCACAAACTAAAAATCTGATTCCTGATCCTGTTAATCTGAAATCCATAATAAAGTGTAGACAGCACACATGTGACTAAACTGAAAACAGCCTGTATTTAATATAACCTTCATTGAAGTTTTTACCCAAAGTTCCCATTGACTCTCTTCCTTTTATGTCAAGTTCAGCTTCTCGGCTGGTGTGGTCTGGTGTGAGAAAGATCTGCATCCTGTCCTAGGGTGAGACGGGACCAGTGCCAGTCTCGCTCTCCAGGGAGAAGACCGTCTCACTGTGGTAATCCTCCGTCCCACCGTCCTCGTCTGCTCCCTCTCAGGTTCCCCCTCCTCTCAGCAGTGACTGCCTCATCAATTCCACTGGGCAGAATTCTCAAAGAGGGCTAAGAGTATGACAAGACTTCTGCAAGATTTCTTTTTAATTAAAAGGGTCCCCGCTGATTGAAATTGTTCTCAAAGTTCAGTGCCTGGTGAGGCCAGTTACCAGTGGGTTTACATTTCCAGTAAATTTGGCTGAGTGTGCCCTGAATCCCAGAGAGGGGATTAAATGGACCATTATTGGGAATTCCCTGGCGGTCCAGTGGTTGGGACTCCAGGCTTCCACTGCACGGGGCACGGGTTCGATCCCTGGTGGGGGAACTAGGATCCCGCAAGCCCACGGCACCACCAAAAGAAAAAAAAAAATTAAATGGACAGTTACTTTTAAAGTGCTATGTGAGGGGAAAACGTTCAGTCATTCTTCACAGATCGTGTGCAGTAGTTATTTCACCATAACTTTGAGGAAGGTAAGAGCTGGGAGCCTGACATACCACACCTTGAACTCATTCAGCACCTGAGAGAATTTCACACAGTACTTGAAGTAAAGAGAAGAGCAACATCTCTCCACTTCATAAAAAGAAATCGCAGAATGAAATTCTGTCCTTGGTCAAACCCATATATTGAACATTTGTCACAAGCAGCTGTTGTTTGTAAAGAAGAGCCTCATTCACTCCAAGTAAAATAATGGTGGGGACTTAACTCCTCTGGTTTTGTCTGAGTCCTGTCATTGGGTGGCATTTTCTTCTCTCACACAGTGCTGTCCATATCTTCACAGTGACAAGGGCAAATGGAGTGAGTGTCCAGGTTTAGAGTTGTATTAGAAAGTACAATAAGTTTGTTTGGAAAGTAAAGTAAAGATTTATTTGCACACGAGTGCATTCGTGGCCATGTCCTGTTCACCCCTCCGCGGTGTGCCCTCTATTCAGGGTTTGCTCCTCCCAAGCCGACAAGCTGTGATGGGCCACTGCAGGATCCCAGGTAACACGTCACAGAGCACTTCTATGTATAAAACCCATGGTTCTCAAACACTGCAGGAATCCCTGGTGTGCACAGCAGGCTCACAGTATGCCATGGAGCATTTAAAATGTCAAGAAAAACTCAACAGACCTCTGTCCGACACCCCATGGACCAGCAGCTTGAGATAGTTCATCATTTTAACAGTACATTACACTGTGGTGTTTTTTGTTTCTGGCCACGCTGCGCGGCTTTCGGGATCTTAGTTCCCCAACCTGGGATCAAACCTGCGACCCCTGCAGTGGAAGTGCGGAGTCCTAACCACTGGACTGCCAGGGAATTCCCTGTACTGTGTTTTTTTAGATGATGTCTTATTCTTTATAAAGGTCGGTTTTTAGATATTTGCTTGATAAAAAGCAAGTACTGCAGGACAGTCTTGTGGAACAGGAAATGAGAATGGCATTGTCACAGTTTGATTCCTGCACAAAGCCTGTTAGTAGGTAACTGTGGTTATCTAAGAATAAAATAAAAATATTACTGTTCTTTTCAATTTATGTGTATTTTTCAAATTGCTGCTTAGTTGTTAGAACATAAATTCTTATGAAGTTATTTGGGCCTAACTGTTTCATAAAAAGAACTGTTAGGGATTTCTTTTGGCCTATGGGTGCTGTGAAAAAATTACAGAAACCCTAAAAGCTCCTTGAACCGAGATGCTCAAGAATTTCTGATATAAAACACAAAAATGAGAGAGGTGTGCCACACAACGTTGTCTTTACTTTTACTAGAAAAATGTGTATTATCTGTGGAACCCCTGAAGCGACTCTGAAGAGCCCTAGGTTTCCTTCTAGAGCAGCAGTATGAAAAACACAGAGAACAGCACAAAAAACTAACAGACAGGAATTGTTCTAAACCCTTGATCCAGACACATCAGTCCCACCTGGGTGTGACAGCTGGCGGGCAGGGCAGAGCATCTGAAATGTCCTGGGCTACCTGGGAGGAACCCTGTACCACAAACCACTAATTGCCCCCCAAGACCTCCTCCACCTTTCCTTCTTTGTCACAGAACCCCTCTAATATCGGAGCAGCCATGTGCTCAGCTGTTAAAAGAACCTACACATCCCAGCCTTGCCACCCGTGGTGGTCCCCTGTTGTGGAAGCAGACACCTTGGTGGGCTTCGGGGGGCTCTTTACGGGGACTTGCTCAGCTGGCAGGCGCCCTTGTCCCTTCCCTTTTCCCCCTCCTCCTGCCTGTAACTTGAGGTATTTCAAATGGAGCCACAGTGGCCATCTTACAACCATGGGAATAAAAACCAAGGCAGCAGAGCGCAAAGAGGAGGACCTTGGGGACTTCCCTGGCGGTCCAGTGGTTAGGACTCCGCCCTCTCACTGCTGAGGGCCCGGTTCAGTCCCCGGTCAGGGAACTAAGATCCCACAAGCCGCTCAGTTCAACAACACAGCAACAAAACAACAGCAACAACAACAAAAAACACCCCCAAAAACAACAAAGGAGGACCCTGGAACACTGAAAGCAGCCAGACAGAGCCTCCAAACAATCTCCAGGTTGCCTAGCTCTGGAAGTCACTTTAAAAGAGTGAAAAATATGTCCCCATCTTAATTAAGGCACAGTTATTTGAGACCTCTGTAACTAGCAGCTAAACAATTTCTAGGTGATGGAAGCTGGTCTCCACGGGGAATGGAAGAGAGGCAACATGGTTGGAACTGACTCCTATGTGTAATAAATATTCATGTCGTAAAACTTAAACAGTGAGAGGGGCATGGACATATATACACTACCAAATGTAAAATAGCTAGCTAGTGGGAAGCAGCCACATAGCACAGGGAGATCAGCTCAGTGCTTTGTGTCCACCTAGAGGGGTGGGATAGGGAGGGTGGGAGGGAGACGCAAGAGGGAGGGGTTATGGGGATATATGTATACATATAGCTGAATCACTTTGTTATACAGCAGAAACTAACACAACATTGTAAAGCAATTATACTCCAATAAAGATGTTCAAAAAAAACCCAAATTTTTTCGTGTTATATAACTTTAATACATCAATTTTTAAATTAAATGTATCTCACCTAAAACTCTGTGATCTACTTCAGCAGACAGAGTCGATGATGAAAACACTAGCAATCACAAAAATGTCAAATATATTTCTGAAGTGATTTTCATATATACGTTAGCATATTATATATATATATATATTAGTATAGATTCTAAATATATAAAATATAATAGTGATCTATTCTGTATACATAGTATTTCTTTTCTTATCATGTGATTAGGAGTTTATTAGTTTCCTAATCCTAATGTAACAAAGTGCCTCAAACTTAGTGGTTTAAAGCAACACAAATCTATTATCTTACAGTTCTGGAAGGCATTCCAGAGTTCTCCATTCCTTTGGAGACCCTAGGGAAGAAAATGTTCCCTTACCTTTCCCAGCTTGCGTTCCTTGAGGAGCCTGCCTACATTACTTGTGTAAGGATAAATACAAATTAAAAACAAGGGGCTTCCCTGGTGGTGCAGTGGTTGAGAGTCCGCCTGCCAATGCAGGGGACACGGGTTCGTGCCCCGGTCCGGGAAGATCCCACATGCCGCAGAGCGGCTGGGCCCGTGAGCCATGGCCGCTGAGCCTGCACGTGCGGAGCCTGTGCTCCGCAACAGGAGAGGCCACAACAGTGAGAGGCCCCCATAGTGGAAGCGTGGAGTGTTAACCACTGGACTGCCAGGGAAGTCCCAGATTTTTTAAGAGACTTAATTCTACTTGTTGAAAATAAAGGACTCTCCCCACCCCTTCTTCTTAGAGAATTTACTTTAGAAAATGTGTAAATATACGTTCTTTCTCTGTCTCTTCAAAATGTACATAAATCCTTTTAAAAGCTCACTAAGCCTCTTGCCAGCTTTCCAGCTCAGGAGTGTCTTCCTCGGGGACCTGGGAGCCGACTCTTGAAATATCATCACCAAGGAAGATGGCGCCCCAACCTCCTCTCATAAAGATACAGGAAGTTTTATTTTTCCTTTGGATAAAGCCAATTAGCTGATACGGATGGTCACTCCAATTACCAGCTGAATATAGGATGAACTGTGTGTGACAAGGTCCACAAACCAAATGCGCCTGTGATATCTTTGAAAGTTCTGGGACAGTGTCATTTTCTTTCTTCTGAAATATTTCACCCCTGAAAAGAATCAAATGTCCTTTTTATCAAATGTCTGTCTTAAGAGGTGCTGGCAAGCCCTCTTACTTGAGGACCAGTTATCATTTATCTTGGGAACATGGCTATAATAGGTTGTATCTGCCTGGCTATATACACGGGATGTGGCCAGGCCGAGCCGGAAGAAAGAGCAGAAAGTCATCACTGCCAGGAGGATGGTGATAAAATGTATGGAATAAGGAGTACTTATTATTACTGGCTTGGGAATGGGATTTTTCCAGATTGCAGCCTGGCAGAAATGGTGAGGTGTTAGCCAAACACCTTCCTCACTCCACCAAGGCTCACAAGCAGCTGTAGCCGGATGACATGCCTGACAGGTGAGCAAACATCCCCATGGGCCTGGGCAGGAGTAGTTTGTGTCTCCTTTCCCTGTGTCCCTTCTGGTTTATCATGTGTGTGAAATTTTTATTTTCTAACAAAATATTATTTTTAATCCCTACATTGGAATAAGCCAGGACGAGTTTGGTAGGCCTCCACCGTGTACATCCGATTCTGCCATGATCTCTCCTGCTGGCGTGTGAGACACGCGTGCAGCGAAAGGAACTCTCGCTTAGACGTGCTTAAGTCTGAAAGATGATCCCAGTAACTATCTCTCTTTTCTCTACTCTTTCCAGAAACAGCAGCTTAACTAACACCTCCCTTTCAAGAACAGCATCAGGACACTTGCTGAAAGTATAGTGAGCTGGGACTCGAGGACCTGGGGACAGTCAATACCTACTTATCTCAGATGGTGAGAGAAGTACTCCAAGCTGCTGCCTCTGTGGGAGACTTGAGTACCAGCCAGATGCACAGTGACAAAGAGCAGTCTGATGGCTTTTGCTACAGTGGTTTTTAGATTTCTCTGTATGATATAAATATGCAACTATTTAACTATTTGGCAATGGTTTTTGCATTTTGCAGTAAAGTTTTTGATGACAAAGAGCTCAAATAAATGAAAGCCAAGGTTTAATAGAAAACTAAGCATTGAATCTCAGTTTCTCCAGAAAGGTGGTGATGAATCTGTAACTTGCACAAAATGTATATAAGAATTTACATACCACTGTAGGCTCTGTGGTGATGTCGTTGATCTTCCCACACCCCCCAAAAATGAGAGAAATCCGCTGACAAAGCATCAGTGTCCACTTCAAAAGTAAGTATTTTAAGAAGACTGCGTCCTAGAATGGCAGTTAAACAGGTGCAGCTACAGGACGTGCATTTACAGAGCATTCTGTGAAGATCAAATGACTGCCCTTTTCAGTTTGCTCATTTTTCATTTGAAATTTGCTGCTAATCATCAGATTTTAGAAAAGTTTGAGCCTTTGAAAAACTACTTTATAAATCAAACTGTGTCCCTGCTCACTTTCGTAAATGAATTATTTTAAATTTTGGTTGCGTTCTGTTCAAAATGAATTAGAACTCCTTAAGTAAAATATTCAAAGAATGGAGTACTGAAAACTTGTCTTTGAAGTTTCAGCAAATCACAGTTATCGTTAAACCCGAGAAACTTGTTATTCCCCTGCGCCATCACCCTTCCGCTGAGATACTCGTTTTCTGCGCTGCCTCTCAGTTCCCAGTGGCTGCAGCCCCGGTTGCCTGCTCAGTGAGGTGCCCAGCTCCGTCTCCCTTCCCCGCTCCCCTACTTGTGGGGGCCCCCTGCCATCACCTCCCCAATAACTTACTTGTACTAGACTCCTTGTCCCTGGGTCTGCTCCTGGTGGGACCCAATCTAAGGCTAGACCACAGGACAGTCTTCCTGTGAGGCTTGCCCTTTATTTGTTCATATAATTGGGGGCCTCATGGAACTTGGGGTCTGTATCTACCTTGTATGGGAAGTCAAAGTTCCCCATCTGGAACCCTAACCTAGCCCCAGGTCATCCTGAAGTCTGGCATGATTTAGGCAAGTGTTTGCTGCCAAATCAGATGCCTTGTTCCTATTAGCAGCTTCTGCTTTAGCAAGTCCGTTAACAGGTGCTGAAACTCAGGACATCTCCCTATGAAAGTATTACCCAGCCACTCAGTTTTAGTTTATTAGCGTCAAAAAATACTCTTTTTTAAAATAATATGAACAGATTATACATACAGTATATACTAAATTGTATAGTATATATGTAAATATATAGCATATGTATGTAAATATGTAATGTTCGTTTTGATTATTAAAGGAAAATAACTTTATGCTTGACCATTTGGAGATTACAAATAAGTGCATATCCAATTCCAGTGATACAAGTAAAGCAGTTAAGTCCTCACATGTGAGGCTATAGACTTGGTCTCCTGGAACCAGTGATTGGAAGAACTGAGCACTGAAAGGCCGGGCATCCAGGCTTGCAAATAAGGAACTTGTTGCATCTCTCTGCATCTGCAGTGTCTTTGTTAATCATACAAAGTGTGATTTTGCATTCTAATTACAAGTGCCATCAGCCTTTGTACAGATTTGAGCCCAGCAAGTCGCAATCATAATCATTTTATGACATGGGATTCTAATCTCTTCACAAATTATTACCATTTTGAATATTATTTAATTGCAGTGGTTGATTTTAAAAAGCACCCAAAAGGCCGAAAACCAAGATCCCACAAATACTTCGGTTGAAAACAGAATATTTCAGGAAACCCACTGTGCAGGCTGTATTTTATGGTCAGTATTTTTATTTAAATATTTGATATTGGTTAATTCTATTTTTTTCCTTAGGAAATTTTAGGGAATGACAGTGTTCAACATAACTTGGTAGTTTGTCTTTATTATGAAGAATTTTAAATGTACACAAGATTAGGAGGGGAATTTTCGTATTTTTTTACCTAGTTTCAGTAACTATCAACATTTGCCTTTCTTGTTTCATTTATACCTAATCCTCACGCACCCTCTCCCCTCCCACATACACTTTTTTTTTTGCTGGGGGTGGATCAGAAGTTTTAAAATCAAATCTCAGCCATCATATTTCACCCACAAATCTGCACTATGTACTGTATGTATCTCTAACAAATTATGACTTTTTAAATGCTATTATCACACCTAACAATTTAATAGTAATTCCATAGCTAACATGATAATTCATTAGTGATTATTGTTGATATTGAGTAATCCAAATTGGCATTGTAAGAAAGAACTCAGCTGGTAGTTTATTTGTTATTTCAAAAATACAAATTGTCACAGGATTTTGCTTCTGTTTCAAATTCACCCGCTAATCTTTTCTGCAAATTCAGTGAATTTTGGGGGAAAAAAACATTGAATTTCTCCTCTATTTAGTATTGTTTAAGATGAAGTTACATAAAAAGAAAGTTTCTCCTATCCCTGATTTTAAATAAGATGTTTAAGCTATGTTTTGTAAATTCTCAAACAATGTTAGGATTCTACACACAGTTTCCAGAATACGTTCATGCTGTGTTTATTGCGGTGGAGCATAAGAGGACCCCAGGGGTATTTGGGATTTCAGGAATAAAATGATGCATTTGCATGCAGTGTCAATTTTACTCAGATGTATTATGGAGTAAATTTTCTTATTTTTATAAAGAAACAAGAGCTTTTAAAGAAATACTATTCTTCTTTATTTGGGCTACTTTCCCAGACCCTGTTAGATTTGAGTGCAAGCTCCTCTTTTCCTCCCCGGCTAAAGGGGAGGGGCTGCTTTGCTGGAGAACCTTGTAAAGAATACTGAGTTACGGGATAAAGAAAATGCAACCCATCCTATTGAGGGATATCTTTATTAGCCAAAGCATTTCAACATGCTTTCAGATGAAAAACCTGCCTTTGATTATACAATCCAGATTCCAGCCTGCAAAACTCAGAGCAAAATCCTAACTAGCGCATTTAGTCATGCCAGACCAAAAGGTCTTTATTATGTTAACAAAAATAATTACAAAATCGAACAGTCCAGAAATTAGCAGACTATCTAAAATATATCCACCCTCATTTAATAAGCATAAAAAATACTGTTACGGATTTTTTTTGGTGCAATGAGTCCCAGCTTTCAAATGTTTCAGAACTTATCATTTCTGCTTGCTGTTCACAATACCTGATTGGTATGAATTTGCAATTATCCACAAGATAAAGGCAAAGGAAAACACAAGGGAGGATCAAACAGTGATCTAAACTTCTAAACAGTGGAGTAAGAGGCTTAGGCCATTATTCTTCATAAGTACTTAGAAAAAAATTATTTACTTTCAGTTGTATCACTTAATTATACCAGTAACTTACATTTGTCTTTTTTCTTTTTTTTAACTCCAAGGTCAAGTCCTCTTTAATACCACTCCCAACCCCAGAGCCCTCAAGTCCTTCTCAGTAGTAACTGCTACGTGGAGGATCTCCAGTCCTTTCATTACACATTCAGATTTGTATGTTTATTCCTTAATACATGTGAGGTACTGCCTCTTAGTAGGGGTCAACATGAATATATTTGTGCACTTTTGGCTTTTTCAGCAGTGTTTTTAGGATCTATTCAGATGTACAGGTATGTGAATTCCTTTTAACTGCTGGATGTCCTGTGTCATCACATGTAGATATCATCTGTGATTCTGCCTTTCCCCTATGGATGGACATGAAGGTTTTCCCCCAAGTTCCTCTATTATAAATGCTGCTGCAATAATGCTGGTACCCAGTGCCAGGCCAAGCTGGAGGGGTATATGGCAGCAGTTGGCTACAGTGGAGAGAAGCAGTTTATCAAGGACTTCTAGAATTTCTTTCTCATGATGATAATTAGCGGAAAGGCTTTAAGTGAGGTGACTTTTTATAGTCTACACCACGCACTCCTGTTGCCGGTGGGAGTAGACTGCTGCCCTCCCCTCCACCTCTGCTGTTACGTGCCTCCTACTTCCTGGTAGATACGGAAAAGTGGGATCACATTTCAGTTTCCATGAGTGTTGCCAAATGTTTGTTCCAAACTTGATGGTTTTTTCATCAGCCTTTAAGACAACTTTACTTAGGATTTTCTTCATTTTCTCTCCCCTGACCTCCTCAGACTCCGATGAAGTTCCTCTCCCTCTACCTGGCCCTGGGATGGGGCTGCCCACCAATTTCTGAGCTCACCTCTCTCAGATCTCATCAAGTTCTGTGGCTCCACATTTATGTTGATGAATCCAGCCCATTTCTGATGCCCTGTCCACACACTGGCCCTCTCCCTGTGAATCTTGGGTGAGCCCAGAGTATCTCTGTTTACAAATGAAGCATCTCTCAAATTGAACTGTACACACCCCTTTCTCTCCAGCATACCCCCGACTTCCTTTACCCCTGCCTCCCCATCTCAGCTAAGGGCAGGGGATAAGCCAGCTACTAAACTCAGCCATCTTCACCCTTGGCTGGATGTCCTCCCAGCCCCACCCCCATCAGAATGATTGGTCTGTGACATATATTCATACTTCTTGTTTATAGCTTTAAAAAAAAAAAGTCGGCCACTCTCCACCGTAAGGACCATCCCTAGCCCAGGTCGTGCTCCCCTCTACCTAGATCACCCACACAATCTCCTGGCCAGCTTCCTGTCACATACTTGCCCGAGAACTTTGTCCATTGCCCTCAGTGTTCCCAGAACTTCCTTCTACATCACACATCTGATGGCACCCCTCAGCCCTCTTCTTTCCGGACATGGAGGCCTCAGGATCTAGCCTCTACTTTCCTACCCATTCGTGTCTCTCTTCACCCGCTCCTCTGCTTCTAAGGTCCAGCCGCACACTAGTGACCAGAAAGGTTTCCAAAGTCACGACCTTCTCCAGGCACCCCTCCAGGATATCACGTCGTCCTTATCCTTAGCTTACGACACGACACCCTGAAGACCGTCTTCACTTGTCAGCTTCCAGCCCCCTCAACACTGCCTCCTCTAAGGAGCCCACTCAGCATCAGCGCCCACCCCGCCAGAAAAGGAGGTTAAAATCCAGGGTCGTTGAGAGTCGCTGGGAGCCGGATGCAGGCCTTAGGGTTTGGTTGGGGCCGTTGTGGATTGGCTGGGGCCGTTGGGGATTGGCTAGAGCTGTTGTTGATTGGCTGGGGCCGTTGTTGATTGGCTAGAGCCGTGGGGGGTGGGGGGGGTGGTTGGTGCAGCCCTTGTTGATTGGCTGGGGCCCTGGTTGATTGGCTGGGACAGTTGAGGATTGGCTGAGGCCCTTGGAGTCGCAGGTAGTTGCAGAGAGAGGTCCCGCCTATGTCCCGGGTAGAGAGCTGAGGCAAACGGAACCAGGAGGCCAAGGAGTAGGCGCCCCGTCAGGCCAGGACTTGGAGTGAGGAAATCCGACAAGGAGTCCACCCGCCCGCCTGCCAGCCGCAGAAAGACCGAGACCAGGAGATGAGCAAGAGCCAGGGCGCTCCTGAGCATCCTCCAGGCCGGCTGCGGGCAGCGGCCTCCAGCGAGGGGCAGGTCTGGTGGACGGAGGAGGCCGAGGCCCCTGGACTGTTCCTGGGAGAGTCAGGTCTGCAGGGAGTTCAGCTGGCTCCCAGGTTCGGGGCCGCACCTGCTGAGAGCCCAGAAGCCCCAGCGGCCTCAGCCCTGCCCCCGCGGGAGCAGCGAGGGATCCTGGACTGGACCCAGTTCCCCGTCTTACTGTGGCTCTTTCAGACCTGTTTGAGTCCAGGCTCCAGTTTTAGAGGCTGTGGAGGACTAGGAGAGGGAGCTTCCCTGACTTTAGGCTCCCCTAGCTCTTCCTCCAAACCCTCACTCCAGCGGAGCTGGGCTCCAGGTGCCTTGGCCAGTACTCTTTCCTTCTGAAGTCAGGGTCGAGATCACCTGACCCACTCAATCTCAGGAACCTCCTATTTATTTTTATTTTATAATTAGTTGTCTTTTGTGTCTTCTCATTCCTCCATGGGGTAGACTTCGGCCCCTGTGTTTGCTCATGCCTTCCTATATCCACGATCTTGGGGAACCCTCACCTCCTGAGGCTGGGCTTGGACAGGTGACTTGTTTTGGCCAAGAAGAAGATATCAAAGGTGAGGCAAGAGGAAACTTGAAAATCTCTTGTTACTCCTGGAATCTGCCTCCATGTGCGCAAACCCTGACTCTTCTGCTAGATGACATGGCCCAGGACCCCCAAAGACCCAGCTGAGAGAGAGGCCATCTTGAATCATCCAGCCCACTGGCCACCTGACCCCGGACATGTGAGTAAATCCATGGCTTGGCTGAGCTAGCACAGGTGAAAAGAATCGCCCAGTGGACTCGAGCTAAATAAGTGCTGTTGATTTGAGATAGATTGTTATATAGCAACAGATGACTTATATGCTACTCAAATCCCTTTGTTCTCTCCACCCCCCCACTCCCATCTCTTATCCTGATTCTGTCACTCTAGACAACAAGCCTGGCGGGAACCCCAGTAGCGTTTTTAAAGAAATGTTTCCCCAAAAGCTTTTACATAGGCCCCCCTGCATCTGAATCACCTGGAGAATCTTTTGGAAATGGTGAGTCCTGGTAATTGCTGGGAATCTTTGGGAGTGCAGGATGAGAATCTACAACTTAATAAGTCCCTCTGTCCCACTGGACACACTTTAACAGTTCTCCTTCCTCATCCACAGTTGTTGCAGTGTCCTTCCTTGCCCTAGTCCCTGTGTAATAGGGAAAAACCTTTGTATTCTATACAAGTTAATCAGTAAAGGGATGTTGCCTATAAGCTTAAATTAAACATTCTGGCCCATCTCTGGGAACCCTGTCTCCCAGGTAGGTAACAAGCATTAAACTAAAATACCCTTGTTTAGCTCACAGGAATCATCCTGACCAGGCCCACCTGTGAATGACTGCAGGGAGGAAGAAAGTAACACATCCCCACCGGAGGCTGACGGGAGGCAGGAAACATTTGACTCGACTCCCTCTCCTTTTAGTTGAAAGAAACCTGAGTTCCAACTCAGGCAAGATGTTTTTTGGGGACACAAGTCCACCATCTTCTCGGTCTGTTGGCTTCCCTACCAAAGTCGCCATTCTTTGCCCCAGCAACTCGTCTCTCGATTTATTGGCTTGCCCTGCAGCAAGCAGTAGGAGCTTGGACTTGGAAACAAATGTTGGCCAGCCAGCCAGCCAGGAGCCTTGCTACTCGTGGCTAGCCGGCCCTGGTTTGGAAATATTCAGATAAGGCCCTAACAGCTGCCGGGACCACTTTTCCTGAGCATCTACCCTTCAAAATTCCCCAAAGCAGCACCAGCAGCACCAGCTACCCCAGCGCTTGGCAGTTGGAGGAAGGAATCGACGTTTGGGAACTGATGGGCTCGATACAGTAGGGTAAGTCTCTCCCCTGTGTACAGCTGGGAATTTTATTTCCCTTCCGTTTGGGGCTCTTTCTCCGGAATAAGCCAACTTGTTTGAGGTACCCTGTTGGAGATAGTTGCATTTCCTCTCTGTTTGAGCCTTTTTCCCCAGAATAAGTCAGTTTGTTTGGGGTGCCCTGTTGGAGAGAGGAAAGAGTTGTTGGACTTTTCCCTGATTTGTGAACTGGTTTGTTTGTTTGTTTGTATGCTAGCATTTGTGTGTGCAGTTTGTGTTTTGTTTGTCTTGAACTTCTGTCTTTAAAAATGGGGAATGTTTCAACTATCCCTGAAGTGCTGTGAGGCACATTTTAGGTAAGTGATCTGATTACAGCCATGAACCCATGGGTGAGAGGCAGATGATATTTTATTGTAACCATGTGTGGCCAGAGTACCTGTTAGGATCTCCACAAGGGGTTTAGGCAGGGTTACCTTGGGACCCTGTGCACCATGCGCTGCTACCCTTGCTGTGTTAATTCCGTCATTTATGGCCTCCTGTGTCCTTGGTATATGTAAAACCCGAAGACCAAACCTGAGGGTTCATTTAGGATTTTCTGTTTGTCCTTTGGGTTTTTTCATTTCATTGTGCTTGGTACTGTTTCTCCATTTAGAGTTTTTTGATATTTAAAATTGATATCAAATCAGTTTTTTGATATTTAAAATTTTTACTGATGTCAAATGGAGGAAAGGAACAAAACACCCTGTCTGTTCTTGGCTAAAAGTGGGACATTCCCAGGAAGAAGAGAAAGGTTCCACTTGGTTCCCCAAATCACCAAATGCTACAGATAGAAATAGAAGTGTCTTTTCCATAAATATTAGTAAAAAGGGTTGAGCCATCTAGACACGTGACCTTGATTTGTCCCATCTGCCAGCCCAATTTGAATCCAACCTCTTTTGTAACTGATGGATTTTATATTGTTGTACCTGATTCATGGCTGAAATTTTGGAATGGGAACTGAGAGGTCCCTGTGTTTGAGTTTGTACGTGAGTTGTAGATGTGCGACATTGCCACAATTGATTTGGGGTGGGGGTGGGGGCTCTGTTTGATTGGCTTGAAGGAAATTAAGTGCTTATATTCATGTTCAAATATGGAGGAGACCGACCAGAAAGACTTTTGGGTTCACGTGATCTAGGAAATATTCAGTATTGCATTAATATCTGGTATTAAAGTTAGCTTAAGCTTGTTGGTGTGATTAATACAGACATGTCTTTTGAGTAATCAACATTAAGTATAATACTTTTATTGTGCCTAGGTTTACTGGAAGTTAAATAAGACCTTATTCCTGTTACAAAGTTTGTCAGCAAGAAAAATAACAATATGACAAAGCTTTTAAATAAACAAAATAGAGGTAAATGAGGTAAGAGTTTTAGGTAAACTCTCTAGGAATACTTATGCTTTGGAAATGTCTATCTAAAATAGTCTCTCCAGATTTTCACAACTTGAAATTTTTAAACTAAGTTCAATGAAGAGAATTCATTGACTATCTGGGTCATTTCAAATAGGATAAAATATTCAAACATTAGTTGCTGGGCAGGGAGGAAGAGGAAAGCATAAGTTTGTCAATCAGGAGATACTGGTATGATAAACAGTTTACAATTACTTGCCTCTTGGTTTTCACTGAGAGTAAAATGATGAGGGAGACATTTCACTATGCAAAGAGGTAGGATGTGTGTTTTCAGCAAAAAAGGTATGAGGAATGAAAATGTATTTTGTTAAAGGGAAAAAGGTGGTTTTGTCCTCGAGCTGGTTGTTTCTTTTTTTTTTTTTTTTTTTTGTGGTACGCGGGCCTCTCACTGTTGTGGCCTCTCCCGTTGCGGAGCACAGGCTCCAGACGCGCAGGCTCAGCGGCCATGGCTCACGGGCCCAGCCGCTCCGCGGCATGAGGGATCCTCCCGGACCGGGGCACGAACCCACGTCCACTGCATCGGCAGGCGGACTCTCAACCACTGCGCCACCAGGGAAGCCCGAGCTAGTTGTTTCTGAATGGAAAAGAAAGTGAGGGACAGATTAGTATGGATACAGAAAATTGTGGAAGGTTTGCGGAGGAAGAACACTGAAAGGGTTTTATGCATGGTCAGGACTGGCTAAGATTAGATTGAATTTAATTAAGAAAATGAATGTCAAAGGTCAAATGGTACAGAACCTGAATCTGGTTCTCAAAGAGGACAAAGTTCTCTTAAAATGTTGAACCACTTTTGGTAATCGTTGAACCACTTTTGGTAATTGTGAATTTAAGTGATTTGTATTTGCCATTAAGATCTTTTATTACCACTGGTTTAAACTTTTTTATATTTTGACAAACTTCCCAAAAATCGAATTCCAAATGAAGTTCATTTGACCTCTAGCTAACTTTGAGGTTTTTCCAAAGGGTCCCTGGAACACCTCAAATTATTTATTTTCTCTCCATCCTCAAGAGAGAAATACTAATTAGGCGTTTAATATGTTAAATTATGTGATAAGCAGTGTCAAATAGGTGGTGATAACACTTTTTAGATCATACCATGTGGGTAAATGTTATTAATATACACATTCTAGAAATTATATGGAATTCCTAAGATGCTAGTATATCCTGGTAAATGATATCAGTCATAATTTTAGTAATTATCTTAAATTGTTGTACATCAGTGCAGTGACAAAGTTTCTTTTCAATTGCCTTGTCACCAGGTTGGTTGACGCCAAAGCAAAAAGGCATCCTTTTAATGGTTAGAGGTGATCAATTGCTATTTATGGTTTTACTGTGGCTTTTGAGTGACTCTCTAGCTATTTTGTGAGGAAGTGGGGGAGAATGATGAAATCCTTTATGTGCAAGCACTTGTGCTATTACATCAAGGAAAATAAGAAAAGGAAGGGAATGAAAGTGAGGATATGTTGCTTCAAACCTTCACTCCTCCAGGTGAGCTCGCTGTCCCAGCCACTCTGGCCGCTATGCCAATATATCCACCCCTTCCACCACCTTCCGTTCCTATCCAGCCCCAATTCCCGACATTGGGGCTCAGGACTGTCCCTCCTTATAAGGATCAATTAGAAAATCCTGTGTTATTTTCTGGAGTACGGGGACTTGGTCTGGTATCACCATCTAAGACCTGAAAGGGCACCCAGCTTGGTCCAGGAGCCACTCCCAGGGCAGGGCAGTTTTCATTGCTATTGCCTCATATAGGGGGCTAAATGCAAACGACCAGCCAGCTGAGTTTCTCAGACTTTTTAACTGGAAATATCACAACCCTCCTTGTAGGGAGGATCCTCTACACCTGAAGCCCAGTTGGCAGCACCCACAGCTGAACCAAATTGTGGCCCTAATGAGGGAGGTGCCCTTATTAGAGCATTAACATGTTATTGCATCTTGGACGGGCTTTGAAAAGGGAACCAAATCAAGAATTTGAACAAAATTCAAGAGATTCAGCAAAACAAATGAATACCTCTCTGAATTTTTGGAAGGGATTTATCAGGCCTACAGATGTCATACTAATGCATATCCCGAGGCCCCAAATATATTAGAATGGTAAATTTGACCTTTTTGGGAGGGGAGCAAAGTGCCTGAAACATCAGAAGAAAGTTGCAAAGATTAGATAGTGCATTTGGAATGAACCCTTCTTGGTAGATGTTGCTTTTCAAGTGTTCAACAGGGAACAACAGAAGAAAGAAGACAGAAAATGGAATGCCAAATTTTTGGCTGTAAGTCACCATTGGGGAAGGAAAACAGATTGCCCTAGGCTAAAACATAAGAAAAACAATAAGACAAGAGCCTCTTATATGGTGGGGAGGAACACTCTAAAGAAGAGGCCCAGGGGCGCCCTTGGACTTGAGGCACCTAATTTCCCACAGGAGCCTTGGGTGAAATTGACAGTGGAGGAATGAGCTGATTAACTTTCTGATAGACTTCACCCGAAGTTTTTCACCAGAACAGCTTGACATCAGAGTCCCACCAGAACAGGCTTGAAGCCTACAGATGGCACTCATGAAAACCCCAGGAAAGGAGACAGAGCTCTTTCCCCCGACCCCCCGAGGTCTACAAAGAGGTAAGACCAGAACTGTGTGCTAACAGCATCCCAGGTAAGGCCAAAAGACATGGCCAGTATGAATCCCACTAGAAAGGGATGCTGGGACACCTCATCTAAAACAGCCTCCTCTGAGGCAAGAGGATCCCTTCTCCCATAGATTGACTTGTCAAAATACCAGCCAGTGTATTCCTTGTGTCTGCCCCTCCAGGACGTCTACACAATTGGTGGTATTTGTACTGTCCCTGTGGGTCGAGTGGAGACTGGTGTTCTCAAACCTGGCATGGTGGTCACCTTTGCTCCAGTCAGTGTTACAGCTGAAGTAAAGTCTGTTGAAATGCACCATGAAGCTTTGAGTAAAGCCCTTCCTGGGGACAGCGTGGGCTTCAATATCAAGAACGTGTCAGTAAGAGCAGTACAAACTTGGGCTCGGTAACACGTGACGTTGACCCAAGAAGATAACCTTAGGGAATTTGGAAGAGGTCATCATACAGCATGTGCTGGATAGAGCTGCGGAAGTCCAGTTTCCCCATCTCCTCCTCTCCATGGGTCAGTGCTCTCCTTCAAGCCACCCCAGGGCTGACTCAGGGCCAGCCTTCTCTCAGGCTGATGCACTCAGCCCAGGGACTTCTGAAGACTGAAAATGAAGCTGGAGGAGGAATCAAGGTGAG